>NC_060120.1:295902893-297338518 GCF_021461395.2 Schistocerca americana
ATTCGTGACTGTTGGTGAAACGAGGATCCATCATTACACACCAGAGTCAAAACGGCGGTCGAAGCAATGGACGAGGTTTGGTGTAAGTGTGCCGATGAAGCCTACGAACATTTTGTCATGTGGTAAAATGAGTCCACCGTTTTTTGGGGTTCCCAAGGAATAACCCTTATAGATTACTTGCAAAAATGCAGAAAAATAACTCTATCCTATTGTGCTTTATTGTTGGATCGTCTGAAACATGTGATGCCTGATAAAAGACGCACGCAAAGTGTGCTCTTTCACCAGGATAACACACCATTCCACACGTCAGCGATAAAAATGGCGAAGCTGTTGGAACTGGGCTTTGAATTGATTCCTCATCCATCATGTTCATCAGACTAAGCCCCAAGTGACTTCCTCCCGTTCCGTGTGTTTTAAGTTAACTTTGGCTTCTGGGGAGGAAATTTTCATAAAATGAGGAAGCGATAGTAGTAGTCAACGAGTATTTTGAAGAGTTTGACAGAACCTATTTTTCTGATGAGATGAAAAAGCTGGAAGATCGCTGGACCAAGCTTATATCCCTCTAAGGAGATTACGTCGAGAACTAAGTTGAATTGTTTACGAAACAAATATTTTTTCTTTCTTTTTTACCATTCTTATCAAACTACCCACCTGTGCTGCGTATTGATCTTTACTCTCCAGACCAACACTGATGATTATATTCTCTACTGCTTCTTCCGTTAACCCGTCTCCAGTTTGGAATTCCTGTGCGATGATCTTGATAGATGTCTGCCTACTACACATCAGGATCCTCTTCAACTGTCGGCGGTCTGTGTCAGTCAACAAACGAGGTCGGCCTGAAGTCTTTCGTGCTGTACGTGTCCCTTCACGTTTCCACTTCACTATCACATCGGAAACAGTGGACCTAGGGATTTTTAGGAGTGTGGAAATCTTGCGTACAGACGTATGACATGAGTGACACCCAATCACCTGACCACCATTTCTTGGAAAAATTCAAAGGCGATTTTGCCGGGTATTTTTGAGAGTTGCTTTGGGGGCTCATGTTTGAGTTCTGAACTTCACGTACCGTAAATATACGAGGGGCTCTCAGGAAGTAATGAAACACGTTTTTTCCCGAAAGTAGATTAGTTTTATTCAGAATTCCAGTACACCGTATCATTCCTCACTCTTTTGGCTACAAAACACTTATTTTCAATATAATCACGATCAGCCTAGTAACGCGCAAGCAACTCCGCAGATAGTCCTTCGTTGCTCTTTATGGTGTTCTGTTAGGCGGTGAGGAATCCAGCGGGCACACGCCTTCCAGTACCCCAACAGGTGAACGAGTGTGTCAGTACCGCCAACAGAGACGTTCAGTTGAGCGGGGAGGTGACTGATTGTGATTCGCCGATCACCTCGAAAAAGAGTGTCAGCAGGTTCCAACATTGCAGAAGTCACAGATGTGAGCGACCTTGTTGCGATGATGACAGACGCTTCGCCCAACGACTCACCGTGCTTTTGTTCACTGCCAGGTCTCCGTGAAATTCTGCGCGCAATTACGAATATGTACGATGCTCTGTCTTTACGCCAAATGGGACTTAATGACGGCTTGGAACGCGCCGCCGTTACGGACGCCATTCTGTAGGCAACATATAGCGCTGCCACCTATGGCAACTTTATGAAATTATAGGGACTGGAACGGGAATATTCCACGATGTCCCACAACAAACTCCGCATTTTTTCAACCGAAATCGGCCGAGTAAAAATGTGTTGGATTGCTTATTAAACAGCTCTCGTAAAACAAATAACAAAAATCCGAGTGCCCGGGGGTCTCCTTGTGAGATAAGGCGGCTTTACGAGATGTCGTCAAGTTGGCGAACAGACAGACAGAGGCAGCCGGCGTGGCGCTGGCGCTGACGCTGATCGGCCCGAATGTGCCACGCCGCGGCTTTCACCGCTTCCTGGCAGTCCACCAGCGGCGCGGCGCGCGGGGCAGGTCACGACTGCAGCAGCAGCCAGCAGGCGTTATCCTTGAGACGGCGCAGTCAGCTGAGCGGCGGGCCGCCGCCGAAGCCGCCGTCACCGCTCGCGCGTCCACTGCTCCACAGTGCGCACACCCGTGCCATTCGGCATTCAGAGCCTCACCGACAGGTTAATGGGTCACTTCGAACAAGGGCGCGACGACTTTATCAAAAAGTCAATCTGACATTTCGATGAAGACCGATTCGGTATTATACGATTGTCCACTGTACATTTTATGGTGAAAGGTTGGCACGTTCCGTAACGCATCGGTCAAACATATCTAAAAATGGCCAACATAGGTTCAAACTACTCGTACTGTCAACGGTTCAGGGTTGTACAGAAATCTATAGTAACACCTACCTAATATAGTGCCGGATGATTTCACTTTCGAACCGTGTGGTTACAATTAAAGTGCAGCTACTCACAGAGGTCCGCTTTGGGCTGTAACTATCGTATGGCAGGGAAACTTAGTAGATATTCTTTGCATTAATGCGAAACCGATTTACTCTCCCCCCCCCCAAAAAAAAAAAAAAAAAAAATTGTTCCAGTTATTGTCATCAGTTACAAAACTGGCGCTGTACAGCATTTCGGCGATGTCTCCCGAGCTCGTAAGTAGCGGTTAATAATAAAACAGCAACATTATATCTTTCTCACTTGTCTGAGCTTTTCTGTTCTTGTACCACTACTAACTTATTTTATATGGAAACATTTCTTCAGGTCTTTCTTGCATTCACAGCGCCATATTTGCGCCTAGTGGCCAAAACTGGAACTATTTTTTTTTCCAGCGTACATCGCTTCCGTATTAAAGCATTAGACAATCTATCAAGTTTTGCTGCCATATGATAATTACATCCCACACTGGAACTCTTATCAGTAGCTGCACTTTAATTGTAGCCACCCAGTATTTTACATCATACAGTGCATTGAAGAGGATTCGTAAATATTTACATTCGTCTACTTACTCAAATGGTTCAGTTTGGACATTCAAGTTATCATTATTTGAGAAATTTTTCTTTTTCAAGGACTGATCGCTGGCGAAATTAAGGCACGGCCGGCCGGTGTGACCGTTCGGTTCTAGGCGCTTCAGTCCGGAACCGCGTCACCGCTACGGTCGCAGGTTCGAATCCTGCCTCGGGCATGGATGTGTGTGATGTCCTTAGCTTAGTTAGGTTTAAGTAGTCCTAAGTTCTTGGGGACTGATGACCATAGATGTTAAGTCCCATAGTGCTCAGAGCCATTTGAACCATTTTTGGCAGGCCGCGGTGGCCGTGCGGTTCTAGGCGCTTCAGTCCGGAACCGCGGGACTGCTGCGGTCGCAGGTTCGAATCCTGCCTCGGGCATGGATGTGTGTGATGGTCTTAGGTTATTTAGGTTTAAGTAGTTCTAGGGGACTGATGAAAAAAATGGCTCTGAGCACTATGCGACTTAACTTCTGAGGTCATCAGTCGCCTAGAACTTAGAACTAATTAAACCTAACTAACCTAAGGACATCACACACATCCATGCCCGAGGCAGTATTCGAATCTGCGACCGTAGCGGTCATTAGGTTCCAGACTGTAGCGCCTAGGACCGCACGGCCACTAAGCCGGCGGCACTGATGACCTAAGATGTTAAGTCTCGTAATGCTCAGAGCCATTTGAACCATTTTTGAAGCCACGCCATGTCGCATTTTCCGTGTATGAGCGCACAGTGAGCATTTGAGAATGCCTAGAACAACAGTCTCGTATCAAGTGTGAACTGCGTGCTGTCACCCGATTTTTTCACGCTCGGGGTTTCCGACTGATTTCACGCACCTCATACAACGTAAATGACACGCGTGACAGCAAGGTGCAGCAGTGGTGCAGGAACTTTGAAGCAGGACAGAGATGTTAAGATGCAGGCGGTCAGAGGAGGAAGCGAGATTCAACATATAATCTTGTTCACCGAGTGGATCAGACGATCCGAGAAAATAGTCTACGAAGGCCAATCCAGAACAAGCGAAGAGCAATGTTGTCATCAGCTATTGTCTTTATTTGTAACAGCCCCACAGTGCCGATGCTACAAAGACTGTCCTGCAAAGTTTTCGATGATAAGTATTTCATCATCCACCACACAGCCGGTCTTCACTCCCTCTCTTTCTCATCATTTTGCTCAAATGAAACGCTAGCTATATTACGTGATCAAAAGTATTCGGACACCTGGCTGAAAATTACTGACAACTTCTTGGTGCCCTCCATCGGTAATGCTGGAATTCAATATGGTGTTGGCCCACCCATAGCCTTGATGACAGCTTCCACTCTCTCAAGCATACGTTCAATCAGGTGGTGGATGATTTCTTGGGGAATGGCAGCCCATTGTTGCACTGAGGAGAGGTATCGATGTCAGTCGGTGAGGGCATGGCACGAAGTCGGCAATCCAAAACATCCGCCGGCCGCGGTGGCCGTGCGGTTCTAGGCGCCCCAGTTCGGAACCGCGCTGCTGCTACGGTCGCAGGTTCGAATCCTGCCTCGGGCATTGATGTGTGTGATGTCCTTAGGTTTAAGTAGTTATAAGTCTAGGGGACTAATGACCTCAGATGTTGAGTCCCATAGTGCTCGGGGCCATTTGAACCATTTGAACCAAAACATCCAAAAGGTGTTCTATACGATTCAGGTCAGGACTCTGTACAGGCCACGCCATTACAGGAATGTTATTGTCGTGTAACCACTCCGCCACAGGCCGTGCATTATGAACAGGTGCTCGATCGTGTTGAAAGGTGCAATCGCCATCCCCGAATAGCTCTTCAACAGTGAGAAACAAGAAGGTGCGTAAAACATCAGTATAGACCTGTGCTGTGATAGTGCCACGCAAAACAACAAGGGGTGCACGCCCCTCCCTGAAAATCACAACCACACCGTAACACCACCGCCTCCGAATTTTACTTTTGGCACTACACATGCTGGCAGATGACGTTCACCGGGCATTTGCCATACCCTCAAACTGCCATCGGATTGCCACATTGTGTACCGTGATTCGTCTCTCCACACAACGTTTTCCCACTATTCAGTCGTCCATTGTTTACGCTCCTTACACCACGCGAGGCGTCGTTTGGCATTTACTCGCGTGATGTGTGGCTTAAGAGCAGCCGCTCGACCATGAAATCCAAGTTTTCTCACCTCCCGCCTAACTGTCATAGTACTTGCAGTGGATCCTGATGCAGTTTGGAAGTCCTGTGCGATGATCTTGATAGATGTCTGCCTATTACACATCAGGATCCTCTTCAACTGTCGGCGGTCTGTGTCAGTCAACAAACGAGGTCCGCCTGAAGTCTTTCGTGCTGTACGTGTCCCTTCACGTTTCCACTTCACTATCACATCGGAAACAGTGGACCTAGGGATGTTTAGAAGTGTGGAAATCTTGCGTACAGACGTATGACATGAGTGACACCCAGTCATCTGACCACGTTCGAGGTCCGTGAGTTCCGCGGAGCGCACCATTCGGCTCTCTCACGATGTCTAATGACTACTGAGGTTGCTGATATGAAGTACCTGGCACTACGTGGCAGCACAACGCACCTACTATGAAATACGTATGTTTTTTGGGGTGTTCGGATACTTTCGATCACATAGTGTATGAGGACAGCGTTTTGACACAAACAACGAGCTGCATAAGAGCATAGAGAATTGACGGAAACCACAGACGGCTGAGGGCACTGGAAAGTTGGTACAATGCTACGACAAATGTCTGAGTCACAACGGCCATTATGTAGGGAAGTAGTTGGAAGTTGTAGCTAAATGCGGCTAATTCCGGAGGAGGTTCGAGTCCTCCCTCGGTCATGGGCGTGTGTTTGTCCTTAGGACAATTTAGGTTAAGTCGTGTGTACGCTTAGGGACTGATGACCTTGGCAGTTAAGTCTCATAAGATTTCACACACATTTGAACATTTTCGCAGCTAAATGCTGCAAATATAACATTTTTTATTTTCACTGTGGCTTACATTTCGCTATGTACTGGACCTCGGGAAAAAAAACTTCATATTACGGAGTACGGATGAACACAAATTATTTCATTTTGTTGATTTTTTATTGTAAATGATTTCCTCTAGGTTTTAATAGAATAACTATAATTTCTTGTTCATTGACTCCTAAAATAACTACATCATCAGTCTAACGTAATAATCGAAATTTATCTTTTAATTTTGTGCCCTCGCTTAGGTATCTGATGTGATGTATCACCTTTTATATTTCAAGGTTGCAGAGAACTTGTAACGGTGTGTCTATCTGTTTGACACCGAAGCCACCTATAGTGATATTTTTAATTTTTGTACTGAATGTGGCATATTTTAGTTAGGTGTATTAGATTTTGTGGGATGCCGAATTTCTCAAAGTCTGCCACAAAATGGTTAACATTAATATTGTCAAAGCTGTGCAACTATGCACAAAACTTCTCGCTCAGGATATGTTTCATGCTGATATCATTTAATCATGTATGGAAACCATTGTATCTTTCATTGGTTTATGTCCCCATCTCATATTTACCATGTAGTGTTGAAAGTCGTTTCCACGAATGCGAAGTGACTGAAATTAGATCTAGTGAATAGTAGTAAACTTTCTCATTATGCTGAAATAATCAAATCTTTTGACTGGACAATACACAGTGATTAACTAAGTCCGTGTAAATAGTGTGTTCCGTGACAAATGTGTACGTAAGTGTTATGTATTCTGGGAAAAAAAAGAAACAATTTAAAGATTAAGAAACTTCTTCCGAGTCTTATGTGAGACATGACGTAAATCATATGGACATTTATGCCCAATGGTGTAAGGCTAAGAAACAAGTTTTCTGCAGCACAAGTCTTGTTATCTTATCACATTTTACGTATTTCACCAGAGGTAAAAGGAACTTTAAGTTAATGAATGTCCCTTGAAACAGCCAGCACGATAAGTGTAGTTACGTTTACGTAATAAGTTAAGGTGGACAGATACAGGCATACTGCGATGAATGTTAAAGCACGTTCTGTGAAAATCACCTACTTTTACAGTGTTTATTGCTATATTTTCACGTTTGAAAAAGTAGTGTCTTCAGTAGACCGCATGGATATCATCATTAAAATTAAAAAAAAAGTAAGGGGCAGAAGGGAAATCAAACCATGCGAGTTTTTGCCGAATCCACTGTTATATCATTATTATCCGAACAACATAACGGAGAGGTAAAAACGTTTGTCTTTTAGAATCACATTGTTATTTTCACTTCGAGTCCCTGTCTGGTTTATCTTCAATTATCTCTTCATTCGCATTTTACAGATGACAATAATTTTATTTGCACTTTTATTGCAAAGTTTACTCCAGAGTGAGGATATTTAAATTATTTTAACTTAAAAGTGACTGTCATTTGTGAAAATTACATAAATTTTCCTAATTTATATTGGAAATTTAATAAAAATGTCAATTTTGATCGCTACCTCTTGCTCAAACTTTGTCTTCTATTCATAAATCATATTTGCACCACCAGACTGACATGGTAGATAAATAACGTTAAGAGGTAAATAGAAAGCGTAAGGACTGGCCCCGTGAGATTACCAATCTTTCAGAAATGACATTTATTCAACGAAATCCTTCAGTTGAGTCGATATTTACCGTAACAGTAACGAAAATATATTGTGAATTTAGGTTTTAGTGATGTATCACACGTGTTGGTACTATCAGTAAACATACATAATTGCTTGACAATTCATACAGTACAACCAATGCTTAAGTACTGGTATTAAAATATAAAACTGAATAAAAGTCAAATACTCCGCTGCAGCTGGATTTATTTAGGTCCATTAGAGACCCACACAACAGGTTTCGCACTTTTTAAGTTGCATCTTCCGGTGTACATAAAGGCTAGGCGTCGTTCTGTAGCAACCCCTTATACCATACGACATAACATTTGGATACATCAGAAGATGCAACGTACAAGTTGCGAAACCGTTTGCGTGGGTCACTAATCGACTTAAATAAACACAGCTACAGCTAAGTATTACACTTTCTTTCAGTTTTATATTTAATAGTTTTAACCCTGCATTTAACCATCTCCTGTACTGTATGAACTGTTAAGCAATAATGTATAACTATTTTAGCTGAGGTTGTACGAGTTTTAAAAGTAACTATCAGTAAGCCGGCCGATGTGACCGAGCGGTTCTAGGCACTTCAGTCCGGAACCGCGCTGCTGCTACGGTCGCAGGTTCGAATCCTGCCTCGGGCATGGATGTGTGTGATGTCCTTAGGTTAGTTAGGTTTAAGCAGTTCTAGGTCTAGGGGACTGATGACCTCAGATGTTAAGTCCCATAGTGCTTACAGCCAGCTATCAGTAAACATTTTGATATTCGAAAAGCTGTGCTGAATATTTATGTTTAGAGATTAGCAGAGTCAGGACTGAACGTCATTCAAACGGCTCTCAATGTAGGTATCTTCTGGAAATCTGACCTCCTCACTGGAATGTTACGCAGAGCTGGTGGAGAACAGATTGTTCAGTCCGCAAAACAGAGGAGAAGGGGAGTTAAAGGCAAACAGAAGGCCGAAGGAAGTGCAGAAGGTTGTAGATGATAGCAGTGTTCATATCAATTACAGGAAAGCAGATTACAGAGGCTCTGGAGTAAGCAAAATATATTGTTGGTGATATTCGTATGCAGTGAGGGTCTGTTGCTCTACAGATTATCGGGGACAAATATAAGGCAAGTGTGCCTCAGAGAAACACTGTGAGCCGTTATTACTGACAATATACACAGAAGTTTAATATGAGCAGCGCTATGAGACTGCCGGGTAAAAAGAGACGTTAGCATTTAAAGACACTTCGAGTACGTGGTAATTAGAGAGAGTACCGGCCCAGGCGGACAAGGATAGTGACAAAAGTAGGTCACGGCCTTTGCCAAGAACCCATCTCAGAGCAGTTTAAGAAAACCACGGGAAATCTAAATTAGGATGGGTGTACGATAAATTGAAACTCCCTCCTTTCGGATATGAGTCCATTCTCTAATCCAAAGCGCTAGCTTGTTTGATATTTGCCAAGTAATTGTCGCTTATAAAACATAGATCCCGAGAAAATCGCTACAAAATTCAGAAAAATCTGAAGACCAAATAAGCGTTGCAGCGTCGAATGTCACCCAAAATGCAGTGTACACAAATTAAATATGGTAGAAACAAAGATTGTGCAACGTTTCACACCGATATTGGTGACGGTTACGACACTAAAAAATATCTAAAATTAACTTTTCCGTGCAGCCCAGCGAATATTTCGACGTGAAAAGGTTAATGCGAGGTTGCAGTTCGCTAGCTTCTTTTGGGAATATGTCGATTACAAATCACTCGTCCCAGGATTTCTTTGCTTGTCTGGCATTCCGAGACCTATGTGCCACTATCATTATCATCATCCATTCTTCCTCCTCTGCTGAATAACGGCTTCCTGTAGATTTCTCATACGTTGCGGTTTTCAACTATGCTCGATTCTGAAAGTTTTCTAATTTAGTCTACCCTCCTTCCACTACGGTGTCATCTCCAACTTTTCGTATTTCTTGTAAATCAGCAAAGAATTTACTTGGTCCACCTATCATCCATTCGCCTTGTTATAGGTCAGCCCCAACTAAATTCATAGCTGTCGTAATTTCGTCTTTAGCCTCAGGCCATTCCGCGATCCACTTGCTTATTTTCCTGTCTGTCCCAGTAATTCCCAGCAGCTATGTACATTCTCCACATCGTCCTTTACGGACTCTCTTCACATAACGAGCTCGCTTCCTACCCCCTAAGAGACATACGTTCAGCATCATGGAAATATGCAGATTGAAGTGATAGCACGGGATACCTTAGGACACGACTTTCCTCAATCCCTCACTGACGCCTCAGTCCACTTGGTTTTCCCCAAAACTCGAACAGCATCGCAGAGGCTCTCCAATTGTATTGGAATAGCACCTCAGCATCATTTAACCACTTGATTAAAGCATCTATGCCTGGGTTTCAGGCAGGATCCTCCGTTACATTCGATGCTCAGGCGCTATTACAGTACAGCTAGGTAACCTGTGCAGTGCTGTTCGGGATTAGAGGAAATACCAGGTGGACTGCGGCATGAATGGGAATCTGAATTGGGGACAGAGGCGTGCTAGGGTATTTAGTGCAGTTGTGCGAAGCCACTGTGCTAGGATGGTGAAGTTGCAAAACGACTTAGAAAAAATATCTGAATGGTGCGAAAAGTGACAGTTGACCCTAAATAACGAAAAGAGTGAGGTCATCCACATGAGTGCTAAAAGGAACTCGTTAAACTTCGGTTACACGATAAATCAGTCTAATCTAAAAGCTGTAAATTCAACTAAATACCTAGGTATTACAATTACGAACAACTTAAATTGGAAAGAACACATAGAAAATGTTGTGAGGAAGGCTAACCAAAGGCTGCGTTTTATTGGCAGGACACTTAGAAAATGTAACAGACCTACTAAGGAGACTGCCTACAGTATGCTTGTCCGTCCTCTTTTAGAATACTGCTGCGCGGTGTGGGATCCTCACCAGGTAGGACTGACGGAGTACATCGAAAAATATCAAAGAAAGGCAGCACGTTCTGTATAATGGCGAAATATGGGAGAGAGTGTCATAGAAATGATACAGGATTTGGGCTGGAAATCATTAAAAGAAAGGAGTTTTTCGTTGGGACGGAATCTTCTCACGAAGCTCCAATCACCAACTTTCTCCTCCGAATGCGAAAATATTTTGTTGACACCGACCTACATAGGGCGGAACGATCACCACGATAAAATAAGGCACTTAAATGTGATTTGCAGAGTAAAAAAAAAAATTAAAAAAAATATAAAAAAAGTTGATAAAAAAATCTGCCTAGTGAGCAGAAGACCAGTTTTCGAGTCACGGCTTTGGTACAAATTTTCATTAGTTGCTTCAGTCTGCACATATACATCACAGATGTATGACACTTCAAGAGGACTCTGCTCCCATATATAGTTTCATTTGACGTTCAGTATCACTCTGAAGAAATAAGAACATGTAGCGGATAGTGGCTAGAATCAAGTTTATCCAGAGCCATTTGTCATGAAATGTCAAACGTTTTTTCGTCATTCACTGCTAAAGTAACTTGAGTTCGAGAGTTTTTTTTCAGTTATTGGCTTTTGGGCAGTGCTCATTGAGCCATCTCAATACTAATGTCAATTATGACGATACGAAAGTAAGGACAACACAACGCCCTGTCCCTGGGCAGAGAAAATCCGAGACCCGGCCCGGAATCGAAAATGGGACCCTTCACTAAGCAATTCGCTGCGCTCACCGCGCAGCTACCGATGTGGATCAAAGAGTCCCAGAGTTCGAAACCTATCGTAGGAACATTCGGTGAATGACAATGAGGACAATGGAAGCTATGCAAAAAAATGTTCAAATGTGTGTGAAATCTTATGGGACAACTGCTAAAGTAATCAGTCCCTAAGCTTACACACTACTTAATCTAAATTATCCTAAGGACAAACATACACATCCATGCCCGAGGGAGGACTCGAACCTCCGCCGGGAGGAAACTTTGCAAAAAAAAAAAAAAAAAAAAAAAAAAAAAATGGTTCAAATGGCTCTAAGCACTATGGGGCTTAACTTCTAAGGTCATCAGTCCCCTAGAACTTAGAACTACGTAAACCTAACTAACCTAAGGACATTACACACATCCCTGCCCGAGGCAGGATTCGAACCTGCGACCGTAGCGGTCGCGCGGTTCCAGACTGTAGCGCCTAGAACCGCTCGGCCACCCAGGCCTGCGAAACTTTGCGGGAATGAATTGAAACAAGATATAAAATCATAGCAAACGCTGAAGGTAAAAGTAGTGAGTGGCACGCAAATTAGGAACACAAAAACTGTGTTATCGCTGATCTTAATCCAAAAGAGCAGTTGTCAGATTTTCGCAGAATTCTGTTTCGCTTAGCGGTCGACGTCTTAAATATAAAGCAAAGATTTTTCTCTGAGCAACTTTCTGCTCCAATTTCGTAACAATGAGTAGTGTACCAGAGTTGAACAGAACATGTAAACGAAGATCATGTACCAATTCGTTATCCGTGAAAAGTAATGTAATAAAGTATCGGTAGCAAAGTGACGAATGTATTTTAGAAGGGCATGACCAAAGTATTTTTTAAAGCACTGGGAATAATAGGTCACTGTCGTAAGATTTCCAGCTTTTAAGCCATGGGCTTGTTACCCTAAATTTTCAATTTCAGCTGCTAGCGGTTAATTTTTTTCCCTCGAAAGATGAACTGTGGCTACGGGGCCTCAGCTAGCGAGGAGTCCGTAGTTTGTGATAGTATGGATAAACCGCCCCTATAAGATTCTGCAGTCCAAGGTAACAGGTGGGAAGCAGAAAAATCCTTGCAGGCGCCAAACGGTGCCTGGCCGGGAGACACGACGTGCAGCACCAGCTGGAGGCGCTGCTGACGTCACGGTCAGCTGGCCGGCGCGGCGCGGCGAGGTGAAGGCCGGACGGCGATGCGTGCGCTCGGCGCCGGTGCGTGCCTCGCCACGCTGCGTGGCGTTGCGCAAGGCAGCGCCCTTCCCGACCCATCTGGTCCCGCGTCCCGCGCACTGCGACGTGCGTTGAGCGCGCGCGGGCGTCCTACGGCGCATGCGCGACTCGTTGTCTGCCGCCGCAGCCAGCGGGTCGCCAGCTGCCGGCTGCTGCGGCGCTAACGCGATGGCGCAATGTTTCAACAGCTACTGTGCAGCACCACTTAACGCTTCACTTGCCTTAAACTTTCTGCAATCACGTAACGTACGCGTTCTGTGACTGGGAGCACGCTTAAATCAATCTATAGGAACAGTGGCAATTTGTACGTCATTATGGCTAGAGATCGACGTGTGTGCGGACTGCTCCAAATACCGGGTGATAACAGTTTGAATACAGCTACTCACTGAGGCTCAGTGTGGGCTGTAATTGTTGTATGCAGCGAGTAAAATATGCCTATGAGTTAGTACGGTACCGATTTATAGTGAAAAAAAAGTTCCAATTCAAGCCACCACGTGCAAATTTGGGGCTGTGAGTGCAAGACAGACGTACAGAAATGTTTAAAAAAATGGTTCGAATGGCTCTGAGCACTGTGGGACTTAAATTCTGAGGTAGCCCGCCTGGTTGGCCGTGCGGTCTAACGCACGGCTTTCCGGGCGGGAAGGAGCGCCTGGACCCCGGCACGAATCCGCCCGGCGGATTACTGTCGAGGTCCGGTGAACCGGCCAGTCTGTGGATGGTTTTTATGCGGTTTCCCATCTGCCTCGGCGAATACGGGCTGGTTCCCCTTATTCCGCCTCAGTTACATTATGTCAGCGATTGCTGCGCAAACAAGTTCTCCACGTGCGCGTACACCACCATCACTCTACCACGCAAACATTGGTGTTACACGCGTCTGGTGTGA
Source organism: Schistocerca americana (assembly GCF_021461395.2). Taxonomy (NCBI): domain Eukaryota; kingdom Metazoa; phylum Arthropoda; class Insecta; order Orthoptera; family Acrididae; genus Schistocerca; species Schistocerca americana. The sequence continues at coordinate 295,916,265 of NC_060120.1, forward strand.
GACGTTCCCTGGGGGGTCCACCGGGGGCCGAACTGCACAATAACCCTGGGTTCGGTGTGGAGCGACGGAGGGGTGAAGTGGACTGCGGTAGTCGTCGTGGGGTTGCGGACCACTGCGGCTGCGGTGGGGACGGCGCCTTTCCGTCGTTTCTAGGTTCCCGGTTAACATACAATAACCGCTGTGGTCATCAGTCCCCTAGAACTTAGAACTACTTAAACCTAACTAACCTAAGGACATGACACACATCCATGCCCGAGGCAGGATTCGAACCTGCGACCGTAGTGGTCGCGCGCTTCCAGACTGTAGCGCCTAGAACCGCTCGGCAACTCCGGTCGGCATAAATGTTTCCATATATAATAGATTGGGAACGTGACGTGGGCAGATAAGATCAAACAAGGGAAAAAGACATAATGTTGATTTCATTATCAACCATCTTGCACGAAAATAGTGGTTTCCATACAGCTGCGTTCTTCCAAAGCAGAATCACATGCTGTACACGGAGGTCTCTATAACGTGCAGACATCACGATACACCTGACATGCTGTCTGGGTGTATTCTCTTCAAAGAACCGACCCAGAGTAAAGAAGCTTTTGAATCTACAGCACACAGTCACGTAAGGAGAGTGCAATGGCTCTTCGTGCACAACACGTAGTTCACCAGTATCCCAAAATCGGCAGTTCTGTTTATTCTCTGCAACCTGTAGTGTAAAATGGGCCTCATCACTCTATAGAATACTGCCTGGTCACGTGTCATTAACTTCGATCCATGCCAGAAACCTAAATTGAGAATGGTGCCGTGGATCATTAGGTTTGTTACTGCATCCTCAGTATTTTGTATGGGTAGCACTGTAATACAGACCGGTCAACTTTCTATACTGTTGACCATGGGATGGACAGTACTCGTGACACTGCACGAGCACCAGCACTACGCCAGGCATGAGCTGCATGATCAGTTACAGCAACAGCAATGTCGTCAATAGCTTCCACTGTGATAGGAGGCCCTGTGTTTTCGAATTTCACGACATTTTATTTAGAGCATTTAATGACATCATGCCTCTCCTCAAACCCCTCGGTCAGCAACACTTTCTCAATGTCGCTAACAGCGCACAGTCTCTCTTCTTGACACCCATACTGTTCTTTTGACAGTATAGGCGTCATACCATCATACAAACGGTGTGCAGCGCCAGATTTGCCCCTGGTGTCCAACACTGGAACTATTTTTTTAAATTTTTTTTTTTTTTTGCATTAATCGGTTCCGCATTAACGCTTAGTATACCTACCCAATTTCACTATCATACGATAATTACAGCCTACACTGGACCTAAGTGAGTAGCTGCACTTTACGTATAACCACCCGATACGTTCACCGATACCTGCAGTATCAATGACTCTGTGGACAAAAGCATAAGTTGCTGCGTTTTATCAGCAGGTGTTTCTGAGGATACCCGTAATAATAATTACCTTGCGATTAAAATTTAAATTACAATCTACATCTACATTTATACTCCGCAAGCCACCAAACGGTGTGTGGCGGAGGGCACCTTACATGCCACTGTCATTACCTTCCTTTCCTGTTCCAGTCGCGTATGGTTCGCGGGAAGAACGACTGCCGGAAAGCCTCCGTGCGCGCTCGAATCTCTCTACTTTTACATTCGTGATCTCCTCGGGAAGTAGGGGGAAGCAATATATTCGATACCTCACCCTCTCGAAACCTGGACAGCAAGCTACACCGCGATGCAGAGCGTCTCTCTTGCAGAGTCTGCCACTTGAGTTTGCTAAACATCTCCGTAACGCTATCACGCTTACCAAATAACCCTACGACGAAACGCGCAACTCTTCTTTGGATCTTCTCTATCTCCTCCGTCAACCCGACCTGGTACGGAGCCCACACTGATGAGCAATACTCAAGTATAGGTCGAACGAGTGTTTTATAAGTCACCTCCTTTGTTGATGGACTACATTTTCTAAGGACTCTCCCAATGAATCTCAACCTGGCACCCACCTTACCAACAATTAATTTTATACGATCATTCCACTTCAAATCGTTCCGTACGCAAACTCCCAGATATTTTACTGAAGTAACTGCTAGCTGTGTTTGTTCCGCTATCATATAATCATACAATAAAGGATCCTTCTTTCTATGTATTCGCAATACATAACATTTGTCTATGTTAACGGTCAGTTACCACTCCCTGCACCAAGTGCCTATCCGCTGCAGATCTTCCTTCATTTCGCTGCAAATTTCTAATGCTGCATCTTCTCTGTATACTACAGCATCATCCGCGAAAAGCCGCATGGAACTTCCGACACTATCTACTAGGTCATTTATATATATTGTGAAAAGCAATGGTCCCATAACACTCCCCTGTGGCACGCCAGAGGTTACTTTAACGTCTGTAGACGTCTCTCCATTGATAACAACATACTGTGTTCTGTTTGCTAAAAACTCTTCAATCCAGCCACACAGCTGGTCTGATATTCCGTAGGCTCTTACTTTGTTTATCAGGCGACAGTGCGGAACTGTTTCGAACGCCTTCCGGAAGTCAAGGAAAATGGCATATACCTGGGAGCCTGTATCTAATATTTTCTGGGTGTCATGAACAAATAAAGCGAGTTGGGTCTCACACGATCGCTGTTTCCGGAATCCATGTTGATTCCTACAGAGTAGATTCTGGGTTTCCATAAATGACATGATACGCGAGCAAAAAACATGTTCTAAAATGCTACAACATATGGATGACAGAGATATAGGCCTATAGTTTTGCGCATCTGCTCGACGACCCTTCTTGAAGACTGGGACTACCTGTGCTCTTTTCCAATCATTTGGAACCTTCCGTTTCCCTAGAGACTTGCGGTACACGGCCGTTGGAAGGGGGCAAGTTCTTTCGTGTACTCTGTGTAGAATATTAGTATTATGGTTAGTTAAGGTAAAGTATCACGTTCTGACTCTAGACGGGCCAACTAGGCCCGACTGATCGCCGTGTCAACCTCTGTCAATGGCGTCATTGGATGCGGTATGGAGTGGCGCGTGGTCAGCACACTGTTTTTACAGTCGTTGTTAGGTTACTTGAGCTTGGAACCGCTATTAAGCTCCTCCACCGGTCAGCTACGGAGGTGGCCATAAATGTTACTATTTTCGTAGTTGCTTCACATGCTACCTAGAGTAAAATTTATTCGTATTATTGTTGTAAGTCACTATTACGAACCATTTTGTTCGTCGAGCCATTATAGTGGATTCGATGCGCAGCTCCTTGGAAGGCTACATGCATGGCTAGCATCTGCAAGATCCTTCTTCCTGGCTCTCCGTGCAATTACAAGGCTACCCGGTTTCCGCTGTACCAATAGCTACCTTACGTCAGAATCATTCTGGTTTCGTTAACAGTAACAGAGGTCGCTTATGCAATTGCCAAGAGCTGTCATAAAGCGAAATGAAGGCTCGTCTAGAATACTTATTACATTGGAATATTCACTTTATTGTCAAGTCCTGTTTGTGAAGCACACAATGTCAAAAATAATGTGCGGTACAAAATAAGTAAATCTATCAACTTTACGTAGATATACAGGGTGCTTCAAATTACGTCGACAAGTTTCGAGGGCATGTAGAAGGTTTCTTGAGGAACGAAATGAGGATAGGGACCCGTGTCCGGAAATGTCATCCAACGACGGTACAGAGTGTCGAAGTTACAGGCACCGGCGCCTGTATTTGTGTGTACACACAGTCTGATTCCATTATGATGTTACAAATTTTCAGGGATGATGGAGGAGGCTAAATGTATCAATTTGAGCTGCATTTGAGGTACATTAGGTTAGCTGAGGCCGAGCGGTTCTTGCCATACAAGCCGGCCGCTGTGGTCGAGCGGTTCTAGGTGCTTCAGTCCGGAACCACGCGGCTGGTACGGTCGCAGGTTCGAATCCTGCCTCGAGCATGGATGTGTATGATGTCCTTAGGTTAGTAAGGTTTAAGTCGTTATAAGTCTAGGGGACTGATGACCTCAGCCCATAGTGCTTAGAGCCGTTTCTTGTCATATATAAAACTGACAAAACAAGAATTATCCCAAGCCATGGCTTTAGATAGCAGCCACATTACATTTAGCGTGCTTCAGAATCGGTGCTCACAGGTAAATGCCAACAGGTAAAGGCTGTTATCAACAAACTGTAATAGGAGTCACAGTTGGCTTTAGTCTCTGGCATGACGTACACGTGACTTATGTAAATATTTTATCCTATGTCTCCTGTTCCAATTTTCTGTTGACAAGAGCCTGTACCTGTACGCATTTACTACTGAGCATTCATTCTGAAGTAAGCTAAATGTAATCGGGCTGATATCTAAATCCATGGCACGGGATAATTGTTGTTTTGTCAATTTTATATATAACAAGAGCCGCTTGGCCTCAGTTAACCTAATGTACCATCATGCGATGTAACAAGGCCCACTCCTTCTGAAGAAGATATTTTTAGAAATACGAAACCTAGGTCAAGGGCTAATAAACCTCCGTTTTACAACTGGTCGGCTGATTTTTTCAACCTCTTCAGATTTACACAGTTGCTGTTTCGCAGCCATGTTTAAGATTTTCTTTTATCAGATGATTGGAACGTCAACTCGACGTAATTTGACCAAAATGACAATAACTGAGAAAGTCGTCGAAAGCTTGACTCTCTGTTTAAACGTAATGTGCCAATAAAACATGTGAATTTTATCCAAGAACGTTGTCGCAAAAACCTACGTTCTCATAAATCAAATGATTTGTTAAAGAGTGGCTCGGTGATCATGAAAAATATATAAGTAAATAAATGGCTGATGTGAGTAGACTCGAGCACTGAAGCTTCCGTACAAACTAATTATGTGTACAGACAGTTCATCCATTCCGGGTCGAGGATCTTGACGATTTTCGCCTGCTATCGACATTGATACTAGCAAAATATCAGTCCCAGGGATACCAAGACTTCCTACAAAGTTTTAAATACAAGTTAGAAGTTGGATAACAAATAACCAAACAAATATTTTTTCGTGCGATATAATTAAAAATTAAGAACTGTCTGATTCTTTTCATTTACTTGTACTCCGAAATCTTTCTTCATGCAAAATTTCGTGTTTTATAGAAACGGTAAGTACCCTTTAGATTTTTATGAGTTTGCGAGTATCAAAATATGTAACATAAATGGCCGTGTCGTTTGACTGCATTGACTTGTAGCTAATGTTTACTATGTGAGGTAACGGGCGACTTGTGGCGCCCCGAAAATATACTAAGTTGAGAGATGGCGGGCCGTAGGGCAAGCCGCGGCTCGTTAGAAACCGCGTGATGACGCACAATGGCCGTACCACATGGTCCAGCCGACCGTGTGGCTCGGAATTCCATAGTGATGATGTATCGACGAAGGAGACATGCAGGGAGTGCCAAAGATGGCGGACTTTGTGAGACGTTAATGGCGGACATTTCACAGTTGATATAGAAATTGAATAGTAGCCAGAGGAATCATGATACCTCAAAAAGAAACATGTACATTACCATTATTTGCACGACGATTCTGATGGTGTAAACAGATTTTCAATATCTTTATTAGTTTAAGGTTTAGTATCTGACGATAAATTACACAAGTAACACCCAGAAACGAATTTCCAAAATCTAAACGGTTCATCCGATTTTGTCGATCGACGTGTCTTTCGAAAGCTATTACTGTAAAACTAAATTGGTGCAAATTACAGGCATGTAACTTGTACAGTACATGAGTTATTGCAGGTCAAAGTGGCCGATTACTATCGATCGTGTCAGGCCGGAAGTACTCCACAGTTACACGAAAAAACGGTAGCAGCACGCTTATAAATATATTTATTCCTCTATATCTTTGTTTATATCCGATATATACTATTCAAGAAGAAATTTGTTAAATATTTACTGTGTTTTAGAAAGCACAGACACATTAGGCTACAGATCTACCTTTTGTGTCTATTCCTTTGAGATATGTTTATTCGATTTGTTTAAGCATTTAATAATGTGTGTTGGAGCGTATTTATGGTCCATCCATAGGGATATTTATTTAATTTCAAGTTATTTAAATGTAAATTTACTATTTCGTATGTGTTTCGATACGTTTGTTAGTGTGCGTTTGCTTAAAAAAAAATGGTTCTAAACACTATAGGACTTAACATCTGAGGTCATCAGTCCCCTAGACTTAGAACTACCTAAACCTAACTAACCTAAGAAGATCACACACATCCATGCCCAAGACAGGATTCGAACCTGCGATCGTAGCGGTCGCGCGGTTACGGACTAAAGCGCCTAGACCCGTTCGGCCACAGCAGCTGACCCTTGACTTGAAGACACGGCAGGAGCACTACAGCCAATCACAGCGTTCGTTACTACAGCAGGCGCCTACCGAAGAGGGAGAGCAGCATCGGGTTGCAGAGAAGTACGGGAGAGGACACGAGAGAGTCCTGGACAGTACGGCGCGACGGACGCACAGTCGCGGGAAAGACTTGAGAGTGGAGCAGTTTGCGCGTGGTCGCGGGAGAGAAATATTTCGTAGTGCCGACATTTGCACTTGTGAGACTTCCTTGACTTCTGCAGTGAAGACAAAGTATGCGTTTAGAAGTGAATATCTCGCGAGCTATGTTGTTGTTCATAACTAATTACGTGAAGTAGGAATCTATTGTTTCCTAGTTATTCAACTTATATTTTATTTAATTGCTGGATCACCGACACCAATAAGTGTTTTACAATAATAAAGGGCATTCTTAAAGGTACTTCTGCTATCGTACTCATCATTTAAAGTCGTTAAGATAGTACCTGCAGAATTTATTTAATTGCAATCTTTCATTTATAAATGTCTATATTACGTTCAAGCCGGCCGGAGTGGCCGAGAGGTTCTAGGCGCTACAGTCCGGAACCGCGCGACCGCTACGGTCGCAGGTTCGAATCCTGCCTCAAACATGGATGTGTGTGATGTCCTTAGGTTAGTTAGGTTTAAGTAGTTCTAAGTTCTAGGGGACTGATGACCTCAGAAGTTAAGTCCCATAGTGCTCAGAGCCATTTGAACCATTACGTTCAAAATTAGCAATTGCCGAGTGATAGGAACCTTCGACCATTCGATTCATCTGTATATTCAAATTGTATACTGTAGACTCAGCAGTATTTGGCATGTAATCCGGTAACTACGTATCCCAGCCCGTAGACAACGAAACCAGCCAATATTTATAATATTTCAACTCTGAGTCTGAGGGTACGTAGTTGAGGGCCGCACCACATTATTTTATGTGAAATCCCGCAATTACACCTCCAAGGGCCTATAGACCTTAGTGTGTGACATAACTTTCAACTTGATACATCTACCCGTTCGTGAGACAAAAGGGTCTTAGCAGACGGACTGACAGACAGTCAACACGATAACAATTTTTTTTTCGTGTGATATAATTACAGACTAACAATTTTAGGAATTGTTTCCTTTGGCTGTAGTGTGACACCTTGCTTGTTGTCAAATTTCATGATTATAGGTGAACGGGAAGTGCCCTGTAGGTTTTGATGAGTGAGTTTGATAGTATCAAAATATGTGCCTTATAAAACCGATTCTTTTGATTGCATTGTTTTAGAAGCTTTACGTTTTCATATCTCCAAGGAACCGTAACCTAGACATGTGATGTAAATTTGAAGTTGATACGTCTGTCCGTTCCAAAGAAAACGGGTTCTGAACAGTCGGACAGACAGACAGACGGACGGACAACAGACTGATTCTGTTTTTACCGACTGAGGTGCGGAACACTACAGGATTGAACTGTACGGTATATCTTACTGTTACTCTGTACTCTTGGTCGACAGAACATACCTAAACGTGCGCACTACAGCGCCCAGCTATCGACAGATCCGTACGTGACTGGTATGAATCAAGGCGTGACACTTATATTCTAACATTGTGAAAAGCCTGTAGAGCATTTCTAGCTACCAGTATTAAACCGCCGCGCAAAATAGTATCCGACAAAGTGAGATTTCTGATTTGCATTAAAGAGAGAGTTAGTTGCACGCGTGGACACAAGCCAGCTTTTCGAAGCGAACAACGAACTCACTTCATCTTGCTCTCTCACGTACAGGAGAACGCACAGAGGTAGCACGTGTGTAGGTTAACATATGACTGTAGTTTACAGTGTGGTGGAAAATATAAGATAATCGAATAAACTCTTCTGTGGTAACACGCTACAGCGCAACTGTACGGCTGCTTATGAAGTTCACTGATGAGATACCACGTCTCGTGAACCATACAACACGTTTACGGGCGCCATATGTTCCTCAAATCACCACGAAGCCTTCCTATAGACCGTCGAAGTTGCTGCCAACACACGAAGTACCCTCGTCGCCGTTAAATGATATTTTTATTGGCAACTGAATAGCCTTCATGTCACATTGGTATAGAGTTTCAGCTTAGTACACTCCGCGTCTGTGATTCAGAAACACAGTCTGAAAGTTTACGTAACGTTCAGGTCGTCGTAGAACTATTCTGAACCCGAGCCACTTCCTGGCCAATTATCTGACACCGTCACAGTGTTTGTACCGTCCGAGACGCTGTCGTAAGGCGAATTGCGTAAACGTGTATAACCAAGCGTTCCTTGTGCAAGCGATGTACGAACCGATCGAAGAGAGAAAAATTATTCGTGGCAGAAGCGTAATATGTGCTGTACTATGCGCTCGGTTTTCTTTACCGGCGAAAATGTATACTACCGAATTACATTCTACGAATAAAAAAAGAAAAAAATGCACCATGGAGGAATTATCCGAATGGAACGGAAATCGGTAGATGTGATGTATAGACAAACAGATGTTTACAATTTCAGCGAAGTTGTATGATTTACTGAAAAGAAACAGCTTCAGAAATTGGGCAAGTCAATAACGCGATGGCCCATCTATGGCGCTTATGTAAGCAGTTATTCGGCTTAGCATTGATTGATGGAGTTGTTAGACATCCTTCTGAGGCACGTAGTACCACTTTGCGTCCGACTGGCGAGTTAGTGCAAAAAATTCTGCGCTGCTTGGAGGGCCCTGTCTTTAAAGCTCCAAACGTTCTGAACTGGAGATATGTCCGGTGATCTTGTTAGTCAAGGTAGGTGTTGGCAAGCAGGAAGACAAGCAGTACAAACTTCGCTGTGTGCAGTCGGGCATTATCTTGCTGAAATGTAAGCTCAAGATGTCTTCCCACGAAGGGTAACAAAACGGGGCGTAGCATATCGTCGACGTACCGACATGCTCCAAGGATGACGAGGATGACAACAAGAGAAGTCCTGCTACGAAAAGAAATGGCACCCCATACCGCCTGATTCTCAGGTCGTATGGAGGACGACAGTGAGGTTTGCATTCCGTAGCCGTCCATAGCTTCTCCAGTCATGTCTTCGTTGTCCATCGGGGCTCAGTTCGAAGCGGGACTCATCACTGAAGACAATTCATTTCCAGTCAATGACATTCCAGGCCGAAGGCGTGTCTGGCGACGACCTGGACAGCGCTGAGGTACCAACCTGACTGTTGCCCGCCATAGGCCCCGACAACAAGGAGCGATGGTTTGGGGTGCCGTTCTTTTTCGTCGCAGGAGCCCTTTGGTTGTCATCCGTGGCAGCCTTACAGCACAGCAATATATGTCTACGATATTCTACGATGAGTTTTGTTGTCTTTCATGGAAAGCCACCCTGGGTTTACATTTCAGCAAGATTATGCCCACCTGCACACAGTGAGAGTTTCTACTGGTTGTCTTCCTGCTTGCCAACACCTACCTTGGCCAGCAAGGCCACCGATATCTTTCCAGCTGGTAATGTTTGGAGCATTAAGGGCAGGGCCCTCAAAGCAGCTCAGAATTCGACGATCTGAGGCGCCAACTGGAATTTGGCACGACATCCCACAGGATGATATCCAACAATTGTATCTATCGATGCCAAGATCGAATAAAGGCCAGAGGTGGACCCACGCGTTATCGACTTGCTCGATTTGTGAAGCTCTTTCTCCTGAGCAAATCATCTTAATTTTTCTGAAATTGTAATCATTTATTGGCCGTACATGTACATCATATCTACCGATTCCCGAACCATTCGGATAATTCCTTTGTGGTGCGTCGATCTTTTTTCCTTTTTTTGGCTTAGAGTGTATTTTTTCGTATGATAAAACAAGAGGGAAAGTTTGTTCTTAATGTATCCTCGACGACGAGATGGTAGGAGACTGAGTATAAGGGATTGGCAACGAAATCAGCGGTATCGTTTACAAAGGATGTATTCTGGCATTGGCCTCTGATTTATAGAAAGACGAAAAAAACCTAAATCACCGAAAACGGGTTTGAACCCCATTCGAATGTTGCCAGCACCGTGACCACTGGGCGTTAGGGTAAGTGCACTTGATTACATTTGATAAGGTTAGAAGAATGATGTGACAGAGCTCGTCGTCGAAAGAAGCGCACCATCCGGAGTTTTACCAACATTTTCTTCTTCTGAACTAGGTGTTATTGGAGCAAAACGGATGAGAGCTATTTGCCTCACCGCCGGACGCTGTCTAAAATGTCTTTAGCAATCTGGGTTTCTTGTGTTAAGTTCTTGCTATGAGCCTTAATTTCAAAGCTCCTTACATCACCCAAAAAGGGAGGGAAAACAGGAGGCGTTTTCAACGCTAGAATCATTTTGAAGTTACCGTAGTTAAAAAATTCAGTTTCTTGAATCACTATGAATCACTATATTACTGAATAACATTACGGGTGTGATTTGTTGCTGTAAATATACGTATATGTAAAATGCAATGCTGCGTATGGTTCAGGCCACTTGAAACTGTAAGTTTCCTATAACTGGTTTCCCAGTCAGTTCAAAGGTCGGAGAAGGACAAGGGCGTACCATCTCCAATAAGGCGAAGCCTAACGAAGTCCTGCCAGAAGTCAAGCCAGCCTTCGGGTTGAGAATTGCTTTAGTTAGTGAAAGAGGGCAGCACCTAAATAAAAGGAGTGTTCAAATGAAAAGATACGAAACGTCGTAACAACCAAGTCTGCTGAAATTAGCGTAACGTAGTGAGGTATGTAGGCAATAGAAGCATGCGTCCGTCATCTCTTCTTTAAAAATTCAAAGCTGTGCCCTCATGAGGCAGTCCAAGGTCCGATACTAATCGAATTTCTCGAGCACGGAAAAACCAGCTAGAATGTATACAACTAACAAACCAAAATGAAAAAAAAAGTGTCGGAAAGGTACATCCTGATAGGAGCATAACTGGAGATCTCGGTATCACGTGTGGCTGCTTTTGTAAGTCACTGTACTTCTAATTCCTGAGATATGATTGTATAACACTAACACTGAAAACATAGACTCAGAAAGGGTTGGATGTGTTTCGTGCCGAAAACAAATGGAAAATCTGATACTTTGCTGGACTATCACTCCTTTTCCAGGAATCCTATTTTAGCGAGGTATGCAGGAATGATTCTTACAAGATAACGAGACCATGGATGCAAACAAGTGAACGCTTTTGACGGGTTATAACCGCTAACTACTGGGAAGCTATGGCATCTGCAGATAAGTTGGTAGCCTAGTCATTTACCCGAAACCGAGTTTTGCGATCTCATTTCATAGAAATTCTCGAGACCAACTTAATACCGATGTATAATAGCCCCCCCACCCCCCTTCCATTTACCGTCAAGGTGACGTGTATATCGTGTTGCTGAATGTGATAACCGCAATTATCGCTTATGTGGTGAGTTGCTTTTGTGCCGATATGGGTTATGAGAATAGAACGAAGGAAGACGGTGCCAGTGCAATGTTGGGTGGGTGCACGAGAGCATCGAGGGTGCTACATACCTACTAAGAACCCCAAGTACCATGCGGATCACCATCAACAGCATCACACATTTTCAAACCACTAGGGTCTACAGTGTGATTCCAAATTTAAATTAAGAATAGTAGCAAACAGTCTAATGACTGTAAGGTGTACGTCACCACTTTTCCATTACTTCTACGTATGTACTCTGTAAGCCAGCTGATGATGTGTGGTGGAGGGAAATTTGTGCACCACACTGTCACTTCCCACTTTTCCTGTTCGAACCGCGAACGGTGCGATGGAAGACGATAGTTGGCAAGCCTCTGTGTGAGCTCGAAGCACTCTGGTTTGGCCTTCATGGTCATTTCGTGAGGTACACCTGTAGGAATCAATAGGGAGGTTGAATCTTCTGTGGACGTACACTCTCGAAATTTAAACAGTATCTCCGTTATGCACAGCGTCTCTCTTGCACCACCTGCCACTGGAGTTGGAAGAAGATCTCTGTGACGGTTTCGCCTGTACAAAGCGGACTTGTGACTAAAGACGCTGATATTCCTTTAGATCTTTTCTATTTCATCTATCAGTTCTCGGATGGACAATTAGTGAAGAACATGTCTTCAAGCACCAAGATTCGAAGATGTAACTTCCACTGCGGGAGACGGTGCACTTGTGTGCGTCAGCGACCTCGACTTCGGATGTGGGTTGAGGTAGGTTAATCGTCGATAATGCAGGGGCTGGCGTTGCGAGGGGGAGCAAAGAATGGAAGATTCCTGCGCGCGTGCGCAGTCCGCTAGTCACGTCGGGTAACGGTCTGTGAGCGGCGGGCGGTTTGCGCGCCAGCACACGTCCCTATTCCTCGTCACCCGCGGGCACCAACCGCCTCGCACGTGTTTTTCCTGCTGTACGTGTCGACAAAACAAGCCCACCAACAGCCCTCTGCCCTGTTATTCCTCTCCGTGGTCGAAGCTACCGATTCACAATAATATGGTGGGGCCCATTTACAGAATCGTCCTGGTAAGAGAAAAGCCAGTGCTGGTGTATAGCACACCAAACCCGCCTGTGTAGCCGAGTAGGGCGTGATGGTGCCGTGGCGCCCGACTCGGAGGTAAGCCAGTTTCAATCCTGGTGTAGATGAAATTTTCACAAGTAGAGGAGAGGTGGTGGCGTAAGGTTTCTGATTACCACGCGTTGAGCAGAGGTCCTGTGCTAATTTCCAAACTTCTCTGCAGTGTCTCATGAAGTCAGAACACGTGACAGTGTTGAGGTAATCCGTCAGTCGGATGGGGACGTTGAGCTCGGAGGCGCCCTTGGTGCTTTTGGAGAGGGGAGGAGGAGACTATGAGCCGGCATCGGGTTGCACCCTCTCCCTTCTCCCATCATCTCCAACGAGGACGTACGCACACATACACGTTACAGTCGCCTACACTTAACAGATACTAGGCGGCTGAAACTGCCATTTGGCGTCTTCCAGCCATTCATGCCATACGACACCTCGACGGTACTACATGGAACTGTACAGGGCAATAGCTGTACGGAAAGTCAGAGATTGGAATACGTCCAACAAATAATGCAATAAGTTTGGGGTAAGTGATATTCTGATATGAATAGGATGATAGAGGGGACGAAGTTGTGGCGAGACACATCAAACCATTCAAAAGGAAAACAGTACCCAATAATGTGATTTCAAATCCAGACTTCTCTGTAGAGTTTTATCGAACAAAGTAAAACGTTGGTCCCTACGTCAGTCGAAGACGTCAATTTTAACGACTCTCAGGGTCTTCTTTGCGAATAGTAGGTTACGTGTTGACTTGGTTTCATTTGGTTTACAGGTTAGTTACATGCCTTCGTAACAAGAGTCGCTGCAGCTGGAGGTAGTTGGATTTTTAATCAAAGGGCGAAGGAAACTTTCATCGTTAGAATTTGGAAGCGTGTAACTAGTGATCAGCATGCTCTGCGACAAACACTCAGTTTAAATTGTAAGCCTGTCCGTTGTTCTTCATAGCATGAAACATGCGAAACATTCGAAACATTCGATGGTGATCCGTCGGCTGGATATGGCTGTCGATATTCAGTTTCAGCCCCTTCGTGGCTTTCATTACATACTCATCCACACCATCATACCACACCAATACCGCAAGCATCCACCACGATTACCCATATGAGAGACATATTTCCTTGACACAGAATAATAGGAAGAAGACGGCAGTGGGATTGGTCAACGGCATTCGGATATTGCTCCGGACATAAGAGAGCTCATGTTCTTCTCGGATTTCATTGACGACCATTCTCTTCTCATTACACATTATTATCATTATTATTATTACTGTGTTATCGTTAGAGTGTACAACTTCAGTCATTCATGCAATACAGTTACACATTTGCACATAATTCTGGTTGAATGAAGGCAATGATAGCTGCTAAAATCCCAAAGGCCAAAGTGGGTTGCTGGGTCTTCTCAGCCACAGGACCTTCACGCCTCTCTCTATAACAATATGTTCGAATACTTTACCAAAAATAGAAGCAGGCTGCAGAAAAATAATTAAATGTTGCTTTTTTTTTTAGCGTGATGCTGCATCAAGTGGAACTATGAAATAAGAACGTGTGAAAACAATTAAGTTTTGTTTACTTTCAAGCGACTGAAATCTCATCGGCTGCAAGGCGACTAGAACAATATCGACAGCTCAGATAAACAAAGACGAAAATAAATCAGTTGTGATCACTTTAGCGATCCGCAGAAGAAATTTTGAAAGTACCACGATAGTTGCGTAGGGGCTACCTGACACAATTCCCATATAGGACTCCCTTGTCTTTCATGTTGGCCCTGCTTTATAGCACAGGGTGAGAGCATCAGGAAGGGGGGAGAGGAGGGGGGCTAAATGATCGCCATTTCCTCCATCATGTGTCTTACCTCATCCTTATGGCACGCAGGCGAAATTTACATTGAAGGAAGCAGTATTACTTTATAGCGTGAAACTTCCAGGCAGATTAAAACTGTGTGCCGGACCGAGACTCGAACTCGGGACCTTTGCCTTTCGCGGGCAAGTGCTCTACCAACTGAGCTACCCAAGCACGACTCACGCCCCGTCCTCACAGCTTTACTTCTGCCAGAACCTCCTCTCCTACCTTCCAAACTTTGCAGAAGCTCTCCTGCGAACCTTGCAGAACTAGCACTCCTGAAAGAAAGGATATTGCGGAGACCTGGCTTCGCCACAGCCTGGGGGATGTTTCCAGAATGAGATTTTCACTCTGCCCGCGAAAGGCAAAGGTCCCGAGATCGGGTCTCGGTCCGGCACACAGTTTTAATCTGCCAGGAAGTTTCATATCAGCGCACACTCCGGTGCAGAGTGAAAATCTCATTCTGGAAACATCCCCCAGGTTGTGGCTAAGCCATGTCTCCGCAATATCCTTTCTTTCTGGAGTGCTAGTTCTGCAAGGTTCGCAGGAGAGCTTCTGCAAAGTTTGGAAGGTAGGAGACGACGTACTGGCAGAAGTAAAGCTGTGAGGACGGGGCGTGAGTCGTGCTTGGGTAGCTCAGTTGGTAGAGCACTTGCCCGCGAAAGGCGAAGGTCCTGAGTTCGAGTCTCGGTCCGGCACACAGTTTGAATCTGCCAGGAAGTTTCATATCAGCACACACTCCGCTGCAGAGTGAAAATCTTATTCTGGTACTTTATAGCGTATCTGAAACAGCAAGGGGCGTTCCACGAGACCAACAGCTCCCTTACTTTCGAGATTCACATTTTGCTTGTCTATGCATCCACGTGGCACTTTCATGTGGGTAAAAACTGATCGGGGTGTGAAACCGCATCAACAGGCAATAAGTGAAACGAAATGAACTTCTTAAAGTACGTGTACAGCCTGAACAACAATACACTAAAGCGTCCCAAAAATATCTCCACCGATGGAAATCTGATGGTTTACATGAAATAACAGCCCATCTCACGTAAGATTTGATCAGAATCAGCAGCACGATAACTTGTATTGCTGCCCATCGCAAGACGCTTGGGGGTCTGACGAGGTTCCTTATTAAATTTTGACAAGTTCTCAATTTCCAACAGCTGTATGGTGACAACAGAAAAGTCTAAGCCATGACCTTTCCTGTTCCACCCAGTCACCCCTCTCTCCCTCAGTGAATATGTGTATGTGTGTGTGTGTGTGAGAGAGAGAGAGAGAGAGAGAGAGAGAGAGAGAGAGTGATATCATTTAACTGTTCTCCGTGGCAGATTCCATTATACACGCGGCCGGAACCTTGACATACTGCAGCGGGCAGCCGATGAGTCAGGTATTACGCAGAAGGGGTCTGCCACCTGTTCCCCATTCAGGACTGCCGCAATACGTATAGCGTTACACAGATCGTTTTAACCTATTATACAATACGCGATATGATCTGTCGAATTCACGGCCCCCACGATTTCACTCTCTGGTCGGCGAGTGGAAGCAGAATTACATTCACTTGTTTCGAATGTCACATCGGAACTTGCGCTGCTTCTTTAATGACCTCGTCTTCTATGGCATGTAGAACCCTCATCTTTCTTTCCTCTTTGTTTCCCTGTTCTAGATATTATCGACAGAAAAAGTGAAGGTCTTTACGCACATGCCGCAAGATTCCTACACGAAAGTACAACTCGATGTATCGACTTGACAGAAAATCCTAGGAAGTTCTGGTCTTACGTTAAATCAGCAAGTGGCTCGAAACAGCATATCCAGACACTCCGGGATGGTGACGGTGTTGAAACAGAGGACGACACGCGTAAAGCTGAAATACTAAGCACCTTTTTCTAAAGCTGTTTCACAGAGGAAGACCGCACTGCAGTTCCTTCTCTAAATCCTCGCACAAACGAAAAAATGGCTGACATCGAAATAAGTATCCAAGGAATAGAAAAGCAACTGGAATCACTCAACAGATGAAAGTCCTCTGGACCTGACGGGATACCAATTTGATTCTACACAGAGTACGTGAAAGAACTTGCCCCCCTTCTAACAGCCGTGTACCGCAAGTCTCTAGAGGAACGGAAGGTTCCAAATGATTGGGAAAGAGCACAGGTAGTCCCAGTCTTCAAGAAGGGTCGTCGAAGATGCGCAAAACTATAGACCTATATCTCTGACGTCGATCTGTTGTAGAATTTTAGAACATGTTTTTTGCTCGCGTATCATGTAGTTTTTGGAAACCCACAATATACTCTGTGGGAATCAACATGGATTCCGGAAACAGCGATCGTGTGAGACCCAACTCGCTTTATTTGTTCATGACACCCAGAAAATCTTAGATACAGGGTCCAAGGTATGTGCTATTTTCCTTGACTTCCGGAAGGCGTTCGATACAGTTCTGCGCTGTCGCCTGATAAACAAAGTAAGAGCCTACGGAATATCAGACCAGCTGTGTGGCTGGATTGAAGAGTTTTTAGCAAACAGAACACAGCATGTTGTTCTCAATAGAGAGATGTCTACAGACGTTAAAGTAACCTCTGGCGTGCCACAGGAGAGTGTTATGGGACCATTGCTGTTCACAATATATATAAATGACCTAGTAGATAGTGTCGGAAGTTCCATGCGACTTTTCGCGGATGATGCTGTAGTATACAGAGAAGTTGTAGCATTAGAAAATTGTAGCGAAATACAGGAAGATCTGCAGCGGATAGGCACTTGGTGCAGGGAGTGGCAACTGACCCTTAACATAGACAAATGTAATGTATTGCGAATACATAGAAAGAAGAATCCTTTATTGGATGATTATTTGATAGCGGAACAAACACTGGTAGCAGTTACTTCTTTAAAATATCTGGGAGTTTGCGTGCGGAACGATTTGAAGTGGAATGATCATATAAAATTAATTGTTGGTAAGGCGGGTACCAAGTTGTGATTCATTGGGAGAGTCCTTAGAAAATGTAGTACATCAACAAAGGAGTTGGCTTGCAAAACACTCGTTCGACCTATACTTGAGTATTGCTCAACAGTGTGGGATCCGTACCAGGTCGGGTTGACGTAAGAGATAGAGAAGATCCAAAGAAGTGTGGCGCGTTTCGTCACAGGGTTATTTAGTGAGCTTGATAGCGTTACGGAGATGTTTAGCAGGCTCAAGTGGCAGACTCTGCAAGACAGGTGCTCTGCATCGCGGTGTAGCTTGCTGTCCAGGTTTCGAGAGGGTACGTTTCTGGATGAGGTATCGAATATATTGCTTCCCCCTACTTATACCTCCCGAGGAGATCACGAATGTAAAATTAGATTCGAGCGCTCATGGAGGCATTCCGGCAGTCGTTCTTCCCGCGAACCATACGCGACTGGAACAGAAAAGGGAGGTAATGACAGTAGCACGTGCCCTCTGTCACACACCGTTGGGTGGCTTGCGGAGTATAAATGTAGATGTAGATGTAGATGTAGAAGAAAAGTAACTTTAGGCTAGTCGAGGGTGGTGTTGGTGCCCTTGTTGACCATGTTGTATAAAAACTACTTGATAGGCCATTTTAATAGTGACCAACAACTTTTCACAGATGATGTAGGGTGTAACAAAAAGGTGTGACCAAACTTTCGGGAAACATCCCTTACATATAGACGAAGAAAACACGCCGGTCAAAATAAACGTTGCATATTACATTATTGTTAATACTGCACGTAATAGGAACCAAAACTGATATTGTTCTGTTAGGTAAAGCCATAAGAAAACAAAAATAGAGAAACACATTTATACTTGAAAACAAACAAACAAAAAAAAAGCCTTACAAAGATACCACTGCAAACACTATAGTTTCTACTCGCTGTCACTGTTTATGAACCAACTGACCCTCCTCGTAATTGAAGGCATATTCCTTACCAAACTGTCCAGATAAGCCTGTGGGATACTGTCCCATTCCCCCACAGCGGCCCATATGGTGCCCTATAAGGTCTCCAGTGGCTCAGGATGATTACAAACCACTCTTTTTACCATGGCCCCTGCATTCTCAGTATTGATGAGATCTGGATAATATGGAGGTCATTCCATCCTACTGATTGTATGCTCCACTAGGACGGTGTTCACAAGATGGCGCCGTGCATAGTCGTCCATCAGCGTGAATCCCGCTCCAATATGATCACCAAATGGAGCCACAATGCGTACAACGATATCATCCAGATACTTCGCACCACTCAACATCCCGTGTATTGGCACAAGGAGTGTCCCGCGCCCACACACGATTCCATCCGAAAACATGCCTGAACCGCCTTCAAAAGGTTGGCGATCTACTATACAGTAAGGGTGTAAACATTGTCCTCGTTACCTCCTCACACGAATATCAGTATTGTCAGTGTGGGGACCGTGACGTGTCTCATCAGAAATACCGCTGTGTCCGACTGCTGCCTTATCCACAAAGAGTGGTTTCGTGTTCTTATGCCGCTACCCCCCCCCCCTCACCCCCCCCCCCCCTCAGGAACCGATTTAGAGAAGGAGCTTTGACAGGTCTTCTGGCACATAATTCGTTCTAAATGGTTCTAATGGTTCAAAGCACTATGGGACTTAACATCTGAAGTCATCACTCCCCTAGACTTAGAACTACTTAAACCTAACCAACCTAAGAACATCACACACACCCATGCCCGAGGCAGGATTCGAACCTGCGACCGTAGCAGCCGCGTGGTTCCAGACTGTAGCGCGTAGAACCGCTCGGTCACAACGGCCGGCAATTCGTGCTTCGTATGGTTGGTACTGATACCTGCGCTCCTGTAGCTGTTTGGAACTGCCTCCGTAGATGTGTAGTATTGTGCTGAGGGTTTCTTCTTGCTGTTACACGCAGAAGTCGGTCTTGCACACTTCTTCTTTTTCTTCCGCGGCAACTTCTGTGACGGTGCTCAACTGATCCTGTCGCTAGGAACTCGTTCCAGAATGTAGAACCGACTCATTGCGACATTCGCTGCGACGTCCACCTGTATTTAGTGTATAGTGACTTCATTAGAGTCACTATACGAGCCTCTGATCGTACGCTATTGTAGTCCGAACCGTCCTGAAGCAACACGACACTCGTAATGACAAAGCGCCAGCAGTGCAATGTTTACAAATGACACGGTCGCCATCGACTTCTCATACTGCCCCTCACGTAGTACAAAGATGGACTGTTTCCGCTAGAATTACGTCACAAACATACCAATGTATTGATATCATAACGTATTTCCGGCTCACAACATTCAGTATTAAAGTTTCCGCAATGTGCAACATTTATTTTGACCACTGTATGTTACATGTACAAAGGTCCGAAAATGTTTTATTTCCATATGTGAGTTCATATTCTACTTCAGTTAATGGAAACACAAGAAAAAGAACGTATCAGCAAAGCATGATACACTTCCTTAAATTATATATTCAAATGCCCTTCACTAGCAAGGATACAGGCATGAACCCGCCGTCGCATTGAATCCCGGATGAGCTGATGTATCGCTGGAAAAGAGCGTATTGTTTCTCAGCCTTCCAGAATACGACACAAGGCCTTTGTACATCCTGTATCGCAGTTCAGTATACAAGAGTGGTTCAAATGGCTCTGAGCACTATGGGACTTAACATCTTAGGTCATCAGTCCCCTAGAACTTAGAACTACTTAAACCTAACTAACCTAAGGACATCACACACATCCGTGCCCGAGGCAGAATTCGAAGCTGCGACGGTAGCGGTCGCACGGTTCGAGAGTGACGCGCCTAAAACCGCTCGGCGACAACGGCCGGCTTTTTCTAAACGCTTGGCCATATGAAACTCCCAATTCTCTCTCTTTCATTTGTGGTCAAGTTCTGGATTTACCTTAAATCTGGACGAAATCGGTTGTGACGAGTAGGCGTGGCTCCCTCGTAAGTGGGGATATTGATTGAATAGAAAGAACGGTCACAAGGTTGCCCGACCCATGGGAGAGCACCACGGAGATGCTGAAAAACTTGAACTAACAGACCGAGCGAGGTGGCGCAGTGGTTAGCACACTGGACTCGCATTCGGGAGGGCGACGGTTCAATCCCGTCACCGGCCATCCTGATTTAGGTTTTCCGTGATTTCCCTAAATCGCTTCAGGCAAATGTCGGGATGGTTCCTTTGAAAGGGCACGGCCGATTTCCTTCCCCATCCTTCCCTCACCCGAGCTTGCGCTCCGTCTCTAATGACCTCGTTGTCGACGGGACGTTAAACACTAATCTCCTTCTCCTCCTCCTTGAACTAACAGGCGCCTGACGATAGACCCCAGCTATCCCGCGTACGCCTCCTTGAAAAGTTTCGAGAAACACCACAGGAGAATCTAGGGAAGTATTACAACCACTTACTTAACGCTTCCGTAGGGACCGCAAAGGCAAGATTACTTCAGCTGCAGCGGGAACAGTGGCATTTTAGCAGCCGTTCTTCCCGCGCTCGAAACGCAGATGGATCAGAAAGAAGCCGTAATAAGTGCTAGGATGGAAAGTACCCTCTGCCGTGCACCCCACAGTGGTTTGGATAGCAGAGATGTAGATGATTCGCAGTACCAATGGTGATCCTCACTATGTAAAGTTACTTTATTAGACGAAGGGGACTGACGGAGTGAGAGCTCAACAGAAAGAAGAGATAGTCATGCAACAACCTTGACCACACGCGTCTATCGACCACGGCGCGGTGGTATAACACCTGTTTTCTGCAAACAAGTGCTACATATTGGGTTCCGAGTGCATCAGAGTATTGCAGTATTCGCGTGTTTGGTAAGGGGTGCCTGCATATGCGAGTCACACCCCGCGGCGACTGGTAGTTCTGCAAAGCCTTGCACCGGACAGCTGACGCCGTTTGACCCAAATCGCGATCACATTGTACGGTAGTGGGTCGAGTGTGAGCGGGGCCCAGTGCCCACTGACTGACGACATGACCGAGTGACTGGTAGTGGGGGCTTCCTCCACTTGCATAACTCCGCAATTAACGGGCGTTAGAGATTATGCAAGGCGGCGGCGCCGGCCGGCTCCATGCTCGCGGGCGCCCGGACAACAAGGCCGCCGCGGGCCGCGACAAAGGGGTACCTGTCGCGCCAGCACAGCGGATCAGTAGGCAGCGCCCCGCGGCCGGAGAAATCGACCCGTGCCTCGCATAGATCAACGACCAAAGATTGGCGCTTTGTTGGCTTTGCTCTGTTCCCCGAGAGCGTATTCAATTAACTGCTTTGCAAATGTCAATACTTGCACCAGCTCTCGTGGTCGAGAAGGAGTGAACCTGCAAAAAAGCAAAGCAAGCGCTGTTTTTTACGCCACTTTCGACCTCGTTCGGACTCCGTCAGCCCGATGTTTTCTACCGCGTACAGGACAACACTCGTCGCATTCGAGAAATGCCGATCTCGATTTACGTTTTCCCTAAATAACTTCAAATCCAGTTCCTTACCTAAGTGGTCAGCGTGTCTGCTACGTGGAGAGCCCAGGCTCCATTCCCGATACTCCTTGTTAGGAGTAATGTTAACTGAGGAGCTACTGAATGAGTAGAAGCGGCTAAAAGTTCTGGAAAGCTGACGACGGCCACCATGCCTCTCGATACTGCATTCGAATGACGCATTGCCAGAGGACCATACGGCGGCCGGTCGGTACTGAATGGTACGGGAGGACAAATAGATGGAGCTTCAGCTGTAGCAAAATAATTTCAGGCGAATGACTGGATGTTTTCTTCAAGAAGACTGTAGCAAAATCCTTCACAAGTCCTCCAACACACGTAGTAACGACCAACGGGTCATCAAAATGTAATCTGCTTTCCCTCCTGCTTTCCTCACAACGTGTTAGCCCAAAATTGTAATATACTGCCAATAATTATCGGGAAAAGCTTGTAAATTGTAATCCGGAACTATTAATCCTTCAGAATGGGACAGATCTGTCCTTGGAGGCCACTTTGGGCTGTATGCCAAAGGGAACACTTTCTACCAACGTGTGGTAGATGGCAGTACAGTGGGTATTGTCTACCACGCCTCCTACGACGCAGCGACAGTTCTTTTAGTCGTCTTGCGGCGATTTTATCCGGCTATTAACAGCATTTGTAACTCACGTCACGGATGGTCAACTGGCTTGAGATAAGAGCGCTTAGTAGGATATACGGTGACGTTAACTGCTGTTACCTCAAACGTCTCCTTTATGCGTTTTTTTTAATGTTCTATTATACTGGGAATTACAAAGGACTCCTTTCCATAATTTTAAAGCTAATATTGTGACTGGCATCGATATACTGAATTACATAACTTATTTTAACTCTGCAATGGTTTCAGTTGGCTTCAGGTGAAAGCCAGCGCAATCCCCTTCTCTACGGTGTTCTTATGCAGTTGAAATAATCTTTTCTCGATGAGTTCCATGAGCCAGCAAACGACGAGATACGAAGCAATTACTCAGGGTGATTCAGCTGCGCCTGCTACTGGGTTTTATGCAAGCTGCAACGCCTTCAAAAACCATGCACTATATTTTTATATTCCCTCGCGCAAATTGTTAGTCCTAGAGAAAAAATGAACAGGATCTATTTGTTTGAAATTTAATGTGGTTAAATTTTGTACTGGGACACGTTTTCGATGAAGCCCATGGTTTTCGAGTTTTCCAAGAAAAAAACCCACTTAAAGCTCATTTTTGTATGTTTTTCTTCAATAATTCGAAAACTATAACCTCTTGCAAAAATGTATCCCAGCACAAAATTTAATTACGTTAAATTTCCTACAAAAAGGCCCTGTTCACGTTCTCTGAAGGACTAATACAGGGTGTACATAATGTCTCGGAACACTTTCAATTATTTATTGCACAAGAACCAAACGTTGTACAGATTTCATGCACACCGTCTTCAGGCCACAAGTGGCCCATCGGGACCATCCGACCGCCGTGTCATCCTGAGCTGAGGATACAAATTGGAGGGGCGTGTTGTCAGCACACCGCTCTCCCGGTCGTTATGACGGTTTTCTTTGACCGGAGCCGCTACTGTTCGGTCGAGTAGCTCCTCAATTGGCATCACGAGGCTGAGTGCACCCGAAAAATGGCAACAGCTCATGGCGGCCTGGATGGTCACCCATCCAAGTGCCGGCCACGCCCGACAGCGCTTAACTTCGGTGATCTCACGGGAACCGGTGTATCCGCTGCGGCAAGGCTGTTGCCTGTACAGATTTCATACGCATGTCATTTTGAACAGAAAACCTGAAAGTTTTTTTTTTCATGTATACCGCCGCAGTGTAGTTTGGTAATTTGCCGATAGCCAGCGCTACTGCCAAACATGGCCAGTTCAGGTTCTAGAGCACTTTGCTGAGAGCACTGTCACTGGATATTCCTACTTTTACATGTTGCAGCAATGACTGATGCCTCAAATGCAATGGCATTCTCAGTTCATCATTCAGCAGGACGGGGCTCCACCCCATTTTCATCGTGAAGTTCGTGGGTACCTGAACACGGAGGTGCCGCATCGGTGGATCGGCCCTGCTACAAAAGAGGACAGCAGTTTCATGAAATGGCCTCCCCGATCACCAGCTCTCACTCCGCGTGACTTTTTTCTGTGCGGACACATTACAGATCTGGTGTGTGTACCGCCTCCACCACGTGGTGTAACAGAGCTCCGGGAGAGAATACGGGAAGCGACTGCCACAGACGACGTTGCCATGCTGGGACGGGTATGGCTAGAATTCGATTACCGTATTGACGTCTACCGAGTCACTCGTGGTTCGCATATTGGATGTTTGTAAAAAAAATTCAGTGTTTCTCTTCAAAATGCAGTTTGTATGATATCTTTACAATGTTTAGTTCTTGTGAAATTAATCATTGAAAGTGTTCCCGGACTTTATGCCGGCAGAGGAGGCCGAGCAGTTCTATGTGCTACAGTCTGGAACCGCGCGACCGCTACGGTCGTAGGTTCGAATCCTGCCTCGGGCATGAATGTGTGTGATGTCCTTAGGTTAGTTAGGTTTAAGTAGTTCTACGTTCTAGGGGACTGATGACCTTAGAAGTTGGTACCGTAGTGCTCAGAGCCATTTGAACCATTTCGGGACTTTATATACACCCAGTATTTTGCATGCAGCGAGCGAAGGAATACGAAATTCTTGTGTCCTGTATTTGAAGGTGTTGCGGATTGCATAAAAACCACCAGCAGGGGCAGAAGAATCACCTTCTATAAAAGATCTTGATGGCTTTCAAGACATACAAGGTGAATCCAAATTTACTAGACAAAATTTTGGCGGTTGTTCAGGGATATTTCCGGAGAATTTTGGTGATCTCTGGTGTCTTGTTCCAGAGTAATAATGTGATAACGATTTATTCGGTTTGTTACCACAATTATCTTTGAACCTATGAACATACATTCAAAACAGTGGAAGAATCTGTAAGATGCGATTGCCAAAAAATACCACACATAACACTGGATATGGTCTCTCTTCGACGCCTTTGTAGGTATGGAAAAGTACTGTGAAGTGGCTATCGTCCATGGGGGGAGAGCTTGGTAGCATTGCTGTGCTATTCTTTCATCATATTCAGTGATCTCATAGAAGACGTGCATATCGACCAATTCTTCATCAATCGACCTATCCATAAAGCTGTATACCTCTGCTGACATACAACCCACACTGTTGTCAGCAGCGGCACCGTAATGGAATGGAACAAGCTTGTTTCCACACAAGACACAGCACATGCCGTCGACGTTGGAACTGTTGTACAAATAATTTCAGTGGAACAGAGATAAATGGCGGTAAGCAATAAAACAAAATGCAACTATTCAGTAACGAGACACCAGAAACCTCGAAATTGTTACATCAAAATAATCAGAACCTATCTCTCAAAAACTTTCGAAATACTGTCGGTGGAGTTCGAAATATTGTCGGTGGAGTTCGGAGTTACCCCGCGTTTGTGCGTACCTGCTGTGGAATTCCAGAAGCGACAAGGTAAGGCATGTGGCTTTAGACAGTTCGACAGCAACTGTTTACATAAGAAGCGTGGTACAACTTCCAAGGTTCTTCTTCTGAGGCCCTTTAGCGCTTGTTGTCAGACCCATCTCGTCGGAGGAAACAGTGAGAAAAATTAACTCGCAGGTCTTCTTCGCACCGAATGTACTTGACGCATTTCTGTCACGATGAAGTGAAAATGCATCTCGCAAGATCTTCATAAAGAAGCGGTCATAAGTCCAGAATATAGTAAAATTTACTTTGATTTCAAATAAAAACTGTGCTGTCATTAGGCAAGGCGGACCGTGTCAAGTCCTTCGTGGTTCTGGGATCGAGCAAAAATGGTTCAAATGGCTCTAAGCACTATGGGACTTAACATCTGAGGCAGTCCCCTAGACTTAGAACTACTTAAACCTAACTAACCTAATGACATTCCAGACATCCATGCCCGAGGCAGGATTCAAACCTCTGACCGTAGCAGAAGCGCGGTTCCGGACTGAAGCGCCTAGAACTGCTCGGCCACAGTGGCTGTCTAGGATCGAGCCTTCGAGTGTCAACTAATCATGCTGATTGCTAGTTCTCGGATGCTGTAACTTCCATTACTCTACGACACGTTTCCACAACGTGATAAATTACATGTTCCACTCATTGCGTCTCCAAAAACTATCTGCAGCTTCAGCTTTTTTTTTTTAATCTTATGGGACTGAACTGCTAAGGTCATCAGTCCCTAAGCTTACACACTACTTAACCTACATTATCCTAAGGACAAACACACACACCCATGCCCGAGCTTCAGCTTTCTTATATCTCTGTAATAACAACGGACACGAGTATCAGTAATAGACCGTTGGAAAAAATATCAAGATGAACTGGCTTCACATGGGGAACCAGTTAAGGATTTGCCTGGCACGCTGTTTGTAACCACTGTGACATTTTTAACAAATAAAAGCTGTTCTTGGAACAACACCAGGGTTATGAAAACTAAATACCTGTCTATTTTTATACACGATATTTCGACAGTAGTGGAATTGTGCGTACAGGTGTATTTTGTTTTCCAATGTTTCCAAATGGTGTTCGGTACCAACCAACAGCGTCAGCAATAGGGAAAAATGTGATCACGGCGATTTTAATAGAAAGTAGACAGCAAATAATTATCGAAAGCGGGTGGTCGTAATACATAAAATGAATATCGGGAGTGTGTGAGGAAAGTGTGATAGAGCCACTCATATTTTCATTGGAGGTAGGCGCCGTGTTCACGGGTTTTCCCATAACGATTAAAATGTTCCCGTGGTAGTGCGTTCCGTTCCTCCAAAGGCACGAATGGCACATTCTGGGTGGCCGTTGGTGCCCGTGGCCGTGCTACGATACGCTCCCTCCACATATCCCACAGGTGCTCGATGGAATTTAAGCCCATTCGCCGATTATACCTCGTTCGCAGGGCTACTCCGCCTGCGCTGTTGGACGCGGTCACACATTATCATTCACAAAATGAAGTCAGGACCGAATGGACCCCTAAAAAACTGCACGTGGCGAAGGGGTGAAGTTTCACAGTGGCGTTGACCGGTGAAATTTGGAGGTCACCACGACCATGCGATATTATGCTTCCCCACACCATAAAACCTGGACCATCAAAACAATCATGTTCGAAATGTTCCTGGAAGCATCAAGTGTTCCCTCGTCTTCGATGTCTCAGAGAGGAAGGGCGCGTGACAGTGCCGCAGTGTGAGTTCTAGTACTCATTTTAGCCCGTTTCCATATGATCGTCAATAAGCAAACACGGTCGTCCATTACAAACGCATTCAGTCATAATTGAAGACTCAATATCCTCACATGTTGCGAAGAAAAGATGCAAATGTGAGTGGTAATCAATCCAAATAGACAGCTCGTCCAACCTTACCAGACTTTCAAAGCCAGTACCTTGTACTGGACGTGAATATTGCACAGAATCGAAAATAAAATCGGGTTTGTCGCAATAAAGCGTAATAGGGTCTGAATATACATAAACGATCTATTATATAAGATTGGCAAAACTATAAGAATGTTTGCTGATGCTATCGTGAACAGAAGAGTAGCGTCGTTGGACGACAGAAAACTGCGGGAGGACTTGGACAAAAGTTTCACTTGCTGTGACAAATGGCTCCTACGAGCACAGGGTGCCCTCCGAAGGAGTCCCTGATTTCAAGATTAAATACCTCGAAAACTAAGATCGCCCCGGTGAAACAAACGCTATGTGTGTTGTGGGAGCTGTATGAATTTATACAGAAGTTTCGAAATAGTTCGAAAAGCTGCTAACAGATGGCACTGTAATCGCTATACATAGTGCCTATAACTAGTGTGCCGCAGCTCGGAGTGACCATTTCTACTATTGAAATTTGAAAAGAGGATAGCGGGCCGAAGGAATACCTTGAAACAATGTATTCCGTTGAACAACGTGTTAGGTTGGAACACACAGTCCTACGGTAACAAGGCGCAGTTTTCAAACAGACTCAATTTTTCCAGAAGTACCCGATGAAAAAACAGTTCACAATCCCTTCACTAAATTGCATCGGACAGGCAGCGTGGCTGATAATCTGGGGGAGAAATAAATGGTTCAAATGGCTCTGAGCACTATAGGACTTAACTACTGTGGTCATCAGTCCCCTAGAACTTAGAACTACTTAAACCTAACTAACCTAAGGACATCACACACATCCATGCCCGAGGCAGGATTCGAACCTGAGACCGTAGCAGTCGCGCGGTTCCGGACTGCGCGCCTAGAACCGCTAGACTACCGCGGCCGGCCAATCTGGGGGAGAATGATAGCCACAAATGAACAGTAGTTACTCCTGAAACTGTCGCCACGGTTTCTGGACTTATTCAACAAAATCCAAGGAGACCTGTCCGAAGAATTGGACCTGAAACTGGTCCTGCAAATGTTTCCGTTGCAAGTCCAAAGCCACCAGGTCACACCTCTACGAGCTGCGCGACAGAGGACTGACTTTGCGAATCAGATGCTCACGTTATTGAATATGAAGGATTTGATGATGGGTGCATCTGGTTCACAGGTGAAACACTGGCCCATCTGAATGAAGTCATGAATACATTGGTTGTTCTGGGGTTCCGAAAATCGCCACTCGTGTGAAGTTAAACCATTGTATTGTCCCATAAGCTACTGTCTGGGCTACAGTATGCAGTTGAGGCATTATTGGCCCTTTTTTCTTGGGAGAAACGACCTCTAGTGAACGTTACGTTGCACTTTTGCAACAATTATCGCCACGCAGCTAGCGTTGGAGCATCGACCAGTCACCGAGTGGTTCATGCAAGATGGGGCCAGACCACAATACACCGAACAGGTGTTTCGCTTTCTGGATGAGTACTTGGGGAATAGAGCCATTGTGTCGGATTACCGCAAATTCACTGGGCAGGGATGGAATGACCTCCATATTCACCCGATCTGACTCCTTGTGACTACTTTTTGTAGTGCACATTGAAGGAACTGTTTACCAGTACCTTCCCACCACGCTGAAAAAAATATGTGTGAAATCTTATGGGAGTTAACTGCTAAGCTTACACACTACTTACCCTAAATTATCCTAAGGACAAACAGACACACCCATGCCCGAGGGAGGACTCGAACCTCCGCCGGGACCAGCCGCACAATCCATGGCTGCAGCGCCTGAGACCGCTCGGCTAATCCCGCGCGGCCACCACGCTGACAATCTTGAATCGGTGGTCTGTGCGACATCTCAATCCATTTGCGTTGTGACAGTACAGGTTGTGGCGGTAAAATTGATTGTTCATTTGGCCCTCCTCTGTACTGCGAGTGGTGGACATTTCGAAAAGTCTGAGATATTATTGCGCAAAGACCGCATGTAAAGGGGGAGTACAATAACGTAAGGGCTGACGCTGTGCGAGCTGTACAGCGTACAGCGCCATCTGTTAGCAGCTTTTCGAACTATTTCGAAACTACTGTATAAAATTCTTACAGCTCTCACAGTAAAAATACCTTTTGTTGCACTCGTCTGTCGATCTTAGTTTCCCAGATATTTAATTGCAAAATTAAGAGCTCCTTCGCTGGACACCCTACATCTCTGAATGAGGGTTAACGTTATGTTTCCTATAGAAGAAAGAGAAATAATCCGACAGTAACTGATTACAAGACTAGTGTTCAACATTTTGAGCTTGTTACTTCGTATAAGTTTTTAAAGGTAACATCAAAAAGCGGTATGAAATAAGACGATCACGTAAAGATAAGTATTAGGGATGGGTATGAAATATATTACCTGATGTTCTGCAATACCTTAGGCGATCCCCAGGTAACATTAGCCGAAAGCCGCTTGGTGCGCTGTCAAGCACCAACGCAAAATTCAGTTAACAAATGAAAGATATATGTTGGAAGGGTTCTAAGAAAGAGCTGTGCACCTGTAATGGAAATCGAACACAAGACCCTATAATATTGTTCCACTATTCGGAGTCCTTATCAAGCAAGCATGAAAAAAGACATCTAAGTAATTCAGAGACGCTATCAGGTTCGTAGCAGGCCGGCATAGGCCATACGAAAGGGCAACAGAAATGATAATCGAACTTCGGTGGGGATACCTTCGAAGAAAGACTGCGTGGTTCTTGTGAAATCGTTCTGGGTAATTTAGATAACTTGTATTCGAATATGCGTCTGCGATAATTATGCTGCTTCCACCATGTATCTCACGCAGGAATAATGAAAATAAGAGAGATTAGGGCAAGTACAGGGGCACACAGAAAGTCATCTTTCCCTCAGTCGATACTATTGGTGCGATACACTCTTTGCCAGTCACTGTACAGTGGATTGTGGGCTAGACAGGATGTTAACTAATGTATGGCAAACCTCTGCAGAATTGAGAGAGGGCTTCAAAGAGAAGCAATGCAGTTAGTACATGCAAAGTGTCAATTTTTTTATTGTGTTAGTTACAGGCACTTTTTGTGATTACATGTTTGCTTCGTTTCTGTCTTTTCGTTTTCAAATTTCCAACTTGGTTCTATAGCTATTTTTTTCTCCGAATGTTGTTTTCTGAAGGCTAAATGAAAGGCTCGAGTTGTATACCACCATGGATTATTTTACTCGCTCATTTATTCCAAAGTCTGCTGCATGTGCTGAAATTCTTCTTGAACATGCTGGCGAAGAACATCAACATTCGCAAAAGTTCAATTAAAAATTCACTGTATGATGCTCCAGTCAGTGTGATCCATATGAAAGGTTCAGCTAATCTATCTCCAACTTTTCCAAACCATACATCAGTGCTAAACTGTGGTTGATGTCTTCTTTTCAAACCTACAAAATGTTTCTGATCTGCACATACATGAGAGTTGTTAAAATTCTGCACAGCATTCCTGCTTCATCAGTGAACAGTATGTTAGATAGAAAGTGTTGGTGCTCGCCACAGATCACCAGCAACCAACCACAAAAGTGTTTTCCGGACTAAAATTTGTTTCAGTGAGACCTTGCACTCTCTGAAGAAGGTACGGATAAAAGAGTTGCTCTCTTAACGCTTTCCATACTGTCACATGACTCACATTGTGTTTCTGCTGTTTCTCTGATTCTACTACCATACTGCCCTGAATATGATGATAAACTCGATTTTCTGAATCAAGTGTTCTAACAGCTTTTGGTCTACCACAATGTAACGACCTTTTTTTCAAAAACAGCCTGTCTGCACAAGAAGTTCATATCTTCTTTGAGAGGTCTTATTGTTCTATTAGGCAATTTTTCATCATACTGACGTCTGGCTTCAAACGCATTGCAGATGCGTGTGCTGATTAGAACACAGTTTAGCCAGAAATACAGAGTACACTATTCGTGTTGTGTCTAGACAAGACAGCCTAGACACAATGAGAGGAAGCCGAAAGGCACGCGCTTAAACTCACGCAGGCTGGCGTGAGGTCTGAAACAGGATACGTAATGAATGCTATAAAGAAAAGTACGTAGCTGCTGGAATACTTCACTTTAATCCACAATTGGTGAACATTGGTCTTGTTGATACATGCTTCATATAAAATATCAATTGAATACGGCGCCTTGCTAGGTCGTAGCAATTGACTTAGCTGAAGGCTATGCTAACTATCTTCTCGGCAAATGAGAGAGTCTTCGTCAGTGTAGCATCGCTAGCAAAGTCGGCTGTACAACTGGGCGAGTGCTAGTACGTCTCTCTAGACCTGCCGTGTGGTGGCGCTCGGTCTGCGATCACTGACAGTGGCGACACGCGGGTCCGACGTATACTACCGGACCGCGGCCGATTTAAAAGGCTACCACCTAGCAAGTGTGGCGTCTGGCGGTGACACCACAATTCGAATAAGAATTCAGCCGAGCAGGCGTCACGCCCACGACTGGAAGTCAAACATAACACGTCGCTTTCGAGCTGTTCGCTTGTTCGATTGCGTACCTCTCCGAAGTGGCCGATTCGGTTCCTGATAGAGGACGAATGTTCAGTACACGCTAAACACAATTCCAATAAGAACTGTAAGGTAAGCTTAGGCTATTGATTCTGTTCTCAACACTAAACGCATCCGCTTGTTTATTAGTACTATAGCAAATAAGATAAACATAATAAGGCTTGGATGATATTCATATCGGGTCTCCAGCTGGAACATGACGTCGCCTTGACACAGTATTTTGGTGGTTCATTTGGCAGCCATCTTCAGGTGAGTAAGCCGTCGAACAATCTTGAAGGAAACCGGCTTTGACTTAAAAATTCCCAAATCAAGCAACGTTTGGAAAGAAAAAATACGTGTAAAACCAAACTCGAATTTTGAAAGTAGAAAGACAGAAAAGAAGCAAACATGTAACAACAAAAATGTCTGTAATTAAGAAAATAAAAAAAAATATTGGCGAATCTTATATATGAACTTCTTTGCTTTTTTTTGTAATTCCTTATTCATTCTTCAGAGGTTCCTATACATTAGTTAACAAGTTATATGTTGCTATAGATACAATATGGGCGAAGTGTGTGTCTGCGACAGGTGTGTTGTCTACCGTTAGTTGACGCGACAAGGTTTCGGCATGACGACCTCGGGAATGCTGTACGTTGGTGGTGGTGTGTCGAAAGAGCATTAGGATCCGTGCGACAGGGACGAAGCGCCATTCAGCAGGTGTCGGCGGCGCGAGCGCCAGCGCGGGTTCGCTTCCCGCCTGCGGGGACAGCGGGACGCAAGGTGCCGAGGTCGTTAAGCCTTGCCGCACACCCATTGCGCAGCGCTGCCTGGCACTCGCACGGTGAGGTCTGACGCACAGCCAGCGCAATACTATGTTGTGGGATTGCCCAGATCGTATGTGACGCGCAGTAATAGTTTAAAACACGGGTCCACAATAGATCGATACAATGTGAACTCAGTGTACAAAACACTAATCACTCATTCATGGGGCTCTGCACTAGCTGAAATCTTGACATTTTCAATTTTCA
Source organism: Schistocerca americana (assembly GCF_021461395.2). NCBI lineage: Eukaryota > Metazoa > Arthropoda > Insecta > Orthoptera > Acrididae > Schistocerca > Schistocerca americana. The sequence goes on from NC_060120.1 coordinate 295,949,252, forward strand.
TCTTTCAAGAATTGTCGGAATGCACAGATGGCTGTGTTATATGACGAGGGTATTGGAAATTTCGTACCAAATTATGACAGATATCTCGGGGACTATGCAGAACAGTAGTTGGAACGTGTAGCTAAATATTATATATTTGTTGATGTATCAATGTGGTATGTCCAACGTGTCTACAAGGAATGCTGTACTATTCGTAGCCATGAAATAGTATTCGTAAAAAGTGTCACATCTCGGCAGTGAGAATCGGTTTCAAACCCACCATTTATCGCTGCAGGTACATCTCAACCAGTTTCCGAGCGAACATTGCGAGGGTTACTTCACGCAAGATTATGGTGTCGAATACCTCACATAATGGCATTGCTCACAGTTGTACATAAGGCTGCAGGTCTTCAATGGGGCAAGCGACGCAGAAACTGGACAGAAGCAGAATAAAGGTATTTAGTGTGCTCCGACGAGTTGCAAATTTCGATCCTTTCAAACGACTCAAGGCGTCGGTTGCACGGATGGCAACTGAGGTGTTTACCCTGCAGTCTGTATATCTATAGCTACATACTCCGCAAAGCAACTAATGGTTCGTGTCGGAGGGTACTTCTGATACCACAAACTGATCTCCCCTACCCTGTTCCACTTATAAATGGCACGTGGGAAGAAGATTGGCGGCAAGCAATCATATTGGTTCATATTTCTCTAATTTTTTCGTCGTAGTCATTACGCGAGATGTATGTGGGAGAAATTAATCTGTTGCCCCACGCTTTCTGGAAAGAGCTCTCTCGGAATTTCAATAGCAAACCTCTCCGTGATGCATAGCCTCTCCGGTAACGTCTTCCACTGGAGTTTGTTGAGCATATCTGTAACGCTCTCGCCCCGCCTCAACGATCCCGTGACGAAACGCGTCCCTATTCGTTGGATCTTATCTCTTCTATCAAACCTTCCTTCGGAGGATCCCATATTGATCAATTTAAGGATCGATCGAACAAGCGCCTTATAATCTCTTTCTTCGTGGATGAGTTACATTCTATGAATCTCAGTCTGACATCTGCTTTTCCAACTATTGTTTTCTGTGGTCATTCGCTCTGGATAGTTACTCCTTGACATTTTACGTTAGATACTGTTAGCAGCAGTGTCTTCTTTTGCCTGTTTATTAACGTCCAGGATCAACAACGAGAAACTGCATCATTCATCAATCCTCGGCAGGTCATTGTGCAAATCGATACTGTCTTCTAGCATTGCTACGTTGTTATAGAGAACCGCATCATCCGCGAACAGTCTTAAACAGCCTCGGACGCTTTCTACTAGACCAGGCTGGAGGTGCTTCCGTGGTGTTTTTCTGGGGTTGCCATTCGTATCACGGATTTGCCGTGCTCATGAACATGAAGCAGGAGGTTTATTTCAGTATAATCGGTGACCAAGTTTTACCATTTTTTCTGCATAATTATGATGTGTATACTGTGGACATTCGCGTCTTTCAAGCCGTGCTGCGTGCATACGTCCGTAGTTGGAATAACACCCCCCTGTCGAAATTCGAGTGTCCTGCTAAACCAGCCGAACTTTATCCCATAGAAAATATGTGCGACCATTTGGAACATCATCTCCATAATTTGGTAGCTATACAGAATCTAACCACAACGAGTTACTTCAGATGGGTACGGCATACCTGAAGGAACTTGCAGAATTCCTTCCTCGCCGAAATGAAGCGATTATCAGGGCTAGAGGTTCACCCGCCGGGATGGCTGAGGGTGTTAAAACGCCGCTTCCAGGATGGGGAGGTGGGAACACCCCGAATCGAATGGGGTCGGTGTGTCAGCCAGTCTGAGTGTGAATTTCAGGTGAGTCTCATATCCCACTGCGTGAACACCGCATTGGTAACTAAGTCCCCCCTAGGTTACACGATACGTAAACATTTAGAAAACTTTCGCTCGCTTTCATCTGAATAACGCTACGCGCAGACAGTTGGAGTACACATATTTTATCCCAAAGGGTAACGGAGTGGCGACAGAAATGACATCCGGCCACATCTTAATTAACCATGCCAAATCCGACCCTTAACCATCCAGACCCTGCGCCGATGTGGGACAAAGGTACAAGAAAAAGACCAACTCTAGCGGGGATGGCGTTACACGGTAACAGTGTTATATCTCCTGGAGAAGACTGACTTTTGGTCCGATATGCTTATGATTCCTTGTGAACCTCGCGCCCCATAGAACGAGTAACATTACACTACTACTTGGGTGTACGATTCTCAGGTGTTCACATTTTTTGCATGGAGTCAGTCACCAACTATATTTAATTTATATATTGACGACCTGGTTATGAAGTGGAATGATGAAATACAGTTAGAAATTTAAAAGATTCAAGCGTACCATTAAATGCTCTTTTATATGCTGACGACCAAATAATTATACAGGAAATAGACGATAATTTACAGAGAGCATCATATAGATTGAGCCAAAACGCGATACATTTCAACCTAACTATATCAGTAAATAAGACAAAGATAATGGTTTTCAAAGGGAACAATCCAGTTATATCGAAAATAATAATAAATGACAAAATATTAGAATAATTATCCCACTTCAGTTATCTGAGATATATTAGATTTGACTATGAAAAAGACAACGAGAAGAAGGTTAAAAAATATCGAGCCATCTGCGGAACAGCTGGCAAAACTTTGGGAAGAAAAACAAGAAAGGGAACACGTAGATGAAATTCTATAAAATTGTTGTTGAACCTACTCTTATATGGTTCCGAATCACGGATAGCAAAGAAGAAAAAGAAGAACCACGTATACAGGCAGTAGTTCGTGGGATACGTAAGTGGATGTAATAAATTGGATAAAGTAAGGAATGAAACAGATCAGATTTAGAGAATCTTTTCAATGAATCACAAGATAGGACAGAATGAAATGGATCATGTTGATAGAATGACTGAAAATAAATTGCCAAAAATGAATATATTACCACCCGACTGGGAAGAGAGAAGTACATAGACCTCGTAAAAGATGGATGGATGTCACAGGATGATGCTGTAATATACAGAGAAGTTGCAGCATTAGAAAATTGCAGCGAAATGCAGGAAGATCTGCAGCGGATAGGCACTTGGTGCAGGGTGTGGCAACTGACCCTTAACAAAGACAAATGTAATGTATTGCGAATACATAGAAAGAAGGATCCTTTATTGTATGATTATATGATAGCGGAACAAACACTGGTAGCAGTTACTTCTGTAAGATATCTGGGAGTATGCCTGCGGAACGATTTGAAGTGGAATGATCATATAAAATTAATTGTTGGTAAGGAGGGTGCCATGTTGAGATTCATTGGGAGAGTCCTTACAAAATGTAGTCAATCAACAAGGGAGGTGGCTTACAAAACACTCGTTCGACCTGTACTTGAGTATTGCTCATCAGTGTGGGATCCGTATCAGGTCGGGTTGACACAGGAGATAGAGAAGATCCAAAGAAGAGCGGCGCGTTTCGTCACAGGGTTATTTGGTAAGCGTGACAGCGTTACAGAGATGTTTAGCAAACTCAAATGGCAGACTCTGGAAGAGAGGCGCTCTGCATCGCGGTGTAGCTTGATGTCCAGGTTTCGAGAGGGTGCGTTTCTGGATGAGGTATCGAATACATTCCTTCCTCTACTTATACCTCCCGAGGAGATCACGAAAGTAAAATTAGAGAGATTCGAGCGCGCACAGATGCTTTCCGGCAGTCGTTCTTCCCGCGAATCATAAGCGAGTGGAACAGGAAAGGGAGATAATGACAGTGGCACGTAAAGTACCCTCCGCCACACGCCGTTGGGTGGCTTGCGGAGTAGTAAATGTAAATGTAAATGTAAATGAATGAGATTATGATGAATTTTTTTTTTCCTGAAGGTTGCCGTCCATACGATAAACACGGCACGCAGGGAGCCCACAGAAAAGTATGAGCGGGCGTTGTATAGACACGATGGGGCAGACAGGCGTAGCGTATGGGAGTCTTGGGGAAGCCCTTCTCCAATTGGACTCCCCAAGGACAAGCGCTGGCATGCGAAAGCGTCGTCTTAATGGAATGTGTAATTGCCGTTAGGTATTTCGGGCACGTCGGCTCACTTACGACACGCGGCGTGGCGGTCGGCGGCAGAAGTGCGCCTCGTGCCGCACCAGACACTGGTATGCCGCTGCGACGCCTCCGGCCGATAAGGAGTCCTAAACAACGGCGACGAGGCAACGCTGTGACACTGCTGTGCGGCGGGCCTCGTACAGTACGGGTTTCGCGGTTTAACTATGCTGTGTTGGGCGTCTGGCAGTTCAAACGATCCGTTATAAAGGAAAACTCAGGAGTTTTGCCCCAATTTAGCTCTCGTACCACTGTAAAAATGAGTGAAACAGATCTTAGTTTCAGTCACATCGACAAACAACTGAAAACGTTAAAACTGAACGAACCCCAGGGCCCCATGGAATCCCTACCAGATTCTACACCACGCTGAGTTAGTCCCTCTGTTAAATACACTGTATCGTAGATTCCTTGAACAAAAATCCGTGCCGGCCGCTGTGGCCGAGCGGTTCTGGGCGCTTCAGTCCGGAATCGCGCTGCTGCAACGGTCGCAGGTTCCAATCCTGTCCCCTAGAACTTAGAACTACTTAAACCTAACTAACCTAAGGACATTACACACATCCATGCCCGAGGCAGGATTCGAACCTGCGACCGTAGCGTCACGCGGTTCCAGACTGAAGCGCCTAGAACCGCACGGCCACACTGGCCGGCTGACCTCAGATGTTAAGTCGCATAGTGCTTAGGGCCATTTGAACCAAAAATCCGTGCCCAATAGTTGAAAGAAAGCACAACCCACACCTGTCTACAAGATGAGCAGCAGAAGTGATCCACAGAACTACCGTATCATATCCATGACATCCAACTGTCGTAGACTATTAGAATATTTACTGAGATGACAAAAGTCACGGGATACCTCGTAATATCGTGCTCGGACCTGCTTTTTCTCGGTGTAGTGTAGCAACTCGACGTGACATGGGCTCAACAAGTCATTGGAGGCCCCTGCAGAAATAGTGAGCCGTGCTGCCTCTGTACCAGTCTATAATTGCGAAAATGTTGCCAGTACAGAATTTTTGTGTACGAACTGACCTCTCGATTATGTCTCATAAATGTTCGATGGGTGGCAAAATGTTGACTCGAATTATCCAGAATGTTCTGCCAAACAGTCCCGAACAATTGTGTCCCGGTGACATGGCTCATTCTAACCCATTAAAGTCCATCGTTGCTGGCCGCTGTGACCGAGCGGTTCTAGGCGCTTCAGTCCGGAACCGCGCTGCTGATACTGTCACAGGTTCAAATCCTGCCTTGGGTATGGATGTGTGTGCTGCCCTTAGGTTAGTTAGGTTTAAGTAGTTCTAAGTCTAGGGGACTGATGACCTCAGATGTTAAGTCCCATTGTGCTTGGAGCCATTTGAATTTAACTCCGTCGTTGTTTCGGAACATGAATTCCATGAATGGCTGCAAATGGTCTCCAAGTATCTGAACCTAACTGTCTCGAGTCAGTTATAAGTTGGATCAGAGGACTCGGCACATACCATGTAAACACGACCCACACCATTATGGAGCCACTATCAACTTGCGCAGTACTTTATGGACAACTTGGGTCCATGGCTTAGTGAGGTCTGCGCCACACTCGGATCCTACCATCAGCGCTTACCTACTGAAATCAAGACTCATCTGGCTAAGTCATGCTTTTCCAGTCGTCTGGATCCAACCCATATGGTCACAAGCCCAGGAGAGGCGCTGCACACTGTAGTATCATTGCCACAGATACTACTACAACGCCGCGCCAACACAAGGTTGGCAGCCCGTCGTCTGCCGGGCACAGCGCACTCTAGCGGGCTGTGCAGGTCAACGGAACTGGAGTGTGCCTCGTTCACTTCTTAGCTAGATTTCAACCTAGGCAGACGCACTTTCATAATCGGCCCTCAGCCAGTACTGTAATGTTTGCATTGATTCTCTGAGGAGGGCCCATCAGGCTTAGTCCCTGAGAATATGTTGTCTTAGTTCATGGTATCCCAGTTCACAGCCGCAGCTGCAGTCCTACAAACTACTGAAGTCTTGAATAATAATCCTTCTCTCCAACAGTGTGCCGTACCGCATATTTTTGCAACCTGGTCTCCTTCAGCTCCTATCAACTCGGCCTCCTACTTATTTGCATTCAGTAACGAGCCGAAAACACCCACGCGTTTTGTGCCTCTAAACAGTGAGACACAATACAGACGATTTCGTGCTGTTAGCAAAAGGCACTCTCGTCGGTCGTCTGCCTCCATAGCCCATTAACGCCAAATTTCACCTAAAGGAAACGTTCGTCGTACGCCCCACATTGATTTCTGCGGTTGTTTCACGCAGTGTTGCTTATCTGTTAGCAGTGAAAACTCTATGCAAACGCCGCTGCTCTCGATCGTTAAGTGAAGGACATCGGCCTCTGCGTTGTCTGTGGTGAGAGCTAATGCCTTGACACTGTGGACCTCAGAATATTGAATTCCCTATCGATTTCCGAAATCGAATGTCACATGCGTCTAGCTCGAACCACCGTGCCATGTTCAAAGTCTGTTAATTTCCGTTGTGCGGGCTTAATCACGTCGGAAACCTTTTCACATGAATCACCTGAGTACAAGTGACGGCTCGGCTAAAGTACCGCCTTTTATACCATGTGTATGCGATACAACTGCCACCTATATATATCCACATCGTTATCCCATGACTTCTGTCTCCTCAGTGTACAGCTCAAACATAATGAGTTTTCTCGAACAGAATGGCCTCCTCCTTGCCACCCAGTATAGATAATGAGAAATCCAACTTTCACTTCCATTACATCCTAAAACCCATGGATCAATGCAGCCAAGTAGATGCAGTATTTCTCGATTTCCGAAAAGCATTCGACTCTAACATATTTACGATTATTATCAAAAGTATGATCATATGGAGTATCAGACAAAATAAGTGACTGGACTGAGGATTTCTTGGTAAGGAGGACGAAGCATGTTGTCTTGGGTGGAGAGTCATTCACAGGCGTACAAGCAACTTCTGGTGTGGCTCTGGGAAGTGCATTGGGTCGCTTGCTGTTCATTCTGTGTATTAATGATTCGATGGACAATATTTATAGTAACCTCAAAATTTTCTCAGATGATGTAATTACCAACCACGAAGTATACTCTGAACGAAGCTCTAGAAATATTCAGTCACACCTTGATAAGATTTCAAAGTGGTGCAATGACTTGCTTTAAATGTTCAAAAATGTAAAACTGTGCGCTCCACAAAACGAAAAAACAATATCAGCGAGTCACAGTTGGAATCGGTAAACTCATACAAATACTTGGTTGTAATGCTTAGTAGCGATATGAAATGGAACAATCACATAGGCTCATGGGTACACAGGTAGCACACTTCGGTTTATTGTTAAAATACTACGGGAATGCATTCAGTCTACAAAGGAAATTGCTTACAAATCACTCGCGTGACCTATCCTAGAATGCTTTTCAAGTGTGTGGGACCCGTGCCGAACAGGTCTAACAGGGGATATTGAACGTATACAAAGAAGAGCAGCAAGAATTCTCACAGGTTTGTTTGAGCTGCGAGGGAGTGTTACTGAGATGTTGAAATGAACTAGCACTCTTGAAGACAGACGGAAACTACCCAGAGAAAGTTAACTAACAAAATGCTACGAACCGGCTTTAAATGGATATACTACGATTACCGAGCGATATGGCGCAGTGGTTAGACACTGGACTCGCAATCGGGAGGACGACGGTTCAATACCGCCTCCGGCCATCCTGATTTAGGCAAATGCCGGGATGGTTCCTTTGAAAGGGCACGGCCGACTTCCTTCCCCAACCTTCCCTAATCCGATGAGACCGATGACCTCGCTGTCTGGTCTCCTTCCCCAAACCACCACCTGATATACTACGATCACCTCACATAAGGATCGTGGCGATAACATTACATTACTTACAGCAGGCACAGAGGCATTTAAAAAATAATTTTTCGGGGTTCCATACGTGAATGAAACGAGAAAAATCCCTAATAACTGGCACAGTTCCACGCACCCTCTGCCATGTGATTCTCAGAGTGTCTTAGCTCGTCAGAATTCAAGCCATTCGCCATAAACAGGGCCCGGATTTTAGTAATAAGACATATTTTTTCCTCAACTGTAGGATGAATGTTTAGTAATCACTGCACGAATCAATGTATTGTAGTGTATAAAATGTATTTTTACTGTATATTTACATCTTTTTTAGTAGTAGGTAATATTTTGCCCAACATTTGCCAAAGTAGATCATATTTCTACCAACTTTTACCAAAAATCATATTTTTGTCTCGTCTTTAAGGACACAAGAATAAAAACATGAAAATGTTGCTCACTTGACCATGTTTCAGGTGGTCACAAACGCAAAAATTACTGCAAAGTTTTATATATCAGGATTATACCAAACGAGTAGTGTAACACTAAACGGTTCGCTAACGTAAGACAAGGTTGAGCAGTGTCGACAAAACGCTCTCGAAGCCAACAAAGGCGGCTTCCGACGTAATGAACATCGCGTACGTAGTCATATTATTCGGTTTGAATACAAACAGTCTGATTTAAAAAACGAAAATAAAGTGCTCCAACAGCTTGATGTTGTTACGTTTTTTTGCGATTCTGCAGAGAAGTTCTTCAGCACTGACGGGGAGCTACTATTGCGTAAAATATGTGACGCTAAAGTAACTGCAGAAAAGCGCTTTAATGTGCAACAACACTTTAATACCGCAAACACTGCAGCTGTGTGAAGTGAAGTGCTGAAAATGACAGTCGAGCAAAGCTGTTATTTAGGCAGACAGGTTCATCTTCAACCGGGCAACATTTTTCAAGGTCTTGTGTAAGATAATGATGTCTTGCAACATCCCATTGGAGAAGCTGAAGAATCCACGCTTCAGACAGTTCTTGGCGAAGTACACAACACATCCAGTTCCAGATGAATTTGCACTGAGAAAGAACTATTTCTTCCTGCGCTACAAGGAGGTGCTCAACAAAATACGAATTAGTGTTGCTGACCAAAAGGAAGGGTGTCCACGGATGAAGCTACCGACACGGTGGGCGTTATGCTATAAATGTTGTTGGTGGCATTGTAAAAGATGACGGGCCTGGAGAAATGTTGTTCCTAACGTGTGAAGCTCTCGAAAGAGTAAACAACTGGACAACTGCTATTTAGTTCGACAACTCTATGAAGCTACTGTGGCCGAATGGCACAAACAGAGACAAAGTTTTGCTGCTAGCAACGGACTGCGTCTCATCCATGGCTAAAGCAGTCAAGGGACTGCAGATTCTCCGTTCCAGTATGGTATACAGTACTCCCTGCGCACATGTTTTACTCAGAGTTGCAGAAGAGGTGCGATCAAATTACTCTGATGCGAACAAATTAACTTCCTGTTGTATGAAATTCTATGTTCGCTTCGGGTACAGAAATTCAACGAACAAGCAGCTTCATTGTCCCTCTCCACTGAACCAGCTCTTATACGATGGGGTTCGTGCTTAATTCTGCTTACTTTTATTGCAACAACTACAGCAAAATAAAGACAGTCTTTTGTGAGGTTGTTAGCGACGAATCAGTTGCAATCAAAATTATGAAAGAGGTCTTCACCTTGTATGGAAACTTATCATAAATCAACTCCAGCTTTTCAATGGTATCAAAAGCCATTACACGACAGGAAGCTGCTGGTACTCAATTGTGTGACGCCCTGGATATTGTGCAACAATGGCACAGTGAGTTGGGTTGAGGTCATGATCATGTGGCTGATGAAATGAACAACAACTTGCAAAGCGTTCCCCAGCGGAATCCTAGATATTTACAATGTGCAAAATAAGTAACAGTCTTTCTGGGAAAGTCACAACAACTGAAGACAACGACCAAAGCTGGCCCGTAGCTCCTGTGACGTCCTGTAATGTGGAGGAGAGCTTTTCCAGGTACAAAACTATCCTTAGCGACAGACGCAGATCTTTGAAAATGGAAAACATTAAAATGAACCTTGTGATACAGTGAAAAACTGCAGAAACTAAAGATTGATTGGACGTGTTAACTAATCTGGAATACTTTGAACAGATGGTGTGTTATAGTTAAAACATGGTTTTATTTTTTGGACAGGTGTAACTGTCCGTTATACTTCGCGCTATTTTCAGACACATGCAGACATTTCAAAAATAAGTGCTAGTTAGTTTCAAACACTGCAAAAGGTAAGTACTATACTTACAATTTGTTCAGAAGTGAATTTTGTATTACATGACATAAAAAATCAACGTGCAAAAATGTTTTTAAATGAATTTAATAAATTTTTGTTTTTTAAGGACATGTTTACATACGGTTTACGTGATAAACGCTTGCATAATTCGCTGTTTTTTATCCCAATAAAGTCCGGGTCCTATCACGAACAATCAGTACTGTCTCTTTAGCCCGTCTTACACGGCCAATTACTGTCTGAGCGGCCGACTGGATCGCAGCTACGTTAAGAACTCGTGTTTCTCATGGTCTGGTGTAAGACTTTTTTGAATGGCGCCACTTGGTCGACTTGCATGCCAATTGTCTTAAGTGTAACTGTCCCTGTACGTGACTGCAATGCAGTGGTTCCCGATCTTTCTCAGATCATTACACATACAAAATCAGACGTCATCCAATACACCAAAGACAGTTTGGTTCAAATTCAAATGGCTCTGAGCACTATGGGACTTAACTTCAGAGGTCATCAGTCCCCTAGAACTTAGAACTACTTAAACCTAACTAACCTAAGGACATCACACACATCCATGCCCGAGGCAGGATTCGAACCTGCGACCGTAGCGGTCGCGCGGTTCCAGACTGTAGGGCCTAGAACCGCTCGGCCTCACCGGCAAACACAGTTTGGGACCCTATTAAACATTACGCTGCAAAAAAATTAACTTTTTCATTTTCAAAGTAATAAATAGTTTATAATGCTTGCGTAATGTTCGAACAAGCGAAACTCATGCGTTTTGTACGGTTTTCTCCGAACCAAGAAATAATGAGCCAATGGGGTGTCTGGTCCTGATTATTTCGTTTATATTTGGTTTCGTGTCCGCTATTGTACACCTTGTAGCGCTCCGGGTTAATTCAGTTCTCCACTCTTATCATTGCTACCATACTCGAATGTTTACTTGGCCGGCCGGAGTGGCCGAGCGGTTCTAGGCGCTTCAGTCTGGAACCGCACGACCGCTACGGTCGCAGGTTCGAATCCTGCCTCAGGAATGGATGTGCGTGATGTCCTTAGGTTAGTTAGGTTTAAGTAGTTCTAAGTTCTAGGGGACTAATGGCCTCAGCTGTTAAGTCCCATAGTGCTCAGAGCCATTTGAACCATTCGAATGTTTACTAGAATATCTGTAAGTTGTGACGAACGGAATCTGTGTTCTTATGAGTTCTTCCAGCAATAATAATAGCTACTACCATTTCGTTAAATGAATGCCAGTTCTGTTTCGTGGAAATCTTTTTATAACGTGCTGACTTTTTTGCGGTCCAAGAAAAGGTACCTCTTCTCGAATTTAACTATTTGAAAATATTTCTTCGTTCACAGAAGCTTGTCTCAGATGTCAATTTCCAGATCGGAAAAATGATTGTTGCTGTTGTGCTCTTGAGTCCAGAGACTGGTTTGATGCCGCTCTCCATGCTATTCTATCCTCTTCATCTCCGAGTGACTACTGCAGCCTACATCCTTCTGAATTTGCTTAATGTATTCATCTCTTGGTCTCCCTCTACGATTTTTACCCTCCACGCTTCCCTCCAATAGTAAATTGGTGACCCCTTGATGCCTCAGATCGTGTCCTACCAACCGATCCCTTCTTCTAGTCAAGTTGTGCCACAAATTCCTCTTCTCCCCAATTCTATTCATTATCTCCTCGTTAGTTACGTGATCTACCCATCCAATCTTCAGGATTCTTCTGTAGCACCACGCTTCGAAAGCTTCTATTCTCTTCTTGTCTAAACTATTTATCGTTTATGTTTCACTTCCATACATAGCCACACCCCATTATTATTAGATTATTATTAGAATTTTTACCAATGAGGAATGGTAAGTACTACCACAGCGGGAAGAAAATAGAAGAGTAAAAAGGGCCTCGAGTGTTTCCTGCTCTTGATAAATTGAATAAGTTGTCAAAAGGAAATTTTCAATTTATATGTGACAGAACGTTTAATTAATATTCCAGCCGGGGAATGAAACAGGCAACAAAGGAAAAAGGAAAAGAAAATCATTTGGAACCAGATGGCACCGAGATGAATGCAACGATACATTTTAAAAGTGAAGAATAAAAGATAAATAGACACAAACTTGGACTAAACGAAATGGAAGGAACACAACGAAAGTTCAATCTACACTTGTTACCTGTTGATTTCGACAGACATTCCAGCAAAATATACGCCATTTGAAATAAAACTGAGTAACGGCATGGCGGTAAAGTGTCATGCGACGTACTTGCAGACACTGCTGTGACTCTGGTACGGCCTCTTTGTTTGGCAGGTCTAAGTGGCTCAAACCGACAATGGACAGAGACGTGATAAGATCGGTTATTTCGTACAGGCACGATTTACTGAGTCAGCTGGAATCTGCACCTTTCTGGGAAGAAAAAGCAGGCCAGTCAGTCAATAACGATAGCGTTCCTGATATCTGCCACGTGAAAATCTGCACTGTATTCTGTGGAGGTGGAGGTGATTTTTCTGTTTTACTTGTAACAAAAGTAACTAAATTCTTCTTGAATTCAGTAATTTAATTAACAAATGGGCAACGGAAGTTTTAGAGACTAATAAAATTTTTCCGTTGTTTTCAAAGGAATACCGTAAGTTTTTACATCATTTAGTGCATATACTCGATACACGTTTTATGTTCTAAGTGCATAACATTATTTGATATCATTCCCCTCCTCCTGAAACCGACCATGACTGGAACACGGTGTCTCCAACGTAAGAAACACAAGATTGCTGTACTTTGGAAAACATTGTCACTGGCGCGGGGATTCCAAGAGTGCTGTATTGTGTTTGTTGTCGGCATTATCGATATCGGCAATTATCGATACTCGCGTGCCATGGCTTGCCAACAGAAACTTATCTGTAACGGAGGCGGCAAATATAGTTTACCGAAGTTACGAGGCAGTGAATCTAAAATGTATTTGCACGTAAATATTTATGTCACCAGCCGTATTCTACAGCTTGCCAGATCAAAGCTTATTATCAAGAAGGGAAATACGCCGCCTATCCGGACCAGGAATTTATAATTTCGTGCGAGCAACAATTTTGGTAAGTAGCATGAAAAACCATGAAGTGCCATTCACACATTGTAGTAACAACGGGAGACAGAACGTGATGGAGTTGCGGCACTGCCATTGGTACGATCGGCTTCGAACTTCTGCTTTCCAGGTATTGACTGGATTATGATGCCTGATGTAATAGCGCTGCGTTGAGTGCTAACCTTTCTACACGAGGAAGTTAATATCTTGCCCCATTAAAGTGGAGGCAGCTGCGGTTATTAACATTAATTAAATTTCGCACAAGTTTTATCTGGACCAATAGATCTATTACGCAGACCATGATTAATGTATTACGTTCTATAGATAAGCCTTGGTTGTATAGCTGCAGAAGGAGCGACTGTAGGAATTTCAAGGTTGTCATGTTTTCGCCGTATATACGTTCACTAGCCAATGAAAATTCCACAGTTCTGCTGCAGAAACTGAAGAACAGAAAGATCTTGTTAAGGCGAAAACGCTTCTTTTAAAGAAGGAGAAGAGGTAGACTCATTCTCTTTCATCTTGGGGTTGAAGCTCATTTTTCCGTGTTTGCTTTAACAACATATATGTTTTTGGATAGGGTCTGCCTTTACAAAAATCTGGTAAACAGTGAAAAAGTGACAGTGACAGCTAAATATATGGTGTTTGACAGTGATGAAGATGAGGAAAAAGAAAACGTAAGTGAAACATAATGTAAATAGACACACATACATAGAATTAATTAATTTCAGACATATAAATAACAATTTTCTCATCGTAATTTTGGCTTAAACAATTTATCTACTTTAAGGTGTAAGTGGTTGCAGATGACAAACTGTGGGACAAAACAGTCACTGTAGAAACACAATACCTCAGAAAAACCGCACCATCTGGTAAAACGGTATGAATACATAATTTTATGTGTTTTTCAAATACCTGTAATTACGATTTAAAAACTAATAGCGTCATGTATACGAACACCAAAGAACATTCTTTATCTTTAACATCCATAAAATAAAAGCTCACTGAAGATGCTGCAACTGCAGTGAAACATGTTTGGGTTAAAAACCAAAACTGTGTTTTGCTAAAGGCGGACTCTATCCAAAAACATTTGTATCATTCTCTTTTGTTACGTTCAAGGTAAATGCAGTCAGTAAATACTTAACAGCTCAGTTTGGTTATAATTATCTTCTTGCTTCTGAAATCATTCCAGATTTTCCTTAAAGCGAAAACAGGATGGCCGATACGAGATATTCTCTCCAACATGATCCCGTTTTCTTAACAATGAAGATACCTTGCTCAGTGTGACCGCCATCTCAGAATAAGAGTAAAATGTTGACGGATTACTGTATAATATTGCTCCGGCTGTCAATATACACTGCCGGAAGAAAATTAGTACACCCTTTCAGAGGTTTCCAATTCACTCAAGATTTATTGTCGCAACAATGCATATCGAGTACATAAAATCATTACATTTACAAATCAATATCCCAACCGGCTCCGAGGTACCACGTATCGACCCACGCTGAAATACCCCTATAAGCACATGGTATAGCCTCTAGGGCTGCAGTGCGGGAGCTGACTCTTGCATCCAGTCGGTCGTACGGACGGCGAATAGTGTCCTGGGATACGTTATACCACATCTGCTACACTTGTTGACGTAGTTCTATTAAGAGTCGCTCGGTGCCGAGACGCACGAGTCACTTCTCGTCCTATCGTATCCCACATGTGCTCGATTGCAGACAAGTCCGGAGATCGCACTGGCCAGGAAAGTTGCTGCACGTCGTGCAGAGCCTGTGTGTGGGCGAGCACTATCCTGTTGGAACAACATATCACCTTCCTGTTGCAAGAAAGACAAAAGAATGGGCCTAACAACATTCAGTACGTATCAAGCGCTGGTTTGCGTTCCCTCGAGAAAACCAAAGGTGAACGAAAGTTGTAGCGTATCGCACCCCAGACCAATTGGACGAATGCACTCTACACGACAGCATTCACCAGGTCTACATCGTATGCACAGATGACCATCATATGCGTGCGGGCAGAATCCGCTTTCATTGCTGAACACCATGGTGCGCCATTCCATCTCCCAGGTATCCTCTGACGGCACCACCCTTGCACGTCTATCTGTGGGCTGAGTGGAAGACGGGTTAGAGGTGTACATGTCCGTAGTCCCACTGCTAATAACTGGTTCGCAACAGTTCCTGTTGACACGTCTGGGCTCACAAGCCCTCTTATCTTTGCCGTGGCATCAAGGCCAAAGAAAAATCAATACACGTTGATAGGATTTGTCGGCCTAGAAAAAGCGTTCGACAACGAAGTGCTCGGATTAAAAAGGGTGTAAGACAGGGTTGTAGTCTTTCGCCCCTACCGATCAATCTGTACACCGAAGAAGCAATGATGGAAATAAAAAGAAAGGTTTAGGACTGGAATTAAAATTCAATATGAAAGGGTAGCAGTGATGCGATTCGCTGATGACATTGCTATCCTCGGTGAAAGTGAAGAAGAATTATATGATCTGCTGAATGGAATGAACAGTCTAATGAGTACAGAATATGGATTGAGAGTAAATCGAAGGAAGACGAAAGTAATCAGAAATAGCAGAAATGAGAACAGCGAGAAACTTAACATCTGGATTGATGGTCACGAAGTAGATGAATTTAAGGAATTTTGCTGCCTAGGCAGCAAAATAACCAACGACGGGCGGAGCAACGACATCAAAAGAAGACCGGCACTAGCAAAAAGGGCATTCCTGGGCAAGAGAAGTCTACTAATATTGAACATACCCCTTAATTTTACGAAGAAATTTCTAATAACGTACGTTTGGAGCGCAGCATTGTATGAAGTGTTTTAAGTGTTATACATTGCAATACGACAGTATCCAATCTTAGACAATGTATAACACTTAAAACACTTGATAATGGCACTTTGAAGCCGAAATCATGATTGTGTAATTGTAAATGTAACACTGTAAATAAACATCAGTCTAATGGCTGTACTGACTTTAAAGAAATCTAAATTATGTATTGGTAAGCTTGCAAGGCACTAGAAAGCGTAAACACTGTCGTACTCGAAAGCATAAAACGAGTTCGAACTCGTCAATGGAATGTTTTGTTTAATTAGGCTGATTTGACAATTCTCTGCGAAAAGCTGTTGTATGCACACGTACGATGAAACTGAAGATACTGAACGCCGAAGTTTAATGTTCCACCGAGAGCGAGACATTGCGAAACGGAGCACTAACGTACTTGGAAAAGAGTGAAGGGAGATGTCAGCTGTGGCCTTTACTTGGAAACCACTTCATCATTCTCCTTAAAACCACATGAAACCTAAATATCGCCGCTCAGACGGGGATATGAACATTGCTCTTACACCTGCAAGACCATTCAGGCACTACATCACTTAGTTCAGTACTAAATGGCAGAAACCATAGTAAAGGCACCCGCAATTCCTTCCATTTGTACATGCTGCTGCAGTATTGTTTATTGTCAGAATTTTTCTGCCTGGAAATGAACTACAAGTTTACTTTACTGGAGCACTTCTATAAGTAGAGCAGTCATGCCCCCAATTTTAGCCTCTGGAAACCAACACAATACGACTTTCACAGTAGGTACATAATTTTTCCTTGACACGTAAATGTGTGGCGAACTGCGATACTCGTCTTGTGTGAACTGCAGTTCGACAGCTACTGCAGTAAGTTTTTTTGTCGCCATAAATGTCAGCGCCTTAAGAATCAGACACTGGCGGAACGTGCTGGGGGCGCTTGCATATCACACCAGACACTGCACCATTCGGAGACTGTACACCATTGTTTTCCGTGAAGCTGATACCACCTAGCTAGAAGGACGTCACGCTTGGATAATTACATTTTTTTTAGCAGCTAGATAGCATTAAGTAACTTCGATGCGCTGTTCTTTTTTTACTGTTTTCTCTTTCGTGTATTTAACGCTTCTCAACACTGCCTTCCAGGTACCCTGTCTCTGCCCTTCTGTTGCAAAACGAGTTCCACTTGCGGTTCTGTGGACTGCTGCTCTAGATCAACGGGTCGACGATCACCAGCTCCGGCATAGTCTCTTCTTCTTCTCTCTCTCTCGTTTCGTCATAAACTTGAAGAAAGAAGGCATTGTAATCGAAATCACAGGTATCGGAGTGGAATGTATGCACACTGAAGGTAATCTGGCGCCACTTTGTTCTGTAGGAAATAATGTTTCCATGGGTGTCCGCAAGGAAATCTGGCGTAAAGAGCTTTTTATTCATTGTAAAATTCTCATACGCTATAGCCAACTATCAGTCCTCTGGGATATATTAAGTTTTTTTGTGTCACCTACAAAATGTTTTTCTCTTGGCTTAACACATCTCTAAACCAGCCATTGTCATAAAAAATTGCACTTTTTGAATCGCACCCCTGTCACCCGCCCCCCTCTGTTGCTAAATTTCTGCGGACGCCCACGATTGCTTCCGCTAATAAAACACAACGTCTCCTGTTACCACTCTGCATAGATGGAGAGCTTACACCCTCTCTTACAGGAGAGCCTTTTGTACATGAAAAAATGTCCTTATGATCCAACAACCGAATGTGAGCTCCGGATGCCACCCACATCACAGATTTTTCTCTGTTTTATTTTCTAGGAAATAACATCTGTGTGCTTCTTGATCGTATTAAGCACCTCGGAGGAGACTACCAACAACCCAGTTGACTGCTTAAATTCAAGAGCCGTTCAAAAAATCTCTGAAGGCAGAAGCCGGGATGGTTCCTTCGAAAGGGCACGGCCGCTTTCCTTTTCCGTCATCACCTAATCCGAGCTGGTGTTCCGTCTCTAATGACTTCGCTGTCGACGGGATTTTAAACATAAATCTCCTCCTCTTCCTCCAACCTCACAACACATATTAACACTTATTCCTAGTAAAATGTGTCGCAGGCTGCATCACGCTGAGCTACAACGCTAGACAGGAAACGAATTCTTAGTAAGCCTTTGTGTGGTACCTGTTAAAAGCCGCTTTTCCCAGGAGTAGCCCCAGGCTCCGCACAAAAGTCTCTCCGCGGAAGTACGACACCACGCAAGCGCTTCAACCACGTGTATATAGCTGTGGGTCGGCTTACTTTTTCCCAGTAATAGAAATGAGGCTGTAAGTCACGGAATTTGAAGATGGATTCTTCACTCTATCTCTCGCAGGAACGCGAGATCTCCTTCGTTCTTCGAAACCGTTTACGAACTTAGTCTGAAATCCTGGTAACCAGTCCTTACGAGTTCACTAGACTGGCGAAGGAAGTCTGTAACTTTGTAACTTCAAAGAAAAATACGCAAGAAAATTCCAAAAATGCTCGAATGACCTGAAACAAGTTGGTATCTCAAAAACACAGTTGGGAACAGTCATAAATTCTGAAAGATTGCAAGTAACTAGTACGGATTCGGAATGGAACAAGAATGCAGCCTCTGTCGAGGAAAAGAATGAAGGCTTCAGGCTGGGAGTCTGAAGAGTAAGTGAGAGCCAGTAGCAAAAGTAGATCAAAACATCAAGAATTTTTCGATTATTAACATCTAGTTCAATTGACATGTTTAAAAAAAAAAAGTGGCTAACCCTCTTCATATTCTAAGAATAGGAGAGGAAATACAACTAGTGGAAATAATAAGAATGATGAGAGCATCTTGGGTGGGACACTCCATGGGAAGAAATTGCCTGAGACAGAGAGAAGAGTCAACGAAGGGAAGAGAGGGCGCGGAGAAAGAACGCTTGGAATGCTGGATTAAATCATTGTACGGCATACAGCAAATAATTGAGGACTTAGGTTGCAGATGCTCTTGTGAGATGAAAAGGTTGGCACAGCAAAGGAATTGGTGGTGGACGCCAAACCAGTCAGACGACTGAGGGGAGAAAACCGGCGTTATAGCCCTGAAGACCCACGCTTGGGATTGTAAGCCTCCCTGATGGAAGTCTTTCTATTTGGCGCCACTTCGGGGGCTTGCGCATCTTTGTGCTGCAAACGTAATTAAATAATTAGGACAACACAACGAAAAAAAAATCTCCATCTGGGCCGGGTATCGAACGCGGGATCACACCATCTAGAGGAAGTGAAGAAGTGATGCTAACCACTTATTCTTTTCCTTCCTCTTTTTGTTAATCAATTTCTTTTTCGTTTTTCTTCGGTACTCCTGCCCGGATGTAGAATGACATATCTTAAATTCCAGCTATGAAAACTTCATTCAACCTTTTTTTATTTTTATTTATTTATTTATTTTTGGTACGGTGGGTGGACAGTCCCCCGACCGAAAACACTGAGCCGTCATTTCACCACGAGCTGTAGGCGAAATGCTGGATGATGGCGCCGAACGGGTGAAGATGGATAGCGTTCAGTCTTCACCTGTCGCATGTCAGACATAACAAATACAATGATGACAAAAGTCATGGGATGCCTCCTAATATCGGGTCGTACTGCACATCCAAGTGGCATGGACTCAACAAGTCGTTGGAATTCCCATGCAGAAATAATGAGCCATGCAAACTCTACAGTCGCCCATAACTGAGGAAGTGTTGCCGGTGTAGGATGTTGTGCACGAACTGACCTCTCGATTACGTCCCATATGTGTTCGACGGGATTCATGTCGGGCGATGGGTGGCCAAATAATTCGCTCGACGGATCCAGGATGTCCTTTAAACCAATCGCGAACAATTTTGGCCCGGTACATGTGGCGCATCGTCATCCATAAAAATTCCATCGTTGTTTCAAAACATAAAGTCCATGGAAGGCTGCAAATGATCTCCAAGTAACCAAACATAAACATTTCCAGGCAATGACCGGTTCCGTTGGACCAGAGGACCCAGTCCATTCCATGTAAACACAGTCCACACCATTATCGAACCATCACCAGCTTGCACAGTACCTTGTTGACAACTTGGGTCCATGGATGCGCGGGGTCTGTGCCACATTCAAACCCAACCATCAGTTTTTACCAACTGAAATCGCGACTCATCTGACCCGGTCACGGTTTTCCAGTCGTCAGTGGTCACGAGCCTAGGAGAGACGCTGCAAGCGATGTCGTGCTTTTAGCAAAGGCGTTCGTGTCGCTCGTCTGGCGCCGTAGCCCATTAACGCCAAATTTCGCCGCACTGTCCTGACGGATACGATCGTCGTACGTCCCACATTGATTTCTGCTGTTATTTCACGCAGTGTCACTTTTCTGTTAGCACTGAAAAGCCTACGCAAACGCTGCCGGTCGTTAAGCGAAGGCCGTCAGCTACTGTGTTGTCCGTGGTGAGAGGTAATGCCCGAAATTTGGTACTCTTGGCACATTCTTGACACCATGGATCTCGGAATACTGAATTACTCAACGATTTCCGAAATGGAATGTACCATGCATCTAGCTGCAACTACCGTCCCGCGTTCAAAGTCCCAACGTGCGGTCATAATCACGTTGAAAACCTTTTCACATGAATCATCTGAGTTCAAATGACAGCCCCGCCAATGCATTACCCTTTTGTATCTTGTGTACGCGATACTACCTCATCTGTATGTGTGCTTGACACCTCAGCGTAATACACTAAGACCAAAAGACGACGCACCATAAAGTAATTATCCGAATCGGACGGATATGGGTAGATGTGAAGTATATTTACAAACAAGCAAATGATTACAATTTCAGAATAACTGGACTATTTATTCAGCGAAGGAGCTTCTGAAATTGAGCAAGTCAGTAATGTGTTGATCCACGTCTGCCCCTTATAAAAGCAGTGATTCGGGTTGGCGTTGACCTCCTGGGGTGGGGGTATCGTTACAAATTCTGTCCAATTGGAGCGTTAGGCCGTCAAAATCTCGATCTGGCCCAGCCCATACTGCTCCAAACGTTCTCAAATGGGAAGAGATCCGGCAAGCACGAAGACAAGCAGTAGAAATTCCCGCCGTATACGAGCGGTCGTTATCTTGCTGAAATGTAAGCCAAGGTTGCCCTCCGTGAAGGGTAACACAACGGGCCGTAGAATATCGTCGACGTACCGCTTCCTGTAAGGGTGCTGTCGCGTGGATGACAACGAGAGGGTTTCTGGTATGAAATGAAATGGTACCAGAGACCATCACTCCTGGATGTTGGGCCAAATGGCGGGCGACAGTTACGTTGGTTTCCCACTTCTGTGAGGAGCATCTCCAGACACGTTTTCGCTGGTCATCGGTGCTCAGTTTGAAGCGGAACTCATCACTGAAGACAATTCCACTCCAGACAATGAGGTTCCAGGCCGAATATGTGTCTGGAGACATTCAGAACCCGACTCTAACGTCATTAGCTTTTCATAGCTTTACGCTAATCGTATGGGTTGTCCCTACTGGATGCTACAGAACGTGGTGCCTGCGGCCAGGTTCGTGAGACACGACGATGAACATATTTTTATCGATGTTGTACCAAAGAGAGATGTTGGCAGGAATTATTCTGCACGACGAAATAAATCTGCTATGTAGTCGCACAAAATCGAAGAAACGCGAGTGCTAATGGCCTTTGCATCTGCTGTGTTTCATATTATGCGCATGTCTAATAACACCAGGTTTTACAGACCTTCTCATGTCCGCCACGTGCCGAGATCCGAGCGCGGGCGGCCGCACAAGGCCACAAACAAAGAACGAATGAAGCAGGAATTAATAAGCAATTGTACATTCCGTTCCCCTTTGCAATGGACAACCCACTGGTGTATCCATAATTTCGCCGTCAATTTTATTTCGAGTTACTTGAAAATGCAACCGCGTAAACCATTAACGATATCTCCGAGAGAATAGAAGCTCCATGATAACAATTCCTAACATACTGTGTAAAAAAAATCTGGGAACAGATTTCGGTTGCTTCATTTTGCAAGGAGTTTATAATTTACTCAAAATGGCTGCTTCTTCCTCGTGCGAATCGTAGTGATACAGTGAAAACTGCCGATCCGATGGCTGAGACTAAGCCAGTATAGAAAATCTCAGCCTATAAGAAGGACGTGGTCAGTTCGGGCCCTTGGACTTCTAAGAAGTTGGCAACGGCTCTATTTTTTTAACTCGGAAGACAACTGGTATATGGCATCAAATGTTCAAATGTGTGTGAAACCTTATGGACACTACATAACCTAAATTATCCTAATGACAAACACACCCATGCCCGAGGGAGGACTCGTACCTCCGCCGGGACCAGCCGCACAGTCCATGACTGCAGCGCCTTAGACCGCTCGGCTAATCCCGCTCGGCCGTATGGCTTCAGTCGGCCCATAGAATGTCTGGCCGTCGTCACGTCTGGCACCATCTGGTTTGAGGTTCGAGGCAGACCGGCATCTGCCGCCTCGTCGCTATTCGCGTTCGCGTCTTGTTGTAGGCATTTACCGCCTTGCAGTAGTAGCAGTTTATTTGTTCATTACTCTGAACAGAAGACAGCAATGTTGATCTAATACTCACGGCGTTTCGCTCTCCTGGTGAGTACGGGTATGTCGTACAACGACTTCAAACCAACGGTGCCAGCTAATTGGTAAGAATCACCGATATATCCCACTTCGTCACCTAGATCTGCTTCTTACTGCTCAGCATTCTCCCTCTGAGTTCATCGTAGTCCTGTGTATCCAACTATTATTTTTAAGAGTATATATGTTTTCTGTGTTGTTTGGCACTTTGTAACGTCAGTGAATCCTACCTTCGGCTTAATGTTGTATTTTGCAACATTCTGATATGAGCCAGTCAAATGAAAAGCGAACACCTGCCACAACGAGAGCATACAATGGTTCCATTCAAAAGTAATCACCGCACGCATTGAGACATTTATCCCACTTGGAGACAAGGCGACCAGTTCCTGTTTAGTGAACGCGATAGGCCGCTGATGGTGTCGCAACCACTTCTTCGTGCAACTGAAACAGACGTCTACGTATGTCTTTCTTCGGATCGCCAAAGATGTGTAAAGGATCCGGGCTGTAAGGAGGATGTTGCAGTGTTTTCCATCCAAGCGTAGCCTTCATCCGATTGCCAGTGAGTGTATCGGGTGGGGGAGGGGGGAAGGGGGAGGAGGGGTGGTGGTGTTATCGTCCAAGAGGATGATTCCGTCCGACAGCATTACTGGACGTTTTGACTTTATGGTGCGCCGCAGCTTCTGCAAAATGAATTCGTAGCGCTGCGCCGTGATTGTATTTCCACGCTCGAGGTACTCGACAAGCAGGTGGCCCCTGCAGTCGAAGAAGAAGGTCATCACGACTTAACCGTAGCTTGTGTGAACGGCTTTGGATTTCTTTAGCGGGGGAGATGTGGGGTGTTAGCACTGTTGGCTTTACCGTTTGTCGGAATGCTGACGGACGGAATCAAATGGTTCAAATGGCTCTGAGCACTATGGGACTTAACATCGGAGGTCATCAGTCCCCTAGAACTTAGAACTACTTAAACATAACAAACCTAAGGACATCACACACACCCATGCCCGAGGCAGGATTCGGACTGAATCACCCCGTTGCACAATAAAGACCCCCCACACTGCGAAACGGATTTAAAGGATCCGGGCTGTAAGGAGAATGTTGCAGTGTTTTCCAACGAAGCGTAGCCTTCATCCGATTGTCAGTGAGTGTGTGGGGTGGAGGTGGAGGTGGAGGGGGAAGGAGGGGCTACAATTCAGCAATTTGTTTCGGGAACGCTGCAACATTCTCCGCACAACCCGGATCCTTCACCGTGTGATTTTCACAACTTCGGTAACCCGAAAAAGCCATGCTTGGACGTTGGTTTTAGTCGGACGAGAAAGCGCAAGTGGGGCTGCGGTTACTGATCTGTCAGTGGCTAACAAGGTACTACGAATCAGGAACTGATCGTCTTCTCTTCCAGTGGGAAAATATCTTAACGGGTGTGGCGATTACTTTCGAAAGAAACCACTCCATGTTCCCGTTGTGGCGGGTGTTCAGTTTTCGTTCATCTCTACTTTTATTACCTCTTTATTTCTTTCTTATAAGTGCTGCTTTATCCTCCCACCTTTCCCAGTATACACGTGAGTCAGGGACTTCGACAAGTAGGGAAGTTGACGACGCTTTACACTGTCACATACTAGATGGGAAATCCATTTGAAATCCTGCGGTCTGTTAATACATAGCGTGCCCACAAACGGAGGTTAACTCTTTCAATTTTCGCCGCCTGGGATTGCAAGAGCTGTCTACGACAGCTCGGTGAGGTATTCCAACCTCACAAACAATTACGCAGCAGGTGATCTACCGTTGTTCCTTCTTTTTCACTTTTCACTGCTTTTCAACTTACAATATGCACTCTGGCGGAATAAATAGAAGTTATCAGTGTGAACTTTCTTTTTGTATATGTATTGTTAAATTACTTTGTAGAAATTAATATTTCACTATTGAATTATCAATATAAGGAATTAAAATCTTACAATTACGTGGAGATGGTAGTTTATAACATTTCGAGAAATACATGAAAATGTCGTACGGGCACAGGGAATTTCGAGGGACCCCGTTGAAACAATTTACTATGGGCACAAATAACAGTTGCTAAGGTACTTGCTGAAAACTGATTCAGTTACGAACTAGAATTTACGGTTGAGGTATTTTTAGGTCAAAATGCAATTTGCTGAAAATTATTCTCAGTGAAAATATTTCGAATTTATATTAGGTATAGCATTTCTACAGAGATACCAGACTATGGTATTGCATTTGCAACAGGTTAAGGGGGCAACATTCATGAAACTGACCGAAAATGTAAATTTTCAGTTTAACTTTTTCTGGTCAGTAGAACACATGGACAACCGAAGTGCCTGAAATATAATTAAATGTCTGACGCTACCTTCCTGCCACGCCCACTATATGCAAAGAGGTTAAAAAGAGAAAATTTTGTAGAAATCTCTTGAACAGTTTCTGAGAAAATGTACATATATTATTTTTTTAAATAAAATTTGTATAACTGTATAAAAATTTAAATACATATAATCCAAGGAACATAACAGTAACTGTGTTAATTTGACGTAAAGCATGAAACAAAATGCCATAGCCGTTTATTCAAAAATGTGGATTTGGTACATCTTTGAAACAGTGTGTGTATTTCATGACGGTAGCAGGGTCGTATGTTTGAAGACCTTCTGGTAACGCAAGTAGCCTACTTGAGCACAGCATCATGAGACAGCAGTGAGGATGTCAGCTGGAAGGCCCCCAGGTAAGTGGTCGTGGCAGCAACTGCTGGCACTGAGCTAGTCATAAAAAAAGAAGGTTACCTACTCTTGTCGTTTCGACGTGTTTCTTCCCACTTCTCCCCAAAGAAGAAGACGTGACGGGTGTTCTCAACGACGTGTATCTCTGAGAGACCCAGGACATATGCCTGTGAAACAGATAGTTGACTCCTGACACTGGCGATGCTCGTCACTGTATTCTGCGATATGCTAACAACCCACCTTGCTGCAACGTGTGACGATACAACAACATACATCCCATAGTTTAAGCGACGGGAGATCGCTCTCCTATGTCTACTGACTCTCTCTCTCTCTCTCTCTCTCTCTCTCTCTCTCTCTGTGTGTGTGTGTGTGTGTGTGTGTGTGTGTGTGATAGAGTGCCTCAATTTTTGTTACTGCTTGTACCAGAACAGACGTATTTAATTAATTACTTAGTTTTGGCGGTTGGGGGGGGGGGGTTAAGGTTCCATGTTAATGAGTGTACCTGGACAGACGTATTTAATTAACTACTTAGTTTTGGCGGTAAGGGGGAGGGGCGCGGTTAAGTTTCCTACTACCTCGACATCTCATCTGTCTATTAGTATTTTATGTGGATTTTTACCTTAGCTTTGGGAATCTCCAGAAGGCCAAATCTAAGCTTGTCGATTTAACGCATGAATAGCGACGAATACTTTTAAATTCGTTTACCTTCGGCACGAGACTCAGCAGCGTTCTGGGAAGAGTTTGCTCCTTTGGAGACCCATTAGTACGACGGTCGCCTGTAACTTTTTTATTCCTTTCCTACCTAACTCTCTCTCTGATTGAGCATACGTTTACATTAATTCACTATATTTTTCATTTCATTCTCAAAATCTTCGCAAAAAGCTAATTACGGACAACAATGAATTTATTCTAGCTACTTATGGATTCTTCTCCATTGTGAATGTAGCCAGTGGTTTATCTCCAGGTATCATTCAACTATTTCTTCTCAGGTTTATGAATATTAAAAACGTAGTCTTTTCGAAAACCAAATACCCGAATAAACATCAATGAGCGGACACGAAATATGCAACGATTCTAGAGGGTGGGACAAATAAAAGTGGGCCGGAGAACAGTGTTCCAGGATGTATGGAAACACGTATTAACCTGACAATACCAGGTGTTGAAAGTGGCTACCATTCTTCTCTTGGCACTTTAGGGTCCTGGTCAGAAAGTTGCTGAAGGCGGGTTGAAGATGGGCCGCTGGAAGTGCTGCAGTCTCATCCGAAATGTCCTCCTGCAGTTCTTGATGATTTTGTGACACACCTTAGACCTGAGGGCTCCCCACACAAAGTAATCACACACTGTCAGATCAGGTGACCCGGCAGGCCATCTTGCGCCGCGACCAGACTGATCCCTGGTAATAACTACGCCACGCGTGAAGATTGCGTAAATGTACTCCACGGTTCGGCCGGCCGTACGGGCAGTTACTCCATCCTGCTGTGATGTGGTTACATGCATACATTCACTTCCAATCGTATCCACTCGTAGGGGACACATTCATTTGCCCCACCCTATAATGATATTTGACCGTGTTACACTATGACTTTACCAGTTTTATTTCGCACTTGAAACAAACTGAATGATACATGGTCTCCCAGCAAACACGGCTGCAATTGTTCCTGGATTTAACAATGGGAAATACGTGCGTCCCACTCCCTATAGACTGAACTCGCCTCCTGCCCCGTCACATACAACGCATAGACAGACATATCCATTCAGTAACAGCCTGAAGATAGGTGGAACTTGTAATGCATACTGGCTAGCTGTAAGTATATCCTGAACTATATGTCGTGATACCTCAACACTATTTCGCTATTCACCGCAAAACTTCGTTGCCTATCCTCTCCCCCACCCACCTTCCGTTGTATATTGTTACTGCTCCCGTCAAATAGCCCTAGAGGGTCCCCCGAATTAACGATCCCCAAAAATGTGGTTTGCCTAGCAACAGGGTGCTTACCATTAGATTTAACAACATTTCGGTGGCTTGCAATACAATGCTGCTGCTCATGTGCACAAGGAGCTACTGGTATAATCTTTCTATCACGAAAAAAAAAGCCGATGCATCAGCCAGAAATGAAATCGGGGTGCTGCTCTTCAACAACGGTCGTCGCCAACCATTTTAACACGGGAGCAACATGGGCAACTACAGTGGAAGGTATCAGTTATTTCAAAGTTGAATGCGCTTACCTTGCTTTCACCTGGAAATAATTTAAGACCGGTTTACAAGAGCCACTTTATGGTCAAAATCGCCTACTCGTTGTGGGTGTGCATCATGTCATTGTATGCAAATTAGTAGACAATCATGTCGCGAGTGGGAAATTAAAGTGAATGTTCAGTCGACTGAGCCATGTGTGGAGTTTTAAAAACTTGAGTCACTGAACGCGCAGAAACAGGGAATTGTCAGCGTCGGGAGTTAAACCTATTCTCGCAGGGCTTAATCCTATTATACATGTGTGTGCAGAAAGTAAGGACGAAAGTAATTTTCCCATAATATGTCACTGCTATGTAACACAGATCAAGTGGACCGTGCTTAGAAAGATATGCTGCAGAAGGGTACAAAATGGAAATGAGCGATTGGCGTCATTGGCCGGCTGGCCCCTTGCGGGGAAGGTCCGGCGGCCTTGTTGCAGGTCTTATTACATTCGACGCCACATTGGGCGACCTGCGTGCCGGATGGGGATGAAACGGTGATGAAGACAACAAAACACCCAGTCCCAGAACGGATAAAATGTCCGATGCAGCCGTGAATCGAACCCGGGCCCGTAGGAAGGCACTCTGTCACTTTGACCACTCAGCTGTCGGGGCGGGCAGTATGGTATAGAAAGTAACTGAAAGAAATACGCGATGAGCCGAACAGAAATGCCACTTTTATTTAGAGACAGTAATTTCACTGAAGTCCCCGCGACTCGTGATTGTCCCCTGCACATTAAAAAAGGCGGGACATAATCCTTAACTGGGTGTGTGATCAACACGGACAGCAGTGCACGCTCTGCAATGTACTCCCACGCTGGCCACAAGCTGGCTGAGGAATTCTTGTGGTAGGGCGTTGCATTCCTCCACCAGGGCGATTGGCTACTGCAGGATGCTCTTTGGTGCAATATGTCTCTCAAACGCATCCCACGGAGAATGAGCAGGTCAGTCCGTTCGCAGAATATCCTCTCGTTCAAAGAGCTCCCCCAACTGCGCATTTCGATGAGGTCCCTCTTTACTATGCAAACAACGAGCTCAAAGTCGAGTGCAGCCCCGGAAGAGACAAACGCAGAGGAGTAGAGTGTCACAATAACGTTGACCGGCGAATGTACTTTGTTCAATTATTTGGAGGTCAGTACGCCCATGCAAACATTCCACCCGGACCACCAAACCGATCATGTTGGAGCATTATGTATTCACACCTCTCCCCATACATCTAGCATTGTCGAACATGATCGTTTTGGTGGTCCAAGAGCTATGGTGTGGTGAGGTATAACGTTACATGGGCGCGTGCTGACCACCAAATCTTTGAACATGGTACAATCTCCGGTCAACGTCATTGCGACACTGTACACGTCCGCCACGTGCGTCTTTTCAGTGGTGCATTCGGCCCTGACTTCAGTTTTACGAATGACAATCCGTGATCGCCTCGGACTGCGCCGTCGGACGTACTCTTGAAACGAGAGGCTAATCGACGAATGGACTGGCCCCCTCGTTCCCCCAACTTAAATTCCATTGAGCACATAGGAATGCGTTGGGGAGACGAACTGAAGCACATCCACATGCGCCAGCAATTGTCAACCGCTCTGTTGGAAGATTGGAAGGCCCCAGCACAAGGACTCCTCACGAACTCGTGACTAGCATGGCAGCACGTTGCAGAGCACGCACTGCTGCCCGTGGTAACCACACCCCCTATTAAGAACCATGTACCGCCTTTTGCAATGTCGAGGGGGCCATCATAAATCGCGGTGACTTCAGTGTAATCATTATATTTGAATAAAAATGTCATTTCTGTTCAACTCATTGTACAGGGTGTTTATAAATGAATATCAGGATTTTAATGCCTTATAATATTTATTACATTAAACTTACAGTTATAATTGATATGTCAAATGAAAGAGCAACTCGAACAGTTTTATCAAGAACCTCATAAATGTTCAATGTGGACACCATTTATCACACGTATCAGGGCGGAAAGTTTATGGGCCTTTCTTACTTTGATACACTAGAGCAATGGCTCTTCCCTCAGTTGGAAGGAGATGAGCCAGAGAACTTCATTTTCCAGCAACTTGGTGCGCCACCTCAGTGGCATAGTGAAGTACGCGATTGGTCGAACTTCACTGTATCCAAGCGCTGGATAGGCCACAAGGGGCCTAATGACAGGGCTTGCTTTGCATGGCCTTCAAGTTCACCTGACCTAAAGCCATGCGATTTTTTCCTTTGGGTTGGTTCAAATGGCTCTGAGCACTATGGGACTTAACTTCTGAGGTCATCAGTCACCTAGAACTTAGAACAACTTAAACCTAACTAACCTAAGGACATCACACAAATCCATGCCCGAGGCAGGATTCGAACCTGCGACCGTAGCAGCAGCGCGGTTCCGGACTGAAGGGCGTAGAACCGTTTCCTTTGGGGCTTCATCAAGGATCGTGTATACGTGCCTCCGCTACCAGCAGACCTCCCTGAATTAAGAAACTGGATTGAAGCAGCTGTTGCTACAATCACTGAAGACACACTTATCGACGATTGGGAAGAACTCGGCTATAGACCTGATGTGAGCCGTGTGACAAATGATGCTCACATTGAAAATTTATAAGCTTCTTGGTAAAACTGTTTGAGTTGCTCTTTCATTTGACATATCATTTATAACTGTTAGTTTAATATAATAAATATCATAAAGCGTAAAACCCCGATATTCATATATAAACACCCTGTGTATTGCTTTCAATTACCTTCTGTACTACGCTGTAACAGATCTTTCTATGTACGGTCCAAGTTTCATTGAGCTGTGTTACTTGGCGGAAACACAACATGCGACAGTTGCTTTCGTCCTAAATTTTGCACACAAATACAATAATGGGTTTTGTGTTTTTCGTCTTCTTAATCTTTAAGTTACTTGTTTCCGTCACATACTGCAAAAGCTGCACGAGGGCATGGTATTTTATCTTCTAGTGTTTTCCCACAAGAGATACGAAATATCTCAAAGTAAAAAAGAGAGGGCCTACACTACTCATCAATACGAGATCTGATAGATGAACGTTTTTAATGAAGATTGTTGAAGCAATGAAAAGTCAGATGTATTTTACGAGAAAAACTGTTCGACTTAGTTTGGCACTTAGAAAAAAATACGATACAAATGACAAAGAGGCGCTATTTCAACCCTTCTAAATATTGTTTGGTTTGTTTGGAAGTATGCATTTTCCCGAACACATACATGCAGATATTTTGAAATATTTGGGCAAAACGTTTTCTGTTTACTTAGTTCTCAGGAGTGTGGTGAGTTTATTATACGACGTTTGCAAACATTCACCACGAATAATAAATGGAAAGCACCAGTTTGCTTTTGTTCTACAATATTACTTTTATTGTTAACCGGTTTCGGCTTACGAGGCCATCTTCAGACATTTACTATTATCACCAAAGAAGTGCAATGTTTGCAAGCAACACTGGAAGAGAAGTAACACGTCTAGACTGAAGTAGAAACATACTGGTTAACAATAACAGTAATATTGCAGAAAAAAAGCAAACTGCCGGCCGTTGTGGCCGAGGGGTTCTAGGGGCTTCAGTCTGTAGCCGCGCGACCGCTACGGTCGCAGGTTCGAATCCTGCCTCGGGCATGGATGTGTGTCATGTCCTTAGGTTAGTTAGGTTTAAGTAGTTCTAAGTTCTAGGGGACTGATGACCTCATCTACATCTACATCTTCATCTACATCCATACTCCGCAAGCCACCTGACGGTGTGTGGCGGAGGGTACCTTGAGCACCTCTATCGGTTCTCCCTTCTATTCCAGTCTCGTATTGTTCGTGGAAAGGATTGTCGGTATGCCTCTGTGTGGGCTCTAATCTCTGATTTTATCCTCATGGTCTCATCGCGAGATATGCGTAGGAGGGAGCAATATACTGCTTGACTCCTCGATGAAGGTATGTTCTCGTAACTTCAACAAAAGCCCGTACCGAGCTACTGAGCGTCTCTCCTGCAGAGTCTTCCACTAGAGTTTATCTATCATCTTCATAACGCTTTCGCGATTACTAAATGATCCTGTAACGAAGTTCGCTACTCTCCGTTGGATCTTCTCTATCTCTTCTATCAACCCTATCTGGTACAGATCCCACACTGCTGAGCAGTATTCAAGCAGTCGGCGAACAAGTTAACAGATTTAAGTCCCATAGTGCTCAGAGCCATTTGAATCAGTTGAACCAAAAGCAAACTGGTGCTTTTCATTTATTATAATGTTGTTCTAAGAACCGGAGGAAGATTCTGTTAACATCTACTACGAAGTTCACTGTTGTCATTACTAACCTCTATCCTCGTTGCTCGTTCCTGCATTCTGTTAATACATTTCGGCGTTTCACTTAAGGGATGCATATTTACTTGCGACGGATGGTCGACAAACAATGAGACAAAGAATTTGTTAGTGTAAATGTGATTTTAGGGAAGCCACGCAAGTTCGGAACGCGTATGTCCGCAACGTGACTTGGACTACGTCTCTTCGCGAATACAGTATCGCCGTGTGCACCACCTCACAGGGGTTACAATGAAATTGTGCCATTTGTCTGTCGCAGCCTAGCGCGACGGGACACACACTCCACAGACAACCGACCGCTGGCAGTACGCTCCGCATAGTCGACAGCGAATGCGGGTCAGCGCGCCGCCGAGTGCAAAGTGTTATGGAAAGCACGGGACTTCCCCTGATCGGCGCGATGAAGACGACTGACGCACCACCGCCTGCGGCTGGCGGGCGGGGCCGCAGTAACCTGCAGAGCAGCGGCGGCGCCGGCGCCCGGCGTCGGCGCGTGCCAGGCGGTGAAGCAGCTGAGCTGCAGCTGGAGCTGGAGCTGGAGCAAGGGCAGCCACGCCCCGAGGTCAGGCGGCGCGCTACCAAGGCGGCCGGCAGCGGCGCGGCCAGCGTCGCGGAAACCTGCCCTGCGGTCACAGGTGTACTAACTCACTTTCTAAGCTGTCTTCTCACGAGACGTGAGAATGGGCAGAGGAAGGGATGGATGGCTGTTCGTGACTTCCAGCCACACAGAGCACTGTTTTGTTGTAATCCAATGGCGAAAGTTGAAAATTCTTGCCGGGCCGGGACACGAACCCGGATTTCCCGCTTCTCATTGGTGACTGCCATAACTGCTTCAGCCACTCTGACACGGTATTTGACCGACTTATATTTCCAGCTTACTGTACGCTGCAATGCAGCGTCCCTCTACCACCAACTTCCTACTCGCAACTTATTGATTTCTGTACGATTTCGGACGATATTAATGTAGCCACATTCAAATACACATCAACGAGCAGTCGCGCTCTTATATATACACTTAAGAGCCAAAGAAACTGGTACACCTGCCTAATATCGTGAAGGACCACCGCGAGCACGCAGAAGTGCCGCAACACGATGTGGCATGGACTCGACTAATGTCTGAAGTAGTGCTGGAGGCCAGTGACACAATGAATTCTGCAGGGCTGTCCATAAATATGTAAGAGTACGAGGGTTGGAGATCTGTTCTGAACAGTACGGTGCAAGTCATCCCAGATATAGTCAATAGTATTCATGTCTGGGGAGTGTGGTGGTCAGCGCAACTGCTTAGACTCTTAAGAGTGTTCCTGGAGCTACTCTATAGCAATTCTGGACGTGTGGGGTGTCGCACTGGCCTGCTGGAACTGCCCCAGTCCGTCAGAATGCATAATGGACATGAATGATGCAGGTGAGCATACAGGACGCTTACGTACGTGTGACCTGTCAGAGCCATGTCTAGACCGGTAAGAGGTCCCGTATCACTCCAACTGCTCACGCCCCACACCATTACAGAGCCTTCACCAGCTCGAACAGTCCCCTGCTGACATGCAGAGTCCTTGGATTCATGAGGTTGTCTTCACACCCGTACGTCCATCCGCTCGATACAATTTGAAACGAGACTCGTCCCACCAGGTAACATGTTTCCAGTTGTCAAAAGTACAATGTCGGTGTTGACGGGCCCAGGCGAGGCGTAAAGCTTTGTGTGGGGCTGCCAGCAAGGTTACATGAGTGGGCCTTCGGCTCCGAAAGCCCATATCGACGATTCTCTTCGGTCGTCATTGGTCCCGTTCTTGCAGGATCCTTTTCCGGCCGCCGCGATGTCAAAGAATTGATGTCAGAGAATTCCTGATATTCACGGTACACTCGTGGAATGGTCGTACGGGAAAATCCCCACTTCATCTCTACCTCTGAGTTGCTGTGTCCCATCGCTCGTGCACCGACTGTAACACCAAATTTTGATAACCTGCCATTGTAGCAACAGTAACTGATCTAATAACTGTGCCAGGCACTTATAGAGGCGCTGCCGACCTCAGTGCCGCATTCTGTCCGTTTACATATCTCTGTATTTTAATATATATTTAAGTGACCTGTTAAGTTGAGGAGACAATAGCTGTGGAGAGCCAATGCGGGATGGTAGATGTACTGATAATGAAATTCTTAAACATGACTGCGAAACATATATGACAAGAGCTGCTCGGCTTAAGCTAATGTAATGTACCATCATGTGAGGTAACAAGGCCCTTCCTTCTCAACAAGATATTTTTGGAAATATTGAAACTTACGTCAAGGGATAATAAACCTTTGTTTTCCAAGTGGTTGGTCGATTTTTTCAACCTCTTCGTACTGATAATGGTTTCAACGTCGTCCGTCAACAGAAAGCGTGGAGCTGTAGCTATCAGAATGCTATCTGTGTTTACCATTTAATAGCGAATGCTCGCAGGCAGAAGGCTCAGTGTGGTTCAAACGTGTGAAAGATAGACGAGCTGCGTCAGTTGTGCATCCGTGCTGGTATCACTGGTCACGTGTACATTCTCACACAAGCAGACGAGGCTCTCGACGTTCACGCAACGCAGACGCCGCCAGGATCATCGCACGGTTAAGGTGAGCAGTGGCAGATCGTACAACTACCACAACACGGATAAGAGGGCTTGTGAGCCAGATGTGTCAACACGGAACTGTTGCAAACCAGTTATTAGCAGTGGGACAATAGGCAAGCAGACATCTAGCCAGTGTCCCACTTACGCCACAGCATCACTGCGGACGGCTCGACTGGTGCCGTCAGTCGATCATTTGGAAGATGGAGTGGCGCGCCGTGGTCTTCAGCGATGAATTCGGATTCTGTATGCACGCAAGTGATGGTCGTTTGCATATACGACGTGGATGTAGTGAGTGCTTTCTCGTAAGGTGCATTCGTCCAACGCTCTTTGGTCCCACCTCAGGCCTCATGGTCTGCAGTGCGATGCGCTACAAATCTCGTTCACACTCGGTGTTTCTGGATGGGACGCTAACAAGCACTCGGTACGCGCAGACTGTATGTTCTTTCGCCGTCCTTGCAACAGGAAGGTGACGTGTTGTTCCAACAGGATAATGCCTGCCCACACGCCGCTCTTGAAACTCGACATGCTCTTCAGGACGTGCAGCAACTTCCTTGACCACACTGCCTCCGGTCTTGTCTCCAATCGGGCGCGCGTGGGATATGATTGGACGAGGATTGTCTCGTGCGACTCGTCAACCAACAGCTCCTACAAAACTACGTGGACAGGTCGAGCAGGAACTGCATGACGTATCCCATGAAGTATTCGTCATCTGTACTATCAATTGGATGCCAAAATTAGCACTTGCATAGCCGCGCCGGCCGCTGTAGCCGAGCGGTTCTAGGCGCTTCAGTACAGAACCACGCTGCTACAACGGTAAGATTACTGGCTAATGGGAAAACATTCCGTTCGTTGGCCTATTCAACAAGAATTGCAGGAAATACATTACATATAGTAAGTAACATCGACTTTTAGAGATAATACTGCTATTAATTAATAAGAGTATGACGAATTGTACCAGGAACAACAAGCCGGCCGTTGTGACCGAGCGGTTCTAGGCGCTTTAGTCCGGAACCGCGCTATGCTACGGTCGCAGGTTCGAATCCTGCGTCGGGCATGGATGTGTGTGATGTCCTTAGGTTAGCTAGGTTTAAGTAGTTCTAAGTCTAGGGGACTGATGACCTTAGAAGTTAAGTCCCATAGTGCTCAGAGCCATTTGAACCATTTTGAACCAGGAACGACACCCTTTTGAAAGATTTATGTCGTGCCTTAGCATTGAAACGGTATACTTTCGTGGCACACAAGTTGTACCTCTAAAAGCATCAAATATGGGAAGCCTTTAACTATCAGTATGTGGTTTCCTGTTATTCTGTTATTAAAAGTCATACCTAAAATGACGCGTTTTCGAGAGATACTGAATTTGCTGATGCTTTGACACGTATTCATATCACGCATCAAATAATTATATATATATATATATATATATATATATATATATATATATATATAAACACGTAAACACCAAGTGAAAACCATCTTCCGTCCTCCAAGCAAAACCAAGCGCCTTCTTGGTAGTGTCAAGGACAACCTTGGTCTACGTAAATCAGGGGTTTATCAGATACCTTGCCAATGCCGTAGAGTATACATAGATCAGACCATTAGTACCATTGAGGACCGATGCCGAGAACATCAACGGCACACCAGACTGCAACAGCCTAGTAAGTCGGCAATCGTTGAGCACCGCCTATCGGAACTCCACAGCATGGATTATGACCAAACCAAAGTCCTGACACAGACTTCCAAATACCGGGACTGTGTCATCAAAGAAGCCATAGAGATCAGAATAAGGGAGCCACAACTAAGTCGTGACAGCGGTTACATCCTTAGCAAGGCGTGGGAAACCGCGATCACCCAGAGTAAGAAGAAAAAGGATATTTACCAGAGTGTACCGACTTCGGGGGAGGAGGGAAGAATAACGAGAGCGGTGCCGGCAGACCCTCCTGAACGAGAAGACCTAGGACGCAGCGCCCAGACGGCGGAAGAACGGACGCTGTATCTGGACCGCGCGCGGGGAATGGACCGCACCGACACCTAGGAAGCGTCTGAGGAAGGAGCGGGAGGGGGATTTTCCTATATATACCTGGCGCCGGCCCACCTGATGATGGCACCATGGTCAACTGCCGAAATATTGTGTCCTATGCACACTCATACCCGGCTGTTCACCCGAGATTTATTTCGTCTGTAGTAAATTTGTCACACTGTACAGTATACGTCCAAATCTCCAAAAACTTATACATATATGCTTCCTTGTAAACTGTGTACGCAGAATAAGTGAAATTCCTTTATCTGGTATTTTTCCTGGGCTTTCAATTCAAATTGTGTATAAAATTTACTTAGCTAATTTGAATGTGACAATTTTCTCTGACGAGTAATGGAAATCGATAAACCTCACGCCTTATCCTCGTCTCCAGTTTAATTTATGCTGATAGGAGATACAATACAATTTATTCCAAGATATATTCGACAAATGCTAGGTAATGAGGCTGCAAACAGCTAATATCATATGCCAAGTGGCTACAACGAAAATATCTGTAAAAAATTCTCGACAATCCTTCGCAAAGTGCTTATCATACAATAGTGCAATAGGTACAAAAAAAGTGAAGCACCCAGAAGGGGAGGAGGAAACGAAATGACATTTCATGGATTGAGAGTGCACGGTACGTTATCCCAGTGATTACAAAAGTGGAACGGAGTTGAAATTCGAGATGGTCCCACATATCCTCAATCTGGGACAGATCTGCGGTTTTTTCCTGCCACGGGAGTACCTTAAAATCATACAGAAAGTTCACAGATACACGTGCCCTGTGTGAATGAGCGTTGTTTTGCTGAAATGTGGCACTACGATACTGTTGCATCAGAGGTGGCACATGAGGACGCAGAGTATCCGTGACGTACTGTTATGTCGTCAGAATTCCCTCAATCGCTACCAGCCGTGACCTGAGGTCATACCCAATGGCTCCACACACCATGACTACTGGAGTAACACTGCTGTGCATCTTCAGAATACAGTAACAATGTTACTTCTCCCCAGGTCGCCACCATACTCGCCCTCTATGTTCATGCAAGGTACTGCAGATCCATCACTGAAAACAGTGCGACGCCCTCTACCAGCAGTCCATCCTCCCTGGTCACGGAACCTCCGTAAACGCAGACTTTATGTCGCGGTGTTAATGGCACCCTACGCGTGGAACGGTAATTCCGTAGTCCACCAACGGTGCGGCGTGACACAGATTGCTGCAAAGGTGCGTCATCTGTTCCCAGATGGCGGGCGCAGTCTTGAAGAGGTTACGACAACAACGTTTATAAACACCGCCGCCATATTTGAACTAATTGAAAACATTTTACAACGTCATACTGAATGACAGCCGTCTGATAGCACGGAGTCATATAATTTTGTTTGTCTTACAACAAAATTTATTGCTGCCAGTCACGATTTTTCTTCATCTATTTCCCGCATGAAGCATATGGGAGATATTTCCAATTATAAAGTGCGTTCCTCGTGCACTATGGCATCGTAAGCGTGATGTTTCGCATTGTGCAAGATGCTGAATTACTGTAATGTTCACACTTAGTGATGTAGTGATAGACATAACTCTCCCTAGAAATAGTGGCGAATTATTTATAACGTATACTAACGGTTATCGTACGTCTAACTCGAATGACGTTTCCCACGTATGACGTTAGCTGGTGCTGTCTTACGTATGTATCGAAGAGGTATACTTATATAGATCATTCGATTTATGGAGAAAGCAAATAATAGAAGACGTAAATTAAAATTGTAAGATGTGATTCGAAGGCTTAACTGTCATTGCTTTTGAGGAGAATTCTAGATATGAAGCCAGATTTATATGTTGTACTGTTGCGTTGTTTTTGTATGGTTCTAAGCAGTTCCAATGGCATACGATTTTACTTCTCCGGAATATTGAGAAGTGGAGCATTTTCCTTGCAATGAAACAAATTGCTCAAAATTTCGCTAGATTTAATCTTGAAGTCTCCTACATAGATCTGAAGCCAATGTAGCGTTACGTTACAATTAGTTTCTTCTTTCTTGAGATACACTGTTTCGCATGCATCACCTACTTTTGCAGTTTCTCATGTCTTATCGTAATATTACTCTCAACGAACAAATGTATTGTCGCTGATGA
This sequence comes from Schistocerca americana, assembly GCF_021461395.2. NCBI lineage: Eukaryota > Metazoa > Arthropoda > Insecta > Orthoptera > Acrididae > Schistocerca > Schistocerca americana. The sequence goes on from NC_060120.1 coordinate 295,987,904, forward strand.
TACATTGGACATGATTTGTGATCAACAACAAAAAATTAACTAATATTTTGATCACAGAAAGATATAATTTTCTAGCATCTGTTTTATCCATCTGACTTACATGTTCGGTGTGATCGACATTACAAAATACGGCGGCCAGTGTTGTTTGTTACTGCCACCTAAAGCGCTGTAGTGCATACCTCTTTGGTTTACGATGTCTTTTGTGCACTATAGGTGTGATGGTCAGACATGGTCGACTGGAACCTTGACGACGATGTACCTGCCCTTCCATTCCCATGCAGTTCAACATCTGATTATGCTGTCTCACACGAATGCCCCACAAATCTCGATACTGCACGACTCGACCGACCGGCCAAATTGAGGCCTAAAATGATGCCATTCATACTCTATCAGATGCTGATAACGCTGTCTCACACGTATACGTAGCATCTAGGTATCCTTCACAGTGATCACTCAACACCTGTCGCTGCTCACGCCTCTTATATACTCCACCTGGCCTGGTAATAACACTAAACATGAGCAACACTAATGCAGTCTGGTAGCCGCTTTACCTGTGACGGAGAACTGCAACTTGAATCATTTACATACCCGCCGACGACACTCGATCACGTTTTCTGGGCTTCACTTTTTTGTCAGGTAGTGTAATCAGTAACGCATTATTAACAAGAAGCAGTCGCTTTCACATATCTGTCTACTACTCGTCCCGGATGATTCGTCATAGCAAACATCCTAGGTTTGTCTTCCAATCATCTGTGAGTTCGGAGTTGGCTGCATAGTACAGTGCGAGAGGAAGACTGTTTGGCACAGTGATGACTCATGGTCCCAGGTGCTAGGTATAGACCACTAGGCGACTTAAAAAACGACTTTTTCTGGGTAAGCGATGACACTCTGCCCGCAAAGGGCAAAAGCAAGCTATATAAGTAAATGAGTCCATAGTTCTGTGGAAGATTTGATTGTATAGGTGAGCAGTAAAACACGTAAATGATAGAGGCCGGTTAGAGTTACTTGTGTATTTCAACTGATATTCCTAGCAATCGCAGTTAGGCCTAACATAAGACATTCGAATTTGAGGGTAATAAGAACAAAAGAAAAATGACAACGTTTAAAAACAAAGGGCGCAGGATATCGTGAGTTACAATTTGTGAATTATGTTCTTTTTGTATTTTTTTAAGTTAGAGTAAGTCACAAAACTTTGTTTTGAAGTTGTGATACTTTGTTACGTGAGAAGAACTGACAGCCAGTTTATTTGCTAAATGCAGAGTGATTCAAACAGAAAAAAAAACATATTTCAGTTGTTTATTACATACGAACTATGAAAGATAGAAACACATCACTCATGTCAGTGGACAAAGGAAGGTTCAGAGCTTTATGATCGCACAGACGCTATACCATTCACTCAAAACGAGCATCGTGCGTTGCTCGAGAAACATTCATTCCATGCACGAATCAACATCTCCCTGTTTACTGAATAAACAACTTTAACAATCCGAATTCTCAGCTCTTGAAGAGTAGTGCAATAGGTGGGGCAAAGACTCTGTCTTCCACAATGCCCCACAGAAAAATAACGCAGGATGTGAGGTCTGCTGATCTGGGATGCCAAAAATCAATTAATATCATCTTGTTGTCCATCTTTTCCGATTCAAGGTAGCGGGATGGTGTTGTTAAGATAACGACGCATCTCTAGGTGCAAGTGAGGCGGCGGGGCGTCATGCATGAAAATGAAATCACTGGTATCTTCGTGAAGTTTAGGAAACAACCAGTTCAGCAAGACCAGGTATGATATTTCAGTCACAGTTCCCTCCGCAAAAGAGAAGGGCCCTTAACTTTGTCAAAAGAAACGGCAAAAACACATTCAGTTTCGGTTAGTTTCTTTCGTGTTCGATCGCTATGCCAGGATTTTGTGATTCCCAAATTTTTACATAATGGTGGTTTACTTTACCCGATGTATGAAACGTCGATTCGTCCGAAAAGATGAATAACTCGGAAAAAGTGTCCTCGGCCATATGCTGCAGAACTGAAATGTATAATTCGTACCTTCTGTTATGGTCGCTGGGACGCAGCTGTTGCAGTAACTGCAGCGTGCAAGGCTTCACATGTAGGCGTCGTTTCAGAATATGCCACGGCGTTGTTTGAGGAAGTTGAAGTTTCCGGCCTGCCCGTCTTGTGGACCTGCGAGGTTTCCGTGTGAACGCATCTCGAGTACGCTCGACATTTTCATCAGACGTGCGAGGCCGACCAGTGCTCTTCCTTTTGCATATGCAACCAACTTCCAAGAATTTTTTATGTCGCTCATCAGTCTACTAGTGCAGAGGCGGCTTCTTTCTGAATCGACGGCGAAATGCACGCTGCACTTACGAGTAAGCAACGAACTGACGTGCAAATTTCAACATACAAAATGATTTCTCTCGTGGTGCAGTCGCCACGTCGCTATGAACAAACAGCGCATATCTGTCATAACTGAAAGTTCCTGTATCCAGTGGCATCCGCAATGGATTTCCACCTTTTATAGTTTCTCTGTGATAAACAACTGAATTCTGTTCTTTCTTTTTGAATCACCCGATTTACGTTTATTACATTTTTTAAATGTCTGTACATGCTAAAATGTTAGACGCCGTTGTCGCATTACCAGACTTCACAGGGAAAAGCAGCTCTGTGATGAAATTACTCCAGCTTAAAAAAAAAAAAAAAAAGAATGAGGAAAATTACGTTGCTACTGATATTTATAGTTGAGGTCAACGCCTGCAGAAGCCAGTTTAGTGCTCAAAATGGTTCAAATGGCTCTGAGCACTATGGGACTTAACATCTGAGGTCACCAGTCCCCTAGAACTTAGTACTACGTAAACCTGACTAACCTAAGGACATCACACACATCAATGCCCGAGGCAGGATTCGAACCTGCGACCGTAGCGGTTGCGCGGTTTCAGACTGAAGCGCCTAGAACCGCTCGGTCATAACGGCCGGCCCCTGTATAGTGCACATGAATATTTGCGTTGTAACTTAGGTCTGTTATTAAATATTTACAAGATTAACATGTTACAGCCATTCAGTCTGCAAAAGTGTCTGAACCAAACGAAAAAAAATAAGGTCAACGGAAATTAATGGTCCAGTTTTGCCGCAAAAGCCTCTGGTCGAATAGGAAGTAAGTCTGGTAGAGTAGAAATTGTACAGGGGGCGGCGACTGCTTCTTTCGTGTAACAAAATTATAAGCTTTTCTCGGTAGTTCCAGAGTTTTCCACGAGGAGTTGTGTTGCCTTGTGGGCCTGTTCGCTAAAGGTTGCGGTTTCAATACCGGTGGCCGGCAGCGATTGTTCAGAGCAAGAAATGGAGAAAGTGAACGCTTTCCGGCGTGACAAGCCTGTGCTGTGATCAGTCGTTTCATGAGCGTTGATTACAGACTGCAAGAGAGACAGTACTGACCCTGCCAATCAGTATTCGCAATCTGGAGAAATTTACGCATTTAATCTTGCATAACGGAGCAAATAGAGAAGTTCTTTCTTCACTTTCAGCAGAGGCTTTAGTGGTCGTCATTCTTTAGAATCTCTACTGTATATAAAATATCTGTTGTCGCTACGTGTAGGTTCACTATTCACAACAATTGTAACTTGTGTTCATCCACAAAAATGTTTCGCTGCTGCCATATCTCTGCATGACGATCTTACCTTATCTGTACGTGGATTATTGATTTTTCACGAAAAATGAAAACCACGAACTTCTAAATGAAACATTAATCTTTTAAATGCAGATTCAATCATCTTTACAACAAATGAATTCCTATTTTCCAAGAAAATGAATGTTCGCTTGAGAAGAAATTAATAGCCACGATGTTTTTATAAACAGGTTGATTTTGTCTGTACAGTGTCGGGCTGCACTGGCGGCACCCATTTAGGAGTTAAATCCGCAGTGTGTGGAGGTTCCAGTTGGGTCTGCAGGTGGTTCTGCGATATTTTTGGGTTACTTTTCGTGCCAAAATTTGAGACCACTCATTCAAGCTGCTGAGACAATCGACCAGGATGAGAGCCTGCAGGATTACGTGAACGTTGCCACTGATAATAAAATCTGAGTCGCTCCGTCGCGTCATATTAAAATGGGCGTCCACAGAAATTTTTTCGGATGGCAGCAATATTGGTCAATTGCCATGTTTTATATAAATGAAGTCGTCAGGGAGACATGTCATGACGCAAGAACTAAATTTTATAGGTGACATTGAAAACTTAAGATGTCCCAGAGAATTGATGGTTATCTACTCAATATATGAATAAAAGTTTTGCACTCCAAATTCCAGTGGGACAGTGACTGGAGGGGGGGGGGGGGAGGGGGAAGAGAGAACAAGTGCCACTATTTGCCCTCCTTGCGCACGCCACGTTCCTCTTCAAACTTCCGACGTTTCGACACCTCTGATTGGATATTCTTCAGGTTTCTGTCCCTGGAAGGCATAACACCATCGAATGGTTATTTTCCCGCGCTTTTCCAGAGAGGTGGAGTTACTGGGTAAAAATCTTCATGAAAACGTTGATGGACCGTCGACATTGGATAAATACCGAAAGCAAATACTGAAGGAGAGGGAGAATCCGAAATACTATTATTGCTGGGGCGCCTCAGTTGTTTCTAGTATCTACATCTACATGTACATGGATATTCCGCAAACCATATGTAAGAGCCTGGCAGAGGGTTCATCGAACCACCTTCACAATAATTCGCTATTATTCCAAGCTCGTAAAGCACCGGAAAAAATGAACACCTATATCTTTCCGTACAGGCTCTGATTCCCCTTATTCTATTAAATGATCTTTTCGCCCTATGTAGGTCGGCGTCAATAAAATATTTTCGCATTCGGAGGAGAAAGTTTGAAATTTCGTGAGAAGATCACACCGCAACGAAAACACCTTTGTTTTAATTATGTCCACTCCAAATCCTGCATCATGTCCGTGACATATTTCTCGATAAGAGAAAACGTGCTGCTCTTCAATGAACTTTCTCGATGTACTGCGTCAATCCTTTCTGGTAGGGATCCCACACCGCGCCGCAGTATTGCAAAAGAGGGCGCACAAGCGCAGTCTAAGCGGTCTCTTTAGTAGATCTGTCACATTTTCTAGGTGTTCTGCCAATAAAACGCAGTCTTTGGTTAGTTTTTGATCTTCCTCAGTCGCCGTGGTTTTGTGTGTGTTTCCGTGGGACGAGTAACCAAGAAGATTGAAGCCTGTTGAAATTACACTCGTTCTTCGATACTTGAATTTGAAGAGCAATGTGACACGGCGTAGAGAGTGAGAATATTTCTGACTGGTATCACAGCACGAGCTTGTGGGTTCATTATGGGATCTCTCCTTTGGAATTCTGCTGCACAGATAACGGCTGTTTTGCATAGGGTGCCCTTGGCGCGTTCGCGGGAAGCAGGAAAAGGCTTGCCGCCGCAGCGGCAAAGCGGGGGGTGGCACGGCTGGGCGGCGGTCCGGCTCGCCTCGCCGGTGACGTCACACTCCGAGGCCGCGGGATCGAGCCCAGGCGCGGCCTTGGGTGCGCCGCTCGCCAACCCGCTGCGGACCCACTGAACTGGAGATTTCCCGATCTTTCGGCGCAGTGCCTGTGGCACATCCCTCCCGCACGGGGTGTCGTTACATAAGTCAACAAGACGGAGAACTTCCCGCAAGCGACGACGGTCACAAGCAGTAAGCACGGATACGGTCCATCAAACGACGTCACCGCTTCCTTCTTGTAACTATGTCAGATTTGTATTATCAGTAAGAGTACTCGAGATCTGTCGACGGGACACATTGCTATCGGCATTCACAAAAGCTGAAACAACGTAGAATATGAAAATCACTGTCTTTGCCGTCTGATGGTAGACAAACAGCTTTTGAGATCCACAAGAAGGATAACGGCACAATTTGATGCATCACTGCAACAACAGGGTGCAATCGTAAGCCGCTTATGAGCGGTGCCAGGGCTTCGTTAGTGTACCTGTTGCACGTTTTAGTTGCCTGGATACCGTTACACACCGTTAACATCAAAGGGAGCACATTAATAACAGTCTGTTAAGTAAGATCGTGGTCGGGTTAATCCGAAGAAAAATTTATCTGACAACAAACTAACATATATAAATGATAGCCGGCCGCTGTGACCGAGCGGTTCTAGGCGCTTCAGCCCGGAACCGCGGGCCTGCTACGGTCGCAGGTTCGAATCCTGCCTCGGTCGTGGATGTGTGTGATGTTCTTAGGTCAGTTAGGTTTAAGTAGTTTTAAGTCTAGGGGACTGATGACCTCAGATGTTAAGTCCCATATTGCTTAGAGCCACTTGAACCATTTATAGATGATAATTGTGCCAAAGAAAAATGCAAATACAATCAATAATACATTCAGTCACCGGTAGTGTCGGTAATTGTTTGGCATCTCCGAGGCATGGTTGAAACTAAGTTTCCGCATATTCAAGTGGGTCGAATTTGAGTTGACAGTTGTTTCAAATTGAAGATCTTTTTTAGCTTACAATCTCTTTTGTATATAAGACCACAGATTTTCAATAGGATCAGCGTCAGATGACTGTGAGTGTCATTCCATTACGTATGCTACTTTTTCCCTTTTTCATTCGCTGCAAAGCCTGCTGCGGTGCTTCTGATCATTGCCTTCCTGCAGTACCCAATCTTCATTTTTGTCGATGAATCAACGTTTCCTATTCGACATCACACATCTCTGATAAATCTGTAATACGTTCTGTGCATTCAAATTGTCGGTAAACACGTACAAATCTCAGTCAAGAATTCAAAATAAACTAATGATTTATGGACATTCCATGTATGACAAACTTTTCCTTTAGTGGGCTGTGAAAGAACAAATTCGATATCCTTTACTATCTGTGTGTGATGCCGACCACGCTCTTACTAAATGAATCTACAAGAATTATGAATTTTTGCGAATGACGCCGTCTAGATCGTTTAATATAATTTCATTTAACGCGATTTGTCAGCTATTGCAATATCTGTTCAAGAAATATCATTTGTGAAGTTCAGTCTCAGTTGACACGCAAGTGAGGCATAGGTTATATTTCAACTGACAATGAAAATTGTTTTACAAATTCTGCGCTTTGATCCTACTATGGCAAGAAAAGAAAAGTCGTAATAAATGAAAATATTCACTGACTGACCAATAAAAAAAATAAATAAAAAAATAAAAAAGCGAAGCACTCAGAATACATAGTCGGATGTCACCGTAACTTCTTGTGAGTACACGCGATCGGTGGATATATAAATGACTAAAAAATTTCACTTTTATGTGACAGATAGAACGGCTATCTGAGTGCATTCCATCGGTCTCATATTTACCCCAATGCTCCTCACCGAAAGCCATGTCTCTAACATCATCTGAAAAAGTCGTACTTCTGTAAAAGAGTGAAGTGAACCATGGACCTTGCCGTTGGTGGGGAGGCTTGCGTGCCTCAGCGATACAGATGGCCGTACCGTACGTGCAACCACAATGGAGGGGTATCTGTTGAGAGGCCAGACAAACATGTGGTTCCTGAAGAGGGGCAGCAGCCTTTTCAGTAGTTACAGGGGCAACAGTCTGGATGATTGACTGATCTGGCCTTGTAACATTAACCAAAACGGCCTTGCTGTGCTGGTACTGCGAACGGCTGAAAGCAAGGGGAAACTACAGCCATAATTTTTCCCGAGGACATGCAGCTTTACTGTATGATTAAATGACGATGGCGTCCTCTTGGGTAAAATATTCCGGAGGTAAAATAGTCCCCCATTCGGATCTCCGGGCGGGGACTACTCAAGAGGACGTCGTTATCAGGAGAAAGAAAACTGGCATTCTACGGATCGGAGCGTGGAATGTCAGATCCCTTAATCGGGCAGGTAGGTTAGAAAATTTAAAAAGGGAAATGGATAGGTTAAAGTTAGATATAGTGGGAATTAGTGAAGTTCGGTGGCAGGAGGAACAAGACTTTTGGTCAGGTGATTACAGGGTTATAAATACAAAATCAAATAGGGGTAATGCAGGAGTAGGTTTAATAATGAATAAAAAAATAGGAGTGCGGGTTAGCTACTACAAACAGCATAGTGAACGCATTATTGTGGCCAAGATAGACACAAAGCCCATGCCTACTACAATAGTACAAGTTTATATGCCAACTAGCTCTGCAGATGATGAAGAAATTGATGAAATGTATGACGAGATAAAAGAAATTATTCAGGTAGTGAAGGGAGACGAAAATGTAATAGTCATGGGTGACTGGAATTCATCAGTAGGAAAAGGGAGAGAAGGAAACATAGTAGGTGAATATGGATTGGGGGGAAGAAATGAAAGAGGAAGCCGCCTTGTAGAATTTTGTACAGAGCATAACTTAATCATAGCTAACACTTGGTTCAGGAATCATGAAAGAAGGTTGTATACCTGGAAGAATCCTGGAGATACTAAAAGGTATCAGATAGATTATATAATGGTAAGACAGAGATTTAGGAACCAGGTTTTAAATTGTAAGACATTTCCAGGGGCAGATGTGGATTCTGACCACAATCTATTGGTTATGAACTGCAGATTGAAACTGAAGAAACTGCAAAAAGGTGGGAATTTAAGGAGATGGGACCTGGATAAACTTAAAGATCCAGACGTTGTAGAGAGTTTCAGGGAGAGCATAAGAGAACAATTGACAGGAATGGGGGAAAGAAATACAGTAGAAGAAGAATGGGTAGCTCTGAGGGATGAAGTAGTGAAGGCAGCAGAGGATCAAGTAGGTAAAAAGACGAGGGCTAATAGAAATCCTTGGGTAACAGAAGAAATATTGAATTTAATTGATGAAAGGAGAAAATATAAAAATGCAGTAAATGAAGCAGGCAAAAAGGAATACAAACGTCTCAAAAATGAGATCGACAGGAAGTGCAAAATGGCTAAGCAGGGATGGCTAGAGGACAAATGTAAGGATGTAGAGGCTTGTCTCACTAGGGGTAAGATAGATACTGCCTACAGGAAAATTAAAGAGACCTTTGGAGAGAAGAGAACCACTTGTATGAATATCAAGAGCTCAGATGGCAACCCAGTTCTAAGCAAAGAAGGGAAGGCAGAAAGGTGGAAGGAGTATATAGAGGGTTTATACAAGGGCGATGTACTTGAGGACAATATTATGGAAATGGAAGAGGATGTAGATGAAGATGAAATGGGAGATAAGATACTGCGTGAAGAGTTTGACAGAGCACTGAAAGACCTGAGTCGAAACAAGGCCCCGGGAGTAGACAACATTCCATTAGAACTACTGATGGCCTTGGGAGAGCCAGTCATGACAAAACTCTACCATCTGGTGAGCAAGATGTATGAGACAGGCGAAATACCCACAGACTTCAAGAAGAATATAATAATTCCAATCCCAAAAAAAGCAGGTATTGACAGATGTAAAAATTACCGAACTATCAGTTTAATAAGTCACAGCTGTAAAATACTAACGCGAATTCTTTACAGACGAATGGAAAAACTGGTAGAAGCGGACCTCGGGGAGGATCAGTTTGGATTCCGTAGAATTGTTGGAACACGTGAGGCAATACTAACCTTACGACTTATCTTAGAAGAAAGATTAAGAAAAGGCAAACCTACGTTTCTAGCATTTGTAGACTTAGAGAAAGCTTTTGACAACGTTAACTGGAATACTCTCTTTCAAATTCTGAAGGTGGCAGGGGTGAAGTACAGGGAGCGAAAGACTATTTACAATTTGTACAGAAACCAGATGGCAATTATAAGAGTCGAGGGGCATGAAAGGGAAGCAGTGGTTGGCAAAGGAGTGAGACAGGGTTGTAGCCTCTCCCCGATGTTATTCAATCTGTATATTGAGCAAGCAGTAAAGGAAACAAAAGAAAAATTCGGAGTAGGTATTAAAATTCATGAAGAAGAAGTAAAAACTTTGAGGTTCGCCGATGACATTGTAATCGTGTCAGAGACAGCAAAGGACTTGGAAGAGCAGTTGAACGGAATGGACAGTGTCTTGAAAGGAGGATATAAGATGAACATCAACAAAAGCAAAACGAGGATAATGGAATGTAGTCAAATTAAATCGGGTGATGCTGAGGGGATTAGATTAGGAAATGAGACACTTAAAGTAGTAAAGGAGTTTTGCTATTTAGGGAGTAAAATGACTGATGATGGTCGAAGTAGAGAGGATATAAAATGTAGACTGGCAATGGCAAGGAAAGCGTTTCTGAAGAAGAGAAATTTGTTAACATCGAGTATAGATTTAAGTGTCAGGAAGTCGTTTCTGAAAGTATTTGTATGGAGTGTAGCCATGTATGGAAGTGAAACATGGACGATAAATGGTTTGGACAAGAAGAGAATAGAAGCTTTCGAAATGTGGTGCTACAGAAGAATGCTGAAGATTAGATGGGTAGATCACATAACTAATGAGGAAGTATTGAATAGGATTGGGGAGACGAGATGTTTGTGGCACAACTTGACTAGAAGAAGGGATCGGTTGGTAGGACATGTTTTGAGGCATCAAGGGATCACAAATTTGGCATTGGAGGGCAGCGTGGAGGGTAAAAATCGTAGAGGGAGACCAAGAGATCAATACACTAAGCAGATTCAGAGGGATGTAGGTTGCAGTAGGTACTGGGAGATGAAGAAGCTTGCACAGGATAGAGTAGCATGGAGAGCTGCATCAAACCAGTCTCAGGACTGAAGACCACAACAACAACAACAACAACAACAACGGTAGCTGACAAGTGTTTCAGGTTACAACGAGGAATTTTCATATGAACAGAATTCCGACGGAACTCGAAACAAAATTCTTTCACTTTCAAAGATAGCATCGATGAGCGGTGGTGATAATACCACATCATAAGTCATACGCAATGCAGTGGCTGTATCGCCGCGTTATTGTGTTCATGACTGGATCGCGACACAGCCTGCTGTGCAAAGTCTTCCACAGAACACCGATAATAATATTTCACGTTTTAATTACATGGACTGTGTCAGAAACTACCATCTAATTACAGAACGAGTGACGGAGGCGGTAAGGCAGTGAAAGGTATTTCCGTGCTTTGAGACGGAAATCTGCGAGGCATTCCGTACATCGAGGTCGCAAACTAGATTTGTACTGTTAGCAGTTAAAGCCCACGCACGTATTTCATGTCGCTATAAGAATAATTCTACACATTGGTCTAGTTTCATAAACCCAAAGTGTTCTAGAGTCAAGTATGTTCAATTGCAAGTTCACTCGTTACAATATATTCTGACTTCATGTTGTTTCTTCTTTTGAAATTCATAATTTGTCTGTTTAATGGTTTCTGTATTGACTGTTGTCTGACCGAGTGTAAAGTTACACACATTGATGCATTGTAAAAGAATGCAGACGATTAGATTCAAATGGTTCAAATGGATCTGAGCACTATGGGACTTAACATCTGAGGTCATCAGTCCCCTAGACTTAGAACTACTTAAACGTAACTAACCTAAGGACATCACACACATCCATGCCCGAGGCAGGATTCGAACCTACGACCGTAGCAGCAGCGCGGTTCCGGACTGAAGCGCCTAGATCCGCTCGGTCACAACGGCCGGCGCAGACGATTAGATCGTTCGTCAAAATACTGTACAGAAACATCCTGGAAAGTTTCTGGAAACTTGTAATACATATTTTAAATTAAGCATCCCATATTGTCGTTGGCCCCTACAGTTGTGTTATGAAACGCTAACTAGAAATTAAAATTTCAGCTTATATAGCTGATGGTTGGCAATATTCGCAAGTGCGAATACACGTACATTTCAGTAAGACTGTTAAGTCTTTGTTTGATTAATATTTATGTAAATATACCGCTTAGGTCTTAGTCATGACGACGTGTCCGCTCGAAGAAAGTCGTTACTTTTTGGAAGTATAAGAGAGTCAGAAATAATTTTTGGTTGAACAAACAGTATGGAAGTAGTTGCATGAACAGTATGAATTCATAGAATGGGGTGCAAAGTTTTAAAATGGCCGCAGAAGAATCACCTACAAGGGCCGTTGTGACCTTCCGATAGCAGTGTCGACATCGGCGTTGCAAGCGTGTAGTGTTTAACTTATACAAGAACACCAATGAATTCAGTCGAACAAGTTGCTCAAGAACGTCAAATAAATGTTGGCACTACTCACTCCATCATTTACAACAATATGAATTACCGTAGGCGTAGAGTAAGGTGAGTTTTCCACGAGCTTAGGGCAACCTCCATCATAAACAGCAGACATTTAGCGTTTGTACCAAACTCAAAAATCGCTTCAGTAGCGAAGGTGAGGCGTTTCTGGACAGGATTTTAAGATGCGATGGAAGTGGGATACATGATTTTGAGCCACAGTCCAAGTGTCAAAACATTCAGAGGAATCGCTCTGCATAGCCTGTCCGTAAGGAATTGAAAACGTAACCATCGCGTGATAAGGTCTTGTTAAGAATCTTTTACAGTGCTTATGGTCCAATTTCCTGTGACTTTTTGGTGGAGCAACGCACTATCAACACCCTATACCAATTAAGTATGGTTGAAACGAAATCAAGCCCTCGCTGGTCCTTTTATAAGACAACGCTCGATCTCACGTTGCACAACTGACGCTGGACAGTATAGGCAACGTGGGTTGGGATCTGCTACCTTATCCTCCTTACCGCCTGGCCTTGCCCCTTCGGGATTTTATTTATTTGATCCGATGAAATGTTTTTGGCTGTTCTACATCTACATCTATATTTATACTCCGCAAGCCACCCAGCGGTGTGTGGCGCAGGGCACTTTGCGTGCCACTGTCATTGCCTCCCTTTCCTGTTCCAGTCTCGTATGGTTCGCGGGAAGAACGACTGCCGGAAAGCCTCCGTGCGCGCTCGAATCTCTCTAATTTTGCTTTCGTGATCTCCTCGGGAGGTATAAGTAGGGGGAAGCAATATATTCGATACATCCAGAAACGCGCCCTCTCGAAACCTGGACAGCAAGCTACACCGCGATGCAGAGCGCCTCTCTTCCAGAGTCTGCCACTTGAGTTTGCTAAACATCTCCGTAACGCTATCACGCTTACCAAATAAGCCTGTGACGAAACGCACCGCTCTTCTTTGGATCTTTTCTATCTCCTCTGTCAACCCGACCCGGTACGGATCCCAAACTGATGAGCATTACTCAAGTATAGGTCGAACGAGTGTTTTATAAGCCACCTCCTTTGTTGATGGACTACATTTTCTAAGGACTCTCCCAATGAATCTCAACCTGGTACCCGCCTTACCAACAATTAATTTTATATGATCACTCCACTTCAAATCGTTCCGCACGCATACTCCCAGATATTTTACAGAAGTAACTGCTACCAGTGTTTGTTCCGCTATCATATAATCATACAATAAAGGATCCTTCTTTTTATGTATTCGCAATACATTACATTTGTCTATGTTAAGGGTCAGTTGCCACTCCCTGCACCAAATGCTTATCCGCTGCAGATCTCCCTGCATTTCGCTACAATTTTCTAATGCTGCAACTTCTCTGTATACTACAGCATCATCCGCGAAAAGCCGGATGGAACTCCCGGCACTATCTACTAGGCCATTTATATATATTGTGAAAAGCAATGGTCCCATGACACTCCCCTGTGGCACTCCAGAGGTTACTTTAACGTCTGTAGACGTCTCTCCATTGAGAACAACATGCTGTGTTCTGTTTGCTAAAAACTCTTCAATACAGTCACACAGCTGGTCTGATATTCCGTAGGCTCTTACTTTGTTTATCAGGCGACAGTGCGGAACCGTATCGAACGCCTTCAGGAAGTCAAGGAAAATAGCATCTACCTGGGAGCCTGTATCTAATATTTTCTGGGTCTCATGAACAAATAAAGCGAGATGGATCTCACACGATCGCTGTTTCCGGAATCCACATTGATTCCTACAGAGAAGACTGTCCAGAAACGACATGATACGCGAGCAAAAAACATGTTCTAAAATTCTACAACAGATCGACGTCAGAGATATAGGTCTATAGTTTTGCGCATCTGCTCGACGACGCTTATTGTAGACTGGGACTACCTGCGATCTTTTCCAATCATTTGGAACCTTCCGTTCCTCTAGAGACTGGCGGTACACGGCTGTTAGAAGGGGGGCAAGTTCTTTCGCGTACTCTGTGTAGAATGGAATTGGTATCCCGTCAGGTCCAGTGGACTTTCCTCTGTTGAGTGATTCCAGTTGCTTTTCTATTCCTTGGACACTTATTTCGATGTCAGCCATTTTTTCGTTTGTGCGAGGATTTAGAGAAGGAACTGCAGTGCGGTCTTCCTCTGTGAAACAGCTTTGGAAAAAGGTGTTTAGTATTTCAGCTTTACGCGTGTCGTCCTCTGTTTCAACACCGTCACCATCCCGGAGTGTCTGGATATGCTGTTTCGAGCCACTTGCTGATTTAACGTAAGACCAGAACTTCCTAGGATTTTCTGTCAAGTCGGTACATAGAATTTTACTTTCGAATTCACTGAACGCTTCACGCATAGCCCTCCTTACGCTAACTTTGACATCGTTGAGCTTCTGTTTGTCTGAGAGGTTTTGACTGCGTTTAAACTTGCAGTGAAGCTCTCTTTGCTTTCGCAGTAGTTTCCTATCTTTGTTTTTGAACCACGGTGGGTTTTTCCCGTCCCTCACAGTTTTACTCGGCACGTACCTGTCTGAAACGCATTTTACAGTTGCCTTGAACTTTTTCCATAAACACTCAACATTGTCAGTGTCGAAACAGAAATTTTCGTTTTGATCTGTTGGGTAGTCTGAAATATGCCTTCTATTACTCTTTCTAAACAGATAAACCTTCCTCCCTGTTAAGTTAGTCCCATAAAATTTCCCATATAAATACAAAAAACAGAACTACAGATTACACCTTTCAAACAAAAATTGTTCTCACGGTTAGTCAAAAATCTGCGGAGAGCCATGGAAGAGTTTAACGCACCATCGACGACGAATTCAACCTCGGAGCAAGGAAGATTCCGAAAGGAAACTGGCCATGTCCTTTCAAAGGAACTATCCAGACATTTGTCTGTAGGCTTCTTTATTCTGGCCTTTATGTCGTATCTACGTGAGGTCGGCATGCTGATGTGAATTTGGCAAAGTTAGTAGTGTACGATGGCCAAAAACCCCCATACCCCCCCCCCCCCCCCCCCCACCCACCTGCTCCAGCCGGAGGGACGCAAATTGTGTACCCTACCTGTTTGTGTCCATGTGAAAACGTGAAAACTTCTGCGAAATTTTTACGAATCGTGTAAATGAAGTGGGATGCGAGTACCAGGCCGGTATGCACGTAATTGGATGTGGAAAACCGCCTAAACCCACGTCCAGGCTAACTAGCACACCGGCCTTCGTCGATAATCCACCGGACGGATGATCCGGGGCCTGCCCGAATTCGGGAAGCGGGGTTGGGGGAGGGGGGGTTGGCACTTGCCTTAAGTTCTTTAGAGAAATCACGAAAAACCTAAACTTGGATGTCTGGACTTCCGAGGAATAGTTCAGTGCTTTATACTACTACTCCACCTTGCTCAGTGCGGAAGACCACGGTAACTTACGTCAACAATCAATTTGCGCGACGCGCTTAACAAATTTTGAAGAAGACGAAATTTAAGACGATTGAGTTGGGACATAAATGTGAATCAATTAACTTTGCGCGGGCAGCAGTAGCGAGCTGCAGATGAGCAATTTCGTAGTCAGAATACTGACAGTGATTTTAAAGTTGTTTACGGCTTACCCAGTTGCCAAGCCGAGGCCGATGAGGCTAAGTGATGTGGTAGGGTTCGGCCTGGATGTAGCTGGTTCGAGTATCGGTAGTGCAATAAATTTACTTCATTAGAAACATCATGGAATGTCTTGGGTTGTAATTCAAACCATTCTGCGGTGTCTTGTGGATTCATAAGACTCGGCAGGTTAATTGATCCCACTGGGGAATTTAAGTAATGTGGTCTTATTGGTGTATGTGCTGATACCGGGTCTCATGTTTTAACGTTTCCTATTGACTTGAGCAACATTAAACAAAACCTCTGTTCACTATGGGTATTTGCTACGATCATCTTTACTCACAATTTCCAAATACAGGCACCATTTATACTTCACAAAGGAAGTGTGCCAATAAGCACAAACATATGTCCATGTGGATGAGGGAATCAGCGCTCGATATCATTGTACCAACAACACTACGTTATTATTCACTAATATCTGAAGGTCTGTTCATCTTCAAGCTTATGTTGCAATATCTTGAAGCATGCTTTGTTCGACGTTATTTTTAGTTGTAGACAATTATTTTCTTTCATGCGTTACTAAGATTTTGAATCATGTCGAGTGTGTCTTGCATACATAGAATAAAACAACCTGGAAAAAAGGAAGCATATGATTTAACGTTTTTCGATGGTGTCATCCAAGACGGAAAACAACTGGCGAAAGATGGAGAAGGAAATTGGCTGCGACCTTTGCAAGGGAATCATCTGGGCATTTACCTCACGTGACTTGGAGAAACAACGGAAAATCTAAATCTGTTCTTTGCATAGGGGTTTGAACGCCACTGTGCCACCCCACTCGGTTAAAATACACTGCGGAATAACAGACGGTTTCGGTGTTTCGTCAAGAGACATTTCAAATTTGCAGACTCATATTCATGTTAGATAGTACAACTGGCATCCTGAGTGAATGTCGTCTCTGTCTACAGACCGAAAGCTAGAAACTATTGAACGCGCAGCTCTACGACACATCGTTTGCTTTTCTCCAGGGGGGGTGCTCGATTGCAATTTTGTTTCATGACTGCAACTACTGTAAATTTCACGCACTGCAACCAGTAACGGTGCCAGTTTTACCAGTTGTGGACCGCGCTGAACCTGAAGCTTTCCGAAGGCCGCCGACTAAGTGAATCCCGTGTTCTCTTCCGGGCGGTTAGCAGGTGGTTCTCGGAACAGGAAATGGGACGCTTGCCTTCTGCTTCTTCTTCTGCCAGTCCAGGATTTTTCCTTATGAACTGTTCCAGCCTCACCATCTCTTCCTCGACCTTCCTACACTGCTTGTAGAGGGATTATCTGAGGTGACGTAGACAACACGTGTTCTTTTAATCGTTCTTTCGTTGGATTATTTTTTCGGTTAATGGCTGCATCCCCAGTTCTTTCTTTATATCTTCATTTCTTATTCTGTCTTCACTGATCTAAGGAACTTCGTTTTTGATGTTTCATGATGCCTTAGGTCTTTTGATCCTAATGTCCAACTTTCTGGTTGATATAGTACTACGGATTGTGCCATAATTTTACAAAAAAATGGATCTGAGCACTATGCGACTTAACTTCGGAGGTTATCAGTCGCCTAGAACTTAGAACTAATTAAACCTAACTAACCTAAGGACATCACACACATCCATGCCCGAGGCAGGATTCGAACCTGCGACCGTAGCGGTCGCTCGGCTCCATACTGTAGCGCCTAGAACGGCACGGCCACTCCGGAGGGCCATAATTTTACAAATTTTAATTAGAGTTTCTGTTCTAGTTTTACCCTTCAGTGTTGTTCTTTATTGTGCCACATATGTGTTGATACATTTTTGTCTTTCTCTTCTTCAAAGGTTATGTCACATTCTAGATACTGGAAATGAGACATCTGTTCTATTATTATGTTATTAATGATTATCTTAATCATTATAAGGTACTTTCCTAAAAACGCCATTGTTTTCGTTCTTATTGTAGGTATCTGTAGATATAAATTAGGCTTATATTGTTTAATCTGTGTACTGCTGCTTGTAATTTATCCTTACTGTCCTGTATGGTTACCTGGTTCTCGGCAAAAAGCACTGTATTTAGAAATTTTTCTGGCCCGGTTCCTACATCTTGAGGTATTCTATCATCCGTTCCCCGGCCGGCTCGTCGATATAAATGTTGAACAGTGCTGGTGACATGCTACAGCCCTACCTTACTCCCTGGTTTAGCACCATTTCTGATGCAACTCTTTGCCAGTATCTACTCTTACTTTAGTGTTTTCTAATAACCTTGGGCATACTTTTGCTACTTATCTGGAGAAACCTCTTTTCTCCATTACTGAACCTGAGTTTTTTCTGTGGACGCTGTTAAATGCCTTCTCAAGGTCGATAAATGCTAACTGTGTTTCCAAACCGAATTCTCGTCTTTTTTTGATACAATTTGTTTCAAAGTAAATACATACTCGACACACTACTTCCCTTTCGGATGCCTGCTTGCTGTTCTAATTAAATTGAGTCCGAGATGTTCCGAAGCATTTTATTAATTGCTGTTGATTTTATAAGAAGCATTCAGAAGACTGATTCACCTGTAATTAGATGTTTTACTTACGTCTCTTTTTTTTAAACAGTGAAATAACGTTAGCGCACCTCCATTCTTCTGGTATTTCACCTGTATACCAACACATGTTATACACAGGGTGACAATTGTTGAACCATATGAAAAATAACGTAAATTAGTTACAAACTACGGTGTCCACACACTTTATTCAATACGTAAACGTTACTATAGACATTCGGATTTTGTTTATGCCACGTTCGATATGCCTGCCATCATTGGCGATGATGTGGCGCAGACGAATAGCGAAATTCTGCATGACCCGCTGAAGTGTCGGAACATAGATGCTGTCGATGACCTCCAGAATGGCTGTTTTCAGCTCAGCAGTGGTTTTGGGGTTATTGCTGTGCACAATGTCTTTAATGTAGCCCCACAAAAAGGAGTCGCATGTGTTCAGACCTGGAGAATATGTCGGCCAATCGAGGCCTATGTCAGTGGCCTCTTCGTATCCAAGAGCCAGAATGCGGTCCCCAAAGTATTCCTCCAGGACATCAAACACACTCCTGCTTCGAAGGGGTCGATCTGCGTCTTGCGTGAATCACATCTTGTCGAACTCAGCATCACTTTGGATAATGGGGATGAAACCATCTTCCAAGACCTTCACGTACCATTCGGAAGTCACCGTACCATCAAGAAATATCACACTGATTATTCCTTACCGGACATTGCACACCAAACAGTCACCCGTTGAGGGTGAAGAGACTTCTCGAACGCGACATGTGGATTCTCAGCCCCCGAAATGCGTCGATTTTGCTTACTGATGAATCCATTCAAATGAAAGTGGGATTCGTCGCTAAACCAAACCACACTAATTCCCATCATGGCCCACGGACAACCGTGCAGTTTGAACGTCCTAACGCAAACACCTCAGAAGTTATGACGATTTTATTTCAAGCAGATTAAAACTGTGTGCCGGACCGAGACTCGAACTCGGGACCTTTGCCTTTCGCTGGCAAGTGCTCTACCAACTGAGCTACCCAAGCACGACTCACGCCCCGTCCTCACAGCTTTACTTCTGCCAGTACCTCGTCTCCTACCTTCCAAACTTTACAGAAGCTCTCCTGCGAACCTTGCAAAACTAGCACTCCTGAAAGAAAGGATATTGCGGAGACATGGCTTAGCCACAGCCTGGGGGATGCTTCTAGAATGAAATTTTCTCTCTACAGCGGAGTGTGCGCTGATATGAAACTTCCTGGCAGTTTAAAACTGTGTACCGGACCGAGACTCGAACTCGGGTCTCGGTCCGGCACACAGTTTTCATCTGCCAGGAAGTTTCATATCAGCGCACACTCCGCTGTAGAGTGAAAATTTCATTCTAGATTTTATTTCACCTGGTCCAATAATTGTCACCTGTACATGGAGCATTCTGAATTGCAGAAACGTTCCACTGTAATTTATCAGCTCTGAGTTAATTCCATCGAATCCAGATGCTTTTTTATTTGTTTGTTTTATTTTGAATGCCTGTTTTAATCCTGTCAAATATATTAGATGCGTACGTCCCTGTGCTTTCTCTTTCGTTAGCTCTTCTGCATTCGGATTGTACCATAATTTCATATAGCGATTTATCCCGTCTTTTTAGGAAATGGCACTTATATTTACACTTTCCTTGTCTGTTCCGTTTAGCTGTCTGGTCAGTTTATATTCTGCTTTCTGTTCACCGTATATGTAATGCTGAATTCCGCTTATAAATGTATAAAATGAAAAACTATGCGCCTGTCTTTTGTTTTTAACTTCTGATTTCATTACATTTTCCTTGGACTTCATTAGTCTTTTTCTGTAAGAACTCTCTATATGCTTTATTTTTCATTTCTATGGCTTCTTATATCTCTTCGTTCCAAATCCTAAGAGTACTAATAAGAGATTTAACCAAAACATGAGAATGTATGCAGAAAAAAGTTTGGCCCAAGTGGAACGTGACCAGAAGTCTAAGTCTACTCCCACTCACCGTAAGTCTGGCTAACGGTCAGGGATTTCCGTCACATCACTTCATTACGATGGGATCAACGACAATGGCGGGCAGGAGTGTGTTTCAAAAAGAATTACTAGCTCAAGTGGGGACTGAACAAATGACTACGAGAGTTAATGGCTGGCAAACAATTTGGTTATAATGTAAGATATGATTTTACGTAGTAAGCCACTCTTGGAGAAGGGATCGGTCTTACTACCGACGGGAAGCCATACGGAGTGTTCGAAAGAGCTTGGTGGAAGGCAAATGCCCGGTGGCTCCGACAGTCTGTCGTTGCACCCGAAGGAACGAGACACGGAAACGAGAGGTCTTGCGGGTCAGAGAACTTTAACGCGAACTTTGCGGATAATCGGCGGGCGTTGGGAAAGAGTCCCGAGTGCTTTGATCAAATGGTGTTAGCTGGGAGTAAAGAAAATCGCCGAACATATTTTCCGGAGAGATGTACCACAAGCTGTGATAATTCTTTCCCAGAGGGCGGTCTAAGGGCGAGAACGCATAAAACAGAAACATAACTCACCGCGAAGGAGAAACAAATCTATTTACGTATTACCTAATTTACATATTGGCTTTTCTCACAGTATAAGTAAAGCGCATGAGCACAAAATATAAAATAGCTTTCTAGAAGGTGGGACAAGCTACAGAAACCATGGCAAGACAGGAAACACGTTAAGTGTTGTTAGTAAAAGAGTTTTAAACGTGAAATATTAAACGACGCGATGCACCATATCATCTCGCTACTTCTTTGGTAAAGAATCTCACTGTTGTTATTATTCACCAGATTACTCTTGTTGCAGGCAACTCAGAAAAGAACTCTTTCTGTCAGATTTTGTGTTTGAAATCATTGATGTCACACCTAATTTACATTGGAAGGGTAACAAGCGTATCTCGAGATGGGTACCTTCTCGAACGAGCGTATTGACCAGAGACTTTGAGCGATTCTGTATTGACGCTCTTGAAGGGATCTGCTTAAACGGTTTCCGATGAGCACCGTGTTTATGTATGGCCCAACCCCGTGGAATTCCTCCCTCGCTCGGAGCGGTGTACCGCTAGCAGCGTGCAAACAAAGAAAGTCAGCACGCCGTTCCGTCGTTACGTAACGGCTTGTGGCAATGCCAGATAGGTGCAAAGTGAAATTCGCGGGACAGCTGCTGAAATGTAATAGAGAGCAGTCGCAGACTCTTCGCACTTTCCCCTCCGGGATTGATACAAATCGCACTCGTTCTAAGAGCCGCTGGATACAAAAATCTGACCTTCAAGCAATTCTAAATTGAATCAACCTCGCCTCTACATGCGTACACACGTTGGGCTGTGTATTTGAACATTCTCCAGCAGTAACTGCTCAGAGTGTGGTCGGTTGAAAAACTTTTCTGACAGATTAAAACCGTGTGACTGACGAGTACCCGACCCACGGACCTTGCCGTTCGTAGGGAAACGCTCTGACATACTGAACTGCTCGGGAGAGACTTTCGATTCATAGGCCGTCAGTTGTACCTAGATAGCTCAGTACGTAAAACCTTACCCGTAAAAGACAAGCTCCTAGGCTCGAGTCGCGCTATGGGTAGGCCTACACACACCGTTCTGCGAAGGCATGCGAAGATGCTCATAGTACATGGAACCACTAAAATCTGACGGAAAGTGAAGTAAAACTATCTCCAATGTGCAGTGTAATACTAAATGCAAAGAGAAAATGGCTATACGGCAAACAGAAAAGTGGAAGAATGCAGCGAAGACTTTGTTTAGTTCTACGTCAGTCCATTGGCTTGACCACATAACACCGACCTGGACTTCATTTTATTTACTGTCGTAATTACGTCTACCAATAATACTCTTTACTGATACACTTGCTGTTTTCCTGTTTCGTAAAAGTCCATGTCTGACCGCCGTAGCACAAACATTGTAACAGACAACGAATGTAAACGTTTCATAGTTTTAGAAAGTTTGATTTAGTTTATCAAAAGCGTTCCAAACCATTTTACTGTACTATTTATTTTTCTTCCTGTCCGTACTGTAGTCGTCTACAACTGCCCTAAATATAAAAAAACCACACTACTGGTTCTATTACTATATTATTTTTTCAAAAGCATCCGGACACCTATTAGTCGTGTGGCCATCCTTCATCTTTATCATTGTGTGAACTCTGCTGCTGACATTTGCAGTAATGTGTCTCAATGTCTGTGGAGGGATGAAGCCTATTCTTTCTCAAACGTCAGCAGCTCGTGGTCTAGTGGCTAGCGTTGCTACCTCTGGATCACGGGGGTCCCGGGTTCGATTCCTGGCTGGGTTGTGGATTTTCTCCGCCCGGGGACTGGGTGTTTGTGTTGTCCTCATCATTTCACCATCATTCATGAAACTGGCGAGATTGGACTGAGTAAAGATTGGGAATTAGTAAGAGCGCTGATAAACGCCCAGTTGAGCGCCCCACAAACCAAACATAATCATCATCATCATAATTCTTCCTCAAGAGACGAAACTGAAGAAGGTAGTGATATTGGAGACGGTGGCGTTTGGAGCGAAGTCGACGCTCAAACTTACACCAAAAGTGTTCTGATGGCTTCATGTCGGGACTCTGACTAGGCCAGTCTATTCCAGAAATGTTATTGTCCTCAAGCCACTGCCTCACAGATGCTGGTTTATGACGCGGTACATTGCAGTGCTGATACGAGCTATGATCTTCTCCGAATTGCAAAGTTTTAAACATGGCTGTTTGGTTCAGTGACCGTTTCTAAATTAAAATTGAAACAAATGAGCCCTCGGTCACAATTATTTTTAATCTTATTGAACAGCAAGAGTGCCTTCATCAGAATTAAAACAATTAAAATTGGCTCCGAATTGTTCTTCTACTGTACACAGTACACAATGCTGTACAATTTGTTCATACCCTTTCCCATTTAGCATTTTATTGAATTAAATGGGGGAATCACACAGCAACCACGAACCAACACTCCCATACCGTACCACCACCTCCTATGGCTCCACACATGATAGCAGGTAACGTTCTCCAGGCATTCGTCAAACCCAAGCCCTGCCATCGGTTTGGTACAGGATACAGCAGGATTCATCGCTCCAAATCATTCGTTTCCATTTATCGTCTGTCCAGGCGTATAGTTCTTTACACGTCCTCAAGCGTCGCTTAGCATCAACTACAGATATTCCGTTCACTTCCCTACGTGCAATCACTGTGCTAGGTGGACTTCTGGCAGCGCTTTGGAACTCACGAGTGATTCCCTCCGCTGATTTCAGGCGATTTCTAACAGCCACTCTCCGCAGTGCTCGACGATTCCTGGCTGTCAGTACAAGAGGTCTTTCTGGTACTGGCTTAGCTTTGATTCTTCCTTCACGCTACCACTTCACTCACAATCACGTCACCAACGGTCGAGCTGGGCAGCTTCAGAAGGGTGGAAATATCCCTCATGGATTTGTCACTCAAGTGACATCCAGTGAGCACGTTCGAAGTCACTGAGCTGTCCTGAGAGATCCAGTGTGTTGTCGTTACAGCAACTCCCCAAACACTTCTACAGTTGCGTGTCCGCCTCTAGTTCAAAAATTGTTCAAATGGCTCTAAGCACTATGGGACTGAACATCTGAGGTCATCAGCCACCTAGACTTAGAACTACTTAAACCTAACTAACCTAAGGACATCACTCACATCCATGCCCGAGGCAGCATTCGAATCTGCGACCGTAGCAGCAGCGCAGTTCCGGACTGAAGCGCCTAGAACCGCTCGGCCACAGCGGCCGGGCCGCTTCTAGTTATTTAGTGGTTAATTCCGCATTACATAGGTTTGCTCGAATAGTTTTTCTACGGGCAGTGTACGTTGCTATAACTGCTTCCCCGTCCTATTTTCATCTTTCTTCTTGCATCTGACTTCCATTGGTTAAGTTTATTGGCACTAGAAGCAAACATCACATTATCATTAAAAATATGATTATCGAATATATTTTATTAAGCGAGAGGTACTCAGGCTTATACCGAAGGAAAAACTCAATATACGATTCGGAGTAGATCCTTACTGTGAATTCGTGAATCTAACACCTGGTAGTTCGGATGCTCGTCCTGATGCCAAACGCTTTCTTGATTACAAGGGCGTCATATGGTTGTTAACTGAGTAACCTCTCTACCTCTACATCTACAGTTACATGGATACTTTGAAAATCACACTTAAGTACCTGGAAGAGGGTTCGTCGAACCACCTTCACAAATATTCTCTATCATTCCACTCTCGAACAGCGCGCGGAGTAAACGGACACATACATCTTACCGTGCGACATCTAATTTCCTTTAATTTATTATGATTATCTTTTCTCCCTATGTCGATCGGCGTGGACCAAATATTTTCGCATTCGGAGGAGAGAGTTGGTGATTGAAATTTCGTGAGAAGGTCCCGCCGCAGCGAGAAACGCCTTTGTTTTAATGATGTCCATCCCAAATCCTATATCGTGCCCGTAATACTCTCTCCCCAATTTCTCGATAATACAAAACTTTGAACTTTCTCGATGTATTCCGTTAATCCTATCTGGTAAGAATCCCACACCGCGCAGCAGTACTCCAAAAGAGGACGGACAAGAGTAATGCGGGCCGTCTCTCTAGCAGCTCTGTGATCGTTTGTCAGTGTGCGCGTATCAGTCCCATATTCGGATGCTAGGAATTACTCTACGGGCGGTAAATAAAAAAAAAATACAGACAAATTATTACCATTTCTGAAAAACTGCATGATTTAATCAGGAGAAAAAACACAAATTGAGCTAGTTAATAACGCTTTTGTCCACCTCTGGACCTAATCCAAGCCGTTATTCGGATTTGTACTGATTGAAAAAGTTGTGGGCTGTCCTCCTAAGAAATATAGTGCCAGATGCTGTCCTATTGGCGCGTCAGATCGTCAAAATCCCTAGCAGTTGGAAGACCCTGTCCATATTGCTCCAAGCGTTCTCAGTTGGGGAGAGATCCGGTGACCTTGCTGGGCAATCTGGTAAGCACGACGACAAGAAGTAGAAGCTCTCGACGTGTCCGGGTGGGATTTGTCTCGTTGAAATGTGAGCCCAGCGTCGCTTGCCACGAACGGCAAGAAACGGCTGTACTGTAAGCTTGGCCGTGGATGACAACCAGCGGAGTCCTCGTTTGAAACAAAATGGCATTCCTAGTTGTCTAGCCGTATGGCGGGCGACAGTTAGGCTAGTACCCCACCGCTGTCCCAGGCGTCTTCAGACAGTTCTTGATTGGTCATCGGGGCTCATTTCCAAGCGGGGCGCATTACTGAAGACAATTCTACTCCAATCAATGATATTCTAGGCCGAAGACGTGTCTAGAGGTATCGCGGACAGCGGAGGGGTACCAATCTGATTGTTGACCGCCATACAGCCCAACAGTGACGAGTGATGGTCTAGTGCGCCATTTCTTTTCAAAGCAGAAATCCTTTGGTTGTCACCCGCGGCACCGCTACAGCACAGCAGTAAGTCGACGATATTCTACGCCCTCTTTTGTTGCCCTTCACGACAAGTCATACTGGGCAGACATTTCAGCAAGACAATGGCCGCCCGTACACGCCGAAAGTTTCCATTACCTTTTTTTCCAAGCTGCATTATGACTACTAGGGCCTGCCATCTTATTGCTTTCTGCAGGCCGTAGTGCTCCACACAGACCTCTTCGCCAGTACGGCGCAGTAAAACTGTGCTACACAGTTAAGGCCACGGGCACTGTTGCCTATGCAGCACCACGTGCAGGTGGGCCTGCGTGGAGTTCTTTGTCTACACTTTGATCTTATACTTACTTACAGCAATTGCACTTATTTATTAGAGAAAAATACAGGAGTCTGGAAGTAGGAAATTATAAATTTATAGTATAATTCAAGAAGAGGATAAAAGAAGACAGGAAAGAGTACATATAGATAACTTTACCAACTTGAAATTGAACTTCATGTCCAACGTCCACATGTGGTGCTATTCATTTCAGTAATTATCTACGTGCACGTCTCTCTTCGGAAAAAACTCGATTTTTTCAGTCCACACGGATCTAATATATGTCGTGCGTTGTTTGTTAGAGTGCTGTGTGAGTTGATGTTTGTAAAGTTCCATAACAGTTACTACTAATTCTGCATGGCTTTGGAACAATATCCAGCCTCGATGCAATCAAGTTATATATTGTTCCTATATTGCTGTAGGAGGAACAACAGGCCACCACTAAGACATTATTAATCTTGTAAAAGCATTTTTGTAGAATAAAAGTAGAACTTTTTTAAGCAGTGGACCAATTAATTTTATATAAATGTGTAATATGCGTGATCTGTTTGTGTTGTGTATTTACACTGTTTGATTTTGCTTGCCTTCTTTACATTAAATTTATATTACATTCATATTATTACATCTACAATGATGTGTCGATTTACGTAACCACTTAGCAATATTGGGTACCGGTTTAACGTAAATTCTAGAACAATATCTATCCACAGACTACTCTAATTACTCCTATATTTAATTATATTCGAGCCAGCCCGGGTGGCCGAGCGGTTCTAGGCGCTTCAGTCCGGAACCACGCGACTGCTACGGTCGCAGGTTCGAATCATGCCTCAGGTTAGATAGGTTTAAACAGTTCTAAGTTCTAGGGGACTGATGACCTCAGATGTTGAGTCCCATTGTGCTCAGAGCCATTTGAACCATTTAATTAGATTCGTCCATAATGAAATATAAACTGCAATCCTTGATCAATGTTCACGTGAAAAGTTTTGCATGTTTTACGTGTTTTGTGTCATCTATATGTCAGTGTTGGTTGGCTGGTTGTTTGTGGAAAGAGACTAAACCGCGAGGTCATCGGTCTCATCGGATTAGGGAAGGATGGGGAAGGAAGTCGGCCGTGCCTTTTCAAAGGAACCATCCCGGCATTTGCCTGGAGCGATTTAGGAAAATCACGGAAAACCTAAATCAGGATGGCCGGACGCGGGATTGAACCGTCGTCCTCCCGAACGCGAGTCCAGTGTGCTAACCACTGCGCTACCTCGCTCGGTATATATGTCAGTGTTGTTACTGTCACTCGTATCATTGTCAGTACAGGTGCTGCTTGACCAATATTGTCGACCTGTCTCTTTCTTCTGCGCCTTGTGTATTGGTGAGTCTGTCTGTTGTGCAAGCGACATGGGTTTCGAGTCACATCTACCGATTTTCGTCCCACTGGGAGAATTCCTTCTTGGTGCGTCGTTTTTTTTTTCTCTTAGAGTGTATACTAAAGCAGCACTCTTAATGACTCACGTGGCTAAATTCTGCTTCACTTCATTGTCCCGCAAAATCAGTGGGATACGCGGAAGGCTAGAGTAGGTCGTAAGTTGCATCATTTTGAACTCACTCGGAGTCAAAAAGCTAATCGGACAACATATCAATCACAGCTTTAAGAAAGGAAACTGGTTGGGTTGGAGTGCTGTAAATGGTGTCGACATGGTTCTAGGCTATCATATGACTCTCATTCGCTGACGTAGGAATGAAGCACTTTGCGTATTCGAGTCGGTCGTATGGAATGAACCGAGTAAGATGGGTCGACGTGGAGATGTTGCAGAATGGCAGAAAGGACCCTGTTTCAACGTGTCTATGATCACTGCAGGAATGACGTTGACTCATTTGATGGTGTACAATCGAAGACTGTCCAAATTGTCCATAAGTAATGGTGTCCTACTCGCAGCCATTAACAAGGCGTTACAATAGACGTCGCAATGGTTCCTAACCTGAGAAGAGTGTCACGTTTTGTACTGACAATCAGCTTTTAACGGGACAGGAAACAATGCTGTCAGTGAATACAGGTCCATCTCAAACACTGACCTATCGAACATTGCGAAGGGAACAGCAAGCATCCGGCATGTAAGAGTCGGGTGCCCCGCAAAAGCGCATTGCTCTCAACAGTACATGAAGCTGCACATCTGTTGGCGAAACACGTCACAAGTTGTACAGTAGCTGACAGGAAGTTTGAAGTGTAGTCTGAGAAGTTGTAGGTTTGTCTCTACGTCTATACTCAGCAAGACATCTTGCAGTGTGTAGCGGAGGGCGCTTTCTGAACCTCAGTCACTTCTCCCCTTTCCTGTTTCAGTCGCCAACAGTTCGCGGGAAGAACGACTGCCAGTAAGTCCCAGTGTGTGGGCTCGAAACTCACTAATCTTATCTTTTCGAATGATACAAGATGTCGAGTTATATCGACTGCGGCCCAGTGGCAGGACGCACTGTTGTCTCCAGCGGCTGTCTGGGCTTGATGGCCGGCCTAAGCCCTACCCGCTTTTCTTCCCCTTCCTCGCGTATTGTGTTCAACTTGGTGCTCTTCCTCTGGTTTCCTGCGCTTCTCTCACTTAGTCCGTGTCGCTGTTTTCTGGATATTGTTGGGTGGTGTGCCTCTGATAAATGGCGGGGCTATGTCCCTATCGCACTTTCTGTTTTTAGTGACCACCAACTACTCCCTGGACGGGCACCTCGGCCGCCTTTCTTCCTTTGCGTCTTTTTCTTCTTCCTTGTTCCTTTCTCTAGATATTGTAGACCTTCGGTAGACCGGTATTTTTTTCCCTTGGGTTTCGCGCATTAGGCCCTTCTTTAGCGTGTCGTTTTGCTGACTTGCCTGCTCCAGGTAGGAGGGACTGATGACCTCGTAGTCCGGTCCGTAAATCATTAAACCAACGAACCCAATGATGCATTTAATCCAAAAAGTATGTGGAGGATGTAGTTCAGGTTAGAGACGGCTCTCTGATGTTCCGGTCCTGTTTCTCATACTATGATTTGCGCCCTCGCTTTCAGCTACCACCAACACTAGCCGTCATGTCCATTTAAACATTCTCAGTGACCAAGTGTTGCCCTTTTTTAGGATGAGTACGCTGTAGACCAGGGATTCGCAGACTTTCTGTCACCCTGTACCACTTCATATTTTTAGCAATTTGTGCGCACCAGTATAGCTTGCTCACTTTTTAAAGAACTGTGAGGTGGGCGTGTGAGGTTTTCCTTTCTTTGGATTTCCAAAACTAGCCAGGTATGTGGCTTTAATCAGTTTAGTTTCCACGACAACTGTAGTAACATTCAACAAAGCGACAATAAAAATGGTTCAAATGGCTCTGAGCACTATGGGACTTAACATCTATGGTCATCACTCCCCTAGAACTTAGAACTACTTAAACCTAACTAACCTAATGACAGCACACAACACCCAGTCATCACGAGGCAGAGAAAATCCCTGACCCCGCCGGGAATCGAACCCGGGCGTGGGAAGCGAGAACGCTACCGCACGACCACGAGCTGCGGACAAAGCGACAATAACAGGAATAAATCGTTGAATGTGTAATGACTACTGTAGCGCCACACGTTGGTATATCTCGTAACGTGGCAGTAATTGCAAAGCGACAAAAAAAGTTAGACTAAGCGGCGACAAGACCTGATCAAAATATTGCCAACGTCAAGATTAATCATTCTCGGCCAATACACCGACCACTAATGAAGGAAGGGGTGAGGATGATACAGTCCGACTTTCCTGTGTCCTGCTTACAAAAAAAATGTTCAAATGCGTGTGAAATCTTATGGGACTTAACTGCTAAGGTCATCAGTCCCTAAGCTTACACACTACTTAACCTAAATTATCCCATGGACAAACACACACACCCATGCCCGAGGGAGGACTCGAACCTCCGCCGGGACCAGCCGCACAGTCCATGACTGCAGCGCCTTAGACCACTCGGCTAGTCCCGCGCGGCGTCCTTCTTACAGTCCGAGCCAAACAGTCTGCGGTAAATCCAATTTCTGTCACATTTTACAGATAAAACTTTTATTAAGCAGTTTTCTCACTATAATGTTACTTTAAAAATAAAGTAACGTCACCACCAGTGATACTCTCACCACCAATGATACGCATACCACCATCTGGTAACCCCCTGCAGTAGACTTTCCTGTCTTCCAAGATGACAACTATGTTCACAGGGCTACCGATGTACGTTGCTGGTTGGATGATCTCTCACCGTTTCGCGCCTTGACCTGCCCGCTAAATCACCCCATATCAGTTCTGCACAATACATCTGGATCTGTTTGAAACTGTCGGTGAAGCGTATAAATCAACATTAACGCAGTTTAAAACGTCGAATCCAAACACCTTCAGCCGTCTAAATTTCCAGTTGCGATTTCATTTGAGCAACCAGTTCCAGCGCTACATTATGTCATCTCCACGCCTCCTGACCGATGTGTAGGAAGAATTTCAAACCTTGTCCAGTCAAAATAGAGGCAAGCATTCTGTGACTGGTATCCCCAATCACTGAATGCTGGCCCCCATTTTGGCTGGACTAGAGGTCAGCGGGCCTGAAGATTGCGTAATGTAGCGCTTAGACTGGTTGCTTAAATAAAATAATAACTGGAAATTTAGACGGCTGAAGGTGTTTTGATTTGACATTTTATACCGAATAGCCAAGGACAGGCAACCGTCTGTATAGAAATAGACTTAAAGTTGCCGCAGTTTGTTAGCTCTATGGTCTAATCACCAACGAATGGCTTCAGTTGGATACAGCATCCGCGAAGAAAGTGGTAGAGTTTCTTCTTCGTCGAGCTTATGCCATTATGAAGTCTGGAGGCGGTGTTAAACACTATTGTGGTGATATACCCTGAGGGCGATTAATTTCTTGTACGGTATGTTCACTGACGGCACTATATTGCTTAATCAGTCTAACTCATTTTGAGATTAGTCACAGTCAAAATAATCTAGTGTTCCTGTTGGGAATGGTACGGTTTTAAGGAACGAAGAGAGCGAGCAACATCCAGCACATGATTTACCCTCACAGCAGCGCTACGCCCTCCCTATTCGCAGCACAACTCCTGAATTTTTTTATTTCCCCCTGCCTCCTGTGGGTACAAAGCTGCGCCTTTCAACAAAGGCAGTGACCGTGAAAATTCGCAACACGGCGTTCCAAGGCCTCTCATTCTGCCGCTCCTGCGGTTTCTGAGGCCTCTTTAGCCGCGACGGCGGGTAACAGCCTTGTCTCCTGCCCTCACCACATTCCTATTCGTCCATTGTTCCTGGTTATTCATTGCGTAAGACTATCGCCGTTCTTACATGACCGTTAGAGCTATTGTGGGAGAAAAGTGGATGTCATTCAGTATTACACATTCGTCACAAGTTGACTTTTCTTGCTTCCTTTCTTCTCAGATTTTGTTGTTGTTTCGCTGGAATATCCTCGTCGCTACAAAAACAATGTATCACCAGTCAAACGCAAAAAATTATAATGGAATGACCTAAATTAGTTGTATGTCATATTTGCTTTCCTTATGGAGGCAAAAATGGGGAAAAGCAATTAAGAATCTGTAAGCAGGTACAAATGGATGTGAGTTGCAATAATTATTCGAAGATGAAAAGGCTTGCACAGGATAGAGCAGCGTGAAGAACTTCATTAAACCAGCCTTCGGATTGGGGACCACAGCAACAATAACAACAAGAGCTAAACAACGTAGGAATTCGTAGGATTAACAGTTTGCGCGCGTGTGCGTACGCGCGCGCTTTGTGTGTGTGTGTGTGTGTGTGTGTGTGTGCGTGTGTGTGTTGGTGCGTGTGCGTGAGGAGAGAGAGAGAGAGAGAGAGAGAGAGAGAGAGAGAGAGAGAGAGAGAGAGAGACTGCACCGATCTCTGGCACTGAGGCGAGTTATGTGAATAATTACGTTTTTACGTTGGTAGAGCACTTGTCCGCGAAAGGCAAAGGTCCCGAGTTCGAATCTCGGTCCGGCACACAGTTTTAATCTGCCAGGAAGTTTCAATTACGTTTTTATTTTTTAAAGGAGAGATTAACTGATTACTGTTTCCTGTCTCCATTCGTAAGAGAAAGAAAACCTCTACGACAAAACATTTCACATTCTGTGGAATCGTCTCACCTTGCAGCTTTACTCATACGAGCGTTGATTTTTCAAGAGTCACGATGCCATAGCCGTTACTATCAACCCACGTAATAAAGAACATTATATCAGAAATAAAAGTGTCATTTTATTCATTACAGAAAAACATTTTTCAGTCAACTGATGTCCCTCAAATTCGGCACCAGAAGTGATCTATCTCTTCATAATCTCAAAGCACAGATCATTATGAGAAGGGAATTATTTCCTGATAACAAGAGAAGAGATGGAAAAGTGTCGTGTATCTTTTTAATTAGTCTCACAGTGTCCCTGTTCACGGATATGGAACAACATAAACCGAAAATAATGCCGCCTAAGCGAAAGGATTGTGAATCAAAATAGTAGACAGCGTGGTTACGGAAGTGAGGTAGTTCTTTGGTGGTTAATATACTAGTAGAACTGGTAGATCAGGTTTTTACGTCATAGGGTAAACCATTGGAAGACTCTGACGAAAACCTGTAAAGCTAACCATGCGACACAACTCAACGTCGCTCCCGTATTTTAACTCCGCCAGACTATAGCAAAGGTAGCAAAAGAACGCACTAGGGTAGTGGTGATGGAGGGTGGTGACGTGGAACAACATGCCGTTGAACAATGGAGGTCTGTCTTATGCTGGTCGCCTTCTTGGTGAACTGTGGTTCGAGTCTGGCCCATCTAGCTGCCCAGCCGTCACCACACGAGCGGTCAAATACTGCAGCTGGGCGTAGTCTCGTGTGAGCATTTGGGATGAAGTCAAGAACAGGGGAAATTTTGTGCACAATAAATAACACAATTTTAGGTTGATTTCATACTGGAGTCAGTGTAAGACAAACGGCGCACCCTTTGAATATGCTCACTGCTATACGCTAGTCACCTCGAAAGACTATTGGTATTTTACTGTTTGTACTGTGAATTTTCTGGAAATTGATTTTCCAGCTCTGAAAAACGTTTTTCAATAGTATGAATGTCGGCGTAACAATAGTAATTAATCCCTCTTTTTGTGGAAATTATTAAGGTTTACAGTATTTTAATCTTCACTTCTTCCTGGTCATACACTGATCAAAAGAAATGGAAAATTAGGGAATGCTATAACCTAAATGAAATTATATTGTCCGATGTATGACGTCAGAGTGAATTAATAACTTACGTTCAGATTTAAATAATGTGTAGTTCCTTGTATGATACCTTAAATGCTTGTACCGGTACGGCGTCCATTTGAAAATTAAAGCTTCCCTAAACGAAAACGTATAAGCATTCCTTCGTCCAAAAGCGCGGTATCAATAGCGTTCTGCTGCTTTTAGTATTTTCTTCCCTGGCTCAAATGTTGAATGTTCTCAGTGTGCAAGAGGTTGTTGGCAGCAACCGGAAGAAGTCAGCCCGAGACAGCTGAACTGCGTCGTTCGCACGTCCTCGAGTAAACGTTTTTTTCCCAAGTCTGAGGAAGAGGCTTCAAGGGCGTTTATTGTAATCTCGCGCCGCCAAGGAAAATACAGCAACTTCAAGAAGAGAAACAACAGACTGAACAGGTAGGTATTTAGCAGAGTACCAGTAAACACCCAAGTTCAATTCTTGAAGAATCGAACTCTCATACATAAAACGTCATATCTCCTGAAATGTGTGTCGTACAACGAATAATTTTACAGGTGTATTCAGTGGTATATGTGGATAGTATCTGCAGAATATGTTGCAAATAGAGATAGTACTAAAGAAATAACAAATTAATACGTCAAGACTGATGCTGCAGTATTACCGCACAAACAGCGACGATGTAGTAAGAAACAAACTTTTTTCATCATTTCGCAGGGGGGGGGGGGGGTTACTTTTCTTAGGAGGGAGGGGAGGTGCTATCAGCCAGAAAAACTTTCGTAAAGATCTGAAATTACGTGTAAAGTTTGTTAGAAGTCGCTAAGTGCTTTCATTCTGAAATATTGGATGAATATAGTCTGGGTAATTTCGGCGGCGTAGAGTTACGCTGCCTTCAGACATATACACAGTTTCTGATTGTAATACTTGTCGTAATGTATCAAATTTTTAAGATTAGATTATAGGCCTTAATGAGTAGATTATGACAGATTTTAAAGCTTTAAATTCGGTCAGTAACTGTTTGAAATAGTGAAAATCAAATTTGTGTTGCCCCAGGAAGACAATAGATAGGCACCCAGCAACTGGGACCGTGCCCCCCAGTTAAACGTATACGGAGTGAGTCAAAATGGACTTTTACAACTTCGTAATGTTATAAAGGGAACTTACAGGACCGGCACATGTGTCATTTTGTAGCAAACTGCCTCAAGTTTGATTCACATAGTGCAACAGTACCCTATTCCGCCTCCAGGAGCACCGCCGTAGTGCACAGTTAAAATAACAACTGTTCGGGATAAACTTCGCATCGGATTCGCTAAAGAACCTTCAAGCAGGCCTACAATGTACTCTTAGCACAAGAACTTTGTTGAGACGGGTTGTTCACCGCGACATGATAAATCACCAAGTCGCCGGTGTCTTGTTGATTATGTCGAAGAGGGGGAGAGCTTTGACCGCAGTCCACAAAAACCAACGCGACGCGCGTAGGGTGATACAGGCACTCCACAAAAGACATCAATTAAAACTTTAGGGCTAAGAGGCCGTGGTTGAACAGTAGAAATTCTTCCTCCTGACGTTTCGTTGCCAACTGCGGACATCTTCCGAGGTGAGTCCATGTCTGGCTGCTGGTCCTTTTTTTTTGCGGAATGTTGTGTCCAAAGAGTGATCGCCTTTGGCGATTTGTTCTTCAGGAGTGGCAAAGTGTAAGAAATAGTTTCACTTTATTGTGTATTCGCTTGCAAAAAGACTTGGGCTCTTGTGGGTCCTTGAGTCCTTTGAGGGTGTTGGTTAGGTAGTTGTACGAGTGACTGACAGTAACTATTTACACGTAAAATACCAAATAACTGAAGACTACATCATCTTTGATGGTCCTGTGGGGGTGCAATAATTGCTCGAGGCACCTTGTATTTGTGCCAATGTCGTGGTAGGGCCTCGCCTACATCCGCAAGTTGGCGGGCATTTCCCCGATACTCGTCTAATTTGTGAAAAAGACGAGTTGCCTGGTCTTTTATCTTCTCAGCGACGTATTTTTCTCCAGTCATTTCGTGTATTTCCCTCGTCCTGGCCCACCTTGGGGCGCCTAGGCTCCACTTCAATCACCTGTTTTGTGATGGTTGCAAACTGCGTATATTAGAGTCACACGTTGTTCCCCAAGACGTCGTCGAGCCGTGCAGCAGGGAGGGTTGTACCGTTACTCTGGCTGTTGGGCCGTGGAAGTCCCGTTTATGTAGAGTGCATAGAGGGCGCCACCACTCGTCACGTGCTGTAGACAGTGAAACTATCTCTGGCTAACGTCATTACCCTCGATCAAAAGTAATCGATTGTCACATCGTTGGTACAAAGCCAACCGCCGTCTTCTTTTCTGTGAAAATTATTGTGGTATTTATAAATCTCTATGGCTTCTCTGTACATACGTATATAATAATGCGATGTCTTAGCTAGCGCGCTTTTCTCACTAAATTTTATTTCACGATCACCGTCTTCAAAAACATGCCCCTCTAGAGCTGATTTGTCGGTGCGTTCCAGGCGACAGTTCCTGTTGTGTTCGGTTAGGCGGAAGAATTTCTACTGTTTAAGCACGGCCTCTTAGCCCGGAAGTTTTAATACATTTACACATGAAATTATGTAGATTCACAAGGACACAGCATGGTAGTGATATAGATATAGTTGCTCGTGGGGAATTCTGTGCGGAAGTGTTGCTTCGGATAGTGGACGATGAGGCATTCCTGAACACAGTAATCTTCAGCAATAAGTCGACATTTCGTATCAATGGCATGGCGAACACCCACAGCTGCAGAATATGGGACAGCGAAAATCCACATGCAACCCTGTAACACGGTCGTGACAGCCCCGAAGTTAATGTGTTTTGTGTCCTTACCAAATTGAAAGTGCACCGCCTCTTCTTCTTCCTGGAGAAAACTGATTTTATTTATCTGGATATTTGAAAACTTTTTAATTACAAAAAATGGTTCAAATGGCTCTGAGCACAATGGGACTTAACGTCTGAGGTCATCAGTCCCCTAGAACTTAGAACTACTTAAACCTACCTAACCTAAGGACATCACACACATCCATGCCCGAGGCAGGATTCGAACCTGCGACCGTAGAAGTCGCGCGGTTCCATACTGTAGCGCCTAGAACCGCTCGACCACTCCGGCCGGCCTTTTTAGTTACATATCTCAATGAAGATCACCGAGACGGTACGGTTTACTACCAACAACACGGTGCACCACATCATTTCCTCAAGGAAGTTCGAGGTTTCCTCGATAATCCCTTCCCAGTTCGGTGGGTTATCTCTGAAGGGCCAATCGCATGGCCTCCAGACTTGACACCACTGGATTCCTTTCTCTGAGATTTCAGAGTGTATGTTACTCTCGTACCAAGCAGTTTAGTCGACCTGAAACATCGAGTATTACTTGCCGTTGCGCAAGTTACGACCGATTTGCTGCAAAGAGTGTGGGAAGAAACTGAATACCGGTGGGATGTTTGCCGCATCACAAATGGTAGCCACATCGAACCAAAATGACAGACGACACTTTTGTGTGAAACTTGAGGCTGTTTACTATAAAATGACACACATACCGATTCTGTGAGTTATCTCAATGAATTTCTAAATATCTTTCCAAATCCTTTTTGACTCACCCTATGAATTTCGTTTTCGGAATGTGAAATCACTCATAACGCGTTCGCAATACATTCTTCACGCGTTCGCAAATATTCTTCATCAGTCGTTCTCAGCAGCAATAGAAACGTAACAAATAGGTTATTCTATTTTTTTCCTACAATTTAATTCCCAGATTTTCCTGTGGGTATGTGGAATAGCACCGCTAAACTGTGCCGCTGGATCGCAAGAGCTTTTTTTGCATTCCTAACAATCCTTCTTGTATGAAAAGCTGGTGGATGTACCATGTTTTTCTTTTTTTGTCGTTCTTCTACACATTGTTACCACTCTTCAAGTGTCTGCTGTCTGTTGATATAGGAGATTCAGCAATGTGCAGCATGTGAAGCAGTTGTTCTTTAGCATGGTACTGTTGTACAGATAATCGGTCGTCCTGATTAATAGACTTTAGGCTCGCATTAATGAAGAGGCATGATTTTAAAAGATTTTTGTGCAGAAGGTAAATCCACATTAGTATGTATTCCTGGTCGCACATTTACAAACAAGGAGGTGAAGGCAAAGTGTAAGGAAGCCACTGTTCTTCTTTTCTGCAATATCTTTAAAGGGGACAATACCAAAAGTGCATTATGGTACGATTGCCCTTCTACCTTTTATTAAATATCAGATTCGGCGCCCACTTAGATTTACAGATACACCACGTTGTCAGTAGTGATTCGTAGACAAGTACGTCATCCCGTAACCGTTATAAAACACACACACACACACACACAGACTTTCGCAATGTATGGGCCACGTTCAACTGGCTTTGATCATTTTGTGGGATGTTCGTGGTAAATGAGATACGACAGAAGTTACTGTGACGCACATGGCAGAGTTATTTGTTGAAATCTCTCTGTATTTGTTTGTCATTATAAAGAAAGACATTTATTAACCCCACAGGTAACTTGGCTTCATATATTGATTCTACCTATTCATCTCCGCGCGCCTGCTGATTTAAAATATGGAGGAGGTAGAGCACGACGAGCTAAACCGAAAAACATTATTTCGAATAAAACTGACAGTTCCATGTGGAGGTGGAATCAATGGAATTGTAGCTGCACATAAAGTGTCCGAGGCACACAGAAGCGAAAGGAAAATACCAGGAGACTCTACATTCCTCGGCCCGAGTTACTGGAGCTAGTGACGTAAAGGAAGGAATACTTTTAGCCTGTCACCAAGTTATCTAACGTTGCTCGTACTTCTTCTACAGGCAGTAACAGCCCAGAGTCGTCAGAAATTGCTTGTGGTTGTCTCCTCGGTGAACATTATTTCCAACCAGATCTCTCGCTTCAGTGGCTTCTAAAACTTGGCAACCTGTTTGCTATGACCTTACTCTATCTGAAGTGAAGTCTGCAATGGCTTGCTCAGTTAAAATGGTGCATGTTGCACCAGTCAGCCCTTTGCAATATTAAATTTGTTTACAATTTGGGTTGTTTTGAAAATCCGCCATATGCACACACAGGACATGACACTTAGGTGTCGAAACATGTCTGGGTGAATAAAAAGAAATAAATAGTGTTTGCATAATGCAGATTTTCAAAGCAACGCAAAATTTAAATCGCAAACACGGAAAAATGTCAAGAAGAATTTCAAACTGTAGTAAGGTGATTCTCTCAAAGTCGTTCCAAACGTTCGGTCATGCATTTCACCTTTCCGATTTCTGCAAGTAGAAGGTTCAAAAAGTAGGTAATCGTCCGCAGAATTCTAAATACTCGTGGGAGGAAAACTGATTAATAAATATTCATTTTTATTTTGTACGAAATATCCAGCTGTATTAACAAACCACTGCAAAGGTACGACCTTATTCCCAGTCAAGTATATACAGAGAACGGCAGATTTCGGAGTGTAGTCCACGTAAAGATTCATTCTAATTCAGTAAGATTAATGCACCCGAGATCCGTTCAGTACAAACAATACTAACAAATACTGCACATATTGTCTCCCGTAAACATAATTGTTGTGTCGGTTTACAAGTCTGGGAAGGCCAGGGCATAAGCCATAAATGCGTATGCAGAAATACAAAGTCTCGCTCAGGCTGCTTTTAGGCTGATTTTTTGTTAGACATGATGATGAAAATGGTAATAGTATACGAAATGTTCTTGTTTCCGACGCAGGAAACTCATCAATCCATTCCTGCCCAAAATTCAAAGAGTCATTTCGTACTAAACCACCTTTTGATTTTGTTACTTGTCATGAAGTCTATAAGTCTTCTTCTTCGGCAGTTCAGAGATCTTTGGTACTATTTCCGCGCGCTAAACAGTACCTGTAAGACAGAGAGCTACAGAGGGCCATCAATTCTTGTTTCGTCAGTGTAGCGGATTGACGTTACGAGGGACATCAATTCTCGTTTCGTCAGTGTAGCGGATTGACGTTACGAAACAGCAATAACTTTACTTATTCTTGGTAGGTTGTAAAGTTTGTATCTTTAGCGTCAAAATTAATTATATGTTATAACCGTATGAGGAAAGGGAGCGGTAACGGGGGGTGGATGGGGGGGCGGGGGGGGGGGGGCGATGAAAATTATGTCCGGAAAGTTGGTCGCGAATACTGAAAGGTTGGGAAATGCAGCTACGACATTTGTTCAGCTTCGATACCGTGAAACAAATCTCTTCTATTATAAGCTCATTGCTTGCCATATTTTGAGAAACAACTCGATTGTCTTGGCACGGAATCCAGTTAATTTTGGATCGCTGTATACGATTCTGTTCACTGCACGAGAAAACGGTTGTGGATGGCAAGTTATGCTTGGGATCTGAAGATGGCACCATTTGGTGCCAAAAATGGTAGCATGTGTTAAAAAGAATAAGCAACGTAGATCCAAATACGGCCGCTGGTTTTGTTATCATTATTCAAGTACTTCGTGTCGGATTCACTCTCACTTTCCTTGATGGAATACCAGAGAATTCAGTGCAAAAAATTAAACACACTCTACACCTCATCATTTTATGTATCTTCTGTAATTTATTTGTAAGAGTACTATCTGTGTAAATCGAAAATCATTTTGTCTGTAGTTTCAGCATTCAGTTGGCACCTGATGATGGTCTAACGTGCCGAAATACCGATCGTGATCAAACAAATAATATTATGCAGAACACAAGGAAAGTGTTTCCTATTAAATATTTTTTCATCTTCTGTCAACCAACGACAAAAAATAGTGTTAAAATCATATTTACATTACACTCTGTAATCAGCCACCGGTCCCTTATACAAAGTGTTTAGAAAATATCGCCGAATGTTCAAATTCCTAAGGGATCAAACTGCTTAGGTCATCGGTCCCTAGACTTACACACTAGTAAACTAACTTAAACTAGCTTATGCTAAGAACAACACACACATCCATGCCCGAGGGAGGACTCGAACCTCCGGCGGGAAGGGCCGCGCATTCCGTGACATGATGCCTCAAACCGTGCGGCCACTCCGTGCGGCAAAATATCCCCGAACAACCTCTGTGATTCCGTTCGTGGAGATCGCGTGTACCCGGCGTATTCTTCATCGCGTGCTCCTGCGAAAAATAGTTGCTGCATGTCGGTCAAGCATAGTTACTTGAAACCTTTTTCTTACATATGTACTTTGTAACTGTCTCTGGCCAAATGAATAAGCACTGTCCTCAATGGCATAACAGGAAAACTGACAGTCTAAATTATATGTATTTGTAAGGAAACGTAAAATCTTTCCGAAATCACTGGCAAAATTCCCACATGTCCTTCATTATCTGAAATGTGATATAAAGGAATTTTTGGGCCCAACAATGACAATAAACAAGAGTCTTTGTATTTTGCTGTCTTACTAATTCAGTTTTCTGTAGGTCTGAAATACAAGCATGCTGTCTGGAAGTTTCTGCTGACTACAGCCTTGGGGCCCGGCATCTGCGTGGCAATTGTGTTTCTGCTCCCACGGACAAGAATTCTTTTTGTAGCTGTTGGTTTGCCTCGCGAGTTCATAACGGGCGAGTCTCTTTCATTACCACAGCGGAAGCTACATTTACAACCGCGTGATCTATGGCACTACAGAACATCAATGCGAGAAAAAGAAAACACACTTGCTAATAAGAATCAAGCAGCAGTAGGACACATCAAAAAGGAGGTACATCCTCAGTGCGTCCTCGATCAGCACTGCTGGTCATAAAAAATGACGTCTTCCATTAATACCAGGTATTATGGTTGAATCTGAGACATCGCGATGGTGTTTTCCATGTACGCTTTCGATTATAATATAGCAGAATATGACCAGTTACAGTGCGAAGGAAAAAATTCGAATCGAAAGCAGACGATACTTGTCGTAACCTTAAAACAGCTGAACCAGGAAGTAGTACGTTGACCATAATGAATACCAAATAAGCAAACGGAAAACTATCCTGTGTAGTAACGTAGCGTAACGAACTAAGACATAACCGGATGGAACTTAAACTTGTATTATGGCATTGATGGAGAAGGAAAATCCTTACTGACGTAATATTCAGAGGTCTCCGTTCGGGGAAGCCAGACCCATGGCTTGTAGCCAGGTATTGCGCGTGGCGTGACGCAAGAAAACAGCTGTCCACATCCACATCTTGCTATGTGCACAAGCATAGGCGGAGTAACGCGATTATGTCGTCGTACTTTACATGGACAATTAATTTTATGCATTGAGAATAGTTGGCTGTCAGTACAGCACGACGTTGATGAATCTTAGGGAGCAAATAATTCGTTCTGACCCATAGGTCAGAAGCATAAAGGTAGAAAGGGACGACGGTAACGAATCGCAATGCGAGTGTTAACGATGTTGAAAAATGCTGTCTGTATTCTAGTTCAAGATAGGGTCTAGTACACTAAGTCACAGAATTAGTTACTTAAGACATCGCTCGAAATAATGAATCATAGAAGGGGCAGCTCTCTGCTGTTCTCACTGTCTGACTGCGGATATGAAAATGCTTAGGTTGTCTCCGCGTAGCTCGCTAAACTGCTTAGACACCTCAATTTGTGGAATCTGTGCAGTGTATGTCTTCCTGTCGGGTTTCTGATTTCTTCAAGTCATCGCGAAGATGTGCTGGGAAATCCGTGCCTAAAACTACGACAGTCAGACGACAAGTATGTAGCCCGAACAATTCGCATCGCTCTTTTGTTTAATTACTATCTAATGAAATGCCAAAAAATGTGCATTTAATTTACGAGTACACTGTCAACACAGGAATCGTTGAGTTGCAGTCGTTGCGGATATAGAGTCATCTACACGTTCTGAGAAAGTAATAACTTAGTCTCCTAACATTCAGAGAGTTTAAGCTGATATAACGATTCGCAGTCCGTAAGAAAATTTGGTCCGCTCTACTTCATCTTAGGCTGATCGTCACAGACTTATGAAAAGAAAAGATAAATTGTCTACAAAAACTAGAATGGGACAACGGGAAACTGAAAAAAGAGTAGTGTAACAAGTTGTCCATGTTTATGATGTGGAATTGTATTCATATATTATAGTACATCCCTAATCAAGTGAGACGGCCGGTGTAGCCGAGCGGTTCTAGGCGCTTCTGTCTGGAACCTGGCGACCGTTAGGGTCGCAGGTTCGAATCCTGCCTCGGGCATGGATGTGTGTGATGTCCTTAGGTTAGTTAGGTTTAAGTAGTTCTAAATTCTAGGGGACTGATGACCTCAGATGTTAAGTCCTATAGTGATCAGAGGCATTTGAACCTAATCAAGTGAGCAACAAGTTCTACACTCATGCTCGAGAAAACAGAACACCTTAAACGACCTTCATATTTACGGGACATGTACATGAGTATGTCCTGCAGAAATGGTTAGCATTTGAACCACGCCGGCCCGCGGGTTCAAGTCAACACCCACCTACCGGTAAAATGTGCATGCAACTCTCGTTGCTGCTATAAACCGAAGCCAATGGATGAGTGTGACTTGAGTAGACGAGCAGGATGCCTCGCAGACGTATGCACGAACCGTACCGTCAAAGCAGTGAGATTGAAAGAGAGCGCGTTATTGGCATGAGAGAATGTAACGTATCCATCTGGGAAATTGCTACTCGTGTGGGACGAAGTGTTTCCGCAGTGCAACGGGTGTGTGCCGCACGGTTCACGGAAGACCGTAGAACAAGACGAGATGGTCGCACCACTCAGACCACCCTCCAAGAAGATCCACACCTCATCTGAATGGCATTGCAGGAAAGATTTGCATCCTCCTAGGTTCTGGCGCAACTGTGGAACAATGAAGCACATAGTACACTACCATGGGTGGCGGTCTGCCGACGTTTATTATGGCATGGGTTACTTGCTCATCGTCCACTTCTTCGCCTACTTTTGACGAATGTATAGA
This sequence comes from Schistocerca americana, assembly GCF_021461395.2. NCBI lineage: Eukaryota > Metazoa > Arthropoda > Insecta > Orthoptera > Acrididae > Schistocerca > Schistocerca americana. Next base: position 296,031,011 of record NC_060120.1, read on the forward strand.
AACCACAGTTCCGTTTGTTTCTAAATGATGGCAGCATTTTCGTACGCCACAGACAGGGGGAGCGGCATCACAGTGACTGCTTTTGGACAAGACATACAGCGCCAACTCAAGGCCTTATTGTGTAAGCTCCTATTGGGTATAGCCACAAAGCACATTTGGGTGCGATTCTGGGCACAGAGTGACCGACGTGAAAGATGTCCTGCGACCCACAGTCATACCCTTTCTGCACAACAGCCCATACGCCATTTTTCAGCAAGACAATGCACGACCACATGTTTCTGCACGAACACGTGCCTTCTTGGTGCCACAGGATGTCAGCCTTTGTCCTAGTCCGCCAGACGACCAGACTTGTCACGAAACGAAAACGTGTAGGATATGGTGAAACGATGGGTGCAGCACTGTGATCCAGTGCCAACCACCGTAGATGAACTTCGGAACCACGTGAATGCAGCATGGATGGCTATACCGCAGGACGCCTTTCGCGCATTATACTCGTCGACACCATCACGCGTGGAACAAGTTACCAGGGCCCATGGCGGACTCTGTGCCTACTAGGCAACAGGACACATACTGAACCGAGGTGACTGAAATGCTAATCATTTCTGCTGGAACATATGAATGTACCTGTGAATATGAGCGTCCTATCTCTAGTTGTTCAAGGTGTTCTGTTTTTTTCCGAACGTGAGTGTACATCCAGAGATATTTGAGTAGCGTGTTTCTTTAAAATCTGTAATGCTGCTCCAAAATTAGCAGAGAATTGTAGGAATGGACGGTAGGTGTGATAAATCTGCTGAATTGCCCTGTCTATTTTCAGATATTTATTACAGCATGTCGCCTTATGTGGAAACACTAAGATTTATCTGAGACGAGCAAAGCACGATTATTAGGTAAAACACTGTGTTAAAAGAATATCGTACATAATAAAGCAATCAAATTTCAAAATTTCTCACATTTAAGGCATTTAATACGAGGAATGAACTTTAATAGTGGCAAATATTTATTTACAGCTCGTAGAAAATAGATACGTGTTTCAAAGTTTTACTGACCTTCAGAGCAGTCACCATCATTGTGTATAACCCGTTGACAGCGGTGTGGAAGTCGTAGGATACTCTTAGCAGTGCCAGCTGTGTTGACAGTTCGAGTGGCGCGGTCTATTGCCCGACGAATTTGTAGCAGTTCTGAAGCGAATGCCGTGAAGTGTTTCTTTCAGTTTAGAATTCGAGTTGAACGCACGAGCGCTTAAGTCAGGGGAATGCAAAAGGTGGTATAGCACAGCTCTATCAGCTTGCACTGTACGTTTTTGAGTATTGTCCTGCAAAATTATGGTCAGGTCCTGCAGATTGTGTCATCACTTCTGCCTCTAAGCTGGTCGTAGGATGTGTTCCAAAAATGGTACAATGTGTCATACATATACTGAAGATATAAATAATAAAGGAGAGAATGAAGATATTAGTTTTTTGCACAGCTGTGTGAGTGAAATCCTTGATCCAAAAGTAAGTTCTTGTGATATTCTGTGATTCATGCTCAGGACAGAATAAGAACAATAAAGTGTTCTCGTTCATACCATTAAGAGTTTAAATAGTGCCAAAATAGTGATTCCAAAAAGAGGACACTCTTACATGGAATGTGATAAAACGGTTTGATAAAAAGAAACTTATTGCAGATTTACCAAAATACTGGTTTAATGCGTTCGAAACCGCAACACTGAATCCAAGCCTTTAAAGAGTCATTCCAGTTCAATACGAAATTGTACGAGTTTGGACGACGTTCTCAAAAGCATATTACAAACTGAAGTCTGACTTCAAGATACCACGGCTCAGAGAACCTCTGGTAATGTTAGCTGTTCGAAAGCATGATAACTTACAATGAACGCTGGACACCAGTAGAGGAACGTCCCAGGGGTATGACAGATTCTTATGGCCTCATCGAGCATGTAATGGTAAATGTTTTGTTATTTTTTTGTACTGCAAATGCGACTGTTTTGCAAATAGCTAATTCAAGAGGTGCATATTCAGAGGTTCTACCAAACTTTTTGTAAAATATGCAGAAATTCAAGAATTTTACCCACGTTCTTTTCGTGGAAAGGTTGTACTTCCTTTTTATCATACACTTCTTTTTTATCATATAATTTCAACTGTTATTCCTTTTGAAGAGTATCCCCCACAGGCACTACATACGCCACCATAATTATACTGGTCACACTCGACTGGAGTGTTTTATGAAATTTTTTTGTAATCTTGAAACATCAAACTGACTCTCCTGAGAGATGTGCAAAACGTTATTTATCCCGTTTCTTCTGTGGGCTCTTCATATGAATACATTTCGTTGGCGGATCTTTTTATTTTCGCGAGGAATTTGAGGTTAAAGCGCTGCTCGATTTTTAATTTCACCACGCTTGCGGCACTACTACAGAACAATGTCGTTTACAACCAAGGGTCAAAAGCAAACTAAGGCAGACAGAAAAACGAAACGAACGGTGGCTGCTGTTGAAAGCTGAAGGTCCAGTGCATTCCAATATCAATTCCCTCCCCCCCCCCTCCCCCCTCGATGCTGTTGTGATGAGAGTTGCGCAGTTTTGTTATTTATTTCCCACACCTCGTACAGTATTTAGTTGCCACACCTCGTACTGTTATGTAAGTAATTTTTTTTTCTGGTACACGTCTGTCGCACACATTTAAATCCCCCTCGCCCCCTCCCCCAGTACCGTAGCAAGCCGCTAGAGGAACAAAAACCAAATACCGTACCCCATTCATCAAGCCTCGTACGTACGATGGATAGTCAGAAAGTTTTAATATCACTTCGAAAAAATAAAGTTACGTAATTACTTTTGTATTTCCTTGTACGCGCCACAGTACTGTAGCACTCAATTAAAGGAGGCAAATAAAATGACATTGCCCATCTCCACTTTATAAATGGGCTGCGTTAATTTTTTTGCCTTCACTAGAGGTGTATCACGGTGCTGGGGAGGGGGATTTAAATGTATGCCAGGACTGCAAACATCTACCTGGAAACAAACGAAGAACGAATTACATAACCTAATTTTTTTGCTGTGATGATTAAAACCAAGCATCTTACGAGGATGCATCTGTGAGCTATACGAGGAAGTCACGGTGCAGAGCATCGAACTTTTGTTTTGCTTTCTTCCACAACAGTTATTTCTGCTGTCTGAATTGATCTGCTATGGATCTCAAACCAACTGCGGCTTCATCTTCGTGATCGACATGGCATTTTAGATGAAACTGCCAGTCTTATACTTACCACAACAGAGGATACTAGGGTACATTAACAGGCTGTGCTTATGGTGGTACTTCGATTACAGATGAAGCTGTAGTTGCTTCAAAACTGATTCAGGTAAAACAACAAACGTAGCTGAGTAGAGGAAAAGTAGTAAGAGTATAGCCTCTAGTCCCCATAACAAAATCTTCTATCCACGTAACCATGGATGAAGGGCAAAAGGTGGATTCTGTATTCCTAGATTTCCGGGAAGCATTCGACAGGGGGCCACAGTGCAGACTGTCAACAAAAGTCTGAGCGTACGGAATAGGTACTCACATATGCGAGAGGTACGAAGACTTTTTTATGTAATTAAACCCTGTACGTTGTCTTACACGGCGAGTTCCAAAGGAGACAAAGGTATCGTCAGGAGTGTCCAGGGACGTGTGGCAGGATCGCTTCATGAGTGATACTCAATGTCGGATTAAAGGGCGTCGAAGAAATTCAGAGGCGTGTTGATTCAGAGGCGTGTTGCTGGATTAATTATCGGTAAGTTCGATCAACAGACGAGTGTTTCAGATATGCTGCACAATTCAAATGAGATTTCCTGGAGGGAGGAAGGCGTTCTTTTCGCGAAACATTATTGGCAAAGTTCAAAGAATTGAGATTCGCGACAGACTGCAGAACAGTCCTACTGCTACCAACACATATCCCGAGTCAGGACCCGGGAGACAATAGAACAGAAATTTGAGCTCGTTCGGAAGCATATAGACAGTCGTTTTCCACTCGCTCCATTAGCAAGCTGAACAGCAAAGACAGTGACTAGTAGTGGTACAAGATACCCTCCGCCATGCACCATATGGTGGCTAGCGGATTATGAACAAAACTGACGCCCCCCTTCTTGCATTACTATAGAAGCAACTTACATTGTTGAAAAGAACTAGGAGAACACGTGAATCAACGTCCGGTATGTTGAATCTATTTTGATACAGGCGGTACCTGCGGCCTTATCGCATGGCTTGACAGCTTCGCTTTCAATGTAGGCAAGAGTTAAAATCATCCGCCATCTACTGTTTGTTGTGTATTACAGTGTCAGGTGACCCCTCAGAAGGAAGCGAGTATCGGTGTCCTAGTGAGGCACACAGGTGGCAGTTGTCATTTGTGGACGTTATATTCAACCAAGCACATACAATGCGATATATCTTAATGCAGTGCAAGTTGCAAGGGCGGTCTGTCTGACGCAAAAAGGACGCCTATCGTTCGTGTTGCTGCAGATGCCGTTGGCTCTCCATGAGTCATCCATGGGGGGGGGGGGGGGGGGACACGCTACAGGGAGACAGATCTGTACACAAGGCGAAATGGAGGAGATGCCGACGCAGTACAACTCCACGTGAAGACCGGTCTCTGGCCATCTCTGCGCAGCGGCGTCGTACGGATACCGACAGAACACCGCAAGCCGATCTCAGAAGAGCCACTGGAACCTCTGTGTCCGAACAGTCTGTAGTGAACAGGTTACGAGAAAGGGCGTTACGTCCTGTTCGAGAACCCCGCTCGACACGACAACATCTTGGTGCTCGCCTTCAGTTCTGCTGTTCCCATGCCAACTGGCATCTCCGTCATTGGAAAACGTGTTATTCACAAACGAGTCCAGATATCCTCTGAGGCAAGGTGATGGCCGCGTTCTCATACGCCGAGACCTGTGGTGAGCCGTACCTGCCAAATGTTGTCCAGGAAATCGACAGATTTCCAAAGTTCTGTGATGTTACAGGGAGACTTCAGTGTTGACAGGCATACGGATCTTGTTGTTGTTCATGGTCGCCACACTTTTCGACCATGTGATGGATGCTGAATACGGTGGTGGCCCTGAACTTCTTCTAATGCCATGGCCCACATGGCGGGTGTCCGCAGGGATGTATTGCGAAGCCCGGACATTGAAGTAATGAGATGGCTAGCGGTGTGTCCCGACCGAAACCCCGTCGTGCACATTTGGTGAATGCTGTTCGACCACAGACTCTCCAAGAACTCTCATGGGCTCTAATTGAAGAACGGGGACGATTACCAGAAGGTGGACTCCACAGACTTACACAGAGCCTGCCACGTAGTGGTCAGGCAGTTATGAACGCTCGCGGAGGACATACACGTTACTGAAGCTCTCACACTCCAAAGAAAAGCACCCAGGATGACGGGATGATTGTGTCCACTTTTTTTCGACACCTGTCGGACATTTCAGTTCTTTTTGCATGAACAGTGGAGGATGCAATGACGTTTCGTCGTGAACTTAATTTTTTAAAGATGAAGATTTATTAACGGGGGTAGGATTCGTTATGAATAGGAAGGTAGGACAGAGAGAGAGAGTTTCTGTGAACAGTTCAGTGATAAGTTTGCTGTTATCAGAATCGACAGCAAACCAACACCGACAACGATAGTTCAGGTATACATGCCGACGTCGCAAGCTTAAGATGAAGAGATAGAGAAAGTATCTGAGGATATTGAAAGGGTAATCTCGTACGTACGTAGAGGGAGATAACAATCTAAAAGTCATGGGGGACTGGAATGAAGTTGTACGGGAAGGAGTAGAAGAAAAGGGTTCAGGAGAATATGGGCATGGGAGAAGAAATGAGTTAGGAGAAAGACTAATTGAGTTATGCAACGAATTTCAGCTAATAATAGCGAATACTCTGTTCAAGAATCTCAAGGGGAAGAGGTATACCTGGAAAAGGCCGAGTGATACATTACATCATGGTGAGACAGAGATTCCGAAATAAAATACTGTATTGCAAGGCGTACCCAGGAGCAGATATAGACTCAGATCACAACATAATAGTGATGAAGAGTAGGCTCAAGTTTAAGACATTAGTCAGGAAGAATCAATACGCGAAGATGTGCAATATGGAAGTACTAGGGTATGACGAGATACGCTTGAAGTTTTCTAAGGCTATAGTTACAGCAATAAGGAAAAGACCAGTAGGCAGTACAGTTGAAGAGGAATGGGCATCTCTAAAAAGGGCCATCACAGAAGTTAGAAAGAAAATCATAGGTACTAGAAGGTAACAGCGAAGAAACCATGGGTAACAGAAGAAATACTTCACTTGATTGCTGAAAGGATGAAGCACAAAAATATTCGGGGAAACTCAGGAATACAGAAAGACAAATCGCTGAGGAATAAAATAAATAGGAAGTGCAGGAAAGCTAAGGCGAAATGGTTGCATGAAAAATATGAAGAAATCAAAAAAGAAATGACTGTGGGCAGGACACACTCAGGATACAGGAAACTCAAAACGACATTCGGTGAAATTAAAAGCAAGAATGGTAACATTAAGAGTGCAACTGGAATTCCACTGCTAAATGCAGAGGAGAGAGCGGACAGGTGGAAAGAATACACAGAAAGTCTTTAGGAGGGTGAAGATCTGTCTGAAGTGATAGAAGAAGAAGTAGGAGTCGATTTAGAAGAAATAGGGGTCCAGTATTAGAGTCAGAATTTAAGAGATCTTTGGAAGACTTAAGAGCAAATAAGGCAGAAGGGAAAGATAATATTCCCTCAGAATTTCTAAAATCATTGGGGGAAGGGGCAACAAAACGACTATCCACGTTGGTGTGTAGAATGTATTAGTCTGGCGACATACCATCTGACTTTCGGAAAAATATCATCCACACATTTTCGAAGACTGCAAAAACTGATAAGTGCGAGAATCATCGGACCACCAGCTTAACAGCTAATGCATCCAAGTTGCTGAGGAGATTAATATACAGGGGAATGGAAAAGAAAACTGAGAATGTGTTAGATGACGATCAGTTTGGCTTTAGAAAGGGAAAAGACACCAGAGATGGAATTCTGGCGTTGCAGTCGATAACGGAAGCAAGACTAAAGAAAAATCCAGACACGTTCATAGGATTTGTCGAAAAGGAAAAGGCGTTCGACAATGTAAAACGGTGCAAGATGTTCGAAATTCTGAGAAAAATAGGGGTAAGTTGTAGGGAGGGACGGGTAATATACAACATGTAGAAGAGCCGTAAGGGAATAATAAGAGTGAACGACCAAGAACGAAGTGCTTGGATTAAAAAGGGCGTAAGACAGAGATGTAGTCTCCCCCCCACCCCCACCCCCTACTGTTCAACTGTACGTCGAAGAAGCAATGATGGAAATAAAAGAAAGGTTCAGGAGTGGAATTAGCCGGCCGGGGTGGCCGAGCTATTCTAGGCGCTTCAGTCTGGAACCGCGCGACCGCTGTGTGTGATGTCCTTAGGTTAGTTATGTCTAAGTTGTTCTAAGTTCTGGGGACTGATGACCTCAGATGTTAAGCCCCATAGTGCTCAGAGCCATTTGAGTGGAATTAAAATTCAAGGTGAAAGGGTATCAATGATACGATTCGCTGATGACATTGCTGTCCTGAGAGAAAGTGAAGACGACTTACATGATTTACTGAATGGAATGAACAATCTAATGAGTACAGAATATGGACTGAGAGTATATCGAAGAGAAACGAAAGTAATGAGAAGTAGCAGAAATGAGAACAGCGAGAAACTTAACATCAGAATTGATGGTCACGAAGTGGATGAAGTTAAAGAATTCTGATACCTAGGCGGTAAAATAACCAATGATGGACGGAGCAAGGAGGACATCAAAAGCAGACTAGCAATGGCATAAAGGGCATTCCTGGCTAAGAGAAGTCTACTAGTATCAAACATAGGCCTTAATTTCAGGAAGAAATTTCTGAGAATGTACGTCTGGAGTACAACATTGTATGGTAGTGAAACATGGACTCTGGGAAAACGGGAATAGAGGAGAATCGAAGCATTTGAGATGTGGTGGTACTGACGAATGTTGAAAATTGGATGAACTAATAAGGTAAGGAATGGGGAGGTTCTGCGCAGAATCTGAGAGGAAAGGAATATGTGGAAAACACTGACAAGGTGAAGGGACAGGATGATAGGACGTATGTTAAGACATAAGGGTATGACTTCCATGGTACTAGAGGGAGCTGTAGGGGGCAAAAACTGCAGAGAAAGACAGCAAATAATTGAGGACATAGGTTGAAAGTGCTACTCTGAGATTATCACAGGAGAGGAGTTCGTGGCGGGCCGCATCAAACCAGTCAGGAGAGTGATGAAGCAAAAGAAAAAAAAAAGGTATAATTTGATAACAAACACAGTCGTCAGTTATTGCTCAGTGGAGTACGGTGGCAAACGCCCAAAGTCACGTCTAATTCTTTTGAGCAGTGTAGATTTTAAGTTGTTGACCTGGTACTTGGCCTATCAAATGACACGTCCAAAAAGACGATACGAAGCAGTGACGGTACGCGTTGTTTTCTCGCGTGTTTAATGACAAGTTAACCCCCGCGCCCGCGTGCTGCAACGGCAGCAAGAAACGCCTTGCGTAGGGACGGCGCGCCGAGACGGGTAGGAGCAGGCGACTCGCTGAATTACAGGCAGCCTTGCGACGCGTCACGGCTGAGGCTACTGGGTGCAGCGGGCGAGCGATTCCGCAGGCCGGAGATAAGAGGCGCCGTAAAGCGCAGCTCTCGCGCTCGCCGCTCAGTCAAGCCATGTAGGTCAGTGCCGCTCGGGTCGCGCACCTGTCCGCCGGCCGGCTGCAGACAGCGGCCAGTCGCAGAAACGCGCCAGCGCTCTAGCGGGCTGCCGCAGCCAGGCGTCAAAGCCGCGTAGACTCACCGCACGTCTGCATCTACCATCTACACCCGTGGTCCGCGAACCACCTCAAACTCTGTGGCAGAGGGTACTTCGTGCACCAGTGTCCCTGCCCCATTTCCTGTTCCTGTCGCGAATGGTTTGCGGGTAGAACGATCGCTAGTAACCCTCTATGTGGGCTGATATTTCTCTAATGTTATTTTCGCGAGCTGTAGAGGGTATCTCAAACCTTATGAGCCAAATTTAAACATGTGATATTCGGGTGTAGAAAAATATCCGCTACCAGTCACAATAAAAGGTTATTTATTTGTCACACGACCGGTTTCGGGCTTGCGCCCATCCTCAAGTGTTTATACATTCGATACATTCGTTTACATGTTTATACTGTTGGAGATCACTGTATAAGTACAAAAAATTATTTGCTGGTGACTACACAGATACAAGTGGGACAATTGTAAGCATTTGATGAAAATATATCTGTACTTACATAAACATGAAGCACCATTATTACAGTTATGCTGTGGTGAAAGTTTTGCCACTTAGTTACACACGTAACTGTAATAATGGTGCTTCATCTTTATGTAAGTACAGATTTATTTTCGTCAAATGCTTACAATTGTCCCACTTGTATCTGTGTAGTCACCAGCAAATATTTTTTTGTATTTATACAGTGATCTCCAACAGTATAAACATGTAAACGAATGTATAAACAACTGAGGACGGGCGCAAGCCCGAGACAGGTCGTGTGACAAATAAATAACCTTTTATTGTGACTGGTAGCGGATATTTTTCTACACCCGATAGAGGAACAGTAACGGATTTCGACAGCATCCACTATGGGTAAAATTCATGTGATATTCGGTCCATAACCGATTATATTGGAATAAGGAACCAGTGGTGTGAAGTGCATATTTATTGTGTTATGGACATACACAGCGTATACCGAATAACATCAACGTAGCTCACAATAACCGTTCAAAGTGACGGCCGCCAGTCTCAGTGCATTCATGGCCACGCCGCATGAAGTTCTGCGGCACTCTTTCAGAGATCCCTGTTGTCTGTTGTACACAGGCAGCTTGGACCCTAGCAAGCAGAACTTCATCCTTTCTACAGGGGATCCATAGCCCGACATCTTGACGTAACCCCATAGGAAAAAGTCCAGAGATCTGACCATCACGCTGGCCGTGGGACAGGACCTCCGTTTCCAATCCAATGATGAGCATGTCTGTTGTTCAGTTGCTCACGGACATTAACATCGAAGTGGGCTGGTGCACCATCGTGTTGAAACCACATCCTTTTGCAGGTAATAAGGGTTTACAGTCTCCAAGAACTGTTTCATCATGTGTCACAGCAACCAGTCAAAAGGGTAGGCAGCAAGTTAGGTCCTATTAGATGAATTTGGACGATGCCCGCCAATACACTGACCAAGAATTGTTGCTGGTTGGCCACCGATATGGGTAGCGTGGCGACTGTGTGGGGATTGTCCTCACTCCAGACGTTAAATACATGCATTGATACTCGAGGTCGTCGCTTTGATCAATTACTATGAGCTACGTTGTTGTTATGCAGTGTACACTGTGTATGTTGATACCATAATAAATATGCATTTCCGACCATTGGTTACCTATCTCAACATAATCGGTTGTGGACCCACTATCACCTACTTCTATTTGACCTTAAAGATTTGAGACACCCTGTATATAGAAGGAAGCAATATATTTGTTGACTGTTCTACGAACGTATGCTCTTGGAACTTTAACAATAAACCACATCGTGATGCACAACACCTTACTTGTAACGTCTGCCAATGGAGATGGCTGATCATTCACGTGAAGTTTCTGCGCTTACTAAATACATGTGTAACAAAATGCTCTCCTCTTCATTGGATCTTCTCTATTTCATCTGCCAATACTAACCCTTACAGATCACAGACTGACGAGCAATATTCAAGTATTGGTCGAAAGAGGGTTTTGTAAGCTACCTCGATTGTGAGTGGATCAGACTTCCCGAGGATTCTTTCAACGGAATCTAAGTCTGGGATCTGTCTTACCAACTATTAGTTTTAAGAGATCGTTTCACTTTAAATAGCTCCGCACGCATACTCCAAGAATCGTGTAGTCATACAGTGGATCTTTGTGCCTATTTATGTGCAATACGTTACATTTGTTTATGTTGAGAGTCATTGCCTCTCCCTACACCAAGTGTCGATTCTCTGAAGATCTTCCTGTATTTTGCTACAGTTTTCTAGCGTTGCAGCTTCTCTGTTTAAAACAGCGTCATCCTCGAAAAGCCTCATGAAACTTCTGACATTATCTAATAGGACACTTATACACAGGTTGCAAAAGGTACAAGTGCAGACATTTGTATATATGGTACCTTAATATGGACGCACATCCGTGCTTCTGTTTGTTTTTTTCTCTCTGCGTCCAACAGTCTTCGAGTAAACACGTCACATATTTAGTATCTGATGTTCCGCGCACCACGAAGTGTACTAGACCTGACAGTATAGACTAAACGCTTAGCGTCCACACTTCAACAGCTGCCACCTGCTGCTCAGGAGAAAATAAGCATCAATGGTTTGCTCTTGCCACACATAACTGAAAGTGCTAACCAACCAGAAAATATACTACTCATGAAAGCTATACTTATTAGTCCGAATATGAACTACATACTGATGTAATGTTGTTCAGTATGCTGTCCTCAGTCACCAATAGAAATATCTGCATTTATATCCATTACACCCTCCATGCTGTGAAAAGTAATGGTCCTGTAACAATTTCTTGCTTTAGTCCCAAAGTTACATCTGTGTCTGAAGACTTATCTCTATTCAGAATGACAAAGTTTCCTAGAAACTCTAAGGCGCTGCAGTCATGGACTGTGCGGCTGGTCCCGGCGGAGGTTCGAGTCCTCCTTCGGGCATGAGTGTGTGTGTTTGTCCTTAGGATAATTTAGGTTAAGTAGTGTGTCAGCTTAGGGACTGATGACGTTAGCAGTTAAGTCCCATAAGAATACACACACATTTGAACATTTGCCTAGAAACTCTACAATTTAGTCACACACCTGATAGTATTTTGTTCATCAGGGGACAGTGCAGAACTGTATCAAACGCGTTCCAGAAGTCAAGGACAGGGCACCTACCTGTGCGCCTGTAGCTACTGCTTTCTGAGTCTCGTGAATGAACAGAGTGAACTGGGTTCCACACCATTGTTGTTTTCAAAATCCATGGTGATTTCGACAGAGGAGTTTTCGGTTTCCAGAAATGTCATAATACAAGAACGTAAATTGTTTTCGAGGATTTTACAACGGACTGACATCAAACATACAGGCCCACAGTTCTGCGCGCCTCTTTGACAACTCCATCGATGGCTCGTACACCTAATTACGGACAGCAGAGCCAAGCGTTCTGTCATAATTACTAAAGAACGCAACAGTTCAGAGTTTGGCTTGTTCACCACAGTACTTCATAATGGATGTCTGTCGATTTTACTGTGGGTGGAGCTCGCGGAAAACACTCTAACGTAGTATCCCGCGCAGAGACGCACTCTCGCCCTGAGAGCTGGGTGACTCCACCCTTCTCTCCCAGAGGGGCGGTCGCCTTCGTTAACTGTCGCCTGCCGACCTGAGCGCTTGGTGTGTTCTCGTTGCTCTGTCTTTACTGTACAGCGCGACACCCCAGACTTCGCGCACTGTGGCTCCTGGTACGCTCTTCATAATCAGGCTGCTGTGATTAAATGCAGTGCAACTAAACTGATGTCGGAAGAGGCAAACGACGAAGCAAATATCTCATTCTTTAAATTGCGCTTAAGAATTTGCTGGAACTGGTAGAAATTTCAGTAGTACAATAAGCAGAATAAAGAAGAAATGCAGAAAAACAGCTGCTAATATTTCGCAACGGTTCACTACTTCGGGAAACACGAAGAATAAGGAGACGCCGCGTGGGGTAGCCAAGCGGTCTAGGGCGCCTACCGGCGGAGGTTCGAGTCCTCCCTCGGACATGTGTGTGTGTGTTAGATTAAGTGGTTAGATTAAGTGGTGTGTAAGCCTAGGGACCGATGACCTCAGCAGTTTGGTCCCATAGGAACTTAACCACAAATTTCCAATAGGGAGAAGAAAATTTCATATTTGAGTAATATTGATCAATATTGATTCGTGCTTCGGTAGCTCAAATGGTAGAGCACTTGCCCGCGAAAGGCAAAGGTCCCGAGTTCGAGTCTCGGTCGGGCACACAGTTTTGGTCTGTCAGGAAGTTTCATTGATCAATAGCTTTTCACGCAAGTTATACATAATATAAATCTGACACGGTTCGTAATTTCACAATGTCAGTATCGTAGTAAGCAATGCTGACTGCTACGCTAAATTTTTTGTACCTTCTTTGTTTGACGACACTTCCTTCTGGCAAATGTGGTCGAACATGTTTTACTTTGGTTGCGCCTTTTTTACGCGACTATTTATTTGTCGATGCTGTAACGAGAAACTATTGAAAATGAACGTCTATATTTTTCAAATTATTTGTTGTATTAATATAACCTGTCAATATGATCGTCTGAGGACTCGCTAGCTGTCATTTACAGTTCGTGTGAGATATGCGTTTGCGCGAAAGATTCTGTCTTCGAACTGAACCTCCCCTACTGTGCCATGATCGCTCACAATTTAGCCCCCACCGCTACCACTTTCCCCTCTCCGACTGCGCTATCGGCACTCGAGTGCACGGCCTGCCTGGTGAAACATTATACACGGAAAAAAACCTAACTTTTTGTCATTTGTTTAACTAATAACTTATTTCTGCGACCCATTGTCCAATATAATGCTGTGAGCAGGAATATCAAATTTACAATCATCAGAGAAATTAACTGCCAATAGCAATAATCAAAATAATACATTCGAGATCGTAGAAAACTAAAATAAATAGCGGGTAAATAGGTTTTACAAAACTGCATTGGGTAATCAGCAGGCTTTGCAGTATCAAGAAGTGAAGAATAGCTGAATGCTGGTTGTTTATTCAATAGCTGTTCAGGATGGCTGTTGTAGTGTCTCTTGGTCTTAAATATTTCAAGCAGTGATGGCTTCTGCCCATTCCACCTACACTGCAGTATTCTACGTCTACCATACAACTGGGCCTGGTTCCCATAAAATACTGTACTGCAGGGAGAATTGACACAACATGTCACTGCATGAAATACTCGAGGCCAAGAGGTTCTCCTATATTTGAACTGTGATAAAACACGACTTTCTGCTATGACCATCCCTCCTGAAGATTCTAGCCCCGCAGTGTCAACGGTATCTCTTTGGAGTTTGGAACGGATCAGTGCCACTGGAAAATCAAAACTTCAAGCCCGTAACTGTGGCTCGGCCATGTGACCGAACCTCGCGAGGCTTGAAGACGGCAGGTCACTGTGTTCGAAACTCATGGGACGCACCTAATTTGTCACTTTAATAATTATCTATTATTATCTTAAATATCATTTAACTCTTTCACAAACCAGTTTTTTTTCAGAAGCTCAGCTGCAGCAGTAAAGAATGTACGATATTTCACTGAAAACCAGTTTTCGAAAATTTGCCAAAATAGCCTGAGAACTACTGCTCGAATAGACATATTATATCAATCTATTTCCAGCTCCGCGTTCCTGCTCCGACGAGCCACTGGCTACCGACCGGCCAATGCCGTCATTCGAATGCGGCATTGGAGATATGAGACCAGTACAACGACCTCCCTGCCGTCATCACCTTCCCAGACCTCGCAGCTACCACTTCCTCGATTGGTGTGACGAAGCTTAGCATCACGTACCAATTCTTCCAACGAGGATACATACCTTGAAGTACCGGGAACTGAACCGCGGGCTTCCGCATGGTCATCCCATAGGCTGAGCACTCAGCTACGATACGGGTACGGTCAGTCTACGCTCATTTAAAAACGGCGTAGGAAGAGAAAGCTTACTCAGTGTGAATACTTTGAACTTGCACTCACTGAGCGTGTACACCACTTGGAGGAAGAAAAACGTTTCCAGGGTAATTACCTCTTCTTCTTAGCATTACTACCCTCTAGCACAGGGTCCACTGTACTGAAGAATTGGCAAATTTATTTTAATTAACTTTGCGGTCAGATGGTCTTCCTGTTCCGCAGTCGTCAGTTGAAAATGGTTCAAATGGCTCTGAGCACTATGGGACGCAACTGCTGAGGTCATTAGTCCCCTAGAACTTAGAACTAGTTAAACCTAACTAACCTAAGGACATCACACACATCCATGCCCGAGGCAGGATTCGAGCCTGCAACCACCTTCTCAACTATAATGAACCCGAAGTATGGTTCGATTTTAGGTCTATAATCACAGCCGACCCAGAATGCTCCCCATCCACATTGTATGAGATCAAATTGCAAATAGAATCGGTAAGAAGAACAAGAGCCAGCCGAAGACTGAATACGGCTGAGATAATTCAGGCAAGAGGCGAGACACTTGAAGAAAGACTACACCGGCTGATATAAATACTCTGGACCTTAGAAGAACTACCGACACATTGCAAAAGTCTCTGATCTATCCAGTCCATCAGAAGAGTGAAAAACTGAAATGTGACTGCTATCGAGGAATTTCATTTCGAACATAACTGTACTCAGTTGAAGCACTCATCATAGCTTGGTTCAAAATGGTTCAAATGGCTCTGAGCACTATGCGTCTTAACTTCTGAGGTCATCAGTCGCCTAGAACTTAGATCTAATTAAGCCTAACTAACCTAAGGACATCACACACATCCATGCCCGAGGCAGGATTCGAACCTGCGACCGTAGCGGTCGCTCGGTTTCAGACTGTAGCGCCTAGAGCCGCACGGCCACTCCGGCCGGCTCATCATAGCTATCCGCATTGCTTATCACACAAAGATCCAGAAAGGGAAGACACCCAGTCTCAGTATTTGAGCATATCGCAAAAAAAGAAACCACGCAGAGCTAGCCTGGTAGCCTGGATAAAAGTTTTGCCAAAACCACAGAACTGGCTTACAGTCGTTACTGTTCGTAATTACGAAGCGATACTGCAGACAGTGTGAGAACAGTAAAAGTTCATGCAGTCGTATTGCCACATCTGGCAGGCCAGAAGATAATGGAGGTGAATTGTGCCGTGATAGCTACGGGTCCCTGTACGTAATGCTGAACACTGTAATTATGTAATAACGATGAGAAATCTAAATGGGAAATATCCACACATTGTTTAAATCGCATGAGGTTTTCAACATTACATAGAACACTGCAATGAGCACTCAAGGCCATATGTGAACAATGAAAATGCTACAAGTTGTGACAACAAAAAAGTTTCCAGCGATCCAGGAAAATACTTGCTCTATTATAATTCCTGCCTTGCGTCATAATATTTATTTTTAATTGGGTAATTAATTTCGGTTGGTAATGACCATCTTCATACCTGAGTATAAAAGTTTTGCATTGTACATATCACGCCATGCAAAACGTTTCAACTCAGGCCTGATGATGGTCATTACCGACCGAAATTCATTACCTGATTACAAATAAACATTGTGATGCAAGACTGGAATTTCAGTAAAGGAAATAAAAATGCTCACATCGTCCGTAAGATGGTATCAGTTCGACTTGATCGTAATGAAAATTTATGACCATTAAAAAGGCTTGCCCCGACGTTTTTTCGGTCTCTGAACAAAATGTACAATATTCATTCTCCAGAGATTCAAGATGATATGATACAAAGGTCTGTCATATGATACAAATGGTCTGTTAAGTTGGACAAAGTGAAAGCAAAACACTATAAAGCTAACAAAAGATTCAGTCAAGTGGCACCTTCTGTGTGAATAAGGCGTTAAACGACTTAAAATGACTTATAGGGACCACAATTCTCTAGTTCACCCTCACCTCTAGTCAGTACGCATTAAAATCACATTGTAGGGATCAATAGTCACCACCTGATTTACTAAGAAAGACGGGATCTCCCACCACAGGAGGCCAGGATATCTCACCTCGAACTTTTGGCCTTCCAGATGGTAGCGTAGCGTGTTATCGCTGGCCTTATCTATTCGATTTCTTCTTGCTGTCATTTCAGACCATTCCAGAAGTTTGTTGCCACTTTCGCTACACTGTGAGCCTGCGATATACATCTTAAATGCATTCTTTGTCGTGCTCCAGATAGACAGCAAGAAAGAGCAAACTGCACGCTTCAAGGTTCCGTCAGTCAAGCGCGTCAAAACATTCATAATACAGCCATCCAACGAAAACAATAACGTGATCATGTGCCTTCATTCACGCCTTTCATTTATCCTTCTAGAGCATGTCCTTGAGACGACCGATCAGATTACGGAATGGTGTGCACGCGTTTAAGAGTATCGTGTTCAGCGTACTACCTTCACGTTTTCTTTCTCTCTTCATAACGTCTTACACAATATGCATAAGAAAATAAAATAAAGAGTAAACGTCAGCACACAAATTCAGATACAAAAATTATATACCAAAACCGATTAAACAGGGCAAAAGAAAACACTGGCGGATCATTAAAAACACATGTTCTGACTTATTTCCTTCTTCAGCTAGTCGTAGTATGTACTATACAACTGCTGCAGTAAGCAATCGATCTGCATTAAAATCACTCCACATTAATTATCCATTTTTGGTGGATGATACAATAAATATATTTATGTGCAAGGAATTCGAATTTGTTGTTCCATGTTATGATGCGTCTTGCCCCTGAACGTTTGTGTGCAAGCGCACGCGCGCATATGTGTGTGTGTGTGTGAGAGAGAGAGAGAGAGAAAGGGGGGGAGGAAGAATGTGGGGGGATGAAATATATATTTTCATCGCCTCATTATCGACAGTTACCTCTGGAGATGTCACTGTAATGTGAAGAATGTACACTGTCTGATTTAAGCATCACCAAAAGACGCTAACTGGTCAGTAATATCAAGGATCACATTGCAGTCACCGTTCAAAGCGGCACACGATGCGCTGTTTAGATGGAGAATGATGAGAAGACATATTCACTCTATGACAGAAGTAATATACAGGACACCACTCTGACACAACCTGTTCAGAATCAGGCCGAAAAGACCAAATAAACTGAACGATTTTAAGGAATAGCACCGCGACTCTTGATGGTCAATATTACTGTGAGACAGAGGTAACCAGCAAACCGCCAACGGTTCCTGCATCGCATAACCGTTTGGTTCGGAAACTGTTTTACTAATCACTCTAAATGTCGACTAAGCACCTACCTTAGTGTTTTCAGTCCCATTAGTATACCCACATCACATCAGTGATTATTGAACAAAATAGTAGGCTAAACAGGGTGCCCCAAGATTTGAGGGTCAAAATTATACGGACAATGCAGGACGCTAAACTGAATATTTTGAGAGAAGGAAACGATGGTTGGACATGAATATTCCGGGCGGCGCGAGGACTTGAAGGATCAACGCAGGTACGCACACATTTACAGACAGCGTATGTTTCATGACAAACAAATGCTTGTCGCATCCACACTGACGGTCCTATTAAAACAACACACAATCGCTTTTGATGGGACCACGGTGTTTTTTATTGTTAACAGATCACGCCTGGATGCCGAAGACGGATCACAACTCGTCACACGAATTAAGAAAAATGCCTTACACAAATAATGCAGCAGTTAATAGTGCCCAGAAACCGAACGAATGTACAAGTGTCGCCCTAGCAGGAAGAAATTTATCGGCATGGATAGAAATTGGGCCGGTCTCAGAGAGCTGGAAAAGGTTCTCAACAAGAAAACTATTCGCACAGCAGTTGTTGAGGGAATTCTTTAGATTTTTTCGGCGATGTGTTGACATCTTCAGGTTTCAGGTGTTCTGCTGGTTATGAGTGACCATGCAAAATATTTTGACATCGTGACCCTTTGTCTTAATCAGTTTCAGGTAGCACCTGAAGAAGGCAACGAATCGCGTTGTCGAAATACTGTGCATGGACGACACTGGTATTCGGCAGAATACCCGGCACTTCAAGATGTTATATTTTGAGGAGATGGTGTGGGAACGATGGAATGAAGATTCATCAATAAGTACCATCCAGCTTGCCAGCGATGTGTACACTTTGAGGAATACAGTGGCAAGAGTGCTGGTGGAGCAGAAATTGCATCCCTGTCACTAACAACGTAAGCAAGCAACGGGAACAAATGATTTCGAAACCAGAGTTCAGTTAAGTCAATAGACTATCGAGCACAGAACTGCATTTATAGTGTTTGCATTGAAACTAGCGGTCATCATTTCCAACTATTAGTTCCTCATTTCGGTGTACTCAGTTTAAGATTTGCAACCAGTTTATAATTTTAGATCTTAATGTTTGGAGCGACTTGGCAGCTTGACAGCGGCAGTGATGCCTTGAAACGACTACTACATCCTTCAAATGCTACCCGTGCTTAGGTTCAGAAATACAAACCATAAGCTCGTCTGCACAGTGGAGACTGTGCAGGTAACCTTTTGCGGCGTCACATGGAGGTAATTAAGAGTTACAACGATAAGAATGCTACGTGAAGGGCCACGTTACAGCGGTAACTCGTAAAATGGTTAATCTTTTCAACTTATTCATGAAACTAAATTCGATGGAAAATACATGTCCCGATACCTGTGAATTCAATCCAATTCGAAATGAGTTTCTGACACGATATCGTGACATGATCCGATAGGAGGAGGTAGTAAAATATTATCTGGCAGAGCACAATGAGTACGAAAAAACGAACCTTGGTGGGAAGTGTTCACAGATACTGGTTCACTGGTAAAAATCAGGGTTTATGTCAAAATAATTCAGATATGAGTAGAAAGAGCCTGAGCCGGCCGGAGTGGCCGTGCGGTTCTAGGCGCTGCAGTCTGGAACCGCGAGACCGCTACGGTCGCAGGTTCGAATCCTGCCTTGGGCATGGATGTGTGTGATGTCCTTAGGTTAGTTAGGTTTAACTCGTTCTAAGTTCTAGGGGACTAATGACCTCAGAAGTTGAGTCCCATAGTGCTCAAAGCCATTTGAACCATTTTTTTTTAGAAAGAGCCTGTTTACCAGTGTTTAGGTTTTATGGGAGTCGTACACGCAATGATGAGACTATTTCTTCGCATGACGCCCACGAGTGCCTTCAGCACTGTAGTGTTAACTAATGTAACGATGACATATTATCCAGCTAGCACAGAAAGTAAAAAATTGGAACTGCTGCCTCAGCACTACTTTGACATCTGGGGCAGATAACTAAAAGCACCGCTACTTAGCTCGCCAAGTCATCGTTTCGCTTGGAAAACAGTGACTGTATCTTGGGCAACCAGTTAATAAAGTCCGTAACGTAATCACCGTGACAGCGATCACGAGGATGAATGAGCCGCACTACATCTCATGACGTTATAGGGAAAAAAGGATTTTAGTTGGGACAAAAGCTTACCACCAGACGTGGAGGTCTTCATTCGCTGGAATTTTAATGCACTGTTAGCTTCCGGAGGGAGCCAATTACAGAATGGAGACGGAGTACAAACATGCCATGAAGGATGTCAGGCATGTCCTTTCCAAAGAAAACATCCTGTCATTTGAGTTGAAAGATACAGCGAAACTACGGAGAACCTAAATGCGATCTGAAGTTTGGCCCTCCGAATGCAAAAGCATTGTCTTAGCCACTGAACCATCTCCCTGGGAGGTAATTCATAAGACCACGAGGCAGTATTTTCTAAGAATCTTTTGTGTGGACAGGCTACCAAAATTTTAAGAGCAGTCTTGCACATTGCATGGGATGCCTTTCGTGCAGGGTACCCTGACTGAGTTTACACTGTTTCTTGGTGACGTTCAATAACCTGAAAACATAACAATGACAAATCACATTGCACTTCTTCGAATTTTTCATTTGCTATAATCGTCCAGATTTAATACAAAATCATGCAGAATTCTAACTGAGGGTAGGTTGGCGAGTATCTCGTAAGCTACTTGCCTGAAATAGAAATTGCACTATCGAGTACAGTCTACGCAGATTCGCCTTCTCCACTGTAAGATTCGTGTGATTTTTCACCTAACTGTGGAAGACTAAAAAAGCATGAAAATTAAGTCTGTGCATTCAGGACCAATGATGTATAATAAGAAGCATTTTCAGGATTTTGTTTTAGCTTCACTTTATGCCTACATTATGTAATTCTCTCAGAATGGGCTCCCAGACCAAGCCATTCCAGTCCTCTTGGGTTTTTCTCCCAGAACAACTGCCCAATCGTAATTTCTGCCTAATTTCTGTCTTGTATGTCAAGTTGTGTTATTACTCTAATATATAATTATTCCTTATTCTTACGATGAAAATATCCTATTTATTTCATCTTTACTATGATCCTAGGCATACACAAGGGTGACGGCAAGCAAGTTGAGTGGGGAGGGAGTGAGAGGTAATAACTTATGATGCTTCCAGAAGCGGTATTTGAATTTGCACTTGTTACTACTGTACTTATATTTTCGACAGTGAGACTGGATTATAATGCAAAAACCACGTGGAGTGCTCATCTAACTGTGGAAATATTCATGGTGGGATTTACTTCGAGGGACAGGAAAAGAAACAACTGCATCAGGAAACAGACTATAGTTGTAATGAGAATGAGACGGCGGTAGGGACGTGCAGACGTGCGATTACATGATCGATGGCCGCGGAAGATCTTTGCTGGATTCTATGCGGTAGGAAGACCGTACTGCATGGGAGGGTTCTCGAGTAGGTCTTTATTCATCAGTGAATGTCGAGCTGCTGAAGACGAAGCTTAAGTGACAGCGTATTGCCGTCAGTCCAGCAATTGACTCAAGGAAGAAATCACTGTGGTCATAACTCACACAGCTGCGTTCTTAATCCTGAAGACCAAACCTTTTAATCTTCAGAATGTCGTCAGAGAACACCAGAAAAATTGTCGTCAGATACGACATGCACAAATGGCTTTGAGCAGTATGGGACTTAACTTCTAAGGTCATCAGTCCCATAGAACTTAGAACTACTTAAACCTAAATAACCTAAGGACATCACACACATCCATGCCCGAGGCAGGATTCGAACCTGCGACCGTAGCGGTCGCGCGGTCCCAGCCTGTAGCGCCTAGAGCCGCTCGGCCACTTCGGCCGGCCGATATGTACAGAGAGGGAGGAAACGCCAGTTGCCATGTATTTAACCACTTCGTCGCACAGACGTGTACTGAATTACGAATATCACCCACCAACTTCTCTAATGTCCAGACTACCCTCTCCGAACGTCGACAGGGGCAAAGGAGTAATATTGTCATACTATGGCCAACGGAATCTTTCATTCGAGTATTTCGAGCACGCCTCATGATCCCACTTGAAGCTTCGGTTTGGCAGTGTTCCTCATGTATCTGCTTGCATGTCTGGGTGAACAGACATTGTTGACGAAAGACAGCCACCCGAAATTACTTCGAACTAAATTCACTGAACACAAATAGCTTGGTTTCAGCTGTGTTAAGTATAGATGTACTACTGGCAGGTGATGTATGAAAATTTATGCCTGACTCGAACTCGGATTTCCCGCTTATCGCATGCGGTCGCTTTAACTTTTAGGCTCTCCGGGCACGACTCCCGCACGGACATAAACTTCCATATGGCACACTGTCTATATCCCCCCCCCCCCCCCCGTCCCTCTATACCACAGTCTCAAACATACATACATACGTCACCAACAGGTGCTGACGCCAAGCTATTCTCATTCAGCGAATAACGAATTTATATCGAAGTTTTTCATCTACATTTACACCTTGTGAGTTGAGTACAGTTCACCAATCCCTTCTTGCTCCGGCGCGACAGCAGAGATCCAGGACCGAACACAGCCCCCGTTCAGAAAAAAATAATGCGTATCACGTGGAATGGTGCTTCGGAAATTATTCCTGCGGCCAAATGAAGTTTAGACACAGTATCGCAGATGCAACCGCATTCTCTTCACTACATTATTTAGTCACTTAATAAAAGAAGAAATGCGAAATTTTCGCTCGCCAAAGCACGTCTCGCAAATCCTGCTTGCAACAGCAGCGAAAGAATTAAGCGTGCAGCAGTTCTGTGGAACACAGAACGTTAGGTATGTGGAGCGGTTTCTCCCCCGCGGTATGCAAATTGAGCAAGGTCAGCATACAAGGAGATCAACATTGGCAGAAAAGTTCTCTGCAGCGAGGCGGTTTATGAGAGCGATTGGTATTTGCACCTACAGGTGGACAAAGAGTTCGCTGCGCCACGGAGAAGGCAACAGAGTTTGCTGGAAACTTTCACCGAGAATCGACTGTTTGCACCGTGTCCTCCCCCTGCGGTACACGTCGTGCGTCAGTTTCCCTTCGATCAGTGTTCACTACGTCAACAGAACAAGAGCGTTCGTCATTCCGCCGCTGTCATTACTGGCGGCGTGTCGCAAACTACTTGTTTTCTGGATTTTTGCAATACTGAATAATCTGTGAGTTTCCACTTCCAGGTGTGGTCTAACGCAGCATTACTGTACAACGAAACAGAATGAAAACAAAACATTGTGTATACAGTAACACATTAAGGATTGTTGAGGGAGAAAGCATCCAGCCGCTAATACTTCTGTGAACCTAGCTTTATTTTACACTGATGACCGGTTTCAGACCATTTTACTCATATTCAGATGACTACACCTGTTTTACAGGAGATTCTGATAGAAAGGTTGTCATCTGAAGATGAGCATAATGGTTCCAAACCAGTCGTATCAGTAAAATAATGCTTCTTAAAAGTATTTGTTCCTGGTTGCAGCCTTTCTCAATAATCTTCAACTAAATAACAGAAATGGAGTTCGACAAGATCCAGCGTGGCCAAAATAAAACAAGAACGGTGTACATGTAAAGTCTTATATGAGGCGTTTTAAGGTGAAAAAACTTACTGTGAGGCACACAGCTCTTACATCTTCAGTTTTGTTTCTTGTGTAAGCGATCTTATATCGTAGTTTAGGCGCTTACTGCTACATTTACAAAATGTAAATACGTGAACTATCGCCGTGATTATGGGCTAGATGTATTTCATATAAAACTTAAAAACAGTGTGCGATACTATATAGATACCTATGGTTTAATTAATGTTTCTCAATTTTATCGCTTTCCACCACAACAGCATCATTGAAACACTTGACAAACTTAGAACAGACGCCTTCTTCATGATACTATCATCTGATTTTCTGCCACGGTGCATGGCCATATAATAACTGTTGAGTTAGTATGTTTAATAATTACACATCTGGTCACGCTCGTTGAAATGCGAGATGTTGTTATGAAACAGGTACCTGAAGATCATCTTTTAAGGTTTGGACTTCGTAAGAACTAATATACTGCGGTGTACGAACTACGTGGCTCAGTCAATTTCGGTCCTACAGTCATTTTGAAAAGCCCGTGAGATGAGACTTGTCCCCCACCCTATTCCTTTCCCGAGTGGGAGGAAAGAAAAATGCTCCTCTGTATGCGCTCTAATTTCTTGTTACATTTCTAATATTATTCATATGTGACAGGTACGATGGCAGCGGAAAGACTATTACACAGCCTATCTCTAATATTTTCGAAATGTATCCAGAAAAGTTATAACTATCGAAGCCGATCGGTAATTACAGCTACCACATATAGCAAAACCGCTGTTCGCCAAAAATCAGTTTTTTTTCTACTGTCATCAGATATGAAGTGTAGATACGTAAGTAAATTATTCTCGTAATGATATAGAAAAGAGAGTATACAGTTGATTAATGATTCTAAGTGTGAAATACAAATTAATACGACGGCGCCTAGCATTTGTTCACAGATGTCACGGTGTGCGACGTTTCCAATGCCGAACGGTGCATAGGAAGCCTCGTGAAAGTGCATCTCACCATTTTCTACTTCGGTTTCAACTTTACAGGCGGTCTGTCGACAACATGCCTAACTGTGGAAGTGAAATTTTTAGTCATATTTACCTGCACCTAGACAAATTCTGGGTGACTTGAACTTCTTTTTCACATCTCTATCTGCAGATAGAAGCGGTACAGACGTTTACATGCCAACATGCGTTCTGTACACAGAAATTACCTTCATTCTTTCGTTTCGTTATATCTCACACAAAAAGCTGATATCGCTTCGTCGCGTAGCCAGCGAGTGAATCGACGAAGCGTATTTTTTGTACATGCGAGAAGCAACGCAAATAGAGAATAAGTTATGTCGAAGAATATCAAATGTAGATGTGCCCTTTAGAAACTATAGAAAAAATTATGCCAGTTAGAAGTTGATTAGTTAGATAGTACGAAGCCCATGTGTACCTTCTTCGCAAATTAGTTTCTGTTCGCACTGTATCAAGAGAGATATAGTGACTGATATACTGTCAACACTAAATAGATGAACATCTGAAACTGGAAGAGAGGTCTATTAGCACGATGCCAAACAGTTGACTTCGCAAATCATGTGGCTCAAATTCCGCTCATGGGCGACAGACGCTATTCTATAAAGTTTAATAACGATTTCTTCCTGCTTAGTAAATTCCGAACTATTTGACCTCAGTCACAGAACTTCAATTACAATATAATTAATAACTTTATCATTCATTTATAAATATAAATTTGCAGATAATCACTGTAAATAATTCATCTGGGAACTGCCACGACGCATCTCTGTATACTGTGTTCGTTCTAGTACTTTTAGTCCGGGGCGGTAGTTTCAGAGACTTCAAGCGGAAGATCAGCAGTGCAGATGACCGCGTACTGCATTTCTACGTAACTGCTGACCTCTTGACACTCTTTGAAAGACTAAATCGGTGTAAGTAATTACGAGGTAACATAGTTTGTAAGCGAGGTGTTCTGTTTTGCCAGAGTAGGCAAAACGCAATGCAGCAGCTGGTTTGTCGCGCTGACCTTCACTATTCGACACATGCAGGTTGCTGCAGTGAGGAGGAGACACGAGTTAGTAAATGATAGTATGGACCATTCAAAAGGAGAAACAGCAATTAATAGAAATGTGAAACTTCCTGGCAGATTAAAACTGTGTGCCGGACCGAGACTCAAACTCGGGATCTTTGCCTTTCGCGGGCAAGTGCCAGGAAGTTTCATATCAGCGCACACTCCGCTGCAGAGTGAAAATCTCATTCTGGAAACATCCCCCAGGCTGTGGCTAAGCCATGTCTCCGCAATATCCTTTCTTGCAGGAGTGCTAGTCCTGCAAGGTTCGCTGGAGAGCTTCTGCTAAGTTTGGAAGGTAGGAGACGAGATACTGGCAGAAGTAAAGCTGTGAGGACGGGGCGTGAGTCGTGCTTGGGTAGCTCAGTTGGTCAACTCGGAGGGTGTCCGGTTCGTAGCCGGCATGGTAGCTCAGCGTGTTCGGTCAGAGGGTTAGCTGCCCTCTGTAATAAAAAAACTGAGTTAATCGATCAACGACGAACTTAAACGGGTGTCTTACGACGTCCGCCCCGAGCAGAGGCAACGAACGAAAACGAACAAAAATGAGATAAAAAAAGTTGGTAGAGCACTTGCCCGCGAAAGGCAAAGGTCCCAAGTTCGAGTCTCGGCCCAGCACACAGTTTTAATCTGCCAGGAAGTTTCATATCAGCGCACACTCCGCTGCAGAGTGAAAATCTCATTCTGGAATAGAAATGTGTATTTTACTACCAACGGTTTTCTAGTTACAGCAGCTTGCTGCTAACGGAAACGAAATATTTGTTTTGTGGTAAATTAACAAATAGTGCCCGCCTCCATAGCAGTGCGGTGGGGTTCCACTCGGCGGGAGGCCGATTCGAATCCTGGTGGTGGGTGAAATTTTGATTGCCAGTATTTGGTCGGTATGGAGAGGAGACCGATCACCAGTCTTTGCGCCAGTGTCATGGGCTAAATTTCACTCCTGTCCGCAGTCTTTTATGAAGAGAGGACATGTGACACCGCTGATGGAGATCCGTCCGTCGGGCGGGAACGTTAAACTCGGCCGCCCCTTACTGCCATTGGAGAGTAGTAGTCTGTTAATTGCTATACGACCGCGACCTGCAATAAAGCACGTGACGATTTGGTTGGAAAGAAGGAATTCCGATCTCTGCCGTGCTTGAGCAATGAAAGAATTGAATTTGTACGAAAGTCGGGACTCGAACCCAGGTCTCCTGCCTACTAGGCAGATGCATAAACCATCTACGCCATCCTGGCACAGTGGTTTGACACAATTGCAAGGAATACCCATGCACGCCTTCCACATCAGTCCAAATTCCTATTATTTGTTGCAAACTACCAAAGTAGCGTACCCTAGCCCTTTTTCCTCTTTTTTTGATCGTCGCATCAAGCGAAGCCGCGCACGAGGTTTCTGCCAATAGTGCTCTGCACTGAATGAGCATCTTAGCCTCCACGGCGCATATACAGGGTGGTCCATTGATCCTGACCGGGCGAAATATCTCACGAAATAAGTGTCAAACGAAAAAACTACAAATAACGAAACTTGCTTAGTTTCAAGGGGGAAACCAGATGGCGCTATGGTTGGCCCGCTAGATGGCGCTGCCATAGGTCAAACGGATATCAACTGCGTTTTTTTAAATAGTAAACCCCATTTCTTATTACATGTTCGTGTAGCACGTAAAGAAATATGAATGTTTTAGTTGAACCACTTTTCTCGCTTTGTGATGGATGGTGCTGTAATACTCGCAAACATATGGTTCTCAATTTTAGACGAACAGTTGGTAACAGGTAGGTTTTTTAAATTAAAATACAGAACGTAGGTACGTTTGAACATTTTATTTCGGTTGTTCCAATGTGAGACATGTGCCTTTGTGAACCTATCATTCCAGAGAACGCATGCTGTTACAGCGTGATTACCTTTAAATACCACATTAATGCAATAAATGCTCAAAATGATGTCCGTCAACCTCAATGCATTTGGCGACACGTGTAACGACATTCCTCTCAACAGCGAGTAGTTCGCCTTCCGTAATGTTCGCACATGTATTGAAAATGCGCTGACGCATGTTATCAGGTGTTGTCGGTGGATCACGATAACAAATATCCTTCAACTTTCCCACGGAAAGAAATCCGGAGACGTCAGATCCGGTGAACGCGCGGGCCATGGTATGGTGTTTCGACGAACAATCCACCTGTCATGAAATATGCTATTCAATACCGCTTCAACCGCACGCGAGCTATGTGCCGGACATCCATCACGTTGGAAGTACATCGCCATTCTGTCATGCAGTGAAACATCTTGCAGTAACATCGGTAGAACTTTATGTAGGAAATCAGCACACATTGCACCATTTACATTGCCATCGATAAAATAGGGGCCAATTATCATCCCTCCCATAATGCCGCACCATACATTAACCCGCCAAGGTCGCTGATGTTCCACTTATGGCAGCCATCGTGGATTTTTCGTTACCCACTAGTGCATATTATGCCGGTTTACGTTACCGCTGTTGGTGAATGACGCTTCGTCGCTAAATAGAACGTCTACAAAAAATCTGTCATCGTCACGTAATTTCTCTTGTGCCCAGTGGCACAACTGTACACGACGTTCAAAGTCGTCGCCATGCAATTCCTGGTGCATAAAAATATGGTACGGGTGCAATCGATGTTGATGTAGCATTCTCAACACCGACGTTTCTGAGATTTCCGATTCTTGAATAATTTGTCTGCTACTGATGTGCGGATTAGCCGCGACAACAGCTAAAACACCTACTTGGGCATCATCATTTGTTGCAGGTGGCTGAACGCTTCCTGTTTCCTTAAATAACGTAACTATCCGGCGAACGGTCCGGACACTTGGATGATGTCGTCCAGGATACCGAGCAGCATACATAGCACACGACCGTTGGGCATTTTGATCACAATAGCCATACATCAACACGATATCGACCTTTTCCACAATTGGTAAACTGGCCATTTTAACGCGGGTAATGTAACACGAAGCAAATACCGTCCGCACTGGCGGGATGTTACGTGATACCACGTACTTATACGTTTATGACTATTACAGCGCCATCTATCACAAAGCGAAAAAAATGGAACTAAAACATTCATATTTCTTTACGTTCTACACGAAATGTAACAAAAAAATGGGGGTTCCTATTTAAAAAAAACGCAGTTGATATCCGTTTGACCTATGACAGCGCCATCTAGCGGGCCAACCATAGCGCCATCTGGTTTCCCCCTTCATGCTAGACGAGTTTCGTTCTTTGTAGTATTTTCGTTTCATGCTAATTTCGTGAGATATTTGGCCCGGTCACTATAAATGAACCGCCCTGTTTATCTACATGAGTGGTATCTGTTCTTTCTGTCAGGTCCGAAAGAACAGACGTATAGATGTAAGATTTGTTTATTTACTGAAAACTACACATCTACAGTAATGAGATCTTCGAAAAATATCGGAACTGGATGGGGGATGGTGTATGCCTTTCCGTTTTCCATCCATACTAGTCTCTTTTATCACCGCCCAAAAAAATACGAGATATCTTGCTTGTGAATGTCGTATTACTTCTTACACCGGCTATTTAGGTCGTTGAGTATTCTACACTCTTCCAAATGACGTGGTAACTTGGAACAGGTCTGAAGATCGTTGTAAATGGCCGAAAGCAGTTATTGCAATGAAAAAAAGTTGACTTTACGTACTTGTCAAAACACCCTGTGGAAGTAGGAGGCTAGACACTGAGTTAACGGTATATCGTTTGACAACTAATCCAAAGTTGCAACTCGTTGCCTTCGACCTACAGGCAACTACACTAGTGGTAAACTCTTTGTTTACTCGGCTGACAGCCCAGCCGATAGGGCCACCCCGTTCACAAAATCCCGACCACCTCTGGCATGCACATCAGAAACCACCACCATAATGAGAACACGGAAGCCTTCGACAAGAACTCGCCCGCAGGCCTCTTGTGCATGCAGTGTACAGCGTCGGCCGCTACGCGCGTGCGCTGGAGAAATGCGTGGGGTACTTACGGCTGAGCGCACCCGTCCACGCAGGACCGTTGTAGAGGTTGTTGAGCTGCACGTTGTTGTTGTTGTTGCTGATGCTGTTATTGTTGTTTACGAGGTTGTTGTTGTTGTTGAAGGTGCTGCAGGTGAGCGGCGGCGGCGGCGACAGGTCGGCGAGCCGCACGGCGTCGGGCGTTGCAGTCCGCGAGGGTAGAGGTTCGTCGCCGCCGTCCGCCGATAGGAAAGACGTCAGAGTCACCTGGCTGCCCACGGCGGCCGGGTCGTCGTCGGCGCAGCGGCCGAAAGGCGCCGCACCACTCCGGATCTTGTACTTAGTCATGCCGCTTCTGAGCGCGGTAGGAACTTGGAAGAACCAAACAAAATCCCGCACGGGAATGTCTCTATCCAGTTTCTCTATCCTCCTCAGATAACAGTCCGCGATACGTCAACGCAGTGCAGCCGAAATAAACTGTCTCTGCGCTCTACGCCTGGGGATAAAAGACACTTCCCCTCGCTAGCAACAAAATACTGGAAGAACTGGCTCTGAGTCCGGAACTATTCAAAGTGGCAGCTTCCGTTGTTTCATTTTTGCCCGAAAATGATTAACAAAACACAAAAAAATGTAAATGGCTGCCTTTTCGCCTGAGGAGCAACAGCGACAACAAAGCGGCTCGTTACGTGAAGGCCCGCAGAGATATGCCGCGACAAGAAGGCTCTCCGATGTCAGCAGAGTTCACGAGAGTCCCTTCCGAGCTGCGAGGACCATGTCATTTTCCACGGCAGCTGCTGGGCGCTACGGGCTGCGAGCGGAGGAAGGACGCCGGCCGTCACCGGGGTCTCCTGGCCGTATCTGCAACAAGAGCGACGCAGCGTTAGGTGAAGACCTGCTGTCCCG
The DNA here is from genome assembly GCF_021461395.2 of Schistocerca americana. Classification (NCBI taxonomy): domain Eukaryota; kingdom Metazoa; phylum Arthropoda; class Insecta; order Orthoptera; family Acrididae; genus Schistocerca; species Schistocerca americana. Next base: position 296,061,617 of record NC_060120.1, read on the forward strand.
GCTCGGCGCTTGCACCCTACTGGCGGCTGGCAGCTGCGCTGCACTGGACACAGCCGCGCCGGCACCCGCCGGCCTCGTGGGTCGCCCATCCGCGCATGCGCACTCGCTCCCGCCCTACCCCTACCCTCTGCACAGTGGCTCCTGTGCAACAATCCGCGCGCTCTCGCAGTAGCGGTGGGAGAAAGTCGCCTGCTTTGTGAAGCAGCCCACACGCGAGCCACGTTTCCCAGTTGCTGCACCGGCGTGCTGGCAGTTCTCGGATGGACAGGTAAGGTGGCACAGTCACGTCGATCATCCCATAAGTGTCCCTCCCATGACGATATTTGTCTGCGCCACGTCTTCCAGGAACTTCTGAAATATTGTCTTGCAGGTACATGCCTTTCTCACGAGCCCGAACTTTTCAGTGTAAATAAACTATCTTCCTTTGGTTCGTATTACTTCTTCGTTGCCTCTACATATGTCTTACGAGGACTGCTGACTACCAACACAGAGAATATTCACAGATTGTAAAAATGTAATGTTCACTGATGCAGAGCGGATCATTCAATATGAAAAAGTAAACAAGACTGTACACAGTGAGTATGGAGTTCTAACCCCAACCAGTTTCGCGGTGAATGACGAAATGGTTTCATTTCACAACAAATAACTTCACGTTCGCTTGCTACCAGTCAGTATCCACTGTATGTTCTGCCTTTCTTCAAACAGGCGGGGCAGGAAGTGAGATCTGCCTGCAAAGTGTTTTATTTTCTTCTTAGAGAGGAGTTCGAGGCATGTGTCCTCTCGTGCACCTCACGGGGTAAGTCCTTGAATAAACGTATGAACTCTTTAAACCCAAGTAGTGCAACTCCATCTTTTCTTTTTTTGTGACAGGCTCGGGATCTTGTTCAACAAGTGGCATTCTATTAACTGCGCAAATGGTAGAGTTCATAACATGCATAGCAACTGTTTAGGTTTCTGCTGTAAGTGGAGACACCCGTCTGTTGCGAGCTGAAGTAGTGTAATTCGGAGTTACACCATTGTGCCTGTTTTTTTTTTTTTTTTTTTAGTTTTTTTTTCAGTTTGCTGTGGATGTTCGATCTTATGACTGTCCCAGTCATAGAGTTTTACTTATCTTACTGTTTGAATTATGTTCAGTGTAATTCACCATTAGTTACAGTGAAAAAAAAAACAGCATAGCGAAACCAGTTATTTGGGATGATAAGGAATCCAGCTACGAATGATTTTCATCACATTCAGAGTCTTTCTGTGCACAAAATGCATTGTTACGTGGCCTGATGAAACATAAAACGCCATGTCATTCTTCAACAAAACATTTTCGATGTGACCATTGGTCGAATAAGTGAAATACGGTAGAATGCAAAAAATATTTCTTGGAAACATTCAAACTCTCTGCTGATAGAATGACCCGAGCCATAAGAAACAGAGCCTCTAGTTGAAGATAAAAGAGATGAGAAATTTCCTGGTAACAAAACTCCAGAAGCAATAGTACTAATACTACATGATCACATAGCATCATTCTCCTCCCATCAGTCACAACCCAAACAGAAGATATTTACCAGAAAATCTGTATATTCGACTGCTCTATGATTTGTAGAAAGAACACGTCAAAGACCAGGAAAAGAGCCTATTAAAGAAAATATTTATTGTACAACTTTCTACGAGTTCAACTTGCATTTCCAAATTAATGAGTTAGCTAGTTGGTTGGTTTCATGTTCCATGGGTCATTTGCACGATAAATCATAATGCTGTCGAACGAGTCACTTTACATTCACATCACAAATTAATTTTTAAATATTACAACATGCTGAACATTTATAATTTTTCAATTTGTTATGATTAAATATGCTTATGTGAGTCAGTAATTCCTACCCGCCACCTTTTACACGTCACAATGATAGAATATGTTGTCAAGGAGGAACTTATTCAATTTGTTTTCAAATTGTACTTAGTTGTCCTTCAGCAGTTTTATGCCACTGGGTAAGTTAAAACTTTTAGTTGCAACACTGTGCACCCCTTTTTGTGCTAAATACGATCGTAATGTGGAGTAATAAATGTCATTTTTCCTTCTGGTTGCGTAATTATGAACATCATTTTTCCTTTTTGAACTGTAATGGCTTAGGCTCACATACAACAAACCTCATAAGGACACTGGTGTATAATGTGACACTTTTGCTAATAAACACAAGCATTCAACAGATGAACAAGAAAATGCACAGCTTCAACAAGAGCACGAATCGCATCTACGTAAGGCTGAAAAAGCTCGGGAGTGCATGAGAATGGACACTCAAAAATTAGTTTTATAGCGCCTAATATGCCTTTCTGTTTGATTTAAAAAATATCTATTCTTTCCTACACTGGCATGTCAAGTAGCTTATTACAAACGTAATTTACATGTTTACGTAAGATTCATATACTGCTGGGATGAACTGACTGGATGTCGAGATTTCCAAGAAAGTGGTGCCTGTTTGGTGAAACTCGTCAAGAGAGCCGTCCGCAAAACAAATTCTAGTAACGGACACTTTCAAACTACATACTACACAACAGAACTTCCATACTACAGAATAGGAACTGGGAAACAGCCACAATATTAATGAAACTAACCGTAAGTGAAAATAATGACACTGTAATCAGAGGCCAAAAGTTCTTGAAAAGTATCCATCTACCAAATGATGCTGAGGGAGAACCGTTGGGAGACATTACAAATATTTTGTCCCAGTGACTGGTACAACATCATTGCCAAGTCGAGGGAAAACAATCCGCTTCATGTCCCTGTAATGACAAACAATGACTTCGTGTCTGTGGAAAACTTGCCGAAGTCAATCACCAAAAGGAAGACGCCATTGAAAAACAGCTACTGTTATAACTAATGATCCAATGAATACAGTAACAAAGGAACTATGTACACACACTTTTTTAAAGAAAGCTTTGTGCAGAATCATGGACCCTTACAAAAGAGAAGGACATGGAAGAACTTTTGCCCTTCATTCCATCTGTTCATCGCTGCTACTTTCATAGTGTTGAACTTCCTTCTGACAATGCTGAAGACACTGATCTCTGAATGGAAGTGATGTCTGCTATGTACATTTTTATAGTACATAAAATTATTTACCTGTTTGCTCCACAAGTAGTGTAACCATTTGGGTTCTTATTTTCAAATTTATAACTGGACAAGATTTATTGAAATTGTTAATGTGAGTTAGAATAACATGTATAAAAACAGTAATACAAAAAGTAATGCTTAATTTTGTTAATAATCCTCGGAAACCGTTGAATATCTCCAGGCAAGAATAATGTGAGTTACACCACTCGCGCTAAGGGGCTTATACAGTGACCGGAGACGATACATTATTATGTAAACTTGAACCTAGAAGCAACAATCACAGGGCAGCCACAGACATTGAAAACTTCGTTAATATTCATGGTCTAATTATTTTTATTTATATGAAAACTCCTCTGAATTGTGAGAGTATTTCTTGTCTTGAAAGCCTCGTTACATCGCATTACTTCAATGTGTTTATGCATGACACTTCCCATCACAAACAGCTATTCCAGTATACTGCATGTCGATGAAATCAAATGCAGAGCAGCGTAAGTCTGACACCCAGGTGATACCGCCAGATATAGGTAAGTAATTTCGTCGTCTTTAGTAAATTTGACTACTTCACTGAAAGCAAAAACAAATATCCATCAACTGGAAACCAAAAACTAATGGTACATGACGAATGGAAAGAACTAAAAAAACAGTACCCGTATTTTAGTAAAATACAGTAGTTGTATTTTAATAGAGACAAATAACACTGCTTGCTCAATATACAGATTGAATAGCATCGGGGAGAGGCTACAACCCTGTCTCACTCCCTTCCCAACCACTGCTTCCCTTTCATGTCCCTCAACTCTTATAACTGCCACCTACAGAAAGCAGATGGCAGTTATAAGAGTCGAGGGACATGAAAGGGAAGCAGTGATTGGGAAGGGAGTGAGACAAGGTTGTAGCCTCTCCCCGATGCTATTCAATCTGTATATCGAGCAAGCAGTAAAGGAAACAAAAGAAAAGTTCGGAATAGGCATTAAAATACATGGAGAAGAAATAAAAACGTTGAGGTTCGCCGATGATATTGTAATTCTGTCAGAGACAGCAAAGGACTTGGAAGAGCAGCTGAACGGAATGGACAGTGTCTTGAAAGGAGGGTATAAGATGAACATCAACAAAAGCAAAACGAGGATAATGGAATGTAATCGAATTAAGTCGGGTGATGCTGAGGGAATTAGATTAGGGAATGAGACACTTAAAGTAGTAAAGGAGTTTTGCTATTTGGGGAGTAAAATAACTGATGATGGTCGAAGTAGAGAGGATATAAAATGTAGGCTGGCAATGGCACGGAAAGCGTTTCTGAAGAAGAGAAATTTGTTAACATCGAGTATAGATTTAAGTGTCAGGAAGTCAAAATGGTTCAAATGGCTCTGAGCACTATGCGACTTAGCTTCTGAGGTCATCAGTCGCCTAGAGCTTAGAACTAATTAAACCTAACTAACCTAAGGACATCACACACATCCATGCCCGTGGCAGGATTCGAACCTGCGATCGTAGCGGTCATGCGGTTCCAGACTGAAACGCCTAGAACCGCACGGCCACACCGGCCGGCCGTCAGGAAGTCGTTTCTGAAAGTATTTGTATGGAGTGTGGCCATGTATGGAAGTGAAACGTGGTCGATAAATAGTTTAAACAAGAAGAGAATAGAAGCTTTCGAAATGTGGTGCTACAGAAGAATGCTGAAGATTAGATGGGTAGATCACATAACTAATGAGGAGGTATTGAATAGAATTGGGGAGAAGAAGAGTTTGTGGCACAACTTGACTAGAAGAAGGGATCGGTTGGTAGGACATGCTCTGAGGCATCAAGGGATCACCAATTTAGTACTGGAGGGCAGCGTGGAGGGTAAAAATCGTAGAGGGAGACGAAGAGATGAATACACAAAGCAGATTCAGAAGGATGTAGGCTGCAGTAGGTATTGGGAGATGAAGAAGCTTGCACAGGATAGAGTAGCATGGAGAGCTGCATCAAACCAGTCTCAGGACTGAAGACCACAACAACAACAATGATGTTTCACAAAAAGACAGTCCTATATACGCTACATTCCGACAAAAAGCTTGATAAATAGGGGTTGATAATAAACGTTACAATTTCACAAGTAATCTTAATATAGTGAACATCTTATTTCTTAACCTTGTTATAAGAACAAACAAACGCCACCCGAACAGGCCTTGAAGGTCTAACGGCACCGACCGGCCGCCGTGTCACCCTCAGACCTGAGGCGTCACCGGATGCGGATACGAATGTGGTCAGCACACGCCTCTCCTGACCTTTGTTAATTTTCGTGTGTGGTACCGTTATTTCTGAATCAGGTAGCACCTCATTTGGCCTCACAAATGCTGAGTGCACCCCTCTTTCCAGCAGCACGCTGCAGACCCCGACGGTGACCTAGCCAAGCCCGACAGCGTTTAACGTCGGTATTCTAACAGGAACCGCTGTTACCACTGCGCCAAGGCCGCTGACTAACATTTTTTTGGGTCTTATAAATTTATTTTAATGTACTATGACTTTTCGAGAAAACTTTGAATAATATGAAAACAGTTATATTTGTATTATTGTGGTGCAGTAATCTAGAAACAAGGAGATGTAATACAATGTCTTCATTTGTAATTCATGACTTGCAAGTTTCAAGCAACAGAAAAATTTCTCCATTACCGTGAGCGAACTTAGGACTGTCGGGTACGGTAGCAAAGCTAACCACTTCACTATGGACACAACACCGATATATGTTGCGTTTAAATAGTATTTGACAATTTAGATATTCTGGCATTCTTTCGTAGAAGCATACTACTATGATGACAAGCAAACAAGTAAGAATTTGAGGTACTGTAGTGTTTATTGTCTTTCCATAGCGAAGACAATTAAAAATACAGCATTAACTACGTTACTTAAACGAAAATCACATATAATCTTCCGTTATCGGTGCGTAAAAAGCTGTTTGTTTCTCAGACTTTGAATGCTGCATTATAAGAAGATACACTGCGACCATAAAAATGGAGTTACATAGCAGCGAAGAAATTTATAAGAAACGAATTTCTTAAGAATTGTGGGGAGTTAATCCCTGAGCAACGTTAGGAATTATAATTCCTGTAATATAAGGTCACAAACAGTCTTAAACAGCAATAATAAAAGCATGAGCGTACTGGTAACAAATATCTTCTACACAACCTTTTCAAGAATTTTCTTACTGTATACGATTATGCCAGTCTCAGACAGGACGAAAGATAAAATTGCAATCGATGACGAGGTCACTAGAGGGAAAGTAGTAGCTCAGTTAGGACAAACGGAAAGTAAGTGGCCATGTGCTTGTCATAGGGAACATCCCCCATTTGTTTCATATGATGGGAAACCAGGGAAAATCTAAACATGGTTCGCGTCCACTCCTCTCGAATACGAGCTGCAGTGTTTTAAACACGTCTTTTGCTGAATAAGATTTTCACTCTGCAGCGGAGTGTGAGCTGATCTGAAACTTCCTGGCAGATTAAAACCGTGTGCCGGACCGAGACTCGAACTCGGGACCTTTGCCTTTCGCAGGCAAGTGCTCTACCATCTGAGCTACCCAAGCACGACTGACGACCCGTCCCCACAGCTTCAATTCAGCCAGTAACTCGTCTCCTACCTTGCTACCTTGCTCCTAGAGCACTTGCCCGCGAAAGGCAAAGGTCCCGACTTCGAGTCTCGGTCCGGCACACAGTTTTAATCTGCCAGGAAGTTTCACGTCTTTCGCTGCCAGGCTACCAACGACTGAGCTGTAAACGTAAGTAGCAATGCTGCATTACTAGCCACAAAGGTGCATTTGTAGGCACATTTTAAAGATTTGTTTACACGATAACATACGGAGAAGTCAAGGTGACACATACCGGCTATAGCTGGATAGTGGGCTGTGGCATAGGTCTGCGCTTACACTGTCTGCACGAAGTTTGTCCTCCCTTTTGTGGAGCATTGCTGTGCGGTTTGGGATCCTTAACAGATAGGATTGACGAAGGGCATCGAGAGTTTTAGTTTATCTCGAAATAGGAGAGCTAGTATCACGGATATAATACACAGATTAGGGTGGCAATTGTCAAAACAAAAGCGTTTCTCTTTGCAGCGAAATCTTCTTCCTCTTTCTTTCGAAGTTGGGCTTTTGACCCGTTCCGGCCTCCTTCCATCTTTTCCTCGGTTGACCGACGTTTCTCGTGCCGCTTGATTCGTAGGATCTAGCCAGTCTGGGTGGTCGATTTTCCTCCATCCTACAGAAATCACTTCTCCATTTTTTCCCCTCTAGTCGGTGATAACTGTCATTCAGGGCAAAGATGTTTAGCTTCTGACAAGATCTTTCCACGAAATGTCAGTCACCAACTTTCTCTACCGAATGCGGAAATATTTTGTTGACTCCTACCTACATAGGGAGAAACGACCATAGTAACAAAACGAGAGAAATGAGGCTTCGCTACAAGGTTTTAGGTGTTTTTGTTTCGCAAGTGAAATGGTATAAAAAGGTCGTGAAAGTGGTTTTATGGACACTCTGCCGTATACTTAACTGCGAATTACTGTGTAGTCGTGTAGATGTACAGATAGTATAAGCGCAAATGAGGCTGCGTGAGCATTTCTCGGCCTCTGCCTGATGCATCCATATGCAAGTTCTGAAGTCTGAGTTCTGAATTTGCCATTCTGCCGACACGCCCCAAGAGTTTTATGTTTCGTGTTGAGCAATGGTCCGTGAAAACACAAAGCGAGCTTGTGCCCCGAATGTTGGACAGAGGAACAAACTAATGTAAGTCTTGTGTTTCATTACGTTCATTTCGAATCCCTTCTTTTTTCATGACGATCTCAAAGCAGAAAATTTAGAAAACAAAGTCTATAGATTATGATGTGATACCTCAAAATAAGAGGATTTGATGGTGTTAATGGAATGCTATCTTACCGAGAATTTACAGTTACAGACAGTGCTGCGTGAAAACAGATTTCTTACCGAAAATACGAACAGCAGCTTGCTCCTGTTCATTGTTATCCACATGGGTTGCTCTCTGCTAGTGAATCTGTCGGTTTAAAACCGGAAACAATTTCTACTCTCTTCCGTAGTCTAATTTTCAGCAATAAATCAACTGTACAATTACGAAACTATCTTCCGGAATTCTACTGTTGTACTTACTGAACACTTGGTAACGATAAATAAGAATAAATGCTGAAGACTAGAAAATCAGAATGAATTAAATTCGTCTTATTACAACCCCGTCTCCAATAGCCGATTGATGTAGGAATTTTAAACAATCTCCCAGTTCAGAAGTACAGGTTGGAAGAACCCAATTAGGACTAACGAAGATCCTCGATACTCAATGTAAGTGGAGGCTTATTACATTTGCCTCCAGTCTGTATCGTAAAGTCCCTCGCAGCTGTGGGTGCAAGTTATTAATTATATGGACAGAGTATATGATGGTCGACGTAAGAGGATTTAGTGAATCTGCGCAGCACAGTTTCGTAGGAACTGAACGTCGAACTAGTTACACTTCTGCAAATGTGTGCTAGCAAACATATTGATACACTAACTACCATATCTCAATGCCTACCGGTAATTATACTGACTCTCAGTTCGACACGGCAGATCATACGTAAGATACCGAAACGGTTCTGCTCCATTCAATAATTTCTGTTTGTTAGTGTTCCGTATCTCAGTCGGTAAAAACGAAACCTCATAGGATCGCACTCTTGTCCATCTGTCCGTCTGTCTGTTTGCCCTTACGTTAAAAACACTTTTTCTCAGGAACACGACGACGTATCAAGTTGAAAATTATGTCACATACTGAGGTCTATGGTCCCTTGGCGGTGCAAAGAATTGGATCTTGTAAGCCAATGCGGTCAAAAGAAACGGCCATATATGTCACGTATTTTGATACTCGGAAACTCTGTCATCAGACAACTTTAAACATAGCTGTGTGCAGCAACCGTGAAAATATTTTTTGTAGTAAAGACAGCTCACTGGTTGCAATGATTTTATAGTCGAACTGACCATGGTTTCGACTCCTAAACTAAGGGAGTCTTCATCAGAGTGATGATGAAGACTCCCTTAGTTTAGGAGTCGAAACCATGGTCAGTTCGACTGTAAAATCCATTGCAACCAGTGCGCTGTCTTTACTACAAAAAAAAAAAAAAAATCTCTCATCAGAAATTTTCTCATATTGCAGCCCCGTCAGCAACAGTGATAGACTAATATATTGAAAAATCCGCCTCAGTTGAAAAAATTTTCTGGTCTTTACCCAGGTTTCGGCTAGATTAATCTAGCCTTCTTCAGAAGCATAAAATTACTATAACATGCCAGAGTAAGGCACAGTCAACATTAAAAATTAAAACTTACAGAATTTTTAATGTTGACTGTGCCTTACTCTGGCAAGGTCGTTTAGTCAGCGCGAGATTGTTATAGAGATACTCAATAAACTAGAGAGGTAGACGCGACAAGAGAAGCGTTGTGCATCACGGAGAGGATTACTGCTGAAATTGTAAGAGAGCACCTTCCGGGGAGAGTCGGATAACATATTACATCCTTCCACATACACCTCGCGAAATGGACAAGACGAGAAAATTCGATAAATTAGAGCTAATACAGACGCTTACCGACAATCATTCTCCCAACGTGCCATCCGCGAGTGGAACAGTGAAGGAAGTATCAGTTAGTGGTACCAGAAGTGCCCTCGGCCACACACCGTTACATGGCTTGCGGAGTATCATGTAGATGTAGGTGTAGCACTATGCGGCTACTTGTTTGTACCAGGTCGCGCCGACTGGACTCATTGTGTGAAGTGTGTTTCCCGTTGGAGTTCCCGCTTTATTTGTCACGCACCACCTGCGTCTCATCCCCCACTTCCAAACTCTTACGAGGAGTTGACCGTTGCTGGGCCTTCCACACACAGAAGGGGGAAAACCAGAAAGCTCATTGTGACGTGGTACTAGTCTGAACCTCCACACCCTCGTCCGTCTCGAGGAATTCCCGTTTACCCTCTATTCAACTGTTACAAAAAAAAAAAAAAAAAAAAAAAAAAAAAAAAAAAAAAAAAAAAAAAAAAAAGAAGGAGCTGTATACGCCCTACCCCGAAAATCAGCAGAATGCAGTTGGCTTTCTCACACAATTTTAATTATGCACATATTTACCGACATTCTGGCCACAGCTAATAGAATATCCTTAAACCAAGAAATACTGTGAACACAGCAAAATATCGACCGGACCGGCATCGTCTGTCTTTAAATTCAACTACTTCACCTGTTGCGAGGAGACCTCTAAAATTTTTACTCAGACAGAAAACCACAGTGCTTATTTTGCCCACAGCAAGTCTCATGTCGAGACACTGATAAAATCTAAGTCTCGCTGTTCTCTAACCAAACGTCTCAGAGACTGCAGCCACAAGACTGCTACCAGATACAGTACTAGATTTCGCTGCTTTGGCAGCGACATAAGTGTGTGAAAGATGTAAGTTATTACTTGGTTTAATTTGTTTACTGTGAAAATACACCCAGGTAGGGTCACGTTAAAAAGATAATAAAAATAAAAAAATAATAAATTAGATTTTAATATAACAGTTTTCTGCAAGCAAAGTGGGAGTATTTATCGCGGAGGTCGGCATCCACGACTGAAATCATTACTGTGTGCTGCATAAAAACGTTGTTCATAATGAAGTCTTAGATTACTGTGGCTAGTTAAATGCTGGATCACCGTACAATTTTTGAAGGTTTCCTAGGAAGAAATAAATTTCTGATACTTCGGTAACACATGCATCACAAGCTAAGCTCCTTAGGAAAAGATGTATGGCATTTCGTTTGGAAAAATTTTTCACTAGTAAAGAACAAGTCGTTTCTACATATCGTTCCTGTCGAACTGAAACAGGAGCAACACATAAGTCAACAAAAATCAAAAGACCAAAACTAAATCAATGGTTACTTTAAGAAATATTTGAATGCTACTGAAATGTTTGGATCACTAGCCAAGTTCTTTGTAAGTCTATACAGGTTAATTCGGCATTACTGCCCATTTTGTCAAAATTAGTATTAATAAAAAAATGTAGGGTACAGTACTGGCTGTATTAAATAAACTCGCAGATATACAGCCCAACATTGAATCGAGAATATGTTTGTGATCAAAAGTAACTACTTCTAAGAAAACAATGAACGATACGTGATCACTGAAACGTTAAGTGAATAAACCACTTCATAAGAAAAATATCATTTGCATAATATAAATTCAAGTTTTTAGTGGGTACAAGCTGATTTGTGAAACCCAAACGTTTCTAGCAGGATCACGTGATCGCAACTGGAAAGAATATTACTCGCATAATTTGAGAACACTATGATGCGCATGCCAGGTACTGTCTTACACTCTTTAACTTTTGTATTATTTATGCCTCATTCAATTCACGAAGACATTTCTCGTTCTATTTCGACTTGTTCTAGCTAATGTAATCTTGATTAGATGTGCTGAGCAGTGTAGAGCAAACCCTATAAAATTCCACGAAGGTAATCACTTTCTTGCAGCTGTGTGGGTACATTTCTGCTAGTCCGTCTTCGAGCATTTGTTGTTTCAGACGACTGAAGTATTCAGTAATTTCTTCACATAAACTCACCCAACCAAAGTGCATTCGTGGTGCACTTCCCAGTGCGAGTTCGATGTATTACAGTATATTGGTCCATTGCAATGTTCAGTATGCAGACTTCGGTTCTATTCGAGAAGGAATAATAGGGGAATTTTATTAGGGACAGTTTCCAGCGCAGTACGAGTCCTCAGTGCGTGCCAGAGGCTCTACATTCAACGAAGGTAACAAGATCTGCCTCATTCGCAAATTTCATCTTAGCCTTTCCAGATATCTCTCTGATGTTAGTTGTGTCGATTGTGAAAATTGTCCTGTTGTTGCATACTTGAACTTTTTTACTGTTGTAACATTGCACGACCTTGTAATTTGAAGGTTTCAGACTCTAAACCGAGATGAAATTTCGTCATTGTGGAAACAATATATTCCCTCAGGCGTCTGACACTAGTTTGATACCACATCTGCACGAAATACAAGTTTAGACTCAAGGTTACGTGGCACATGGTTAGTACAGAGCTCAACAACAGTGGTCCTACCGCTTGTCCGCGATGATTGAACAGTCATAACCGGTATGCGCGTCAGCGCTTTCGTTACCATCAGACTCGGCGCTGACACAATTGCGAGGAAGTGTAGCGTAAGGTCAATCAGACGACAGTTTTGCCAGTGTCTGTGTACCAAGTCATCCCCACCCTGTCTCAAAGTGTAACACTGTCGTCCAATACGGGCGTGTCCTCGTGTGCCGGTTAGCCTTGATGCGTAGAAAGACACGTTAATGCCAACCTACCGAACAAGGTCTTTTAATCGAGAACGTTGCCATGAGTATTCAGTCGAAGAAATAAATGACGATTTATCGAAGACGTGATAGCATGTAAGAGGAAACTACAGTTCCAGGTGATACTAAACGAAGGTCAGAGTATCTCTGTCGTGAAGATGATACGACAACGAGACACTGGAAAAGGGGTGTGGAAGTATGCAAAACAGCGGTGCGTTGTTGATAAAACTGCGGCGACAGATAAAGGCCATAACGTTCACGTGTGACGCTGGAGGTTCGCGCGTAGCGATAACATTGGCACAATGGTGACTGGAACCTCAGGTGTAGCCAAAACCAGTAGGTACATTCAGTGACCATATAAAGTTGTCGTTTCTGGAAGAGTGAAACTGCGCACGAAAATGTTTGTCATCCGGGTGTGATGCTGCAAAGAAAGAGAAGGAACACGTGTTAAAGAAGAAATTGGCAGTGGTTTTCTTGAATGGGGAGAAGATAAAGTATGAAGAATCATTCATCGATAATGATTGAAGAGAATCTAAACTTGGATAACAGAGCAAACATTTCAGCTTAGTTCGTCCCTCCACTGACTGCATCATCCAGTTCACTATATTAGCTATAAATTAGCTATCTAAATACATGTCACGGATCACCTTCAATTACAAGGTTGTGGTCATTTGTGTTCACAGATAGAACACTCACAGAGGGGTTTTCGACTAACACGTACATTAGATAGGTGCACTTCGGTATATGTAGAGCATTTCAATGATTATACATTTCGATACACAAAAACTTCTCACACGAACACATATCACGTATGCAAAAGTTTGATTCGTGCAGGGTTGCCACAAACATACATTTCAATTCACTATTTCTTGATTGCCGAAAGGCACTTGGCTCAGTACCATCCAAACGGTTATTATCGAAAGTAGGATCATACAGGGTTTCAAGCGAAATTTTTAACAAGATTTAGGAATTTCTGCTGAGAAAGACACAGGAACTTCCCTGGAACGACGAGTCACCGATAGATGTAACAATATCTTCAGGTATGCCCATGGAAGTATGATGGGACCCTTGCTGTTCATGTTGTATATTAAGACGTTTTAGACAATATTAACAGTAGCCCAAGACTTTTCATAGATGACGCAGTTATTTATAAATAAATACTGCCTGAAAAAAGATGCAAAAATATTCAGTCAGATTTAAGATTTCAAAGTGATTCAAAGATTGGCAGCTTGCATCAAAGGTCCGAGGGGTAAAAATGTGCACCTCACAAAATCACAAAATGTAGTATCTCTGACTAAGTATAACATTAATAAGTAACAATTGAATCAGTCAACTCATACAAATATCTGGTTCAGTAATTTGCAGGGGTATGAAACGCAAAAATCACAAAGGCTCAGTCGTAGGTAAATCAGTTGGTAGACTGCGCTTCATTGGTACGTAGAATACTGAGGAAACGTAATCAGGCTACAAAGGAGATTGTTTACAAATCAATCTTGCGACCCTATTCTAGAACAGTGCTCAGGCATGTCTGACTCGCATCACATAAGACTAACAGGTGGTATCGAAAGCTTACACAGAAAGACAGTGCGACTGGTCAGGTTTGTTTGATCCATGGGAGAGTGTCAAGCAGATGCCGAACGAACTAAACTGACCGATACTTGAAGATAGGGACAGACTATCCCATGAATGCCTATTTTCGAACTTTCTAGAACCAACTTTTAGGGGTGAATCTAGGAAGATACTACAGCCCTCTACGTATCTTTCCAAAAGGGATCACGAAGACAAGATTGGAATAATTACAACGCGCGCAGAGACGTTTACACAATCCTCCTTCCCGTGCTCCATACGTAAACGGAACGAGAAAAAAACCCTGTATACTGGTACAAATCGACGTACCCTGTGCAATGAGTTTCATAGTGGTTTGTGGAGTACGGATGTATGTGTAGAACACCAGTCTCACAGTTCCGACACCGCTTTTCCTTAGTTGTAACACAAATACTAGAACTCGAGAAACTCTCCCCAATACTGGCAACTGGTTACTCTTCCGCTTCAAACCCAATTCGCTGGTATCTGGCTAAAATTGGACTTGATTATAGACTTGTAAAAAATACCCCATACTTACGGAAGGCAAAAATCACGATTTCATTCTCTATACATAAAAAAGTTTTACTCTCACAAAGGATTAGCTAAGCTACTGGATTACAGATTTAATTCACCATACTACAAACATTTTTCTCACTTCGATCTGAAACTTTGTGGTTACATTGACTATTATCGCCGTAAATGTTACTATAAGCGATTAAACAAAAAAAGTAGACACTTAGTCATCACCAGAGTCTCGTTTAGAACTACGATGAGAGTAATTCAGTGCTATATTTCTACAAATACGTTGAAACTGAAAGGTAATCACAATTTATATTTCACTCGTAGAGCCTTTAGTCTTCGCAACGTAGATGGCTTCATACTTTACGACTGCAAACTCACAAATCTACATCTTCGGGGATTATTTGCTTCACGTACCGTTAGCTATCTTTCCTAGACTCGTCGTTCCAAGAAGATTGCGTGCTATGCGGAATAATGGTTCGTAATGTAGTAAACAGCTTTAATTAGCCTGTATGTGCTCAGCATTTAAATACCTCATGTTTGTCATACCTGACACCAAGTTTATTACAGACTGCAAACTGTTTTCTTTGCCGGCCGCGGTGGTCTAGCGGTTCTAGGCGCTCAGTCCGGAACTGCGCGACTGCTACGGTCGCCCGTTGCTGTGACATCCATAAAATGGAAGAAAGACTAGACTTTAACATCTCGTCGATGTTGAGATCATTAGATTCGTAATAGCAACTTACCTGGACAATGAAGGAAAAGGTATTCGGCTGCAGCCTTTCTGAAGGAGTCAGTTTAGTATTCTCCTGACGCGAAACAGAGAAACCACGGAAAAATTGAGTGTGGACGTATGATAGTGAATATGAAGCAAGCTTCTCAGCACCTTATCGCTCGGTTTTGTACAATGGCTATGCGTGTGTTAAACTTAATCTTTGAAAGAGAGAAATTCGAATGATACAGAATTTCAGAACACGATCAATTTTTTCTCAGATACGGCTTATACCGAGTATAAAAGCAGTAATAAACAGAACTTGTACGTTAGAAGTCGGTTTTTAGCAAACACACGTATTAATTTGATGGAAGAAGGTAGTAATGATCTTTATAAGACTAGACAAACCATGAGTAGCTGATACTATGACGTTTATAAAATGTTCAGTGTAATTCAATGGATTCTATGATGCGGCAAAGCATTCTTCAGTTAAGTGCAAGATCTGATAAAGAGATCGTAAACGCACTAATAACTTGTATAGACTCAAACTCACTTTGTATTTCCATTTATTTGCTGAAAATAATTTATTATGTTTTAGGTAACTCTTTTTCACTGAGTCTCTCAGATACCTCTTTTATTTCCTACTTTACCTGGGTGATATACTTTCCGATTATGTGTTTCACATCTCCGTATGTATACAGTTAGTTACAGTCTCACTGCCTGAGCTAGTGTTACAGGAACATATGGTAAGCTTCGGAAAGTTCTCTTCGGTAACATTGTAATCAAATTTGCTCATTCGTTTTGGCAACATGCATGGGTGAATAGCTAATTTTATGTGGAATCAGGGCTGAAGAGGGCTTTTTTCACAGCTTTATGATATCCTCTTGATGAAGTTCAACCGATGGTATTGTAATGCCGATAAAGCTAGAAAAATGTGGGAAGTAAGGTTAGGGATGCATGCTTCATCGAACGTGGATTAGCTAGAGACGAAGTTCTGTCTCATTTGGGGTAGGACAGGTGAACGGAACAACCGTGCCTTATGTAGGAAACATCTAACATTTGACCAGGTTGACTTAGTCAAGGAAAACCTTAGTCACCATGATACGGTGATTTGAACTGTACTCCTCCAAAATACCCGCAGAAGCCCACTATCTTATCATTAGCTCTTCTCACCCAAAGATGTTTACCTACAAGTTATCACGCATGCAACAGCGTAATTTCATAAAGTATTTCAAATCAGTCCTTCCAGCTACTACAAATGGGTGTTTATATTACCATATGCATTTCGCTTTATTGCAAGGAACTGCTTTATGATCTAGAACCAAACCAAAATTATGTTTTAGTCGAGACCACAGACGATGTTTTCAATGAGCAAAGGAAATAATATTTTACATCAATGCACTTCTCTCCACATCAGAGCTTAATGGCATTTGTTGACTGGAAAAGGGCATTGCCTGTGTGTCTTTGTGTAGCGGCAACAGTATTATGCGTAGCATAATGTGACCTACCAGTGTTTATATCCAGTTGTTACAGTATTTGAATACTATGTTAAGGAAATACGCGCATAGATTCGGTCCTGTAGCAGAAATAAGAGTGACACTGCTTGGAGAGGTACCAGTTCTATAGAGAAAGATGTGTGCTTCACAGTATACAAACTCACCAACTCCTTTGCTACCCCAGTCCTCACAGCTCCACTTCAAATTCTCCGAGTGTAGATCGAAGAGCTTTTCGTGCACTGTAGTAAAGTGCTGCATTCTCAGTATAACTTTTTTTAAAGATAAGAAACATTTTCTAACAGCAGTAATTTACAACCATCCTGAAGCAGTGAAAAATGGTTGTATACTCTGATGAGTAACAATGCGTTATCTTCCTGAATTTTGAGCTCAGATATTATGAAAACAAAGTTTATTTTCGTGGTCAATGCATTGTTCTGGGACAAAATAAGACGAGAATAAAAAACCTAAAAAAAAAAAAACCTGATGTGATTCACAAACTTTTAGGACATGTTCAAGGTGAAAACTATTTATGTTATAAAATAACTGGAATATACGCAATACTTAAAAAAATTAAAACTCAAAAGTCATGAATACAGTGCCAACGGAATATGAAAAAAGTAAGTTGGTGCCGAACGTAGATCCTGCGCTACATCGAGAATAATACACCCATCGTCACAAAAAAAGAGATCCACATATAAGTATCTGATCGATCCACTGCAAACTGGGTGGGTACGTTGAACACCGTTGTTGTTGTGGTCTTCAGTCCTGAGACTGGTTTGATGCAGCTCTCCATGCTATTCTATCCTGTGCAAGCTTCTTCATCTCCCAGTACCTACTGCAACCTACATCCTTCTGAATCTGCTTAGTGTTTTCATCTCTTGGTCTCCCCCTACGATTTTTACCCTCCACACTGCCCTCCGATACTAAATTGGTGATCCCTTGATGCCTCAGAATACGTCCTACCAACCGATCCCTTCTTCTGGTCAAGTTGTGCCACAAACTTCTCTTCTCCCCAATCCTATTCAATACTTCCTCATTAGTTATGTGTAAGTTACAAAAATGGTACAAATGGCTCTGAGCACTATGCGACTTAACTTCTGAGGTCATCAGTCGCCTAGAACTTAGAACTAATTAAACCTAACCAACCTAAGGACATCACACACATCCATGCCCGAGGCAGGATTCGAACCTGCGACCCTAGCGGTCGCCCGGTTCCAGACTGTAGCGCCTAGAACTGCACGGCCACTCCGGCGTAAGCTACACCCATGATATGCTGCACATAATATTGATGCCGCCACGCAATGACACACAGGAAACGCCATTTTACAGTCAATAGGTCCCATTAAGCAGCTGATGTGGAGAGAATGCATTGATGTTAAACCTATTTTCCTTCTTTTATTTAAAACATCATCTGCAGTCCGGAATAATACATAATTTTGGTTTGGTTCTAGATCAAAAAGCAGTTCGTTGCAGTCTTGGAGCGTGAGTGGATCGTAACATCGTGCCCATCGGTTGAAGGAAGTAAGGAGGGAAAGATTCGATTTTAACATCCTGTCAACATTATGTCATTAGAGACGGAGCACAAGTTCGGAATTTTTCAAGGCTGCTGAAGGAAATTGGCCGTGCCCTTTCAAAGGAATCGCCCCGGCATTTGTCTGGAGCGACTTAGGAAAATCGCGGGAAACCTAAAGCCGGATGGACGGATCGGGTTTGAACCGCCGTCCTCCCGAATGCGAGTGCAGTGTGCTAGTGACTGCGCCACTCCCTTCGGTCCCATCGGGTAATGGTTGATATTAGATATGAGATATTGCCGACCAGTACGACGGCAGGAAGCATCATTACAGCATCACGGGAACGTGCACTATACCTAGGCAACACGTTCGACAGTAGTTCAGCTAGACCAGTGATCGTCAAACTGCGGCCCACGGCCCGCTTGCTGCCAGTGGTTCTCATCTGTACGTTATAATAACATGCATTTACCAATTAACAGCCGAATCAGAAAACGCCAACTAACGTTAAGAGCTTGTTAAGGGCATAGTTTTCCTGCTCAGCAACAAACAAAAATGCTTACTCTGACAGAGATATTTTAAAATGTGCTTGATTTTAATTGACAGTGATGAGTTCGGCCGTGAGCTAAGTAAATCTGGCTGCTTACTTAACGGGCATAGGAATAAGTAGCGTCGTCACTGCAGGGTCAGAGGCCTTGAGTAAGGGGGGGGGGGGGGGGATGCTTTACAGTTTGTCGTCCAGTATGGGCACCGCATATTTTTATGGCATTATGTTTACAGATGCCTAAGCTTATTGTATTACACCTATGACCAACGACCCGAACCCCACTTGACGCTACTGCAGTCTATTGCAAAACGGCGGAAGCAAAGTTGTAGACCTAATAACATTACACGAAAAACAAACCCACCACAGAACTGAGGTTACTGAGTGAAAGCTTGAGAGCGAAGAGTAAAAGGGCGTTACTGTTGTCAACAGCAAGTGCCGCGAGTGAATGGAACACGACACAAGCGCATACCGTCGAAACTTACACTGCTGCATGTATGTTTTCAGTGCAATCCAGATACGGAAATAAAATAAGGATAACAAGTCAAACGAAATGCAAAAAATGGTTCAAGTGGCTCTGAGCACTATGGGACTCAACTGCTGTGGTCATCAGTCCCCTAGAACTTAGAACTACGTAAACCTAACTAACCTAAGGACATCACACACATCCATGCCCGAGGCAGGATTCGAACCTGCGACCGTAGCAGTCGCACGGTTCCGGACTGCGCGCCCAGAACCGCGAGACCACCGCGGCCGGCAAATGAAATGCAGTTACTCTGTAACGAGCCACCGAAAACCACGGGTACCTTGTGCCAAAACACTCTGCGAGTATCCCTGAACAGCCTCCGAAACGTTATTGGTAGAGTTCGGATTCACCCTGTATACATGTAGATGCAGATGAAGCCCACTTAACATCTGTTTCTTGAACGTCGGTTGAGAGTCACAGCATAAATTTACCTGAAAAACCGTAAACACCTACTCAGTATCTTTCAGGAAGAAAGGAAACGTATTTCCCCTCTAGAAGCCTTTACGACCATTCGGTGGTCCTTCACTCTGTCAGTCGCTCGATTGGCGTCTTTGGACCGAGCGGCAATTAATGACCGGAGACTGCTGGTTACAGTGTTTACGTTCCATCAGAGACGCATCTCTTGAAGACTGTCAGGCAGAAGGGGAACGAGGAGGGAGAAAAAACTGGTCTCGTAGCAGCTGGCTCGGCGGGAGTGCGCGTGGGGACGCGCAGTGCCACTGCGGCCGTGTTGCGTAAGATGAGGTAAGGGAGGCAGCCGTCCGTTTTCCATGTAGCGAACTGCACCGCGACCGGCCGAGCTGAAGTTTCCTGGAAAGGTAAGTTGTCAAAGAAGTGCTCTTTGCATTACCTCCCAGTGGCCAACCGCAAATCAGATTAGTTCCCGTTACTTCCAGGATTTGTTAACCGCTTAGTTGCACTTCAGATTAGTCATTGTGAAGTATTTTTTCAACAGTATTTTTTTATTAAATGCACTTTCTTCTGTCGAGGCATATATCTTTATGTACCGATAGTCATGCAGCAACAGCTGACTAAGGTGTATCCAGTGGTGAAAAATAATCTTTGCCTGCCGATAACGTTTCGTGCTTTATTGGTATTGTTCCCGCTGTCTGCCGTTTGGCGTAATATTTGAGGCCTGTCGCTAGTTGGTAGTTCAGTTAGTCGGTAGAAGTGGTGAGATACGGGCCGTCGATATGTGTTAAGGTACACTGTCTCGGACAGGATATTCGATGTTATATTATTTAGTCGTGTCAGAATTTTCGGCTGAACTGAAGCTTCAGTGTGAAAGAATATCTCTAAAGTCTTAGCATACCGGCGTTTTTGAGACATTTTGTAGTTTCGTTTACTGTTGTTCGCGTAGCAAACGAGATAATAGATAAAAAAGACTGTTACCTATAACTGAAAATTCTAACTTAACAGTCTCCATTGTGTTCGTCATCGTCTAGTAAAAATTTCACAATACCATTAAAGAAATACAATTACATGACAGTTTGAGTTTGAGAAAAGATAAGGAAGATCTGGAGTAGGATAAGAGAGAAGGATTTATGTGACGTTGTCTTTTCGGTGAGAGTGTTAAAGTGTACTCCTATGACACCTCCTGCAGACTATGAAGTTCTTTGTTGCAGTCCGTTATTGTTTATCAAAATTCAGAGAAGAATCATTTTGACAGGAAGGCCTGGACAGCTTGGTACGGAGACTGACAGTTCTCTACATATACAAATACAGGGTGTCCCTCCTAAGAGTCTCCACAGGCATTTTCGCTAGTGTTTTGGCAGATATTTAAAGAAAATGGTTCAAAAGGCTCTGAGCACTGTGGGACGTAACATCTGAGGTCATCAGTCCCCTAGAATTTAGAACTACTTAAACCTAACCAACCTAAGGACGTCACACACATCCATGCCCGAGGCAGGATTCAAACCTGCGACAGTAGCGGTCGCGCGGGTCCACACTGAAGCGCCTAGAACCTCTCGGCCACACCGGCCGGCGCAGATATTTACAATTTCGTTTTTGCAATCGCGTAGTTGGAGTCAGCTCAAACAAAAACTGCTCATCACGTCTTGCATGCAACGTCCAGTGCCGACGGAACGCGTTAGTTTGTTTCCCGTTACAAACAAAATGATTTTTATGGTGGATTATTATGTACCCACTCGGTGGAACAGTTCCAAGTTAGTTTAGCGCGATATTCGTTTTATCTATATGCATCAGTAGCAACAGTAAAACACGAATAATAAATAGAACTCCAAGGACGACTGAGCAGCGCTGCTGCATCGCGGCCACAGTCGGCGCGGGCGAGGCGGTGGTGTTGCCAGTGGAGTACTGCTTATTCTTGGTATTTGAAAGTCCCTGTTAAAACATACAAAAGATGATACTTTCCTATTAACGAAGGCATTCTCAGCCGACAATCTTATAGGGCTGTTGATCCTATCTGATAAATAGATTATATACAACAACAGACACTCTATTACTCTTCCTTGAGTCACACCCGATGTCACATTCGTTTCTGTTGAACATTCACCGTCCAGTATTAAGTACTGGATGTTACTGTACAGATATTCCTCGAGACAGCCACATATTCACGAAGATAGGCCCTATGATTGTATCTTGGTTAGCAGTCGGCGATGTCGTGCAGCTTTGAACGCCTTTCGAAAATCTACATCAACGGAATCGATCTGTTCACCTGCATCTGTTGTTTCAAGCCGAGAACATGTAATCGATTACGCAGAAATAGGTGAAACGATCATTACTGTAACATTATACGAATACCAATTAGTCACTAGAAACAGTCAATACCGTTAAATATCAAAGAGCGCTTTAAAGTGAAA
Organism: Schistocerca americana; assembly: GCF_021461395.2. NCBI lineage: Eukaryota > Metazoa > Arthropoda > Insecta > Orthoptera > Acrididae > Schistocerca > Schistocerca americana. The sequence goes on from NC_060120.1 coordinate 296,083,740, forward strand.
CGAGCACTTACGTAATTGTAGGAAAGACAGATACCAGGCACATACATTACAGGAATCCAAAGAAAAGATAATTCCTCCAGCAACGAATTAACTAGTTCGATTCTTGTGTATTTCTCGTCGTTCTGAGATTGAGATCCATAGTGGTAGAACTGACAGAAAAAAAACTTAAAAAAAAAACATCAGGAGCACGTGTGCTTGATGCGTTCGTTTACTAATGGCGTAACATGTCGGAGATGCTAGTTCAACTGGAGTGACTTGTGGTGTAATGAGTATTGTTTTAGGGATGCTGTTGAAAAAAATCATCCGCTTACATCAACACACAACTGGCATCTGTGTGCTAATGATTAACGCGCTAAAAACAACCAGGTGTTTCACGAAGAAGGACAGCAGCTTCAATTAAACAGGCAACCAGCTCTTCTAGAGTGCCTGTCAGTGTCAAGCACACCGAATGCTTGGCCGGCCGAAGTGGCCGTGCGGTTAAAGGCGCTGCAGTCTGAAACCGCAAGACCGCTACGGTCGCAGGTTCGAATCCTGCCTCGGGCATGGATGTTTGTGATGTCCTTAGGTTAGTTAGGTTTAACTAGTTCTAAGTTCTAGGGGACTAATGACCTCAGCAGTTGAGTCCCATAGTGCTCAGAGCCATTTGAACCATTTGAACACCGAATGCTTCATCTCTCCGCAGAAAAATAAATCCGTAGGAGGTTAGCAATATCTCTAAAACCCATTCTCATCACACGGCAGTTTGAACACAGACTTTGAACATCACTAGTGTCAAATCTTCGTAGACCCCCATCGGATAAACGTTGGACCTGTGTCAAGAAAACAACATTTCTAGAAACCTTTAGGTTATGACAAGGCAGGCATAATATGGAAGGAACGTCAGCGTTTAGCTGTCTGTCGATGATGACGTCGTGGGAAGCTTTCAGAAACTCTGATTAGTGAGGCATGGGGAATAAATCAGAAAAATTTTATCACGAGATTTAAGGAAACTATGGGTAGCCGTACGCAAATTCGAATGTTGATCGTCCAGAATGGGATAGCAGAGTCTTAACCATTGCGCTACAGCTCTCGGAAGGCACAACGTACTCACACTAAGAGAGATTCTCTGACGATCTGCGGCTCGAAGAGCCTTGCAACTCCCGTAACTGCGCCAACCGTAAAATTATAGCAGTATTTCTGACTGAGTTCGGTGTAACACATGAAACTTTCAAAAGTGCTTTAGGAACAGTCGTGATCGCGAAGGATGCTTGGATTGCGTAGCTTCCACAACTGGGTTCTAAGTAAATGAATTAGTACAGAATCTTTATGCTAGCGGTGTAGTGATGCATGGGAATGCTGATTTATGGTCTATTCCTCCAAACTAATAGCAGTGAAACAACAACATCAGAAAAAGGCAACGCTAAGAAGATAGTGTACCGGAAACATGAATGAACAGTCTGCATATGAAAGCTGTGCAAACCATTGGTTTCGGAATTAACATTCGTTCTCCAATGAAGTCTGACCTGGATAGAAGAAGCTGCTGCACCATTAAGTACCGTGAGTTGCAACGGTGAAGCTGTAAAATGTCTGAGGCTGCCAGGGCTAATGCCTTTGCTCCGCTCGCCATTTATTTCTTCATTGTAGTTTTTGAAGACGATATTGCTAGGTAGAGTCTGCCTCCGGAGCTGAGTGGTATGCGGAAGACGCGGGTGCGATTCCCAGTACTGTCAATGGTTTTTCCTTCGTGGGATTGCACTCAACCTCCAGACTCCATCTAAAGAGCTACTTGAATGAGAAGTAACGGCTCACTGGTCTGAGATGTCGGCAAAACGGGTGGGAGATCGGTGCGCTGACCATACGCCCGTCGATACCACATTATGACGGTGAACGGCAGAGGGTAACATGGCGGCCGGTCGACATCCCTTCGTCGATTCCCGCCGGGGTCAGGGATTTTCTCTGCCTCGTGATGACTGGGTGTTGTGTGATGTCATTAAGTTAGTTAGATTTAAGTAGTTCTAAGTCTAGGAGACTGATAACCATAGATGTTAAGTCCCATAGTGCTCAGAGCCATTTCGACACCCCTTCGACCTTCAGTGGCTGGACGTGGAACTCGTTTATTGCTAGCCGACTAGTTGTACGCAGAAAATCGTTATAAAATTGAATTAAAGAGACAGGTGGTGCTTTGCTATAAACTGAATACTGGAAGAGTGGCTCAAATGACTCTGAGCACTATAGGGCTTAACTTCTGAGGTCATCAGTCCCCTAGAACGTAGAAGTATTTGAACCTAACTAACCTAAGGACATCACACACATCCATGCCCGAGGCAGGATTCGAACCTGCGACCGTAGCTGTCGCGCGGTTCCAGACTGTAGGGCTTAGAACCGCTCGGCCACTACGGCCGGCTATGGAAGAGAGTTGGACTTTCGATAGTAGTGTCTGAAAGCAACCGAACCTGTGTAATAATCTCCTGGGATAGGTGCCCTGTTTTCGTGCACTCTTCGATATCTTGTCTGACAGTTTATCAGATTAGAAATTTTTGGATAGTTTGCCTCACTAGCATATCTTTCAAGATGATTGTTATTTTTCAGTTTTTTCAGTAATCCAAGTTTAAAGCACGGTACTTGCGGTAACAAAAAGCTGCCCTTTCTGATTCCTGCATCAGTGATGACATTGTGATGGTGTTTGGAGGGTTTGTGTGCTGTTTATTATCTATCTTGACTTGGTCCGGAATTCTTACCAAGTTTGCGTCGAATGTTTCTCTTGCTCAAAGATTAAAGTCCTACCACTTCCTAGAATTATAAACACCAACGTTGTAATGTGCAAGATGTACTAACGCCAACTCATAGATCTTATTTTAATTTCTTCTTCTTTTTCGTTAAAGTATTTAATGGGCTGTGAGAAACAACACGAATGTCTCCACTAATTTCTAAAATAACTACAAGAACTGTAGGCTTTCATATTTTTTGTTTGCTATGACAAGCTTCACTGGAAGTCGCTGCATAAGAGCAAGTCTGACACATCACTGTGCATATCCTTGCACTTTGTCATTTATGTTTGCTTTCATGCACAGATTTATACCTTCATGGCTCTGAGCACTATGGGACTCAACATCTTAGGTCATAAGTCCCCTAGAACTTAGAACTACTTAAACCTAACTAACCAAAGGACATCACACACACCCATGCCCGAGGCAGGATTCGAACCTGCGACCGTAGCAGTCCCGCGGTTCCGGACTGCAGCGCCAGAACCGCTAGACCACCGCGGCCGGCTATACCTTCATCGTACTAGTTGTGATGTCCTCTTATGATACAAGAAACATACAGATGCAAGTGGCTAGTGCTCTGCTTTAATATTCAGGTAGAGAAAAATTGAAATGACCAACCGTTGCGGAGAAACATGTTACATAACTGTCTAGCCACCTTCCTTTACATCTCCTGAAGTTCCGCCATGTTACTTTGGAGAGAAACTACACGATTTCTCCCAGAAGCCCGAAATTCATTCCTTCCCCACCCTCCAGTCAAGCGTATTCCACAACGACAACAAGCAGCCCAACGCACTGCTGACTTGCGTGACGGTTGCGCCAGAACGCCAATAAACGTTTCCCAGTAAAAGCGCAGCAGGAGACGAGGTACGAGGTGACTGTGCCAGCCGATGTGCAGATAGCAACAAGTGTCTGTGTTCAACGGTACCCATGCAATGTGAAGACGAACGAATGTCAGATAAAAACGGAAACTGCTTAGTTAGACAGTTTTACTGTTTTGTTAGCTTTTGAAAATATTAACTTTATTAAGAGTTTTCATACTCTGAAGCGCCAATGAAACTGGTATAGGCATGCGTATTCAAATACAGAGTTATGTAAATAAGGCGCAGTGCTCGACAACGCCTATACAGTATGTGATCAAAAGTATCCGGACACCTGGCTGAAAATGACTTACAAATTCGTGGTGCACTCCACCTGTAATGCTCGAATTCAATATGGTGTTGACCCACCCTGAGCCTTCATGACGGCTTACACTCTCGCAGGCATACGTTCAATCACGTGCTGGAAGGTTTCTTGACGAATGGTAGCCCACGGAGTGCTGCACTGAGGAGAGGTATCGATGTCGGTCGGTGAGGCCTAGCACGAAGTCGGCGTTCCAAAACATCCCAAAGGTGTTCTATAGGTTTCAGATCAGGACTCTGTGCAGGCCAGTCCATTACAGGAATGTTATTGTCGTGTAACCACTCCGCCATAGGCCGTGCGTGTTGGAAGATGCAATCGCCATTCCCGAATTGCTCTTCAACTGTGAGAAAGCAAGAAGGTGCTTAAAAACCAGTGTAAGCCTGTGCCGTGATAGTGCCAGGCAAAACAACAAGGGCTGCAAGCCCCCTTCATGAAAAAGAAGACCACACCATAACACCAGCGCCACCGAATTTTACTGTTGGCACTACGAATGCTGGCAGATGGACGACGTTCACCGTGCATTCGCCTTCCCCACACCCTGCCATCGGATCGCCACATTGTGTACCGTGATTCGTCACTCCACACAATGTTTTTTTACTGTTCAATCGTCCAACGTTTACGCTCCTTACACCAATTAAGCGTCGTTTGGCATTTACCGGCGTGAAGTGTGGGTCATGAGCAGCCGCTCGACCGTGAAATCCAAGTTTTCTCACCTCCCGCCTAACTGTCATTGTACTTGCTGTGAATCCTGATGCAGTTTGCAATTTCTGTGTCATGGTCTGGATAGATGTCTGCCTATTACATATTACGACCCTCTTCAACTGTCGGCGGTCTCTGTCGGTCAAGAGACGAGGTCGGCCTGTACACTTTTGTGCTGTACGTGTCCCTTCACGTTTCAACTTCACTATCACATCGTAAACGTGGAAATCTCGCATACAGATGTATGACCCAAGTGACACTGAATCACCCGACCGCGATCGAAGTCCATGAGTTCCGCGGAGCTCCCCATTCTGCTCTCTCACGGTGCTTAATGACTAATGAGGTCGCTGACCTCACCTGGCAGTAGGTGGCAGCACAATGCACCTAATATGAAAAACGTATGTCTTTAGGAGTGTCCGGATACTTTTGATCACGTAGTGTATAAGACAACAAGTGTCTGGCGCAGTTGTTAGATCGGTTACTCCTGCTACAATGGCAAGTTATCAAGATTTAAATGAGTTTGAACTTGGTGTTGTAGTCAGCGCATGAGCGATGGGACACAGCATCTTCGAGGTAGCGATGACTTGGGAGTTTCCCGTACGACCATTTCACGGGTGTACAGTGAATATCATTCAAAGAAACATCATCGATACGGGCTTTCGGAGCCGAAGGGCCACTCGTGTACCCTTGACGACTGAACGACACAAAGATTTACGCCTCGCCTGGGCCCGGAAACATCGCCATTGGACTGTTAAAGACTGGAAACTTGTTCCCCGGTACGACGAGTCTCGTTTCAAATAGTATCGAGCGGATGGACGTATACGGGTATGGAGACAACCTCATGAATGCATGAACCCTGAATGTCAAGACTGCTCAAGCTGGTGGAGCTCTGGTGTGGGGCGTGTGCAGTTGGAGTGATATGGCACCGATGATTCTTCTAGATACGATTCTGACAGGTGACACGTACGTAAGCATCCTGTCTGATCACCTGCATCCATTCACTTCCATTGTGCTTTCCGACGGACTTGGCCGATTCCAGCAGGACAATGCGATACCCTACCCGTCCAGAATTGCTACAGAGTGGCTCCAGGAACACTCTTCTGAGTTTAAACAATTCCGCTGCCCACTAAACTCCCCAGACATGAACATTATTGAGCACATCTGGGATTCCTTGAAACGTGCTATTCAGAAGTCATGTCCACCCCTTCGTACTCTTACGGAGATCTCCACCCCTCTTACTCTTAGTGATTTATGGACAGCCCTGCAACATTACTTCAGACATTAGTCGAGTCCCTGCTACATCGTGTTGTGGCACTTCTGCGTGCACGCGGGGGCCCTACACGAAATCGGGCTGATGTACCAGTTTCTTTGGCTCTTCAGTGTATATTTTACCTGCAAATGAGAGCCTGCACCGAAATGCCTCGTGAGACTTAGGATGTTATCACGAATTTTATGTGGTTGAGTCAATTTTAATGTTTGACTAAGGTTCTTTTTCAAAGTTGCGTAAGCTTAGAAAAGGGTGCATTTTTGCACTTCAAACTACACGTTTATTGTAACTAGTCGCAATTTATTTTATTTCCGTTACGTGTTTCGTGTCACTGTCTGGCAGCAGGAAAAGAAAGCTGTTTTAGTACAAGGCTCGAAGTTTGATGTAGGTCTTTGATTTCCAAGAATTGCAGTAAGTACCTCCAGCATTGGCAGGCTCCTCTCGCTGTTGTTTTTACATTACATACAACAGTACATCACATTGTAGCGCTGAGATTTTTTATGTTCTTTCTTTTGTTAGCTTCTAGTATGTCACCTCTACTGACTTCAGAGAAACGAAGTGTATGCGATGTTAAGTGCGGTGTAAACAGAAAAAAAACAGCCTGTAACCACTGGAGGCTTCAACAATTACATTACTGTCATTCCTCAGTTGTGTGCAATACTGTGTTGTTATTTCTCAGATTAGTTCAATCTACGTACAGATGAATAAAACCAATTTTAACATGCCACAAGGGTTTCACTTTTCTTTTTGAAAGTCATCGTCAGTGACTTGAAATGTGTACGTATTTACGTGAACACTATCTTATTTTCAGGTTAGAAACAATTCTGGCATCTTCGGGTTTTCTATAGTTTAATAATGGTCCAAATATGAAACATAGGAAGCAGAAGACCATCTTTAAAACCAGTAGAGGAGGCACGCATCTAGCAACATCTATAAATCTTGCAAGTAAGAATCTGGGCCGTTATCGTGTTACAGAAAATTCGGTAGTGCCAGAACAGAATCTAACCCGAAAGTAAAGTGCTAGTGTGTAAAATAAAATAGTGTGTTGATAAATTTTCATATACACTCCTGGAAATTGAAATAAGATCACCGTGAATTCATTGTCCCAGAAGGGGGAAACTTTATTGACACATTCCTGGGGTCAGATACATCACATGATCACACTGACAGAACCACAGGCACATAGACACAGGCAACAGAGCATGCACAATGTCGGCACTAGTACAGTGTATATCCACCTTTCGCAGCAATGCAGGCTGCTATTCTCCCATGGAGACGATCGTAGAGATGCTGGATGTAGTCCTGTGGAACGGCTTGCCATGCCATTTCCACCTGGCGCCTCAGTTGGACCAGCGTTCGTGCTGGACGTGCAGACCGCGTGAGACGACGCTTCATCCAATCCCAAACATGCTCAATGGGGGACAGATCCGGAGATCTTGCTGGCCAGGGTAGTTGACTTACACCTTCTAGAGCACGTTGGGTGGCACGGGATACATGCGGACGTGCATTGTCCTGTTGGAACAGCAAGTTCCCTTGCCGGTCTAGGAATGGTAGAACGATGGGTTCGATGACGGTTTGGATGTACCGTGCACTATTCAGTGTCCCCTCGACGATCACCAGTGGTGTACGGCCAGTGTAGGAGATCGCTCCCCACACCATGATGCCGGGTGTTGGCCCTGTGTGCCTCGGTCGTATGCAGTCCTGATTGTGGCGCTCACCTGCACGGCGCCAAACACGCATACGACCATCATTGGCACCAAGGCAGAAGCGACTCTCATCGCTGAAGACGACACGTCTCCATTCGTCCCTCCATTCACGCCTGTCGCGACACCACTGGAGGCGGGCTGCACGATGTTGGGGCGTGAGCGGAAGACGGCCAAACGGTGTGCGGGACCGTAGCCCAGCTTCATGGAGACGGTTGCGAATGGTCCTCGCCGATACCCCAGGAGCAACAGTGTCCCTAATTTGCTGGGAAGTGGCGGTGCGGTCCCCTACGGCACTGCGTAGGATCCTACGGTCTTGGCGTGCATCCGTGCGTCGCTGCGGTCCGGTCCCAGGTCGACGGGCACGTGCACCTTCCGCCGACCACTGGCGACGACATCGATGTACTGTGGAGACCTCACGCCCCACGTGTTGAGCAATTCGGCGGTACGTCCACCCGGCCTCCCGCATGCCCACTATACGCCCTCGCTCAAAGTCCGTCAACTGCACATACGGTTCACGTCCACGCTGTCGCGGCATGCTACCAGTGTTAAATACTGCGATGGAGCTCCGTATGCCTCGGCAAACTGGCTGACACTGACGGCGGCGGTGCACAAATGCTGCGCAGCTAGCGCCATTCGACGGCCAACACCGCGGTTCCTGGTGTGTCCGCTGTGCCGTGCGTGTGATCATTGCTTGTACAGCCCTCTCGCAGTGTCCGGAGCAAGTATGGTGGGTCTGACACACCGGTGTCAATGTGTTCTTTTTTCCATTTCCAGGAGTGTATTTTAGACCAGTAATGATGTCTTCCAAAAACTAAACGTGAAACGCATATTACACGATAGATCTCTATCGGATTGTCAGAGGGCATAGCGTGATTCATGACTCAAAATCACTCGTTTCCAGTTATTCAACGTCCAGTGGCGTCACACGTTACACCACATCAACAGCAATGACTACGGAAATGTATAGCTTATGAGGAGGTGCTCGACCACTGCATCCTATTCTTTTCAACTCACTACACACAGTCACTGTGCTAGCTGGACTCCTGCAGCACTTTGGAACTCAAAGAGTGATTTCTTCCGCTGATTTCATGCGATTTTTTCAACCACCCTTCGCAATGCTCGATGATCTCTGTCACTCAGCTCATGAAGTCTTCCTGGGATTCGTTTTGCTTGTGTTGTTCTTTCACGTTTCCACTTCACAATCACATTAGCAACAGTCAACTTGGGCAGCGATTTAGATAGCGTTAGGAGGGTTGAAATATCGCTGATGGATTTGTCACTCAGTTGACGTTCGATGTTTCGTTCTAATTCGAAATTACTGAGCTTCACTGACCGACTCATTCTGCCATTATTGCTTCCACACATACAAAAAAGTTTTGCATCACCTCGGCTCCGAGAGGTCCGGAACCTGTACAGAAAATTGGGATGGAGATCAACGTAAACACCATTTACACCCTTTTTATGGCTCATGAAAACCATCCATTGCATATTGTGCCACCATACAGCGAGACCTTCAGAGGAGATTGCTGTACACACCGGTAACTCTAATACCCAGTAACACGTCCTCTTGCATTGATGCCTGCCTGCATGCGTCGTGGCATACCATCCTCAAGTTCATCAAGGCACTGTTGGTCCAGATTGTCCCACTCCTCAACAGCGATTCGGCGTAGATCCCTCACAGTGGTTGGCGAGTCACGTCTCCATAAACAGCCCTTTTCAATCTATCCCAGGCATGTTCGATAGCGTTCATGTCTGGAAAACATGCTGGTCACTCTAGTCGAGCGATGCCGTTATCCTGAAGGAAGTCATTCACAAGATGTGCACGATGGGGGAGCGAACTGTCGTTCATGAAGACGAATGCCTCGCCAATATGCTGCCGATATGGTTGCACCATCGGTCGGACGATGGCATTCACGTATCGTACAGCCGTTATGGCGCCTTCCATGACCACCAGCGGCGTACGTCGGCCCTACATAATGCCACCCCAAAACAGCAGGGAACCTCCACCTTGCTGCACTCGCTGGACAATGTGTCTAAGGCGTTCAGCGTGACCGGGTTGCCTCCAAACACCTCCAAACACGTTTCTGACGATTGTCTGGTTGAAGGCAGATGCGACACTCATCGGTGAAGAGAACGTGATGCCAGTCCTGAGTGGTCCATTCGGCATGTTGCTGGATCCACCTGTACCGCGGTGCATGTTGTCATGGTTGCAAAGATGGACCTCGCCATGGACGACGGGAGAGAAGTTGCGCATCATGCAGCCTGCTGCGCACAGTTTGAGTCGTAACACGACGTCCTGTGGGTGCACGAAAAGCATTACTCAAGTTGGTGGCGTTGCTGTCAGGGTTCCTTCGAGCCATAATCCGTAGGTAGCCGTCATCCACTGCAGTAGTAGCTCTTGGGTGGCCTGCGCGAGGCATGTCATCGACAGTTCCTGCCTCTCCTATCTCCTCCATTTCCGATCAACATCGCTTTGGTTCACTACGAGACGCCTGGACACTTCCCTTGTTGAGAACCCTTTCTGGCACGAAGTAACAATGCGGGTATTGACCGTCTAGACATGGTTGAACTACAGACAACACGAGCCGTGTACGTCCTTTCTGGTGGAATGACTGGAATTGATCGGGTCGGACCCCGTCCGTCTAATAAGCGCTGCTCGTGCATGGTTGTTTACATCTTTGGGCGGGCTTAGTGACATGTCTGAACAGTCAAAGGGACTGTGTCTGTGATACAATATCCCCAGTGAGCATCCATCTTCAGGAGTTCTGGGAACCGGGTTGATGCAAAACTTTTTTTGATGGGTGTATATTGATAACAAAGAACTCCACGTCTCCTTTTTATAATGGCGGGCACTCCTCTGGTGACATCTACTGGTCTGTGCCTCATTACACAGGTGTGTCTGGATAATTTTGAGCAGATGGTGTAATGTTTTTTATAAAGCTGGTTAGCATTGTAATTTGCGCACTCTGGTGTTCGAACCTACCTTCTGGTGGATAACAGATTCTTTTTTTATCTCTCTTTGATAAGCACAATTTCCACAGCGTCCTGGCAATAAACTAAGGCCTTCTACGTGAAGAGTCTACAGCAACATCTACAGCATGAATGGAGGCTGTCGTTTACGTGTTTTGGGAGGTGGCGGCGGGTGCGTCGTTTCCTGAATCACGACGGCCCCGCTCTTCCGCCCAGCTGGCTGTGGCGCGCGGAGACAGGTAGTGGAGCGCCAGGTGACGTCACGGCGAAACGCTGCGCGCGCAGCGCCGCAGGCGGCATCCGCGGCAGACTTGTGCCGGCAGCAGCGGCGGGTCATCGGCGCAGGTGAAAGCGGGGCAGCCGAGTCAGGACGCCCCGCTCGCTGACTCAGCCGGCGTCCCGGCCTGCTTCGCCTCCGAATTGTCCAGTTTCCCCACCTCCACAACAACAAACGCCCGCCCCCAGTAGTTGGCGGTTTACGTAAATATAATAGGCAATCTCATCAGGACCCTTAAAGCTGCAAACAGTAAGGCCATTCTCACTGGCATTCGGGACATTTCGAGTCGCTGGATAGAGCACTTCCGTTCACTCATAAACCGTAACCGAGCGAGGTGGCGCAGTAGTTAGACACTGGCCTCGCGTTCGGGAGGACGAAGGTTCAATACCGCGTCCGGCCACCCTGATTTAGGTTTTCCGTGATTTCCCTAAATCACTCCAGGCAAATGCCGGGATGGTTCCTCTGAAAGGGCACGGCCGACTTCCTTCCCTAATCCGATGAGACCGATGACCTCGCTGTCTGGTCTCCTTCCTCCAACCACCCCCCCCCCCCCCCTCTACCCTATCAAATTCAAATCCAGAATTATGCGTAGCTGTTTATCCTTCCCTGTACTCAAGTCTCTGGATGTGTGAACCAGGAATGCGTAACTACAAGCTGTTGCAATAAAGTACAGCCATAAACCGTAGTCCACTGCTGCTGACGTCTTCTTCAAACATGTCCTAAAACATGCAGCACAACCTCGGATGGTAGTCCCACCGTCATTTCATGAATTTAGCAAGGCTGTAGATCAGTGGTAGTCAAAACTGCAATCTGCAGGCCGCATGCCACCCTAATCAAGTGTTCGTGCGGCCTACGGTATTCAGCCGTATTTTATAACGATATTCTTCTAGCAGGTAACAGCAGAATCCAAAAAAGTTAACTAACGTCTTGCTGGTGTATTTTTCTTGCTCAGTATCAAACAAAAACAAATAGATAGTAATATTTTAAGATGTGCTTAATTTTAATTGACGTTGGTGAAATCAGCCCTTGAGCTAAGTTAACGCGTACGTCAGGGTCAGAGTGGTATGCGTAGCGGCTACTTCAGGGTTAGTAAAAGTGAGGGGGTGAGTTTGTCTTCCAGTGGTTCAAATGGCTCTGAGCACTATGGGACTTAACTTCTGAGGTCATCAGTCCCCTAGATCTTAGAACTACTTAAACCTAACTAACCTAAGGACATCACACACATCCATGTCCGTGGTAGGATTCGCACCTGCGACCGTAGCGGTAGCGCAGTTCCAGACTTAAGCGCCTAGAACCGCTCGGCCACAAAGGCTGGCTGTCTTCCAATGCTGACAACTCATCCGCGCACGCAACTCGCACCGATCACCTTCTATGATACAAATGTCAAACGGAAGTAACATACATTCGCGTATGTACAGTATAGACATGGTCGTCCTCAAATGTGGTAGATGTCTGTAGCAGGTACCCACGCAATGTGAAGACGAACGGACGTCAAATAAAAACGGAAACTGCTTAGTCAGACAGTTTTACTGTTTTGTTAGCTTTTGAAAATATTAACTTTATTAAGAGTTCTCATACTCTGACGCGCCAATGAAACCGGTATAGGCAAGCTTATTCAAATACAGAATTATGTAAATAAGGTGCAGCGCTCGAAAACGCCTATACAGTATGTGATCAAAAGTATCCGGACACCTGGCTGAAAATGACTTACAAATTCGTGGTACACTCCATCTGTAATGTTGGAATTCAATATGGTGTTGACCCACCCTGAGCCTTCATGACGGCTTACACTCTCGCAGGCATACGTTCAATCAGGTGCTGGAGGGTTTTTTGACGAATGGCAGCCCATTCTTCACGGAGTGCTGCACTGAGGAGAGGTATCGATGGCGGTTGGTGAGGCCTGGCACGAAGTCGGCGTTCCAAAACATCCCAGAGGTGTTCTATAGGATTCAGGCTAGGACTCTGGGCAGGTCAGTCCATTACAGGGATGTTATTGTCGTGTAACCACGCCGCCACAAGCCGTGCGTGTTGGAAAATACAATCGCCATTCCCGAATTGCTCTTCAACAGTGAGAAAGCAAGAAGGTGCTTAATACATCAATGTGGGCCTGTGCCGTGATAGTGCCACGCTAAACAACAAGGGCTGCAAGCCCCCTCCATGAAAAAGACGACCACACCATAATTCCACTGCCTCCGAATTTTACTGTTGGCACTACACACGCTGGCAGATGGATGACGTTCACTGGGCATTCGCCTTGCCCACACCGTGCCATCGGATCGCCACATTGTGTACCGTGATTCGTCACTCCACATAACGTTTTTCCACTGTTCAATCGTCCAATGTTTACGCTCCTTACACCAATTAAGCGTCGTTTGGCATTTACCGGTGTGAATTGTGGCCTATGAGCAGCCGCTCGACCATGAAATCCAAGTTTTCTCACATCCCGCCTAACTGTCATTGTACTTGCAGTGGATCTTGATGCAGTTTGCAATTCCTATGTCATGGTCTGGATAGATGTCTGCCTATTACACATTACGACCCTCTTCAACTGTCGGCGGTCTCTGTCAGTCAAGAGACGAGGTCGGCCTGTACGATTTCGTGCTGTACGTGTCCCTTCACGTTTCCACTTCAAATCAAATTACGGTTATTATAATACTGTGCTATGACTGCCAAATGTTTTGACTATCATTTTTCTTTTAAACATTTGTGACCGTGTCCCATATTGACATTGCTGTTATTAATTAATATAACATACTAATTTATGTAGGTCATTAGTTAATAGTAAAATCAGTAGGGAAGGTGTAGTAAAGTGGCCAGGGCGTGAAAAAGCGGCCATTGCAAATGTTTTGACTTGAACAACGTAGCCGCCTACCGAACAGTGGTCGAGATGGCTCTAATACGCATACCCATTGTTGTCAGTGAGATTGACACAAGCTTGTCAGTTATTTTTTAGTGGAAACCTTTTTGTTTTTGAGTCATCTGATGTAAGGCAAGTCATTTTGTATTCTTCTTGTTACCTCACCTGTATGTAAAATAATAATTTTTTACAGTATCAATGTTTAAACACTGTCTTTTGGCATACAAATGTGGTTCCTTGTTATTAATTTCACTTTCATAGTGGTTTCTGTGGATTAGTAATGTCTACATGGCGTCCGATTGGGAAAAGTGCCACGTTACTCGTTGGGAGAAGTAGCCAGTAAGAGTCAGTTACTTCCAAAAAACATGTATATACAACAAACAGAACTGACTTCTAAACACTTTCATATACAGAGCTATCATCAGCCCTCCTATCTGTTTGTGAGAATTTCGAATTAATTAAGTTGTACGCTATCATTTAAAACCGTTTCTATTCTGTTATATCTGGACTAATACGAGTGTCCGATAGTAAACGGTTTGCTGTAGCTGCTTAGTATTCTTTCAGATATTAGGGCGTCAAAACACCTAAAAAATGTGACCGGAAGTCAGAGAAACAAACGTGCGATCCTGCTGCGGCGGCATTGATCATAGTTCCCGATAGATATGGAAAACTGGTCACTATTAAACCTTCAGCAAAATGCGAATGGTTTCAATATATTACTTTCTTTATCACTTGAAAATATGTGGTTTGGTACCTTATAATATATAGCTAAAATGTGCAAGTGGTTATCCTTTATCAATAATCATGCTTTGATGAAAACCACTGCTCCAGATAATCTGAAATGCACCCGGACCAGACAACATATCCAGGACAGCACTGAAAGTGGTGGATTGCCTCTAAAAATCAGACTCTTCTTCCTGGTTCTTCTAATGTTGCAAACCTGTAAGTTACCAGCAGAAACGAAGAACACAGTTGTCACCATCTTAAAAAAAAAAGGCTACCGTCTGTAGTAATTGCTGTGGCATATCCCTGTCCGCCGTGGCCGGTTAAATTTATGCCAGAATTCTGTTGAATCGCCTTCGGGCTCTATCCCGAGACTGTACTTCCTGAATCTCAGATGGATTTCACCCCTCCAGAGGCACTGTTGATATGATTTTCTGAACACAACTACATGGAAAAGTGCAGGGAACAACATAAGCCTATGCTATTAGTGTTCTTTGTCCTAGGATAGGCCTCTGATACGGCGTTCGGAGAAGGTATATGAAAATATTTCGCCTGTCTTGAACATTTACTTGGTCTAATGCAAGCTTTCTATGATGACATATTGGGGCAAGTGCTATACTTGGATGAAACATCGGACAATTTCCCTACTACTAAGGGGCTCAAACAAGGACGTGTTCTCGCGCCTACATCGTTTACCCCGTACTTCGCAGCCATGCTTTATGGGACATCATCTATAAACGATGCAGGTTTAGAACTTAAATACAGATTCGGCGGAGGACTATTTAATGAGCCCAAACTCCACTCTAAATTGTTCAGAAGTCTTAACCAGGTAACTGAACTGTAATATACAGACGTCAATGCTTCAGCGGCTCATACACTCGCAGAGCTGCAATCGTCTGTAAATTGTTTCAATAGTGCGAGTAAACAGTTTGGCCTGACCATCCAACATCCCAAAAACAAAAGTACTCGCAAAGCCAGTTCCTCCAACTGTATTTCTGGCTCTCAATATCACTGTTACCAGCATACCTTTGGAAAAGGAAGTTCACTTCCTCTCTTAGGAAATATATTATCAACTAATTGCTCATCGGGAAATAACGTGGAGTAAAGAATATGCGCTGCTATTTTGTTTTTGGACGTCTCATACATTGGGTCTTCCTGAATAAATACATAACATATGTACCAAACTGATGGTTTATCGATCAATTGTTTTCTTCTACCATGCTCTATGGCTGCAAAACTTGGACGCTACATCGCCGTGAGCTTAAGCAACTAGATTGCTTCAACCAACAGAAACATATTGTATATACACTATAAACGTCAAATGGGATGAGTTCATACCAACCAACCCTTCCTGAGAAGAGGAAGATGTGCAGTACAGAAACCTTTACTGGTTACAAACTCAGACGCATCGGGGATTTCGAGCGGATGAGAAACGACAGATTTCCTATACAAATGTTGTGCCCTGATCTGACTTGTTCAGCCTGTTACACTGAGATCTACATTTTCATGTGGATTCCGTACCATCGTTATTGCTTGCAAAAAAAACTTGAACATCTTTATTAGAGACAATCATTGTTCAATTCTTAGTCGTCTCTAGATTGGTCCGTGTCTGCAAAAAACAATGTCGGATTTTTCAGTCCAACTGTGCTGTGAACACTGTTATTTGTATTCAAGAAGCTAGGTTCAACAATATATTGCCGGTAGCTCTGTGACCAAATTACTACAATTCTGTATGTTTAGTACACGTGCCATTTGTAACATGAGCACTTACTGTAATACTTACTGTAATGTAGCCATATTTAAATATAAATTGGGATAAACTGAGTAAATAACATGTAAATTCACTTATTCCACGTCATTACAATATATCGGACTTGTTACTCATAGACGAAGTAACTAACGAAACAACTCATCTTCTACTAACGGCAGTTCCTCTTCGAGATCAAGTTACAGCTGGGTGTTCCTAAGACATAAGCCTGCTTTAATCGATACATTTAGTTTGTGTAATTAAAGGCACACCCACGAATTACATATCTTTATACTGAAGAACTGGTTATTTATTCTTTTTTTATTTATTATTTTCTTAAAGGCACTACAGAATCTCCCTTGTTTCATTTTATCGCCATTCCCCCGTAAATGAAACAAAGGACGCACACACACACACACACACACACACACACACACACAGAGTGTGTGTGTGAGAGAGAGACAGTGGTGGAGAGGTACATACTCAGTTTTTACTGTGCTGTTTCTTTTGTTGTGAACAGAACTCCGTATATTTTGTGACACTGTTGTATTACCGATGGCTTTATCTAACTCGACGACAATGTGAAGCTGTTAAATTAAAATATCTTTCTAAATCCCACTGAATTACTTCTTGCTATGGTACCTCATCGATAAGCGGTGCGCTGCTTAGGTTCTGTCACTTAGGTCACAGCAGGGTTCAAATGGTTCAAATTGCTCTGAGCACTATGGGACTCAACTGCTGTGGTCATAAGTCCCCTAGAACTTAGAACTAGTTAAACCTAACTAACCTAAGGACATCACACAGATCCATGCCCGAGGCAGGATTCGAACCTGCGACCGTAGCAGTCGTGCGGTTCCGGACTGTAGCGCCTTTAACCGCTCGGCCACTCCGGCCGGCTGGTCACAGCAGGGGAGAAATTTGTTTTACAGCCATTACTCCTATGATGACACTAAACTACCGCCTCTCTAGTCCACGCTTTCTGTGCATTCCTATTTCGTCGATAGTGGACCACATGTTGTAATTAGTACATTGCAGACGATGCCTGTTGCTTTTCTTACAAGGAGACAAGAACAAGAAACCTATTTCCATTACATAGTATAAAAGAGGACCCAGGTTAATGAAATTCACAAGCGGGATCCTGCTCATTTTATTGATACCGCTTTTAGTTACGCAAACAATGCTGCTGAACTGAAATCAATGTGGCAGTTAGTGCCTGAGATGACGTGACATGACATGGAGAAACGACGGAAGGTCACAGCCGTGGCTTCTGAATGTCGGCAACAGTTACTGGAGTTCATCCACGTAACGCTCAAGACTATCCTCGTGTAACTTGCAATGTGGTGTAGTGTTGAGCTGGCGTCATTTTAACCTAAAGATCTTCTGATATTTCGTATTTATTGCACGTAGTTCTGTACGACTCTGCTGCTATAGAATGCTTGCTTGTAAGCTGCTCAGCCCTAATGAACCACCATGTTGAGTCATTAGAGAGTGATGTTAATTTCTTTCTAACGAGAGCTACGGGTCATCGTTGACTCAGTGCACAGAAATCTGTTGTCGCCAACATTAGCGTCATTTTGAACGCAATGTTTGCTGTCGGTATTGCTCCGATCTGTTTTAGTGAGTAGCTGGCATAGCCTTAAATGATTAATTTTCTGTGTGGTCATACTGACTGATCACAGTAACATTTGTTCAGATATGTAGGGAAAGGGAAATGTCCACAGAGGAAGGTATTTTCTTGGAACAGGAAAACAATTTTCCTAGTCTCATCCGCAACCGACATATCAAGCAATTCTTTCTGTATCAGTGTCGAAATTACTTTAAATGTTCTCTATGGCATAAAATCATTTTAGTGATTTGTTTTCTTGTAAAATATTTTCCACTCCACTAGGCCGTCTGGCAGAGCAACAATATGTAGAATATTTGAATTAAAAACAGTCTTTGTTGCAAAAAAAAAAATGTCTCTGAGCACTATGGGACTTAACATCTGAGGTCATCAGTCCCCTAGAACTTTGAACTACTTAAACCTAACTAAGCTAAGGACATCACACACACCCATGCGTCGGCCAGAGTGGCCGAGCGGTTCTAGGCGCTTCAGTCTGGAACCGCGCGACCGATTTGGTCGCAGGTTCGAATCCTGCCTCGGGCATGGATGTGTGTGATGTCCTTAGGTTAGTTAGGTTTAAGTAGTTCTAAGTTCTAGGGGACTGATGACCTCAGATGTTAAGTCCCATAGTGCTCAGAGCCATTTGAACCATTTGAACCACACCCATGCCCGAGGCAGGATTCGAACCTGCGACCGTAGCGGACGCGCGGTTCCAGACTGCAGCGCCTAGAACCGCTCGGCCACCCCGACCGGCAATGACTGGACATACTGCACTCTTTCCATGTTCTTTTCCCTTCATTAGCATGGAGGTGGGATGGTTTGTCAACTGGACGATTTTCGTTTGTGTTTGGGAAAGCACAGCACGTCGTTTTTGAGACAGTTTGGGAAGAGAATGCTACGTAAGAAGCGATCCCTTGTCATCAGTATAGACTGGAGTTTCAGATGCCTGCCTCTGCAGAAGTCGGGACGGCAGGGGCGAGACAGGCGATTGCTGGCTACTGTGTATTTACAACCTGGGCCCTGCCCAGCACCTGGAGTGTGGTTGGAAGGCCACACTAGCAGCAGGAACGCGCCGAACCCTCATGTTCTACTGAGAGCTTTTTGTTGGTAACCATTGCTCGCTTTCCGAAAGAAAGCGTAGCCTCGGTAGCTGCTTTCCACATTCAGAAAACCTCTGATCCAAAACGCTCCATTGGTAAATTAGTCAGCGACGTCATGGAGACGAAGCTGTGGCTGTCGTTTTTTGGAAGTGGGAAGGCGTTTTGTCACGTTACTGGCGTTGTACCGCAACTCGTTGTCTTGGAGGATTTTATGTGTGGAAGAATCTCCGCTAATGGGCCAGCGTGTATGCATTTTTCTCTGTTGGCAGACATGCAGAGCTGTTCGCGGGAAATGATAGCAGGCTTAGGAATCACTGAACGGTTGTGGAGTCAGTGGCTACGTGCATAGGAGAGGAGATCAGAAGAGATATGGAGCTGTGCATATATTGTGCTTGTTAGCCGCGTACGCTGGAGACGAGTAGTGTCCGGAGCTGCGGGAGCAGGAACGCGGCCTCGGCTTGTCTGCGGCAGAGCCATTCGCGTGACCTAAGTAACAGCGTCGGCGTGATAGGGCATTTCTTGGTCCGCACTCGCAGACATCTGTATGATCGCTATGATCGCCTGTCTCAGGTCCACCATTGCTCAATTGAATGTTTGAGTTTCTTGATCAACCGGCAGGTTTAGAGTCACTGTTATCATTGGGATTCAAATTCAAAGGGTTCAGATGGCTCTAAGCACTATGGGACTTAACATCTGAGGTCATCAGTCCCCTAGACTTAGAACTACTTAAGCCTAACTAACATGACATAACACACATCCATGCCCGATGCAGGATTCGAACCTGCGACCGTAGCAGCAGCGCGGTTCCAGACTGTAGCGCCTAGCGGCCGGCTATCATTGGGATTAATGAAGTTTGAGATTCTCGTTCACATCGATGCGTGCATTAAGAGGGGATACATTTTTCATTCAATAAAGTAACTGTGCGAATCGATAGAAATACACTATTTGCAAATTTATGTGTATAGAGTTTGTAAAACATTCCGCAGTCTTTCATAATCGATTCACTAAGAGTATGTCTACTGAATACATCAATGTATCAATTGAAAGACTATTTCTGTTAGACACCTTCCATCCATATTAAAACATTCTTTGCGTACATCTCCGTTTTACCATCTACAGCTAGGGCCTAAAAATCGCGTTACCCAAAAATTTATAGCTTAGCTCTTAAAGGTGTGACCGACTTACAATTAATTTTCTGGGTCTGTGTAACTTTGCACGCGCATCGGGTTTCACAACATATCGAAAAACAAATATCGCATTAAAATGGAACTACTGTGCAGAATGAGCACATTAATATCTGCTTCAAAAATCATTTTGTTTGTAATGGGAAACAAACTGACGCTTTCTGTCGTCACGGGCATCGCATGACAGTCGTGATGAACACTATTTGTTTGGTTAACTCCACTTACACACTGCAAAAATGAAAGTGGAAATATCTGCCGAATCGCCAGAGAAACTATGCTTGATGACTCATGGAGAGACACCCTATATCCGGAGATTTAGATATAAAAGAAGCTCAGTATATACAGGGTGATTAGGAACAGGCTAAACAGCTTGTTGGGATGTTGCAGGGTAGGTTGCGCTGAGAAATAATCAGAAAAAAAATTCGATACGTTGAACCGTTTCCGAGTTAATTAAAATTGAAGCTAGCCAATCAAGTCGTTGCGGACGCAAATTCAAGCGGCCCGCTAGATACAATTAGCGTCATGTGTTCTCGTACTACAGAAGACAGCGCACGAGACTGCTCAGTCTTTGTGTCGGGTTCGAACTTTGCTAGCGTCCCGTGTCCAATTTTTGTATCACTGTCTTGTTCGGTTTTAGGAAACCAAACGAAAAACACCCTTGGCAACACTATCTCAGCACAACTTACCCTGAAACACCTTTACATACTTCTCAGACCGTTTCTGGGCACCCTTTATAGGTGCAGAAACATTTGATTTAACCGCCAGAGAAATACACACCGTATACGGTTGATGTATGGTGACAGTGCTAAACTTCGAGAGTTTTAGCTTGATCGTTGGTCGTCAGAAGTTATTTCTGGGCAGCATTAAGTAAACCAATCAAAACGACAAAACTCCATCAACAAAGAAAGTAGCTTAAAAACACTCGTTGGAGCAATATTTGGATATTGTTCGTCAGTGTCGGATCTGTACTGGGTATGACTGATAGGGGAAATAGAGGAGATCCAAAGAAGAACAGCACGTTTGGTTACAGATCCAGTGAGAGCGGAAGCCTCACGGAGGTGCTCACCCAGCTCCAGTGTCAGACACTGTTAAAGAGGCGTTTTGCACCACGGTGTGGTCTACATCTACATCTACATCTACATCTACATCCATATTCCGCAAGCCACCTGACGGTGTGTGGCGGAGGGTACCTTGGGTACCTCTATCGGTTCTCCCTTCTATTCCAGTCTCGTATTGTTCGTGGAAAGAAGGATTGTTGGTATGCCTCTGTGTGGGCTCTAATCTCTCTGATTTTATCCTCGTGGTCTCTTCGCGAGATATACGTAGGAGGGTGCAATATACTGCTTGACTCTTCGGTGAAGGTATGTTCTCGAAACTTCAACAAAAGCCCGTACCGAGCTACTGAGCGTCTCTCCTGCAGAGTCTTCCACTGGAGTTTATCTATCATCTCCATAACGCTTTCGCGATTACTAAATGATTCTGTAACGAAGCACGCTGCTCTCCGTTGGATCTTCTCTATCTCTTCTATCAACGCTATCTTGTACGGATCCCACACTGCTGAGCAGTATTCAAGCAGTGGGCGAACAAGCGTACTGTAACCTATTTCCTTTGTTTTCGGATTGCATTTCCTTAGGATTCTTCCAATGAATCTGAGTCTGGCATCTGCTTCACCGACGATCAACTTTATATGATCATTCCATTTAAATCACTCCTAATGCGTACTCCCAGATAATTTATGGAATTAACCGCTTCCAGTTGCTGACCTGCTATATTGTAGCTAAATGATATGGGATCTTTCTTTTTATGTATTCGTAGCACATTACACTTGTCTACATTGAGATTAAATTGCCATTCCCTGCACCATGCGTCAATTCGCTGCAGATCCTCCTGCATTTCAGTACAATTTTCCATTGTTACAACCTCTCGATATACCACAGCATCATCCGCAAACAGCCTCAGTGAACATCCGATGTCATCCACAAGGTCATTTATGTATATTGTGAATAGCAACGGTCCTACGACACTCTCCTGCGGCACACCTGAAATCACTCTTACTTCGGAAGACTTCTCTCCATTGAGAATGACGTGCTGCGTTCTGTTATCTAGGAACTCTTCAATCCAATCACACAATTGGTCTGATAGTCCATATGCTCTTACTTTGTTCATTAAACGACTGTGGAGAACTGTATCAAACGCCTTGCGGAAGTCAAGAAACAGGGCATCTACCTGAGAACCAGTGTCTATGGCCCTCTGAGTCTCGTGGACGAATAGCGCGAGCTGGGTTTCACACGATCGTCTTTTTCGAAACCCATGCTGATCCCTACAGAGTAGATTTCTAGTTTCCAGAAGAGTCATTATACTCGAACATAATACGTGTTCCAAAATTCTACAACTGATCGACGTTAGAGATATAGGTTATAGTTCTGCACATCTGTTCGACGTCCCGTCTTTACTGTTAGATTCCGGAGAGCGTATGTTTCTAGAAGAGTCAATCAATATATTGCTTCGTCCTACGTTTATCTCGCGAAAGGGCCATGAAGATAAAATCAGAGAGATTCGAGCCCACACAGTGGGTTACCAGCTCTCGTTCTTTCTGAGAATAGTAAAAGGGGTCTACTGGACTTGAATAGAAAGTACCCTCCGCCACACACCGTGACGTTGCTTGCAGAGTATAGATGTAGATACAAATGCAGATGGATTGTTCACACATTAGAGATGCGCCAAATCAGCTGACTGATATCCCATCCCAACAGCTGCTTCGGTGCCTCATTACATGGTTGATGTGTTTGACCACCACGAGCTGCAGCAATCCCGAAGGTCACTGTTGTTGCACGTCTACTTCTGGGAAAGGCAGAGGTACAGAGGGAGTGGAGTTAGGGGAACGGACATGACGTCATCATCCCGCTTGACGAGTGGCGAAATTGCCACGAACGGGTCTCGGACCGCGCCAGACACGCGCGTGGCGGCTTTGACGTCAATAGCGCAGCACCAGACCACGCCGCGAAACCGGATTACTCGTGATTCTGTCTGCATAGCCAGAGGCTTCAACAGGGCAAAACTTGTTGTGAGTTACGCCTGCTGTTGACCTATAAAGGTTCTCGGCGAGTATGTGTACTAGATCCGCTACAGTGGACTCACACGAAGCTTATTTCTCTAGGTTTGATCCGCGGTTCTGTCTTACTCGGAGTATTGAAGCAGGATCCACTAGTCCTAGTTCCAGAAAAATCGCAGCTTTGGTTTCAAAAACATCACCAGAAAGGAGAACGATGTGTTAATCCCATGCCTCTTTGGTATTCCGTTGAATGATGTCCTAGGTTGAGGTCGTGAACGCGATGGGCAGTATAGGCGCTGATTCCTCGGTCTGATTGCAGATTCGTTTTAACCTAAGTACGAGGAAACGTCAAATCAGTCAGGTTCACGCAGTGGCAGGAAATAAATACTCCCTCAGTCTTAATTTCCTCGTCTACTCGTTACACACAAACCCGCCCACGTCGATCTACATCTACATGATTGCTCTGCAGTTCACAGTTAAGTGCCTGGTAGAGTGTTCATCAAACCACCTTTAAACAACTTGTCTACCATTTCACTCTTGAACAGTGCTCGGGAAAAACGAACACTTAAATCTATCCGTGCGAGCTCTGATTTCTCTTATTGTATGATTATGATAATTTCTCCCTATGTAGGTGGACTTCAACAAAATATTTCCACACTCCGAGGAGAAAGTTGGTGACTGAAATTCCATGAGAAGATGCTGCCGCAGCGATGCACGCCTTTGTTTCAATGACTGCCAACCCAATTCGCATGTCATATCCATGGAACTCTCTCCCTTATATAGCTATAACACAAAACGAGCTGCCGTTCTTTGAGCATTTTCGATGTCCTCCGTGAATCCTGTCTGATACGGATCCCTCACGCACAGCGATACTGTAGAAGAGGTTGGACAAGCGTACTGTAAGCAGTCTCTTTAGTAGACCTGTTACATTTCCTTAGTGTTCTGCCAATAAATTGCAGTCTTTGGTTTGCTTTCTTCATAACATTATTTATTATCACAAGCATCATGTACATGCACCAATGTCTTATCAACATATGAAATGTTTCGCGAAAACTCTTTATTAACACGAACAATCCTGCTGGCAGAACATCCGCAACTGAACATTATAGCAGAGGTTGAAAATACCGCTTCAGCTGTAAATTACTTTATTTTCACATGACCGGTTTCGGACTGTTATAAACCTATCCTCAGGTGTCGTAGCTGTGCTGTGGTCCCCGAGCGCTGCGTGTACCAGGTGCGGTGTGCTGCCTATGCGCGCACTACGCCGAACAGGCTGTTTACAGAGAAATACACCCGACTCTAATCATCACTTAACTGTAGCATTACGTCGGCAGGAAATGCTGAAAACACTTTTGGAACCAATTTTATGTTGGCAACCCCGCACAAGCTGATTTCAGATGCTTTCTAGCCTATTCAAAGCGGTGATTGCTTTGTTCTGGTGTTTTTCAAGATAAGGTGTTCACATCAGCTGTAACTTTGCTTTGTTTAGAAACTTTCAACGTGTCCCGACTTGTGTTTATCTCTCGGTAATTACTTTCCTTAATAAATCAAGTCTCCGCGTCCATTGTTTCATTGTTTCTCCGATCAAAAGTATAAATTAAGCTGGTTTACACAGTAAATCTCCTGTAACTTGTAGTCCTCTGTATTTTGTGGACAGTTTAAGATACAGAAAGAATGGGCAAGTAATTCTGTTGCGTGTTTACTCGTCTTAACTCCGAGCCGCACGTTATCACAGGAGTTGAACTGCGACGAGAGCACCTACAAACTCTCTTCACTAGTATCAACAACGCTGGATGTTGGAAGTTTTATTTCTGAAATACTCGCCAGGCTTGCACTGCCGTACCAGAAAAACAAAAACTATAATAATAGGTTGGTTTTGGACAAATTTTGGTATGAAGTGACAGCTGAATTGAGAATAACACATTTGTTAAAACATTTGTTTTCACTGTAGTCACTGTAGCATAAAAAAACATTGGGTTCCGCCGAAGAAAAATTTTGAAGAGAGCACGATTACTGGCTGATTCTGAAGTTATTTTCAGTGTAAGATAATGTTCAATCATTTCCTGTCAGTTATTAATTTATGCAGTAAACAAATGCATTTAACAGTGTCGTTGGCCACATCTACAAAGTTTTGTACTTATGTGGCTAATACTGTCCATTTACAACATAGTAAATCAAAACGAAATTCAACGTTTCTTCATGCTCGTGATATCCCAATGCGTAAATATTCTTCTTCAGCATCTGACTGATGCCTTCCCTTAGCTCGATTAACATTTGTGACTTTATAAGTAGCTTCAGCCAGTCCTCGTGACACTATAACACATTATGTTTGTAGTTTTGGAACATAGAGCCAGAACTGGCACCACAAATCTCTCGAATACAATTTCCATCCACGCTTTCTAGACCGCTAGGAAAATCTAAATATTGTAATAGTCATCCAATATTTTTCTGAAATTGTTTATGTCTGCAAATTTCATTTTTGGCTGTCTTCCGATATAACTCTGGTTAATACTCTTTTCGCAACGTTGCAACTCCAACAAGGAAATGAAATGCAAAATTGATAAAAGACTTAACTATCCAGTATACAGACGAGTGAAAAGAGTATTCAGTAAAACTCATGACTTTTTTCCAATTTATTATGTATTTATGCTCATGCAGTATGGTTTCAAACAGCAAAATATTGTTATTCGAGCTTTGTTAAGTTTTTTAGGAAGTGTGGTATGAAATAAATGGAAAAGCTTGCGTGAGGAATTTGGTTCTACCTATGCTTCCTTTTCAAAGACAGAATAAAACACTGCCCCACGCTATTATCAAAGCTCCCTCATGAATACCTGTACCCCCTTGAGTGGCCGCGCGGTTTAAGGCGCAATGTCACGGATTGCGCGGCCTCTCCCGCCGGAGGTTCGAGTCCTCCCTCCGGCATAGGTATGTGTGTTGCTCCTAGCATAATTTAGTGTGTAAGTCTAGGGACCGATGATCTCAGCAGTTTGGTCCCTTAGGAATTCACACACATTTGAACATTTTTGAATACCTATTATTGGATGCTATCCAAAATTCCCGATAAATTTAATATTGCGACCAATCAATCAGCAGTATGAACTGCCGCAGCTATACGTCTCTATATGTCTTTCAACTGCCAGCCTGCAAGAAAAAAAACTACGTGGCGTTACTGTGAGTGTATTCGTGTGAACGTTGTTGCTGATTTTTTTTTTTTTTTTTTTACACCGTTCTACTGTGTTTGTTAAACTGCAGCTGAAACCCACCGCACGCGAAGGGAGGCTTTTAGCAAGCAAGCTCTGGACCAAGCAAGTGGTTTAAGAGACTTAAATATGGCTGGGAGTCTGTGGAGGATAGCAAACACTCGGGCCGACCGCCATCATGCACAACTCCGTAAACGATCGCTGAAGTCCGAGAAGTGATCCACAAGGAAAGAAGGCAGACAGTCAACGGTTTTTGTGAAATCGTCGGAATCTCATACGGGATAAGACAACGCATTCTAACTGATGAACTGAACAAACTGCAGCGAACTTCGTGCCTCGACATTTGAACGTCGACCAACGTGACCATCAGGGTGAGGTGTCCTCTGAAACACAACCAACATTTCGAGATGATTCAGATATATTGTCTAGGGACACAACTGCCGATGAAACATGTATGTACCCTGAAACAAAACACAAATCCACGCAGTGGAAGAAACCATCTCCCCCGCGGCCCAAAACACAAGCCAGTATGATATAAACAGTAAGTCTCGAATGCGATCAGGCAAGGAATTTACGTTGCAAAGTTTTAAGAACAATGAGGGAAGATGTCAGACACAAACGACCTGAGAGATGGAAGAACAAAGAATGGTTGCTGGATGATGACAATGTACCTCACACACTTCGCTCACTGTGGGGGAATTCCTGGCAGAAAACGTGACAACAGTCCCACACCGTTATCTAGTCTCTCGCGACTTCTACCTCTCCTTGAAAATGAAGTTTGAATGGCGGAATTTTAAATCCACAGGAGAGATTAGATGGGAATCACAAATAATTTTGAACACTCTTCAGATTTCCAGCACTGTTTGCAAAAATGGATAATCTCTGGAAGTGATGCACTCAAGTGCGAGGGGATTAATTTGAAGGTGATGGTGGAAATGAAGTTGTAAGGTTTGTTTACTGATTTTTAAGCGGATATGCTGGGAAATTTTGGGCAGCGCCTGGTAAAAGCCAAGGCCAACGCTTTGCTTTAGTCGCTGCTCTCTGTGACGCTCTTATCTATCATAATCGTAGCCTAAAGCCGTCCTCACACTGCACGAAATAGCTGACCTTGACTTGGATGCGGATGGGGCATCCGTACACACGATAAACAGCGCTGTCGGTAGGCGGGACGAGTTGATTGACGTGATTCCAACTCTCCAGCGGCACTTGTCGGTTTTATTTGGCTCGTAAAACACACAGTTCGTTTACGAAAACGGACGCGCGTAAAGCTCCTACGTCAGATGCATTAAAATACATATTTCCTCCATTGTCCATATGTTAGTCATATTGTTCTAAATAAAAGCTGCCATATATTTTCCGCCATTTTGTTACAACAAACCGTAAGCGTTTTCGAGAGACCATCAACGTGCTGGTGCTTAGAAACGGCATACAGAATGTTAGGGGTATAAATGCAGATATTGCGATCGTTGATACTTTAATATGCACCCATTTCAGTGTGTCAGTTGTTTTTTCCCTGCGTCTGACAGTCTTCCACAAACACATCACGTAATTTACTACCTTATATTTTAAGGTCGTAACTGCACCACAAAGTGGTGTTACGCGGCAAGTGAACAACTGCTCCGTTAAGAAACTATTAAAGCACTCCGTCTTCAGGCCACGAGTGGCCTACCGGGGCCATCCGACCGCCGTGTCATCCTCAGTGGAGGATGCGGATAGGAGGGGCGTGGGGTCAGCACACCGCTCTCCCGGTCGTTATGATGGTATTCTGGACCGGAGCCGCTACTATTCGGTCGAGTAGCTCCTCAATTGGCATCATGAGGCTGAGTGCACCCCGAAAAATGGCAACAGCACATGGCGGCCTGGATGGTCACCCACCCAAGTGCTGACCACGCCCGACAACGCTTAACTTCGGTGAGCTCACGGGAACCGGTGTATCCACTGCGGCAAGGCCGTTGCCAAGAAACTATTAATAACATGCTTTTTTGACATTTTGATGATAATAATTTTTTAAAATTTTTGTTACGATTCCATTGTTATCGCTTATAATTTTTAAAGGACCACACGATCATTTGGCAGTTCTATTGTTTATTTAAGTAAAACCCAGATTTCGGCCTTTTATGCCATTTTTAAGTGTTTGCTTTTAGCAAATACTTGAAAACGTCTTAAAACGCGGAAACATGGGTTGTACTTCAAAAAACAATAAACAGTCAAATGCAGGTATGTTACTTTAAAAAATATTGTATGACTGTTGTTCAGCAACATCAAGAACTGCTTATTATTTATGATTTAAAATTGAAGTAATCAGTGAATAATATAAGTTTTCTCATCTTTTTAAAATTTTATCAAACTTTAAAATGAACAACGTGTTCCATCAATGTACCAGGAATCTCAGAGTGTCGCGCCAGAGGAAATGTTTGGGAATTCCTGGTGTAGACTAATCGTTTTGAGTCAACACGTCCACACTTCGTCACCTGACCTACTGACCAGAGGAAAATAAGCATTAATGTCTTGCTCCTGCCACATGTACTTGGAGGAAATAACCAACCTAAAAACCTGCTACTTCTCACTGAAACGCCAAAGAAACTAGTACAGGCATGCGTATTCAAATACAGAGATACGTAAACAGGCAGCATAAGGCGCTGAAATCGGCAACGCCTATATAACAAGTGTCTGGTGCAGTTGTTAATTCGGTTATTGCTGCTACAATGGCAGGTCATCAAGATTTATGTGAGTTTGAACGTGGTGTTATATTTGGCACACGGGCGATGGGACGCAGCATCTCCGAGGTTGCGATGAGGTGGGAATTTTCCCGCACGACCATTTGACGAGCATACCGTGAATATCAGGAATCCGAAAAAATACCAAATCTCCGACATCGCTGCGGCCGGAAAAAGATTCTGCAAGAACGGGACCAACGACCACTGAAGAGAATCGTTCAACTTGACGGAATCGCAACTCTTCCGAAAATTGTTGCAGACTTCAGTGCTGGGCCATCAACAAGTGTCAGCGTGCGAACCATTCAACGAAACATCATCGAATGGGCTTTCGGAGCAGAAGGTCCAATCGTGTACCGTTGATGACTGCACGACACAAAGCTTTACTTCTCGCCTGGGCCCGTCAGTACCGATGTTGGACTTCGATGACTGGAAACATGTTGCCTGGACGGACGAGTCTCGTTTCAAATTGTATTGAGTGGATGGACGTATACGGGTATGGAGACAGCCTCACGGCTCCATGGACCGTGCAAGTCAGCAGGGGACTGTTCAAGCTAATGGAGGCTCTGTAGTGGTGAGGGGCGCGTGTAGTTGGAGTGATATGGAACCCCTGACACGTCTACATACGACTCTCACACGTGACGTATACGTAAGCATCCAGTCTGATCACCTGCATTCATTCAGCTTCCGTATGTCCAACGAAACAGCCTGAAGAAGACGCAACGGAGTGTCGAAACTGGTAGCGACAAAATAATAAAATCATAAGGACGGCTTGTAATGGTACTTGAATTACGTAACCATTACGGCACCTCACTTCAACCTCTCGATACCAGCAATATTCTACTGTGTTTCTGTAAAATAGTTAACATATTTCTGTGACAACATTCAGATTTGATTTCATTAATGTAGAGGTACTTCGATACATCGATATATATGTATTGCAATGATATTATTCTTATGTGTATTCTTTCTTTTGTCACTATGATCTTTGACGTACTTGTAACTCTGATTTTTGGGCGCGTAAGCGGTTATTAGAGAGTCAAGCTTTGGTCGCCATGTTAAAAAGACGCAAATTGTAGTCAGTTTATGAAATGTGAACTTTAACAGTGAGGAAGATATTTTCAAGTATGTTTTATATTGTGAAGTGATGGTTTGGAACGAGTTACATGATGTTGCAACAAAAGTAATAAAAAAGAAATGTAACTTAAATTCGGAGTGCTGATTACTTTTTTTACATCACCATTGTCCTAACTTGGAAAAGTTTCATCTTCAAGAATGGTTTATGAAACACATCTATAAAACTTATGAATATCTCAGAATAACAGCTAGGCCTCTTTGCGTCCGAGCTTGGAATCATCACTACCTAGATTTTGGACGATTGAGCCATGAGTTCACAACGAGACCAGAGTGGGGAACACGAAAAGATGAGTGCCTAGTTTATCCATTATTTCAAGGAATGACTTTATTGACTGTGCTCTAAAGTCACCTGCCACATAATATAACTTCATTGCTGCCCGAAGCTGCAATATTTAGCAGCGTGAGCAACACTACAATCATAATTAATTTTTGACCTTCGTTGTGGTAGGGTTGTTAGAGGCTGTAGGTGTTTTTATTTTTTGTCGAATGCATCCATTCATGTTCATTGTGCATGCCGACGGACCTGGGCAACTCCAGGAGGACTATGCGATAACCCACACGTCCGGAACTGATACAGAGCGGATGCAGGGTCACTTTCTGAGTTTAAACTCTTCCGCTGGCCACCAAACTCCCTAGACATGAACATTATTGAGCATATCTACAATGGCTTGGAAGGTGCTGTCCAGAAGAGATCTACACGTCCCCGTACTCTTACGGATTTATGGACAGCCCTGCAGGATTCATGATGACAGCGCCCTCCAGCACTACTTCAGACATTGGTCGACCCCATGACGCGTCGTTTTGCGGCACTTCTGCGTGCTCGCGGGGTCCCTACACGATATTAGATGGGTTTACCAGTTTCTTTGGCTTTTCAGTGTACTTTACGTGGCACGCTGCCGAAATAGTACAGAACTTTTTTGTGTTTCACACGACGAAATGGAACTTCAACGTCAAATATCAGGGAGTGACGTAACAATATCCGTACAACTCCACGTCAACGGTGGCAGTTCGTCCAGTGTGAGGACGGCCAAGTGACAGTGACTGGATGTTTGTCGAGCTGGGGGACAGGTGAGACTTTCGTGAATCAGTGAGGCAGCGGGAGGCCCCGGCGCGGCAGTGCGTGCCGGAAGCTGGCGCTGTGCGGCGGCCGGCGGCGGCGGCCCTGGGCGTCGGCCGGCGCTGCCCTTGAACCAGAGGCGCCGCCAGTCGCAGCGGCAGCCACACTTTTGTTTGTGTTGCGCCGAGCGTGACCGCCGCAGCCCGGCGCTCCCAACCCACGCAAGCCGCCGCCGCTGGCCCTCGTCCCATCCAGCCGCGCTCTGGCCACGCCTCACTAGCTACGTGTTTAAACCTGAAGTGAAGTGGAAGGAAGACAAGGATTTCTGGTCACATGAGTATCGGGTAAATATCAACAGCAGCAGAAAATGGTATAACAGGTGTACGGTTCGTTATGAACAGGAAGGTAGGGTAGAGGGTGTGTTACTGTGAACAGTTCAGCGACCGGGTTGTTCTAATCAGAATCGACAGCAGACCAACACCGACAACGATAGTTCAGGTATACATGCCGACGTCGCAAGCTGAAGATGAACAGATAGAGAAAGTGTATGAGGATATTGAAAGGGTAATGCAGTATGTAAAGGGGGACGAAAATCTAATAGTCATGGGCGACTGGAATGCAGTTGTAGGGGAAGGAGTAGAAGAAAAGGTTACAGGAGAATATGGGCTTGGGACGAGGAATGAAAGAGGAGAAAGACTAATTGAGTTCTGTAACAAGTTTCAGCTAGTAATAGCGAATACCCTGTTCAAGAATCACAAGAGGAGGAGGTATACTTGGAAAAGGCCGGGAGATACGGGAAGATTGCAATTAGATTACATCATGGTCAGACAGAGATTCCGAAATCAGATACTGGATTGTAAGGCGTACCCAGGAGCAGATATAGACTCAGATCACAATATACGTAGTAGTGATGAAGAGTAGGCTGAAGTTCAAGACATTAGTCAGGAAGAATCAATGCGCAAAGAAGTGGGATACGGAAGTACTAAGGAATGACGAGATACGTTTGAAGTTCTCTAACGCTATAGATACAGCAATAAGGAATAGCGCAGTAGGCAGTACAGTTGAAGAGGAATGGACATCTCTAAAAAGGGCCATCACAGAAGTCGGGAAGGAAAACATAGGTACAAAGAAGGTAGCTGCGAAGAAACCATGGGTAACAGAAGAAATACTTCAGTTGATTGATGAAAGGAGGAAGTACAAACATGTTCCGGGAAAATCAGGAATACAGAAATACAGGTCGCTGAGGAGTGAAATAAATGGGAAGTGCAGGGAAGCTAAGACGAAATGGCTGCAGGAAAAATGTGAAGACATCGAAAAAGATATGATTGTCGGAAGGACAGACTCAGCATACAGGAAAGTCAAAACAACCTTTGGTGACATTAAAAGCAACGGTGGTAACATTAAGAGTGCAACGGGAATTCCACTGTTAAATGCAGGGGAGAGAGCAGACAGGTGGAAAGAATACATTGAAAGCCTCTATGGGGGTGAAGATTTGTCTGATGTGATAGAAGAAGAAACAGGAGTCGATTTAGAAGAGATAGGGGATCCAGCATCAGAATCGGAATTTAAAAGAGCTTTGGAGGACTTACGGTCAAATAAGGCAGAAGGGATAGATAACATTCCATCACAATTTCTAAAATCATTGGGGGAAGTGGCAACAAAACGACTATTCACGTTGGTGTGTAGAATATATGAGTCTGGCGACATACCATCTGACTTTCGGAAAAGCATCATCCACACAATTCCGAAGACGGCAAGAGCTGACAAGTGCGAGAATTATCGCACAATCAGCTTAACAGCTCATGCATCGAAGCTGCTTACAAGAATAATATACAGAAGAATGGAAAAGAAAATTGAGAATGCGCTAGGTGACGATCAGTTTGGCTTTAGGAAAAGTAAAGGGACGAGAGAGGCAATTCTGACGTTACGGCTAATAATGGAAGCAAGGCTAAAGAAAAATCAAGACACTTTCATAGGATTTGTCGACCTGGAAAAAGCGTTTGACAATATAAAATGGTGCAAGCTGTTCGAGATTCTGAAAAAAGTAGGGGTAAGCTATAGGGAGAGACGGGTCATATACAATATGTACAACAACCAAGAGTGGACGATCAAGAACGAAGTGCTCGTATTAAGAAGGGTGTAAGACAAGGCTGTAGCCTTTCGCCCCTACTCTTCAATCTGTACATCGAGGAAGCAATGATGGAAATAAAAGAAAGGTTCAGGAGTGGAATTAAAATACAAGGTGAAAGGATATCAATGATACGAATCGCTGATGACATTGCTATCCTGAGTGAAAGTGAAGAAGAATTAAATGATCTGGTGAACGGAATGAACAGTATGAATGAGTACACAGTATGGTTTGAGAGTAAATCGGAGAAAGATGAAGGTAATGAGAAGTAGTAGAAATGAGAACAGCGAGAAACTTAACATCAGGATTGATGGTCACGAAGTCAATGAAGTTAAGGAATTCTGCTACCTAGGCAGTAAAATAACCAATGACGGACGGAGCAAGGAGGACATCAAAAGCAGACTCGCTGTGGCAAAAAAGGCATTTCTGGTCAAGAGAAGTCTACTAATATCGAATACTGGCCTTAATTTGAGGAAGAAATTTCTAAGGATGTACGTCTGGAGTACAGCATTGTATGGTAGTGAAACATGGACTGTGGGATAACCGGAACAGAAGAGAATCGAAGCATTTGAGATGTGGTGCTATAGACGAATGTTGAAAATTAGGTGGACTGATAAGGTAAGGAATGAGGAGGTTCTACGCAGAATCGGAGAGGAAAGGAATATGTGGAAAACACTGACAAGGTGAAGGGACAGGATGATAGGACGTATGTTAAGACATAAGGGTATGACTTCCATGGTACTAGAGGGCGCTGTAGGGGGCAAACCTACAGAGAAAGACAGAGATTGGAATAAAAAAAAATAGCTTCGCGAAACAGTTTCACGAGCCAAATAAAAAAAAAAAAAATAGCTTCGCGAAACAGTTTCACGAGCCAAGTCTCGCGTGCTAAGCCGGCCTCGGTGGCCGAGCGATTCTAAGCGCTTCAGTCTGGAACCGCGCGTTCGCTACGGTCGCGGGTTCGAATCCTTCCCCGGGCATGGATGTGTGTGATGTCCTTAGGTTAGTTGGGTTTAAGTAGTTCTAAATTCTAGGGGACTGATGACCTCAGATGTTAAGTCCCATAGTGCTCAGAGCCATTTTGAACCACTTTATTCGCGTGCTAAACGAGTTGCGCAATGCAAAACCCAAAGAAATTCTGACCGTATGTAAAGGATGTTAGTGGCGCCAGAGATCAAACAGGACTGATACTGACGATGCCGGCCGGAGTGGCAGAGCGGTTCTACATCCACATCTACATACATACTCCGCAATCCACCATAGGGTGCGTGGCGGAGGGTACCTCGTACCACAACTAGCATCTTCTCTCCCTGTTCCACTCCCAAACAAAACGAGGGAAAAATGACTGCCTATATGCCTGTGTACGAACCCGAATCTCTCTTATCTTTGTTGTCTTTCCGCGAAATGTAAGTTGGCGGCAGTAAAATTGTACTGCAGTCAGCCTCAAATGCTGGTTCTCTAAATTTCCTCAGTAGCGACTCACGAAAAGAACGCCTCCTTTCCTCTACAGACTCCCACCCGAGTTCCTTAAGCATTTCCGTTACACTCACGTGATGATCAAACCTACCAGTAACAAATCTAGCAGCCCGCCTCTGAATTGCTTCTATGTCCTTCCTCAATCCGACCTGATAGGGATCCCAAACGCTCGAGCAGTACTCAAAAATAGGTCGTATTAGTGTCTTATAAGCGGTTCTAGGCGCTTCAGTCTGGAACCGCGCGACCGCAACGGTCGCAGATTCGAATCCTGCCCCGGGCACGGATGTGTGTGATGTCCTTAGGTTAGTTAAGTTTAAGTAGGTCTACGTTCTAGGGGACTGATGACCTCAGATGTTAAGTCCCATAGTGCTCAGAGCCATTTGAACTATTTGAAATGGTTCAAATGGCTCTGAGCACTATGGGACTCAACTGCTGAGGTCATTAGTCCCCTAGAACTTAGAACTAGTTAAACCTAACTAACCTAAGGACATCACAAACATCCATGCCCGAGGCAGGATTCGAACCTGCGACCGTAGCGGTCTTGCGGTTCCAGACTGCAGCGCCTTTAACCGCACGGCCACTTCGGCCGCAACTATTTGAACTGACGATGTCAAAGCAAAAGCAGAAATTCTGAACTCCGACTGGAAACGTCCCTTTAGAAAGGAAAACCCAGAAGGATTGCCCCAGTTTAATCCTCGTACCACTGACAATATGAGAACAGCTGAAATCGTCAACATTGAACAAAGCCCGAAGGCCGGATAGTGTCTCTAACAGATTCTACAATGAATTTGCGGCTGAGTTAGCCACTCTTCGAACTATAATCTATGTTAGATCTCTCAAACAAAATGCAATACCCAATAATTGGAACAAAGCACACGTCACTCTCGTCTACATAAACGGTAGAAGAAGTGATCCGCAGAACTATCGACCAGCGTTCTTCACGTCGATTTGTTGTAGAATCTGAGCTCAGACGTAACGATCTATCTCGAACGTGTGACCTCCTCCATGCCAACCAGCATGGATTGCGAAAAACCCAGTCATGTGAAACCTAACTCGGACTTCTTCGTTGATCCATTGTGGATCGTGGGACGACGGCTGGCATGAACGTTTTGATGCAATAATTTACCAATAGCCGTATGATTTGTAGAAATTTATTTTATTTTATGAACTTCTATGTGCTACCAGTTTCGGCATACATTGATGCCATCTTCAGGCCCCACTCGTAAAATCGCTATACACGGATGGAGCCGTATAACTGGATCCGTGAATCAATCGGCTCTTGGCGTGAGTCTGTGTCGCCTGGCCACCAAGAGCTGTTGCAGGACGATTGATTCTCGGATCCAGTTATATGGCTCCTTCCGTGTATAGCGTTTTTACGACTATGACGAGTGTGGCCTGGAGATGGCATCAATGTAATGCCGTAACTGGTAGCACATAGAAGTTCACAAAGTAATTTCTACAAATCATACAGCTGTTGGTAAATTATTGCCTCAAAAAGTAACTCGGACCTTTGTCATATGACATACTGAAAGCCTTAGATCAACAAAGAAAAATACAGCATTTCTCGATTTCCGAAAAGCATTTCTTTCATTGTTAGTACCACACACACGCTTATTTTCAAAAGTATGACCGTATGAGGTTTCCATCCAAATTGGTAACTGGATTGAGAATTTTTTGTTTGGGACGATAGAGCATGACTCGTCATCGACAGATTTAGAAATAACTATGGGTGTGCCCTAGGGGAGTGTATTGGGACCATTGCTGTTGTTGCTCTATATTAATGACATCGCGGAAAATATTAATAACAGCCTCGAACTTTTCGCAGATAAGCCAGTTATCTATAACGAAGGAAGCTCCCTAAATATTCAGTCAGATCTCGATAAGCTTTCAAAGTGTTACAAAGATCGGCAACTTGCTTTAAACGTTTAGAAATGTAAAATTGTGCACTTCACAAAAAGAGAACACATAGATCCTCTGATTACAAGATCAGTGAGTCAGAGTTGGAATCTGTCGATTCGTACAAATACCTGGATGTAACACTTTGTACGGAAATGAAATGGAACGATCACACAGCATCATTTGTAGGTAAAGCACGTGGCAGTTTTCGATTTATTGATACAATACTGGAGAAAAGCAATTAGTCTACAAAACAGAATTCCTTAAAATCATTCATGGTCATCCTACTGACCAATCGGGCCCGAGCAACCGCCCGTTCACCCTCTGCCGATGGAGTCACTGGATGCAATTTGGAGGGCCATGAGGTCAGGACACCGTCCTCCCGGTCGTTGTCGGGTTTCTTGACCTCAGAACCTCTACTAATCCATCGAATAGCTGCTACGCTGGTCTCACGATGCTGAGTGCACCCCGTACCAGTCCTCACATCAAGGAAAAATCCGTGGTACTACCAGGAACCGAAACCGGGTTCTCCGCAAGGCAGTCACCTGTGCGAACCACTCAGTTACTGAAATGGACGCTCTAGGTTAGGAGCCGTACGAAACAGAACCAACAGGGGATACTGAATGTATACAGAGAAGGGCAGCACGAATGGTCACCAGTTTGTCTGACCTGTCGGAGTGTTGTCACTGAGACGCTGACGAAACTGAACTGGCACTCATGAAAACATAAGGAAACTACCACGATAAAGCATACAAAGTGACTCTCCATACTGTAAATCACGGATTTTGATGCGCTTCAAATATGTTGTAGAGGCACTTATCCCGAGTACCTGGCTATCCGGTTTTTTAGCGACGGGCGTTAGTTTTTGGGAAAATCCACTTCGAAGTTCATTGCGTGCTTTGTATATCCGTAATATTACGCATTTTCCTAGCAAGTCAGCGTAGCACAGCGGTTAAGGTTCACAGGTACCGCGCTGGAGGTACCGTATTCCAATCCTGCTCGTGTGCTTCTTTTTTTTTTATAATTCACCGAATTTTTCAATTTTATTTCAAAGAATATCAACAGTGTAAGGTGTGCGAAATTATAAAGATATATTCAGTTATTCATTTTTTCAAATATTCATTCCGTTTGTGGTTCGCACCATATTCTCACAATTCATCTTATTCGTTGAAATCTATCAGTTCATCATCAATAATGATCTGTCTTTCGGCCAAGAGATCCTGTATTGCGGTACATATCTCATCACCAATTTCAACGGGATTGGCAGAGATCACGCTAGGCGGTGTATTCGTTACGAGATTCAAATCGTGCAGTAGATTTTCGGCGTATTTAATGGCATTTGTGATTTCACCTATTGATTCTTCGTTCAACTCCTCTGCTTGCGGATCTTCTTCTGGCTGCACTACTGTAGATACACTTCGTTCTTCCATTTCACAGAATTTTTTAACACACGGCACTAGAGACGCTTTGCGAGCAAATGACGCTGTAGTTAGATGCGAACGTAAAGGAATGCAACTCGCATCCTCACTGGCCTAGGAGCTGGGGTTCCCGTTGCGGCTAACGGTATTCGCGGGAGAGGGGACGATAATGGGTGGAGATCGATTTCAGGTAATACAAGAAGCGACTGTTGTACGAACATTTGGAACTCCAACTGCGAACCACAAACAGAATTAATATTTGAAAAAATTAATAACTGAATATATCTTTATAATTTCGCACACCTTACGCTGTTTGTTGATATTCTTTGAAATAAAATTGAAAAATTTGGTCGATTTTGAAAAAACAAAGTACCCAAGCAGGATTCGAACACGGTACCTCCAGTGCTGTAGCCGTGGACTTTAACCGCTGCGTTACGTTGACTTGCGCGATACATTTGTAATATTACGGATATACAAAGCACGCAATGAACTTCGAAGTGGATTTTCTCAAAAACTAAGGCCCGTCGCTAAAAAACCGGATAGCCAGGTACTCAGGTTAAGTGCCTCTACAACATATTTGAAGCGCATCAAAATCGGTGATTTACAGTATGGAGGGTCCCCTTGTTAGTTACAAAGTTTCAAGTAATGGCTTTTAATGATGACGCAAAGAATATACTCCCATAGGGATCGTGAGGACAAGTTTGGACTAGTTACAACTGTACACAGAGGCATTTAAACAATCATGCCACACTCCATATGTGAATTGTAGATGTAGATGCTGTTTCACAGAGAACCGTACCGAGACCTATGTGGGAGGGGGGCTGGGACTGCCTCTACAGACGAGTCGGCTTGAGAAGATGCCTGACAGTAGCAGTGGGCTGGGCTGGCAACTTTGTGCACCTAACTCAACCAATCACGCAACGCGATCCGTCCCAGTGTTGTCATAGTTCTATACACGGCTACTGTTTCCACCGGCAGCCCTTTGTGCTTCGCAACTGAAAGCTGACGACAGTGCTGCTAGTTTATTATGTTGACTAGACTATAGTGACGTCACAGTCTGAGTGCTAAGCACAGGCAAGCGGCAAACGCTGCTTGTAGTAGATGGAATTTTGGTGCGAACATGCAGACAGTCATATATCATCCATTTCACGCAGATTACATTCCACTGCAGAGAAGGTGGCACCTAACTGTCACCTGAAAGGTTTTCCATATACCACGGATGGGGTAATGACAGCATACATGAATTCCTAACGAGATTGCAAGTATCAGGAAATGAAAAAAAGATCTGAAGAATACCACTGGATAACCTCTGGCCAATATCACCGTACATTAAGTAATTTTCGGGTTGCTCCCTCAGAAGTTGTTGCTTGCTAACAAAACTTAAATGATCAGTCATTTTTTAAGTGAGTATTGTACATATGCACTGCAGATCGCAATACTGTTCAATTTTACCATAACATCAGTACAGTTCTTTGAAAGCCTTTCATATGGCTAAACACGCTCTGTAATATTGAGTACCTATTGGAAACTGGAATATCATTTAATATCCACTTGTAAAGTCACCTTGCAGCTGTTCAGGCACTACTCCACACATAAAATTCTGAAAAATCTCAAAAAAAAAAAAAAAAAATAAAAAAAACCAAATGTGATGTCTTTGAAAGAAAGTCAGTAAAACAAAATGAAGTTCGCAGTAATTTTGTACGAAAGAGCAGAAACCACTTTAATTTCTTCATTCTGTCCTTGAAACATAGAAACCATTAACCTCATCCTCCTCTCACCTTAAAATATGCTACCTTCTCCACTAAATACTCTTTGTTCCTTTTTCTTTGCTGATTTTCTTTTGGCAGAGAGATTCACAGACATCTAGGATAGTTGTACAAAAAACAAAGAAGGTACAGCATCCATTCCGTTTCAGGATTTCCCTGCAGATTGCTAAGAGAGACCTATCCAGTCTTATCTATGCTCTTAAGTAAAAAAGTGCTTCTTGGCGAAATGTTTAGCACCAACCACAGCGTTCTCTCAAGATGCAAAATCTACCCGATAAGTAGCTTGCAACCACATAGCGCGAATGTATTAATATTTTGGAAATCAAAATTAAAATATTTCTTTCCTTGTTCGACCAGTACTCTACAGTACAATCTGGTACATAACAAGTACACACTATTTCCAGTATCTCTAACATGTAAAAAAGGCAACGGCCTTGCCGCAGTGGATACACCGGTTCCCGTGAGCTCACCGAAGTAAAGCGCTGTCGGGCTTGGCCGGCACTTGGATGGGTGACCATCCAGGCCGCCATGCGCTGCTGTCATTTTTCGGGGTGCACTCAGCCTCGTGATGCCAATTGAGGAACTACTCGACCGATTAGTAGCGACTTCGGTCAAGAATACCATCATAACGACCGGAAGAGTGGTGTGTTGACCCCACGCCCCTCCTATCCGCATCCTCCATTGAGGATGATACGGCGGTCGGATGGTCCCGGTAGGCCACTCGTGGCCTGATGACGGGTTGAGTGCTAACAAGTAACAGACACATATATCCTTATCGAAAACAAGAAATAACATGTTGCACACGATTAAACAAGCACTACTTATGAAAGAAAATACGACGATAAGACTTATCTTTCCGTCAATAATAAGTGGCCTTACTAAACTGGCTAAACCATTAACAGAATCGATATGTGGGTATTAAATTCTTAGCTCCATGACATGCACACGTTATGTGGCAGAGTTCAAGTTAACCTGAAATGCAGACTTTCACATCGGTATTTGCGTCCGTGATGAATTTTGTTTTATTGGCATTGGGCAGAGGTCCTAGGCATATACCTCTCCCTAACGTTCCGTAATGCTGGACACATCATGACAAACTGTAAAGATTCGTACCCATTCAACGATCGGGTCGTGACGTCATGAGGCCGCTGTCTAAGATCACACAGTCGCGCCGATGTGTGTTATGGAGCTTTTAGTGGGGAAGAGCTGGCGCTGTTTGCTTCATTTAGAACCAAAGCGCAATCTAGTCTGATTTCAGTCCCTCTTCTTTCCTGTTAATATAGTTTTGTGCTTTGAAATTTCCTCATTCTGTATTCTTGCAAATGAACATTTAACGGAAACGTTGAAGGGTGGTTACTGATGGCTCTTCTACTTCTCGAAACAATACGATCTCCTCAAATTCTGTTGTAGAAATAGTTCTTCCTTGGGAACCTTGGCTAGTTCATTGTGACTTGAAGATAAATATATAAGATGTCATTTATTGCGAACTATTGTCTGTACTTTCGTTCAGCCTGCCAGCTTGGCTGCGCCATACATTAAACGAGTGTTCCTGTAATGAGTATTACTCCATGTTCGACAACCAGGCATGAACTTAACAGAGGTCAGCCTTGCAGCCCACAAGTCACAGACAGTCTCTATGGATTTTTAGGTTGTGTGACCAACGTGGATACGGCAGGTATTTAATTCATATGAAAGATAAACAATTTACAAAATTTTACTTCTCGCGCATTGCTCACAACTCTCGTAGGCGGCCATAGTTCACTGTCTCAAATTAGTCAGCTGGGCATAATTTATCACCTGTATAATTCTGCCTCAAAAGTCTTCATTACACACTGCCTGTATCTTCACATTAAACTGTCCTTCCGATACAAACGTATGTCTGAAGGAACAGACACTGTTCTGATGATTACTACTGTGGTAAATATTACGAAAACGGATTCGCATTTCGCTATTCCAGACATGTTGAGAGGTGGCATGAGCCCCCTCTCATATTTCTATCTTACTCTGAGCAATTCGATTTTCCTCTCTAATTTCATGCGGTGAGAAGTTGCTATTCCTTCACACGCGGACTTCCCACGCAGCGTCTCTCGTCACCCGGGTGGTCCGGTGACAGGCGGGCTCTGCTGATCTTGAAAGGGTTAAGCCGACGGGAGTGAGGGAGTTGAGTGGATACTTTCCAGACGCCGACATTGTCATAAGAGCGGGAGCGATACGCCCACAGGGGCCTGAAGGAGCGGCTGGGCTAGAGATTCCGTTACTTCGCAGAAACTTAGTGAAAGCACTTTCAGGCGGGCTACCAGCGAGGCGTGGGAATGACTTGTGTTCCCAGGCAGTCTTCGCGGGCAAATTCCCGCGTTTTCTGCAAAATCGTAACTGTGATTGGATTGCTCAGGGCATAGCTCCGTGACGTAGCAAAATCGGCGCAGAAATTGGCGCCAAGAATCTCCATTGGTGGAATGGTAGTGCTTTGGCAATAGAGTGGAATTTTCCGCCAGTTTTCGAGTTGCTGATTGGAACGTTTAACCACGGCCACTGTCGTGGGGGCGGGAATGTTTTGTGTTCGGTTTATACGGGTGCTCTTGAGGGAGTCGGCTCTCGCCTTTCGGTCGGGGTAGGTTACAAGACTGAGCTCTCTGGACAGCTTGCCTTCCGTTGGCTGTCTAATATACTTTCATTTAATTGTAACTGTTTGACGAAGTTGCTGAAGTTTCGACTTCAACGTAACTTTCCGAGTACAGTTGGCAGTTGAGCGTTCTGTGTACAAGCGGCCTATGTTGTCCGTATTGAGCAGTTTTGGCTAAAGGTGACTGTATCGGAGTTACTGTGTGACTTCGCTTGTTAAAATCAATCACTGTGCCATCAGTGATTGTGTGGCGAGCTTTCTTCGTCTCCCTCAGAGGCGCATTTGTATTGATAGGAAGTCTTTAGTCTGGAACAACCAGACCAGGATAATTTGTTTCGGGCTATACTCGCGACATTATCATCACCACGACGGGACGTTGAAGCAACCAGCCATCGCTTCTGGTACGCCAGATCGTGTCCTTGCAG
The DNA here is from genome assembly GCF_021461395.2 of Schistocerca americana. NCBI lineage: Eukaryota > Metazoa > Arthropoda > Insecta > Orthoptera > Acrididae > Schistocerca > Schistocerca americana. Next base: position 296,126,685 of record NC_060120.1, read on the forward strand.
TTGAAATGTCGTGTGACGATGGTCTCCCGTTGGGTAGACCGTTCGCCTGGTGCAAGTCTTTTGATTCGACGCCACTTCGGCGACTTGCGCGTCGATGGGGATGAAATGATGATGATTAGGACAACACAACACCCAGTCCCTGAGCGGAGAAAATCTCCGACCCAGCAGGGAATCGAACCCGGGCCCTGAGGATTGACATTCTGTCGCGCTGACCACGCAGCTACCGGGGACGGACTCCTTGCAGTTAAGAAGACAGCTTGGTAATGTATGTCCGCAGCACCGGCAGATTAGGGAATTTGCTCTGTGATAATCAGAGCTCAGCAGAGCGCGCCTGTTCCCGTCTTTTCTTATGTGGTTCTGTCTTGGATGTTCATTGCCTGAGTTCTCACTACTGTAGCAGCAATTAATATTGGGTTGGCTGGGTGTTCCTCTTAAGATCTGAGTTGCAAGGAATTGGCTCCACATACCACTTGGACATAAATGTCACAATCTAGTTTATGAACAACCTCAGCTTTACAGCATTTATTTGAGTACACAATTTTGATGTATTGTAAATGTTTCATGTGTTTTGTTTATTATTTTGAGTTTAGTCATAATAAATCAAATTGTTATTTTGGACAGAACTTTCATTCTGTTAATCGGTAGAGCAACCCTTTCATTTCTCACTACGTTACTGAAACTTTCCTTTATTTAATTAATTTCTATCAAATTAAATTATTGCAGGCGCCAAACTCTTTTCTGCTCCACTTGCAGGGTCGATTACAGTCAGTTCTTAATCCATGTGCAACAGCAAAAGTCGGAGTTGGAAAAGGGGGGGGGGGGGGGCTTACAGCATCATTTATATATGAAGATACTAAAAGAATTTAGTGTTAAATACACTGCTAATCCCGGCACCTCGCAAGTTCAGTGTCTCAAACTTGTGAGCTGGGCATAATTTAACACCTGTATGATTCTGCCTCAAAAGTCTTGACTACACACTGCCTGTATCTTCACATTAAACTGTCCTTCCGATACGCACGTATGTATGAAGGAACAGATACTGCTCTGACGATTACTACTGTGGCAAATATTACGCTATTCCGGACTGGTTTCAACTGTTTGTGACAGAGAAAATTCGTGCCGGACCGGGACACGAACCCAGATGTCCCTCTTATCGCGAGCGGTCGCCTTAGCTGCTTCGACTATCCTAGCGCCCCGACCCTCTCCAAACTTCTCTATGCTACTGAGTCCACAACCGTAACGTTCGCATATTTCGTGGTTTGTACACATGGAGAAACAAATATTTTATCATCATCTTAAGTCGTTGAGGTATGGGTACATCTTAGATCCTTACAAAGTCTTTGTTTATACAGTACCTGTATTATCACATTACACAAACACCGTTCTGACAGTTACAGCTGTGGTATATACCCGGTGGCTATAATCAAAATGCAGCTACTCATGGATGTCCATTGTGGGCTACAGTTATCGTACAGCAGCGGGGAAAAGGTATTCCAATTCTGGGTACCAGGCACAAAACAGGCACAGGACAAGATCTCGTAGACATCACAAATTGTGTAAGTGGCGGTTAACAATAAAATCAACATTATGCCTTTGTCACTTGTTTCACTTTTTCTGGCCACGTCCCTTTTCTAATCCGTTACATACGGAAACATTTCTATACTGCTTTCTTGCATTCGCAACACTGATCTGAACCTCATGGCCAAAACTGGAACTAATTTTTTTCAGCATCAGTTTCCCATTAAAGCATCAGAATATCTACCAAGTTTCAGTGCCATACGATAATTACAACCACGCTGGATCTCAGTGAGTAGCTGCAGTTTAATTGCAACCTCACGATATTATAAAAATTGATTCAATTGGCCTTACGACTTATCTTAGAAGCTAGATTAAGAAAAGGCAAACCTACGTTTACAGCATTTGTAGACTTAGAGAAAGCTTTTGACAATGTTGACTGGAATACTCTCTTTCAAATTCTGAAGGTGGCAGGGGTAAAATACAGGGAGCGAAAGGCTATTTACAATTTGTACAGAAACCAGATGGCAGTTATAAGAGTCGAGGGACATGAAAGGGAAGCAGTGGTTGGGAAGGGAGTGAGACAGGGTTGTAGCCTCTCCCCGATGTTATTCAATCTGTATATTGAACAAGCAGTAAAGGAAACGAAAGAAAAATTCGGAGTACGTATTAAAATTCATGGAGAAGAAATAAAATCTTTAAGGTTCGCCGATGACATTGTAATTCTGTCAGAGACAGCAAAGGACTTGGAAGAGCAGTTGAACGGAATGGACAGTGTCTTGAAAGGAGGGTATAAAATGAACATCAACAAAAGCAAAACGAGGATAATGGAATGTAGTCGAATTAAGTCGGGTGATGCTGAAGGAATTAGATTAGTAAATGAGACACTTGAAGTAGTAAAGGAGTTTTGCTATTTGGGGAGCAAAATAACTGATGACGGTCGAAGTTGAGAGGATATAAAATGTAGACTGGCAATGGCACGGAAAGTGTTTCTGAAGAAAGGCAATCTGTTAACATCGAGTATAGATTTAAATGTCAGGAAGTCGTTTCTGAAAGTATTTGTATGGAGTGTAGCCATGTATGGAAGTGAAACATGGAGATAAATAGTTTGGAGAAGAAGAGAATAGAAGCTTTCGAAATATGGTGCTACAGAAGAATGCTGAAGATTAGATGGGTAGATCACATAACTAATGAAGAGGTATTGAATAGAATTGAGGAGGAGTTTGTGGCACAACTTGACAAGAAGAAGGGATCGGTTGGTAGGACATGTTCTGAGGCATTAAGGGATCACTAATTTAGTAATGGAGGGTAGCGTGGAGGGTAAAAATCGTAGAGGGAGACCAAGAGATGAATACACTAAGCAGATTCAGAAGGATGTAGGCTGCAGTAGGTACTGGGAGATGAAGCAGCTTGCACAGGATAGAGTAGCATGAAGAGCTGCATCACACCAGTGTCAGGACTGAAAACCACAACAACAACAATGGATTTTCATGTGTCGCAAACAGCTGACTGCAATCCGAATTCGTTAAATGTGAATTCATTTTCTTAATAACATATATATCACTGTGGCTATAATACCAACTCTTCTTTACCAAAATTTTCTAATTTGCTGAAACGAATTCCTCGTATTTTGGCGACAGTCGACTCAATACTACAGGCAGCTTAACCTTCAAAGTGGTGGGCACGTTTGGTCAGCGACAGGAGCGCGTCGGCAGGGCAGCGACCAGGAAGCCGCAGCCGCAGCTGGTTGCTGCTTAGCAGAAGCGGGCAGGCACACGGATGCGAGTGGGTGGGCTGACTCGAGATGACAGGACCACGCCCAGCAGCGCCTGGCCTGACCTTGGCGGCTGGGGTTCCTGCTCCGTGCTCTGGCCGCGAACCCGGACCGCCAGATGCCCGCACTCTGCTGTTGGCGACCCCTTGCCGCTCCCTAAAAGCTCCCACATCTGCTAAAACCTTTCCTTCACACAACACAAGTTGCTCTCCCTTATCGCTGTACTGCGTTAGCGTTTGATTCGTACAACTCTCCAAATATTTTTCTGTGTCTTTGAACGCGGAATGGTAGCTGGAGCTCTACGCCTGGAACATTCCATTTTGGAAATCGTTAGGGAATTCAATATTCCGAGGTCTAAAGTGTCACGAGTGTCTAGAGAACACCAAATTTCAGGCATTACATCTCATCAAGGACATCGCAGTGACCGACGATCTCCAATTACTGACCGTGACCAGTGGGATTCGCGTAGAGCTGTCAGTGCCAACATAAAAGCAATACTGCGTGAAAAAACCGCAGAATTAGTGTGGGACGTAAGACGAACATATCCGTCTGGACAGTGCGTCAAAACTTGACGTTCATGGGCTATGGCAGTAGAAGACCGACGCGAATCACTTTGCTAACAGCACAAGATCCTTTGCGGCGCCCCTCATGGGCTCGTGACCATATCATTTGAACCACATACAGCTGGAAAACCGTGGCGTGGTCAGATGAGACCCGATTTCAGTTAGTAAGAGCTGATGGTACGGTTCGAGTGTGGCGTAGACCCCACGAAGCCATGGAACTAAGTTGTCAATAAGGCACTGTGCAAGCTGTTGGTGGCTCCAAATGGTGCGGGGTCTGATTGCACGGAATGGACTGGGTTCTCTGGTCCAGATGAAACGATCACTGACTGGAAATAGTTACGTTCGGCTACTTAGAAACCATTTGCAACCACTCATGGAATTCATGTATCAAAACAAAGATTGAATATTTATAGATGGAAATGCGCCGTCACGTTGGGCAACAACTGTTCGTGATGGTTCAAAAATGGTTCAAATGGCTCTGAGCACTATGCGACTTAGCTTCTGAGGTCATCAGTCGCTTAGAACTTAGAACTAATTAAACCTAACTAACCTAAGGACAACACACACATCCATGCACGAGGCAGGATTCGAACCTGCGACCGTAGCAGTCACGCGGTTCCAGACTGAAGCGCCTAGAACCGCTCGGCCACCGCGGCCAATAAGCGTTTCCAAAGGAAATTCGCGGAACAATACGCCGCGTAGTTTGCCTCGTGCGCCGCATATCGTGGCTTCAGGAGTGGCCGCTACTGTGATTTCTCGCGACGCCACGGAAGCCCCGAGGCACGAATGCAAGAAACGTTTTAAGCTTACGCAACCTGAGGTCTTGCGTTATCTTACTGAAATATAATGTCACTAAGTCCTCGAAGATAGGCCATGCTCACCGGCCTTACCATGCCAGAAATGAAGCATCTACTGTAAAAAAGACAAGCTGTCGGAACCAGACGCCATCGTTTTGTGTACTAATTTCTAACCAATGGGCCTGCATAACATGGTGAAACCACCTGGCAACATTCATTCGCCTCGAAGCCTCCACACATGGATACGTCCAACGTGATGCTGTACGCAAAACCAAGACTCATCCAGGAAGGCCACATGGTAACCATTTATGTTTCCAGCGTTGTTATTGGGTCGACGCTCCTCTCTCTGCTACTGCGTCAACGGAAACAATAATGTTTGCCGTGCTGACACGCTGTGCTGCTCCAGCTATTTTTGGGTACTTGTTTTGCTCCGAACAAGCCCATCTCCTATCTCATGGTATGTGACTTATTTGTACGATCCAGAATGGCCGAAGGAACAATGCAGCAACTGTTTAAAAATATTGGACACCTGTTAGTGGACATTAACGTGGGGTGTGTCCACCCTTCGCTTTTATGACGGCCTGAATTCTGTTGGCGACACTTTCAGTGAGGTATATGAATGCCTGGAGGAACAGCAGCCCAATGTCCGTCAAGAGCAGATGCTGGACAGGCTCATACACTGTACACAGTACGTAATGCTGTACAATGTATTCATACTATTCTACACGTAGCGCTTTGTTGCAACGATAGGGGAGCACCCTAACCACGAAAAAATGCCCCCACGCAATAACACCACCTCCTCTCCACTTTATTGTTGGCACTACATTGATGGCAAGTAACATGCTCGAGGCAGTCGCCAAACTCAAACCCTTCCATTGATAACAATAGGATGTAACCTAATTCAGAAATCCGAGTCATTTGCAGTGATTTATTGTCCACTGTCGTAGCTCTCCACATCGCCCCTGGTGTCGCTAAGCATTGATTAAGGTAATGTGTGACTTATGAGGAGCCACGCTACAACTGTACTCCATTCTCTTTAACTCTCGACGCACAGTCATTGTGCTATATGAACTGGTCACATCACTATGGAACTCACGAATGATTCGTCCCGCTGATTTTATGTGATTTTTTACAACCACCCTCCGCAACGGACAGGGTGAGCAGCAATCTGCAGCTGTTTGCTGATGATGTTGTGTTGTACGGGAAGGTGTCGTCATTGAATGACTTAGGAGGCTGACAGATCGTGATTTTAACATAGATTGGACATGCATCATTGACGAGGCTTTTATCAGTTGAAGAATGCTAAGAACTTTGCCTAGCCACGCCAACTGTTATTCTGTGGAATTCTGCAACAATTTCCTATACCATATGACACAGCATTTAACACACCGGAAGATGCAACTTAAAAGTTGCGAAACCGGTTCTGTGGGTCTCTAGTCGACTTAAAATAATCCTACAGTGGGATACTGGATTTTTCATTCAGATTTGTATTTTAATAGTTTTAAGACATGTATGCAAACATCTATTATACTGTACGAATTGGCCAATCAATTATGTATAGTCGCAGTATGTCGTGTATGAATAAAGCAATCGCAACGTAATTTCACAATATCAACGACATAACTGATTGCTCCGTTTTATTTCTTTTCTTCTGGGCGGGATTGTCGCTTCCAAATGAAAGTTACGATTTTTCTGACGATGGGTATTAAATCTGCATTTGTAAATGGCCACGGGCCGAAACTGGTTTGTAATTAAATATAAATGTTGAAATAAAACGTCAGCTTATTCCAATAAAATAAACATCCAACAGTGGACAACATAGCTTTGCTCTTCACAAAATACATTGATTCTAAGATGAAGAAACAAATGAACAATTGCTGTCATCGCCTGATTATTACTAGCTGACGTCTTCCCCGATTATTGCCGATTTTCCCCACTGCTAACAAAGGAAATTAGGCTAATAAATACTCGTAACGCCGCTGTCTGCATAGGAAATTTCCTCTTTTTTTTTCTTAACGTGTCTTTGCAGATTATTGTAATGTGGAGCTAATTAAGAATGTTATCAAGAAACAGCATAGTGGTACAGTGGTAAAGAAAGTGGGATCACATTCGGGAGGAGCAGTGTTCACATGGCTGTCGGCACATCCATGCTTAGGTTTTCCATGGTTTCCTTAAATTGATCATGAAAAATGCGAGATAGTTTATTTGAATAAGTCAGGATGGAATTACGTCTGCATTCTTTTCCGTCTTGGGTTACGACTTTACTGAGTTCACAGTTGGCAGGACGTAAAATCAAAATCTTGCTACCTTCTTCTTACCAGAGTAGATAATAATGATATTGTCGCATTCTTTTAGACGAGTTCTTTCTTGGTGCTTGTTAAGTCTAAGCACGAGCTATGTCATGAATGACCATACTGTAGATGTTACTATTCACGAAACAAAAATAACGACTGTGTCATCATCAAATCGTTTACACGACAACACAATGAAAATTTTGAAAACTCTGGTATTTAAAACGTGCTTTCGTGTACTCCTAGAACCACTCACATATCACTTTCTCCCGCCTCGATACCCTTGTTTGATCCATTCTAAGCCCTACCATGGGTAGCATCTGCAACCCTTCTGCACTCAGTTACCAGCAAGAGAACAACCAGATCGTGCTCCTTTCCCCAGCCCTCGGAACAAAAACTTCATTCGCCAGGACCAACATCAACTCACCGTTGTTGATTCGGAGCTGAGGATGAAGACTCTGAACGTCATTTTCCAAACGACCTAAAGAGAACCAAAATTATCATCTAGCACAATAACAGCCTCACATCGCTCGCTGCACATGTCGACATCATCAAAATAGCAATACAATGTGTGTGTGTGTTTTTTTTCACCTGTTCAGGTTTATCAGCTCGCACTCTTCGAGGAAAGAAAACACAGTAAAAAACATTCTACATCTAGGCGTGACAGAACCAAAATTGATGCTTTCCTGTCAATCCGTACTTGGTCCAGAGGCGTAATCACAAATATAAGTTAATCAATTAAAAAAATAATATTTGAAACTAATCACGCAAGGTAGACTTTCAGGATGGTATTATCTTCTTCTAACAGGTATGTCAAGAAACGCATGTCTGTGCTTTAAGCCGCCCAGTGCATATGAATTCTGTAGATGACAAATGTATCGTCGCAGATGGAAACTATGTTAAACGTTTTCTTTGGTTGTGTACAAAAGAAAGAACGAGAAATGTATAGTAATAGTAATTTCCAAGGACCATATTCGCAGGCACAAATTAATGGTTACAGTTATCCAACACGTAAGTGATACGTAAACGAAACGTTGAAATACTGTCCCTTTTGTGCAAATTCCACTACTTTGAAACGTTCTGTTAGAACTGTAGAAGATACCTGACTGTTGTAGAGATTTAGCACCATTTACTAGTACAAAACCAACTTCACAACTTTTAAGACTGAGTCAGTGAGTAAAAGCTGAATCTAAGATCTCTTTTTTCTGAAACAATAGTCCACTTATTCACGTATCTACATACAACTCGGCAGACGGAAGAAATTAAGTAACTTGTCCACAGGAAGACAGTCGCAATTTTCAAGGATTTCGAGTACAGCGTGATAGGTGTGACAGCTGGTAAGTTGGAGGTCAGGCTTATCTTTCACGATAAGTTATCCAAGACAGGTCATACGCAGCTAGCTGTTCACAGTGGTATCTACTTCCGTGAGCAGTAAATACGTTTATTAGCTGAACGAATACAATTAGGAAAGGAATGCTAATTAAAAATTGTCGCTGATAAATTTTTTTCCCAACGCAGTCGTCACGAAGTTGGACTTTAGTAACTGCACGCAGTCAAAGATGTTGAACGTTTTTGCAGTTACCTGTTACATAGCACATACGACTTAAGAGCCAATTGGTTTCAAAATACTTTTGCTGCAATGTAGCCTGAACTTGACTAATTACGGAAGGTAGACTGTAACAGATAGGGTCTTTGGAATTTAAAGCCAATTTACAAACCTTAGTCCTTACTACGGGTGGTCGGAACAGTTGTCGGCACGGTCTCTAATTAGCCAATTAGAACATTTTTTCTGTCTTTTTCCTTTAACTCACGAACCTACAAATATACAAAGCATCCGTTGACATTCATTTGATAAGAAATCTTTTTTTTCTCTTTCACAAACGACAACTGAATATTCTACGACTTTTTAGCGACTTAAATCCAAGAGAAATGTTTCGCTCATCATTTTACAGCTATAACGCCATATTTGAAATTATATTACATGCTCCATAATTACGTTCTGTAAGATTTAAGAAAAAAAAGGTTGACTGGAATGTTTAAAGGAAAAATAATTTCGTAAAGCGTTTTGGAGTCTCGCCTAAACCGCGCAAGGCAAATACCGGATGGGTTCCTTTGAAAGGGCACGGCCGATTTCCTTCCCCGCCCTTGATTCGAGTTTGGGCCGCGTCTCTGATAACTTCAGTGTCGACGGGACGTAAATCCCATACCTTGCTTCCTTGTTCGAGGAGTGTAGAAGTCGTGTGCCATCTGGTGCGGATGTGGTGTTATCGTAGCGTATTTCAGAATTCGGGAGAGGGTGATTTCTAGTAATCAACCTAACTGGTTTCTCGCAGAAAGGAAAACTTAGAGATTTCGGAAGGGCGTTAAGTGCGTGGGCGTGGATTTCACGCTGAACTTCCCGCGTTCTAGGCACGTGTTTCCTTTAAGTGAACGCGCATACGTGCTCGGTAGGCACTTACAGCTGATCACTGAGCGAGAAGCTAGCCGGACGGTAGTGTTTTAGTGAACGAGATAGATATGGCGAAGTTTAGTAGAAAGCAGTAAATTATATTTGTTTCCGAAAAAAACAGAGAATGACGTTTTTGTGTGACTCTCTCCCTACTGACGTTTATGTAGTGATTATCGGCGGGTGTTGTCAGTGGCTAGTTGAAGGCAGTGTTTTGAACTGTTAGGGGTGAATATATTCCAGTCGTACCTGGATCTCTGAATCTTTCCTGAAAGTAATTAGACAGGTACACGGCGTTTCATAACTGACTTTGGAATTATCTACATCTATGTCTACATTACATCTACATGGATACTATGCAAATCACACTTAAGTGCCTGGCTCCACATTACAATAATCTGAAAAGATAAATTAAGAAAAGCGAAGAGGAAATTTCCCCCGCAGACAGCGTCATTACGTGTTATTTGTTAGCCTACTTTCCTTTGCTAGCAGTGGAGAGAACCGGCAATAATCGGACGACGTCAGCAGGTGATCACTTGTTTCCTCATATTAGAGTAAACGTATTTTATGAACAACAAAACCACGTTGTGCACTGTTGGATGTTTATTTTCTTCTTCTTCTGCTTTTACGGCCTCATTGGACCACTTCAGTCAATCATTCCTGGTCCTCTTCTTTGGTATTTTCCCCTTCCGAGTGGCCCAGTATCTCTTCATTCGTTCCGATGCTTTTCATCGTTCCTCATCTGTAAATACCCTTTTCATTGTATGTCGTTTGTCAATTTTTGGTTTAAATCTTATTTCTGTGTCCCTCAACTTCTTTAAATTTGGCGTTTTGTCCTGCAAATCATCCAGAGTTATTTCCAGTTCTTCCATATCCTCTCTTATTTCCTTAAGCCATCCTCCTTGTTGTTTCAAATTCCAGAGTTTCTCAATAATTTTCCTTGATAATCTGCTTTCTGGTGTCCTCAGAATGTGACCACAAAAAGAGATCCTTTTCTTTCGTATGGTATCGGTGATGGGCTCCAGTTCTCTGTTCTTCAACCAGAGGTTACATACGGATGTTTATTTTATTAGACTGAGATGACATTTTATTTCTACATTTATTTTGAATTACTAGCTAGTTTCGGCCCGTGGCCATTTACAAATGCAGACTTAATACCCTTCTTCAGCAAACTCGTAACTTTAGTTTGGAACCGACAATACATAATCCAGATCAGGGAAAGAGAAAGGAAATGGAACAACCTATTCTGTCGTTGATATGACAAACTTATTTTACTCTTGGTTAATTCATACACGACAAACTGCTACTGTACATAACTGATTGGCCTATTCGTACAGTACAACAGGTGTTTGCATAGCTTGTAAGTTGCATCTTCTGGTGTATATAAAAGCCGTCATCAATGATGAATGCCCAGACTGCGTTAAAATCACGATAAACTATGATCACTTGAAAGGTTAAAATATGTTCCTGTGGTCTTATGTCAAGCAACAGACGGTGCCCCTCGTTAATGTTATCTGGGAGGCGCTACGCTTATGTGTGTTTGTCACCAACACAACAGTAATCGTAGCAACTGACAACACGAGCTACGAGGTGTCCAGTGTGTTGTTGGAACGTGTTTGGTTGCTGCCGTCCGCCGGCCGGTGAGGCCGAGCAGTTCTAGGCGCTTCAGTACGGAATCGCGCGACCGCTACGGTCGCAGGTTCGAATCCTGCCTCGGGTATGGATGTGTGTGATTCCCATAGGTTAGTTAGGTTTAAGTAGTTCTACGTTCTAGGGGACTGATGACCTCAGATGTTAAGTCCCATAGTGCTCAGAGCCATTTGAACCATTTGCTACCGTCCGGGTATTGAAGTTTGCTTATGGTGTTGTGGCGTACGGTAAGGTGTCATCGCTGAGTGACTTTCCGAGGCTGTCAGATCGTGATTTTAACATAGACTGGACATCCATAACTGATGATGGTTTTTATCAACTGAGGACGGCTGAGGACTTTGCCCAGCCATGCTAGCTGTTACTTTGCGGCATTCTGCAACAATTTCCTATACCAATAACACAGCATTTATATACACTAGAAGATGCAACTTAAGTTGTGAAACCAGCTGTGCAGGTCTATAATCGATTTAAAAAAATACAATTACAGCCGAGTATTGGATTTTTCGTTCGATTTCATATTTTAATACTTTCTACACCTCTATGTAAACAGCTGTTATACTGTATGAACTGGCCAATCAGTTATGCACACCTAATTTATATATGTGACTGATTTGGTTTTAAAATTATCTGCTATGATACTGCGACTAATAAGTACAACTGAACAGGCAGAGTCCTTCCTTACGGATTTCCGAAGGGCGTTCGACATTACGTGACAGCTTCAACCAATTGGTACGATCTTCGCAAATATTTGACTCACCCAAGGAATATTTGACTGACACAACCAAGTGCGCTAATCTGGACAGTGAATGATCCACAGAAATGAAAGAAAGGTCCGGTGTGATCCAAGGTACCGAATGTAACTCTTTTACATAAGGGCCGGCGATCAAAAAGTTTCCGTTTGAGGGTGTTATTGCAGCGTATATGCAATGTAGCGCGACTTCAATGGGCGTATGCAAGTACCGACATGCAGGCATTGGATTAGTGTGGCTCTCGTATCTTTCCGACGTGAGTGAGATAAATGCGGAAACGCTAACTACAGCGACGTTATGCGTCCAAACTGGACCTACATCCTGTTATTCTTTTCTTGACTGCCGCGGGACAACACCGGTAGATGTCCATCGGAGAATGAAGAATGTGTATGGCGGATCATGTCTGTCGAAAACCACCATTGTTGAATGGTGCGCGACAAGGGGTGCTGCTACTTTATGGTAACTCACGCCCCATATCGCAATTGTAACGCAGAACTTGCGCCAACTCAAGTGGGATACACTCGAACAACCGCCCTACAGTCATGATCTCTCGCCATGCGTTTATCAGGCTATCGGTCCCTTAAAAACTGCCTCGAAGGGCGGACAATTCCTGTCGGACGATGATGTGCAACAGACAGATACGGACTATTCCATGCAGCAGGACACGGTGTTTATTAAACGCGTGTCTTTAACCTGGTGCGTCGATGGGATGGTTGCCTCAACGTTCACGGCGATTTTGTCTGACTGGCATACTGATTCTATTGTGTACGGCCTTTGAACGGAAACTTTATGGTCGCCCCTTATACATAAACAGTTTATCAAACAGGATCAGCAGCTCTTTAAGATAGTTCGCTGACGTTGCTGTTGTGAGCGCTTTAAGACTTCTCGCTCACGCTGCTGTTCTGTGCGGGAAAGTGTCGTCGTCAGACTGTTGTAAGGATATACTGAATGATTTGGACAGAATTTCCACTTGCCAATGGCGTCTGTCTTGGAATGTGGATAAATGTAAGATTACAAAGAAAAAGAATACTATAATATCCGATTTCAGGATTAGCGGTGAACGTATTGAGCGCATTACATGTTTAAGTACATGAGAATTATACTAGCAGTATGTGATGGAACAGCCGGCCGCGGTGGTCTCGCGGTTCTAGGCGCGCAGTCCGGAACCGTGCGACTGCTACGGTCGCAGGTTCGAATCCTGCCTCGGGCATGGATGTGTGTGATGTCCTTAGGTTAGTTAGGTTTAAGTAGTTCTAAGTTCTAGGGGACTGATGACCACAGCAGTTGAGTCCCATAGTGCTCAGAGCCATTTGAACCATTTTTGTGATGGAACAGTGGAGAAAGATCAGTTTTATGGAAACTTACATTTGTTGAAATTCTCCTGGAAAACTTCTGTACATCTGCGTAGAAAATCAGGTGCAAAAAGCTTGTGTGGTCTGTTCTAGAGTGTTGTTCTACATATACAGAAATACGCTACAAGTCACTGTGTAATGCGTGGCGGAGGGTATTTAGCATGTTAAAACGTGATACCGTTTCTTCCTGTTTCAATCGCGTATGATGCGCATGGAGACTGACTGCTTAAATACCTCTATGTGCGCCGTAATTAGTCACAGAGTTTGGAGTCCTTATGAAGCAGGCACAACAGACATGGAACGTATACAGAGATGCCCTGCTGATATCGTAACAGGTCGGTAGAGGCTATCGGCAAGTGTAACAGATATACTCGCAACAGTTAAATGGGAATTTTAGGAAGCACTAAGAGGTACTTATCTCAAAACATTGTTGGGTTAACTTTAGAGAGCTCGTATTCATAATAGACTGTGGTACCATTACGCCGCCTCCGTAGTGAATTTTGCGTAACGATCATGAGAATAAGAGAGAGTGCCATGCAAGCGCGACGTCTGTGCCAGGTCTTGACTGTTTCCGAGCGGTGTTCTCTCTGGCCCATTGTTGGGAGACGAGAGGACGCTGGCCTGGTAGAGGCCGTGCGTAAGCAGCGGCAAACGTGGTACAGGCCAGTGCTGTGCTGGCTACGGTGAAGTGTCTCGCATGCAGCAGTGTGTGTGTGTGTGTGTGTGTGTGTGTGTGTGTGTGTGTGTGTAAAGGATGCGCTTTCTGTCGTATCATTTGCTAGATTACCTCCCCTCTCTGCCAGTGTTTCTAAGGTGTTTTGTATTTGTTAAAACAGTGTACATGGGGGCTATTGTTAAGGTCACCAATAACTGCCCTTTCTCATATATTACCTAATGTCTTGAGTTCCATGAAAACAGTGTTTAATCAGTTTATTTTTGCTGATGTTTCCACTGCTTATTAAACTTACTTTAAGCATTAGCTTTAAATTTAAAAATGTTTAACTGTGTCTGTATGTGTATGTTACAGGACAGATTAGCCATTACTTAATCCTTTGTTAACAGTCGCCAAATAGATCTTGTAATACGTCCGTGAAACAGCTGGCTAGCAGGATACATGAAATCCGTACTACACGCTATTTGCTATTTTTTTTCTTTAACTAGCCTCTGTCCGGTTACAATCTGTCAGCTTTTTTGCCATGCTGCCCCCTGGGCCTTGCCCACTACGTCTGGATACTTCAGCGCCTACTGTCACAATTTGCTTCTTCGGCCGTTAAGCGTGGTTTCCATTAGGAATATTTCACTTATTATTGTACATTTCGTTTGATACATAAGATGCCTTTAAACCTTTAAGTAAATCTATGAAACACGGCCCAGGTGTCCTCTAGTGTAAGTTAAGCCTATTGCTTTGACCGCAGTGCCATTGGAAATTCTTGAATAGTTACTTCTGCAATTTTGTTTTCGTCAACTTTCAGGCAAATCGGTAAGTGCCTTCACCAACTGTAAAGCTTGTTGACATGGTCGTCAGCCGTTAATGCTGAACGCCTTTCCTTTAAAATGCCGTTAAAGCTCCTTGTAAGTAAAATTTTAATATTTAGTTCGGTCTATAATTCTATTTTCGGTATTTATTTTCTTATCTTGTAATCACTGGGCTCTGAGCCGTTAACGCAGTTGGTCAGAATAATTTTGTTAGCTGCTTGCACTGCATCTACCTGTAATTTTAGATCTTTTGACTTACTGATAAAAAAATATTTATTGGGCCTTAAAGTAATTTTGCAGTTGCCAGCTTCTGTTAACCATTTGTGCTGTGCCTACTTAAAAAAAATTATTTTTCCTCACTGATGAAACGTATCTTTTACTTGGCCTTAAGCCAATTTTGCAGTTGCTAACTTGTGTCGAACTAGTTAGCGACCACTGCTGAGTGATTTTGATTTAACTGACCTTGATTTATAAGGCATTATCTGAGTACCCGGCCTTGTATTTATCCCAATCTTCTATTAGTTCATCTACTCCTGCGCCTTTCTCTGTCCATCTACTCCTCCCCCTCTCTTTACCTGTCTCTTGCTCCCCTGTCTCAATCTATCTCCCCCTCTTCTCGTGGTCGTGCGGTAGCGTTCTCGCTTCCCACGCCCGGGTTCCCGGGTTCGATTCCCGGCGGGGTCAGGGATTTTCTCTGCCTCGTGATGGCTGGGTGTTGTGTGCTGTCCTTAGGTTAGTTAGGTTTAAGTAGTTCTAAGTTCTAGGGGACTGATGACCATAGATGTTAAGTCCCATAGTGCTCAGAGCCATTTGAACCATTTTCCTCTTCCCTTTCTCTGTCCATCTCGTACTCTCTCCTTTCTCTGCCCATTACCTCCACGCCATCTCTGTCTATCTCCTCCTTTCCCCTTCTCCCTCCACGTTATCACGCTCATCCCAATAGCTGGCTGGTGGTCCTTACTCCTACAGTATTTCTTTCCAGATTGTAACTAGCATTAAATTCTAGATTTGTGTGCCCATATTCTCCGTAGTTTGCTTTACAGTTCTTGGGGTTATTTTCGTTCCGTCGTTACAATTACAAGAAAATGCTTGTTATTTTTACCAGACGCGTTTCGCTTTACTGAGGCAAAGCATCATCAGTGGTCTCTAACTAAAGGTATTTACAATTTGATTTGTTTTTTAAGATCGAAAAACAGTTCGTTAACAGTTTGTTGGTTTTAACCTACGGTGATTCGGCTTGGTTTCTCGCCTACACAGGAAATGCCGTCTGCTAGCACGTCTTTGATACCTTTCTTCGTTAGACACCGAAACTTGCTGTCTAATTTTTCGTTGCTTGGCAGAACTATGTATTTCTTACGTTCTACACAGCACACTTTTCGCACAACACTTTTTGCTGTTTACTTTTATACGAATAAGTGTGTATTGTGTTTTGTAGTGTTTCCAACATAACTTTGCCACTAGTTCGTCTTTGACCTACACTTTTTTAACTGTATGTGTGTTATTCTATTTAATTACATTGCTGTGTATTTATACGCAGCGTACGAGTAATGAAGGAATAGTGATGGAGTGTTTTTTTATGTATACCAAATTTGATTGAAATGGTTCCAGGGATTAAGGATGAACATTTTACCCCTGTCCCTACCCATACAACCGCATGTCAAATATCGCTTCACAGACATTAACACATTGCACACGTATTTGTACTCATATTTCACCAGTATGTCTTGCGAATTTCGCCTTGCAGTTTCGTTTTAACACAACTCAGTGTTTTGATGTCGCATATCCAGAATTATGTGCTGCACAATGACATGATCTTTCAGCTGCATCCAGTGTTATACGTGGCTACTGTCTGAAGAATAGGTTGTGAATAGAGTTAGTAGTAAAGAAGTAATACATTAAAACGTCATACATGATGCGCCAGTTTTACTGCACCAGTGTGGTAAGCGATAATCTGTTTTCCTTTCATCATTTTGTGGGGGTCGTCAGCGAGAAAAAAGTATCAGGGTTGAAATTATGTGTAAAGTCTGTTGCAAGCCTCTGTGTGCTCCTATTCTCAAATACTGGATGACTAATGCATAGGTTGTCAGGCGTCGTGGGCTACGATGCTTTTTCACCTCCATTCCCGCCCTTTCAGTAGGCGGGTGGTTCTTACCCCAACAGTGTTTCGGTCCAGTGATTTAGAAGGAGACATTGACCATCATATATACATAGATACATATATACGTATATAATATGTATTGTCTTGTGCTACAATTGCTTAACTTATGCCATTTTGGCGTCGCTGTCAAAGACGCTTACCATTTGGCCTCAAGCAATCCCCTTTGTCTGGTTGTTCCTGGCCAGTTGCAGTTTGTTCACTAGTTGTGCTGCAGGTTTTCTAAGATACGAAAAATTTTGCTTATTTTGATTTTCTTATTAGTGTATTTTTTCACTGTAAAGATTTTATTGATTGAAATAAACTAGTGTCAAAATATACTTCAGTGCACTTAATAAGCTTTCAGCGATTTTTCCCTCGGTCAGTACAAGAATGGAAATTCATTATATCGGTACAATGAACTCTCCGTAATGCATTGGACAGTGGATTGTGGAGTATACAGGGTGAAGAAAACTTTGCGAAACCCGGACTTCGCAGCGCGATTTCTCACATACTGGCAATACAAAAATTTCTTCCACAAAATTTCGTCCTGCGCAACTTTCGGGATGTTAATGATTGGCAGTCTGGCAACATTGTAATCACATGTACGCTAACTATCTCTGTCAGCAAATAGAGCCTAAAAATAATCTTGTGGTACCGTGTCTGTCGTCTTAATCGTCAAACAGTGATTACAGTGGGTCTTCTACAAAACATTTGCAGTTACGTAGTACGATCACAGAAATGGAAGTACAATCGTTTCCACAGCTTTTAAAGAAGCCTTTTGAACGTCATGCACGCGAATTGTTTCTCGCCATTCCATCTGCTAGACTCCAAACCTGTTTCTGTGTACCCACCCCAATGGCCCCATCAAAATTATTCGCAAGGCACGTCGCTAGTCCTACTGGTGACATAAGGCGCTCACGAAATGTAATGCACCTGAATGTGACAAGAATAATAGTTGGTATTGATCCAGAGGACCATTGGGGGAGGGTACACACAAAACAAGTTTGGTGTGAAACAATTCGCGTCCACGGCGCACGAAAGGTTTCTTTAAAAGCTGACCAGTGAAAACGAATGCGTTTCCAATTCTGCATTCGTAGTACGTTGCTGTAAGCGATTTGTAGAAGATCCCGATTTGTAGAAGATCCACCGTAAATGATGTATGGCGCCAGGTACCGTACCACGCTGACTACCGTTAAATAAAATCAAGTATGCCTCGACTGAGAACTGAACCCTCGACCTCCTGCAGGCTAACGCATAACGCTATCCATTGCACCAACTGCGAAGTACTACTGCTATCGCATGACAGAGATAGTTACTGCGAACGTGACTGAAGTGGTGCCAGATTGGAAACCTTTAACGCCCATTTACTGCCGGAAATATGCGCCGGACGAAATTTTGTGACAGTGATTTTTGTGTCGCTAGTGTGTGAGGAAGAGCGCTGCGAAGTCCGAGTACGCGACTTTTTCTTCATCCTGTTCAAAATGGTTGAAATAGCTCGAAGCACTATGGGACTTAACATCTGAGGTCATCAGTCTCCTAGATTTAGAGTTGTTGTTGTTGTTGTTGTTGTGGTCCTCAGACTGGTTTGATGCAGCTCTCCATGCTACTCTATCCTGTACAAGCTTCTTCACCTCCCAGTACCTACTGCAGCCTACATCCTTCTGAATCTGCTTAGTGTATTCATCTCTTGGTCTCACTCTACGATTTTTACCCTCCACGATGTCCTCCAACACTAAATTGGTGATCCCTCGATGTCTCAGAACATGTCCTACCATACGATCACTTCTTCTAGTCAAGTTGTGCCACAAACTCCTCTTCTCCCCAATTCCATTCAATACCTCCTCATTAGTTATGTGATCTACCCACCAAAACTTCAGCCTTCTTCTGTAGCACCACATTTCAAAAGCTTCTATTGCCTTTTTGTCTAAACTATTTATCGTCCACGTTTCACTTCCATGCATGGCTACACTCCATACAAATACTTTCAGAAACGACTTCCTGACATTTAAATCTATACTAGATGTTAACAAATTTCTCTTCTTCAGAAACGCTTTCCTTGCCATTGCTAGTCTACATTATATATCCTCTCTACTTCGACCATCATCAGTTATTTTGCTCCCCAAATAGCAAAACTCATTTACTACTTTAAGTGTCTCATTTCCTAATCTAATTCCCTCAGCGTCACCCGACTTAATTCGACTACATTCCATTACCCTCGTTTTGCTTTTGTTGATGTTCATCTTATATCCTACTTTTAAGACACTGTCCATTCCGTTCAACTGCTCTTCCAAGTCTTTTGCTGTCTCTGACAGAATTACAATGTCATCGGCGAACCTCAAAGTTTTTATTTCTTCTCCATGGATTTTAATACCTACTCTGAAATTTTCTTTTGCTTCCTTTACTGCTTGCTCAGTATAAAGACTGAATAACATCGGGGATAGGCTACAACCCTGTCTCACTCCCTTCCCAACCACTGCTTCCCTTTCACACCCCTCGACTCTAATAACTGCCATCTGCTTTCTGTACAAATTGTAAATAGCCTTTCGCTCCCTGTATTTTACCCCTGCCACCTTCAGAATTTGAAAGAGAGTATTCCAATCAACATTGTCAAAAGCTTTCTCTAAGTCTACAAATGCTAGAAACGTAGGTTTGCCTTTCCTTAATCTTCCTTCTAAGATAAGTCGTAGGGTCAGTATTGCCTCACGTGTTCCAGCATTTCTACGGAATCCAAACTGATCTTCCCCTAGGTCGGCTTCTATCAGTTTTTCCATTCGTCTGTAAAGAATTCGCGTTAGTATATTGCAGCTGTGACTTATTGAACTGATAGTTCAGTAATTTTCACATCTGTCAACACCTGATTTCTTTGGGGTTGGAATTATTATATTCTTCTTGAAGTCTGAGGCTATTTCGCCTGTCTCATAAATCTTGCTCACCAGATGGTAGAGTTTTGTCAGGACTGGCTCTCTCAAGGCTGTCAGTAGTTCTAATGGAATGTTGTCTACTCCGGGGGCCTTGTTTCGACTCAGGTCCTTCAGTGCTCTGTCAAACTCTTCACGCAGTATCATATCTCCCATTTCATCTTCATCTACATCCTCTTCCATTTCCATAATATTGTCCTCAAGTACATCGCCCTTGTATAGACCCTCTATATACTCCTTCCACCTTTCTGCTTTCCCTTCTTTGTTTGGAACTGGGTTTCCATCAATGCTCTTGATATTCATGCAAGTGATTCTCCTTTCTCCAAAGGTCTCTTTAATTTTGCTGTAGCCAGTATCTATCTTACCCCTAGTGAGATAAGCCTCTACATCCTTACATTTGTCCTCTAGCCATCCCTGTTTAGCCATTTTGCACTTCCTGTCGATCTCATTTTTGAGACGTTTGTATTCATGTTTGCCTGCTTCATTTACTGCATTTTTATATTTTCTCCTTTCATCAATTAAATTCAATATTTCTTCTGTTACCCAAGGGTTTCTACTAGCCCTCGTCTTTTTACCTATTTGATCCTCTGCTGCATTCACTATTTCATCCCTCAAGGCTACCCATTCTTCTTCTACTGTATTTCTTTCCCCCATTCCTGTCAATTGTACCCTTATGCTCTCCCTGAAACTCTGTACAACCTCTGGTTCTTTCAGTTTATCCAGGTCCCATCTCCTTAATTTCCCACCTTTTTGCAGTTTCTTCAGTTTTAATCTACAGTTCATAACCAATAGATTGTGGTCACGGTACACATCTGCCCCTGGAAATGCCTTACAATTTAAAACCTGGTTCCTAAATCTCTGTCTTACCATTATATAATCTATCTGATACCTTTTAGTATCTCCAGGATTCCTCCATGTATACAACCTTCTTTTATGATTCTTGAACCACTTGTTAGCTATGATTAAGTTATGCTCTGCGCAAAATTCTACCAGGCGGCTTCCTCTTTCATTTCTTAGCCCCAATCCATATTCACTTACTATGTTTCCTTCTCTTCCGTTTCCTACTTTCGCATTCCAGTCACCCATGACTATTAAATTTTCGTCTCCCTTCACTACCTGAATAATTTCTTTTATCTCATCATACATTTCATCAATTTCTTCGTCATCTGCAGAGGTAGTTGGCATATAAACTTGTACTACTGTAGTAGGCGTGGGCTTCGTGTCTATCTTGGCCACAATAATGCGTTCACAATGCTGATTTTAGTAGCTTAGAAGTACTTAAACCGAACTAACCTAAGTGCATCACACACATCAAAGCCCGAGGCAGGATTCGAACCTGCGACCGTAGCGGTCGCGCGGTTCCAGACTGAAGCGCCTAGAACCGCTCGGCCACACCGGCCGGCAACAACGGACAGAAGCCTATTCGGAAGATAGATGAGCACTTGGTTGTAGAGCATCTCCAGGGCTGACTTAGATAGGGAACGTCATTCAGTGAACTCTAAGAAGTGAACAAATAGTTGTTTGTAAATTGCCTTTGCTATGTACTGTGAAGCTTACCTAAGACTATTTGCACTTAGCCATTGAGGGCCTTTGTGTTAACGAACAGTGTTGCAGACTACATTATTCAACAAGTCACAAAGATAAGTAAACCTTTTAACTCATTTGTGTGACTTTGTTACTAATTTGTTGGAGTGTTGTAGAACCTTCGTTCTACTATCCTATTGCCTGGCCCTGGGGCATAGCTGTGTAATAGTGGCAGGGAAACATTTTCTTAGTTGTGTACTGCACCAGAAGGCGTTTCACGAACTGACAAACTCGGCCTACCTTAACAACAGTGGCAACTCGGTCTCCACAGCAGTAGTGACGAGGCCTTTGCAAAAGAGGCGACGAGTGTGTACACAACAAAAAAAAAAAAAAAAAAAAAATTCAAATGTGTGTGAAATCTTATGGGACTTAACTGCTGTCCCTATGCTTGCACACTACTTAACCTAAATTATCCTAAGGACAAACACACACACACCCATGCCCGAGGGAGGACTCGAACCTCCGCCGGGACCAGTCGCACAGTCCGTGACTGCAGCGCCTTAGAAGCTCGGCTAATCCCGCGCGGCGAGCTTTTACAAAAATCCTCTGGGATATACCTGTAGAACAAAGTTCATTTGCTTCCATCGTTGTCTGTTTGGAAGCTTTGCAGTTCTAGTCAAAGGAAATCTACTGTTCTCGAAACGTCGCGCTAATGAGGCAAAATTGTAGGTATGCACAAAGCAAAGATTTGCCACTTGCCTCCTGGAGGATGCCGGTATGTGTCAGTTCTCAGAAGGCATACAAAAGCCCCTCGTACTGGGCATGTTTACGCCGCAGACGGACGACTGCGGGCGAGTCAGTGTACATACGGCAGAGAGCCCCGCAAGCGACACGGGACTCCGCGGGCGCGCTGGACAAGTGGAACGGGTTTTGATGACGCAACGGGGTTCCAGGTAGCGGCGTGACGGTCGGGCGCGTGCTCGACACGTGGCGCGCCTCCCGAGGAGCAAATACCCGCGGCTTCTCATTTGTAGCACACCTTTCGACACTTCGCGCATTCCTTTTATTTCTCTCCCTCTTTCCAACCACCGGCCACCTGCAGCTCCAACTAATGGAAAATTTTTGCCGGATAGCACTGCGCTTATGCTCTGACGTTACCGTGAATTGCTTTCTCCTTCCATGACGCTCCCTTGCCTCCTTTTTGTGACTCATTGTTTTCGTGTTACTTGAGTAGCTCACCCATGGTCTTCTATCCAGCGCAACAGCGGTAATATCTGACGGTAAAGTGCGGCGCTGGATAAAGAGTAATTCACATAGAAAAAGTGGCCTATAGATTCCAAACTGTATCAACTAGTCAAGGCTTATGAAAGGAACTGTGCAGTCATAATGTATGAAAATGACTATGTTGCGATAAAACCATGGAATTCTGTAATAGAAACAACATGACAGAATTAGATTTTGATCCTACTTCTAAATTTCAGGTCAAAATTAAGAAAATGCTTAAGAATTATAATTTCCTCCTAACTAAACGGGAAGTGCGTAACTTCATTTTGATGAACCCCAGTGCACGTCGCCTCCGATCATAGCCTATCACCCAAAAAGAAAATTGTCCTATCAGTCCGATTGTTAACTCTAGGAACAGCCCATTGTACTTCTGAAAACAAATTAAGAACACATGTGAACTTATTAACAAAATTAAAGATGTGCGTATTCCACCAAGAGCCAGCTTCGCATCGCCAGACATAGTAAACCTGCACACTGACATCCCTGTAGAGGACACCATAAACATTATCAGGACTAATCCAAAACATAAGAAACTATAAGTATGGCAGAAATCTGTAAGCTCACTGATTTGCTTACTTTGGTACTGTCATAAAATTACTTCCACTTTAATAAAAACTTATATAAACAGAAAAAAAAAGATTTGGCAATGGGTAGCAGTCGAGCTGGGATGTTAGCAGATATTTGGATAAATCATATACAGCAAATTGACACATTAGCAACAAATCTGAGCAGCATGCACAAAAATATTAAATTCACCATACAAAACGAGACCTAAAACAGCATCAATTTCATAAACATAATAGTAACCAACAAAAACCATAAACGCCATTTAGAGATTTATAGAAAACCAACATCCACTGACTGTGTAACAGCTCATCCTATCATCCAAACCAGCATAAGATGGCATATTTTAGACCCACACTCAATTGACCCCAAAAATTCCACTTGAAGCAGCCCAAAAAGAAAAATACATTAATATCATTAAAACTATAGCCTCAAGCAATGAATACAGCCCTCTCATGATATACGAACTATCACAAAAATCCAAAAACCATCAGACAACAAAGCTGCACACCAGACAACCACGCACTTAACACAAGACACATCTGTTGCACTATCTTTATTAGGGAGCATATTCTACAATATGTAAAAACACGAATACTGAAATAAGTTTCCACATAAACAACAAACTTCAGTAGATAGCAATTCAGAACTTAAAGAATAACACCCCCCCACCCAAAAAGTCATTCAGATACAAGCTCAGCTCCCAAATTTGCCCTTTCTACTATACAGAACAAACAAGAAGAAGCTTTGAGACCCGCTACAAAGAGCATATAGATGCCATACATTTGAACAGCATAGCGAAATCCACATTTGCAACACACACAACTTTTAACAATCATGGAATAAAAAGCACTGAAGAACACTTCCAGGTATTGCATCATGCTGAGAAAGGTAGCTTTATGAATTTACTTGAAATATGAAATATATGTACATAAAAGGAAACCCCCACAAAATCTCCTCAATGTACAGACCGAGTTAGCCAATGTAGCCTTTCCTCAAAACTTCGTTCATCTGCTTTCCAGTTTGAAATAAACACTGCTCATTTTAACAGTAACAATATGCAGACACTAAGCCAACATGAAATAGTGCGTAAAACATAAGAGATTGCTTAGTTGTACAATACCTTCAACTACCAATCAAAAATTTTCATATGACGTTCACTGTTGTAATATTTTTATGTACATCTATCCTTCATCATTAATTTGTCTCCATAATATGTACATAATGTAATCGTAGTAACGCTTTATAACAAACTGGCTGCTTTATTAGTTTATCTAAATTGTAATCAGTTTCACATTTTATATAAATTGTAAGTAATGGAACGTTTTTAGTTTGTAAATTTCTACTGTCACATCAATGTATATATGCAAATACCTCTGAGAGAAATTATTTGGCATTGTTATGGTTGTGATATCGCCATCTTTGATCTTTGTATACATCCTTCCACGTGGCGAAACTTGTTGGTGTGTATGAGTGGTGCTTTGCGTTATGTGTGTACATATTTGTAAAGAAATTGCTTCATGTATTCTTCGCTACTGTATGAACACAAACAGTTAGCACTGCGACGTGATGGTGGGGAATTTTCGACGTAAGTGACTAAAACGTTCTCAGTTTAATAATTTGTTTACATCGTTTGAAATCGTTATAAGGCACAGTTAGAGTTAAGTAGACAGTTTCTCACATCACGGTTTGGTTGTAGTGTACCACCACCCCAAGGAATTCTTATCGTACGTGGGGATAAAAAGTGAAAACTAACGTAAACAACCAAAATTTTTCTTAACATGAACAAGCTGAAACATCCCCTTAGAAAAATTTATGAGTGACTGTGCTGATAAACCTCTTACATTATTTGATTTTCAAACAGCTGAGCAGAACTGAACGTACTCAGACATTTCGCTCTTTACCTATTCAGATCAACACTAAACTGACGCACAATATTTTTAGCGCAACGCAATCTGACTTTCAAAAATCCCTACAATGGAATGGCCCTGACTAACAATAACCTATATCTTTCATGAATCACTTACCTCACAAAAATCTTCGTTACTCGAACTACTACAATACAGCGAGCGCCACTACTGCCAGCTGAATAAAAGATTCTAAATACTGAAGGCACTAACTACTGATAGGCATAGTCAGCAAATGAAAGATTTTGATAGAGAACAAACAATGTATTTACCTTAATAATGTTCCAAAGTCATCATATATATATATATATATATATATATATATATATATATATATATATATCAGTTCATGATACCCAATATACTCGTTCTGATGAACACGCGTCCAGATCGTTCGCTCTCAAAATTCTGCCATTTCTCTCCCCACATCCACCACTGCTGGCGGCTCACCTCGAACTGCTCAACGTTACGCGTTGTTCACATCTAACTGCCCAGCACTACAATGGCGAATATTCCAACAATGCCAACCAGCCACAGACTGCACACAGCACAGCCAGTGATTTTCATACAGAGCGCTAGGTGACGTCACCAACATAAAAACCTAAACAGCCTACTTACAAAGCCACCTGCTCATAACTTACCGTTTTGAAACCGGTAACGGTGCTATTCATGTAAATAAATAGCATAAAAAAAGTCGCTGTTTGCTGTTATCTTCTTTGGAAGAATCAACGTGTATTGTTTACCTGTGAGCCATCGAAATGTAATTAATAACGGAAACAACATATTGAATATTTGTTGTCCAGAAACATATTCAACGCTGCAATAATTTTCATTCCGAAATTTAATTGTAGCCGAAGAAACACTATTTAGCTCTTTGTCTACGTCTATGAACGTATTCCGAAATTTTCTCTGTATAACATCTGCCATGGCGTAAACAATCTTGTCAAAAACGTCTATTTTCAAAGTGTATTCAGTATCTTAACTGTTAAAGTGTGTACTCTGGAAAGGGGTAATAATATTCGAAGAAAACGCATCGCTGACACATACAAAAAAATAAATTGATTTATAAATAACAGTTAAGCACTAGCATGCTATTAAACGTGTCATACCAGTACATACTACAATAAAAACGTGACCGAAGCTGAGAAAGTGTTATTTTTATCAATAATGCTCTTTATACTTTTATGGTAATTTTGTGTACTTTTTTGCTCCACTTGCAATGCAAGTTTTCTTTATGTCTCATGAGCAGTCTTACAGTGGAACTGCCTTGGAAGTATGAGCATCATGCAGATACCGCTTAGACGTCACATCAGCTTCGTGTTCTGAAGCGTAAATATTGTATGTGAACAGCATCTTGCAGATATTATACTCTTGAGTTATCTATTCTGTACAAATAATACAACTGCAAAACCATCGTGTCTGCCTATTTCTGTCTGAACACGCCAATGTTCAAAACTATTAGACGAATTTTCATGGCGTATCTTGCTCGTAGCTTCAGCCAACATATAGGCTTTATTTTATTAAAATCGGATTGATCAGCTTAGTAGTTCGGGTGTTTACCTTAGTGACGGTGTAATATACTGAAGAACCGATAGATGCCGCTATTAGTTTCACAGAGCACCAAAAGATCACTAGGTGGTGATGTTACTTTTTTTATATCAGTGACAGAAGCATTTTCGTAAGTTTATGTCAGTGACAAAGTTAAGCGCATTAATTTTATCTTCAAGAAAACAAACTAACTACGAATTTACTTTGCTAGGATATAGATAATTAACTGATTTCGCTTTGTATATTGAATTTTACAATGAAAGTATTTTGTTTCTTTCGATAGGTTTCATTTATATTTGACTTCTCGGCTACGTAAAACGAATTTATTGACAAGGTGATTCTATAAGAATTTCCTTTGTACCGATGGACGTACGGAACTCTATACAGCGACGGTATGCAAAGGTCTCAAGTTGTGAAGCGTGCTCGTATAGCTAATTAACGTAGTAATTTAATACACGTGCATGTAAAATCACCTAAATATAATTAGTCTGTAATTAGAAATACCGTGACAAACAACATTTTATAGTATTTATTCATGCATTCACTTTTCACCGGACTCCAACAACATCTGATCATCCTCATACAGTCAATCACTCACAGTGCTTACCTAATACTTGTGCAAGATGTTTTAGAATGCTGCTTCGTATACTAAGAAGTGAACATAGTGATTGATTGGTCCTAATCAGGAGGAGGTTGTGAAATTAAGTGACTGTGTCTACGAAATAAATTCGTTAATAATTTTTTGTGAATCGCATTCTTCATGTCGACGTTATGTCTGTGGTGACAAAGAAAATTACCCTTGCATTACAACTAGATCTATACATAATGTAGGCTACTGTCAACAATTCCAGATGAGCTTCAAAATAAATAAAGCTTCGTATATGTACTGGAACAATTGTTTCGCAATAGTGTTCTTTGTTCTCTAAATTCCTTTAATGTGATCATTAGGTCATTTACTAATTTTTTTTTCTTCTGTGGACTTCAGAACATTTTAAAATATCTGTTACATTCTTGGTTGCTAAGAGAATCAATGAGCTACTTTGAAAGTTAAGTGACGTAGTTTGGTTCTCTGTGTTAAACGTCGAAAGGCGTTTGGAAATTGAGAACGAAACAGTGAAAAAAGGAAGGTAGACTGTGAGTTAATTACGTGTAACTTGACTAGATTCTTGTGTGGTAGCAGACTAGCAGAAGATTGCATCATAAATGACACAGTCGTCTGTTTGCTTTTGTTCAAGAAAGTGGTGGAAGCACTTCGAGACAATTCAGTCTTTCAGTTCTGTTGACACAAGGGAGAACAGAGCAGTTTAAGACTGGTGCTTTTAAAAATTAATATTGTTCATTGAACTGTACACGTATGCCACTTTTTTGTTAGATTTGTGTTATTGTAAATAAATTGTGATCGTAGACCATACGAATAAGCAGACGATGCTGGCACTGTATAGTGGCACACAGTACATTATTTTTTGTGTGCAAAGTGTTGCTTTACTGAAATGTGAATTATGTTGCTTCTGAAAGCGGATAGTAGTCCAGCGATTGTCTTACGATAATAAGTAAACTGATTTTTAATGTCGATGGGACAATACAGGGAAGACGTTGTTTGTAGTGTTAATCAAATTCTAATATTGCGACCAAGGCGTTACACAGTCGTGTGAGTACTGGGTTTACGTACAGTGCCTGGCATTATTCCGCATCGTTGTGAGATAAAAAGGTAGGAATGGTTACGTTTACAGCAAAACGCGTCAGCCGGCCGGTGTGGCCGTGCGGTTAAAGGCGCTTCAGTCTGGAACCGCGTGACCGCTACGGTCGCAGGTTCGAATCCTGCCTCGGGCATGGATGTGTGTGATGTCCTTGGGTTAGTTAAGTTTAATTAGTTCTAAGTTCTAGGCGACTGATGACCTCAGAAGTTAAGTCGCATAGTGCTCAGAGCCATTTGAACCATTATTTGAAAACGCGTCATTTGGTAAACACAGTACTTTCAGCGTCGTTTGTCAAGTTTCACGATAAAGTGAGGACATTTATCAGCGAAGACCCACAATTAGCTTCACATAAATGGCCTCACACTTCCCTTTCTACATTTCCAGAGAACTCGATATCTCTTCAGGGTACAAATAAATACGTAGCGTACCATAAGAAACCGGGTTAAGATACTAACAAAACAAGAGCGAAATTGTGCAAACTCCAGACTGCCTAATGCATGAAGCTTCGTAACGTGTTTCTGAAGTTACTCTGTTTCACAGCCGTTTAGAAGTAAATAAAGACTCCGATTCACAAAGTAAATCTGATTACAGACCAGATATTCTTCTCAAAAGGCCTACAGTGGCATATATCTTGATGTGTCACTTAGATCTATGGAAGGGAATGAAGAGAGATCTGAACATTAGTGATCTTCCACAGAGTCCAGCGTCTCATGTAAGAACTTTAGAAACACGATTACATATTATACACAATGCTCAATTATTGCAGTACTTAAAACTCGTGGCATATGTTTATTTAAATGCGATGAGAAACGTTTATAGCGGTTCAGAAGACTAAAATGAGCACTAATTTTTTATCATAGAATTTCTATACGTTGCACACCGTGAAGCCAACAAAATCGCCACATGTAGAACGACCATATTTATTGTAATAACAATTCTAGCATATACCGTAAGGTGCGAATGATATGGACGATGTCCTACAAAGTTCCTTCGGTGGTTAAAATACAAACTGTATTTTCAGCAATGAATTTTAAATTGAAGTGTTTATAACGTGACAACCCAGTGTATTTGTGAAAAAGGCTGAAACCGAACGCCGGCGATAAAATTTCAGAAGTTGTTCTGGGATATTTTCTAAGTATTTTGGTGTTAGTGTCCGGTGGTATTCGGTGGAACGTTACAGAACTGTGAATTTTGTAGCGACTCTCTTGCAACTGCATAATTACATTGTTGTTATGCAACGAATCACGGGATACCACGGGACCCTCATACCAGAATACTCAGACTCGGATCTTACCCCTGAACATCCTTCGGAATTCTGTCGGTGGAGTTTCGACTCACCCTGTCTAATTTTATGAACAAATATGCACATTTAAGCCTAACTGAATCATAAACTCTGTGTGATACAATATTGCAAAGGCTTTCAGAAACTTGACGTGCATAATTTCTGTGATTTTTTAAAGTAAATTATCTGTACATGTGTTTGACTGGCAATTTTTTTATGTGCATGTCATTACTGTTATTGTTGACAGACGTGTATACAGTAAAAATGAAGCAAGGGGGACGTAAAGAGCAGACTAGCACAGACAAAGATAGCTTTACTGGCAAAGAGGAGTTTACTGGTACCAAACATAAGTCTTAATTTCAGTAAGTAATTTTTGAGAATGTACGTTTGAACACAGCATTTTATGGTAGCGCATCTTGGGGAGTGGATGACTCCAAGAGTTTGAGATGCAGTGCAACAGAGTAATGTTGAAAATCAGGGGGACTGACAATATAAGGAACCAGGAGGTTCTCCACAGAATCGATGAAGGTAGGAACATGTGGAAAAAATGACAGGATGAAGGGGCAGGATGATAGGACACGTGTTAAGACGTCCATTGCAGTTGAAGGAGATTTGGAGAGTAAAAACTGTAGAGGAAGACATAGATTGGAATACGTCCAGGTAACAGTCCAGATGTGGAAGTGATGAGCCTAATACCTTGGTCGTCTGCCAATACAGTGCAGTGCGATTGCGTTGGTTAAATTGGGTACAGACAACAAAAGAAATGAGCCTAATCCTGTTCGAGATGGAGGTTTGGTCTGATCAAGGTCTGCACTTCGCAACAGAGATGGAAGGCCGATTAAACCGACCTCTGTTTAAACTGTAACAGCCTTCACTCTTTTAACGTAATAATTATCCAGGAAAATAAATTTAATTTTGTTAAAGTTTGCTGTGGGCGAAATTGTTGGCCTATCCCAAGACCTACTTAAATCGCCAATTCATAAATCTTCGTTGCTCATTACTAAAATTGCTTAACTTGTAATTTCCAGTAATAATTAAACCTGGAAAAATATTGATATCTGCGTCTCTACATTTTGCAAGTACCCCTAAATAACAGAGACAATCAGATGCTATAATTTATTACATAATATTTTTGGCTATTCAGCAGAGCGGCGTTATCCAGAGGGTGCACGACGCCAACCTGTTCTACACCTGAAAGTATTCAAAATCTTCCTACTCCGGGAAAACCTAAAATGTCACAGACATCAGAATTGGCTACAGTCACGAGTCACTGGACTTTAGAGACGTATGTGATAAATATGTACCATATGAACAGAGTATAATGCGGTACAATCTCTCGTTCCTATACTGGCCAAGAATCTACAGTGGATGACGAGGGCACATCATACCAGTAATATCGACTTATATTTATTTTGTTCGCATATTGAACGAGGGAAAAATGACTTTCTAGATACCTCAATATACGCCCTAATCTCTCATATCTCATTATCGTGATGCTAATACGAGATATCCCACGATGGCAGCAGAAATGTATTAGTGGGTTCCTCGAACATAGGTTCTCTGAATTTACTCCGCATCGTTTAGCGATAACTTTAAAGTCCACCAACCCCGGTTATTCTTAACTATATTAGGTCGCAACTGGATTGATTTTGGAACTAGCTGGATCTGAAATTCCTCCATTCTCGCTATACACACTCCTCCTCCTAGTGTGTCTGTCTTTCCGATATACGTTCCAAGCGCTGAGGATTTCCCTGATCTCTAATCCCGGTTACAATTTTCAGTTCCCTGACTGACTGATTTCTGTGAGAGACGTGAGCTCTTGAGATTTGGCTGCAAATTATTTCGCCGTTAACAATTAACATTCTAAGATTCTCACGTTCAGGATTTGTTAGCCAGTCTGTCGGAATGATTGCTTTATATGATTCATATCCACCTGCACACGTACTCCGCAAGTCACGGTTGGTGTATGGCGGAGAGTACCTTTTTATCACTGCTAGTTATTACCTCTCCTGTTCTACTTGGAAACAGAGCGAGGGAAAAATACTGTCTGTATGCCTCCGTGCTAGTCCTAATTTGTCTCATCTTCGAGGTCCTTGCGCAAAATGTACGTTGGCGACAGTAGAATTGTCGGGCAGTCAAGCTCCAATTTGAGTGCAGGAAGCATCTCCTTAACATTCGGGTGTTGATCGAACACACCGGTAACAAATCTAACACTCTGCCTTTTAATTACTTCGATGCCTTCCTTCAGCCCGACCTGGTGGTGATCCCAAGCATTCCAGCAGTACTCGAGAAGTGGTCGCACTCTTGCTCTATACAGGTATCCTTTACAAATGAACTGTACTTTGACAAAATACTCCCAATAAACCGAAGTAGACCTTTCACTTTCCCTGCTACAATTCTTACTTGTTACTTCCATTTCGAATCGCTTTGCAACGTAACGCCTAGATATTTAATCGACGTGACCGTGCCAAGCAACATACTACCAATGTTGTATTCGAACATGACGGGATTATATTTCCTACAGATCTGCATTAACTTACATTTTTCTACATTTAGAACTAGCTGCCATTCATCACAAAGGCAAGAAATTTTGTGTAAGTCGTCTTCTATCGTTCTACAGTAACTTGATGATGACAGCACTCCGTAAATCACAGCGTCATCTGCAAACAGCCACAGATTGCTGCTCACCCTCCCTGTCAGATCATTCAAGTATGAAGACAATAAAAGCTGTCTCTGACGATGCTCTTGTCTCTGATAAAGACTCGCCGTCGAGTACAAAAGTATTGAGTTCCATTACTTAGGAAGTCTTCGAGGCACTGACATATCTAGGAACGTATTCTGTACGCTTGTACCTTCGTTAGCAGTCATAATGTTGGTTTTTCTGCAGGGGATCTCGAGATGTCACCTATCCTTTTATGTTTCAACTTTTTAATAATTTCAGTACCCGGACGGGGGCAGTGGAGTGACCGCTACATAGCAGGAGAGCCAAGGGCTTCTGGCTCTTCCTCATTATCAGCGGTAGTCAATTTCTGAAACCTATGGGGCTTGCCTTTCAGCTCATACCTTCCTCGCGGGTCAGATCCAGATCTAGGTACGTCCCCCAATCCGACAGCCAGTGACGCCTAGGTATCAGACCGAGAGTCTCTGCGGAGCGCGACAACGAAAATAATAGCTGGCAAACTCCGTGGTGACGGGATGCAGCCCTCACTCCAACACCGGCGTAATTTGCATCGTTCATTTGAAATCGGTCGACATTGGTCAACGCTGCTTCCACCTGTTCGCCAGCACCTTCATCACTGTTTTGTGCTGGCCACAGTTCATAGTCCTATCTACACGTAACTATTTCCAACAGCAGAAATTTCAAGTGAGTCTGGCGACAAAAGCGCTTACGACGCCGTGCAAATGTAGTAAGAAATTATTTCAGTGACACTAGCGATTGCAAAATTCGTAAAGCCTTAGTAAAAAATAATAACTCTATTAAAAACTTGTAAATAAAGAGTTACAGTTTACTTGTTCTCAGAAGCACATACGAAAACCACTAAACTAAACGATGTACCTCTGGAGCAGCGCCTTTCTCTACGAATGGCACCCTGTTGGTAACGAGACTTCTTTTCCGTAACCAGGTTTGGAACTGGCTACTACCAAGTTAAGCGTCGCCATGTGATACTTGTAGGTGACCACAGCTACAGAGGCTTATTGAAAGCAACACTGATGAGCGAACATCAGCTTACAAAACTTAAACTCTAAAAAATCACTAGGTATACTCCATCTGAGATCCATTCTTGTTGTTGTTGTTGTGGTCTTCAGTCCTGAGACTGGTTTGATGCAGCTCTCCATGCTACTCTATCCTGTGCAAGTTTCTTCATCTCCCAGTACCTACTGCAACCTACATCCTTCTGAATCTGCTTGGTGTATTCATCTCTTGGTCCCCTCTACGATTTTTACCCTCCACGCTGCCCTCCAATACAAAATTGGTGATCCCTTGATGCCTCAGAACATGTCCTACCAACCGAGCCCTTCTTCTAGTCAAGTTGTGCCACAAACTTCTCTTCTCCCCAATCCTATTCAATACTTCCTCATTAGTTATGTGATCTACCCATCTAATCTTCAGCATTCTTCTGTAGCACAACATTTCAAAAGCTTCTATTCTCTTATTGTCCAAAATATTTGTCGTGCACGTTTCACTTCCATACATGGATACACTCCATACAAATACTTTCAGAAACGACTTTCTGACACTTAAATCTATACTCGATGTTAACAAATTTCTCTACTTCAGAAATGCTTTCCTTGCCATTGCCAGTCTACATTATATATCTTCTCTGCTCCGACCATCATCAGTTATTTTGCTCCCCAAATAGCAAAACTCCTTTACTACTTTAAGTGTCTCATTTCCTAATCTAATTCCCTCAGCGTCACCCGACTTAATTCGACTACATTCCATTGTCCTCGTTTTGCTTTTGTTGATGTTCATCTTATATCCTCCTTTCAAGACACTATCCATTCCGTTCAATTGCTCCTCCAAGTCCTTTGCTGTCTCTGACAGAATTACAATGTTATCGGCGAACCTCAAAGTTTATGTTTCTTCTCCCTGGATTTTAATAACTGCTCCGAATTTTTCTTTCCCTTCCTTTACTGCTTGTTCAATTTATAGATTGAATAACATCGGAGATAGGCTATAAGCCTGCCTCACTCCCTTCCCAACCACTGTTCCCTTTGATGTCCCTCGACTCTTATAACTGCCATCTGGTTTCTGTAAAAATTGTAAATAGCTTTTCGCTCCCTGTATTTTACCCCTACCACCTTCAGAATTTGAAAGAGAGTATTCCAGTCAACATTATCAAAAGCTTTCTCTAAGTCTACAAATGCTAGAAACGTAGGTTTGCCTTTCCTTCATCTTCCGTCTAAAATAAGTCGTAAGGTCAGTATTGCCTCATGTGTTCCAATATTTCTACGGAATCCAAACTGATCATCCCCGAGGTCGGCTTCTACTAGTTTTTCCATTCGTCTGTAAAGAATTCGCATTAGTATTTTGCAGCCGTGACTTATTAAACTGATAGTTCGGTAATTTTCACATCTGTCAACACCTGCTTTCTTTGGGATTGGAATTATTATATTCTTCTTGCAGTCTGAGGGTATTTCGCCTGTCTCATAAATCTTGCTCACCAGATGGTGCAGTTTTGTCAGGACTGGCTCTCCCAAGGCTGTCAGTAGTTCCAATGCAATGTTGTGTATCCTCGGGGCCTTGTTTCGACTCAGGTCTTTCAGTGCTCTGTCAAACTCTTCTCGCAGTATCATATCTCCCATTTCATCTTCATCCACATACTCTTCCACTTCCATAATATTGTCCTCAAGTACATCACCCTTGTATAGACTCTCTATATACTCCTCCAACGTTTCTGCTTTCCGTTCTTTGCTTAGAACTGGGTTTCCATCTGAGCTCTTGATACTCATACAAGTGGTTCTCTTTTCTCCAAAGGTCTCTTTAATTTTCCTGTAGGCAGTATCTATCTTACTCCTAATGAGATAAGCCTCTACATCCTTACATTTGTCCTCTTGTCATTACTGCTTAGCCATTTTGCACTTCCTGTCGATCTCATTTTTGAGACGTTTGCATTTCTTTTTGCCTGCTTCATTCACTGCATTTTTATATTTTCTCCTTTCATCAATTAAATTCAATATTTCTTCTGTTACTCAAGGATTTCTACTAGCTCTCGTCTTTTTACCCACTTGATCCTCTGCTGCCTTCACTACTTCATCCCTCAAAGCTACCCATTCTTCTTCTACTGTATTCCTTTCCCCCATTCCTGTCAATTGTTGCCTTATGCTCTTCCTGAAACTCTGTACAACCTCTGGTTTAGTCAGTTTATCCAGGTCCTATCTCCTTAAATTCCCACCTTTTTGCAGTTTCTTCAGTTTTAATCTACAGTTCATAACCAATAGATTGTGGTCAGAGTCCACATCTGCCCCTGGAAATGTCTTACAATTTAAAATCTGGTTCCTAAATCTCTGTCTTACCATTATATAACCTATCTGAAACCTGTCAGTATCTCCAGGCTTCTTCCATGTATACAACCTTCTTTTATGATTCTTGAACCAAGTGATAGCTATTATTAAGTTATGCTCTGTGCAAAATTCTACCAGACGGCTTCCTCTTTCATTTCTTAGCCCCAATCCATATTCACCTACTACGTTTCCTTCTCTCCCTTTCCCTACTGACGAATGCCAGTCACCCATGACTATTAAATTTTCGTCTCCCTTGACTATCTGAATAATTTCTTTTATCTATTCATACATTTCTTCAATTTCTTCGTCATCTGCAGAGCTAGTTGGCATATAAACTTATACTACTGTAGTAGGCGTGGGCTTCGTATCTATCTTGGCCACAATAATGCGTTCACTATGCTGTTTGTAGTAGCTTACCCGCACGCCTAATTTTTTTATTCATTATTAAACCTACTCCTGCATTACCTCTATTTGATTTTGTATTTATAACCCTGTATTCACCTGTCCAAAAGTCTTGTTCCTCCTGCCACCGAACTTCACTAATTCCCACTATATCTAACTTTAACCTATCCATTTCCCTTTTTAAATTTTCTAACCTACCTGCTCGATTAAGGGATCTGACATTCCACGCTCCGATCCGTAGAACGGCAGTTTTCTTTCTCCCGATAACGACGTCCTCTTGAGTAGTCCCCGCCCGGAGATCCGATCGGGGGACTATTTTACCTCCGGAATATTTTACCCAAGAGGACGCCATCATCATTTAATCATACAGTAAAGCTGCATGCCCTCGGGAAAAATGACGGCTGTAGTTTCCCCTTGCTTTCAGCCGTTCGCAGTACCAGCACAGCAAGGCCGTCTTGGTTAGTGTTACAAGGCCAGATCAGTCAATCATCCAGACTGTTGCCTCTGCAACTACTGAAAAGGCTGCTGCCCCTCTTCAGGAACCACACGTTTGTCTGACCTCTCAACACCAACCAACGGCAAGGTCCATGGGTCATGGGGGCATCCATTCTTACCTTCAATAAAGTATAGGAGACCCAATGTCTCTTTTTATTGAGCAACTATAACTAGGTATCCTACATGCTCTAGGCGTAACGTCTTTGAGTATTAATCAAAACGTTTTGGGTCCCGGGTTCCAAAATCGCCACTGCTTAAACTGTGAATAAAACTCGCCAGCAATGGCAGCCGAAGACTTCCGGCACAAGAAATCGCCCTCGTCCTGCCATCGATATTGTCAAAAAGGCTGGAGGAGGGGTAAGAAACCTTTCAGAGCAATCTCCTCCCCTAGCGGTGACAAACTGCCCCTATAATGTGGAAGAATCAGCAACTATCATCGGCATGAGGATGCAGAAAGCATCGGAAACCACTGCATTACAGACACATAATGTGTATCCACAGGATATGTGACCTGTAAGTGAAAAAATATCATGATGATCTGTCCACCGGGAAAATATTCTGGAATAGCCCTCATTCGGTCCGGGACGGGACTGCCAAGACGGAGGTGACTACGAGAAAAGGACTGAATAACTAACGAAAGGATAACGTTCTACGAATCGGGGCGTGCAATGTTGGAAGTTTGAAAGTTGTAGGGAAACTATAAAATCTGAGAAGGGAAAACCCAAAGGGACATTCTATGTATAGTGTGGATCAGTGAGAGTGAAATGAAGAAGACAAGGGTTTCTGGTCAGACGAGTACAGAGTAATATCAACAGCAGCAGAAAATGATACAACTGGAGTAATCACAGAAGATTTTTTCGAATTTTTTACTACTTTACAAAATTCGGGCACTGGCCTTCAAATATTGTAAGTATGAAAAAAAAAATCGAAAAGGGACAGCCCATAAAGTCCCGTTGTCAGTGAATTTCTTTCGTCTTTGACACAGTTACGGTAAGTGCCGCCTTCAGATGTTGAGCTTACTCCATTTTTCAAAGGGTGAAAATAAAGTAATGACGGTCTCTGCCGCGTAGTGATAGTATTGTCAGGGACGTCTGTGGTCTAAGGAAGCGGAATTCTTCCCGGAAGTCTGTCTGGATATTGTGTTACAATATGCTGCTTCAGCGGCTCGGAAAGTGCAACGCAGAACGTTGCCAGTGTGGATTCACGCTGACCAAAGGACTTTATGAGCAAAATTCCAGTTTCAGCCGCTACAGGAGACAGGAGCGTTTTAATTGCTGGCGACTGCGTTTTGCGCTCTCTTACACTTAGGAACACTCTGTCTTCAGTGTCTGTTGCTTCGCCAAACAGTCTGTAATCTCACATACAATCGAGAGGATTGTTGGGTTGGAAGGGAGGATTAATAAAGGTCAACACTGAATTCATTTGTCAATGCACCATCTCAGCACGAGAATGAAAAGGTAAGAAATACATTCAATAAGGCGCAGCCATACAGAAGGCGCCACCCCAGTATTTTTCTGCAGGGACTTAGAGAAACCATAGAAAATACAAACTAGGATTATTATACGGAAATAAATCCCTGTTGCACCTAATTGTTACTGCTGCGTTATATTAATGGGCGCGAATGCTGTAGACGGGCCTCTGTTAAGTTCATTTATGTTGACCGATGAGAGTACCGCCTTTAAATATTTGAAGGTGCCGGCCGTTGGTGGCTTCATTTAAAGATAAACATTACTCTTATACTGTGGAAACAATATTTTTACTATAAAACGTTAAATCAAAACACCTTCAGCAGCCTATGTTTCCAATTTTATTTTATTTTTGTTACCAATTTCGGCGTTACACTATGCCATCTTCAGGCCACCTGACCGGCGTCTGGGAAGAGTCCCACCTCTTGTTCGGAAATAGGAGCCAGCGTACATTCACTGGTAACCGTAGACTTCCTTTTAATAACGCAATCACTTCGTTTATCAGCTGCAGACTATTGATTTACTAACAGTCTGCAATTGACGAACGGAGTGGTCACGTTGTCCAACAGAAGTTTATGGATATCAGTGGCAGCAAAAATAACATGAAATTGGAAATAGAAGACGGCTGAAGGTGTTTTTGACTTGACATTTTATACTGAAAAGCCAAGGTCCCGCAACCATCCTGTACAAAGATGTGGACACTACAGAGATACTCTTACTAATCTGCAAGTTTTCTGTAACCTGCAACGCGGAAACCATTAGTCCTAGAAAAAATAAACAAGATTTTTGTACTGTATTTAATGCAGTCATGTAGTTTAATATTGTTGTTGTGTACATAGTTCCGCGTAGTCAGCGCGTACACAACTTTCCCAATAGAGCGCGCCCCGCTAAGCACAACAGCGCAGGCGCAGCGCTCGTCCGTCTCCGCACTACGAGATGACGCTGCCATAAAGACGGACCAAATTCTGCTTCCGCCGATCCGCGTATTAATATGTAATGCAGCCAATGAGATTGCTGCTAACGTAAAACCTTTTCTCCTAGCGGATCACACTCGCGCAGTGATACCTGAACGTGCGAGGTATTATAACGAGTGTACAGGCCTCCGATTAGTCAGTCTGCACCAGTCTGCATTAGTCTGTAGTCAAGTTTCAGTCTGCGCCTAATAAGATTATCATATTCCTGTACATAGCCATGAAGAGAAATGTATAGACACTTTGTCAAGTGTCAGAGATACGTGAGAATAAGATTAACGTACCAAGACCAAAGGAACTTCAGATTGTCAATTGTAAATAGCATCAAGAATCAAGTTAAGTGAGGTTTATGATTTTTTATTACTTTACTAAATGTGTGTGAAAATTAATCAAGTTCTGTTTAAAGTTGGTCACCGTCAATCTGCTACTCTAAGCGTGCAAGTGGCATTTCTATCGTCTGACCTAACGGCAGAAGATAAACACGCCACGATAAGACCACGAGACATATTGCTGACACTCACCTACTTCGTTAGAGCGACAAGTCAAATAATCTGATGGTGTGTGTACCGAAGGTCTTACAGTACGCACACCACAATTCTACTGCGCATCATTCTCTCTAGGAGCCTCAGTTTTCTAGTTATTCGAGAATAACATAAAAAGTGACCTTTAAACACCCCCGTCCTCTCCCTTCCCCCCACACCTCCACCCACCACCCCCGCCCACCGTAACACTCACACCCTCCGGTCAGGATTTTTTGCGTGTTCTTTAGGACACTCCCTCCCAGCACTATACAACAATTTGCGCTACACAATTTTTGCCCCTAATCGACTTTTTTTTTTTTTTTTTTTTTTTGGTACTTGTTGACTGGCCTAATGTGATTCTCTATAACTTCGATTTCAATGCCTTTAAAGTGGGCGTATTCGGAACGATTAGGAAAAATTTGCGTCGTGACTCACCCAAAGGACAACCCTAGATTAGGACATAAATCCAGTCCCCACCATATTTAGCATGTTAATAGAATAAAAAATCTGCTTCAATTCCCAGTAATTTCTTATTTACTGCACTACCACTTTCGAAGTTTAAAGCTTCATTTCCAGTTGCCACCAGGCTATTAAGGCAACATAAATGGTGGTGTGGCCGAACAGGCATGGGAGAGAATGGAACGTCACCGCCACAATTTTGTTTTTATAATTATTTGATGGGACCTGAAGATGAAGCAATAAATAAGTAATTACTGGCATCGGAAGAGGATTCTCTAAAATTCTGTTAACATGTACCTCAGTTGCGAATGTTAGCATAATCAATTATTTTTGGGCTCTGAGCACTATGGGACTTAACATCTGTGGTCATCAGTCCCCTAGAACTTAGAACTACTTAAACCTAACTAACCTAAGGACATCACACACATCCATGCCCGAGGCAGGATTCGAACCCGCGACTGTAGCGGTCGCGCGGTTCCAGACTGAAGCGTCTAGAACCGCACGGGCACACCGGCCGGCGAATTATTTTTACATATTTTGCAGTTGCGAAGGATTGCCAGGTACTCTGGTCTTATATACACTGAGGTGACAAAAGTCGTGCGATACATGCACATATACAGATGGCTGTGATATCGCCAACATAACGTATAAAAGGGCAGTGCATTGAGGGAGCTGTCATTTGTACTTACGCGATTCATGTGAAGAGGTTTCCGACGAGATTATGGCCGCAAGACGGGAATTAACGACATTGAACGCGGAATGGTAGTCGGGCCTAGACGCATGGGACAAGCCTTCTCGGAAATTGTTAGGGAATTCAATACTCCGAGATTCATAGCGTCAAATTTCAGGCATTACCTCACCTCTGAGAACGCAGTGGAAGACGGCCTTCACTTAACGACCGAGAGAAGCCACGTTTGCGGAGGGTTGTCAGTGCTGTATAAAATAACCTCAGAAATCATGTGGGAGTTACGATGAAAGTATCGGTGTGGACAGTACGGCGAAATTGGGCTATGGCAGGAGACGACCGGCGCGAGTGCCTTTGCTAACAGCACGACATCGCCTGGGCTCGTGACCATATCGGTTTCATCCTAGACGAATGGAAAACCGTGACCTGGTCGGAGGATTCCCGATTTCAGTTGGTAAGAGCTGACGGCACGGTTCGAGTGTGGCGTAGACCCCACGGAGCCATGGATCCTGGCCGGCCCGTGTGGCCGAGCGGTTCTAGGCGCTTCAGTCTGGAACCGCGCGACCGCTACGGTCGCAGGTTCGCATCCTGCCTCGGGCATGGATGTGTGTGATGTCCTTAGGTTTAAGTAGTTCTAAGTCCTAGGGGACTGATGACCTCAGAAGTTAAGTCCCATAGTGCTCAGAGCCATTTGAACCTTGGATCCTGGATCCTGGTTATCGACATGGCGATGTGTAAGCTGGTGGCGGCTCTAATAATGGTGTGGGCTTTGTTTACATGGAATGGAATGGGTCCAATGGTCCCACTGAACCGACCATTGACTGGAAATGGTTATGTTCGGCTACTTGAAAACCATTTGCAGGCATTCATGATATTCCAAAATAATGACGAGATATTTATGGATGGCAATGCTGCATGTCACTGCGGCGCAACTGTCCGCCATTGGTTTGAAGAGCATTCTGGACGATTCGAGCGAATGATCAGGTCTCCCAGATCGCCCGACATGTATCCCATCGAACATTTACGGTAGATAATCGAGAGGTCAGTTCGTACACGAAATGGTTGCACCGGCACACTTTCGCTAGGATGGACGGCTATAGAGACAGCATGGTTCAGTATTTGTGCAGGAGACTTCTAACGACTTTTTGAGTTCACGCCATGTCGAGTTGCTGCATTGTGGAGGCCAAAAGGAGGTCCGACACGGTATTAGGAGGTGTACCATTATTTTGGTCACCTCGATGTTAATTGTTGACGGTGTACGACAGCCAACTGGATTAGGTTACTTGCGTGCTGAGCTGGGGATTACCGAAGTGCCAGCCGCAGCCGCAGTGATGCAGAGGGCGGAGAGGAGCTCGGAAGCGGCCGCCCCAGTGTTTCCGCAACACGCGGAGAGCGGCCGCCTGCCCCCTAATTGCCCGCGGGCCAACGTGACCGGCAGCCCGATGGCCGCGGCGCAGCCTCCGCCAGCTTTCTACTTTCCTCTCCTCTCCTCTCCTCGTCTCTCCTCTGCCAGAGTCAACGACCACTGCTGATCCTTCGGCGCTCTATACGCTCCCCGCCTCACGGACGTGTCACAATGAGCGAGCCGTTACTTGCTCTCTATTGTGCTCACGAGGAGCACCAACCACCTCATACCTGTTCTCATCGTATTTTCACATGCTGTGGGATCGAAGCAACGCGTTTCGTGAAAATGTGACCCTCACACTGAGGGTCGATGTTATCGGAAAATGAAAACAAAGTTCCAGTCTGTTGTGTGCAAACAGCAGCTCGAATGACAGAACCCGGTTCTGATCTGTATGCCACAGTGAAAGATTTGCACGTTTGTGCACAACCGAAGACACTGCGACCTCTGCTGAAAGCATGCAGCAGTTTTACGGCCGAGTTGGTAACTATCATGCTAGCATTATAGTATACCCGGACAAAGGCAGGTGTATAATGCGATTGGCTGGTTCAAATGGCTCTGAGCACTATGCGACTTAACTTCTGAGGTCATCAGTCCCCTAGAACTTAGAACTACTTAAACCTAACTAACCTAAGGACATCACACACATCCATGCCCGAGGCAGGATTCGAACCCGCGACTGTAGCGGTCGCGCGGTTCCAGACCGTAGCGCCTAGAACCGCTCGGCCACTCAGGCCGGCCTGTAATGCGATTCACTGATTTGCTTTCAGGCACTGAACCAGTTTTACCCACGGAATGTCCTGGAGACATACATTTAGGAGCTACTGAAGAGACTTCAAAGTATAGGCGATGAGCTAATCATACCTAGGGTGCTAAGTTTTACGGGTATCCCAAAGAATAAACCAGCGGAACGAAAGCCAAGGATTTCATCGTATAGGCGGTTCTAGAGCATTCCAGCAAGAACCCATGACTGCAGCTCCAGTGCCTATATTAAAATGTTTGGACATCTGGCAATCGGTACACCATTTACCCAAACCTTCCTTCTGCGACACGAAGATCCGCCCCAGTGTGTGCACGTGTGTGATATATATATATATATATATATATATATATATATATATATATATATATATATATATATATAGCGACGAGGGGCGATATACGTACAGCATATTCCTTCACTGACAGTAATGCACGGTCAAGTCACATTAATGTGGCCATATCCTTTGCAATAACCACTCACAGACGGCTAGTGGCAGCACTAGCAATGG
The DNA here is from genome assembly GCF_021461395.2 of Schistocerca americana. Taxonomy (NCBI): domain Eukaryota; kingdom Metazoa; phylum Arthropoda; class Insecta; order Orthoptera; family Acrididae; genus Schistocerca; species Schistocerca americana. The sequence goes on from NC_060120.1 coordinate 296,169,837, forward strand.
AGGATTTATAAAGCGTGTCTAGAGGACGCGGAAAACTGTGCAGTTGCTATCGCCATGCCGAAGTGGATCGATTTATCTGACGTCTAGAAGGGCATGATCATTGGCTTTCGGGCCAAAGGTGGAACTATTTACGAAACGGTTAAGTTTGTAAACTGTTTTGTGTGTCGCCGCTACTAAAGTGTACGGTACATAGTAAAATGGCGCTATTCAGAACCGACGCCAAAGCAACTGTGTTGCACTAAGGGCCACAGATGACATTTGTGAACGACGGCTGCAGATATGTGTACGGGTGAATAGGCGTGCAACTGTTGAGCAACTAACCTCCCAAATGGATCAAAAGGCTGCCAACAGGGTGTTCTCCGTTCGGGACACCTGCTGTTTATGATCCTCCGCAGCACAAGCTTGATCTCAAAAATGGTTCAAATGGCTCTGAGCACTATGGGACTTAACATCTGAGGTCATCAGTCCACTAGAACTTAGACCTACTTAAACATAACTAACCTAAGGACATCACACACATCCATGCCCGAGGCAGGATTCGAACCTGCGACGGTAGCGGTCACGCGGTTCCAGACTGAAGCGCCTAGAACCGCTTGGCCACAGCAGCCGGCAGCTTGATTTCATGCACCCATGATGACTGCTGTTGATCGGCGACTCAGGCTGGTAGTTGCACGCCAATACCATAACTGGACGACCACCGAGCGGTGACAGGTGGCCTTTTCATATGAATCGCCGTCCAGGGTAGCCGAGCGGTTCTAGGCGCTACAGTCTGGAACTGCGAGACCGCTACGGTCGCAGGTTCGAATCCTGCCTCGGGCATGGATGTGTGATGTCCTTAGGTTAGTTAGGTTTAAGTAGTTCTAAGTCCTAGGGGACTGATGACCTCAGAAGTTAAGTCCCATAGTGCTCAGAGCCATTTTTTTCATATGAATCACGTTCTATGCTCCAGTGGCATGAAACGTCTTAAAGTGAGCATGCTGCAACAATCTTTGGAGGTGTCCAGGCCGGATGAGGGAGCGTTGTGGTGTGGGGGATGTTCTCGTGGTATTACGTGGGTGAACTCGTCATTCTGCACAATCGATAAATACAAGTATGCATCTTGTCTTCGGGACCAAGTCCACATCTGCGTGTAGTTGTCTTTTCCTCAGCACGATTGCAATGTGTCACACAGCTCGCAATGTACGTGTATGGTTAGAAGAGCACCGGGATGGTTTACCGTATCCCCTAACCACCTACCCGGATTTAAGCCCAATCGAGAATCTGTGAGACCACCTTGATCGGACTGTTCGTGGAATCGATCCTCAATCGAGAAACCTAGAGCAGCTGACCAAGGTCCTGGAAGCGTCAGGGCTCTACATCTCTGTCTGTACCTTCCAGAACCTCACTAACGTCTTGCAGCGGTGCACACTGCAAACGGTGGCCATTCAGAATTTTGACAGGTTGTTACATTACTATCACTGGACAGTGCATATTGGCTCGTCTGGTGAGAAGCTGAAACCATTGAGGAGATGCTGCAGCCATCGAATAAACTCTACGAGTTATTGTGAAAGGAAGATCTAACACATAACTTTAGTTGTTAGCAGTTAATGAATTATGTATTGCATTGGAGATGAATGCTGCTTTGTCCTGCTGACCCGGAGAGTAAGGGTGGTGATTGGGAAGAGGGGCGAGCTTAGCACCTGTTGAGAGAAATATGGGAAACCACCAAAAAACACAGGCTTCCAGGTTCCTGTACAAAACTCGTTCGAACTAACTTACGTTCCTGTATCACTGTAAGTGTGATGTACAACTAGGGGCATCATTTTTTTTGTTAGTATATTTCAATATTCTCACTTTTCCTCCACAGTATTTCCCATACTGTGGACATTTAAGCCTCAAAGAGGAGAAGTAGCTGACTGGAACTTGTTCCTTGTCCCTGAGGCATTGTGAGTGGTTCATATTAAGCGTTAGCAACTGTGAGTGCTCTTGGAACAATAAAATGTGCCGATGAAAACCCACAAAATAATGATATGGCTGTAAGGATTTCGATTTAACTGTCATTATCAATAGCCCGCTTGTGCTATGGCTTCGTCATAATACATGAAGCATGGTGTTGTATGCGAGCAAATTGCTGATAAGATCCTTGCTTGTCGCATGATGCAAGATAGACTATAACACGGCGACGTATCAGATGGGCTATTGTTAATGGATTCGGGTTATCTCCGGCCCAAAATCCACTTTAAATTTTGATATTAGCGATCACTGTGCTGTAAATTGGAACTTTTGGTCACGAGTGTCAATGTCAGATCAAGAGGTACCTTCATCTGCCGCACAACGCATTATAATCAAGTTCTTCAGAACAGAGGGTGTAAAACCACCCGAAATTATTAAAAGACTTGCGGCAAAGTTCGGGGACAACACCTTGAGAAAAACGCAAGTGAACGCATGGCACAAAAAGTTTTTACGAGGACGAGAAATAACTGAGAATGCAGCTCAGCGACGTCATTCAAGGACTATCACGACTGCGAAATGTTCTTGTAACGGACTTTTTTTTATTTTAAAGGAGTTCTTCTCATCACTTTTCACCACGAACCTCGTACTTTGAACGCTGCCTACTACTGTGAACTTTTGGACCAAACAAAACGTGCATATCGTCAGAAAAGGCGCGCGTTTCCAGTTCGGGATTTGACAGTACTTTATGACTACCAACGACCTCACCCAGCTGCCCGAACTCAACAAAAAATTCTGAAATTTTTCTGGACCACACTAGAACATCCTCCCTACAGTCTGGACTTACCGCTCTGCGATTTTCATTTGTTTGGACCACTAAAGGAGGTATCAAGTTTTGTACGTCCATCCTTTTGACTGGAGGTCTTGGGCAACACGGCCGTTCACTAATGTATGAAAATGAAACGCCTACAGCCGTCCTTATGATCTTATTTATTGTGTAGCTATCAGTTTAGGCGCTTCAGTGCGCCATCTTCAGGCCTTAGTTGAAGCTGGTGGTGTTGTCACAGTCCATATATACGCTGCATCAGTATTCAGCATAACTGATTTACGCAGACTGTGTGTAACTGTGATGTAAGCATTCCAACCGTCAACTGCCAACTGACTGGATTAACATTGAAAATACAACGTCCAGTCAGTTGGCAGTTGATGGTTGGGCTGCTGACATCACAGTTACAGGTAGTCTGTGTAAATGTTGGCCACTAATGCAGCGTGTATATGGATCGTGATACCCCCTTCAGCATCAACTAAGGCCAAAAGAAGGCGCATTGAAGAGCCGAAACTGGTAGCTACAAAATAAATAAAATCATAAGGACGGCAGTTCAAATGGTTCAAATGGCTCTGAGCACTATGGGACTTAACATCGGAGGTCATCAGTGCCCTAGAACTTAGAACTACTTAAGCCTAATTAACCTAAGGACATCACACACATCCACGCCCGAGGCAGGATTCGAACTTGCGAGCGTAGCGGTCGCGCGGCTCCAGACTGAAGCGCCTAGAACCGATCGGCCACTCCGGCCGGCTAAGGACGGCAGTAGGCGTTTCATTTTCTTACAACTAAGGGGCACAGTTGGAGGGCAGAGATTTGACAAAGATGGCATTGTCTAAGTGTTCATTTGCAGGTGGCTGCTGCCACAGCCACGTTCATTTTATGAAAACGCGATCAAGAAACTGCCTATCCGCTGGAAAAAAATGTATTTCCCATTCAGGGAGCCACATAAAAAAAGAAGTTCACGTGTATGAATTTTTCTGGAGCTTAAAGAAACTTATAGAAACAATACCGGTTTATATTTGATTCACCCTCGTAGAAATGCTGCGACAATTCTTCCAACATGATATTACGCTTACGGAAATGGAAGGTGTTGCGCCATGAAGAACAAGTCTGATATGTATCGTCGTGAGATGTCCATCGCATAATGGCAGGTAAATAACTTATTCAATTCGTAAACGTCCATATCGACACTAGTACGAGGTGTGACCTCGACGGGCACGAATACATTCCTGTATTCGTATTGGCATGCAAGCAATCTGCCACTTTGAGGAATTCCTTGCCATGTCTGACACATGTTTTGCTTCAACCCATGAAGACTGCTGGTTGGAGGCTGGTATGGAAGTTTTCCCGGCGCATCTCAAACATACTTTATGAGCGAAAAACCGGGCGACATTGTAGGCCTGTGGATGTTTTGTACTTTCCTCAAGGAACGTGTGGTGTGAACTGCATTGTGCAGTCTTGCTGTATCGTGGAAGAATATCACATTCGCTACTTTGGTCATGAAAAGTTCCAGAACAGGATTGACTATTCTTGTAACATACTGGCGAGCACTCAGCCTCCGTTCAACAATTACGAAATCAGTCATACTGTCATATCCAATAGCTCCCCATACCATTATTCCAGGAGTTGCATAAGTAACGGTACCAAAAATCGCTGCTTCCTTTGATCTTTCACCACGTCATCTGGGCACATGTCGGCATTGATCTGACTGGTACAGGCAGAAGCGAGAGTTATTGCTGAGCATCACAGAATGCCACTAAATGTCCCAGCTGAGTCTGGCACTACATTGTAAAAAGTCGCTGTCGTCTGTGGCAAGACGTCAGCACTAAACGACGAATGAAAATGCGAGATCTCCACCCAGCGTTCAGTAATGCGTTCCCGACAATTTGTGGTGACACTTTGGCTCCGCCTTAGGAGCTACAGTCTGGAACCGCGCGACCGCTACGGTCCCAGGTTCGAATCCTTCCTCGGACATGGATGTGCGTGATGTCCTTAGGTTAGTTAGGTTTAAGTAGTTCTAAGTTCTAGGGGATTGATGACCTAAGAAGTTAAGTCCCATAGTACTCACAGCCTTGGCGTACTCCTTCTGGAAGGGCAAGCTTCATCTTCTTGCTACCTATTGCGCCACTCATCACCGCTCGATAGGCGTTCATTCTCCTATACCAACCTGCCTGTGCGACCTGTCGAGTACGATGCTCACATAACCCCTCACGACTTTGATCCGCTGTTTCTAAAAGTCCTAACGATACCGACAAGCTACTCGTGCACGTCCTCCGGATACGATGTGTAGCAATCTCCAGCTGAAAAATTACAGTCACGTTAGACACACTAAATAGCCATTACGTCTACACACCCTTCATCGTCTGTAAGAATTTTTCTTCTGTACTGAAAATATGGAAAATTAGCTTGCAAAACTGTGTAATTGTCAATTAACATACCCCACAGACATGTAAATACTCAAGTATCATTTTTGTTAACATTTTGTCAAGGTGTTCGTGTGGTAAGTTGCGCCGTTTCCGTATTATTTAGCACTCCGATCCTGCTTCAGATTCACTTTCAGTCACCAGGAGTAACCGAAACACCATTCGTCCTATGTCCGGACGCTGGGGAGTTTGTTAAGACCCTTGTCTAGTTGTCAGATAAAGTGCATTGCTCTCGATCGCTATTTGCTTGTAGTTTTCCTTTAAGTCGTCGCGCGCGCAAATTAAAGCAGATTGCCAGAGACAGTGTCGCCAAACGCGTTCGTCATTTGGTTTCCCCACACCGAAAAACGTAGCTTTTCCACGCCTAGGTTAGATTCATTTTTTTCCGAAAAAGGAACGTTTTTAACTGGTAATTAGCGTTTCAATAAGTGATAACTCACAGATGTCTGTGCATTACCGCATTTTAGCGCGTGCAAGTGCTTGAATTTGAGCACACATTACCTGACAGACTAACTTCGATGTTAAATTACTCGGAAACGGCCAACGTATCGAATTTTTTTCTCAACAATTACTTCTCGGCACAACCTCCTGTGCAACACCCTTACAAGCTTTTCAGATTGTTTCTGACTACCCAGTATAACATTGTGACTATGTCTTTGGTGATCTCCTGGAACTCAAGTACTCATTCGTAAACGGCTTACGGATACTATATGTGTCGAAACAACATGCCTGATCGTACACTCGCATAAGTAATGGTACACTTGTAAGTGACAATTACTCCTAAATTAGCCATTAAGTATAAAAAATTTGTTCAGTATTAATCTCTTCCACCAAGGCCAAGGCCGATTGCTTTCTCCAACCTTAAATAATCGATGCTGCATACACTCTGCGTACCTTACAGCTGAAGGGTCGTTAAACCATTCACTGAAGAAGGAGAGAGAGAGAAAAAAAAGAGAATACCACGAATCTGACAAATAAAGGACACTACAGTAGAAGTATAAATGTGTGTAACTGCAGTCAAATTACAAAGTAGCTAAAGAAACCCTTGACCAGGTAGAAGATTTATCTGGAGAATTACAACGGTAGCTGAGGGGGGGAAAAAAAGCAAGGTATGGAACGCCGTGAAAACAGTGGTAGGAAGCGCCATTCGTCACGGCCGAGGACTCGGCGCGCCTTCCTCTTCTGCTGAAGGCGAAACCGGTCCCAAGGCGACGAAGGCCTGGTATTCCTGGGCTCAGGGGTTCACACTTAATTAGACGAGATCAAATTAAGTGCACGCGGTACTTCACGTCGTTTAAGTCCGTTCTCGCCTTACGTGTTCCTCTGCTGCACGTTACGTCCGTCATTCGAGAACTTGGTTGACTGAAGGTTCTCTAGCGTCCGCCCATGATCGCTGCCAAGGAAAGCAACATTTCGTTTTAAAATGCACTCTGGGTCAGCTATTCACAAAATGTAAGGCCGCATCTCAGCGCGTGCTCCATTAAGCGAGGCGAGAGGCGAAAAAAGAAAAAAAAAGCAGTCCTTCGCAGCAAGGCGAGCAGCAGCCTTAGGAAATGCGAGAAACGGCAGCTAGCGAAGATGCCACGTCCCCGCAAGGCTGATACTGACTTCGGCCGCTGCTTGATCCTATGTGCCTAAGTGGCCTGGTGATTTGACCAAGCTTTGTAAACAGCAATTTACAGCTGTTCGCTGATGACGGTGTGGTGTACGGGAAGGTGTAGTCGTTGAGTGACTGTAGGAGGATACAAAATGACTTAGACAAAACTTCTAGTTGCTGTGATGAACAATTTGTTCTAAGTGTAGAGAAGAGTTCCCATGTGTAAATGTGGATCAGTAGAATATATAAACCAGTCATGTTTGAGTACAGCATTAGTAGTGTGATACTTGACACAGACACATCGATTGAATATCTAGGTGTAACGTTGCAAAGCGATATAAAATGGAGTTAGAACATCAGGTTGGTAGTAGGAAAGGCAAACGAACGATTTCGTTTTATTGAGAGAATTTGGGAAGGCGTAGATTATCTACAAAGGCGACTTCATATAGAACGGTAGGGCAACCTATTCTTGAGTGCTGCTCGAGTGTTTGGGATTCCCACCAGCTCGAATTAAACAAAGACACTGAAGCTGTTCAGAGGCGTGCTGCTAGATTTGTTATCGGTAGGTTAGATCAGCATTCAAGTGACCTCATATGGGAATCTCTGGAGGCAAGGCGGCACTCTTTTTCGCGAGACACTATTGTGGAAATTTGGAGAAGTGGCATTTGAGGCTGAGTACAGAACGATTTTACTGCCGCCAACGTACATTTCGCATAAGTATTAGGTAGAATTAGAACACTAACGACACTAACCAAGTAGGGACTGCCGCTACTGAAACAATATTGGCCAGCCCAGTGCCAGGGGCACGCTCACTGGGATTAGCTCAGTGAGCAGGCCACAACAGTAGGTTTACGTATGAACTCGCACAACTGTAATCGCTGCAGAGTCGATTAGATTAGAATTAGAATTGATTATTAAAATAGATTAACTTTACTCATAGTTATGCCATTATTTGAAAGTTTTTGTAACAATGCTGATTTGCTTCACGTTGTGTCATATATAGACCCACTAATTCGTTAAGATGGCGCGTTTTGTTGTTCAAATGGCTCTGAGCACTATGGGACTTAACATCTGAGGTCATCAGTCCCCTAGAACTTAGAACTACTTAAACGTAACTAACCTAAGGACATCACACACATCCATGACCGAGGCAGGATTCGAACCTGCGACCGTAGCGGTCGCGCGGTTCCAGACTGAAGCGCCTAGAACCGCACGGCCACGCCGGCCGGCCGCGTTTTGTTGTATCATTATATTGTATTGCATGAATAATAAAGATTTTTTTTTAAAAAAAAGGACCACGAAGATAAGAGAAATTAGAGCTCGTGTGGAGGCTTATAGACAGTAGTTATTCTTTCGCTTTATTTACGAGTGGGGCAGGAAATGAAATGACAAATAGTAATACATGGTACACTCTGCGATGCTCCGTACGGTGGCTTGTCCCGGCGGGGTCAGGGATTTTCTCTGCCTCGTGATGGCTGGGTGTTGTGTGCTGTCCTTAGGTTAGTTAGGTTTAAGTAGTTCTAAGTTCTAGGGGACTTATGACCACAGCAGTTGAGTCCCATAGTGCTCAGAGCCATTTTTGAACGGTGGCTTGCAGAGTACGTGTGTTGATGTAGATGTGATCTTATGTTGACAGAGAAGCTTTAAATACCACTTTAGAGTCATCGTCTGCGAAATTCTCACCTGACGCCTTTGATGCAAATATGGAGACTATTTGGTGTTCAGGACGGATGAACACCCAAAAGCATTTTAAGCACAAGCACTTGCCTAGTAACGTGTAGCAACGCGTCATACATTCCACAATACATATAAAGTGTCACGGAGATATCTTAGTATTTGACCACTCAATCGCCGCATTCCCTCCATGGAAACTAATCAAAGCTGCCTCCAGTATCGCATTCAATTAGATAGAGGTTAGCGGGCCAGGGGAGCCATTCAAATAATCTCTCATCTATGGACAGTATTTGGGAGCGACAGAGCAATGGATCGTCTTCACGAAGACACTACTTACTGGCTGGGTACTGTTGGCAAACTAAGCGTCGATAATGCCCTGTACAGTTCGCCAGTTACGGGCGAGTGCAGGCACACCAAGAGCCCCAAATCATTCCATGGAAACGTTCCTCACACGGGAATACTTGCGCCACTTCCCTGAACGTTAAGAGCGATGCACGCCTTTTGTGGGTTTCGGCATACTCACATCCTGCAACTCATCAGTTCAGGTTTAGAACGAGTAATGTCATTATTGTGCCTGTGCTGATCTCTCGTGCTGTAACATGCGATGAGCAGACGTTACGTGCAGGGTTCTGGATGGTGGGATTTGTCATCGACACTCGTTTCCCAGCAATGAACTGGGGAGGGGGGGGGGGGGGGGGGGGGGAGGCTTTGTGCGCCGTGGCCCGTATATGTTTACTGTGACGCTTGTCATCAACGCTTTGTTGCCCAGGGCAACTGTCCCTGGCAGCTGCGGTTACTCCGAATTAAGATAATTGCGGCACGTTTATGGCTAGAAAGATGCTGCAGGAAACTGCTATGGGTGTTTTTAGTTTTATCACTCTCCCTTATGTAGGAAAAGGGTTAAGCAATGGTGCATTTCTTAAAGGTTAAGTTGCACTAGAGCGATGAAAAGAGTATGAGCGAATGCGGAAGTAATCAGCGTGTCATATTCACAACGTTGTGCAAAGTTTAAGATTTCACATTGCTTTGAAATAAGTTTACTGGCTGTTCAAGTTAGAACCAAGGAATAATATAGTAAGCGAGCAACGCAGAACAGCTTGTATGGGCATACGTATACAACTATTCATCAATCACAAAACTGTGCGATACCCGCAGCAGAAACGACGGCCGCAGTCTGCCTCAGCGGCGATGTGCGCCCACCGCAGTATTTGCATAGCAGACCGGTTCCTCCACGGCCTTGTTTCTGCCGCTGAAAGAGCGGCGAATGTCCCTCATTAAGTTTTAGCATTTAAAGCAATATTGTCATTTCCTAATTTTTACTTCACCAAGTCATAGGTTTTTGTCTTAACAAATATTTTGGCGCTAACGGAGCTTACAAGGTCTATCAAGGCACCGCCTTGTCATTTTACACTTTCGAAAAATAATTGAGACATCTATTTGCGAATGGCATCCTCGGTGTCATCCAGCACGGATTTCGCAGTCATCTGTCATGTGAATCAAAACTAACTGTTTTCTCAAGTGACACACAAAAAGCCATGGATGTAGGCAACCCGGTAAATGGAACAGTTTTAAACTTCCGAAAAGCATTTGGCTCAGAACCTCACGAAAGTTTATTAACAAAAGTGCTGGAATATGGCGCATCAAATGAGATTTGCGACAGGATTGAGTATTTCTTGGTAGCGAGGAGGCAGCGTGTTATATTGCTAGGAGAGTTATCGACAGTGGTAGAAGTAACATCAGGCATGATGACCCAAGGAAGTGTTGGGACCCTTGCTGTTCATGTTATATATTAATGACTTGTCAAGCATTTATTAACAGTAACACCAGCCTTCCTGCAGGTGATACAGTTATCTACAATGAAGTACTAGCTGAAAAGTCTGCACAGACATTCAGTCAGAACATGATACTATTTCGAAGACTGCAAAAATTTGCAACTTGCTTCAAATGTTCAGAAAAGTAAAACAGTGTACTTCGCTAAAAGCAAACACTTAAATTTACCCGTGTAATACGGAACGTTTTGAGGTCAGTGTCTGTACTGTAAATTTATGAGGTAATTTCTGCTGATTTAGTCACTTTTTACTAATATGTAATTAGCATGACACATTTTGGTAGCATGTGAAAGTGTTAAGTTGTGATGTGTGTGTTATTGCGCTCTGTGTGCGAGACAACTAAATTTCCAGAGAAAATGGTCGTATTTCGATACATAACCTCAGTGCTACAACCAGCAAATGAATCTCATCACATCCAGATTAAGGTAATATATATTTGTAACTGTAACACACCTGATGATGACAGCATGCTGCTGCACGCATCATGCTACATAAATATTAGTAAATCCTGACTAAAGCAGTAAAATTATTTAATAAAAAGCAAAAAAATCGTACGCTATGACTGTATTTAGTAGTCCCAACTGAAATCATTCAAATGAAACAGATATCTGGGTATAAAAATTTGAAGGGATATGAAATGACCGGATAGGCACAATCGTAGGTAAAGCAAGTGGCAAACTTGAGTTGATTGGTGGGATACTGGGAGAATACTGTCAGTCTACAATGCAGACAGAGTAGAAATTACTCATGTGACTCTTCCTAGAATTTTGCTCAAGTTTGTTTGGACTCTTACTAGTCGGTTCAAAGACAGGTACACATCAGGCGACACATCGCTTCCGGTGACATTACAACACCACAGCTCACAAGCAATAGGTAAGCAGTGCCAGTTCTGGCCCAGATAATGATCTTATAATTCTGGTGGCAAATTACACATCCATTGTGAAGTTACATACTATGGCGCATTATATTCAACGTCGCCTCCCTGCACTTCCCCATCATTGGGGAAACACCAGGAATTGATTGAGGTCAGCTACAGGAGTCCTGACCCCCTCCCCTTCTTGCCTCTCCCCCTCCCCTCCCCCCCCCCATCCCCAATGGACCTACGAGACTGAAACAATCCCACTCAAGTGCCTCAGTTATAACCGGTGGGTGTCTCTTGTTGGTGCCTCAAATGACGAAAATCACGTAATATTAAATTTTTTTATTAGCAAATAGACCTCAAATTATGTGGCTTAATGTAATCTGTTATTATGAAATAGACACAACCAGATCCTCTCCCTGTGGTGGCCAGTTGCTAAGTGAGTCCCATCCACTGAAGTGCCGTAAAGATGAGGTTGGGAAGGGGTGCTTCAATCTCATTGGTCCATGAAGGATGGGGAAAGTGGAAGGGGAGTGGGATTCTCCTGGCTGGCCTTGAGCAATTCCCAGTGGTATCCTGGGGGAAGGGCGTAGGGAAGATTTTGACCCAAGTGTTTACCCTGACACTGCATGTGTAATCTGACAGCCGAATTGATAAGATCGTTATCTAGGCCAGAATTGGGCTGATTACCTACTGCTTATCAGCTACAGCGTTATCATGTCACTAGAAGTGATGTGATGTATACCTGTTTTTGAATCTGCAGTGCTATAGTACTTATACTAAATAGGACTAACAGGTGATGATGAACCTACACAAGGACCAACAGCAGGGCGTCATGGAAATGCCAAATATCCCACGAAAACATACTCAGTAGCTTCAAAAGAAGCGAGGAACATACTACAGCCCCCTAAGTATCGCTCCCCTAAGGTATTCCCAAGACAAGATTATACTAATTATAGCGCACAGGGGCATGAACGCAATCACTTTTCCGGCGCTCCGTACGCGAATGGGATCGGAAGAACCTCTAATACGAATAAGTGGTACAAAGGGAAATACCCTCTCCCATTCAACTCCCAGCAGTTTGTAGTTTTTACTCCTCTTTATACCGGATACCTGAGTAATTTCGAGGGCGCTAAGTCATTGCTATGATAATGTTTCAGTAGTACTTATGCAAATTCATCTCAAAACGCGTTTTATCAACATTTTCTATGCTATTAGTTGCAAAGTTAGACAAACTGAAAACGTAACAAGAGAAGAGAAAATTACCTCAGGCGACTACCAATTTCGCCCCATGAGAATGCTATTTCCCAGCCTCGAAGAAAAAAAAATATTAACCCGCAGACACGTCGAATATATAAGATTTCATTACTAACATACGACACGTATATTACTCCCGTGCCGCGATAAGCTGTTCAGTGTTTTAAGAATTGCAGTCCAATAACGCTCCGACCATCGTATGAAATATGTTCTGAAGACAATTTGTTCGCGCTGCCATGTGTTCTCATTTGTAACTTGCCGATCTAATAACATTTGTGCGTGCAGGAACACTATCCTACACGTCTATTTCGTAGAACGCAGCGTGGCGCAATGTTCTGATTGTCTAGTAGACCTTAGTACATTGTTGCTGATATAGCAGAAATGTGAAGTGTGTATACGAACGTAGCATATGAATTACAGCGAAATAAAATTTTCATGTTGCATTATTGAGTTCACCGACTACCAACCAGAGTAACCTTGGTTTGAAGCGCGCACAACTTTTAGACGATTCTGTCTCATGCCCTGTTGTCTGTAGCATTCCAACAGGTTTTTCATCTACATACGAATACATACACAGCATGCTACTGTGAATTGCGTGGTGGAGTGTAGTTTGCAACATATTACTTCATATGCAGTCCTATACAGTCAAACAAGAGCGATTAAACCACTTATGGATGCATAATGACTGTTATCATTGTTGCACTCTATACGCGTGCAGTGATCTATCAGATATGCCATGGAGACGGTATAATCGCGCAGAATACCTTCAACGCAGATTCTCTAAATTTACTCAGGTGAGGTTCGCGAGAACAGTGTGACTTCTTCTGAGCATCTCCGTTACCACATCACGTGGGCTGCACTCACCTACTACAATCCTAGTAGTTCATCTCTGAAATTATTCGCTTTCTGCTGCACTGTCTACTTCGTAAGTACTGCAAATGCTCGATCAATATTCTTCAAGTGTTCACCCCTTTCATATCGTTATTACGTATTATTGCCCTTAGGTTTTAACGAAGTGAAACATTTCAGAAATTTAGCACCTATCTTATAATCGGGTACTTCAGGCTTTCTTATTTTTGGTATACAAGTATGCTTTATGTAGCGGTTACACAGATTTAAATGTCGCTGCCAACAAGTATTCCAGCTGTAAATATTGTCTATGCCGTTTTTCGTTTACATATGAGTGTCGAAGGATAGTAATTTGCTGTCGATATCAGTATCGTAAGCGAACATTCTGAGAACGCTGCTGATACTGACACAAGAATCGTTTATGCATGCCGATAGCACGCTTCCACTGTTACGATTATAAGAAATTCAATAGTTGCTTTCAACTCGGAAACAAATTCTCCCACGCAGGGAGACATGGGCGTGGCAGCAACATCCTCCTCCCAACCGTGATAGCTGAAATTCTGTTTTGTTTATTCACATGGAAACTCCTGAGCAGAATAAAAAGTCCCTTCCACCGTACAAGATCTGCACAGTGAAGTGTTCCCTTGATGGCGTCAAGTTGTTTACTTTCATGATTTTTTCTGTGATACATAGCAGTATTAAAGGGCGTTAATGATTGTTCGCAGCCCACAGCACCAAGCGTTGCGTAGAAATCGGGATGCAAATAAACAATTATTGGTAAATAACGCCACAAGCGACAAATTCTTTTAAAATTCTTTATTCGAGTGTCATAACCGGATTCGGGCAATCATACCCATCTTCAGCTGATTAGCATTCCAGATTGCACAAACGTCAGCCATCTGAAAATATGCGTGATAGCCCGAACCGGGTTATGGTATTGAAATAAAACTGTTCCTGGATTTTATGGCTGTTAGCGCAGTTCACGAACAATGGTTAACGGCCACGGAGTTCATCAGATCCAGAATGGAAAAAAATAACGGTAAACAGATAATTTACAGATTATACCGTGGCATACTGAGTGCCGTGTGGAATAATTAACAATCTTTATGTGTCACCTTTTATAGCACGTTATTTTACAAAAGAATCCTATTCTAAAAATCACTTTCTATTCTTTTCTGACATTTTTGCTGTCGCGGATAGCAAGTTTTTTTTGTTAATTCCATTTTCGTAATAATCATTACGATGAAAATGAAATGTCGTGCCGCTAGGGCCTCCCTTCGGGTAGACTGGTCGTCTGGTGTAAGTCTTTTTAAGTTGACGCCACTTCGACGACTTGCGCGTTGATGGGGATGAGATGATGATGATGATGATGACAACACTACACCCAGTCCCTGAGCGGAGAAAATCTCCGACCCAGCCGGAAATTGGCCGGGCCCTTTGCATGGCATTCCATCGCGTTGACCACTCAGCTATCGAGGCGGACATCATTACGATGAAAAGGTAGTTCATCGCTCAGACCATTTCACCCACCGACGTGCTTGAACCTACTCAAGTAACAAGAATACTATTTCCATGATAATCTCCATTGTATTGTAAGGAAAGTGAGCCTTATGTGGAATCATGTTCACCATCTTATACTGAGTGCTGTATCGACAGCTGTAAATGTCCAGCTGCTATTTGCAGCCAAAATACCACGAACAAGAGCAACATACAAATACTTTACGAAGGGTATCTAACAGGACAACCGAGAAGAGTCATTCCATCTCCTTTCTAGTTTGTGGCATGTCATTGTCCTGCAAGATTTAATACGACCCTTACACTACTCTTTACAGGTCCATTTAAAATTTGGCATGTAATACTGCACGCAGCTCTCGTCACGAATGGGTACAGTATGCAAAAACCCGTTCCACAGTTTCTCTAAACTACATCCGTTTTTAATAATGCTTCCATGTTTCCATAACTGACAGCATTTGTCTGTAGAATTTTCGTTATCACCATCAGCGACGTTACGCACCTTTCTCTGTTGTTGGCAATGATATTCTCGGATGGCGGCGATGGCTCGCATCTCCCTCGCTGTCTCGCCGTTCACAGCGCTCTCGGTGCCAATATCTGGCCTGTGATTTCGGCAGAGTCGAATCAGCACGCGGTACTCGTAGTCCACGCCAAATAACACTCGACCAAACATTTTTGTTCGCGACAAGTTTTATGACTGTACGTTGCGCAATCTTGTACGCCACTTCCCTGTCGCTCATCCTCGCAGCCACTAACAGAACGCAGCTGCTCGAGCCCACAGCTGTGGTGGGGACGCTCCCCCTTCGCCCTACTGACCTTGGGAGTCCTTTGACGGCAACACGTCACGAGAAAGAAGTCTTCTTAAATTTCATTTACTCCCGTACACGAACGTTTATGGTAAACATGTCCACCACCCCGCGATAACATTCGTCCTGTATTCTTTTTTTTACACAGAACTGCTATGCTCCTGTGTGCATTTTCGTGTTGTTTTAGCAAAAACACTACATTTTTCCCTGTCGAATGATAACAAATTAGCACACGTTACACAGTAAACGAGCGAGAGAACAGCCGCGTCTGGCGCATTTGGGTGGTCTTAACAGGTCTGTAAACAAGTCAATACATGTACTCGCTCTTCTGAACGAGACGCAGCTACTTATTAGTTTACAGGCCAGGTATGTTACCAAACTGTTACATAGCCAACCGCTCACAATTACTGTTCAAATCACTTTGAAATGCATGATATAACGTACTCTCTATTGCAGCATATATTTGGGTTTCTTCACTTTCCATTTACATTTGGAGCACGTAAGGAATGACTGAGCGCACTGTAAGTGAACTACGGTCCTTACGGGAAATATATGTTGTAATATGTAGACGAAGTTAAGGAATTCTGCTACCTAAGCAACAAAATAACCCGTGACAGACGGAACAAGGAGGAAATAAAAACCAGACTGGCACTGGTAAAAAGGGCATTCATTGCCAAGAGAAGTCTGCTAGTATCAAGCAGAGGTCTGAATTTGAGGAAGAAATTAATGGGAATGTACATTTCGAGCACAGCACTGTATGGTAGTGAGAGATGGACTGTGGGAAAATCCGTACAAAAGAGAATCGAATTCTTTGAAATGTGATGATACAGACGAAATTTGAAAATTAGCTGGATTGATAAGGTAAGGAATGGGGAGGTTCCCCGCAGAATCGGCGAGGAAAGGAACAGATGGAAAACACTGACAAGAAGAAGGAACGGCATGACAGAATATCTTTTAAGGCATCTGGGAATAGCTTCCATGGTACTAGAGGGAGATGTAGAGGGTAAATATTGTAGGCGAAGACAGAGATTGGGATACATCCAGCAAATAACTGAGGACGCGTGGTACAAGTACTTCTCTGAAATGAAGAGGTTGGCGCAGGTGAGGAATTCGGCCAGGATGGATCGCATGAAATCAGTCAAAAGAATGATGAATCAATAAAAAACCAAGGCGGTGGGGAGGGGAAAGGAGGGGGGTACTTTATGCCCACTCACATAAAAGTTTAAAACCAGCGAAATTCCTTAATTGTTGTTGACCTATATTAACAACATACTTTTTGACGATGTAGTGATGTGTAAGTGGGAACCAGAACCAGAAAATATCCGTCAGCACACTCTTATCAGTACCACCACAATTTCAATAACGCGTGCTACGAAGTTGGGTGCATTTTTTAACCACCACAAAAATAATTTAAAAATACAAATTTGTTACTGACTTTCACTCAGAACGGTGTTTAGCGATATTGATTCATATTCAGTATGTTCAGGGTTGGACCTTAACTGAATATGTCTTCACTGTGGCATGTGGCCTCTACGACTAAGCCTTAAATTTTTGGGTTAAGTTTTACTGAAAAGCTCCGTGGCCGAGTGGTTCTAGGCGCTTCAGTCTGAAACCTCGCCACCGCTACGGTCGCAGGTTCAAATCCTGCCTCGGGCATGGATGTGTGTGATGTCCTTAGGTTAGTTAGGTTTAAGTAGTTCTAAGTTCTAGGGGACTAATAACCTCAGATGTTAAGCCCCATAGTGCTCAGAGCCATTAGAACAATTTTTACTGAAAAATTTAAAACATTTATGGGACGTGGTAGAAGAATTAACTGAAAACTATAAATGCTTTTTCTCAAAATAATAAAATATAAATTAAATGATTTAGATTTCCCCCTCCCCTTCGTATTGAGAGGGTTAATACTTTTTCTTGGAACTTCGAAAGCAGTTTTTCAGGGGACAGTTGATGTCTCTCTTGAAGCGTTTAGATGTTTCGGTTTTCCAGTATCTCCGTTACGATCTTCCGTTAGTCAAACAACTCTATGTCTACCTATGTTTCTCCACTTTGTATACATTCAGTATTCTGTTAGTCCTATTTGATATGGATACCACACATTTCAGCAATATTCTAGACTGATGGAAACCATAAAATAAAGTATTGCCTTTTATTTTTCAGATTATTCTTGTCTCTGGGGAAAAATACAAAATGATGCCCGAGATAACCCGCGCATATTGTACATGGAATATTTCCAAGACGTTCCGCTGTCCTTAATGGCACATGCTTCGTTTGATCTGGCCCTAATAACAAAATTTTTTGTAACTTGTACTGGCGCAGGAAGTTCGGTCGGTTAGCAGGTTTTGCAATGGCACTCGTTTAACTGGTTTAGAAACAGCGCTGTATGTTCCTGCTGTTACGACGACTATAAAGAACTCCTCGTCGAAACAACACTGCTGTCTTCGCTGAGACGAGTCCGGTTAGTTTGGAGAGGGGCAGCGTATTTCATTGTGAAATTTGAGGCATTTTGAAGGAATTGTACTAACTGACATTTTAGGCCTGTCGGTTTAGATAACTCTGTGTGAAGGTATCTGCACTAATATTTCATGGGGGTAACTTCGAGCAAGGAGATGTAGTAAGCCAGATCGTAACTAATTAGAAAATTTAAGACATACACGTAACAACTGCGAAAAAACACTAAAAATTAATACAAAAACCTAACACTACTTCCAAGAGGTCTGCAAATTTTGATTCCCAACTGCTATCTGGTGGAAAATATGTACACTGTTGTCGTTGGAGAACGTGATGGGCCCCATCTACGCCATGCATCATTGTTAGCCAAGAAAACAAACGCAGTTACATAAACAAAATTAACTTTCTTCCGTAATGTTCTATGTATTGACTTTTACTGCCGTCTATAAATCTTGAAAATGTTATTAACATCAAACGAAGCAGCAAAGCAGTACGATACGAAATAATCATTAGGAAGCGCTGTGTCCGAATAACTGTCAAATTAATACAGGGTACTTTGGAAGAATAGTAGAAACAAGCGAAAACAAAAAACGACGCACCACAAAGGAATTACCCGAATGGGACGGTAATCCGAAGATGTGATGTACAAGTACAGACAAGAAAATGATAACAGTTTGAGAAAAACTGGATGATTTATTCAATAGAAAGGGCTTCACAAATTCTACATCTACATTTATACTCCGGAAGCCACCCAACGGTGTGTGGCGGAGGGCATTTTACGTGCCGCTGTCATTACCTCACTTTCCTGTTCCAGTCGCGTATGGTTCGCGGGAAGACCGACTGCCGGAAAGCCTCCGTGCGCGCTCGAATCTCTCTAATTTTACATTCGTGATCTCCTCGGGAGGTATAAATAGGGAGGAAGCAATATATTCGATACCTCATCCAGAAACGCACCCTCTCGAAACCTGGACAGCAAGCTACACCGCGATGCAGAGCGCCTCTCTTGCAGAGCCTGCCACTTGAGACTGCCAAACATTTCCGTAACGCAATCACGCTTACCAATTAACGCTGTGACGAAACGCGCCGCTCTTCTTTGGATCTTCTCCATCTCCTCTGTCAATCCGACCTGGTACGGATCCCACATTGATGAGCAATACTCAAGTATAGGTCGAACGAGTGTTTTGTCAGCCACCTCCTTTGCTGATGGACTACATTTTCTAAGGAATCTCCCAATGAATCTCAACCTGGCACCCGCCTTACCAATAATTAATTTTATATGATCATTCCACTTCAAATCGTTCCGTACGCATACTCCCAGATATTTTACAGAAGTAACTGCTACCAGTGTTTGTTCCGCTATCATATAATCATACAATGAAGGATCCTTCTTTCTATGTATTCGCAATACATTACATTTGTCTATGTTAAGGGTCAGTTGGCACTCCCTGCATCAAGTGCCTATCCGCTGCAGCTCTTCCTGCATTTCACTGCAATTGAGCAAGTCAGTAAGGTGTTGGTCCACATTTGACCCTTGTGCAAGCAGTTATTCGGCTTGACACTGATTGATAGAATTGTTGGATGGCCTCCTGAGGGATAACGTGCCAAGTTCTGGCCAATTGGCGCTTTAGAGTGTCAAAATCCCGAGATGGTTCGAGAGCCCTGGCCACGATGCTCCAAATGTTCAGTCCGAAAGTTGGTTTGATGAAGTTCTTCGCGCTACTCTATCCTGTACAAGTCTCTTCACAAGTAAGGCAACCTACAAGTGTTTGAATTAACTTACCATACAGTACCATGGACACTGACATTACATGTGATGCACTCTTTTAGTTGCCGACTTATTCTTAATGATAGAAAGGTTCCAGAATGAGATTTTCACTCTGCAGTGGAGTGTGCGCTGATACGAAACTTCCTGGCAGATTAAAACTGTGTGCCCGACCGAGACTCGAACTCGGGACCTTTGCCATTCGCGGGCAAGTGCTCTACCATCTGAGCTACCGAAGCACGACTCACGCCCGGTCCTCACAGCTTTACTTCTGCCAGTATCTCGTCTCCTACCTTCCAAACTTTACAGAAGCTCTCCTGCGCACCATGCAGAACTAGCACTCCTGAAAGAAAGGATACTGCGGAGACATGGCTTAGCCACAGCCTGGGGGATGTTTCCAGAATGAGATTTTCACTCTGCAGCGGAGTGTGCGCTGATATGAAACTTCCTGGCACATTTAAACTGTGTGCCCGACCGAGACTCGAACTCGGGACCTTTGCCTTTCGCGGGAAAGGTCCCGAGTTCGAGTCTCGGTCGGGCACACAGTTTTAATCTGCCAGGAAGTTTGATAGAAAGGTTGTTTTTCCACGATGGTCTAACCAGTGGCGTGGCATACTAAGTTTTCCGCTTAAGCGACCAAAAATATTTGTTAATTTAACATATTTTAATGAAATAAAGAACAAAAATATCCTTGTGTTTTCAGAAATGCCAATGAAGATGGCAGACGAGAAAGGCGGAAGCTTTGGAGTGCGGCCTAGATGCCCAGATCTGTCACCGCTGCATGTGAGAACAAGATGGGCTGCCCAAGAGCTTGTCTTTTTCGCATTGCCAACAATAAAGAGCAAGATGCGAACTTAGCACCATCAATCACCGTTGGATGTAAGCCGGTTTTCTAAAAAAATAGAGCAAGAGTTGCCGAATTACCCATTCAAATAGAGGCTATGTATTTTAGATTTACCAAAATGACGTTTTCATATTAGCATATGAACTTACTATCTGTAACAACATATCTCACCCTTTTCTGAAGGATGAAATGACGGAAAAGGACTGGTTTTATGCCTTCATGAAAGTAAATCCGGAGCTGTACATCTGGAAGCCTGTACGTACTTCGTTTGCAAGAGCCAGAGGATTTAGGGAGGAGGAAATTCACAAGTTTTCTGACCTCTTGAATAACTCTTTCAAAAATAAAAAAAATTATTATGCTAACTGGATAATGCACATGCACCTGATTTATCATTAATACAAAGTAAATTTTCTCAAAGTAAAGTTTCCCACATAAATGATGTAAAAGGAAAGGAACAAATCCCCTGTTCAAATGAGTTCATTTATTGGTACAGAGACAATTTTCTCCCTCCTTTAGTGATTTTTTCAAGAAAAACTACGAATGAACAACTTTTAAGTAGTGCACCACGCTCTTCTTCTAGAGTTGCGTGCAGCACAAAAGCCCAACAATGATGTTATAAATTTAGTATTTTAATAAGAAAATATGGGCCCATTAAAAGTCCTTGAAAGTTTATGATGCCATGGAACTGTCTCTCATTTTCCTTTTAAATAGGGATGTTTTTCTCGAGTGGAGATTTTCTTGCTCCCTCGCTACCGTTACGCTGCAAACTGTTCATTGTTCATCTATAATTTCTGATACAATTATTCCTTATTCTAAAAAGTGCTTTTGTGTACCTGCTCATTATTAATCAAAAACTTTGCTTCTAGACTTGGAGATATGATCACTACCGAAAAAAGGTTTTAGTGGAGATAGAAAAGCTGGGAAGCTGGGAAATCATCGATACTCACCTCCAGTTAGGGGTCGAACTGAGAGCTAGGCAACAGCCCAAAGGCGACAAACGTTCCTAAGTACGAAAACCTAAAACGCAAGAAACTGGAAACCTCTCAACAATTCGACAACAGAAGTAACAGATATCTTTTAAGAAACTGCAATGGTACAAGTGGCGGTGATAAATCTTTCCATTCTGATGGGTCGCCTGAAATGCGACTTCGTACCGTCTACTGCACCGGAAGACGACAATGTCTAAAGTCTCTTCTGCCACTGAAAAATTTACGAAACCAAACAGCGAGAGATTGGCCCGCTTTCTGTGGGTCCACCTCAACTGTAAATGATAAGTTCTCTTATTAAACTGCAAAACTCTATTGCGAATTATATTGTACATAATGTATCGTCTAAGCCTCTGTACACGTTTTTTTTCCAAATGTGCATTGTGATCTATTTCCTAATTACCCTCCCCCCACCCAGATTACGTATTACCCTACTCTTTCATGTTTGACACGTCGTTTATTTTATTTTTTAGTACAGAAAAAAATTATAAACTACATTCTCACAAGATGTAACTAAGAAAAATAAGTTACAGATTCTATTCGTTTTTGTCTGTACTTTTCAATCGTCCCACAAGTAAATTGTGCTTATAAATGTAAATATTATTCCATAACACCCCGAAGTGAATTGTGCGATTGGGTGCGAAAAACTATGTATTTGAATTATACTCATCTGCGCTACGTAATTATCTCCTGATTCAGACTGATGTGATCATTAATTACTGCCAGGCGTTTTTTACTGGTGTTACGTCAAACAAATATGTTTTCTAGTTTTGCGACGTGCCTCTCTGTCCAGTGCAGTCTATCTGTCCAAGAAACGCTGGAATTTTTGGAGCATTAGCGAATTAGAAGCCGTATTAAGGTGTCTCTAACGGCAATAGTTCACCAGAACCTGAAGCTCACTGACCACTTTAAGGTGTCGTCATACTTGACTACTGCCTCCTCAGCGTCTTTCCCTTTGCCCTTTCCCCGCAAGAGTGGGGCAAAGCCTTTAGAATAGCAGATGGCTCTTGACCTCCTAATCTTTAACTTTCACACTCCGACTTCAATGTGCTCTAGGTAAATGTGCCTTTCTCGTATTACTCCGATCGTATAATCTCGTGAAGTGAAGTAACCGCAAATGAGAGTGCAAGAATTATCAAGGATTTTTCTGTGGATGTGTTAGTGTGAGTTGCAATTTAAGCTGGAGCGGTATAGACATTTCTTCGAAATGATATAGGACTGGCTTTTTACTATGACAGCTTGTAAAAAAGAAGATAAGACTAGCACTTAGAGGCACTATTTGTCGAGACGAAGTCCTAGGTTGGATTGCAATCTTATGCTAGTCTGCGCGACTGGGTTTGTTCAGGCGCGAGAGGCCAAATGAGATGTTTGAGTAAATAAGCAGCGAAATCCATACGCAAGTAGAATCATATGGAAAAGCATGCTCGAGGCAGACGTTATAATCTCTGAGAATAGGATGAAGTTTAAAGTGACGAAGAAGTTCGTCTCTATGAAGTAAGGCATGTACAGTAAAGCGCAGTATGTTAAGGCTGCAGAGAGAAAAATGGGATAGCACACTGTGCGCTTACGATCTATCCGATGACATATGCGGTTGGATAGAAAGTTTTCTAACAGACAGAGAGCAGTATATCGTCTTGAATGGGGTGACTTCAACAGAAACAAGCGCAACTTCAGGTGTGTCCCAGGGCAGCGTAATAGGTCCGCTGCTCTTTACGATTTACATAAACGATGTGGTTGGTGGTATTGACAGCGGCATTGGACTGTTTGCCGATGACGCTGTAACTAAAGGAACGTAGTACCACACGAAAGTTGTGAACAAATCAATGAGGTTTGCAGAAAATAAATGCGTGATGTAATGATTGGCAGTTATCTCTCAATATTAGTAAGTGTTACCTACTGCGTATAACATGGCGATAATCACCATTAACGTATGAGTACAAAATAAATGCCCAGTCTTTGGAAGCGGTAACATCCGTCAAGTATCTGGGTGCGACTATTCGAAATGATCCCAAATGGAATGATCAGATTACATAAGTAACGGGCAAGGCGAACTCTAGATTGCGGTTTATTGGTAGAATCCTGAAGCGATGCAGTCCTTCAATAAAGGAGATTGTTTGCAATACGTTAGTTCGTCCAGTCTTAGAGTATTGTTCGTCTGTATGGGAACCTTACCAGTCGAGTCTCATTCAAGAGATTGAAAAGGTCCAAAGAAGAGCGGAAAGATTCGTGACTGGTACATTTAGCTATCTCTAGAGCGTTAAAAATATCTTAGAAAGTTTGAAGTGGGATACACTTGCAGATAGACGACGCCCTAAACGGAAGGGGCTGCTCACTAAATTCCGAAATCCGATCTTCGCCGAGGATGTAGAGCATGTATTATTACCACCAACTTTCAAATCTGGCAATGATCACCATTCAAAGATAAGGGAAATTAGAGCTCGTACTGAGGCATTCAGACAGTCGTTTTTCCCTCGTGCCATCCGCGAGTGGTACAGAGGAGGGGGGGATACGACTTTGGTGCGAATTGTGCCCTCCGCCACACATCGCTTGGTGGCTAGCGGAGTGTGTATGTAGATGTAGAATGTGTATTGCGTATTATCAGAAACTTACAAACTAGGGCGGACCCAGAGACTAAAAGCAATGTTGCTAGATCACAGGAGCGACGGCGGAGCTTCTGCTGTTCTGAGTCTTCTTCTTCTTCGTCCTTCTGGGTGTGCATAATACGACTAACACGAACGGCCTTCTTCTCAGTACAGAAGGTCGTGCGGCATTTCCGTCGCCTTGCACGGTTCGCGGGCTTTCACCTGCGCTTCTTATGCACTGGTTATGTTCAACAACCTTACGTCGTCTGACTCATTGCATCTCAGGAATGATGGAAGTGGATGGGGACGGCGACATGAACATTTTGCGTTATGAGTGCACCGAAGTGTGTTGGATCTACGTATGGCGTATGGCATAATCATTAGTCATACTGGAAGACATATGCCCTCTACCTACACGTTCTGCGTGACTCCTCCTTGCCGTGGACCATAACCAGATCACGGTACATGACAGCAGGATCAAGGCCCTTCTTCTGAGTCAGTGTCAGCATAGTAAAGCGCACTGGAATATATTCATTCAGATAAACTGATAAATTGTAAGTATAATCATCCTTAATTTTTGTCTTGTAAATAAGGCAATCGATTCAGGTAAATGCATTTTATGCCTTGACGATAATTTACTAGTATTTATTTTGTTTACAAAGTTAAATTCTCAAAATTGTTCGACGTAAATTTATGAAATTAAACATTCGGAAACTATACCATCAACAGAGACAACCTTGCCACGTTTTCTTTGTTTCGACTATAGTGATAAGTGAACGAATTGCTTGAAGATCATCATAAACCGTTAGCCATTATCTCTAGTTTCACAGTTTATGGAAGTATTATAAATATTGGAAGCACCGCAAACAGTGATGGCAAAATCACCAAAAAAACCCGAGCAAGTTCCCCAGATGTGTTGAAACCAGTAGAAATCACCAAATTTACGAGACAAAAGATTATTTAAACCATTAAAACTCCTGAAATACTTTGTTAGAAGGGTATGTACATTTATTTATTGTTCAGCTAATTCAATCTATACAAGATGTAGCCTGTTTAAGTTATTAAATATATTTTAAGGGGTTTTTCGATGCATCTCTGTCCGCTGCTGTCTTCTGCCAGTTGAAGCCCGCAACTTCCCTGTTCCTTATCCCAGCGATCAGGTGTTCGTCCTGGTGGTCTTCGTTTTTCTCTGGGACTCCACTCTAAAACTGATTTTGTCCATCTTCCCTCCTTCTTTCGTGCAATATGTCCTGCCCACTGCGTTTTAGAGCCTTAACCGGTTCTATATATCTTTTACTCCTGTTATTGGTCGAATGTCTTCACTTTTCTGTCGATGTTTCTTAGTGAGACCTAACATTGGGCTTTCCATAGCTCTCTGAGCAGTTTTAAGTTTCCTTTTGAAGAATTCATTTTAAAGTCCAAGTTTCACACCCGCACGTTAAAACCAGTAGGACACACTGATCAGAAACTGTCTTCTTTAAGTAGACTAGCATGTTAGATTTGAAAACTGTTGCATTCCTTCCGTAAACCCTCGAACCCAGTTTAATTCGACAAAAAATGTCAGGTTTCAAATCCCCTTTTGTGTTAATTAATTGCCCCAGATAAACGTATTCTGTAACATTGTTTAGGATGTTGCCGTTCAGTGTTACTTGTCCTGCAGCTACCAACTTATTATGAATAACCTTAGTTTTAGAGTGATTTATTTTAAGTTCAACTTCCTGACAACGATCTGTTAAGTCTTTTAAAAAAGAGGACTGCATTTCCATCTTACTGTTAGCTAGGACCACTGTATCGTCAGCAAATCTCAGGTTGGTGAGCCTTTTACCATTTATCTTTATTCCTCTGTTGTTCCAAATAATTTTGGACATAGCTATCTCGAGAACTGCTATAAATAACTTCGGGGATACAGTATCGCCCTGCTTTACTTCTTCTCCAATGGGAAATTCGCACTTGTTTTTTCCTATGTTGGTAGATGCCACAGACATGTCATAAATGTTGCACAATAATTGTTAAAACAGACTTCTGAAACTGACAGACTAAAGGAAAATTTTCATCGAGAAAGGCCAGTTTCTGCTAGATTTAATTGTAATGACGGTTATACACGTAATGTCTTGCACATTTAGTAAATTTTCATCAGGCAAGTTTGGGAAGTATAACCTTTTGTCTCTTTCAGTTGTGCAAACATATGGAACCTCGAATTTTCCGGCTCCGTAGAAGGACAAGGACTTATTTGAGGCCGCGCGGGATTAGCCGAGCGGTCTTGGGTGCTGCAGTCATGGATTGTGCGGCTGATCCCGGCGGAGGCTCGAGTCCTCCCTCGGGCATGGGTGAGTGTGTTTGTCCTTAGGATAATTTAGGTTAAGTAGTGTGTAAACTCAGGGACTGATGACCTTAGCAGTTAAGTCCCATAAGATTTCACACACATTTTAACATTTTTTGACTTATTTGAGGCATTCTTCTTTCCAGGGTCGATTCGTGGACATCCGAGTCGGTTTTCGCCACTAACTGTGATACGCACTGCGTACAAACTTTGCACTTGGTCGGCTCTGGCTCTCTTCTCAGCTTGGTGCACCATGCCGTCGTTACTTTTGTAATACGTCCTGTACAGAAATCCCCATAGTTGCGGCGCCCCGAGGGTTGGCGTGTGTCGTTCGCGCCTTGAACCGGCACTGCTTCTTCCTCATCACTGCTCATTTCAGTACAGCGTCTTTGAATGGAGCCACTTTCTTTTCAGTGGTTATAAACGGAACACTGTACCTTTCACTTGCCCTAGCCACTGCTGAGGCAGCAAGCTTCTAAGTAGTGTTAATATGGTCATAATTTTGATATCCACGGCCTCCAGATTGATAGTAATAAGTCTTGGCGTTTTAACACAAGACGAAAAACCTACGATCTGAAAACAGTGACAGCAACTGAGAAAATAACACATTTTTTGACTGTCAGAGTTGTCTCGTTTTCATCATGCTTCATGGTGCATTAACCTAAATGTGGAGTAATATTTACAATCGAAATTAAATTTCCTCCAAATCGAAAGCAGTAACTCTTATAAGGACTTTTAATCTAGCGACAATTAGAAAACGCGTGAAACAGCGATTGTTAAATCCGTTCTGCTTGCAATACAAACAGTGACACCTGTATTGGTTAGTTCAAGAATCTTGTCAGAGCAGCAAATGTAATCCTTTTAAAAAACTAGCGTGGTTGAACCACGTAGCAAACTTGTCCCAGCTGGCAGTAGGCTAATAGTAACTGCTGTTAAATGTGCTTGCCGGAGACGAGTTGTCATGTGAGAATTGTCGTAATAGCATTCTGACTGCTGGTGCTCGCGGAGCGCAGTGAGAGGCGAGATACAGGGGGATGCAGAACCACCACACAACAAGAGCAGACGTGCGCGAGTTTCCTGGCCCGGTTACTGCGATTAACTTTCAATAAATACCTATTGACCTGTTAAAGATGCGAAAGCTGAGACAAAAACACGCCCAAGATGTTTAAATGAGCAATGGTTTGCTCGTAATTATGGCCAGGGAATGGAGGTTCAAAATGGGTCAAATGACTTTGAGCACAGTGGGACTTAACATCTGAGGTCATCAGTCCCCTACAACTTAGAATTACTTAAACATAACTAACCTAAGAACATCACAGACATCCATGTCCGGGGCAGCATTCGAACCTGCGACCGTAGCGGTCGCGCGGTTCCAGAGTGAAGCGCCTAGAACCGCTCGGTCACAGTGGGGAATGGAGGTGCCGACTGCAGATATTTCATACTGCATGTAGTGTTAAAACGTCAGCATTGTTTCTGCAACTTAAGAAAGGGTGTAGCTTCTGTGTGAATCTTGATCTCTTGATCACAATGAATATTTATGCAACGCACAGATGACATTAAGTTAAATCCAAGTTTTCGGCCTCCTTACAGCGTCCATCCATGTTTATTATAGTCAGTTCCTGTGTGTTTATTAATTAAGCAACCAGTATTCTTACTATTTCTTTAATTTTCTGTCTTAGTTGCTAGTTAATGGTGATTAGTTCCGACCGTATTTGTTCACTTTGGAAGCATTGCCTGAGGCTTTGTCGCGTGATTTATGATATAATTTCCCGGTATAACATTTATATAGTTACATCTAAAACTAAAACTAAACTCCGAACAGGCCATGAAGGCCAAACGATACCAACCGGCCGCAGTGTCATCCTCAGCCTTCAGGCGTCATTGGATGCGGATATGGAGGGGCATGTGGTGAGTACACCGCTCTCCCGGCCGTATGTCAGGTTACGAGGCCGGAGCCACTGCTTCTCAATCAAGTAGCTCCTCAGTTAGCCTCACAAGAGCTGAGTGCACCACACTTGCCAACAGCGCTCGGCAGACCGGATGGTCACCCATCCAAGTGCTATCCCAGCCCGACAGCGCTTCGGTGATTTGACGGGAACCGGTGTTACCATCGTGGCAAGGCCGTTGGCAGTTACAGCTAAACAGTTCACATTTAAGTATTCTATATCACTGATGCAACTAATTACTACGCATTAAGTCATTTGTTAGCAGAATGTTGGAATTCCACAAATCATTAATGCCGTTAACAGTTTACAGAAATGAAACTTTTATTAAAGTCTGCAAATACTTCCGGACACTTGCAGTGAGAAACTGTTTAAAGTTTGTTCCACACTGCATTGCACTGAGCAATTTGTTTAAATTATTTTGCTTAAAACTGTGGATCTTCACTTGCAAAATTGCGTTTGAACTATGACGTGTCTGCAATTATTACTATAACTGTTCGCTATGATTTTAATGTGCGTGTCAAAATGGTAGTGCGGGTGTAATAATACGTTTTCTGAATGAAAGCATTTATTCTCTTGCCGTTGGCTCCTTTTATGGAGACCTGATTCAGCTCCGTCGTGTGAACTGATTTGATTGACTTTAGACGTTCAAAAATAGTTCAAATGGCTCTGAGCACTATGGCACTTAACATCTGAGGTCATCAGTCCCCTAGAACTTAGAACTACTTAAACCTAACTAACCTAACGGCAGCACACATATCCATGCCCGAGGCAGGATTCGAACCTGAGACCGTAGCGGTCACGCGGTCCCAGACTGAAGCGCCTAGAACCGCTCGGCCACACCGGCCGGCGACTTTCGACGTCTTATTACAATTCTCCGTGATTTATTTTTGCGTCTGTTGTCTTTCATCATGAGCCAAAGTGGTTTTTGACTGATTGTAAATCAATTCTTGCACATTTTGGAGGGGAAGGCTTAGTTAGCATGGAAAAAAAAATGAAATGATCGTATGGCATTTATTGGATGGGACACCCTCTTCGGGGTTCGGTCCCCGTATTGCAAGTCTTTTTAGTTGACGCAACTTCGGCAACTTGCGCACCAATGTTGATGGGAAAATGATAATGAAGGGAACACAACACCCAGTGCCCTGCTGGGAATCGAACCCAGGCCCCCTAGTGTAGAAAGCGGTAATGCCACCGCTGCGCTAAGGAGGCGGACAGTTAGTATGGAGATTAACTGCAAAGCGGCTTTCTTGCTGTAGACATTGTTCGTAGTCGCGATAATGATTCGATGACTCGTTGGCCGAGAACGACGTTTTTGTGTGGCATTTACGATCAAAAGTTATATTTGGCTGTCCCATCTCATAATTTATGTATAAATCATACGTCAATGAACAGAGTCATTTCAATACACTCTGTCTTCGCCTTGCCTGTGGAGAAGTACGTAATACAGATTTATAGCAATACTGGTACTACACTGCTCAGTCACATTAATATGCCCACCGTCTAGTTTCAACGTCAACTTGCGGCAGGTGGAGGCAGTAGCAGGTGTATACAACAAAATGGCGCTATCCAAAACCGGCGGCAAGGCAAATCTGATGCACTATTGACCACAGATGACAGGAGTGAACGACGGCTGCTGAGATGTGCAAGGGTGAACAGAGGTGCAATTGTTGATCAACTGACTGCACGGATGAACCAAGCGGCTACCAACTGTCTCCCATAAACGACCGCTCAGCGAATGTTGCTGCATGTGAACCTTCGCAGCGTGCGATCGGTTCATGCACCCGTTCCGACTGCTGTTTATCGGCGGCGAAGGCTGGAATTTTGCACGCCAATACCTCAACTGGACGTCCACTGACAAGGGACGGCTCTCGGTTCGAACAGGGATTTGTATGTAAACATTTGCACACAGACCTATCTCTTATTTCTGGCCACGCCTGCGAAGATGAGTTATTGTGTTGCTCTTGATGCAAAAATGGTTCAAATGGCTCTGAGCACTATGGGACTTAACATCTGAGGTCATTAGTCCCTTGAACTTAGAACTACTTAAACCTAAGTAACCGAAGGACATCACACACATCCATGCCCGAGGCAGGATTCGAACCTGCGACCGCAGCAGCCGCGCGGTTCCGGACTGGAGCGCCTAGAACCGCTCGCTCACAGCAGCCGGCGATTATCGTGAATGATGTATTGTCTTCACCGAGTATTGCCACATTATAACATCACTTTAACGAATTTGGATAAGTGTCTTTTAGCAATGATGTACCGGTACACTTTATTCTGTGTGTTTTCATGTTTCATAAATCGTTTGTTCTATTTCTGACAGCGAGGGAGTGGTCCTTAGAGAGGACGAACTCAATACGGTAAAGGTATGGAGGGAAGTCAGACGTGTCTTTTCAAAGGAACCATCCAGACATCTGCGTTAAATACTTTAGGGACACCAGGGCAAACCAAAATGTGGATGGCTGGACAGGGATTTGAACCACTGGCTTCCCATTTGTAAGTCCAGTGTCTTACTACTGCGCCACTACGCTATAAACACGTAACTTATAAACATCCTATTTGCAATGGGCTGTGGGAGAGCTCAACAAAGGCAGTGGTTCAAAGCGCAATGGTGCTGGCGGAACAAAAACCATGTACTCAGTAGGAAGACGCTGATATCAAAGTAAGTGGATTTGATTGCTGAAGGTGCTGTGGTGACATCGAGAAACGTAAGAAGTGTACCTAACTAAATATTAGCCACGTAGCTTGGAGGACCTGCGTGAAGCAGGATGGCCATACCGAAGGATGTACATGAGAGTCGGCTCTTTACCAGCACAGGTGCCGGTGGGTCACGTCTTCGGCTTGGACGGCACAAATTGCAATTACAAATTACAATTAGGCTCCGAGGGCGGTCAGACAAGGCTGAATGGCGAAGAACAAACTGGCAGACTATATCCCTGTAACGAATTGGGAATCGCAAGATAAGCAGAGGCCCAAAGACCGGCGTATCACAATGGAGGCGATAGTAGAAAAAATAAAAAATAGTCATTGATCAATTTTCAACATTTTAACGACTTTTTTGAACTGGACGAGGCGTCCTATCACTGAGTTTCACAATCACAGACATCCATTCAAAAGGCACACACTAACAGATGCAGCAGCGGATATGTCATAGTTATGTCTGACCGTTACGGATGATATCTTTAGCGGCCTAATGACACGGACGAGTGCTCCGTGTATCACTATTACTCTGACATAAGAAAGAAGAAAGAGAGCAACGAAATCAGGTGCATTTCCTGACCGCCGAGAAAGATACAGGGACTCAGCGATCATCAAGCAAGGTGATGCTGTCTTCTTTGGGACTGCCATGAAGTGGTGCTAACAGTTTCTGCTCGTAAGGCGGAAAACTGCAACAGGAACTACTAAAGGAAATCTGACAAGTGTTCAGGCTGTCAAGATGAACAGTCGCGGGTAGCTGCCCGAGGGGTGTTCGGGTCCACGAGTGTAATCAAAATGGCTCAAATGGCTCTGAGCACTATGGGTCTTAACGTCTGAGCTCATCAGTCCCCTAGAACTTAGAACTACTTAAACCTAACTAACCTAAGGACATCACGCGCATCTACGCCCGAGGCAGGATTCGAATCTGCGACCAGAGCGGTCGCGCGGTTCCAGACTGAAGCGTCTAGAACCGCCCGGCCACATCGGCCGGCCCCACGAGTGTACTCTAACTCATTATGCTCAGGACAAAGTCACCACACATGTGCATTCTTTGGGTTAGATCTTTGTGGCGTTGTTCATTATTAGGGTTCCGCACCTCAGTTGGTAAAAACTAAGCTCTTAAAAATCCATTTTTCGTTCATCCGTCTCTCTGCTGTCCGACTGTTAAGAACCCTTTTTCTCGTAAACTGGTACAGTTATCAAGTTGCAGTTTACGTCTTCGCGATGTAAGAAATTTAAGCTTCTAAGTGAATGCAGTCAAAAGATACGACCACTTATGTCACACACACTTAGATGATGAAAGTCACGGGATAGCAATATTCACACTACCGATGTCGGTAGTATCGCGTACACAAGGTATAAAAGGACAGTGCTTCGGCGTAGCTGTCATTTGTACTCACGTGATTCATAGGAAAAGCTTTCCAACGAGATTATGGACGCACGAAAGGAACTAACGGAAATCGAACGCGGAGTGGTAGGCGGACCTATACGTATGGGACATGTGTTCTCGGAAATCGTTAGGGAATTCAGTATTCCGAGATCCACAGTGTCAAGAATGTTCCGAGAATACAAACTTTCAGGCATTACTTGGGAGAACGCAGTGGCAGACGGCTTGCGCTTGACGACCGAGAGCAGCGGCGTTTTCGTGAAATAACCACAGAAATCAATGTGGGACGTACGACGAACGTATCCGTTAGAACAGTGGGGCAAAATTTGGCGTTAACGGTCTATGGCAGCAGGCGACCGATGCGAGTGCCTTTACTAACAGCACAATGTGGTCTGCAGCCCCTTTCGTGGGCTCGTGACCGTATCGGTTGGACCCTAGACGACTGGACATTCGTGGAATGGTCAGATGAGTCCCGTTTTCAGTTAGAGCTGATAGTAGCAGACCGCACGAAGCCATGAACCCAAGTTGACAAGATGGCACTGTGCAAGCTGGTGGTGGCTAGATAACAGCGTGGCTGTGCTTTCATTGGATGGACTGGGCCCCCTGGTTCAACGGAACCGCTCTTTGACTGGAAATGGTTACGCTCGGCTACTTGGAGACGATTCTCAGCCAAACGACGAGGAAATTTCGAGCGATGAGTTCTTGCACAGAATCCTGCTCCGACAACACCATCGCTATTATGGATGGCTGTAGAGGCAGAAGGGCTCAATATCTCTGCAGGGGACTCCCAACTACTTTTTAAGTATATGCCTCGTCGAGTTGATGCACTGCACTGGACAAAAGGAGGCCCAATGTGATATTAGGAGGTATCTCATGACTTCTGACACCTCAGTGTATTTCGATAGCTGCAAACTCGTTCACCAAAACGTATAGTGTGCTTCCTATTGACTTGGAATCATGAAATTTGGCAAGAAACAAGGTTCTATAATACAAGTAACGGAAAAAATACGAGAATTACCAATTTCTAATTGTATCACATGAAAAAAATATATTTTTGTCATATTACACGACTGTATGTCTGTCAGTTTGTTAAGACAAAAAAATTAAATTTAAAATTAAAACATTGTCGAAAGTCTTGCAATTCTTGGGTCCGATATCTTGCCAGTATCAATATCGATAAGAGGTAAAAATGGTCGCGATCCTCTATTCCTGAGATGAATGAAATGTCTGTATACATAATTAAGTTTGTACTGAACCATCGGAGTGTGAGGTCTACTCGCACTTCAGCAATTTTTTATCTATGAATGACATGATCGCTGATCTTCCAATAAAATCTCCGAAATTAAATGTACATCTCTTTGGTTTTCTACGGCAGGTGAATCAAAGGTTTCAAGAAGTTCGGATTTAGAAATTGTAGCATTTTTGTTAGGACGCATCGGAAGCGGAACACAGGGTGGTAATGAGTAGCTAGAAAACTAGTGAGGATTATCACACTCATATACGTAACAGTAAATTTTATACACTTCACAAAACTCATTACTGTCAATCACTTTAGATAGTAAAACATGCGCCCAGCTCATCACCGTTCAGAAGAAGTCCAGATTTAGGTATTTTCATTTGTTCCAAAGGCTAAATGACGGACTAGGCAAGACAATGGAACACTACCATACCACCTTGAATGTAGGAAAAGTAGCCACTAGGAAAACATTTCGCAAAAATACAGTGATTTACGGAACG
Organism: Schistocerca americana; assembly: GCF_021461395.2. Taxonomy (NCBI): domain Eukaryota; kingdom Metazoa; phylum Arthropoda; class Insecta; order Orthoptera; family Acrididae; genus Schistocerca; species Schistocerca americana. The sequence goes on from NC_060120.1 coordinate 296,204,110, forward strand.
CCATTGACATCAATTCGAATTACATCACTGATGCGAATCATGGGCGTGTCTCTTGCGTCACATTTGCAGATCCGGTAGCCCGATGTAACAAAAAAGGCTCCCGCCTCTCTCGCGATTGCCAACAGCATTTTGCCCAGTGACAGGTCCGTCCTCCGAAGCGTAACTAACGGCTATTGTTGTCGAAGTCCTCCGCTCGTTTTTCTGGAGTCTTTCTGGATTCTTCCACTGACTCCGTTCAAGGCCGAGAGGATGAGTCGGCGCGTTTTAAATTTACGTTCTATCGTGACACTTTCAGTCGGCACGCTTCAGAGTGATTCATTGTTTTTGGGTAATGCTCGGTGGAGCGGCGGAGCTGACGTAAGGCGGCCAGCTTTCTCAGATCCGGAGGCTAAACTGCACGGTCCAGCCGAGCGTCCACTGGAGCGAAAAGCTGGCGTTTCACCTCTCTGCTTTTATTCGCCACCACAGCTCCTATTCCGTGATATTTGCTCGAGGTATCCTGTTATTGTCGACTCAATGACGTTTGGTGGTCTGCTGCAGTTCTTGGCCCTGTCTGCTAACAGGATATTGGAGAGAGAATGCAGATGAGTCCTCCATATGAAACATTAACTGAATTTTCCGTCGGTGCTTGGCAGAATATGAGAATAATATTTAATACGAAACAGTTACAATGTTCTACAAAATTATATTTATGTGATCACGAACCAGCTTTCGGTTTCTTAGGCCATCTTCCGGTGACAACTGAATATCGCAAACGTCGATAAAACTGATGTACAACTTACACAGACGTTATTTACACACAGGACAAAACTGCAATTGTCTACGAAATGTATCGGCGCCAAAATGAAAAACGGTTACAGTTAAAGAAAGATAAACCACAAACAACACCTGTTCAGAATTAACAGCTTTCTGATCGAATAACGAACTTATCATATAACAGAACTACCACGAATGAGCTCAAAGTCTTAAATAAACATATTAAATATGTTCCATCGTTTAAAATCTCTGAAAACAGACAGATGAACTGAAAGTAGAACTTACTGGTGTGTTCAGGCGATGATATTTCTACGAAACATTTGGTAGCCCACGTTTTAAAAACTGTTGCTCCCTGTAGTGACGCTCTCTCGCGCAGTGAAATTAGTACGTTGTGCAACTTTAAGAAGAGAATTATCTTCAAAAGCGTCACAACTTCAGCAGTTCAGTTCTTCCCAATGAAGTGATTACGTTATCAAAGTGAACAATTTGCATGATAGTTCCGGTCGGCCGCATTTACAGAAAGATCCGACTGCAATATCCAATGAACAAGGTTAAAGAAGCTGTATGTACGGACTCAGTGAAGTATGTTAAAGTGCTGCCTGACGACTTTCTTCATATCACAAGGATTGTAAACAGGGTCCGATTGAATGAAAACATCTAAACGGTCTTATGAAATTAAAGGGACACATTACGCCACAGTGATACCTAATCTCCGACCACGTCCTTGATACCAATATAGCAGATACAGGGAAAATATAGTGATAATGGCACGGCTTCGATTCAATCAATGGAGATTCCAGCAACATCTCTACCGCCACTACATGATCACACCTTCTTTACGTGACTGCGGCAGTAAAGAAGACGTCAGACACATTTTCTTTGGCTGCCACAAAAGATATCAAGAATCTACGAAACAAATACAGCATCTGATGAACTCTGGAAACGTCTTACCAACAAACGTTTAAACTCTTTAATAACAGAAGACATAAAAGTCTATGACCTCTTGTACGATTGTATAGTAGAAGGGAAAATAAGAACATAGGAAAAAAGAATTTTTTATATTATGACGTAGTAAATATGTGAATTTGCGTACCATATTAAAGGCATGTGGCAGATAATTGTTGTTTTTTTCTGGTCTGAAGCAAGATGTATGGGTGATGCCCAAAGGCCATTAATAAAATTTAAAAGAAGCAAGTAAACACTACCATCAAATCGTGTAAAAATATTATGTCTGGAATCAGCAGTCGTATGCTTATTAATATGAATCCAGTGGCTTCTAGATTCTATGGCTCACTTACATTAGATAAAGATGACCTTCCAGTACGACCAGTAGTGTCATCCTTTTCTGATCCTTGTTAGTTTTAGCGAAAGAGAAAGATTACATCATTAAAAAGACACCAATTGTAAACCAACCCACGTTTTGCATAAAAAATTCATAGCTCTTGTTGATAAAATAAAAGATACAAAGACCCTACCCATTTCTAAACTAAAATCATTTAACATCACTAGCTTATTTGCAAATATTCCTACTGATGGCTGTATAAACATATTAACAGATCTTTTGCACAAACTCAGAGTAAATCCTGTAGAAATACATGATATAATCTTTGCTACTAAAGTGTATGTAAAACAGAATTAATTAGATTTTCAAAACACTTACTATAGTCAGCTGATGACCAAGCTGTTGGTTCTCCTCTCAGCCTTATAATATACGAAATTTTCCTGGACGATTTCAAACAAAATTTCTCACAGAAAGACGCACTGAATTTCAAAAATTTTGTTTCAGATATGAGGACGATGTGCTGTTTTTGTGGACTGGTACTACAGCAGCTGAACCCCTAACATAAGAGAATTCAGAGGATCAGAAGATCTGAGAGGCTCTTCCATAAATTTCTTGGACCTTAATATGGATATCAACACAAAGAGACACTTATTTAGCGTTTCCAGAAATACCGTGGTCACAGAGAGTGTAATCCCTGCAAAATCCCAGCACCTACACAGCCACAAACATGCAGCTTTGCATTCAAAGGTGCATCTCCTAATACCTGTTTTATTATCTGTAGCTGCCTTTCAAACAGAACTGCAGACCATCGAAGATAACGCTTCCATTAATGACGAGAGTTCTGCCCTAATTGATAATACACTACGAAAAAAGAAAACACGTGAAATTAACCACTTCTGTACACTGGAGAACAAGGACCAGTCACTAGTAGAAAAGCTGATGCGTCATCCCATATCTTGGCAAAATTTCCAATAACCTCCCTAAAAAGTTGAAGTCTCGTAACTATATACCAGCATTTTGTAGCTCGAACAGCATATGAAAAAATTTGTTCAGTAGTAAAGACACACTGCACATAGTGGTGTATATAAAATCTCATGGAAGCACTGTGGGAATCTATATATTTTGGTCAGTTAGGCAGAGCTATGATAGGTGAACTGAACATAAGAGAAGATGGAAATTAAAAAGTTACGATTCAGCCTCGGCAGATCATCTTTTAAAAGAAAGCGACTCTTACGATGTAGAAAGAGAAGATGGAAATTAAAAAGGGACGATTCAGCCTCAGCAGATCATCTTTTAAAAGAAAACTAATCTTACGATGTAGAAAGAGAAGCTTTCTTTTCTGTAAAGAAAAACAGAAATGAGACTCTGCTGGAAATCAACAATCATATGACCCAGAACGTTAACAGTGTTAAATGATAAAAACCAATTTCCTTTTTCCCCTCCGTTAAATTAAGTTTTCGTTAAAAATAATAGGCTGAAATTATGAATTCAAAATTATTTTTTCATCATTTGCTAAATACATCTCCACCTAAAAAATTTGTTTCCTTCTCTAGTTAACGTAATTATTTTTGGGAGACAAAAAATGTAAAATTTTCCTATGTAAACAATTTGTATCTTTTGTGTCTTCTATGATATTAATGGAAGTCTCATGTTATTTTAAACGTGTTACCGTGATTCAGTTGTCATCTGAATGTTGTCTAAGAAGTCTAAAACCGGTTTGTAACGAGATAAATATAACTTTGTAGAACATTAGGAAGAGTTTCCTGTTTCATACGCTAATGAATGTAGCAAATTTATTCTGTCAAAATTTTCAGGAAAGGCAATAATTACTTTATTTCGTGTCGATTAGAGTATCATATTTGAAGAAAATGCACAAACGTTGCTCCCTCTACAAGCATATAAATTATAAATGCGTCACTAAGCTACTAAAGTGAGCGTTTACACACAAATGCAAAGAAGTTCAACGTCTGTCGCGTCTCTGGTGTCCGTCTGTCCTCTAAGTTTTTACAGCGGCATCAAACTTGTTTAACGTTGCGAGGTCGTCAGCTAAAAGGTTATTTAGACATCTACATCTGCAACTACCTTATCGTGTGTGGTTGAGGGTACATCATGTAATGCTGTTGTTTCCGAAGTATAGCTCGTGTGAAGATGCTTGTGAATGCTGCATTTGATAAAAAGAATTTTTATTTTCTGAGAAACCCTCTATTACATTTTTTATCAGCTTCAACCGTGATATATGCTCGTTTCATTTCAGGAGCGACAATCAACGACCCTCAACGAAATTAAGACTACTATGTACTACTGTGTTGTAGTTAATATGAAGCTGACCATCTGACTGTTCGGAACCTTTAATTTAAAAGTTTGTCAAGAAATAAAAATTGTTTTAAGCATCAATTATACCTCCTAGTGTTCCATTCATCAATGGTGGTCTTCAGTAGCAACTGCCGATAATGCTCTGTACAATTAGTTAGAACTAACACTGTAATGCCACAACCGTTAATAAAGATTGTATTGCATTTAAATAAAATGCGTATCTTTCTTTCCGCTTCCCAGATACCCCGTTTCATGGAATCCGTGGAGTGCAATTCTTGATGTAAGCTCACATTTGGTTTATGTAGATGTCAGGTCCACTGTCAATTTCAGCATGTGGTAATTATTTTGGCTTAATGACAAAAAATGAAAGTTTATGTAGCTTGTCTTACGTTATTGAGACAACAAATACATTCATGTGTTATGGGCTTACACACACACACATTCACAGGAAAATCACCACATATAGAAACTAAATTTCAATAAATTTTTGTGGACGATAACAATGCATACAATTACGGGTTCGTAAGGCATAGAATGAATTAAGCCACGCTCTGTAGTTTTGCACGTCGTTGCTGGACGTTGACTCAGTCTTCCCCATGTCATCAACCGGCGAAGTCGAGGTGTAACGAGATAAAGCGCTTGCACATGGTGCCCTATCTATCTTGACCATCGAAATAACTTTTTGTCCATAAGCAAACTAAAACATGATTCAAGAAACTACCATTTAGCTACCAGGCGGACATAGACCAGCATGATTGCTTTTCTGATGACTTTGTTCGTCACGAAGATATGAATAGAAGTACGCCATTTTTAAATATCACCTGTGCAAAAACGAATCGCAGTGTATCATTTACAAGAACATAAAATTATTAAAAACGCAACACAAAATTGACTTTAACTCATCAATACTAGTACCCAGTGCAAATACCCGGGGTATCTAATGGGGACACATGGAAATGCATCCCGGTCATTCAGTCAACCATTTCCAGTTGAAGGCTTGTGCGAGTGTAATGTATACCAGCGAAAGGAAGGTAGAAATACTGGTCAGCTATGGACCAATAATTGCAATAATGTCTTCTTATTTACAATATGCGTACATGTAACATCGTTGTGTAACACGTTTAAACGAAAGGCTGTATACAGTAAAAGCAGACCTTGATAAAAAATTGCGCCAGCATTACTTTTCTTTCATTGTGGTCGGTATTTTATGCTTATCAACGCACAAACTGCCTACTGGCTTCTGTCTCCGCTTCTTCGGCCGACGTTCATCTAATGATTTTTCTGACGTTTCGCCAGCACGAGTGGCTGGCATTGTCAAAGCTTCACCCTCCATTGCCGGTGGTGAACTGGAGCCGAGCTCGCGGGCGCAGACTATATGTACCTGGCGCGCCAACGTCCGAGGGCTTCTCCGCGGTCATTTCCGCGGAGAAACCCTCGGACGTTGGCGCGCCAGGTACACTCGTGGACAAAACGAGCGAGACCCCTCGCCATTTCGTTATGCTGATCCGCACAGCTTTAAAGTCTGCTACACAGCATAACAGGCAAGGAGACAAAGTGCTACCAACATACTATGCACACGTGTGAAATTGAAAAACCATCCTAATTATGTCAGACTGTTTTCAATCATGTGTAAGACTATATCAATGCTGATTAGTGTGTTAAACACAACACGTAAATATATGATATAAATGAAAGAAGAAACGCTAATTAGTATGAACTTTACTAATAAAAATGAATTTCAGCTTATCGAGATAACATAACTGTTTTAGTAATACAAAGTACCCCATATCGTTACGAATTAGCAAAATAATATGCGCATTCGGCCGCGAAACGGTCTGTGTCAACGTTCAGACCAGTCATACTGGATTACCGTTGCTGACCTACCATGAAAGTGTGCAAATTTAGCAATGCGTGAAGATGCATAACGAAATTCAGTTAAAAATAATTCAGTGCCCCACTTGAGTCAATTCATATTGACATCCACAGGGCACTGGTACATAATAAATGTACCAATAAAACGCATTGGCGGCGCGATAATTTCTTAAAATTTCTTCACTGATAGTCTAAGAGTAGGACGGTAGACAAATAGTCCGAAGTTGGTTCGATGAACCCTCTGGCAGGCACGTAATTCTGGATTGCAAAGAAATCCTGTAGATGTAGTCATGTAGATGTAACAATGAAATTATGTTGAATTGCGACATGTGAGTTACATTAGATTTGAACATCGAAGTTTTTTGCTGTTTATTTATTTTTTGATTATTATTTTCAGCCATATACAAACACCTAGGTGCGCTAAACTGATACTGAAATAAAGTGTCATGTATGGACCAATAACAAATAATTCTTAACTACTTGTTATAGTACTGCAGAATCTGCCAGCGTCTTCAGAAGTGGATATCGCATACGACTTTCCTAGGGTGTTTATAAGTGGCTATTGCAGAAACAAAGTTTGAATGTAGCTGCGTAAAAGTCCCGTGATCAAACGATATGAGTTTCTGGCGAATACAGTTTATCCTCACTAGACAGTATATATTATCATTACACATGAGGTGAGAAGGGTTTAACCGGGTGCGGTGGCCGAGCGGTTCTTTTTTTTTTTTCGTTGTGTTTGGTCGTCGCGGACGTCACAAGACATCCGTTAAAGTTCGTTTGTTGATCCTTCCACTCAGTTTTTTTTAAATTTTTTTTTTATTACAGAGGCCAACCAGCTCTTGAACCGGACACGCTGAGTTACCGTGCCGGCGTTCTAGGCGCTTCAGTCACGAACCGCGCGGCTGCTTTAGTCGCAGGTTGTAATCCTACCACGGGCATGGATGTGAGTGATGTCCTTAGGTTAGGTGGGCTTAAGTAGTTCTAGGTCTAGTGGACTGATGACCTAAGCAACTCGGTCGCGTAGTTCTTACAGCCTTTTTTTTGTCCTTTCGCGTAAATGTTCTTTACATAAACGGCCGTATCTTTCGATTGCGTTGACATAGAAGCTCACTTCTTAACACCACCAAGGGACCACATACCGCAGGAAGTGCGATACATTTCCGCTTATTATGTCTACCCGTACTCGAGGTAAACAGGTTTTAACGGTTGGGTAGACAGATAGACGGTCAAGAAAGTGAAACTAGTAGGGTTCCATTTTTACCGACTTAGATGACGAAAATAGCTACGACAGTTACTGAAGATGAGGGCTGCATGAATAATTACTCCTACTCTTTATTCGAAGTGTTCTAGTTTCAGTCGATACATCAGCATATTACTCGTAGCTAAGCTTTCGACCCAAATCACGTTTACTGGAATGCAAATAAAATCCACTTGTCTATACACGTGGTAATTAAGATCCCAATATTAATGCCACCGCGTTTTAGAACTGCGAGCATTCCCATTGCTAGCTAGCTTAAGAAACACTTCGGCTAATGAATGTTTTCTGGCTGTGGCGAGTCTAATGGAGAATTCGAATGCTTGTATAACACGTTTGGCAGCTTTGTAGCCGTTTATTTCCTGGGGTGGTGCAGAATTATCCTACTAAATAAAAACAGTATTTTGTTATTTCGATAAACATCCCGAATGATTGTCACATAAGCGGTGACATAAAGGTAGAGTCCAGAAAGCTCTATGCAACAGAAACTGCACATCATTTTGCCATTTTCAGTGCGAAATTGCCGACTTATTCATGTCTGGGGTAATAATAGAGGGCTGTTTGCCTGGGTTGTCTGCCAGCGTAGTGAATGGTGTATGCTACTGCAAGGGAGGTCTGGTTTGTTTTCGGTTCTAATCTCGATGGAGGCAGATAGACTATCAGTGAAGAAATTTTAAGAAATTATCGCGCCGCCAATACGTTTTATTGCTACATTTATTCTGTACCGGCGCCCTGTGGATATCAATATGAATTGACTTAAGTGGGGCACTGAATGATTTTTAACTGAATTTCGTTATGCATCTTCATGCATTGCTAAATTTGCACACTTTCATGGTAGGTCAGCAACGGTAATCCAGTATGACTGGTCTGAACGTTGACACAGACCGTTTCGCGGCCGAATGCGCATATTATTTTGCTAATTCGTAACGATATGGGGTACTTTGTATTACTAAAACAGTTATGTTATCTCGATAAGCTGAAATTCATTTTTATTAGTAAAGTTCATACTAATTAGCGTTTCTTCTTTCATTTATATCTTATATTTACGTGTTGTGTTTAACACACTAATCAGCATTGATATAGTCTTACACATGATTGAAAACAGTCTGACATAATTAGGATGGTTTTTCAATTTCACACGTGTGCATAGTATGTTGGTAGCACTTTGTCTCCTTGCCTATTATGCTGTGTAGCAGACTTTAAAGCTGTGCGGATCAGCATAACGAAATGGCGAGGGGTCTCGCTCGTTTTGTCCACGACTGTACATATAGTCTGCGCCCGCGTGCTCGGCTCCAGTTCACCACCGGCAATGGAGGGTGAAGCTTTGACAATGCCAGCCATTCGTGCTGGCGAAACGTCAGAAAAATCATTAGATGAACGTCGGCCGAAGAACCCGAGACAGAAGCCAGTAGGCAGTTTGTCAACAAGTGGCCACGAAAGCCTAAACAATTTTGTTTTATCAGTGGATTCTACCTGGTTATACCGAGTGTCCCACATAAGACTGGTGTGCCTCACGTGCTGTTAATCATCTCTACTCGAAGCGCTTGTGAAGTGGCAACACTGTCTCGGAAGTTGGATATACTACATTTTATCGAAAATTAGAGTGCAGCTCTGTGTTCGTGTGCCAGTTGTTGTGAGAAGGTCGTATTGTTGAGTTGTTAGTGGGGTTTCAGTTCGCATTAGAACGGCAAATTGGTATTGTGTACCGCTACATAAAACCAGGCAAGGAAAGTAAAGACATATTACAGGTGATGTAATCTGATAGGAAACTTCCCACGACTGTCACTATTCGAGGTCTGTGCAAGGAACTGTGGGCTGTAGGATCCGATCAGAATGTGCAGTGGATTAAGCGACCGACAGTGAGGACCGCTGAAACTGTAGACAGAATTCGCGTGGTCGTTACGAGAAATCACCGCAGTTCGGAAAGGAACTTATCACAGCAGGTTGGTGTATCTCGTAGATCGCTCATCTAGTGCTAAAAGATGTAAAATCAGAAGCCTATCGTGAGAGTGTAGTGCAAGAGTTGAAATTTGAGGATTAGGGAAAAAAGAATTTAGTACTGAAACTGGCTGTTAACATCAACTTCTGTTACTTGGACCTCCTGATTTACTTCATGTCAGATGAGGCCTGGTTTCGGTTGCCACGCTATGTAAAGATACTGGTCACAGGACAACCCACATATTCTACATGAAGAACCTCTCGACTCGGAAAAGACAGGTGTTCGTTGTCCAGCATGTACGTTATTGGCCCTTAAACAGTGCCAGATATCAAGAGGTCGTTGACTCTTTCTATGTACAATTCACCGATGCAGAGAAGCTGTATGCAGTATTCCAACAAGACGGAGCAACCGCTCACACATCCAACCAAAGTGCGACCCACATCAGCAACGTGTTCCCTGAAGACAGACTTGACAAGGTCTACATCTAAATCTACATGATTATTCTGTAATTTACATTTAAGTGCTTGGCAGAGGGGTCATCGAACCACAATCATACTATCTCCCTACCATTCCACTCCCGAACAGCGCGCGGGAAAAACGAACACCTAAACCTTTCTGTGCGAGCTCTGATTTCTCTTATTTTATTTTGATGATCATTCCTACCTATGTAGGATGGGCTCATCAAAATATTTTCACATTCGGAAGAGAGAGTTGGTGATTCAAATTTCGTAAATAGATCTCGCCGCGACGAAAAACGTCTTTGCTTTAATGACTTCCATCCCAACTCGCGTATCATATCTGCCACACTCTCTCCCCTATTACGTGATAATACAAAACGAGCTGCCCTTTTTTGCATCCTTTCGATGTCCTCCGTCAATTTCACCTGGTAAGGATCGCACACCGCTCAGCAATATTCTAACAGAGGACGAACGAGTGTAGTGTAAGCTGTCTCTTTAGTGGACTTATTGCATCTTCTAAGTGTCCTGCCAATGAAACGCAACCTTTTGCTCGCCTTCCCCACAATATTATCTATGTGGTCTTTCCATCGAGTAATCGAATTCCAACGGATTTCTTTTGGAACTCACGTGGATCACCTCACATTTTTCGTTATTTAGCGTCAACTGCCACCTGCCATACCATACAGCAATCTTTTCTAAATCGCTTTGCAACTGATACTGGTCTTCGGATGACCTTACTAGACGGTAAATTACAGCATCGTCTGCGAACAACCTAAGAGAAATGCTCAGATTGTCACCCAGGTCATTTATATAGATCAGGAACAGCAGAAGTCCCAGGACGCTTCCCTGGGGAACACCGGATATCACTTCAGTTTTACTCGATGATTTGCCGTCTATTACTACGAACTGCGACCTTCCTGACAGGAAACTAACGAATCCAGTCGCACAACTGAGACGATATCCCATAGGCCCGCAGCTTGATTAGAAGTCGCTTGTGAGGAACGGTGTCAAAACCTCCACGGGATAAATATCGCGTGAAAGCAAAGTGATTCCCAACGGTCCTCGCACAACAGACGGTCTTAAATGGAGAGTTACTACGAAATTAACTGCATAACGCCTGCAGAATTGCAGCGGGTTGCTGGTAACGCTAGCATACGAAGTCAGCGATGCCTGGATGCCGAGGGCCACCGCTTCCAGCATTTCTTATAAAAAGATAACTTCATGTTTTTCAACGTTACTATTATGTATTCTTATTTAGTTAGATCCTTGTAATTTGAATCTCAGGTGTGAGGCCGGCCGGGGTGGCTGAGAGGTTCTAGGCGCTACAGTCTGGAACCGAGCGAGCGCCACGGTCGCAGGTTCGAATCCTGCCTCGGGCATGGATGTGTGTGATGTCCTTAGGTTAGTTAGGTTTAAGTAGTTCTGAGTCCTAGGGGACTGATGATCTTAGAAGTTAGGTCCCATAGTGCTCAGAGCCATTTGTACCATTTTTTTCGGGTGAGAGACGTACTAGTTTTATGTGGAACACCCTGTATCCGAACATTCCTTCGAGCACTTCTTAACTGATGTTACGAATGCTTACAAGCGCAAGTATTCACCTGCTAAACGAGAAGTGTTGGTTGCAGCTGAGGCGACAGTTGTGGGTTTCAGTGCGGTGTGCGGGCGACCCGAATAAGTCGACGCTGCGGTTAATGAAGCGGTTATCGGGATATCCGCCGGCACTTTCACTGCCACGCCAGGCGAATAGAGTAAATGGACCGAAACGGGTACGTCGAACTCGTAAAATACCATAGCTAACTAAAAGTAATACACTTCAGCTACCATCGGATCCCACAAATGTTGCTAGCTCCTGATATTAGAACGTAAAATTTTTGATGTGAGAGACGCTATTCAAATGGTTCAAATGGCTCTGAGCACTATGGGACTTAACTTCTGAGGTCATCAGTCCCCTAGAACTTAGAACTACTTAATCTTAACTAACCTAAGGACATCACACACATCCATGCCCGAGGCAGGATTCGAACCTGCGACCGTAGCGGTCGCGCGGTTCCAGACTGTAGAGCCTAGAGCCGCTCGGCCACACCGGCCGGCAGAGACGCTATTATAATTGTTTTTTAACAGTAGGCTGAATGAGAGAAAAGTTGTCCATGGTATAGGGATAATGTTTACATCTTTCTAAATTTGTTTAAAAGACGTAACTCCCGTTTGCAAGAATTTTTTTTTTTTACGAAATGGGGAATGATTTTCAGATGATCATGTCTGGTGCAATACTATCATAGGTAAATTAATAATAATTGAAAATGGAAAAACTTGTAGAAGCCAACTTCGGGCAGGATCAGTTTGTGTTCCAGAGAAATGTACGAACACGCGAGTCTTGTCTTAGGGGACAGGCTGAAGAAAGGTAGACCTAGATTTATAGTACTTGTAGATTTAGAGAACGAATTCGACCATGTTAACGGGATTACATACTTTGTAGTTTTGAAGGTAGCTGGGATGAAATAGAGGGAGCCAATGTTGCATACAGCTTACACGAACCGAGCCTGAAGGGCAAAAGGACAGTAGGTGAGAAGGAAGTGAGACAGGTTTATAGCCCGTCCTCGATGTTATTCTATCTATACATTGAGCCAACAATAAAGAAAACAATGGAGAAATTTGGAAAGAGAATTTAAGTGCGGGGACAGGAAACAAAAACTTCGAGGTCTCCCAAAGTTATCATAACTGTATCAGTGACAGGCAAAGAAGTAAGAAAAGCAGTTCATTGGAATAGATAAGACGGCAGAAAACGTAAAACAAGGATAATGGCGCGTAGTCGAGCTAAATCGGTGATGCGGAGCGAATTAGGTCGGGAAATGAGACACTAAAAGTAGTAGATGAGTTTTTACTATTCGCGCTGTAAAGTAACATAATGGTGACCATAGAAAGGACATAAACTGGAAACTGGCTGTAGCAAGGAAAGCATTTCTGAAAAAAAGGGATTTGTTAACATCCGATATAAAGTTAAGTGTTAGGAAATCTTTTCTGAAGATATTTGCCTCGAGTGCAGCTTTGTACGGAAGTGAAACGTGGATGATAAGTAATTCAGACGAGAAGGAAATAGAAGCTTTCGAAATGTTGTGCAGTAGAAGAATGCTGCAGATCAGGCGTATGGATCGTGTAACTAATGAGAAGATATTGAATTGAATAGGGAAGAATAGAAATTTATAGCAGAACTTCGCAAAAAAAAAAGATGAGAAAAAAAAACGAAGCGGTTGATAGGACACATTGTGAGACATCAAGGAATTGTCAGTTTGGCATTGGAAGGACGTGTGTGGGGTGAAAACTGTAGAGGGAGATCAAGAAAAGAATATAGTAAGCAGGTTGAAATGGGCGTAAGTTATTCGGAAATGAAGATTTTGCACAGGATGGACTGGCGTGTAGAGCTGCATAAAATCAGTCTTCGTACTGAAGACCACAATAACAAGAAGATGACATTATTAAAATGCGCTCACGACCTGCCTTTACGCTCGTAGTCAATTGAGCGTATAACACGAGACTAGACTTCAGCAGGCGAAAATTCTGACCAGGTGCAAGTCTACCATTTACCGAGCTATTCAAAGTGGTTTGCTAAATCTGAATACGCACGGATGCGAATAGAAGACTAGCGAATGCGGATAAATCACTTGCCCATGTGTGCGGATAGCATGTCTCTTACAAGGCCAGAGCTCTTCTTATGATAAGCTCTGTTGAGCCCTTCACGTGACTGCATTTACGATGTGCAATTCCTGGCCGATGACACCAGGTGGCTGGCCGCGGTAGCCAGGCGGTTCTGGGCGCTTCAGTCCGGAACCACGCGACTGCTACGGTCGCAGGTTCGAATCCTGCCTCGGGCATGGATGTGTGTGATGTCCTTAGGTTAGTTAGGTTTAAGTAGTTCTAAGTTCTAGGGGACTGATGACCACAGATGTTAAGTCCCATAGTGCTCAGAGCTATTTGAACCATTTGACACCAGGTGTCCAGATCTGTGCCGATGACCTAACGTAACGGAGGAGAGCGATCCGCCACGCTGTTGATTATCTAGAGCGAGTAGTTGTTTCGGAGGCGAAGTGTAACTATTTTATTGACGTCGCGCTAGTATTCGTCCGAACAGTGAGGTCGGAGGCTGTCGTCGACGGCAGACGACACGAATAGTAGACTGATCTCAAGAGCTTCTCATCATTTACTGGAAAAGATTTCTTTATGATGCAAGATGGTAAATGAGACCCGATCTACTGTTCGAAGTTGCCAAAACGCGTTCATTCTTTAACGAACGTAACTGAACTCCTGTCACCGAAGGAATTATCAAATGGCGGACCCGCATCACCTGTGAGGACTGCTATATTAGTGAAATAGTTCTGACGAGAGGTGCCAGCCTCACACTGACAGTTGGAACAAGGTAAATAATTCACAACTTTGACATCAGTGGTCGCTGCTCTGTAACAGTATGGTTACACTCCAACAGTGGACTTGCACTGGAAGCATGCAGCGCTAACAGACTCCTACTACCAGCCAGCTTCTTCAGTTTGTCTCAGAAAGAAATAAATGTTTAACGGTAACGGTTTGGAGGTAGGAGCTACAGAAAGATACATCGAAACGTAACACTTCATTTCAATATCCCTCACCAAATCCGCTACTTCGAGCAGCCGAATAGTAACACACAGATGGACTGTATCTCCCTAACTACTTTTAAAACAGAAACAAACAATCAGCAGCTCTTAAACAAAACTGCTGATGTAAAAATCACGTGCGCTTGCGCAGAAATATCAGCTTCCAAGGAAACTATAATTAGGAAATTTCACGTTGGGTATGGCTCCTCTTTCACTAATAACTAGGACCTCGTAATGTTCTTGCTTGTAACTGTTTCAGTATCGGAAAAGTTCCAGCGAGGACGTGGGAAAACCGCTGACAAACAGACTAAATCAGGATCACCCCAGCTAATCCTCCAGAACTCTGTGACAGCACCTGAAGCCAACTACGGCCAGTTCAGGGAAACCCAGACAGTAAAAGGAGAACATCCCAGCTGCAAGCGCTTTGGAAATCCAGCGGATGCCCCACTGCATTGTCACGGAAATCCTATGCCTACCCTTAACGGTCTTCCGTGTCACCCACTCCCAGAAAACTCGTACACCACTTCTACATTAATGACCAACTGAGTCGTAGACAGCAGACTCATAACCAACATAGGGCTTATATTTCCTCAACAAATGGATCAGCAATTAATAAATACCCGATTATGGCCTTAAAAGCGGGAATTTGTCTACTAGTGTGAACAAATAAAAATGAAACACTCACTGTTTCGTATCACTAAGATGTAAACCAAACATCTGTTTTTCCTCCCTCGAATGTAGAATACATTACACATCATTTTCGGCTGATTTATGCTTTGCCAGATCGACGCTTCGCTTTTAATGTAAGTCCGTCCAGTTAACAGACATTTTGGTTGTTCCTAATTGCAATAAGATATTATTCACATCCACTGGACGTACAAACCTCTCCTCTCGTCATTTTTAGCGACATTAAAGCGCTTATGTTCGCCAATATTTGATTAATTACAAGCTCTGTCGTATTCAAAACAAACTGCTTCGTTGCTTTACTACAGGTAAGTCAATAGTTTTAGAAAACGGAATCGCAACAGCGTGCGGTTAGAAGGGCTTCAGCTGTTGAACTGCGCCTGGCCGTAAAGACCATAGTCTCTCAGAAATGAGTGATGGTTTGCAGATTCAAAGCTGTGCAACGGAAGTAGCAAACAACAAGATAAAGCAGTGGCTATGGATAATGAGACTCAAGATTATTCAGTAGGAAAGTGCCGCCTATGTGTTGATAGTTCAGCCGTTCATTTAGTTAACTTGAAATGTTCATCTGAGAACAGACCAGCAATGATTTATACAACTGTGTAATCTCAGTAGAACGAGTATCCTGGAGCTATCAGCGTGTACATAGAATCTACTACCAACTTATTAGTAATATCAGAAGAGGTAGAGATTGTTAAAGGCCACTGATTTGTTTTAGGGGATTATGAATTATTAGTGCAATAGATCACCGAAAGAGGTGATGCAGTGGTTAGCACACTGGACTCGCATTCGGGAGGACGACGGTTCAAACCCGCGCCTGGCCATCTTGATTTAGGTTTTCCGTGATTTCCCTAAATCCCTTCAGGCCAATTCCGGGATGGTTCCTTTCGAAGGGCACGGCCGATTTCCTTCCCCTACCTTGACACTCTCCGAGTTTATGCTACGTCTCCAATGACCCCGATTTCAACGGGACGTCAAACACAAACCTCCTTTTTCAATGCTTTACTAGGATTGATGCTATCGACCCTACGAGAGTTGTGTCTCCAGCGGGTGGAATACACATCCAAGGATTCTTCCAATGAATCTCAGTCTGACGTCTGCCTCTTCTATAATTAGTTGTATGTCGTTCAACTTTATAAGTGCTCCGTCCACTTACTCTCAGGTGTTTAATGGATGTGACTGTTTTCACTGATTTCGCATTCGTGTAAACATGCAACCATAAGTGACATCTGTTTACCTCTGATGTCAACCACCAATCCTTGTACCACGCATTGATCCTTTGTAAGTTTTCCTGTATTTCACTACAGCTCTCAACAAAGACTCGAAGGACCAGCTGGTCTGATATCTTTTCTTATTACACTACTGGCCATTAAAATTGCTACACCAAGAAGAAATGCAGATGATAAACGGGTATTTATCGGACAAATATATTACACTTGCACTGACATGTGGTTTCATTTTCACGCAATTTGGGTGGATAGATCCTGAGAACTCAGTACCCAGAACAACCACCTCTGGCCGTAATAACGGCATTGATACGCCTGGGCATTGAGTCAAACAGAGCTTGGATGGCGTGTACAGGTACAGCTGCCCATGTAGCTCCAACACGATACCACAGTTGATCAAGAGTAGTGACTGGCATTTTTACGAGCCAGTTGCTCGGCCACCATTGACCAGACGTATTCAATTGGTGAAAGATCCGGAGAATGTGCTGGCCAGGGCAGCAGTCAACCATTTTCTGTATCCAGAAAGGCCTGTAAAGGACCTGCAACATGCGGTCATGCATTATCCTGCTGAAATGTAGGGTTTCGCAGGGATCGAATGAAGGGTAGAGCCACGGGTCGTAACACATCTGAAATGTAACCTCCACTGTTCGAAGTGCCGTCAATGCGAACAAGAGTTTGCCGAGACGTGTAACCAATGGCACCCCATACCATCACGCCGGGTGATACGGCAGTATGGCGATGACGAATACAAGCTTCCAATGTGCGTTCACCGCGATGTCGTCAAACACAGATGCCGTAAACAGAACTTGGATTTATCCGAAAAAACGACGTTTTGCCATTCGTCCACCCAGGTTCGTCGTTGAGTACACCATCGCAGGCACTCCTGTCTGTGATGCAGCGTCAAGGGTAACCGCAGCCACGGTCTCCGAGCTGATCTTGCAGATAGTTGTTGTCTTGCGTATGTCCCCATCTGTTGACTCAGGGATCGAGACGTAGCTACATAATCCGTTACAGCCATGCGGATAAGATACCTGTCATCTCGACTGCTAGTGATAAGAGGCCGTTGGGATCCAGCATGGCGTTCCGTATTACCATCTTGAACCCACCGATTCCATATTCTGCTAACAGTCATTGGATCTCGACCAACGCGAGCAGCAGTGTCGCGATACGATAAACCGCAATCGCGATAGGTTACAATCCGACTTTTATCAAAGTCCGAAAAGTGACGATATGCATTTCTCCTCCTTACACGTGGCATCACAACAACGTTTCACCAGGCAACGCCGGTAAACTGCTGTTTGTGTATGAGAAATCGGTTGGAAACTATCCTCAAGTCAGCACGTTGTAGGTGTCGCCACCGGCGCCAACCTTGTGTGAATGCTCTGAAAAGCTAATCATTTGCATATCACAGCATCTTCTTCCTGTCGGTTAAATTCTCGTCTGTAGCACGTCATCTTCATGGTGTAGCAATTTTAATGGCCAGTAGTGTAGATATGAGGTGCTTTCCTCAGAGAGTTACGCACTAAGTTAATTAGCTTTTTTGAAGATTTAAACTGTAACGTGTATATTTTTCTTTCTCTTTTACAAGGAAATATAACGTCATTTTAATGTTTAACTACATGTTTAATAAAGATTGTAATTCGTTGTACCTCCTTAGCCCCTTTTATTTACTTCATTATTTTAATGTGAATGGAATGCAATGTATCATTCGAATTTGTTGTATTATTTTTATCGAAATATAATTTTATGTAATTCATATGTTAACTGTATACACTTCGGTGCAGCAGGAAAAAACAGTTTGTTTTGTGATCTGGGCGTTGCCTGATATGGTGATAGGTAGGAACACGTAAAGCACCCAGGAACATTGTCGTACGTGGTAACGGACCAGGTGTTATGTTGTGGGGAGGCTTAATGTTGCATGAGCGTACTGACCTCCAAATCTTTGAACACAGCAGTGGCCACGCTACTTGACAGCTATACCCCTGAGGTAAGCGGCCAACTTTACTTAGCTCATAGACGAATTCAACAACGTCGATTAAAATTAAGCACATCTTAAAATCCTGACTCGCTGTGTAAGTATTTTTTTGTTACTAAGCAAGAAAACTACAATTCTTAACCTTAGTTAACGTTTTGGATTCGGCTGTTAGTTGTCAGATGCATGTTGTTGTAAAATACGGCTGCGAATCGCTGTCCACAGGAATACTTGATTCGGGCCGCATGCGACTCGCGGTCCGCAGTTTGACGACCACTGCAGTACACTCACCGGTCAACGCTATTGTGACGCTGTATTCGTTCAGCATGTGAGTCTTTTCAGGGGTGCATTCGGCTCTGAATTCATTTTTATGGGTAAAAACGCGTGACCGCATCGAACTGCTCAAGTGTTTGACCTCTTGGAACGAGAGGATATCCGGTGAATCGACTGGCCTACCCGTTCTCTCCACTCAAATCTCATCGAGTACCTGTGGGATGCGTCGGGGAGACGTATTTCAGTACGTCCATATGCACCATATGCATACCGCATCGTCAACCGCGGTGGTGGAGGAATGTAACGCCCTACGACAAGAGTTCCTTACCAACCTTGTACCCCACATGGGAACACGTTACAGAGTATATATTGCCGTAGGTCCGCCCGGTTGGCCGTGCGGTCTAACGCACGGCTTTCCGGGCGGAAAGGAGCGCCTGGTTCCCGGCACGAATCCGCCCGGCGGATATGTGTCAAGGTCCGGTTTTTAGGCGGTTTTCCATCTGGCTCGGTGAATGCAGGCCGGTTCCCCTTATTCCGTCTCAGTTACACTATGTCGGCGGTTGCTGCGCAAACAAGTTCTCCACGTACGCGTACACCATCATTATTCTACCACGCAAACGTAGGGATTACACTCGTCTGGTGTGAGACGTTCCCTGGGGGGCCCACCGGGGGCCGAACCGCACAATAACCCTGGGTTCGGTGTGGGGCGGCGGAGGGGTGAAGTGGTCTGCGGTAGTCGTCGTGGGGTTGTGGACCACTGCGGTTGCGGCGGGGACGGAGCCTCTCCGTCGTTTCTAGGTCCCCGGTTAACATACAATACAAACATACATACAATATATTGCCGTCGATGGCGACCACACATCCTATTAAGAATCACGACCCGCCCTTTGTATGCCCAGTGGGCCATCATGAATCACGGTGACTCCGGTGTAATTATTGTCTTTGAAAGTGTCGTTTCTATTCGTTTAGTTGAGTATTTCTTTCAGTTACGTTCTGTAGTGCCCTGTAGCAGTTCCTTCTGTGCATGGTCCAAGTTTCATCGAGCTATGTTACTTGGTAGTGCCACATCATGAGAAAGTTACTTTCGTCCTGTAGTTCTGCTCACCAATGTACACTCATACTCGTAAATTAAGGATAATTGCAGAATGTGGTGCCACACAACGTGGCACTAGACAAAACTGGCGATAATAGCGTAGGCGCATAGGGAACACACACGACACAGATCTGTAAGTCTACGGTATTGGTGATAAGTTGAGAAAACCGTCCCGAAACACATGTACTACAAAACGCCACTGTTTCTTGCGCATGTACCCCGGCATCAATATGGGATATGATCACCATGCACACGTACACAGGCCGCACAACGGGTTGGCATACTCTGGATTAGGTGGTCGAGCAGCTGCACCAGTGCCCGTCGGAGTTCCTGAAGTGTCCTAGGGGTTCGAAGACGTGCAGCGATACGTCGACCGAGAGCATCCCAAATGTGCTCGATTGGTTTAGGTCTGGAGAACAGGCAAGCCACTCCATTCGCCTGACATCTTCTGTTTCAAGGTACTCCTCCACGATGGCAGCTCGGTGGGGCCGTGCGTTATCATCCATCAGGAGGAAGGTGGGACCCACTACACTCCTGAAAAGGTGAACATACTGGTGTAAAATGTCATCCCGATAACCTGACCTGTTACAGTTTCTCTGTCAAAGACATGCAGGGGTGTACTTGCACCAATCAGAATTCCACCCCACACCATTAAACTACAATCTCCATACAGGTCCCTGTCAAGGACTTTTTTTTTTTTTTGGTCATCAGTCTACTGACCCGCCACGAATTCCTTTACTGTGCTAACCTTTTCATCTCAGAGTAGCACTTGCAGCCTACGTCCTCAATTATTTGCTTGACGTATTCCAATCTCTGTCTTCCTCTACAGTTTTTGCCCTTTACAGCTCCCTCTAGTACCATGGAAGTCATTCACTCATGTCTTAGCAGATGTCCTATCATCCTGTCCCTTCTCCTTATCAGTGTTTTCCACATATTCCTTTCCTCTCCGATTCTGCGTAGAACCTCCTCATTCCTTGCCTTATCAGTCCACCTAATTTTCAACATTCGTCTATAGCACCACAACTCAAATGCTTCGATTCTCTTCTGTTCCGGTTTTCCCACAGTCCATGTTTCACTACCATACAATGCTGTACTCCAGACGTACATCCTCAGAAATTTCTTCCTCAAATTAAGGCCGGTATTTGATATTAGTAGACTTCTCTTGGCCAGAAATGCCTTTTTTGCCATAGCGAGTCTGCTTTTGATGTCCTCCTTGCTCCGTCCGTCATTGGTTATTTTACTGCCTAGGTAGCAGAATTCCTTAACTTCATTGACTTCGTGACTATCAACCCTGATGTTAAGTTTCTCGCTGTTCTCATTTCTACTACTTCTCATTACCTTTGTCTTTCTCCGATTTACTCTCAAACCATACTGTGTACTCATTCATACTGTTCATTCCGTTCAGCAGATCATTTAATTCTTCATCACTTTCACTCAGGATAGCAATGTCATCAGCGAATCATATCATTGATATCCTTTCACCTTGTATTTTAATTCCACTCCTGAACCTTTCTTTTGTTTCCATCATTGCTTCCTCGATGTACAGATTGAAGAGTAGGGGCGGAAGGCTACAGCCTTGTCTTACACCCTTCTTAATACGAGCACTTCGTTCTTGATCGTCCACTCTTATTATTCCCTCTTGGTTGTTGTACATATTGTATATGACCCGTCTCTCCCTATAGCTTACCCCTACTTTTTTCAGAATCTCGAACAGCTTGCACCATTTTATATTGTCGAACGCTTTTTCCAGGTCAACAAATCCTATGATAGTGTCTTAATTTTTCTTTAGCCTTGCTTCCATTATTAGCCGTAACGTCAGAATTGCCTCTCTCGTCCCTTTACTTTTCCTAAAGCCAAACTGATCGTCACCTAGCGCATTCTCAATTTTATTTTCCATTCTTCTCTATATATTATTCTTGCAAGCAGCTTCGATGCATGAGCTGTTAAGCTGATTGTGCGATAATTCTCGCACTTGTCAGCTCTTGCCGTCTTCGGAATTGTGTGGATGATGCTTTTCCGAAAGTCAGATGGTATATCGCCAGACTCATATATTCTACACACCAACGTGAATAGTCGTTTTGTTGCCACTTCCCCCAATGATTTTAGAAATTCTGATGGAATGTTATCTATCCCTTCTGCCTTATTTGACCGTAAGTCCTCCAAAGCTCTTTTAAATTCCGATTCTAATACTGGATCACCTATCTCTTCTAAATCGACTCCTGTTTCTTCTTCTATCACATCAGACAAATCTTCACCCTCATAGAGGCTTTCAATGTATTCTTTCCACCTATCTGCTCTCTCCTCTGCATTTAACAGTGGTATTCCCGTTGCACTCTTAATGTTGCCACCGTTGCTTTTAATGTCACCAAAGTTGTTTTGACTTTCCTGTATGCTGAGTCTGTCCTTCCGACAATCATATCTTTTTCGATGTCTTCACATTTTTCCTGCAGCCATTTCGTCTTAGCTTCCCTGCACTTCCCATTTATTTCATTCCTCAGCGACTTGTATTTCTGTATTCCTGATTTTCCCGGAACATGTTTGTACTTCCTCCTTTCATCAATCAACTGAAGTATTTCTTCTGTTACCCATGGTTTCTTCGCAGCTACCTTCTTTGTACCTATATTTTCCTTCCCAACTTCTGTGATGGGCCTTTTTAGAGATGTCCATTCCTCTTCAACTGTACTGCCTACTGCGCTATTCCTTACTGCTGTATCTATAGCGTTAGAGAACTTCAAACGTATCTCGTCATTCCTTAGTACTTCCGTATCCCACTTCTTTGCGTATTGATTCTTCCTGACTAATGTCTTGAACTTCAGCCTACTCTTCATCACTACTATATTGTGATCTGAGTCTATATCTGCTCCTGGGTACGCCTTACAATCCAGTATCTGATTTCGGAATCTCTGTCTGACCATGATGTAATCTAATTGAAATCTTCCCGTATCTCCCGGCTTTTTCCAAGTATACCTCCTCCTCTTGTGATTCTTGAACAGGGTATTCGCTATTATTAGCTGAAACTTGTTGCAGAACTCAATTAGTCTTTCTCCTCTTTCATTCCTTGTCCCAAGCCCATATTCTCCTGTAACCTTTCCTTCTACTCCTTCCCCTACAACTGCATTCCAGTCGCCCATGATTATTAGATTTTCGTCCCCCTTTACATACTGCATTACCCTTTCAATATCCTCATACACTTTCTCTATCTGTTCATCTTCAGCTTGCGACGCCGGCATGTATACCTGAACTATAGTAGTCGGTGTTGGTCTGCGTTCGATTCTGATTAGAACAACCCGGTCACTGAACTGTTCACAGTAACACACCCTCTGCCCTACCTTCCCATTCATAACGAATCCTACACCTGTTATACCATTTTCTGCTGGTGTTGAAATTACCCGATACTCATCTGACCAGAAATCCTTGTCTTCCTTCCATTTCACTTCACTGACACCTACTAATCTAGATTGAGCCTTTGCATTTCCCTTTTCAGATTTTCTAGTTTCCCTACCACGTTCAAGCTTCTGACATTCCATGCCCCGACTCGTAGAACGTTATCCTTTCGTTGATTAATCAATCTTTTTCTCATGGTAACCTCCCCCTTGGCAGTCCCCTCCCGGAGGTCCGAATGGGGGACTACTCCGGAATCTTTTACCAATGGAGAGATCATCATGACACTTCTTCAATTACAGGCCACATGTCCTGTGGATACACGTTACGTGTCTTTAATGCAGTGGTTTCCATTGCCTTCTGCATCCTCATGTCGTTGATCATTGCTGATTCTTCCGCCTTTAGGGGCAATTTCCCACCCCTGAACCTCTATCCGCTCCTCCGCCCTCTTTGACAAGGCCGTTGGCAGAATGAGGCTGACTTCTTATGCCGGAAGTCAACGGCCGCCAATGCTGATTATTTATCAAAATTTAGGCAGTGGCGGGGATCGGCCCCGGGACCGAAGACGTTTTGATTATGAATCAAAGACGCTACCCCTAGACCACGGGTACCTCCAGAACATTAAGGGGTTGGTATCCGGTTCCTAGTTCGCGCCAGATGAAAACCCGGCGAGAATCAGTGTTCGGACTATACCTGGTCTCGTCCTTGAACATAACCTGGGACTACTGTTCCAATGACCATGTAGTGTGTTCTTGACACAAGGCTTTACGGGCTCTCCTGTGATCAGGGGTCAGTGGAATGCACCTTGCAGGTCTCCTGGCGAATAAACCATGTCTGTTCAGTCGTCTGTAGACTGTGTGTCTGGAGACAACTGTCCCAGTGGCTGCGATAAGGTCCCGAGCAAGGCTATCTGCAGTACTCCGTGGCCATCGGCGGACACTGTTGGTGAGGTATGGTCTTCTTGTGGTGTTGTACACCGTGGACGTCTCGTAATGTAGCGCCTGGACGCGTTTCCTGTCTGCTGGAATCGTTGCCACAATCTTGACATAACACTTTGTGGCACACGGAGGGCCCGTGCGACGACCTGCTGTGTTTGACCAGCCTCCAGTCGCCCTAGTATACTACTCCTCATAACGTCATCAGTATGTGTTCTTTGAGCCATTTTCAACACACAGTCACCATTAGCACGTCTGAAAACGTCTGCACACTTACTCGCTGCACCGTTCTCTGACATTCACCAACATACCTCTGTGTATGTGGACTGCTGTTAGCGCCACCATGCCACGGCCGCAGGTCAAATGCACCGCATGGTCATACCCCGAGGTGATTTAAACCCGCAAACCGCCCGCCAGGGCGTTGTTTCACCATGTATCAGCATTATCCTTAATTTATGAGCATGAGTGTATATAAGACATTCTGATTTATATTTACACTTATTTCTGCTTTCATGTAAATATGTATGCGTGTATGTGTCTTACATCGCCGTTGCGAGAACACATTAAGAGTGAGGCTAGTAGCGAATAAACGCTACACAAGCATTCGTCTGCGATTCTTGCATATGCCAGATGTGTTAGAGCGTACGGGAACAGTAGTGTACAGTGCTCGGACAATCAGATAGATCGGTAGAGTATCATAACACTGATAGTAACATAAAAATCTTGCAGCAGACTCTTTTCAGCCTTTCCTGATGCCGGATCCGCTGTCTGAAACAACTGTTCGCCACGACGCTATGCCCACCTCTGCTATTTTCTCTCAGTCCCACAGCATCAGACGTGCAGTTATCTGACATGCGTAGATGACAAGCGGATTGTAGCGCCAGCGGTTAGCTTGTGGTAGTTGTATACAACTTTTACTCCAGCTAAGCTTGGTGTTGCGAAATTTTTTCTAATAAGTACATAACTTTATATATTACATTGCTCCATACTGTTGCAATAGAATTTTCCGTAGTCTTTTGAGTACTTGGAATTGTAGTTTGGTGTGCAATACTGTGTGTGACTGCTCGCAAGTGGCGCAACAGAATTTTCCTCAGTACTTGCGTCCTTGAAACGGAACGTTGGAACGCTGCACTGCGATACGTTGACAGCGTGAAAGTCGGTTGCGAAGAAACACTAAAGCTCCGCAGACTGAACGGTGAACCCGTGACGAGGCGCTGGCTCTGTGTTACGTCGCACTATTGTTACATGGAAGCCACAGGTCTGCATGCGGTGCTTGCAACCTACCACACCAGTAATACACACTTGTCTGCGCGGGAAAAGATGGTTGTTGTGTGTTATTCAGTCTCATTAGTTTTTTTCGTGCTTTAGTGTGATCCAAATAATAATAAAGTTTTATTAGCACCACACTCGATTAAAAAGGACAAAAAGTCTGAACACGGATGAATCCTTTCATAATGATGAATGTGAATGGCTGGTGGTTACGAAGCTTTTTCGTGACGGAGTCATTGTATAAAAACTTCTCGGTTCACTTGCCTCGTCAGATTCGGATAAATGTCCAAGTTTTCAACGATACTCTCCATCATCGTCGTGAGGATTAAAAGTTTTAGTTCCTGACGACGATGATGGAGGGTATCATTGAAAGTTTGGAATTTTATCCGAATCTGACGCGGCAATTGAGCCGAGAAGTGTTTATGCATGAATGGCTGGTTATTGATTTCCATCGTAAAATTAGGAAACACGGTTTGCGAATTCAATAGTCTGCGAATGTCAAAAACATTCTTCCTGAGTTCTTAGCACAGGTTTATCTCGTTTTAACATATAACAATACGAGAGAATGCGTCATTGCATCTGAAAGATGGATCAATGTCATATAATTCTTCTCTCTATGCTCTGGTTAACCCTTTCAATTTTTTAATGCTATGAAATTCTTTTACTCTTTGACAGAATTTTATTGGTGTGAAAACTTTAATACGGACGCCAGTGATTCGAGAATTTCCAGTGACAGGTCCTAGTGACGTGTGTTGCTGTCACTGAGTTATCTATTTGTTTAATTTCCTATTTTTGCGAGTTTCATGAGATGGTTAACAGAATACTCGAAGCAAATGCTGAGTGAATGTGCACTTACGGAATGGAATGTCAATGCCTTAAAGACAGAACGTGAGTGGAGAACACTCGACTCTCCGTTACAAGGTCATCTTCGTTGTATTCGGACGTCAGTCCTTGTGGAAGAAAGGTTTCATCGAAAAACGTGGAATGTCTGACGTAGGTCTTCACGTCGCTATAGCCAACAGCCACTACGTCACAGTTTATAGGATCAAGGAGAGCGGATGGTCCAAAAACAGTTACACGCCTTGCGTCATTCATTAGGTGGACGGAAAATTCCACACAACGTTCAAAAGAGATATGCCAATCTGACATCGCCTCTCTTCGTACATGCACATGTTTCTTTCATCGCTTATTTGGGTTAAATTACAATCGATAGTGGCACAAGGAAGAGGGAGAGGGCAGGATTCGTAACTTGCAATCGACTGTAGTCATTGTTATTTGGTTTGCTTCTCCCTGAATCATCCCAGACCAACACCGAAACAGTTTCTTAAATAAATCCACAGCAACTTGATTTTTCAGGCACTCCGAAATTTAATGAATTTATTTACTGTCGCAAGATGCTTTATAAACACCAGAGGTACCTATGACATGTTTTACTTTCTGTGATTTGAGAAAAGCGAACGAAACTGGGACGATTTGGTGCATGGAGGTATTTCGGCTCACTGCTAAATGTCGGGTTAAGCAAACAACGAAAAATGTAATTCGTGAAGAGAATGACGCTATATGTATCAAAATTTCCCAACTGCTCTGGCAGTTTATGTCTGTCTGCTTAGGTAAAATTAATAAGCAAGTGAGTTTATTAAAACAGACGGATTTTAACAATACAGATATAAATGCAAGCTTACGCGTACTAAAATTTATTATACCAGACACGTTTCTCCAATAAAAGGCGGAACGAGTGTAAGATATTAAGTTTCAACATTTTAGTATCGATCAGGAATTTATTTATAAAGGAACAGTTATTTTGCTATATCCCTCATATACATACATAGCGGTAATATATTTCATTAAGCACGAATAAATCCGGTGGTTCAGACTTAGGTTCCGTCGTTTTATTGCCATTTTCCTTGTCAAGTGTTTTATGGAGGCAGTCTGTCTGGTAGTGGCACGACATGCAAGGTTGATATACTTATGAAAAAACTAAAAGAAACAATTTACCTTACGTTTATATTGGAGGAGAATCGTTATCGTACACATTTCGGAAGGATAATACCATTATTTATGAGATGTCGTTATGTTAGAGGTACTGGGCGGTATAGGAAAGACTTGTATCTGGTGTAAGGCCTTTCTGTTACTACTGAAGTACCTCCTATCTCAAACATCAGCTTCTTCATAAGTAAATCAACCTCTACATGCCGTGTCACTACTAGACAGACGGCCTCCACAAACCACGTGACAAGGAAAACGGCAATAACACGACGGAATCTAATTCTGAATCACCGGATTTACTTGTGCTTAATGAAATACGTTGCAGCTGCGTATGTGCATGACGGATATACCAAAATAAGCTGTCCATTTATAAATAAATGACTGATACATGCTAAAATGTTGGAACTTAATATCTCGAAGGATGGTATGGCGGTTGAATGGATAGGAAACGATGTATCCAGTACAGAGAAGCATGTAGAAGAGCCTGTTCCTATTAGAGCTCCACAGATGCATTGGAGGTTCATAGCAGTCAGGATTCAGAGCAGCATAATTCGGTGTAAGCAGAGCAGCCACGTAACCTCTTAGACTTTCCCGGTGATTCGTTGTCATCTCGTAGAATCTGGTGTACTGCAGGTGGTCCACGACTTCCCAACACGCTATTTCGACGATGTCGAAATTTCATGTCCACACCTGATAAAGACGCCGAGTTGCGACGCTGAAATATCGTCGTGGGAATTCGCGGACCAACAGCAGTACACTCGATTCTACGAGACGACAGAGCAGTCATGGTTCATGGCGGCTTCCTAAACCGTTAAAACTTGTGACTGCCGGTATGACGGTAGATAATGTGCGTTAAGAGAAAGCGTTCCCGCCTGGCACTCCACTGTATTTACTGATCAGCTCACTGTTTTCTGCCATGAATATCTTGCGCAAAGGAACGTGTGTACACAGACCTAGTACATGGTGCAAGAATCGTCGGCAAACTGAGGGGATAAACTGTAACGTACCTATAGATGTTTTTTTGTTAACATCTATAGTGAGCCATTGGCAAGGAGACAAGGTGTTATCTCGAGCTGAAATGACTTTTAATGACTATTTCATTTGCCTTCGTCTACTGTACGCAGTTTCGATGTTGAACTGCCTGCAGTCAGGAAGGCGAGTTCACATTTCGTGACTTTGTGATATACCGGGTGATCAAAAAGTCAGTATAAATTTGAAAACTTGACAAATCACGGAATAATGTAGATAGAGAGGTAAAAATTGACACAGATGCTTGGAATGACATGTGGTTTTATTACAACAAAAAAAACAAAGTATTGCTAGACGCGTGAAAGATCTCTTGCGCGCGTCGTTTGGTGATGATCGAGTGCTCAGCCGCCTCTTTCGTCATGCTTGGCCTCACAGGTCCCCAGACCTCAGTCCGTGCGATTATTGGCTTTGGGATTACCTGAAGTCGCAAGTGTATCGTGATCGACCGACATCTCTAGGGATGCTGAAAGACAACATCCGACGCCAGTGCCTCACCATAACTCCGGACATGCTTTACAGTGCTGTTCTCAACATTATTCCTGGACTACAGCTATTGTTGATGAATGATGGTGGACATATTGAGCATTTCCTGTAAAGAACATCATCTTTGTTTTGCTGTTCTGATCAGATGAAGTGCCATCTGTCGGACATTTTTTGAACTTTTGCATTTTTTTGGTTCTAATAAAACCCCATGTCATTCCAAGCATGTGTGTCAATTTTTACCTATCTACATTATTCCGTGATTTATTCAGTTTCCAAATTTATACCGACTTTTTGATCACCCGGTATACTGGCGCCCATAAGAGGCTAAGTGATGTGAGTTTTCGTCAGTACATGTTATGTATAACAAATACAAAGGTACTGTCAAATGTATATTAGCAGTTCATTAAATATCTCTTGTGTGATGTTCTGTTCAATAGAGATTTTTAGAAACCTTTGACACGGATTTTCTTGACAAATATGAATGATAATCTTCATGTGAACATGTGTACGCTGTAGTGATGTTTTTGAAACTGAAGATGGTACGAAAGACTGAAACTGATTGTAAAACGAAAGAATTTCGCCTAGCAGCTGTATGAGTTTCAAACACTATACTCATCTCCTGATCAGCTGTGGAAGGACACTTAGCAAATACATCCAAGAAGTGATCGACTGGGCGTTTTGTAAGCTATCTCCTTCGCTAGTGACTTACGTTTCGTTGGACTGCTGCAAGGGAATCTCAGTTTGGCATCTGCCTTCTGTTGTGTCCCAGGAACAGACTACCAGATGGAAAGTCGGAATTAATTACAACTTAGAAGATTTGTTCTGAAAACAAGGTGAAACGTAACTCAGCGTAATCACTCGTGCTCAGGTCCGTAGCCAAAGTGCATCTCCCATAAACACTGTCACAGTAACAGCGTCGTGACTGAGAGGAGACCTGCTCCATACCGCCCACCAGGAGACTCCCCCCCCTCCAGGCCGCGATGGGGCTGCATCCTGACTGGCTCCGTCGACTCTACCGGTATGACTGCTTCATCTCTTGTGGTGCCCCCGCTGAGAGCACTTTGAAGTACGCCGCGCTGCTCCCATTGGAGCATCGGCACACGATGCTCCAGAAGGCGGTGGCCACATATTACTTACGGCGACCACGCTGTATGAACGCACGGCACAACACCTTCCACACTTCATGTAGTCATACTGCTCTGAACTCTTCCGGACTCATAGTACAAAATATTTAGCGATAGTGACTGTGATAAATCACGAATCGTGGGCACAGTAACCGGTCTTTCTACACTACTGGCCATTAAAATTGCTACACCACGAAGATGACGTACTGCAGACGCGAAATGTAATCGACAGAAAGAAGATGCTGTGATATGCAAATGATTAGCTTTTCAGAGCATTCTCACAACGCTGGGCCGGTGGCCACTCCTACAGCGTGCTGACGTGAGGAAAGTTTCCAACCGATTTTTCATACACAAACAGCAGTTGACCGGCGTTGCCTGTTGAAACGTTGTTGTGATGCCTCGTGTAAGGAGGAGAAATGCGTGCCATCACGTTTCCAATTTTGATACAGGTCGGATTGTAGCTTATCGTGATTGCGGTTTATCGTATCGCGACATTGCTGCTCGCACTGGTCGATATCCAATGACTGTTAGCAGAATGTGGAATCGGTGGGTGGAGGAGGGTAATACGGAACGCCCTGCTGGATCCAAACGGGCTCGTATCACTATCAGTCGAGATAACAGCCATCTTATCCACATGGCTGCAACGGATCGTGCAGCCACATCTCGATCCCTGAGCCAACAGATGGGGACGTTTGCAAGACAACAACCATCTGCACGAACAGTTCGACGACGTTTGCAGCAGCATGGACTGTCAGCTCAGAGACTATGATTGCGCCGGCCGGTGTGGCCGAGCGGTTCTAGGCGCTACAGTCTGGAACCGCGCGACCGCTACGGTGTGTGATGTCCTTAGGTTAGTTAGGTTTAAGTAGTTCTAAGTTCTAGGGGACTGATGACCTCAGCAGCTAAGTCCCATAGTGCTCAGAGCCATTTGAACCATTTCTGAACCATGGTTGCGGTTACCCTTGACGCTGCATCACAGACAGGAGCGACTGCGATGGTGTACTCAACGACGATCCTGTGTGCACGAATGCCAAAACGTCATTTTTTCGGATAAATCCAGGTTCTGTTTACAGCATCGTCGCATCCGTGTTTGGCGACATCGCGGTGAACGCACATTCGAAGCGTGTATTCGTCATCGCCATACTGGCGTATCACCCGGCGTGATGGTATGGGGTGCCATTGGTTACACGTCTCGGTCACCTCTTGTTCGCATTGACAGCACTGTGAAAAGTGGACGTTACATTTCAGATGTGTTACGACACGTGTCTGTACCCTTCATTCGATCCCTGCAACACCCTACATTTCAGCAGGATAATGCACGACCGCATGTTGCAGGTCTTATAGGGGCCTTTCTGGACACAGAAAATGTTCGACTGCTGCCCTGGCCAGCACATTCTCCACATCTCTCACCAATTGAAAACGTCTGGTCAATGGTGGCCGAGCAGCTGGTTCGCCACAATAAGCCAGTCACTACTCTTGATGAACTGTGGTATCGTGTTGAAGCTGCATGGATAGCTGTACCTGTAGACGCCATCCAAGCTCTGCCCAGGCGTATCAAGGCCGTTACTACGGCCAGAGGTGGTTGTTCTGGGTACTGATTTCGCAGGGTCTATGCACCCAAATTGCGTGAATATGTAATCACATGACAGTTCTAGTATAATATATTTGTCCAATGAATACCCGTTTATCATCTGCATTTCTTCTTGTTGTAGCAATTTTAATGTCCAGTAGTGTACATATTTGCGAGCAGTATATTATATTTTATCTTGGATGTAACCTGCCAGTTCTCTGCAGATCTTCTGGCACGTCGATATTGTTGTATGAGGTTGCGACTTTCCTACACACAACAGCGTCACCCAGCTTCATGGAACTTTCGAAGTTATACGAGTATCTTGAACAGTAATGAGACCTCCTAACTCTCTAGATTGCCGAGCAACTATGCTAAACAAATGTGCACTGTACACAACGTTCTCAGATCGATCAAAAGAGGTGTCCATATGGCCGAATAAAGAAATTCTTCCCAATTTGGCCAATGAGCAGATCTTCAAAATTAGCCAACTCCTTTTTTCTAATTTATCATTTCGATTTGTTTGATACTGCTCTACATCTTTTGCTATTGGGTGTTATCTTCAAAGATCTGGTATATCCAACTTCTTGTATAGCCTGCTTGATATATTGAGGTCTTCGCCCTCTCAAACCATGCTACCTGACAAAGCAGAAGTGCACCTAGACAGAGAGGAGGAAACGAAATGAAACATCTCGAGTTGAGAAGGTATATTACGTTATTTCAGTTATTACAAAATCGAGTCAGATTTTCAAAGAACTTGTCAGTATGTGCTCACTTATGAGTATGACGTAACAGCCCCTCTGGCTTGGGTGTATGAAGCGATTAAGTTGAGAAGAGTGTCATAAAACCATTATATCCTCTGATGAGGCAAGCTGTTGTAACTGGGCCTTGATATCCTGGTGACTGGTACTCGGACGGAGATGACGTCAGAGCATGTTCTACCGGGAACATATCTGGGATCTTGCTGGTCGCCGGACTAACTCAGCATTACACTTACATTTCATAGAGTCAAATGGTTCAAATGGCTCTGAGCACTATGGGACTTCACTTCTGAGGTCATCAGTCCCCAAGAACGTAGAACTACTTAAACCCTACTAACCAAAGGACATCACAAACATCCATGCCCGAGGCAGGGTTCGAACCTGCGAACGTAGCGGTCGCGCGGTTCCAGACTGTAGCGCCTAGAACTGCTCGGCTACTCGGGCCGGCTTCATAGAGTCACGTGCCATGCATGAACGAGAAGTTTTCCTGTTGAAGAATTGCAGCACGCTACTATTGAAAAACGAGGATAATGGAATGTAGTCGAATTAAGTTGGGTGATGCTGAGGGAATTAGATTAGGAAATGAGACACTTAAAGTAGTAAAGGAGTTATGCTATTTGGGGAGCAAAATAACTGATGATGGTCGAAGTAGAGAGGATATAAAATGTAGACTGCCAACGGCAAGGAAAGCGTTTCTGAAGAAAAGAAATTTGTTAACACATAGTATTGATTTAAGTGTCAGGAAGTCGTTTCTGAAAGTATTTGTATGGAGTGTAGCCATGTATAGAAGTATAGTTTGGACAAGAAGAGAATAGAAGCTTTTGAAATGTGGTGCTATAGAAAAATGCTGAAGATAAGATGGGTAGATCACATAACTGATGAGGAGGTATTGAATAGAATTGGGGAGAAGAGGAGTTTGTGACACAACTTTACTTTAGGAAGGAATCGGTTGGTAGGACATGTTCTGAGGCATCAAGGGATCACCAATTTAGTACTGGAGGGCAGCGTGGAGAGTAAAAATCGTAGAGGGAGACCAAGAGATGAATACACTAAGCAGATTCAGAAGGATGTAGGCAGCAGTAGGTACTGGGAGATGAAGAAGCTTGCACAGGATAGAGTAGCATGGAGAGCTGCATCGAACCAGTTACAGGACTGAAGAGCAAAACAACAACAACTATTGCATGAGAAGTAACACTTGAGGACGCTTTATGTCCATGACGTACCATTGTGCCTTCGAAGTATCCTCAGTCATTATCAGTCGTGACATGCTAGGTATAACACGGCTGTCTCTCTCCAAAACACTGGAAGAATGGGAAGTCTGTCCAGGTCGCTGGAATACTCGTCGACGATGGTCATCCTAATTCATTGCTTAACACAGTGCGACGGCATTCCTCAGCAGTCCATGCTTCCTGGTGAGGGCACCACTCTAAATGCATCCTTTCTGTGTTGTGGCGTTAACGGCAGTCTACGCATGCGACCGGAACTTCCTAGTCGGGCTGCCGCTAATCTTTGAGCAACGGTGCGGCAGAACGCAGACTGTTGCAGTGTGTTCATTAATCGTTGGATGACAACCGGAGATGTGAAGGGGTTAAGATGTGCTTTGTGCACAAATCGGTGATTCTCCCTTTTGATGGTCAGAAGTGGTCGACTGGAATCTTGACAAAGAGTTCGTCTGCCCTCACGTTCCCATGCGGTCCAACACTGCGCCACTGTCACATCGGAGCGTCTTATAAATCTCGATACTGCACAATTCGACCAGTCGGCCAAACGGAAACCAACAATGATACCCTTTCACACTCTGTTACGTGTTAATCACGCTTCCTGAAACATTTCTGTTGTGGTATCGACAGCTACGATGCCACAGCGTAGGTGCCCGTCGGTAGGTTGGCACTACAAGAGCAGAAGATCCTCGCCGACCACAGCGCCCTGTAGACGACGCTGTGCAGCTCTACGAACACCGCTCCACTTTCTTAGTTCATCAAGAGCAGACGGCCGGGACACTTCGCTTCAGCTTCGCTTCGTGTAGAGACTTTGCACTACTTACGACGGGTCTAAGGCTTCGCACCTACATGCTCATCTGTACAGAGTTATGTATGCCATTGTATATATTCATGCATCAGTAAACCACTTTCACTTACTGGCAGCACCGACGTATTTTACATCACTTGCTCCTACTCGCTTCCTTCATTCGGCCAACCTTTAACTTTTCAGGAGCAGACCCACGGTCCGCCTTCCAGGCGGGATACAAAATCTGTGTCCTTCACAGTGACCACACAACATATGAGTAGTCCAGTCTCTTATTGTATACCCCATCACACCTTGTAACAACACTAAAGACGAACAACACTAACGACCTCTGCAGGCCATTCTACAGCGAACTGCAACTCTAATCATTTACATACCCGCTGATGGTGTGTACGTGTACGAAATTACATTGAAACCCGACCATGTCTTCAATTTTTTTGGCAGGCTTTGTAATATCCTCCCCCAGTATTCCTTCCAGCGTCAGACCAGCTATTTCTGGACGTCGTAGTGGATGGCTCTGAGCACTATGCGACTTAACTTCTGAGGTCATCAGTCGCCTAGAACTTAGAACTAATTAAACCTAACCAACCTAAGGACATCACACACATTCACGCCCGAGGCTGGATTTGAACCTGCGGGCAGAGCGGTCGCTCGGTTCCAGGCTGTAGCGTCTAGAACCGCACGGCCACTCCGGCCGGCCGTAGTAGATGTCCCATTATACTGTCGCTTCTTCTGGTAAGGGTTTGCACACACTACAAGGAGCGTTCAGTAAGTAATACAACACATTTCTTTCTGAAAGCAGGTTTCCAATATACCATACTATGTTCCACTCTTTTGTCTACAAAATGATATTTTTCACAGAATCTCCGTTCAATGCGACGGCCTTACGCCACCTTAATGGGAGGCCCTCTATGCCTGCATGGTACCACCTACTGGTCGACTGCGGAGCCAACGGGTTGCTGCATCAATAACCTCTCCATCATCCATGTACTACTTCCGCGGAGCGCAACCTTCACAGGGCAAGTCGGGAGGTGCGAGATCCGGGCTGTGTGGTGGACGAGGAAGAACAGTCCGGTCGATGATGAAAGACGCGTCGCCCAACGCCTTACCGTGCTTTTCTTAACTGCTATGGCTCCCTAGACATTCTGCAAGCTCCTGTGAATATCTGCAATGCTCTGGTTTTCCGCCAAAATAGACTCAGTGACAGCTCTCTGCTTGGGACACACCTTCATTACAGAAGCCATTTTGAAGGCTACGTATAGCACCGCCACCTATTGGTGCCTCATGAAACTATAGGGGTTGAAGCGAGAATATTCCACGATGTCCCACAACAAATTCTGCATTTTTTCAACCGAAACAGGCGGTTAAAATAAATCTTGCGTTACTTATCGAACGCCCCTAGTATTTTCCTCAGCTATTCCTTTAATATTCCTTCATTTCGTACTTCATCAGTCCACTTAATTTTAACATCGATAATATTCATTTTAACATTCAACAGAATCGGCATAGTTCAAATGCTTCCAATTTATTTTCTTTCAGGCCTTCAGATGATCCACGTTTACCCTCTCCTAAAATACGATGAATGACTTTAACATATAATGCCAAGAATAATTAGTAGTCGGTCATCAAACTTGTCTTAATGAATGGTAGACACAGAGCAGCGTACCTAGGTATCTAGGTGGTTTCGCTACGGTGTGTCAATAGAAACCGAAGACTGTGCCGTGGAGTTTCCATGATTGACGGCAGTGTCGCAACTCGCAAGGTGTCCGGAGAGGCGGGCGGGCGCGGCTGGGCTACGCTTGCGACAAGCTGCAGGCAGACCGCTGGCCGCCGCTTTCGATCGGAGCAGAGCACAGTGGTCTGTGCTGCGGCTGTGCGGCGCCGGAGTCGGCGCGGCGAGCTTCGCGTGAAAGCGTGGACGTCTGAATGGAAACGTCGGTGAAAGTCGCCCCCGTAACAACTCAACTCGCGCACATTTTATAACGATTGCGCCGCCTCCGTGCTTCCATGTTGGCAGTCACACCTGCCGATAACTTCCCACATCTTCCGAGGACTGCGCTACAAGATAACCTTGCTGTAACGGGACGGGCTTCCTCTTGTCCGCGAGGTGTTACAGTCGCCAGTCGACTGGACTAACTCTCGGGGGGACCGGGAATCGTACTCCCGTCCGGCCATCCAGATTTAGGTTGTTCATGATTTCCTTGTACATATATTTACTAAGATGGTATCTGTTCTTTCGGTGACCAAGCAGCTCGTTAGAATGAAATTACAATGAAACAAGCACCATTAGCTGCTTACAGGCGTTGACATACGTCAACGGGGACAGATGAAAATGTGTGACCCGACCGGGACTCGAACCCGGGATCTCCTGCTTACATGGCAGACGCTCTGTCCATGTGAGCCACCGAGGACACAGAGGATAGCGCGACTGCAGGGATTTATCTCTGGCACGCCTCCTGCGAAACCCACATTCTCAACGTGTTGTCCCGCACTACATTCGTAGTGCCCCCGCCCATTATACTCCTTACTCGCGGCGCGTTGCCGATTCCCGTAAGAGTTCGGGCAGTGTTTGTGCATTCGCACAGAAGAAGAAGATGGTCAAGTGGCCGGTGAGTCTTAACCACATATATTTTTTTTCTAATGAGCTGCTTGGTCACCTATAGTATCTGTTCTTTCGGACACGTCCGAAAGAACAGATACCATCTTAGTAAATATATAGTTAAGGCTCACCGGCTACTTGACCATCTCCTTCTTCTGTGCGAATGCACAAACAGTGCCCGAACTCTTACGGGAATCGGCAACGCACCGCGAGTAATGAGTATAATGGGCGGGGACACTACGAATGTTGTGCGCGATAACATGCTGAGAATGTGGGTTTCGCGGGAGGCGTGCCAGAGATAAATCCCTGCAGTGGCACTATCCTCTCTGTCCTCGGTGGCTCAGATGGATAGAGCGTCTGCCATGTAAGCAGGAAATCCCGGTTCGAGTCCCGGTCGCGGCACACATCTTCATCTGTCCCCGTTGACGTATGTCAACGCCTGTAAGCAGCTAAGGGTGTTTGTTTCATTGTAATTTCCTTGTACAGTTTAAGGAGAATGCAAAGATGTTCCCTTTGAAAGAGGCACAGCCGCTTTCCTTTTCTTCCTCATCCGAGCTTCAGCTCCGCCTAAAATGGCGGTGCATTAGATCGTACGAGGATGGCATTTTTTCGCGTATCTTTTGTTGTCATTTGTCCAGGAGGTTAGCACAGTATAATCCAGTAATTATTTTCCCAGTGGGGAGAAAATTCACAAACAGAACCCCTTCGCATCCCAGAACACCGATGCGATGACCTTTCCTGCCGAAGGAATTGTCTTTGCTTTCTTTGGTGGCGGAGAATCAGTATGTTTCCCCTGCTTTTACTGTCATTTTGTTCAAATGATTCCAATGGCTCTGAGCACTATGGGACTTAACTGCTGTGGTCATCAGTCCCCTATAACTTAGAACTACTTAAACCTAACTAACCTAAGGACTTCACACACATCCATACCCGAGGCAGGATTCGAACCTGCGACCGTAGCGGTCTTGCGGTTCCAGACTGCAGCGCCTTTAACCCCACGGCCACTTCGGCCGGCGTAATTGCTGTAAATGAGTGATGAATACTACCTGAAACACGAAGAGTGAGGGCATGAGATCTCTCCTTAGTATCTACTGAGTTCAGGACAGTAACAGTGTAAAGCAACGAATATTGATTACAAGGGTGGTTTGAAAAGTTCTTGGATCACCACGAGAGGTCAGCGGGAGCGTAACGAGTTGTTCACATGATATTCATTGGACGGTTGCCTGTAAACACGTGCCACGTCAGTGCTCTTGAAAGAGAGCTGTGGCGGTGAAGTGGCACTGTTGTTGTTCCCGCGTAATGATTTGCGAAGAAGGAAAAATTCAAGATTCGAACAGTGATTAAGTACTTCTTAAAGAAAGGTATGAAAGCAAAGGACATTCATGCCGGTTTTCAGAATACACTGGGTGACTCTGCTCCTTCATATTCAACTGTTGCCAAGTGGACAAATGAATTTCAATTTGGTCGGGAGAGCTTAGATGATGATCCGCGCAAGATGTGTCACTACACCAGAAATCATTGCGAAAGTGCACAAAATGGTCATGGAGGATCGCCGATTGAAAGTTCTGAATTTACTCATGCTTGCCAGATGTCATCTGAAAGGGTGTATCACATTTTAACGGATTAGAAATGAAAAAAATTATCTGTAAGGTGGGTGCCGCGACTCTGGGAGGCCGGATCAAAAACGCTTGAGAATGGACATATCGGAACAATCCAGAATGAGACGAGGTACTGGCAGAAGTAAAGCTGTGGGTACCGTGCCTGAGTCGTGCTTCGGTAGCTCAGATGGTAGAGCACTTGCCCGCGAAAGGCAAAGGTCCCGAGTTCGAGTCTCGGTCGGGCACACAGTTTTAATCTGCCAGGAACATTTGGGGCTTAGTACTGGTCATGACGTATTCATTACATTTGTGATACACGAAAGGAGGTACTGAATAGGATGACTAAGCATGCTATTTGGCAGGGTGGTACAGACACGCCAACTTTCGACACGAAAAGAGCGCTCAGGTTGCACTTTTATCACATATATGTCATTCCAAGAGATGCCAAGGTGCTTTGTATTAGATTGAGTAACTGATCGATGAGGGATAGGTTATATTCGATAAATGTTCATAACATTTTCGATGCCCCAGTACCCTCGAGACGTGGCCGTGACATGGCATTTCCCTCTCCATGCTCATTTCTGAACCTAATACTATGTAATCTCTTAAGTTAATGGAAAGGGTAACTTGTTGTAGAACAGATTGTAAAACATGCTGCTAGGAATTTGCAATTTATTGATGCAGTCCGCGTATAAACATGCCGTCTGATTCGAGAGTTATGTGAATTGTGATTGAAAGACGCATCAGAGTTTGGGTAGGCTAGCGACAGTCATGTCTGACCACTGCCACCCAAGGCGATGAGGTGCAGTCGCAGGAAGCATGGGTCCACTGCAGTGGGTGGAAGCTCGGTCAGAGAGGGGTGAAAAGAGAGTTGTAGAATATTCTAGAACTTTGGAACAGGAATACTGCTGGAGAAACTAAAAAGTAACATGCAGTTTGAGAGAAAGACACCCCTTGTCACTAGCAGGGTGGGAGAAAAGAAATAATCCTTCCGAAAAGTACATTTTACAGAGGCCAGATCGATCCTAAAATTATCACAAGAAGGGATTCATTGAGTATAAGAGCGATTCGCCGTTGTGATTCATAAAACTAGTTTCTTCACAAATATTAGGAATAGTGACGTGTCTGACATCACAGGCTGAACAGATTTTACAAATAGGGGTAGCGTCCGCTTTTTCTCAGGACTCTGCAGTAGATCTTGGCTGACGTCAGTCAATGTAGCTGGTGGCAGGTCAACCTCAGCGGCGTAATAAGCTTTATCGTTAGTTCACTTGATGTTTACAAAGTACAATCATGCACAGTCGCGTACGGACCTACTTTCATTGGCGCTCAAAATTTTTGAACTGTGACAATAGCTGCAAGTTTAGACATTGTTGGATGAGATGGACAAAGCTTCTGTCATTACCTCATGGCTCACACCGATGCTGGTAAGTAGGGCTACGCTTATTATCTTATTGCATGAGTGCTGAGTGCTCAGTGTTGTGGTGGACAATCACAGATGGTCTTCTGCTCGTGTAAGTTTAGTAGCTTTGTGTTAGGCAGAATCAGAACCATCCTGAATAAAGTCCCAGATGTCAGCTTATTTTTGTATGATAGCCAAAGAGTCGCTAGTTCGACAAACTTACATTGGGAAGATGATTGTTTTGAGTTAGAGGCATCCGTGAAGGCACCTTTAATTCTGGTGTGATGCTCATTTATCTTTGATTTGAAACTGGCAGTGATGTACACCAGCTGAATCTGAGGACACCGGGCCCCTGCAGTCTAGTCTTTCTTACCAGACGCGTTAGTTACTTATTTGTTAAACAGCCAACCCCTTCCCAGGGCATGTAACTTCGCTGAAAGACAGTGCGTGTATTGGCAGTAGGAGTGTAACACCAGAACTTGGTGGTTGAGGTAAGGCAGGTGGTTTTAGAGGCCACAGAAACGCTGAAATGGAACCGTTTTAGCATAAGATTTGCGAGAGCCTGCAATAGCGTCTGTCGTCGCTGCGGAGAATTCTTGTTGGCAGGGACGTTTCGTGTTCTGAACTTTTCACTAAAACTCGGTGTAGAAACTGTAACTACAATGTTTCCTTTAAACAAGGGTCCACAGTTCAAATGGTTCAAATGGCTCTGAGCACTATGAGACTTATCATCTGAGGTCATCAGTCCCTAAAACTTAGAACTACTTAAACCTAACTAACCTAAGGACATCACACACATCCATGCCCGAGGCAGGATTCGAACCTGCGGCCGTAGCAGTCGCACGGGTCCACAGTTGCCAGGAACTTTTGAAATGCTGCATTACGGCTGCAACTGTCAACTCTTACTTTATACTCAGCAGACTCGTGCTTTAAGTCATTTCCAAGCATACAAGATGTAAATTATGATGCGAAATCATCAAATATACCTATGCTGTCCTCTTGCATTGTCTTGCACCACGTATTACTGTCGAGAACAACATAGTTTACATAGTTAAAACTGTCGACCGGTACAATTAGTTACGGCAACATGTCACGAGGTTAAATTTACGCCTATTTCTACAAAAAATGTTCAAATGTGGGTGAAATCTTATGGGACTTAACTGCTAAGGTCATCAGTCCCTAAGCTTACACACTACTTAACCTAAATTATCGTAAGGACAAACACACACACCCATGCCCGAGGGAGGACTCGAACCTCCGCCGGGACCAGCTGCACAGTCCATGACTGCAGCGCCATAGACCACTCGGCTAATCCAGCGCGGCGCCTATTTCTAACAAGGGAAATTCCCCATCACACCACTCAGATTTAGTGGTAAGATGGCCCAGTGGATAGCTCGCCATAAACTGATCACAGATTAAGCACGAAAACAGAACAAAGGCGTACTGAACTGTGAAAAAAAGCGAAACAGAAGCAGTGAACAATCCAAGCTCAAAATGTCCAACATCAAATGAATTTGACTACCCACGGCGTCGTGATGTGTAGTCACGGTGTCGGACTGTAGAAGGGGAGATCCGCATTCAAATCTCTCTTGTGCCCCATACTCTATTTTATTTTTCCCAAAATTATGAACTGTCTGTCCGGTTACTGACGTGTGTGTTCGCTGTATTAAAATTTGTGTCGGATCGTGGGACGCTAGCTGCGAGAGCGAAAAAGTTCGTTGCCCACCGAACCTGGACGCTGAAGTTGACTGATCAGCTAACCTGTTATGAAACCTCAACTATTGTGATATCTCTTCGTTCATTTGCGGGTTGTTGCTCCATGAGCCGTTCGGGCTAGCAGCAACGTATGATGTGTTGGAGTCGGCGAAATCTTGCAGCCGTCTTCCTATATCGTGATTAATTGTTAAATTGACTGTTACTTGCCAGTCAAGTGCACCAGCGGTTTTTTCTGCCCTGTGGCCGTTAACGCCCCAGTTACCTGCCCTGCTCGTTAGCGTAGTTTTCCGGCAGCGTGCCTTTCCTCGTCGTGTTGATGCTATGCGGACGGCGTGTAATTCAACAGCCTTTTTACGTTGTTTGGTTAACATTTTGCTTAGAGTTGTTATTGTCCCCATGGCTGTTTTTAGACGCCAATTTCTGAAGACGTAGTACTGTTCGTATCCTCGTCCTCGTCCGATATTTTCCACCGTTGTGCCGTTAGTCGGACGAAGGGAATTGGTTAAATTGTTGGTCGGTCCTTGGGCCGTCCCTAGTTTGGGTTGCCATCCGATTATTTAACTTCAATTATTGGCTGCCTGTCTCACCTCACCTTACGTTTGAGCTACCTTCTCAGGCCGACCCTTGGAACAGTTCTGAGCACCACTTATTCTGTTTGTTTTAGATTGTGATTTTCATTTTAGTTTGAAGTATTGTGCAAGGCCTTCGGCCGCGTATTAATTCAGTTCTTTTTAAATTTTACATAAAGGGCTTCAGCCGCGTTAAATTAAAATATCGGTTTTATTTAAAAAATTTTTTTTCCTTAAAACTTGTTATATCTGAAATTGTTTGTAATTCAGGCCATAAGCCGAGGATTTACGTGAACCCCTTTTAATAAAGCCTTCAGCCGTGTGTATTCTTTAAAGGAAAATGTTTTATAAGAAGGAAGGGTGTTATTTCAAATTGTTTGTCTGACTTGTTGTTCAAGCCTTCAGCCACTGGTTTAAATTTGTTTGTGTCCTTCAGCCGTGCAATGAGTTAATATTTCTTTAACTAGGCTTTTGGCCATTCTGTTGTAAGTTTAAGATGAAATTTCGTGGTTAGAAAAAATTGTTTATTAATGTGTTTTGATTGTAGTTGTCCTTCAGACGTGTAGTGCAGGCCTTCAGCCGATAATTGTTTTCAATTGCATTTTTTAAAATATTTTTATCTTCAATTTTTAATTGATTTTGATTTCTAAGCCAGACCTTCAGCCATTCTTGTTTTTGGTGTGGTTTTGGGCCTTCAACCCAGAAAGCTTCTCAAGCTTTCTTTAACTATGCCTTCAGCCATATTGTCTAATTGTGATCTTTTAAATCAATGTGTAAATAAGTAGTTCTTAGAAAAATAAAGTTGTGTGTTTGTTTGTGCAACTCACAGTAACTATTTATGGCCCCATCAACAATTTTATTCTGTGCACTCCCTCCGTACCTACCAACCTGGTTTCATTAGCAATAAGAAAAATCTACATAAAGACCTTAATCACTTACCTTGGTCCAAAAAGGGGTCCAGAAATCAGGAACACACGTTTTCAATCAATTGCAGCAACTATTAAAAACTTGGTTTCAGATAAAGCACGGTTCAAACAGAGTTTGAAAGACTTCTTGATGGGCAACTCCTTCTACTCTATGATGACTATCTTAACAGAGACTGTTAAGCCAGCTTAAGTAAAAATGTCTGTTAGATTTGTCTTGACAGCACTTGGTCACAACAGTCAAGATTAGTTATATTGTGTGCGATAAATTTATTAATAGTGCATAACAATGTTGTCGATAATTCTTCCGGGTTATATGGCCGTGGTCCATGGAATTCTTCTATTCCTAACGTTTCGTCCAACGTAGTATTGGACGAAACGTTAGGAATAGTAGAATTCCATGGACCACGGCCATATAACCCGGAAGAATTATCGACAACAGTACCATTCGGTAGTGAAAGCCTTCAGTGCATAACAATGTTTCATTCTGACAGTGTGTTAATTCTGTCAATATTAGCTGTTACAGTCGATCGCATTTTTTTCGCCTATTTCGACAATCTCCTGTAAAATGATGAGGATAGTAAGCATTATATTCAAATGTTTTATGTTTTTATGTTATACTTTGTGACATGTTCCACACTCACGATAATCATAAAAATTTTTGGGTCTATGGAACGAAAACTGAATCTAATCTAATCTCTTCAACCACGAGGTCCTGGCTCTTGCAGTTAGCTCGATGCTACACATCTTGAACTTGAACCGTTCACTGTTTCTATTTTGCTTCTTTTTTCAGAGTTCAGTACACCTTGTTTCGGTTTTCAAGCTTGATCTGTGTTCAGTTTTTGACGGGCTGTCCAATGGGCCATTTTACCACTAAATCTGAGGGAGGCTACAATGGGGAGTTGTATTCACTACCGCCTTACGGGACGTGAATGGTAAGTACGCATTTTAATAGCTTGTATACAGATAAATTAATATTTTTGTCTGTGACGTCTTCTCCTAAAATTAATAAAAGTGTCATACGTCGCTTCTAACCACAGTATTTGCGAGATTTTCCTTGGCTGAATGGCAAATGCCAGAAGTGGAAACCTCCTCCCAAATATTCTCAGTTTGGATTTCCTCTGCTCCCCTTATTAGGTTGGCTCGTCTGGTGTTAGCTGAAAATACCTTGACTATACAGTGGGTCAGAAGTCGAACAACCCATTCCACTTTTAGTGGTAGAGAATGGAAGAAAAATGAATCTCCAGGAAGACAGTATTTGCCATGGCAGATCTGATGATTGTGTATAATAATTTTTATTTAGTGTACGTGAAAATGGCAGAGAGCCAAAATTTTTCAATTGTATTGAGAATAAATCAGTAAGTCGAGAGTTGAAGCTGATTGAAAAATATAGTTCTGACTAGGAAATAAGCCAGTGAGATTTCTAATGTTTACGTTATGATGTCTAAGGACTTTCACCTGTAA
Organism: Schistocerca americana; assembly: GCF_021461395.2. Classification (NCBI taxonomy): domain Eukaryota; kingdom Metazoa; phylum Arthropoda; class Insecta; order Orthoptera; family Acrididae; genus Schistocerca; species Schistocerca americana. The sequence continues at coordinate 296,248,686 of NC_060120.1, forward strand.
TCTAGAGGACCTATTTTCAGAGACCTTGTGCTGTGTTGAGTACTATCAGACATGCCATTTTGGAATCTAAATGAAGTTTAAAGTGCGAATATTATCATACCTCAAGCCTCAGAGCTGTATGAAAATGTGGTGCGCATATAGGGACTATTTACGAAGACTAGATGGCAGCTACTGAAACACAATTTGTATGTTGAGTTCTCCCGTGAATAAAAGGACTCCTTTACCATTGTCAATTCATAAAGCTAAACACAAAAGAAGTAATTGAGAAATAAGCTTTAGCTTCGTCACTGCAGCTCCCACGAGAAAAAAATGTAAAATTGCCGGCAGCTCGTGGTTCCCAGTGTATTTCAAATGGCACTGGCAAAATTGTTCGCCAGCTATGCTTCCCGGAAACAACGGTGGCCAAAGTTCGGAGAGCCATACGACCGCGACGTAACGTACGAGGGCAACCGGTGGTTCACCCGGGCGTCGCGAGCGTGGAATCCGGTATAATGGCGGGGCAAGGCGAGGCAAGGAGAAGCGTTCGAGTCGTTTATGGGGACTCGTAAAGTTTAGGGCCGTCGTAAAGCGGACTGGCGGTGGCCGCACGTGAGGCGAAGGGCGGGGGCGGGCTGGCAGTTGCCTGCAGGAGAGGTGACTTCCTTACTAACGGGGTTGCGTAGTGACGTCACGTCGAGGGCGCTTCAAAGTAAGCTGGCGCCGTTGGTTTACTATTCATTTCTACAGTCAGGGTCGTGCTCAGGGTTTGGCGAGACAGGTTCCCGCCAAGGACGGAGGCATAGAGGGGGCGCAAAAACAAATCCGGGGAGCGGAGGGAAAGGAAGAGAGCCGCTATAAGAATTAGGGGAGGTGTGTGAGGCAGGAACCTTTCGTGTTATTCTCTCAGCCCGCGACCGAGAACGCACGCCATTTACACAGTGGCATTTCGTCCAAGTAGCATCGTAAAGAAACGAATACTGCCAAACAGACGTCATAACATGGTTTATGTGGCAACAGTGCACTTGGTCCACATGCGCAACACTCATTTCACAAAACGTCAAGCACGGGGCCAACAAGATATACGACCCCTGTGACATGTGACACTACAGGTCTTACGACTTGCAGTGAGGAGCCAATTACTGTTTGGGACCACTTTAATACTTCGTAGTTCCGCGGTGAAACTTCACGTTCTCGATATCAAACGACAAAATTAAAGAATTTGTTGGGTATCTTTTCATTGACAAACTAATTTCCCGCCTGGCCCCGGACGTAGCCGAACGTTCGCGATGTATGTCGGGCAACGCGACTAGTGTGACGTCACAAGTCTGATACGCAGGGGGGGGGGGGGGGGGAATATTTCCCTTGCGACCCGTTCATGCCCATGTGACGTCATTTCGACGCCTCAAGCAGTCTCAAATACAGCGGGTACTGCTGTCGACTTTCCATAGTGTCCGATGTGAGGTACTTGGGGCTCGCCATATTGTATTCGTATGAACACTTTTGTGTTTCATGTTATAAAAACACATCGTTCTTGGTACTACTTGTATAATCAAATGTCGTATTAATGATACATTGGCGGATAAAGGTGTAAGTTCAGCATAGAGACAAATGTTCCGTTAGGTCCACAGGGTGTAGTAATAAGCGTCAAGTTATGAAATTAACGAAGCAGCAGTTTCGGGGCCAGCCGTTTCTAATTTTTTTCCGACTCCGCATTTCAAAAATATTCTGTGACTTCCAGCCTTGTATATATATATATACACTCCTGGAAATGGAAAAAAGAACACATTGACACCGGTGTGCCAGACCCACCATACTTGCTCCGGACACTGCGAGAGGGCTGTACAAGCAATGATCACACGCACGGCACAGCGGACACACCAGGAACCGCGGTGTTGGCCGTCGAATGGCGCTAGCTGCGCAGCATTTGTGCACCGCCGCCGTCAGTGTCAGCCAGTTTGCCGTGGCATACGGAGCTCCATCGCAGTCTTTAACACTGGTAGCATGCCGCGACAGCGTGGACGTGAACCGTATGTGCAGTTGACGGACTTTGAGCGAGGGCGTATAGTGGGCATGCGGGAGGCCGGGTGGACGTACCGCCGAATTGCTCAACACGTGGGGCGTGAGGTCTCCACAGTACAACGATGTTGTCGCCAGTGGTCGGCGGAAGGTGCACGTGCCCGTCGACCTGGGACCGGACCGCAGCGACGCACGGATGCACGCCAAGACCGTAGGATCCTACGCAGTGCCGTAGGGGACCGCACCGCCACTTCCCAGCAAATTAGGGACACTGTTGCTCCTGGGGTATCGGCGAGGACCATTCGCAACCGTCTCCATGAAGCTGGGCTACGGTCCCGCACACCGTTAGGCCGTCTTCCGCTCACGCCCCAACATCGTGCAGCCCGCCTCCAGTGGTGTCGCGACAGGCGTGAATGGAGGGACGAATGGAGACGTGTCGTCTTCAGCGATGAGAGTCGCTTCTGCCTTGGTGCCAATGATGGTCGTATGCGTGTTTGGCGCCGTGCAGGTGAGCGCCACAATCAGGACTGCATACGACCGAGGCACACAGGGCCAACACCCGGCATCTTGGTGTGGGGAGTGATCTCCTACACTGGCCGTACACCACTGGTGATCGTCGAGGGGACACTGAATAGTGCACGGTACATCCAAACCGTCATCGAACCCATCGTTCTACCATTCCTAGACCGGCGAGGGAACTTGCTGTTCCAACAGGACAATGCACGTCCGCATGTACCCCGTGCCACCCAACGTGCTCTAGAAGGTGTAAGTCAACTACCCTGGCCAGCAAGATCTCCGGATCTGTCCCCCATTGAGCATGTTTTGGACTGGATGAAGCGTCGTCTCACGCGGTCTGCACGTCCAGCACGAACGCTGGTCCAACTGAGGCGCCAGGTGGAAATGGCATGGCAAGCCGTTCCACAGGACTACATCCAGCATCTCTACGATCGTCTCCATGGGAGAATAGCAACCTGCATTGCTGCGAAAGGTGGATATACACTGTACTAGTGCCGACATTGTGCATGCTCTGTTGCCTGTGTCTATGTGCCTGTGGTTCTGTCAGTGTGATCATGTGATGTATCTGACCCCAGGAATGTGTCAATAAAGTTTCCCCTTCCTGGGACAATGAATTCACGGTGTTCTTATTTCAATTTCCAGGAGTGTATATCATCTGGTAAAACACAGGCCGGCCTCTGTGGCCGAGCCACTCATAATAAACAGCACAGAAAACTGACACAGTTGCAACACAATTAAAAGGTAACTTGCTCTCAGCCGTCTATAAAGCATAAAAGCAAAATTTACAAGTCAGTTCTTTCTTGACACTGCTTTGCGAAACAAGAATGTCTTCAAGTAAAGTACATTTTTAACCACCAATATGACATTTTTCGTCATTTTATTAGAACAAATTGTCCCAATACCGACGCATTTTCGAGAGATCCTCAAGGTGCTGATGTGTTGAAACAGCATTTATTCTTAGAATACAAATTAAATGAGCTGCCCATAATGCTCGAAAGTTCTCAACTGGGGAGAGATTCGGCAGAATAAAAAGAAACGTCAGCCCACATCATCATCTCTCCTGGATGTCAGGTCGTATGGCGGTCGACAGTCAGGTTGGTACCCCACCGCTCTCCGGGGTATCCCCAGAAACGTCTTCACTGGTCGTAGGGGCTCATTTCATACTGAGACTCACCACTGAAGAAATTGTACCCCAGTCAATGAGATTCCAGGCCAATACTGTCTCGGTACACGATGCTAATAGATTATTACAATCAGGAAGTTGTCCTAAAACCAGACCTTCACATGGTTTATTCATTTTTTGGCATTTCACCAAACCTGGTCTGAGACAACCATGGGTTCTGTTGCTTCAATAATCCTATTGAAACATACAAAAGTCTGTCAAATCCGATGGCACTTTTGACTAGTTACGCTTCCCGATTCTAAACATCACAAGATCATAACAAAGCTACACAAACCATAAAAAGTTCCCCTGTTTTTCACAGACTAAGATGCACTTCTTTTCCACAAGCCAACGCTGTGCGGATAAGCTATTAAAATTCCTATTTTATACAATTTTTCCGACAGGCTCCGTCCAGAAGGAACATCAGTGAGTCCTAGAAGTTTGTTTTCCTATTAACTAAGCGCATTACAAGTGCGCCAAGTTTCGAGGAACCCATAAAAGAGCTGACAGCCGATGTAAGCGATCCACAGCAACAAAAAATGCGGAACATTGGTAACTTCCAAAAGTTACAAGAAATTGCCACACTGTGTTTCAGCTTTCTTTCCTTCTGCAACTACTCTTGTTCCGTGACGTAACGCGTTTCTCGTTTACAACCAGTCTGTGTGCTAAGATTCAGTCGTGGAGCGAATTGTAAACCACAGCTCTCACTGTGGCATTGGAATGAAAACTCTGTACTCAAGAAATTGGAGGGGGCGCAGCTGTGACCTAACGATTAGTTCCTTGATTGACAGGTCGACTGGTATGAATGGTATGGAAATATGTAGTGTCCTGCGGGCCACAATTACAATGTTACTGAAGCCTTATGACTCTGGAAAAGATGGGAAATCAACCTAAGAAAGATCGAACGTCGACGGCCATTTAAGTTAGTAACGCATCAGACCAACGATATCCAAAGGCACAGGATACTATAAGCTCAATATCTATTGTAATTCGCAGTTAAAATGATTCAAATGGCTCTGAGCACTATAGGACTTAAAATCTGAGGTCATCAGTCCCCTAGAACGTAGAACTACTTAAACCTAACTAACCTAAGGACATGACTCACATCCATGCCCGAGGCAGGATTCGAACCTGCGACCGTAGCGGTTGCGCGGTTCCAGACTAAAGCGCCTAGAACCGATCGGTCACACCGGCCGGCAGTTTGCAGTTAAAAATTGCATGGAAGGGAATTTGCTCCCTAATTTCGACAAATCGGTTAAATATAATGAATTGAATACTCGATAAGTTACGTGCTGCATCTTACCAGACCAAAGGAGATTGCGCAGTGGTTGGCACAATGGACTCGCATTCGGGAGGACGACACGCCTTTTGTGTGATTCCCACACAGCGAGAGACAAAGCTTTTCTCGTCAGGTTGCCTTGCTTGGCATGAAATACTATTAATACAATGTCGGTCTTTGACAGTACAGGCAGGTTCAAAAATGGCTCTGAGCACTACGGGACTTAACATCTATGGTCATCAGTCCCCTAGAACTTAGAACTACTTAAACATAACTAACCTAAGGACATCACACAACACCCAGTCATCACGAGGCAGAGAAAATCCCTGACCCCGCCGGGAATCGAACCCGGGAACCCGGGCGCAGTACAGGCAGGTGTATATAGTAAACCTTACAGCTGGGTTATATCGTAATCACAGTTTTGCATCATCGAAATAAAGGTGTATTGTATTGCTTAGGAGATGTAAGACGGATTTTTAAAAGTTGATATGCAAACAAAATGCATTTCGCCCCGCCAGAATTTAAATCTTACAGACCTGTGTTCAACTTCTTAGGCATCTTGAAGTATCTATTATAATTTAATTTTATCCATGACTGGCAGTTACAAACGTGACTGCATTCAGCATGTGTGAAGTACACCTCGCCCCTTCAGTCACAAATACTCATTACGCTGAAGACAAGAACTATACCCCCCCCCCCCCAGCTGCTTTGGAACGCACTTGAAGTCATCTCGCTCAATGCGTGCGTGAGTTCTTAAGGGACCAAACTGCAGAGGTCACTGGTCCCTAGACTTACACACTACTTAAACTAACTTATATTAAGAACAACACACACCCATACCCGAGGGAGGATTCGAACCTCTGACGGGAGGGGCCGCGCAATCAGTGACATTGCTCCTCTAACCGCGCGGCCACTCCGCGCGGCTCATCTCGTTCAAGTATGAGAACTAATCTATGAATCAAATTCCGCCTATACGATGGAACCAAAGGTCATCAAGTAGTATAATAAAACATAATTCAGGAGGTATGATGTCATAAATATTGCGATGTGTGAAAAATTAGATTTTGCTTAAAACTGAGCACAAGTTATCCAGACTACACTCTTCCAATGTCTGATAACCGACTTCTAACAAATATTAAACATAATTTCAGACTTTTTCTAAACGTCTTCTACCTTACATGCTAAACGTCAAATATTTAAAATGTTAACATTATTTGTAAAGTTGTCAGATGTTTAAGGTTTTTTGTGGATGGGAGTTCGATTCTTTAAAAAATTGGGTGGGGGTTTGCTACCGTAGGTGTTGGTTACCTTGAAATAAATTGTAGTAGAATACAGTGCCGTTTCAGTGTTCTTTGACGCAGAACTGCTTTACCATGAAGCGTAAGAAGAATCTATTAATACGATTTAAGGTGATAGTTGTCTATCGGTTATAGTTCATAAAGTAATAGCTTTCCATTATTTAGACGAAATTTTTCACCACCAGTTATCAGACAACAGATAAAAATAGTCGATACGAACCCGACGCATAACTTTAAGTGGTGGAAAAGGAATTGAAGCAGGTTGCTTTTTTATGAGAAATTCACAGTTATCAGTGGCTTTATACTCACAAATTTGATGCTGACGTTCAAAAATGGCCATGAGCACTATGGGACTTAACATCTGAGGTCATCAGTCCCCTAGAATTTAGAACTACTTAAACCTAACTAACTTAAGGACATCACACACATCCATGCCCGAGCCAGGATTCGAACCTGCGACCGTAGCAGCAGCGCGGTGGACTGAAGCGCCTAGAACCGCTCGGCCACAGCGGCCGGCTTACGTTCTGCATTTACATTGTTCCTGCGCTGCTATCATCTGTTCATATGATTTTGTGACAAAATAAACTCAACCATGCAAAATTTCCGTTTTTTGCTTTAATTTTGGACACCAGTATAGATATAGACATATTAAAAACTCAGATACCCAGTACATTTTAATCAAAATCAATCCAAGACGCAACAACTTATTCTTTTTAATTCTGGTTACCAGTTTCCGTCTATAAATCGTCCTCAGACCGAGGTTTAGATGATAAGGGGAGCTTTAGCACGGAGCCTCTGTGTAGTCCCGACTGATACTTGTCACGAAATACCTTGGTCTGATCGGGTTGTTTTGAGGAAGGAGACCAGACAGCGAGGTCATCGGTCTCATCGGATTAGGGGATGATGGGGAAGGAAGTCGGCCGTGTCGTTTCAGAGGAACCATACCGGCATTTGCCTGGAGTGATTTAGGGATATCACGGAAAACCTAAATCAGAATGGCCGGACCCGGGATTGAACCGTCGTCCTCCCGAATGCGAGTCCAGTGTCTAACCACTGCGCCACCTCGCTCGGTTCCTTGGTCTGAAGATGGTGTTATGGGCTGACCTTTGAAAAGGCTCATGGGAACATTATTGATCGAGAGCACAATTTTTTCGCTGGTACAAATCATTTTTGGAAGGCCGCGAACAAGTTAAAGATGAACCTCGCTCAGGGAGACATTCAGCTTCAAAATACAACCAAAACGTCGTACTGTGCATGCTCTTGTGAGATCAGACAACTATTAGCAGTAAGGATGATCAATGACCTGATGCCGGCCGCTGTGGCCGAGCTGTTCTATGCGCTTCAGTCCACCGCGCTGCTGCTACGGTCGCAGGTTCGAATCCTGCCTCGGTCATGGATGTGTGTGATGTCCATAAGTTAGTTAGGTTTAAGTAGTTCTAAGTCTAGGGGACTGATGAGTTCATATGTTATGTCCCATGGTGCTTAGAGCCATTTGAACCATTTTTATGACCTGTTAAATACTTTCACTGTACATCAAATTTCTGTCGAAACTTTGCACGTGCGGAGTGTTTGTGCCACAATGGTGCCGAAAAACCTCACCTCTGAACAGAAGGTCAATCGGACAAAAGTGTGCGTTTATGTTCTTGAAACGACTGCCAATGACCATGAACGGTTTTTTCGTGTGATCACATGTGACGAATCCTGGATTTTTATGTACGATGTGAGGAATTGTACATTGAGGCATCTATTCGACCGAGAAAAACTCGAACGAACAAATCAAAGATCAAAACAATGCTGATTTGCCTTTTTGACAGTAGAGGTATCTGGCATAAAGATTTTGTCCCTACAGGACAATCTGTCAACCAATTGTTTTACAAAGATGTCCTTGATAAGCTCAGGAAAAGTGTGAATCGCGTGATACCGGACACTGCAGACAGGTGGATGGAAATGGAAATGAGCGTTTGGCGTCAATGGCCGGGAGGCCCCTCGCGGGGCAGGTCCGGCCGCCATATCGCAGGTCTCATTACATTCGGCGCCACATTGGGCGACCTGCACGCCGGAAGGGGATGAAATGATGATGAACACAACACAACACCCAGTCCCTGAGCGGAGAAAATCTCCGACCCAGCCGGGAATCGAACCCGGGCCCAGAGGACGGCAATCCGTCACGCTGACCACTCAGCTACTGGGGCGGACAGACAGGTGGATGCTGCACCATGACAACAGGCATTCCTGTTGTTCCACAATCCCCTTTCCATCTGATCTCTGTGACTTTCTTCTTTTCCAGAAATTGAAAAAGTCTTAAAAGGACATCATTTTAGGACTTCAGGTAGCATTCGAAAGAATGTGACCAACATGTTAAAGACCCTACCAGTTGAAAATTTTGAGCGCTGTTACCAAGATTGGTAACAACGACCCCGCTGGTGTATAGCTGTCAAGGGGGAACTACTTTGAAGAGGACAACATTGTTGCTGGAAAAACTAAAATCTTTGGTACGTAAGAAACCAGTAAAACTACTTTTCTCACACACCTATTACATAACAATCTTTGTATAGTCAGAAACTGTCGCTAATGTTACGTGGACTGTCTGTTCAATTTTAAGTTGCCTAATGATGGTCTAGAAAGCCTAAAGCCAGTTCACAGCGAAATAATTTGGATTTAGATTTATGATATACTAGTTGTTACCTGTGACTGCGCTCGCATTGTTATGATGGCTCATGCTGAGTAAGCAAGATACTGTGCGTTCAATAATATCAGCTGCCCTCACTTGTCTGCCGCTTCGGATGAGCTTAGCACGTGTTGTGCACCCTGCTCTCCACCCACCCAAGCTGTCTCAACGCATGACGCATTGGCACTTGCAGTATCGCTGCCCAGCATTGGGTGCAGAGGATTCTGGGCAGGAGCGTGCGTCTGTGCATCGTGCTACTGAAGTAGCTATACATTGTACAAAGTGTACATTATGCAACAAATAGCGTGCAAGTATGGATTAAACACACTGAAGATAGTGCAAGCGCTGTATTCATTAATTGCAATCGTATCACGTAGTACATATCAACCAATAAGAGCGTTTTCACAATATGATAAAGTTCAAAAGTCAAAGATTACCGCAAAGGGTAAATATTTTTCCCTAATTTGCGCTATATTCTTAAAATCAGTAGGTGTCTTGTGGTACATACTTTCTGAAGTAACCTGTGCCGTTTCTCAGTGTTCACGTTATATCCATACCAAATTTCATCGAAGTTACTTCAGCGGGTTAGTCGTGAAAACGCAACAGTCAGATTTACTGTCGCATTTATAATATTAGGGTGGATAAAACTTTCAATTACGATAGCTTTTTCCTGTTATCCAATTTTTATGAAATAAAGCCTATATGGCGTCACAAGCTATGCTCTAGTTCTTTCTGAAAACTCCATGAAAATTCATGTAGCACTTTTGGCGATTAGCGTGATCAAACACAGAAACAGACAGACACAACTGTTCTACAGATTTATTCTTAACATAGATTTTTGATTGTGTATGACCAGCGAATAAATGAATCTATAATACTTCATAAATACTGCACTACTATAGTGGGAATATCATCTAATTAATTATAAAGCGTGTGGAAAATTCACAATTTTAGCGGTATTTAAGTTTGTTATTCGTGTCCAGTAGATCTTCAGGAACACTCGTCAAGAATTAGCGTGCCTCACGTCACCGGTTTAGAACCTTCTTCGATAAAGGAATTTTCAAGAATTTGTTCCTATCTCGCAAAAATACAAAGGCATTTAACACTCACAGAGGTCTTTAAGAATTTAATATGAGATTAACTAGTCACTGTTGTGGTGTCATTATGAAAAAAAAAAAGATTTTGTGCCATTTGGGCGATGTACATGAATTTAATATGCTGAAAAAATTAAGTTTGCCTGTAGAACATGTAGAATATAGGTGTTAAAAACGCAAAAAGAATCAAAATTAAATATAACGAGCGGGGCTTAATTAAAGCATGTAACAAAGGTGAATACAACGAAAGTATTAGTTTAATGCAGTAAATTTGCAAATGATGGTATGAAGTGAGGCGGTAGTTACAAAATACTCGTTTATTTAGTGGCCGGTAAAGGGCTGCTTCGTCACGAACAAAAAGAGTTTGGCAGCCCGGTAACCACGCTCAGTGGTAACGGAGCTCCGATGCTGTGTTGCACGCTACATTCTCGCTCGAAAGGATCTGCGTCTCCTTGAAAGCATCCAACCAAGAAATGAGAAACGGAACAGTGCCTGTAATAGCTGAGTTTAGCCGACGCTTGGACAGGCAGATACTCCGAAGGTCACGCCTGCAAAAAAGTAGTGAATCAGAACGCTCGCAGAGTCACCCAAAAGTGTGAGAGAGTTTTCGTCTGCCACGGAATACGAAAAGCGATGAGATAAATTGGCTGAATAATAAACTTGCGATGCCTAAATTGTGTCGCCGATAATAAAGGTGCCAAGTTCTTTGTCTCAGCGCACAGCTCTTGAACAAAAACAGAAGGAAGCAAGATAGTAATCTTGTATCGATTGTAAGTCTATTACAGCCGAAACGTTAGCTTAGTTGGGGGTGACTGGGAACAGGGAATTGCCCTTTCTCACATCTAATAACCTTTCCAAAGGTTCTCTTAAGTGATTGATGAAAACTAAGGAACATCTCAATCAGAATGGTCAAATAGGAATTTGAACCCTGCTTGTCTCAAATGAAGTCGTGTGTCCTTAGCAGTGCGCCAGAGCGCTGAGAGAGAAATTTGGAACCATTATGACGAATATCGCTAGACGCTACCGGAATGATTGTACAATGTTCTTCCCAAGATGACGAAGGAATAGCAGATCGTTCATGAAGTTTATAAACACTTGTTTAAAAAAGGATAAAGTCATTCATCAGTGAACGAAAAGCTCCTCCAACACTAGTATGGCCACTGAATTTGCCTGAATATATATTTTTTAGTTCCTTTTTTAATATTAGGTAACTGGCAGCAGTTAGGAATGCTAAACTGTGAAGAACAGAGCTTGACCCAAACACAAAACCACCAATACCAGCCTTTTTTTTTTTTTTTTGTCGTCGGTATTGATGACTGTTCTGTTGCAGGGTCAGCACTTCTTTCGCAAAAATTTTTTCGGACCTGTGACTCCAGGCAATCCAATATTAATGTGTAGAGGAGCACGAATAATCTTTAGACTATATCGGATGGAAGTCTAAGACACGCTCAGCGCATTTTCGCATGTCATTTGTTCTACGCAATTCTGATTACTGTTTACAAAACATATGAAACCTTCCCTTCTTCACATATCACCAGGAAAGGAGCGTTCATCATTCCTTCCATCTTGTGAGGATGTTATCATTACGCCCTCCAGTAGATGCATCGAGCAAGACCAAACAGAAACGCTCTGGACACTCCCGACGGTCGCACAGGCCATCTGTGTATCGAAGAAGACTGGTGTGGTAAAGCTGCTCCACTCCGATAAAGGCGAAAACATCACACTTCCACTGTTAGTGGCATGATATTCGAATCATTTTCGATATTTAAGCATGCAACCATAAATACCTACGTAATAGAGATACAGTATTCTAGCACATTCACTCGGCCTTTATACCTCGTTTACAGTGTCGTTAACTTTTTATTTTAAACAAACAACGGGCATCTGTTATAATGACAAACTAAATGTGCGTCCTTACAAAGTTACGAAACCCCATACATTGTTCGTCTCTTCATGTTGACGAAGATTATTTTCTAATTTCAGCGTGTCATAATTTTTGTGGCAGCCATTAATACCGCAAATTTAATAGCTTTATCATCAATTAATACAATTATCAATTAATACTTGTTTGACAAGTATCGGGAAAAAATCAGTTCTTTCTTTATGCGTGGAAGCAACTGTCAGTGTTTCGAAGTCCATCCAGTAGTGCTGCTGCTAAATGGAATGTGCAATATCACAGCAACAAAGGAAAAAATCAAACTGCAATATTCTATAATATAATATTTTTGATCATCAGCAGACGACAATGATAGCTAAACTGTACCATCACTGATAATTGGAAGGTCACTGGCCAACTCAACATTGAAGTGCAGTGTCACAAAAGACAAATATGTTCAAACTTCTGATTACAACTTTTTCGTCATCGTTGTTTTAAAATCTATCAATGTTTGTCATAAAAATGTCTTCAATAAAGGAGAAAATTTTCAAAGGCTATTATAATCAAGCATGAAAGTCTAACAATTCGTTATTTCATTATTTCTGTGTCATCGCTACTCTGTTACGGCTTAGGTGAAATTGATACCCCTGAGGCAGATGATATGTTTTTGGTGACTCTGAAGTTCACGAAATCACGGTGACTTCTTAGTCACATTAAGTGTGCCACATGAACATGAAGGTTAACACTATCTCAGCCCTGGCTGCGCTTCGTCATCAAATTTTGCTGTTGACAGTTGGTAGAGTGAAATGGTTGAGTGAAGCCTACCTGAAAGAGTCTTTCGTGCTGTATAATATCATTTTGTTAGAGACAAGAGGTAGATTTTACGCAGTTTGTTAAATACAACTGGTAGCTGCGTGAGAATAACGAAACATGGGGTATTTTCATGCCGGAGTCCTGTATCTGTAAGAAAGGTCCACTAATGGCTTTGCGTCCAATGAACGGTCTTAGCTATTGAGAAAGTGGTGGAACACATAATTTTCGAAGAGGGAATACTACTAATTGGGAAAACCTCAAGTACCCTACGAAGAGTGATAGAACTGAATTACTACGATCAGATATGCTGTGGCACAAACTTCTCATGGTATGACGAGGAGATTACAGGGAATCGTTTGTTATAAGAAAATTGGTGGCCTGACAGATGTGGGACGAATTATTTATCTAGCGCACTGAAACAGTGTTTGCAAAGAGTGAAACAATTTGAGCTGTGTGAAAGCACAGTAGCACGGAACGTCTGTTCTCCAGTTAGGTATGAGAAAGTGAACTGGGACAATGTTCAGATTTAATTGCCGTTGACTGGTGCTGGAATTAGAATTCCATGTAGAGGAATACAAGAACCAGAATGCAGGTTCATAACATTTGCCGCAGTGAGTTATTATTAATCTACACGTTAACTTAGAACCGCCGTAGCGAGTGAATAATTTGTCTTAACAACAACAAGTTTATAAGATAGCGTACAAACCTTACTGTTTAAATTTAACAACTACCTGTAAATGTGCATTATAACGATGTTTAAACGCATGTGATCACAGAGAGAAAATTACGAAAAAAAGTTTTTGAAAAAAGAAAAAAGCAGAGGAAGGCAAACGTTGCTATCCCGACCAAAATGTCGATAAAACTTGGCTTTTAGTGATCTTGTACAGAACCAGACATACGTAAGTAATAAAAAGCAGAAAAAGTAAAATCCCACTAACCTAAAAGACTGTAACAACAGGGTCGTGTTGAACAACAGCTTGAAACAGAAAGAGCTGCGTTGATGTTGACTGATCTGAAACGAAAAAAAGGAATTCACATTTTATTCGGATTGTAACACATACCTAACCATTGTGCTATTCGAAACCAACAGGAGATCGAAAGTTAAGCTTACTATTTAGTACGGTAAGAAAATAACAGCTTACTGATGAAATAAACAAGAGATTAATTTTTATATGCTCAGGTACATAAGGGGAATGTAAGAAAATAAATAAAGACAGAACATAGCATTATGAACGAAAAAATTCCATTAAGATATCGTATCAAAGTTTTCTTAAAACGTAAATTAATTACTGCTAAAAATTTCAACATCGGCTAAAATTCTATTACTAACTAAAATATAGTGAAGAATATGCCATATACAGAGCAAAAATTAATTTAAGTTTATTGCATTTAGAAATTATGTGCCTTCTCGAAGAAAAAAATTCTGGTCATTATTTAGTGAAAGTTCTCTTATGAGAAAAATAAATATGTCATGAGAAGATTGTCTTAAGCCTCTTAACAAGTGTTCGCGAGTAAGTAAATAAGTATAACAAAGATTATAAACAAAAATATATCATAACACAATGTATTTTCATACGCTCACGAATATGGGAGCCTACAAAAGAAGCTGCGCCAAAATTGCAATACGTAATCTGTAGGCAACTATCTACAACAGAAAAACACAACACAAACTATTATGTACGCACTCCAACGGCACTGCTAAAGAACTGTGGAAAAGTTGCAAAATCACAATATAACACTCCTGTTACATAAACAAATATATATAACACTGTTTGACGAGACCTGTTGAAATAAAAAATTCTGTCAGGTTGGTTGCGCAGACAAGAGATAGGAGACTGCTACTATAGAGCGGAACGTCATCTATACTAAACTTATGATTCCTAGCCATCAAATGGGAATAAATTGTAACTGCATTGCTGCTATCATCACTAAAGAAAATAAATGCAGAACTTGTCATGAACTAATCTGTACTTATTGTTCCAGAATGAAATTTTCACTCTGCAGCCGAACGTGCGCTGATATGAAACTTCCTGGCAGATTAAAACTGTGTGACTCGAACTCGAGATCTTTGCCTGTCGCGGGTAAGTGTTCCACGCACCGTTCATATACTATGAGGATTCCTTTTTTCCGCATTTGCCATTCTTCTTTCTACCTCTAAAGTCCGCAAGCGAAACCTAAAAAGAAAACCTGGTAAGCGGATGGGATGTAGTTTTCGCAGGCTTCGGAACGTTACCCTTCAAAAGATGGCTTCATGAGTTCATTTTCTGGCTGGAGCACTGCGGAAGCTAACGGAGCAGACAACAATTTCATTCCAGTAGTCGTCATAATGTGGTGCTGTTAGGGCGAAGATGATTTTTGACCTCTACTAGCTACATCCGCCATTCACGTTCACAAGCTTCGTTTAGCGCTTATTTTACACTAGCGGCAATTGCTGCAGTTTACCACAAAACACTGAGATTTATCGTGTGCTTGACAATTCACTATTACCGACTTCGGCTACTGCTATCTTCAGATTATAAAATATCCTGATGTAGGTATCAGAGTCAAAACTATGCATATATGTACACAGTAAGCGCAAAAATAAATAAATAAAATAAAACAAATAAATAAAAATAAAATAAAAAATGAAAAAGTGGTTAGCGTGGCCGCTTGAAAATTGTAAGCTTCATGTTCGAAACACGATTATTCTCTTTATTTATTTTATCATTTATCTAGCATGTCCGTAGAATGATGTTATATTTATTATGCAATATATGTGTGTTCGGTATGTTTAGCGGTTATAATATTTTTAATTTCTCATATTCAGGTACTTCCTTCGCATATCGATTCTTTCATTAATTGTTATATTTTATTCATATATTTACTCTTCAAGAAGATTTAACGTATTCCCTTAAACCATACCGATCATTCAAACATTCGAAACAGATATTCCGAACAAAACGAGCATCGCGAGGAGGCAGATTTGCCCAAGTGATTTCTTCGTATGAATCTCGCTCGGGAAAGAAACATCTTTAACATTGCTGAAGATTTCGCGCACTGACAATTATTTCGCGGCAAAACATGCACAATGGATCACATTTCCCGAAAACTGGCTCTTGCAGCTGATTATGAATCAAGATAGACCACAAGAATTTCATCGAAAACAATTTCAGATCGTTTATCCTTTTTTTAATTTATTCGCCTGACATTCAATTAGTAGACGAATAAGGACAGCGTTAAATCAATATATACTGGGCAACATTCCTGGAATAATCACCTACAAACATAGCCATATAAATCAAAAATAAAAACAAAAGTAATAATTGGGTTTCGACCACGGGGTCCAAAATTAAGAGGGTACGACACCATTCACTGTTCCACCATTTCGGCTGCGAATATCACCCTGCAAAAGGCATGTAAAGTACCTCGAAAAGAGAACAGCGAGGAGAAGGGGAAGAGTAAACATAAGGAGATCATAGTTATAACCAGAGTGAACCGTAGCACGCTTGACGTAATACGTTTCTACGATGAAAACATGACTGTAAGTAAGTGATTTCTATGGCTGGGCTGGTAATATGATTTTCTCGCGATAAGTGGCTGAATGAGACAAGTACTGCTTGAACTTAGAGTGTAATAACAACTTAATTTGAGAATTGCACATCGCCTACTTTATGAGCTTGTTTACGCCGCAACTGAGACCAGCAAAGAATGGCCTAGGTTCTCAGCTGCTTCGGCGTCCTGCCTCACTCAGAGGTGCAGCTTACTAACTAGCCGTTTTCAGAAAAATAAAAGATTTCATATAAAAATTTCTGTAAGTACGCACATTCTGAGAATCAATTTCGGTGTTGGTTTCCTCCAATTCTGGTGCTTTAATTTATCTCTTTCGCGGGTTGATTATATTTCCTTCGGATTCTTCCAATGAATCTCAGTCTGACAGCTGATTTTTCTATAAACTAAATTTGAAAATATACTAAAAAGGTCCTGTCTGCCGAAATCCATCTGTTCCATAGATTTTTTTTTAATTTGAACTTTATTTGCAGCTAATGGATAACATTGAGGGGGTGTGCAGAAATATGGAAAAATGAAAACCACAACACATTATCATGCCTAATACGGTGTTTAAAATCCGTTGGCATTTAAAACAACTTCCAAACAGGTCCTGCATGGCTTTCAAGACAATCTCATACCATTCTTCGTGCAAAATAGTGGTGATCTTATGTAACTATGATGGAGGTTGACAGCGATCACACAACCTTCTGGTAAATACACTGAAGAGCCAAAGAAACTGGTACAGCTGCCTAATATCGTGTGCGGCCCCCGCGAGCGCGCAGAAGTGCCGCGACACGACGTGGCATGGACTCGACTAATGTCTGAAGTAGTGCTGGAAGGAACTGACACATTCCTGCAGAGCTGTCCATAAATCCGTAAGTGTACGAGAGGGTGGAGATCCCTTCTGAACAGCACATTGCAAGGCACCCCAGATATACTCAATAATGTTAAGGTCTGGGGGTGTTTGGACGCCAGCGGAAGTGTTTAAACTCAGAAGATTGTTCTTGGGGTTTTCTCTATAGCAATTCTGGACGTGTGGGATGTCGCATTGTCCTGCTGGAACATCCCAAGTCCGTCGGAACGCACAACGGACATGAATGGACGCAGGTGATCAGGCAGTATGCTTACGTACCACCTCACCTGTCAGAGTCGTATCTAGACGTTATCAGAGGTCCCGTATCAGTCCAACTGCACACGCTCCACAACATTACAGAACCTCCGCCAGCTTGAACTGTCCCCTGCTGACGTGCAGGGCCCATGCATTCATGAGGTTGTCTCCATACCCGTACACGTCCATCCGCTCGATACAATTTGAAACGAGACTCGTCCGACCAGGCAACATGTTTCCAGACGGTGTTGAAGGGCCTAGGCGATTCGTAAAGTTTTGTATCGTGCAGCCATCAAGTGTACACGAGTGGGCCTTCGGCTCCGAAAGCCCGTAACGATGATGTTTCGTTGAATGGTTCGCACGTTGACACATGTTGATTGCCCGTCATTGAAATCTGCAGCAATTTGCGAAAGGGTTGCACTTCTGTCACGCTGAACGATTCTCTTCACTTGTCGTTGGTCCCGTTCTTGCAGGATCTTTTTCCGGCCGCTGTGATGTCGGAGATCTGATATTTTACCGGATTCCTGATATTCGCGGTACACTCGTAAAATGGTCGTACGGGAAAATCCCAACTTCATCGCTACCAAGGAATTCTGTGTTCCATCACTCTTGCGCCAACTATAACACCACGTTCAAACTCAATTAGATTTTGATAACCTGCCTTAATAGCAGGTGTAACCGATCTAACAACTGCGCCAGACACTTGTTGTCTTGAAAGGGTACAGCACCGCCCGACATTGAAAATAGGTAAAACATTCTTCGTTATTCTTGTCAGAACAACATATTTTTTGTAATAATAACTCAATTTCACTTAATACACCGAAGCCGGATACCAGTGTAGGAAAGAATGACAATTTATTTATTTAACTGATCACATGTGCACTCCCACAAAATAAATACCTACACCCAATTTGGTGAGATCTGTGAAATGAATGAACGTATGGTCGTCTGCTAACCGCAGGTAGTGAATGTGCAATATATGATCATCTTTGAGACGGTCCTTTGGTCACCTTTGGTGGAACCAAAGAGATGAAATTTACCTGAGCTTTGAGCGCCTGAAATGTGGCTGACCAATACGGTAGCAAGGTGCTCCCCCACCTTGATGGAGGTGCGAGCTGACCTGAAGAACGGCCATGTTTCAGCATTCTGGCGCTGGATTTTGGGTCGAAATTATGAGAGGCACCCACATGCCTTGCTCATACTGTGGCATCAAGCAGTCAGGCCCTCAAGATGAGTGGTCTGCCAAGCGTATGGATTTATTCATATTTCTCAGTGACTGGTTATGAGCTCTAGTATTCACAATTAAACTAAAAATTATTCTCATGTTTGAACATTACGCAACGGAAACGGATAACTCACTTCTGACTATTAGTAATTTACACAACTCTGATTGTTCACTACGCTCTGGCAATACCACATTTTCTTTCTTACCCAACGCCTTTGATCAGCACGTGGCCATCGCACTGAATATGAATGGCGCACACATTACAAATTCTGTGTATCGTGACTACACACTACTTGAAGAACAAGGCCACCAATCTTATCCTTTTCACTATCCTTTTTATTCCGATAAATTATATTATGATTCAAAGATTAAACACACCATTACATTTTATACAACAATTACACATGAGAAACGCCGCCCAGTGGGCATGGCTTTACATTGGTGATTCTCTATCTTATGGTCTCGTAATTATTTAACGCTACAGTGCACTTTCTGGATAGGATGGTGGATCTTTTGCTACATCTCACCCTTCGACTCTCACACCCATCATCACGAAAATTTCCTCCAGACCGAGCGGTACAAAAAGGATCATGCATAACCCACTGCCTCTGAACCTATCTTGCTACTCTCCCATGCAAACCACACATACTTAAATTACATGAAATACACCATACTGGCAACATTGAATACAACACAAGGAATAGTCACAACGTTATAATCACATCACTTTCAGCTTTCCCACTTCAATTAGTATTCATCCCAGTTTCACACGACACTGCCCCACTTCATAACTTTTCTTTCCTACTATGAACTCTGGAGAATATACGCACGTCTTCCTGTGCAATGCAAGCCAAGTGGCGTTGCTAGATACACTCCTGGAAATTGAAATAAGAACAACGTGAATTCATTGTCCCAGGAAGGGGAAACTTTATTGACACATTCTTGGGGTCAGATACATCACATGATCACACTGACAGAACCACAGGCACATAGACACAGGCAACAGAGCATGCACAATGTCGGCACTAGTACAGTGTATATCCACCTTTCGCAGCAATGCAGGCTGCTATTCTCCCATGGAGACGATCGTAGAGATGCTGGATGTAGTCCTGTGGAACGGCTTGCCATGCCATTTCCACCTGGCGCCTCAGTTGGACCAGCGTTCGTGCTGGACGTGCAGACCGCGTGAGACGACGCTTCATCCAGTCCCAAACATGCTCAATGGGGGACAGATCCGGAGATCTTGCTGGCCAGGGTAGTTGACTTACACCTTCTAGAGCACGTTGGGTGGCACGGGATACATGCGGACGTGCATTGTCCTGTTGGAACAGCAAGTTCCCTTGCCGGTCTAGGAATGGTAGAACGATGGGTTTGATGACGGTTTGGATGTACCGTGCACTATTCAGTGTCCCCTCGACGATCACCAGTGGTGTACGGCCAGTGTAGGAGATCGCTCCCCACACCATGATGCCGGGTGTTGGCCCTGTGTGCCTCGGTCGTATGCAGTCCTGATTGTGGCGCTCACCTGCACGGCGCCAAACACGCATACGACCATCATTGGCACCAAGGCAGAAGCGACTCTCGTCGCTGAAGACGACACGTCTCCATTCGTCCCTCCATTCACGCCTGTCGCGACACCACTGGAGGCGGGCTGCACGATGTTGGGGCGTGAGCGGAAGACGGCCTAACGGTGTGCGGGACCGTAGCCCAGCTTCATGGAGACGGTTGCGAATGGTCCTCGCCGTTACCCCAGGAGCAACAGTGTCCCTAATTTGCTGGGAAGTGGCGGTGCGGTCCCCTACGGCACTGCGTAGGATCCTACGGTCTTGGCGTGCATCCGTGCGTCGCTGCGGTCCGGTCCCAGGTCGACGGGCACGTGCACCTTCCGCCGACCACTGGCGACAACATCGATGTACTGTGGAGACCTCACGCCCCACGTGTTGAGCAATTCGGCGGTACGTCCACCCGGCCTCCCGCATGCCCACTATACGCCCTCGCTCAAAGTCCGTCAACTGCACATACGGTTCACGTCCACGCTGTCGCGGCATGCTACCAGTGTTAAAGACTGCGATGGAGCTCCGTATGCCACGGCAAACTGGCTAACACTGACGGCGGCGGTGCACAAATGCTGCGCAGCTAGCGCCATTCGACGGCCAACACCGCGGTTCCTGGTGTGTCCGCTGTGCCGTGCGTGTGATCATTGCTTGTACAGCCCTCTCGCAGTGTCCGGAGCAAGTATGGTGGGTCTGACACACCGGTGTCAATGTGTTCTTTTTTCCATTTCCAGGAGTGTAGATGGCTGACTCACCTTGCGTCACTCTCAGAGTATTATAGTTTGAATCAAGCGTCACACGGAAACATAACATGCAAAGTAATATTAAGAACATATTCGTCACACGCGCGAGTCCTCAACTGATACCATGGACAAGTACTTCTCTGTATCCTTTGTCTCATACACAGATTGAGACTCACACAGCACTCACTACGTGGGAGTACTCGTCTCTAATTTCAAGTCCTGCACACTCCATTCCTTAAATATTTCCAACTTATAGTACACACGCCTGTAATTCAGCTTAACCTTAGCACTCAGAAGTATTTCAACTTATTGCTACACGTGGTTTCATTGTGACCGTTGGTCACTTCCGAAGATTACTACGATCCCATTAATATTACCTGCCTGTCGTTTGATTCTGCCCCCAAAAGTTCCTGAAATAGAGAAATAATTATTCCAAACATCTCTTAAGTATTCCACATGCATACCATTCTCTCCACTCTTTTGTCTTTACAGAGCACACCTAAGACAGGTCTTACCAACACGAGATCCAGCGCCAGAATGCTGAAACATGGCCGTTCTTCAGGTCAGCCCGCACCTCCATCAAGGTGGGGGAGCACCTTGCTACCGTATTGGTCAGCCACATTTCAGGCGCTCAAAGGTCAGGTAAATTTCATCTCTTTGGTTCCACCAAAGGTGACCAAAGGACCGTCTCAAAGATGATCATATATGGTACATTCACTATCTGCGGTTAGCAGACGACTATACGTTCATTCATTTCACAGATCTCACCAAATTGGGTGTAGGGATTTATTTTGTGGGAGTGCACATGTGATCAGTTAAATAAATAAACTGTCATTCTTTCCTACACTGGTATCCGGCTTCGGTGTATTAAGTGAAATTGAGTTATTATTACAAAAAATATGTTGTTCTGACAAGAATAACGAAGAATGTTGTACCTATTTTCAATGTCGGGCGGTACTGTACCCTTTCAGTCTTATATAGGCGTTGCCGACCGGAGCGCCTTATTGTGCCTGTTTACATATCTCTGTATTTGAATATGCATGCCTATACGTTTCTTTGGCGCTTCAGTGTAATTTTCAGTAATGCTTAAATCTGATGACTGTGGTGACCAGGGGCTCACGAAGTCAGTGCTGGACGAAGCGAACTCTTTGAACAAGGCCCAGTCATCACCTTTGCGGGACAAACAGTGTACTTTTGTATGAATCTGATCAGCCAAAATGTTCACGTAATCACTGGCAGTATTGCGATCTTTCAGAATAACCATGGGGCTGCCCCGTTGGCTGCTCAAATCATCAGCAAATTCGCGCCACGTTTCGCTCTTGGCACGTAAACTCGACTGGAAGTTGGAAACTGTTTCAAATAAGACACATCGGACGAAATAACTTTCTTCCATAGCTCCACAGTCCAGGTTTTATGCACGTTTTCCTGTTACGGGCATTAGCATCACTGATGAGCGGTTTTGGAATTTCCTCTCGCCCGGCAGTTCGCTGCTTGTGGAACTCCCTTCGTGTTACTGTTGTGCTGACAGGGTTCGGAGTGCGACATTCAGTTCTACAATGACGATTGCAGCTGTCGTCCTCTTATTTTCCGTCACAATCCTGTTTAATGGCCGTCCGTCACGATCATTCAACGCATACCTTCCTGCGCGTTGTGGCCTAGCTTTCTCTATACAGTATAAATCTTCGATGCGGTGCCTCTTCAAACAACAAACGCTTCGGCTATTTAATTAAGGAGCCAGACGACACCAACAATTTTCCCACGTTGAATGCACTGAGGTCCGAGATAATGCGCTCCAGGGCTGACACTTGCAGCGTATTGATGACGTTGCAAAGACTCCGTTCCTGATCAAATATAACAGCACAACCTGCATTTACGTTTAAGCATGCATTTCTAGCGCCATTCCGCTATTTTTGTCAACCTACGTTCTTGTTTCTGGAACCAAATGGCTATACACTGACGGTAGTAAAATCGCAAGGCCCAGAAGGTTTTGTGCCACATAAACTTAAGTTGGTAGGGGTGTTTCGACATCTGAAAGATGATTTCTGCTCAGATTTCGCACCAGCCGAATAAGAGTGACACTAGCAGCTTCGCTATGAGGACGCTAGTCAGGTTTGTTTTAAATACACGCTGAAACAGTCGTGCTCGTTAGTTACCTTTGGGATTAAACGTGGTGAGTTATGTAATCAATAACGCCTTGAAGGCGACGAAGACTCCATTAGCAGTACCTCACTGTGTTTGAACGAGGTAGTGTAATTGGGCTACGAGAAGCTGCATGCTCCCTCTGTAATAATGCAGAAAGACTTGGCAGGAATGCAGCCACTCTACATGATTGCTGGCAGCTGGGACCACGAGAATGTACAGTCGCAAGCGGACCGGGCTCCCGACGGCCACGTTGCACTACCGAGAGGGAAGACCATCGTGTTCTGCCTATGGCTCTGGCGCATGGTACTGCATCTGCAGCGGCAATTTGAGCAGCAGTTGGCACCACAGTGACACAGCGAACTGCTACAAACCCCAGTGACGCAATGAACCGCTACAAATCTGTTACTTCAAGGATAGTTCAGAGCTAGACGACCTGTAGCGTGTATTCTACAGACTCCAAACCACCGCCATTTGCGACTAAAGTCAAGCGAAAAGTCAGTGGAAGGCAAGGCGGAGGTCTGTTGTTTTTATGATGAAAACTGGTTCTGCCTCTGTGGCAGATATGGCCGTGTATTGGTCCGAAGGATGCTAGTTGGCCTGCACGCCCCTGAGGTTCGAGTCCTCCCTCTGGCACGGGTGTGTGTGTTGTTCTTAGCATTAGTTAGTTTAAGTAGTGTATAAGTCTAGGGGCCGATGAGATCAGCTGTTTGGTTCATTAGGAATTCACACACACGTTTGGATGGGCTGCAACCAACCAGTCTGTGTTAGACACACGGGACCTACACCTGGGGTGCGATTTCGTATGACAGCAGGAACACTCTCGTTGCTATCCCACGAACCATGGCTGCTAATTTATACGTCAGTCTAGTGATTCAACCCATTTTGCAGTCATTCAAAATGGCTCTGAGCACTATCGGACTTCTGAGGCCATCAGTCCCCTAGAACTTAGAACTACTTAAAACTAACCTAAGGACATCACACACATCCATGCCCGAGGCACGATTCGGACCTGCGACCGTAGCGGTAGCGCAGTTCCAGACTGTAGCACCTAGAACCGGTCGGCCACCCTGGCCGGCGCGTTGTCATTCATGAACAGCATTCCAGGTGGTGTTTTCCAAGCGGATAAAGCTTGCCCACATACCGCTGTTGTAACCCAACATGCTCTACAGAGTGTCGACATGTTGCCTTTGCCTTCTCGATCACGAGATCTGTCTCCAGTAGAGCACATATGGGATATGATTGGACGACAACTCCACCGTCCTCCACGAACAGTATTAACCGTCCCTGTATCGACCTCCATCCCACAAACTGACTTTCGCTGCCTGTATGACACAAAGCATGCACGTTTGTGTGAAGCGTTCAACATTCTTACGATTACAGCGGTTATTACTGTACCAGCCCTTCACATTTGCAACGGCTTGCAATGTCAATCATTTGAATATTTTACCTAAGCAAACCTATTCCCGAAGTTTCATTACTGTACATTAATTATTTTTGGTATTGCGGCTTTTTACCGTCAGTTTAATTAAAGTGTCACTACTCACATAGGTCCACTGTGGGCCGCAACTATCGTATGAAAGCGAAACTTGGTAGATATTTGATTGCGTTAATGCGGAAACGATTTAAAAAAGTTTTTGAGGGTGGTGAGCCACAGTCAAACAATACTTTTTGAAAGGATACGTCGCCAATTGAATGTACACTTCGGGATTTTTCTTCTGCATAATAGAGATTTTCGCTTTCACGCTATTATCTCGTACAATTCTAAAAACAAGAATATACAGATAGTAAGACATATAGGAAAAACTAAAAAAATTAAAAAAAAATGTTAGGTACAAGTTGATATAAAATTACGAGATATAAATTACTTCTTAGACCATTAATATTATTTCAGTGTGCACTGTGGAGGATGGCAAATACACAGTTGAACAAATTTGCTTAACATTAACATAAGTGATACAAAATTACCGTCCTGTGGCATTAATATCAATGTTAAGCAAATGTTTTGAACTGTGTATTTGTCATCCAGTACAGCACACAGTGAAATGATGTTAATGATTTAAGAAGCAAGTGCATATCGTAATTTTATTTAGGTTGCATCTAATTTTTTTTTAAAATTTCATTTTTATATCTTACCATTTGCATGCTTCTGCATTTAACATTGTACTCGATAATGATGTCAAAGTCGAAATCTAGACAGCACAGAAGAAAAATACAGAAATATAGTCAAATAGCGGAGTATTCTAAGGAAACGATTTACTCTGGGAAAAATTAATTCCAATTTTGGCCACCAGGTGCATTTCTGAATGCAAGAAAGCCGTATAGAATTGTTTCCATACCTAATTGATAAGGAACTGGACGTGGGCGGATAAAGCTGAACAAATGACAAAGGCATAATATTGATTTTGTTATTACCCGTCGTTTACACAGTGTGTTCAATATGAGCAACGTAGACGTCGAGCAGATGCTGCATCCGTTAAACGACGTGGTTAACAATTGCTCGCAACCGTTCCGGTGGAATCTGAGCAACGCTTTCCTGTATACTGGTCTTCAAATCAGGTAGCGGCCGAATATGTCCCTGGTAAACGCGCTCTCTTAGATATACCCAGAGCCAAAAGTCACATGGATACAGATCAGGTGATCTTTAAGGCCATGCGTCTGGGAAACCTCTGGAGATGGCACTTCGTGGAAAGGTGCATTAAGCAAGGGACATGAGGTATTGCCCGTCTTGCGTGAAAACAGTGGTTTCGACAAAGTTGCGCTTTTCCGAAGAAGCAATCACATGCTTTGCAAGGAGTTCTCGATAACTTGTAGACGTCACGGACCTCCTGACAGGCCCTCTGGGTGTATTCTCTTCAAAGAAGAGTGGACCGAGAACAAAACTGCTAGTGAATCCACACCACACCACACAGTCATATACGGCGAAGGTAACAGCTCTTCGTGCACAACATGTTGCTTTAATAGTACCCCAAATTTGGCAGTTCTGCGTATTCACTGCACCCTGTAGTGTAAAATGTCCTTGTCACTCTATAGAATATTGCCCAGCCACATGTAATCATCTTTGATCCGCGACAGAAATCGAAGAGCAAATTCAGAACGTTTTTTTCGGATAATGAGGTTTCAGTTGCTGCAATATCTGGATCTTGTACGGTTACCAGTGTAAAATAGACCGCAAAACGTTTCCTATTGTTGACCATAGGATGGAAAATTCTCGTGACGCTGCGCGAGTACTAGCACTACCCGGGGCACGTACTGTATGGTCAGTTGCAGCAACAGCAAGCTCGTCAATAACTTTCACCGGGACAAGTCGCCTTCCCCTTCCAGCTGCCACACCAAGCTCACCCGTGGTTTCGAATTTAATTATCATCTTTTTTAAACCATTTAATGAAATCGGGCCTATCCTCAGACCTTTCAGTCGGGGTTACTTTCTCAATGCAGCACTGTAAATGCTGTCTTCCCCATAAAAGAGTTTCACTAGCAGAGCGCGGCGCCCTCTTCTTGATAGCCATACTGTTCACTCGTTATGATTTTTCAGATGACAGCGTATATGTCTTACCGTCAAGGCAAAGAGTGTACAGAACCAGATTTGCATCTGGTGGCCAAAATTTGAACTAATTTTTTTCCAATGTAAATCGGTTCCGGATTAACGCGTTAGTATATCGGCCAAATTTCGCTGCCCTACGATAATTTCAGCCCACACTGGACCTCCGACATTAGCTGCACTACGCAAGTTAATATTCTTTTCTGTTATGCGAGCTAATCTGTAAATTAATGTAGGTTGATTCTTACAAAGAAGAAGACAGCAATCAGCCACTATTAGTGGTGCTACTTATTTGAGTAAATAGCGCCGTAACCGGTTTCGAACTGACAAGTCCATCATCAGACGGTTGTTCACAAGATTTACAAGATACACTTTACATAATCCTCAGTTTTCGATTTTTATTCTTCCACTGTGGCGAAATGTTCTTGGTGTGTTGGTGCCCTACGGTAGAAACCAGTGTTAGATGTGTCCCATAAGAACATAACTAACCTCCAAACGATGAAGTACAGAGTTATGGTACTTCCATTGAAAATAACGCGCAATTTTGTTGCGAAGTTGCAGGATTGTATTTTTCAAATATTCCAAAATATATGCAGCACTTATATGATTTGCACATCACCATATTGTGCAAAGCACCACACACAGACACACACACACACACACACACACACACACACACACACACACACACACACAGCAAAAAGTATTTGCCACCTGTGAAGTTGACACAAAGATTGCAGTTTTACAAGTACAACAGTGCCAGAAATGTTCTCTCTCAGAGATATTATGATGTACGGATTGCTTTGATTTCACAGTATGACTGTTTTTAAAGAATAGACATAACATAATAAAAATTAAAACACAAAGATAAACTTTACATTATGAGCATATAATATTACAGATGAAGTTGACAAATGTCGTAACCAGCTTGTGTGAATGCTATAAGTAAATAGTGTGCTATGTACAGGGAGAAACATAGAGGTGAGATAAAATGAATAATATGACAGTAACAATTATATTAACATCATATGGCGCACTGAAATTTTGAATCAAGTATAGTTCTAACAAACTGTGACTAGGCAAGTAGCTATATTTTGGTGTAAAGCAGTGCCAAAGAAGTTCTTCTATTACAATATATACATTACTTTAATTTGACAGAAATGTATATTTCTAGTGGATGATCGTCAGTTGTGTAATCACATAACAGTAGGTCTTTCCGTCTATTTATGTGCAACGCAATACATCCGTCGGTATTTAGGCTCAGCTGCCAGTCCCTGAAACAAACGTACTGATACTAAAGTAGTGTAAATAAATACACGTGGTCAACTTACTCTTGTTCTTGCAAGTCTAATGCTCGAAAGCGTACTCTGCTACCGCACTTTGTTGTCTAATCCCTTTTGGTTTGTTAACGGTAGGTCGCCTAACGAAACTACCCTTAGTGTCAACGATACGTTATTGGTCCTCCGCCTCCGAGCAATCAGATGTTGAGAAATTGTATCTACATAGGAATCAAGGATCGTGTCATAAAGTCTCCTGCTGATGGAGCTAGTGCCGACAAGTATAAAGCCTGAATTCAGTTTTTCGAAACGAATACGGTTGGGAGCTGAATTCAAGCGAAAGTCGGATACACACAGATGTCTGTCGGCGAAGCGGAAATTTCTGCACAGTAGTTACCCGGCTCGGACGGAGTTCCTGTTGCACTCTGCACTGAGTTCGCATTTAGTGCTGGGAACACTTGCTTTTACTGTTCACGTCAGGTTGCTCGAACATGGGTATTTTTTTATGTGACTGGGTAAGAGTCCAAGTAACTTTTTTTATTTTTTACTTTTTTTTTTAAGGAAGAACCGCAAAGCAGAGTCACAGAATTATAAGCATACATCACTGAATCACTTCGCTGTAGATTTCCCCATCATAGATTGTACCAAATATGATGATTTTTGCTAGACAAACTTCTCTGTCAACCTAAGCACGGAGTTAGGGTGTAATGATCCTGTGAACTGCTTGCTGTCTGTACTCATAACGTTCCACAGCGATCGTCTGGTTGCTGTGTTCCTTGTCTTTCGGAAGGTTTTTATTCACTTCCGAATATTCGGATGTTCTGTTAAATACATTGATCTACAAATAACATAACATATTAACGTAACATGACATATTAACAGTCGCGCATAGAAAACTGGACGTCACATTACGTGAGGCTACAGCGCCAAAAGGGGCTGCCCCATAGCACGAGGCAGTTCAAGCAACAGGAAAAGACAGCCAGCAGTTACGGTGCATTATTGCAATATGGTACGAAGGCAAATGGTTCAAATGGCTCTGAGCACTATGGGACTCAACATCTGAGGTCATCAGTCCCCTAGAACTTAGAACTACTTGAACCTAACTAACCTAAGGACATCACACACGGCCATGCCCGAGGCAGGATTCGAACCCGCGACCGTAGTGGTCACGCGGTTCCAAACTGAAGCGCCTAGAGCCGCACGGCCACACCGGCCGGCGGGTACGAAGTCAGCATCTGGTTGATTTCACTCGAGGAAGAATCATCGGGAAACGGGAAGAAGGACGAAGTGTGACGAGCGCAGTCCAGGAGTGTGGTACTGCTCACAGCATTGTTTCACGTGTATGGTGAGCATTCCAAACCACGGGCACTGCTCCCCGAAGGATAGGAGGTAGTGGGCCCTATTGAATTACAGCAGTAGATAACCACTGCATTGTGCAAGAGGTAAGAATGGACTCAAGTCAGATGGTTCAAATGGCTCTGAGCACTATGGGACTTAACTTCTGAGATCATCAGTCCCCTAGAACTGCTTAAACCTAAGGACATCACACACATCCATGCCCGAGGCAGGATACGATCCTGCGACCGTAGCGGTCGCGCGGATCCAGATTGAAGCGCCTAGAACAGCTCGGCCACACCGGCCGGCCTCAGTCTAATTCTGGTCGTACCCTGCTGAGCTGAAAGACGCAGTGCATTAATCCAGATTGTCGAACGTGATCGCTTTCATGGTGGAAGTGTTACGGTGTTAGAGAAATAATGTTGCATGAACGTGCTGACCTCCAAATCTTTGACAACAGTTCACTCAGCGGCAACGTTATTATCACACTGTACTCCTTCTTCGTGTCAATGTTTTCAAGGGTGCATTCGGCTCTGGCTTCATTTTTATGGCTGATAATGGGCGACCACATCGAACAACGCAAGTGGAGGACCTTTCGAGAGGGAGAGTATACTCGGCGAACGGACTGACCTACCCGTTTCCTCGACATTTTACAGCACGTCCGTATGCACCAATGACCATCCAACATTTATCAACCGTTTAGGTTGAGGAATGGAAGGCTTTACCACAAGAAATCCTTACCAACATTCTGGCCGAAAAGAATGCATGTAGTAGAGCATGCACTGCTGTCCGAGGTGACCACACAAACACTATTACAACCTATGTCCTGCCTTTTGTGACATCCAGGGGACCATAAAAATGGCGGTGACTTCTGTGTAATTATTGTCTTTGAATAAAAATCTCATTTCTGTTCGTCTCATTGCGTGTTTCTTTCAGTTATCTTGAATACTATACTATAGTGGTTATTTCTATTCATGGTCCAAATTTCATCGAGCTGTGTTACTCGCCAGTGACAAATCATGCAAAGGTTGCTTTTATACTTAAGTTTTGCACACCAGTGTATATGTTGGTGAGTATAGTACAATGTAGAGCATCTGTATTATGGCTTTCTTAACGACACAGCTCAATACGTGCAGTAGGCAGCTAATAATAATCGTGGGTTAACGTAACGTTAGGTGTGTTCCAGTCCTGTAGGTGACAACTGTTTACATGATGTAGGGCCCAATTAAACTGCTGAAAAAAGTTCATGAAACTACATGACAGGAAAACTACTTCAGAAGAGAAAATAAGAATAAAGAACAATGAATTTTTGCTCTATGGGTGTAAATATCACAGTAGCAAAAGAGAAGTGACGAAATTACATTAGTCGCAATATTTGGAGAATGCTCGTTAGTGACAGAGTTTTACTTCACAAATGGATTACTTTTCCATCTCCAGCCTTCAAACAAAAAATACATGTGTTGGGATGGTATCGTCGGACTTAATTAGGGATTCATTGACACTCTGAGATATTCCACTGCATTCACCGAACTTGAAAAAAACAGAAAGCACACTATCGAATCACATCACGAGAACACAGTGGTAAGCATATGAAGCCATTCGCCGGCCGGAGTGGCCGTGCGGTTCTAGTCGCTACAGTCTGGAACAGAGCGACCGCTACGGTCGCAGGTTCGAATCCTGCCTCTGGCATGGATGTGTGTGATGTCCTTAGGTTAGTTAGGTTTAATTAGTTCTAAGTTCTAGGTAACTGATGATCTCAGAAGTTAAGTCGCATAGTGCTCAGAGCCATTTTTTTTTTTTTTTTTTTGAAGCCATTTTGAATCAATCTGGAGCCTGTCACATTGTTCAAATGTTTAGGAGTAACACTAAGAAACTACGTGGGAATGGGGCGAACTCGTGAAATCAGCAGTAGGGCAGGGGTTTTTGGGAAAGTACAGTGAATCTGAAAAAAAAATCGCATGTAAAGTGCTAGCGCAACCAGTTGTAGGGCCATCGTAACAGACCAGTATAACCTATGCCATACGGAAAAGGCAATGTTATTGTCGTGTGACATTGTTGGATATATTTTGAGGAGTGTTTGAGGTGGGAGGAAAGAAGAAGATAAGGTTTAACGCTCAGTCGACGAAGAGGTAGTTAAAGACAGATCTCAAGCTCGGGTTGAACAAAGATTCGGAAATAAACAGGCCAGGTTCTTTTCAAGGAAACATTCCGGCAGTTGCCCTAAGTGCTCTAGAGAATACTAGTCCAGTGTCATACCTTTGTACTATGTTGTGCGCTACCAATTTTTGGGGAAGACAGCGACACTTATCCTGCTGCTATTGTATATCTCGTGAAAGTATCATGGCAGTAATATAGAAGATATTAGTAACCTACAAAGTAATATAGACATTTATTCTTCCCTCGCACGCTATCGGAAAGGGGACACAAAATCGCTAATAATGGTACAAAGTAACCATCTTCCATGACTGCACAAAAGCTTGCTAAGTACGAGATATTATTTTAATCCTCACCTCGAAAAATCAAGTTGTGACCGTGCAGCTTGATGTTGGTGTTTGTCCTTCGCTACATATTCACCCTTGAATGCGATGCAGTGAAAGCTGCTCGTCACAATGTCAGCTTTCAAAATTATCCTGTATTCTGAATCGTAAGCATACCACAAATATACGTATATACAGCCTGCATATATAATTTCGAATCCTGGCCTTGGTACAAATTTTAATTTGTCCATTCAGTCTGCATATAAACATCACAGATGTTTGACATCTGAAAACGTCTCTGAACTCATATAATCACTTTTGGCATTAGAAATATGTTCCGTGCCAAATGATTGATTACAGAAGATATAAGAGCCATTGACTAGTTGAGTGAAGTTACGTCTTCCGAGAGATATGTACTTCGGTGGGTAGAGGTGCGACCAATTAATAAGCGAGCGCGGACCCAGACCCCGTGGCCTCAGCGCTGTACCCCCTTTGAATGGCACAAAGCATACTCCAGTCCAGCCTTTTGTGACCGGCGGGCCTAATTCACGCACTTAATTAAGATCGCGAACCGTCTCGTCACGTGACGCGACAGCAGCGCTCCTAGCGCATAGTTAAAACTATAGCGTCCATGACGTTAATGTGTATGGGGTAAAGCACCGATACGAATGGTACACCCTTCTTGATACATCACGCCGACAAACTGCGCAAAAATCTGCAACGCCGTTGGTAAAGAAACTACATTTACGACAATTAAATAAATGTAAACACCTGAAGACAGAATGCCAGGCATCTTGAAGTGTCATTGTAAAAATTAAGGCTTCTGGGCGCAACTAATTCATTATATATTACAGTTGCAGTGTTTCAATGCATTCACAACATGCAAGAACTATTTACTAATTTTAATGCGAGAAAAAAAAGAAAAAAGTCCGATCACATGATAGGCAGTCCCAGTCAACAAGTAGTCATGGGTGACTTTGCGTTTTTGCTATAGGCAAGTCATTCGAGTCTATTGATATCCAGAAACGCTATTAGAAACCATTTTTTAAATATTTTTCCGAAACTACTTTTGATGACTGATCGCATAGTCATGGGTTGCTTCTATACCATTAAATAACTTAAATGACAGTTTATTTGTTCATTTTAAAAAGTTTAAAAGTCTAAATCGCTTGACCTTAGTACATCGGCTGTCGCTTGACCTTAGCATATCGGCTGTATTATACAGAAACCAAACTGGAAAAATGCGAACAATAGAACGGCGCATTGTCAAACCATTAATACTCGCGCTCACACACTCAGAACGTACTGGTAACACTGAGACTATTTAGGCCGGCATCATTACGGTATTTCTCCTACTGCAGTACGACGATACGGTCCCTCACACGCTCATTTTGTTGGTGCTTTGCAATAACATTGAAAGTTTGAGGGGCCGTCTACCTTCATCCAGTTTCATCGGTTGCCCACCTGTGCTTAGCCTGTTAGCGTTTCCGGGCAATTTCCGTGAACGGCTCTGGATGTTGTGTCCATGTTTTTGCTGTGGACGACTCATGTAGTAGCTTCCTTTGAAGCTGCTTTCTGACGGTCATTCTCCAGCAACGAAGTGGCGTGATTACGGTTAGCATTTTTGCATCATGGTGTGGTATTTACTTGCAGCATTTGCAGGTCTTTAATGTGCCTTTACTTGTTTTCAAACTTAACCTTCGTGTTTTACATCTACATGAATACTCTGCAAATCACATTTATGTGCCTGGCAGAAGGTTCATCGAACCACCTTCACAATTCTCTATTATTCCAATCTCGTATAGCGCCCGAAAAGAATGAACACCTGTATCTTTCCGTACGAGCTCTGATTTCCCTCATTTTATCTTGGTGATCGTTCCTCCCTATGTAGGTAGGTGTCAACACAATATTTTCGCATTGGAAGGAGAAAGTTGGTGATTGGAATTTCGTGAGAAGATTCCGTCGCAACGAAAAACGCCTTTCTTTTAATGATGTCCAGCCCAAATCCTGTATCATTTCTGTGACACTCTCTCCCATATTTCGCGACTATACAAAACGTGCTGCCTTTCTTTAAACTTTTTCAATGTACTCCGTCAGTCGTATCTGGTAAGGATCCCACACCGCGCAGCAGTATTCTGAAAGAGGACGGACAAGCGTAGTGTAGGCTGTCTCCTTAGTAGGTCTGTTACATTTTATAGGTGTCCTACCAATAAAACGCAGTCTTTGGTTAGCCTTCCCCACAACATTTTCTATGTATTCCTTCTAATTTAAGTTGTTCGTAATTGTAATACCTAGGTATTTAGTTGAATTTACGGCTTTTAGATTAGAAGTTTACCGAGTTCCTTTTAGTAATCATGTGGATGACCTCACACTTTTCGTTATTTAAGGTCAACTGCCACTTTTAGTACCATTCACATATCTTTTATAAACAGTTTTGCAGTTTGTTTTGATCTTCTAATAACACTATTAGTCGATAAACGACAGGGTCATCTGCAAACAACCGAAGACGGCTGCTCAGATTGTCTCCAAAATCGTTTATATAGATAAGGAACAGCAAAGGGCCTGTGACACTACCTTGAGGAACGCCAGAAATCGCTTCTGTTTCAGTCGATGACTTTCCGTCAGTTACTACGAACTGTGACCTCTCTGACGGGAAATCACAAATCAAGTCACATAACTGAGACGATATTCCGTAACCACGCGATTTCACTACGTGCCGCTTGTGTGGTACAGTGTTGAAAGCCTTCAGGAAATCCAGAAATACTGAATCGATCTGAAATCCCTTGTCAACAGCACTCAACACTTCATGTGAATAAAGAGAGGAACGATGTTTTCTAAACCATCTTTCTGTGAGATTATCAGTTTTCCGATGCACAAGATTCAGAATCGGGTTTCCATTAATCCATACGGACAATAGAAGTGTTAAATACATCACACTCCCGTTTATTTAAAAGATTCCTGGATTTTCTAAGCGTCTACAATTCCTCTCGTTCAGTTTCTTCTTACGTGACGGCCTTGTATGCAACGTGGAGCACGAAACGGTAATTGCACTTTTCCCTGTACCCATGATTAGAATTTTATTCGTAATAAATGTGACTAAATTGAAGCTTTCGTGATTTATTTACGTTCCTCTGTCACTAATGAATTCACTGCCAAGTACGCTACAGCCGGCCGGTGTGGCAGAGCGGTTCTATGCGCTTCAGCCCGGAACCGCGCTGCTGCTACGGTCGCAGGTCCGAATCCTGCCTCGGGCATGGATGTGTGTGGTGTCCTTAGGTTAGTTGGGTTTAAGTAGTTCTAAGTTCTAGGGGACTGATGACCTCAGATGTTAAGTCCCATAGTGCTTAGAGCCCTTTGAACCATTTGTACGCCATAACAGCGCACGCATCCGTGTGCGGTCGGGTCGCTCCACACGGCAGTGCCTGCAGCGCTGGGCGCGATTTGGCGGCACGCGCTGCGCTTACTTGTTACCATCTCAGCCTCTTCTGCCTTTATTCCCACTAATAAAGACTTAAAATAAAGCGTATTTTGAGTATCCTTTATTGCTGAAAGTTCCCAAAACTAGCTAACATTACACAAAGCTTGTTTCAGGAAGTTCTTGTGTGGTATACAGGGTGTTTCTGTAAGAGGGTGCAAAAGTGTGACAGAACATGGAGAACGCTCTGTTGAACAATCTGAGGTATGGAACCTGGAGTCGGAGGAGCCAGATTAAGGAGAAGTGGGAGTGAACTTGTCTAGCTCTTTGTCTGGCATTACTGTTGTCCAGCTTATTTACAGTTAACATGTGTACAAGTTTACACATTCTGTGCTGTTTATTTACATGTACATTCTTTATTTCTTGCAAGGAAACAAGGCGGACGAGTCTCATTACTAGGAAGTTATGACGCAGGTTTTGTTTACTTTATTTGTCCCTAAGGTGTCTCTGTTGCATCGTATTTACTTTTCCCCATGACAGGACGTGCTATGAATCGACGGCAGACCCATTCATTATTCAGTGTTTTTCAGAGACGTGCAGTACAATACGATGGATCAGTACCGGTACAGTTTCGCAGAACACACTGACATGCACGTTGTGTATGGGGAAGTACGTTGCAATGCTCTCTCTGCTGAAAGGCTGCACAGGACTGTTCGTGAGAGGATGTGAATACAACATGACGGTGCACCACCTCACTTCGGTGTAGTTGTCCGCATCCATCTCAATGCCGTATTTCCTGGTCACTGGACTGGAAGTGGAGGTCCTATTCCATGGCCTGCGAGGTCACCTAAAATGGTTCAAAAAGCTCTAAGCACTATATGACTTAACATCTGATGTCATCAGTCCCCTAGGACTTAGAACTACTTAAACCTAACTAACCTAAGGACATCACACACATCCATGCCCGAGGTAAGATTCGAACCTGCGACCGTAGCAGCAGCGCGGTTCCGGACTGAAGCCCCTAGAACCGCTCGGCCACAGCGACCGGCTCGAGGTCACCTAACTTTAATCCCCTTGATTATGTCTTATATCTAAAGTCGCTTGCCTATGACACCCCAGTGGATACGGAGATGGAATTAGTTGCCAGAATTATAGCTGCCTGTGAAATGATTCGAAACACGCCAGGGATATTTGTCAGGCTGCTTCAGAATCTTTTTCGGTGATGTCATGCTGTGATTGAGATTGATGGCTGTAATTTTCAGCACATTTTGTAAGATAAAGTAGATTGTGTCAATAATGGTTGTTGCACTTAACTGTAACTAAAGTAAATAAAAAATTACACAGTAATGTGACTGTATTCCTACAATCCCCTGAAGTTGGCTTCAACGATCCCAGGTTGCCTACCTCAAATTGCTCTGTGGAGCATCCTCTATGTCCTGTTACACTTTTGCACGCTCTTACGGAAACATCCCGTATATCGAATCACATCACAACACAGATTCCAACATCACATTGTTTGCTGCAGTAAAGCGATTTTTTTGGTTTTTTGTACTTGCTTCATGCGATGCATCTCGTTCCATGTCCGAGTTGTTTTACTGACGATTCAGTGCTGCTTGGAAAGCACCTTTCTAGAAGTCGTAATGGATTTCCCTCGTCTGATCGACGACCATCTGATGCTTTCCTTTCTTGGCGAAATTCTCCACGACCCGCTGAAGTGTCGGAATATCAATGCTGTCGATGACATCCTGAAAGGCTGTTTCCAGCTCAGTAATGGTTTTGCAGTTATTGCTGTACATCTTGTCATTAATACAGCCGCACAAAAAGGAGTCGCATGTGTTCAGATCCGGAGGATATGGCGGCCAATCGAGACACATGCCAGTGGCCTCTGGATACCCCATAGCCAGAATGCGATGTCCAAATTGCTCTTCCAGGACATCGAACACTCTCCTACTTCGATGGGGTCGAGCTCCGTCTTTCATGAACCACATCATGTCGAAATCAGGGTCACTTTGGATAATGGGGATGAAATCATCTTCCAAAAGCTTCACGCACGGTTCAGTAGTCACCGTGCCATCAAGGAACATGGCACCGATTATTCCCTGACTGGACATGGTACACCACACAGTCACCCGTTGAGGGTGAAGAGACTTCTCGATCGTGAAATGCGGATTCTCAGTACCCCAAATGCACCAATTTTGCTTATTGATGAACCCATCCAAATGAAAGTGGGCTTCGTCGCTAAACCAAATCATGCATGGACATATTAATTCCCATTATACTCCACGGCCAACCGTGCTGTTTGAACGTCCTAAGGCAAACCGTTCAGACGTTAAAACGATTTTATTTCATATAGTTCAATAAATGTCACCCAGTACATAACGTGGGAATTCAGCATGCAGGTGCCTAAGGAGTGAAAAAAAAGAGTTTTTGTACTATTTCAGTATTCTGCGAACACATTCCATTGAGCTAAGTAGCGTCTCGTATTTGTCAGCTGCATCCATAGACTCGTCATAATACATCACACATTTTGGTTTAAATTTTTCGACATTAGTTCGGCGGTCCATTTTCACAGCTGATTTAAGTGTGGCTGTTTGGCATGTCTTCAATATAAATATGTCTCTTTTGTCTGCTACTTCAAAGCCATAGGAGCGTCTGTTGACTTACATTCCATCTCATCTCTTTGCTTCAAGTTTTGGCGTAATTTTCCTACTCATGACAGCTGTACTTACTGCACTTCTTCAATGCAAGTGGTGGAAAAGAAACGGACATATATACCAATCGCCCACGTATAGCGTGTGTTTTATAGCGTTCGTTATTAAGAAAACCTCGAAAGGTATACTCTTAGCACACTGATTATTGTCGAGTATGTATTGTACGTCGTTAGCACAGGAGGCGCGACGACTGTACTCGGATATATTCGTCGCTAGCAGTTTAAAGATTAATGGTACAACTACTCACATGGAATTATATGCATTTTTCACTGCACAATTAACTTTATGAATACTTATCCATATTCTGCTTTGAGCAGGAACATTAGTCAGTACGAGACACAATTGCAATCAGTACAAAATTTTTGCAGAACTGCAGTAGAAACATCTGGACACGCTTAGCATGCCTTTCAAGTTAGAAGGTAAGTGACGGTGGAAGGATTCCAGACTGCAGGTTGCTGATAGCATTATGTTTAAAGCGATTGCTCTGGATATTTATGTTTCAGATTTTGTACAGAAAAATGTTAGGTTATCCCACGGAGCCACGCGTGCTCACTGCACATACTTCACCTAGAAGGTGGATCGTACACAACTTCCCCGAATCAGAAATTAAAACTTCCACGAGTAGCTGTGATCATAAAATTTGCTCAGATATTCATTTACGCCCGCAATTCTTTCCGCTGCGAACCGAGCGAGGTGGCGCAGTGGTAGCACACTGGATTCGCATTCGGGAGGACGACGGTTCAATCCCGCGTCCAGCCATCCTGATTTAGGTTTTCCGTGATTTCCCTAAATCGCTCCAGGCAAATGCTGGGATGGTTCCTTCGAAAAGGCACGCCCGATTTCCTTCCCCATCCTTCCCTAATCCGATGAGACCGATGACCTCGCTGTTTGGTCTCTTCCCCCAAACAACCCAACCCCTTTCCGCTGCGCAAAGTAAGTACTAACCACTCTTGCATATGTCTTTAAAATATGGTCAGATTACATAGTAAATCATGCCTTGGGTCAAAGCTTCATGTAAAGGGGACCACTATTTCAGGAAATGTTCCTGAAGACTCTTTCATGTACTCAGGACAATAAACAAAAAGAGTAGATGGTTACATTTGTCCCAACGACGGATGACTTGGTTGCAGAAGCCTGTATTTTGGCAGTTCAAGAGAGCGTTTGGCTATTCACTTCATCGTCATTCTGGTAATACCTGCAGCCTCATACTGAGTGTCTTCTCAGGAGAATACGGAAGGTCAGGCAAAATTTGATCGTTCAAAACGCGAATGTATGTGAATAGATACCAGCGCTAGCGGAACCCTATAGACGGCGACTTCGGTTATGTTCTAAATATCGTGCAAGGTAATGAAAACTTATCCATGATTTTTTCCACGAGTGCCTCAGTTTAGACACGCTTTTCTTCGAGCTACATGGCCTCCACTCCCACTGCGAATCCCAGTTGTTCACAGGTAGATGTTCTACCACTTTAGTGTTCGTCATTGAGACTTGTTTGCTCACAATCGGTGTGCCTACGCCATCTAACTAACGTACGATACATTAATACTGTCGCCGAACTTTTGCGCCAAGTCAGCATGGACTAGGTTGCAGCGTTATTTCCCATCTAATACAAAAAAACGAATTACCGTATGACACTCCACTCCATAAATGATCTGCGCCAGTTTGCTTTGAATACGATAGCGGCGTGCTACGTCCTTAGTTGGGTCCCAACACTCATACCCGGTGCATTTATTGTTTTCCGGGAAGCAGATTTTTGCTACACATTGTCGGCCTGTAAGACCGTGTTCCGAAAATGTGCATTCTCTGCCCGGTTTGACAGACCGGCTGTTCCTGAAAGTGTCAAGTTCTTGCAGGTTTCTTCGACCTTGTGTTTCTTAAACTATCAGATATTAGTCGGCCTGTTTGACCGGTGTTCCATTCTTCCAAGAGTTCTATTTCCTTTGTCGGAAAATTTAATCTATTTGACTGAAAGTTTTGCTAGCACACTACGGTTGATATTTTTGTATTCATAGAGGAAGGAAAAAATAGTAGCAACGTTTTAATTTCAATTATTTATTTTTCAAGAACATATTCTAATTTATAACGCAATTTTGTTACAGAAAGAGAAATTTCCGCATTAAAATTTCCTTAAAATAGCCCTTTAGGTTCACAAAAGACATGTCCCTGCTTTTTATGTCCGCCCCCCCCCCCCCCCCAGAAAAGGCAGTCCTACCTCTTTCATTAATCATCATTCCAATTACAGTGACGTTGGATAGATAAACCTGAAATGATACCTTTTTTATAAAGCCGCAAAAAGTGGAATAGACACACTATATATGAAGTGCAGCGTTTTTATGCTGATCGTATTTTTTACCACAAAGTGGCCATGACTGGATCAAAAGCAAGTATTCTTTATAGACTTTTTGAAGAAAAACCCATATCACGTTGTGATTCCCTGAGAAAACATTCTCTACATTTCGTTCACGATTTCGTGAAATCCCTACCGGTAATCTCCAATTTGCCTCAAGAGGAAAAAAATACTGTTCCAACTGTACAAAAAGGGGCAGAAAAATAAAAGAAGAAATTTAGTCAACGTAATAAAATTTTAGTTCGAGTTGGTGGCACTTCGTGCACAGCGGACAAGTTCTAAAAAAGAAAAACTTGTCAATTTTGTCCATATTAAAATAAGAGGAAAACTGCCTACAAGTGTATTTCTGGCGAAGAGCCAATGTGCTTTAAGTGCTCACGAAAGGTGTGCAAAACTTGTGCGATGTGAGGTGAATCTTACATTTCCTTCTTGCATTACTTCTGGGTATTTAATTTCCTTACGCTGCTACCGTAATAATGCATTTCTAAACGAGTAAAGTGTTAAGAAACAAATACTGCAAATTAAATTTCTTTTTAGTAATAAATTTCTGCTATTGGTATTTTAAGAATGTTTGTGGTTTTAAAGCTTATTATTGTGTGTATTTATATCTTAGAGTGATAAAAACGACGTGGAAGAGCGAAAAAGTCAAACAGGAAGAAAAAAAATATAGTTTAAAAGGCTTACCGGTCTACGAGACCGATGTTCCATTTTACTGACGCATAAACGATGTTCCAGTTAGAGGGTTAAAAAGCAAACTTATTTCAAGGAATTCGAAGATGAGTATATATAAAATGCTTATGATGCCTATTCTAGCATACGCTTGTGAGACATTGACACTAAAGAATCTGAACCAGAAATGAAAATATGTGAAGGAAAATTTTGAGGAAGATAATTGGCCTGATTAACCGTAAGAATAGTGCGGAATGGAGGATACCAACAAAGAAGTACATGAACTATGTGAATAACCAAACATGGCATTCACAATTAAAGCCAGAAGACTTCTATCAGCGATGTGTTTCGAGTCCTAGAAGAAAAGAAAATCTATCAAGTATGTTCAAGGAAGAAGATATCTTGGAACACCAGGGCTACACTACTTCTACAACATCAGAGAAGATATGAAATTCTTACATGTGACGAACTAGAAAATTAAATGCCAAGACAAAAACTATTTGGCAAAGCACTGTGACGTCAGCAGCAAGGACCTTTCATAGCTTGTGATGTTTACTAATTAGGAACGGGCTAAACTCTGACTTTCCAATAGCAATGATTTCTGAGAATGCTACTTCTCGATAGCTGAGATTTTGCGATTTGTTACAGTTCAGGAACGCAGTTTAAGAATTTACAACTTGTATCACCCCGCAAAGTTAAAATGCGATTTCTCCAATTTATTGCCGTAGACGTTTAACCGTGGTTACTCGCAAGCAGCAACTAACAGGCTCTGGCAATTGTATCTGCTAACTGTTTCTTCTGGCCGGGTTAGGTGTTTACATGCGACGGAAGTGATATGTTCACGGGTTAAAGTGTGCAACCTGAATATTCAACGAAGTGTGATTGAATCATTATGACATTTGAAAGGAATGATAAATAAATGTGAAATACACTGTGAGTGGATAATGAAAATTCCATTCGTCCCACGTTAAAGCCTTTCATACCCCAAAATTCTCTGCCAATCAGTTACTGATAAAGAGTTGGTTATGTGCTTTAAGGTCGATGATATGCAAGTGAAAAGAGTGGGAAGTACAGAACTTTCAGTTAAAATCTGCACATAGAGTAGTTTAAGTGCAATACTTGAAGATATACACAAAAGGGTACGCGTGTGCTGTAGTACTGAAAAAGATATTCATCTTGTGAAAATACTACGGTTCAAACATTTGGTAAAAGTTACATGGTGGATCACCGCTTTGTATTTTTCGTAGTTTATGTCCGATAATGTGTATAATACACATCAAAATACACGTCGGAGACTAATTCATTATCTACCATTTGTTTCCGGCATTTACCTTGCAGTGCGTTAACTGTATTTAAATATGGCGCAAACGTGAACATTAGAACATGAGACTACGCTATAGGCCAATCTGTTAGCACCACCTATATATGGCAATGATAATCGTTGACTTCACCTTTCCACCAAACCTAAACCTCGGGCTACGCTACACAATCAAGATTTCAGAGGGAGAGGGGGTTTGATATCGCGCTCTAGTCAAACATATCAGGTAAAACACCAAGTGTAAAATTTTTCTGAGAGAAAATTATTTTCTTAGTTCGTTCCTTCGACCATAGTTAGGTTACACACCCACAACGTGAGACACAAGGTTTTTAGAATGGAGTACGAACGTCGGTCAGTAGGTGGCGCACTACGCTTTTTCAAGTGAAGTGTTACTTTTAGTAGCTACTTGCGACTTCTAGTTGTGACTGAAATCACCAGCCACACACTGTAAAGCTGTTACTGTGAAAAAAGCTACTTACCAATTATACATCTGCAGCGACATACATACGCCGCAAGCCATCGTACAGTGCTTGGGGGAGGGTACACTGTGCCACTCCTAGTTGTCTCCTTTCCTGTTCCACTCGCAAGCAGAGCGAGGGAGAACAAGCTGTCTATATGCCTCCATATGGGCCCTGACTTTTCACATCTTCGTGAACCTTGTGCGAAATGTATGTTGGCAGCAAAAGAAGCGTTCTGCAGTCAGCTTCAAAAGCCGGTTCTCTAAATTTTCTCAGCAATGTTCTCAAAAAGAGCGTCACCTTTTCTCCGGGGATTCCCATTTTACACTACTGGCCATTAAAATTGTTGCACCACGAAGATGACGTGTTACAGACGCGAAATTTAACCGACAGGAAAAAGATGCTGTGATATGCAAATGATTAGCTTTTCAGAGCATTCACACAAGGTTGGCGCCGGTGGCGACACCTACGACGTGCTGACATGAGGAAAGTTTCCAACCGATTTCTCATACACAAACAGCAGTTGACCGGCGTTACCTGATGAAACGTTGTTGTGATGTCTCGTGTAAGGAGGAGAAATGCGTACCATCACGTTTCCGACTTTCATAAAGGTCGGATTGTAGCCTATCGCGATTGCGGTTTATTGTATCGCGACATTGCTGCTCTCATTGGTCGAGATCCAATGCCTGTTAGCAGAATATGGAATCGGTGGGTTCAGGAGGGTAATACGGAACGCCGTGCTGGATCCCAACGGCCTCGTATCACTAGCAGTCGAGAAGACAGGCATCTTATCCGCAGGGCTGTAACGGATCGTGCAGCCACGTTTCGATCCCTGAGTCAACAGATGGGGACGTTTGCAAGACAACAACCATCTGTACGAACAATTCGACGACATTTACAGCAGCATGGAGTATCAGCTCGGAGACCATGGCTGCGGTTACCTTTGACGCTGCATCACAGACAGGAGCGCCTGCGATGGTGTACTCAACGACGAACCTGGGTGCACGAATGGCAAAACGTCAGTTTTTCGGATGAATCCAGGTTCTGTCTACAGCATCGTGATGGTCGCATCCGTGTTTGGTGTCATCGCAGTGAACGCACATTGGAAGCGTGTATTCGTCATCGTCACACTGGCGTATCAGCCGGCGTAATGGTATGGGGTGCCATTGGTTTCAAATCTCGGTCACCTCTTGTTCATATTGACGGCACTTTGAACAGTGGACGTTACATTTCAGATGTCTTACGACCCGTGGTTCTACCCTTCATTTGATCACTGCGAAAACCCTACATTTCAGCAGTATAATGCAAGACCGCATGTTGCAGGTCCTGTACGGGCCTTTCTGGACACAGAAAATGTTCGACTGCTGCCCTGGTCAGCACATTCTCCAGATCTGTCACCATTGGAAACGTGGCCGAGCAACTGGCTCGTCACAATACGCCAGTCACTACTCTTGATTAACCGGGGTATCATGTTGAGCTGCATGGGCAGCTGTACCTGTACACGCCATCCAAGCTCTGTTTGACTCGATGCCCAGGCGTATCAAGGCCTTTATTACGGCCAGAGGTGGTTTTTCTGGGTGCTGATTTCTCAGGATCTATGCAGCCAAATTGCGTGAAAATGTAATCACATGTCAGTTCTAGTGTAATGTATTTGACCAATGAATACCCATTTATCTTCTGCATTTCTTCTTGGTGTAGCAATTTTAATGGCCAGTAGTGTAGTTCCCGAAGCAACTGCACAATACTTCCATATGTTTCGAACATACCGTTACCAAGACTAGTAGCTCATTTCTGAATTGTTTCAATGTCTTCCTTAAATCCGACGGATCCAAATACTCGAGCAGTACTGAAGAATAGCTCGCACTCTCGCCCTATATGTGGTCTCCTTTGCAGATGAACCACATTTTCTTACAATTCTCCCAATAAATCGAAGTCGACCATTTGCCTTCCCTATTACAATCGTCAAATGCTGGTTCTGTTTCATACCACATTACACTGTTATGCTCAGATACTTAAGCGACGTGAGTGTGTCAAGCAGGACACTACTATTACAGTAACTGACTTGGACAGTTCTAGAACAAGAACTGTAATAGTAGTGTCCTGCTTGACACACTCACGTCGCTTAAGTATCTGAGCATAACAGTGTAATGTGGTTTGTTCTTCCTACTCATCTGCATTAACTTACTACTGTGGTTTGTAAAAAAAAAACTTGTGGTAAGGACTAT
This sequence comes from Schistocerca americana, assembly GCF_021461395.2. Lineage (NCBI taxonomy): Eukaryota > Metazoa > Arthropoda > Insecta > Orthoptera > Acrididae > Schistocerca > Schistocerca americana. The sequence goes on from NC_060120.1 coordinate 296,293,456, forward strand.
GGGACCAAACTGCTGAGGTCATCGGTCCCTAGGCTTACACACTAATTAATCTAACTTACGCTAAGAACAACACACACACCCATGCCCGAGGGAGGACTCGAACCTCCGAAGGGGGGAGCCGCGCGAACCGTGACAAGACGCCCTAGACCCCGCGGCTACCCCGCACGGCAGTGATTTGTAAGAGATACGTGATTTCTTCCTCACCCATACAGCTAATAATAATAATAATAGTAATACAGAAGAAGAGTGTTGTACTCCTGGAATCAAGAGATGCCATAATGAGTAAGGTCATGCTTACCACACAGACCCTAATGTCGTGACCAAAGGAAGGGATTTACGGCTGGGATTCACTCATTTATTGGTTCACTCTAGATGAAATCACGTAATAGCTCAGTAAAGTTGAGATCGGCAATGCAGGCGCTGACTCTGGTATCCAATCGATCGTACAGATGGCGCATACTGTCCTGTGACACGTTATGCCGCACCTGCTCGTCACACATGAAATTAGGTGGCTTGATGGTTGGTACATTAATTTTCTGTCCTCCGCTGTTGTCCGCCTGAGAACATGTTGCCTGCCTATAAAGAGTTCTGTCTCAGCCGAAAGAAATCGGGAACGGCTACTCGCGGCTGGAACGCATACCCTGCAATGTACGGGCGCCCGTGTGGCAGACGCTCCCGCCGCCTGTTGCCTAACCGGCGCCCGCCCGCTCAAGGCTGGTGGCTGCGGCTTGCAAGGCCATAGAGCCGGCCGGGCCACGAGCAACCCGCGGGCCACGGGTGGGCGGCCGAGCAGCTGTTTACGGAGCCACGTCACACTTGGTACACGAGGTGGCAGCTCCCACCACGATGCGGCGCGTCAGAGCGCTAATCAGTAGTCTGACAGCTTACTGTATACAGGGTGGTCCAAACAGTTGGTAACAGGTAGGTTATTTAAAATAAAATACAGAACGTAGGTACGTTTGAACATTTTATTTCGGTTGTTCCACTGTGAAACATGTACCTTTGTGAACGTATCATTGTTGAGAACGCATGCTGTTACAGCGTGATGACCTGTAAATACCACATTAATGCAATAAATGCTCAAACTGATGTCCGTCAACCTCAATGCATTTGGCAATACGTGTGACGACATTCCTCTCAACAGCGAGTAGTTCGCATTCCGTAATGTTCGCACATGCATTGACAATGCGCTGATGCATGTTGTCAGGCGTTGTCGGTGGATCACGATAGCAAATATCCTTCAACTTTCCCCACAGAAAGAAATCCGGGGACGCCAGATCCGGTGATCGTGCGGGCCATGGTATGGTGCTTCGACGACCAATCCGCCTGTCATGAAATATGTCATCCAATACAGCCTCAACCGCACGCGAGCTATGTGCCGGACGTCCATCATGTTGGAAGTACATCGCCATTCTGTCATGCAGTGAAACATCTTGTAGTAACATCAGTAGAACATTACGTAGGAAATCAGCATACATTGCATCATTTAGATTGCCATCGATAAAATGGGGGCCAATTATCCTTCCTCCCATAATGCCGCACCATACATTAACCAGCCAAGGTCGCTGATGTTCCACTTTTCGCAGCCATCGTGGATTTTCCGTTACCCAATAGTGCATGTTATGCCGGTTTACGTTACCGCTGTTGGTGAATGACGCTTCGTCGCTAAATAGAACGCGTCCAAAAAATCTGTCATCGTCCCGCAATTTCTCTTGTGCCCAGTGGCAGAACTGTACACGACGTTCAAAGTCGTCACCATGCAATTCCTGGTGCGTAGAAATATGGTACGGGTACAATCGATATTGATGTAGCATTCTCAACACCGACGTTCTTGAGACACCCGATTCTCGCGCAATGTGTCTGCTACTGATGTGCGGATTAGCCACGACAGGAGCTAAAACACCTACTTGGTCATCATTATCTGTTGCAGGTCGTGGTTGAAGTTTCACATGTGGCTGAACACTTCCTGTTTCCTTAAATAACGTAACTATTCGGCGAACGGTCCGGACACTTGGACGATGTCGTCCAGGATACCGAGCAGCATACATAGCACACGCCCGTTGGGCATTTTGATCACGATAGCCATACATCAACACGATATCGACCTTTTTCGCAATTGGTAAACAGTCCATTTTAACACTGGTAATGTATCATGAAGAAAATACCGTCCGAACTGGCGGAATGGTACGTGATACCACGTACTTGTTCGTTTGTGACTATTACAGCGCCATCTATGACAAAGCGAAAAAAGTGGTCCAACTAAAACATTCATAATTCTTTACGTACTACACGAATATGTAATAAAAAATGGGGGGTCCTATCTAAAAAAACGCAGTTGATATCCGTTGGACCTATGGCAGCGCCATCTAGCAGGCCAACCATAGCGCCATCTGGTTTCCCCCTTCAAGCTAGACGAGTTTCGTTCTTTGTAGTTTTTTCGTTTGATGCTTATTTCGAGAGATATTTGGCCCGGTCACGATGAATGGACCACCCTGAATATTCGACCAAGAGGAAATGTTCATACTGACAAGTTCTCCCAGTATTTCCACTCCTGTTATGGCCTTTGGACTCCAATGCTGGTTTGATGCCAACGAAAGTGCTTCCCCCCGCATCAACGATCTCCCTTATACACTTAGATCTAGACTTGCCCCTGTGATTCTTTCAGCAACGTGCCTAAAACCTCTACACCTGCAAATTATTATGTTCTTTATTAGCCATTTTTTAACATTGACTTGTTGCGAAACTGGGCTTGACAGAAAGTCCGTTTGAATGAGCGTTAGAAAGTTCCTCCAACTCGTTCACTGTCCCTGGAAAGATTTATTACAGACGATTAACGATCTCAGTATTGACTGGGTGAAACAATCTAACTCCTCCCTAGGTGCAGGGGTACTTCACGGTCCAGCCGCATTAATGAGACTCCTATCGGAAGCCTGAGTGACCACATTTGCATCGCGGGCCGTTGTGAGAATGGCATCAAGAGACTCAACGAAATTCTGGCAGGTACCGACAAGGATGTGTAGCAAATTGTAAATTTGTGGTAAGGTCTTATGGGATCAAACTGCTTAGGTCATCGGTCCCTAAGCTTACGCACTACTTAATCTAACTTTAATTAGCTTACGCTATGGACAACACACACACACACTCATGCCCGAGGTAGGACTCGAACCTCCGACGAGGGAAGCCGCGCGGACCATGACAAGACGCCCGAGACCGCGCGGTTACCCCGCGCGGCAGATTTGTAGCCTTGCCGACTACAGTACCATGGCCAGATGCGCTAGGCTTCTCGACTGAGGATCAGTGGCGCGAACAGCCCGGTCGAGGAAGTCTCAGATTCTCGATTGGGTTTAAATCCGGGGAGTCTGGTGGCCAGGGGAGTACGATAAAGTCACCCTGATGCTCTTCGAACTATGCGCGTACACTGTTAGCTGTGTGATACGTTGCATTGTCCTACTGGCGGAACAATTGAGTCGAGGAAAAAGAAACCACATGTAGAGCTGGACATTGTCGCATTCTTGTGTCGATCCATTACGTCTTCCAGAATGACGACGACACCCAACGAATACCATGAAAACATTCCCCAGGAACTGACGCTTCCTCCTTCTAAACGGTTCAGGCCGTACATGCCAACGGGCACAAAATGTAGTGTGCCTTATAATCTTCTTGTTTCCCTGGGACTCCACTCTAGTAATGTCTTTGTCCATATTCCTTGATTTCTTCGTGTGTTATGTCCTGCCCATTTCCATTTCAGAGCCTTTACCCTTTCCACAACATTCTGAGTTTCTGTTGTGTCTTCACTTCTTTTCTGATTTTTCTTAGTGAGACCTAGAAATAACTGTTCCATAGCTCTCTGGGCCGTTCGCAGTTTTCTCTGAAAAAAAATCGTTTAAAATGCAAGTTCCACAGCCTTATGTCAGTACTGGTCGAAAAGAACATTTCTTAACTTCATTGGCATGTTAGTTTTAAAAACGGTTGCGTTTTATCCAAAGCCGTCCAATCTAGCTTGATTCGTCAAAAAATTTCAGATTTTAAGTCTCTGAGGAATCAGTTAACTACCCCCAAATAAACTTGGAATCACTCAATTGTCCAGATAAACACATTCATCAACATTTTAGACAGTTGTTTTTCAGTATTATCTGTCTTACAGTTACTCATTTTGCACATATTTATCTCAGGGCCCACTTTTTCGCAACTATCTGAGAAATCATGTATAGGGGATGTCATATTGTTGACTAGGATTGCTATAGCCTGTCTTCTGATAAATCTCAAGTTAGTGAGTCTTCTCCTATTTATTCTCATTGCTCTTTCTTTCCAAATAATTTTGGACATATCCATATAAAGGAGTGATATAAACAGTTCCGGGGATATAAGGTCGCTCTGCGTCACTCCTCTTCCAACGAACAAATCCCTCGTGTGTTTTCCTGTGCTATCAGAAACAACTGATAAATTGAAGATGCTCTGTAATGGTTCACACGTTTTTCGATTAGTGTCTCTATAACTGCAGTGTGTCTGGCAGAATGAAAAGCCTTTTCAAAGTCTATAAAAGTAGTGTTTCATATTCATTGGCTCGACTAATTACTTCACGCAGGGTGTGTATGTGGTCAATTGTGCTACAACCACTGGGGAATCCAGCTTTTTCTATGGGGCTATGCGATGTGATGCAATTTGTCGACATAGTAGTAAAAACTTCGTAGACAACGGGGAGTAAACTAATGGGGCGGTTTTATATATATATATATATATATATATATATATATATATATATATATATATATAAAAGAAAAAATTAGTACAGTGGAAAAGACGGCGCCTAGTCTGATCCGATGACGGCATATGCCACCTGTACGCATAATGTTTTCAGCCTTGTTCGCCAACACATAGCATAATGGGATAGCTACTAGAGGCCATCTGTGTCCACCCTTCAATAGGGAATGGTCACAACCAGAAGGCTCAGAGGGTAGTGCAAGCGTGGGAATCAAGCAGGCAACCATGCCACGGAAATGCACTCGTGTTTCCTACAGTAAACTGACGAAGTTTGAAATGGGTCGAATTGTGCCCTTCCGAGTGGTGGGGTAATACTTTGGAAGAATTGCCAACCAAGTTGGACGTGCTGCGTCAGATGTGCAACGATGCTTGTATCAACAGTCAAGTGAACATTTTCACACCCGTAGAGGAGGTTGTGGACGTCCACGCAACACATACGCCCTCCGGTATCGTCGTATTGTGAGGGCAACAGTGGCATATCGTACAGACATCACAGCACGGATAAGAGGGCTTGTGAGCCCAGACGTGGGACTAAGGATACGGTGACCTCTAGCCCCTCCTCCACTCATGCCACAGCATCGATGTGCAGGGCTCCATTGGTGCCTCAGAAGATCACCTGGAAGATGGAATGGCGCGCCATGGTCGTCAGCAATGAATGCAGATTCTGACCACATGCAACTGATGGTCGTTTGCGCGTACGACGTAGACCAGTTGAGCGCTGTCTCGTAGAGTGCATTCGTCCGAGAAACGGTGGCCCCACGCCAGGCTTTATGGTGTGGGGTGCGATAAGCTACAACTCTCGTTCATCTTTGGTGTTTCCGGACAGGACAATAACCAGCGCTCGGTACATGCAGAATGTTGTTAGACCCGTTCTTTGTCGTTCTTGCAAAGGGAATATGATGTGTTCTTCCAACAGGATAATGCTCACCCGCATACTGCTCGTGAAACTCAACGACCTCTGCGACGCGTGCAGCAACTTTCCTGACCATCACGATCTCCGGACTTACCTCCAGTCGAGCATATAATGGCATTAGAAGTGACTCGTGCGACACGTCAAGCAACAACTCTTACAGAACTACGTGAATAGGTCGAGCAGGTGCGGCATAACGTGTCACAGGACAGTATGCGCCATCTGTACGATCGATTGGATACCAGAGTCAGCGCCTGCATTGCCGCCCGTGGAGGCTACACCACGTACTAAAATGAGTGTTTCAGCAAGGGTCGATACCTAATACCTCAGAGCCGCTTGTGTCGTTGTTCTGTAAATGATATCGTTTCATGCACTCGATATAAAGTGTTACAACAATAATCTTGTGTGAATTGGTCACAAATAGTAAAGTGATATAAAAAAGAAAATACATTTCAGAGATGATTTCAAGATTACACTACGCAACTATATCCGAGCGCCACACTACGCTGGATTTTCGAAACAGCGATGTTCAGCATATTGACAGACATACAGATAACAATTCACTACTGTTAAAAAATGACAAGGTGTCCGTATCAAAAGGACAGAATAATGCTACAGACGTCTGGGAAAGTAACTGTGAACTCCAACCACAAACACGCTATACTGAGTGCATCTGTTATGTCATACCTCAAGGATTATGTCACTGTAATCTACAGAAACCACCTGATGTGTACCTTGACCTCACTCTTGTACAACGTAGTATTGCGAACTGCTGCTGTTTTGGGTGCCAAACAATGACAACCGCCTTATTAGTCAGGTTCATATACTTTTTTGACCAATGACGTATTACGTACATGTTTGTTGTTACAGCTGTCAAGATGGAGCAAATTAACGCATTGGCTGCCATGCGTATGAAACTGATACAGAAGGTGCCTTCCCTGGCAGGCCATATGTATCAAACTTATACACATATATATTTCAGGCTGTGTGTACAGTTCGTATATACAGCTACACTGAATTTAGATAGATGTATAGTTGTCCAGCTCTCCTGAAGAGGCCTGCGTTTTGGTTGCGATGTTCGTTGACGGACCTTTCCATACTTGTAACGTGATTTCTGACACCTCTTCTCAAGGTGGGCAGCTGTGTGTAAGGTTTGCCCTATTGAAAAGTTCATGTGCTCGGACAGTCTTTTCATTATTCACATTTGTAAAGTAAAGCATATAACCTATTAATTGATACAAATATGTTGTTACAGCCTGTGAATTTGTAAACAGCCCATTGCAGTATTACAGATTCAGTAGTTATATTATTTTTGCTCTATTCTTACAAAAAATTAAAGGTCGTTCGTCTGAAATACTGAAAGGCGTCTTGATTTGTTATTATAGATGGTGCACCATTTCTATACATATGGCCTAGCAGGTATGATATTAAAGAAATTAACTTCACAGGCCATGTGTCTAACAATTTAACACACCTGAAAAACGCCTCAGCTTGGTACATAATCTTCGGTGATTCGGGTCCGACAGCCAATGTGTTAATGATGAACAAATTATTTGCTCTTAAACTTACTGGTTCCGAATATATAATTGCCGGCCTGACGATCAGGCAGAATACATACAATAATACAAATTTTCTTATTCTTCTAGTGCATTATCAGCAATAATATTTGCAGAATTAAACACAAGCATAGTCTCACAATGTATGTCAAAATGTGGTCGCCGCCGCTGAACGATTCCATCATTAATATACCTAAAAAAAGGTCGCAAAGAAAGGACTTACAGATACAAACACAGCAGTGGCCACGACCATTGTCGATTGCTATTCGTGCCATGGTAATTTCCGCTCCGGCGATTGCGAAAACCGCCATCGAAGGGAACGAAGAAATCCATTCTTATTCTGGAGACAAAAATCTAGGTGGTCTTCAACTGCAGCTGCAAGCATGCTTGCTTCTCAGACACTGTCTACATAGGAAATCCGAACGCTGACGGACATAATGATGCAGAGTTCGCACTTTTCAAGTGGCTCGCTTTAACGCTAATGACGCCAGTTTTCAGAACAGTATCATTATATTTTTCTTTATATTTTATTTTTAGTAAGGCGTAAGCTGTAATCTTTCTCGTGGAGCAAATGTTCCAGAACGTATTTGGCGGTATGAACATCTAAGATGCGGCCGATTTAACGTACCAGTCATCAAGCGTTCTCAGAATAATGTAGAGATGTTTGTAACTTAACTTGGGACAGTGGCGCACAGTCTAGTCTTTTGAAGATGTACGCAAACACACCTTTCCTCCCTCTTCCAAGAATTCATATCTGTTACTTCCAGGCCTTTTCTGATGTGTAGCTGGAGCCGTACGAGTTTTGTGACGTCAGTCCCTGTTATTCCACGTTGAGCAGGCATTACAGCACGTGAAACACGAAATAACTTCTGCGATATTTCGGCAACGTGGAGCGAAGCGTTTAACCAATAAGAGGCAAGAACTTGGGAGATGGCATATTGGATTTCGTCATTTTTTGTTGAAACCTGTTTATTGAGTGTTTTAGTGTAACTTGCGTCATTTGGATGTATGTCGTTTCAGAGCAGAGAAACAACACATTGAGGATATCTCGAAAACGTGTCGTTATTGGTACGATTCATTGTAATAAAATGACAGGAAACGTTGTATGGCTAGTTAAAGAACTTTCGTATTTGGTTATTTTCATATTATAATTTGCATGTTGTGAAAATATCCCGTTTCAAAGGGACGGCAAGTTGAAGATTTGTCACAGATGGGTCGTTCTTTGTAGGATTTGTTACAATTACGTGCCAGTTAGTGACATACTGGCGACTGAAGTCTTCAGCAGATATTAACATAAAAGACATGGTCATATGATACACAGGTTCAGCGAAGTGTATCGGATGGATTAGTGGAGTTACAAAGTAATGCGCAACTGAATCGTGTTTCGCTATAACCAAAAACGTTGTATTCTTCTTCTAAAAGGTTGTGGGAGTGTCTTATTAATTTCATGTAAGTATGTTCTGTTCTGTAGCGTCCAATGTTACCTAAACACAAGTACCCCCTCTCTCTCTGGAGTTAGTTTCTTCGATTTTGAGAAAATGTCGAGGAACATGAATCAACGATTTCTAAGATTGCTTTCTAGTCATTGAGTGATTGAACAACAGTTCAGGTTTCATTTATTCACCCCAAAATGTTCTGGATTATGGGATAAAAGTGCAAACACACACACATAATTTACAGAAAATGCAACAGTAACACCTCAGTAAATCAATGGTTTCTTTTTTGGCACGTTCTTGCTTCAAGTCTTCTGCTTCACACATTCTAAAAATTCTGCTACTGAATAGAAACAGTGTACAAATAAGAATGACTTTTAAGATTTTATTAAAAAATGACAATGATGCAATAATTTTATCTTATGTGGAAGAATGCTGTAAATTTGTATCTTACTATTTGTGATTACTGAGCTCAAGCTCGTACTGAGTGGATGTGGAACCATCGTTTTACCTCATCACATGTTCATGAACACTGAAGTTATTATTTATATATACCGCACACATAACATGATTAGTGTAAGGACACGGAAGGAAATGGCTCAAATGGTTCAAATGGCTCTGAGCACTATGGGACGTAACATGTGAGGTCATCAGTCCCCTAGAACTTAGAACTACTTAAACCTAACTAACCTAAGGACATCACACACATCCACGCACGAGGCAGGATTCGAACTTGCGACCGTAGCAGCAGCGCGGTTCCGGACTGAAGCGCTTAGAACCGCTCGTCCACAGTGGCTGTCAGAACGAAATGTGCATTTTGAAAAAGCTGACGTAGGAATTTTACAACTCTCAATTTTCGTAAACGAACGTAATTGTCAGATACAGCTGACAACGGCCGCCCGAGAACGCTACTGTCGCAAATAACGTTAACTAGCACGTCCAGTGTGATGCCGGCGCTGTGTCTCGCGCAAATTGCTTTAGCGTCCATGTCCACGTCGACGTCAGCTGCCTCGTGGGGGCTGAGGACGTCCTAAGGTTTCAGTTACTTCTCTAAAAAATTTTTAGAGGTTCGATGACGTGCCCATGTCAAGAGCGGAAGTTCACTGTGCAGGACAAACTGAGGTGCAGAACTGCGAGAAAAACGCTACATCTGCCGAGTGAGGTGTCACAGTGCTTACGTTCTGCACAGGTCTTACAATCGGAAGGAGAGGATTTCAGACACCGCTGACCAATCAGAATTTGAGTTTCCTGTCGTTTCCTTATTTTGCTTAAGCCGAATGCCGCGATGATTCCTTTGAAAGTGCCTAATTCTTTCTGAATTCTTGTCCATGCCGAATTTGTACACAACATCTAAGGAACTCGTTGTCGAAAAGACATCGAATGACAAGATGATGAAAATTCTGAATTCTCCCACTCCCATCCCCCATTGCTTACCTCACCTGGCCCCTATACTTGACGGAAAGATGGTGAGAAATCTGTGGTGTAAATTCGCCCGTCTGTTTCAATATTAGTTGGTGGTTGCAATAGGTGACGACCCGGATATTTTTCATCTGCTTTACTTGCTCAACTACTGCAGCCTAGTAACAGGCGATGGAATGGCACTAACGTTGTCCTCTTACATGCTGCAAAGATTGCAAAAGTAATTAACCCTACAAGGTCAGCCATTAACGAAGATTCGCAAACAACGCTGAATAAGTGCTTTACAAATGGACGTAACGCAAATGTACTATCACCATCGCGTTTGAGAATGTCCTTGCATCGCAAACCTTGAAATGAAATAGGGTAGTGATGAAATTACGAATACGTTACGTAAATCCAAAGTGCTACATATCAGTCTCGACTGATATACTGCAAAGTCCATGCTGGTCAGAGGAATAAAGATAGGCTGTGCCTCCCATATGTTCTAGACACTGTATTATCGTTGAGTGGCGTTTTAGAATATATATTTCAGTTCTCAATTTGCTCCTTCGGACATCCCCAGCAGTAAACTGCAGTTTTGCGCTATCATTTGAACACTATTCAAAAAGTGGCCTTCAAAGAATAAATATTTTAGTACTGCTACTCATGTCCTTAATTTATTTATGCATTTGCGAAGCATTATTTTTACGACTGCCTGTCTTCCCGGTCCTCACTTTTCTCTATACATCCAGTCGCCTTCCTGAAGATTTACACCGTTGGCATAGCAAAATGAACATCATTCTTTCAACTACTTGCAAACTTCCACGTTTTAGTCTTGCTTTGGGATTCCATTTCCGTATCTTCTGTCGACCACTTATTTTTATGCATTCTTTCTAGGTGGTGTTACTAAAATAGACGTCTTGCTTACAGTATCATATACAACCTTTTTAACCTACAATTCACCTCTTGAGATACCACTATTTTTTCTCCGAAAAATCCTTTGCTAAAGTAAGGATTTTGGTTTTCCTCAATTCTCGTATTCTTTCTTCCTTGAGCTCGAGCAAAGTGATGCATTGATTAGAATACCAGACTTACATTCGGGAGGACGACGGTTCAAACCCCTGCCCGGACGTCCAGATTTACGTTTCCTGTGATTTTCCGAAATAGCTTCATACAAGTGCCTGGATCGTTCCTTTGAAAAGACACGGCCGTTTCGTTCCCCATCTATTCGTAATCCGAGTATGGGCTCCGTCGCTAACGACTGTGCTGCCAACGGGACGTTAAACTCTAATCTTTCTTTCTTCCTCCCTCCTTACTTGAGTTTATTTGTAGTCATCCTTTTATTATGCTTTGACATCTTCGTGAAATAAAAAGTTAGCGTCCAGAAATTGGAAAAACAAACATTAAGATTCTGGAACTCGAGAATTAATGATGTTTGGATATTTTCGTACTCTTTCGTCTAGTTACCGTAAGTCAAATCACAGCAGTTTGTGCTTCCTTGTACATAATACGCCCCTTTCTTACGTTTTGGAATGTGTGTGTGCAGATGGTCAAGCCACGGATCCATACTCTTTTAACATTCGAGATGGCATAGTAAGCAGTCTGATATAAAAATTACGCTGTCTGTGATGAATCAATCATGCGCTAAATTTATTCTCCACTTACAGTGTTAAATTTTTTCTCCAGCTGTCATCTGCTTCTGACACTACCAATAAACCCCGATTCTTTAAAGAATCGAACTCAATAGCCTCAAACGTCTGATTGTTTTACAAATTAGTTAATGTATTAAATATTTGACGTTAAGCGTGTAAGAGAGAAAAAGTTTAGAGATGCTTGAAATATTGATTAGTCTGTCGAAAAGTAGCTCTCATTCTCAAATACTAGATAGTGGGTTAATCTGAACGTAATAAGCTATGCTCCCTCAAGACACATACATAGTCTGTAACTATAATACTTGTTTTACTGTGTTAAAACTTTAAGAAACAATTCTACCTCTTAATGAGTACATTATTACAGCATTTAAAATTTTTAATCAGGTCAATAATTATATGAAATAATGAAAATCAAATTTTTGTTACTCCTGGCAGCTGTTATGTAGGCAACCTGCAGCGACTTGTTATGAAGCATCGAAGAATCAGTGACGTAAGTGCTGTCAAAATATAGAAAACAACAGTTTCCGGAACAGCAGTTCGACGTGAGCTGCAAAAGTTGAAGACCCACAGCCAGCTTCAGTCGCATACCTCATTATCACCGTAAACACGTTAGTACTCGTAGGGTGAAAATGACGTTAAGACCAAGCAACAAGGACATCCTCTGGAAAGGAATAATGTAGACCACTGATAATAACGAACAATATTTTGTAACGAAGGATACTGCAACTGCATATTTCAAGAAATGATTATTTTCGCGGTCTTAGTTGCATATATTCTAAATTTTTACTAGTTACAGTCATTCAATGACCATACTGAAAGTCGTCTGCTGTATTCATGCTCACGTCGATAAGTACTTGTCTGCCTCAAAGATGGTAATGAAGTGAACTCCTTGACAGAGCGTAGGGGAAAGACGCGGGAGACCCGCGCTGCCGTACTAGGCAAGGTCCTATCGGAGGTGGTTTACCATTGCCTTCCTCCGACCGTAATTGGGATGAATAATGATGATGAAGACGACACAACAACACCCAGTCATTTCGGGACAGGTGAATATCGCTGACCCCGCCGGGAATCGAACCCGGGACCCCGTGCTCGGGAAGCGAGAACGCTACCGCGAGACCACGAGCTGCGGACTGCCTCAAGGAACATACACTCATTTGTCTGTCTGCCAGAGTAGCTAGTCTGTGGTTGGTAATTGCAAGAATATTCTCTTTTCTTCCGCCTTGTTCCCTGAGGCTATGCGGACCTATTTAATAAAGGCGCTTTGTCTTGCGATAAAGAAATGGGCACACCTGAAACGGCTTCATTCTGGGTTATGGTGAAATGGTTAGTTAGGAAGATTGGGTTTAACGTCCTGTCGACATCGAGGTCAATAGAGAAGGAGCACAAGCTGAGACTATGCCAAGGTTGAGAAACCATGCCAGCATTTGTATGGAACGATTTAGGGAAATCAAGGGAAATCTAAATCTGGATGGCCGGACGCGGGTTTGAGGCGTCGTCCTCCCGAATGCGGGTCCAGCGAGCTAACCACTGCGCGACGTCACTCGATGAGATGGTTGGTTGCTTACTTGCTCTACATTTGCATAGCTGTACTTTGTGACACATAAGATTTATTTACGAGGGATGGTTTGCAGTCGTGTTCAACGCGAGCCAGTATTCGTCCTCCGCAGTTTCGTTAGAACACGTGGGAAACAATATCCAGTTTTTATTCAGTCATCTGGGATTGTACGTTACTTATCCCACTGCTTTTCCACTCACTAAATAATATAATTGCGCGTTAATGTGATTATAGACTGATTTTCCCTGTCGTTTGTAAATGTATGGTCGTGTAATGTCACTTGGTCCGTTGAAGGGCAATGGTATGTGAAATATGAGACTTTGTATTCATTTTTTGAAGAATATAACAAATAACTCAGTATTCATGTAATCTGATACTCTTACGAACTTATTATTGACTCCTCTGGTCTTTATTCAAATCATTGCATGTGTGCAATTATGAATTACGATCTCCAACGATCTACTTTTTTTGTTTTCACTATATTTAAAGCATAGAGGGAATAAACTGTCTTCAGCAGTGACGGCATTTCTGCATTTTTAAATCATAATTTCAGCTAACCACTTAAGCTAGCGTTGCAGTGGAGCTACAAGACACGTGGTTGGAGTGACGGACACTTCGATATTTTGCTACCACGCCGTATCAAATCTTTTCAGTTTATTAGGTGTTGTATGCGGACTGTAAACACGTCTGCCTATAAGGCGTAGTTAACATAGGCATATAAGTACACTATGAGAAAGTTACTTGTCACTATGAAATCTAAAATGAAGTTCGACTGCCTTTGTTCAGTTATGCGTCATATTTCACGTAAAGCGGTACAGTTTCAGGGCATCGAAAATAATGTCATGGTCTTTTATGAATTCACAAGTTAAAATTGAAAGTAATGTAAGGCTTTGAATATAGAGATCGACAACAATATAAAGTAACAATAAGTGCCTGTCTAGAAGACATTTGGGGAAATTATAATTTTGGTCTAGAATAAATAAAGACCAATCAGAATCAAAGAAAAGAATTCAGCTAGATGTTATAGATTAGACGAAAATTGTACCATATTAGACTCAAACTCTCCGTGACAGTTTCCGATGGTAAGGGCGAAGAGACCTAGAAGGACGGGGAAGCTGAAGGGCAAAACGGGCACGTGCCGGACGGAGTCTATGGTATTAAAGTAAAAAGGAAATCATACTCGAAGAACAAGACAAAAATTTAAAAGTAAAAAGCAAATTTTCATGAGTAAAGTTTAACTTTTGAAATTTCATACTAATACTCCCATCTGCTTGTCATTTCCAGTTTCCCTTTTCCCTGACATATTCCCCCCCCCTCCTCCCTTCCCCCTCCCCCTTATCCCGCCACCTAACTTTCTACCCATCATCTCTGGGATACTCGTATATTCGTATTTAATATGAAGTAGCTTCAAAGACGACCGCTGGTCAAGCAATACATCTAAGCAATACACTACGCATACATGTGAAAAATGCCCTATATATACATTTACACCGTGTTGATTAGCGTTGAGGACATAGTAGAGCGTTTATGTACAACGTATGTACAGCTAATAGATATGTTACTTGAGTAAAGAAAGAGTATGGGAGACCATCTAAGCGTGTGTTACCCATATGGCCTTGTATGGAAGTTTGAAGATATCGGGCAACCGCAGAAGACACGTGGGAGGGCCAAGGAATCGATGCATACCGCAACACACATATTAGCCATACACAGAAATGGATGTGATTATGATGCCCACTAAAACGGAGTAAAGTACCTGCAGTGCCCGTATAATGTGTTGTCGGAGAACTTTGATGACGAATGACTGGATTACAAACAATACTGAGACTCAACATCTGAATTATATCTTTGGTGGACATGGAAAACGTAGCAATGAAAGGTCACTTAGGACCAACACAAAATGTAACATGCCATTTTATTAACAACCAATGTGTTAGGCAGTTAATCATTCTGAGAGTGCACGATAGCAAATTCAAACCATATGACACAAATATGTCACAGTAAATAGCGCCCAAATGGTTGCATGAATACCTCCCTCTGGCGGCAACTCCTGCAATGATGAACTACTTGTCACATGACTTGTCAATAAAATGTCTTTGTCCTTTAGGATGTTACATTATTTTCCGACGGTGTGCATGTTAGTTAAAATACTGAAGGCATGCAAACAATCACAAAGTTGTGGAATGGTATCCTGCAATAGACGGTCCTAAGCACCTTGCACCTTTTCTTGTACTTCAGCAATGTCTCTTCCAAGCTCTGGAAAACCAGTAAGTTGCCATTTCATCATGTCTCATCTACATATACATCTACATTTATACTCCGCAAGCCACCCAACGGTGTGTGGCGGAGGGCACTTTACGTGCCACTGTCATTACCTCCCAATCCTGTTCCAGTCGCGTATGGTATGCGGGAAGAACGACTGCCGGAAAGCCTCTGTGCGCGCTCGAATCTCTCTAATTTTACATTCGTGATCTCCTCTGGAGGTATAAGTAGGGGGAAGCAATATATTCGATACCTCATCCAGAAACGCACCCTCTCGAAACCTGGACAGCGAGCTGCACCGCGATGCAGAGCGCCTCTCTTGCAGAGTCTGCTACTTGAGTTTGCTAAACATCTCCGTAACGCTCTCACGCTTACCAAATAACCCTGTGACGAAACACGCCACTCTTCTTTGGATCTTCTCTATCTCCTCCGTCAACCCGATCTGGTACGGATCCCACACTGATGAGCAATACTCAAGTATAGGTCGAACGAGTGTTTTGATAGGCACCTCCTTTGTTGATGGACCACATTTTCTAAGGACTCTCCCAATGAATCTCAACCTGGTATCCGCCTTACCAACAATTAATTTTATATGACCATTCCACTTCAAATCGTTCCGCACGCATACTCCCAGATATTTTACAGAAGTTACTGCTACCAGTGTTTGTTCCGCTATCATATAATCATACAATAAAGGATCCTTCTTTCTGTGTATTCGCAATACATTACATTTGTCTATGTTAAGGGTCAGTTGGCACTCCCCGCACCAAGTGCCTATCCGATGCAGATCTTCCTGCATTTCGCTACAATTTTCTTATGCTACATCTTCTCTGTATACTACAGCATCATCCGCGAAAAGCCACATGGAACTTCCGACACTATCTACTAGCTCATTTATATATATTGTGAAAAGCAAAGGTCCCATAACACTCCCCTGTGGCACGCCAGAGGTTACTTTAACGTCTGTAGACTCTCTCCATTGAGAACAACATGCTGTGTTCTGTTTGCTAAAAACTCTTCAATCCAGCCACACAGCTGGTCTGATATTCCGTAGGCTCTTACTTTGTTTATCAGGCGACAGTGCGGAACTGTATCGAACGCCTTCCGAAAGTCAAGGAAAATAGCATCTACCTGGGAGCCTGTATCATACGTGTTCAATTAGTGAAAGATCAGGAGTCCTTGCTGGCATGGACAGCTGTTGCACAACATGAAGAGCATACTGCCCCGTAGTAGCCGTATGTGCACGTGCATTGTCCTACTGGGAAAGCACATCATCTTTCTGTTGAAGAGATGGCAGTAGCACAGGGATAAAAACCTGGTTCCTTTACCCTGCGAAAACTCCAAATGTGACCGCGAGTTGTAACAGGTAGCCCGCCCACACCATGAAGCGTGAGGTAGGACTTGTGTGTCGTGGACCTCCAGCGAAGGCCACTCACAAGGTCCACGCTGTACATTTGTACGCCCCTCACTCGCATACAGACAGAACCTAATATCATCAGTGTCCCAGTCTTCAGTCGACCCTTTCATGATACAGGAGTTGCTATGCTCGACAGTGTCATGTTGCCAGAGGTAACCTGGCAAGAGCATACGTAATCTTCATCATGCTGCAGGCAGACCGTTCCCAATTGTCTCTGACGCCTTAGCAGGTGCCACATGTGCCCGTGCTTCGTCCCTGGTTGATGTTTGGTCAGTCAGTATTGCTCTCAGAACGCTTCGAGCTTGATGTGCATCTTTGCTACATGGACGTCCACAGACCACTGCTAAAGCGGCAATGCACCACCAATACATTTCCCCCAGCGTGTGCAGCAACGCAGTCGACATGTCCATCCAGCTACCTACAGGTCCATAAGGCGACCCTGTTCAAACGCCTGAAACAGTTCAGCAGGAGTACGTACTAACCTAAAGTAACCTAACCTAGAATGAATGATGCATACACTTTGCAGCTATAAACACAGCACTGTTACTACCTGCAAAAGTCAAACCAGACGGTGCGCAGAAGCAGACAGGCCTGCAGAACGCTATCTGATCACCTATGACCATAAGAAATGAATCACTAACACCACAACTACCAAGTATGCACGTGTTATACCCTATAGCACTTGAGGGTGTTACAGTTTTTTTTACGGCAGCGTACTATCTGCAGTTATAAATCTTGTCAGGTTAATTTTAGGACATAGTTTTTTAGGCCTAATTTATGTCAACTGTTACTGTAGCATTTAATTTGTAAAAGTTTAGGCATGAAAACAAGAATAGAGTTCACAGTCATGTTTTAGGTATCAGTCTGACGGATATGTGTATATCTGGAAAATAATATCGCATTACATGATGTACACATTGCACCTTTTTGCGACACTGACATATTTTTGCAGATGTTTTAGGACAACCATAATGGATGTGAAAAATAATTAATTTGAGGCTATATTGTGTCTTAAACCAAGCTCGGTATTAAGACTGAGGTATGAACGCCACCACCTGTTAGTGATGACAGGCAACAGGAGCTTAAAGCAGCAATGATTTTATTTCGAGTTTTTGAAGGTCTTCGGAATAGTACTTAAAGTAAACTCATCCTCGACAACCACATATTACTAAATAATTAATTACACTGCCTAAGCGAATGTCGGTTTTTAACTATTTATGGAAAAAGCTCTATGCTTGTTTCGTATTCCATAAGATGTTTACCTGCCTGTTTAGCAGGCAAAAAATTTCACAGATTTTTGATCTCTTGGAGCACCATGTAAAGTATTATCAACGACGGTAAGATACACACTTTAGATAATTTTGGGATAAATATGTATGTGTGTGTGTCGGTGTGTGTGTGTGTGTGTGTGTGTGTGTGTGTGTGCGGGAGTGTGTGCATGTGGGCGCGCGCGAGCGTGTGTGTGAAGAAAATTAACTGAAGCGTTCCATTCAAAATTAGTGAATTACTTTGTAAAAGAGATATTACGGGCAATGATCACATTTTTTTAAAAATTGATTTCATTTATTTATTTATGAAACTACATTCTGATTGGTTCAAATGGCTCTGAGCACTATGGGACTCAACATCTGTGGTCATAAGTCCCCTAGAACTTAGAACTACTTAAACCAAATACATCACACACATCCATGCCCGAGGCAGGATGCGAACCTGCGACGGTAGCGGTCACGCGGTTCCAGACTGAAGCGCCTTTAACCGCGCGGCCACACCGGGCGGCACATTCTGATTGGGCTGCCTCATTTTAATAGTACGCTCTGTGAAGCTGCAAAGGAAGGGAGTACAAAGCACAACTGGGATAACTACGTTGATTTTTAAAAAAATTATTTTAATTAATTGTTTATTGAAACTATATTCTGATTTGGTTGGTCATTTTAATAGAACGTTATGGCTCAGAGGGGGAGGGGGAGGAGGAAAGGGATGTGACTTATTGTTATTAATTTTCCCTCTAGTACAATTGGGCTTGTTCTCAATCTTGGATTTCGATTGGTTGTTTTATTTTAACTCTACGCTGTGATTGGTTGAAGACGGGGAGGGAGAGGCGGGATGGAGTTAAGGGCAGAGGTAGGGGGAGAGAAGGGAGTGTGGTTTGATGACGTCATGCATGCATTTGTCAAGTTTATTGCTCCTATCCCTGCCTGTACACAACGTGACTGACAATTGTCAAAGTGAGCCAGATAATTGATAGTCATGGCTGGCTTGGTTAATTTGTGTGTGTGGATTGTTCATGGTTGCTTACCAACATGTAATTTCATAATCACCAGGCTACATACAGCTGCAGAGTATTACAGTTATAACGGTGTTTATGTTAGCTAGAAGTGTATGCTGGACAACAAGAAAAAATATAATTTAGTAATAAATTTTACGAAAGGTATAATTTATTAAGTTTAAAATTAAACCATTTCAGAGGAAATTTCACGAAACACAAACCAAACTCGCTGAAACATCAAATTACAGTTATGTAAATAATATAAAAGCTGCCTCCTTGACATACTGCAAGTAGACACCTGACTTTTTTGCACCAATGTAGTCTTCCTAGATGAGAACAAATGAAATCTCTCAAATATTCGCAATTGAAAACCCCGTCTGCACCGCTCACATCTCGTTGGAATTTTGTTGGAGTGTTTATCAGTTTCAATTTATTTCTGTAACACTGTCCAGTGACTGAGACCAATCTGTGACAAATGGCACTGCTTTCCTTTGTTCTGTATACTCTCAGCTATATCTGTTGGTATAATGTGAAATGGACCCGAAACCTAAATAATATTTCAGTATGGATAATAAAAGTGTGTTATGGACGATCCTTTCCTTAGACACATTCCAGCGCCAATGTGTCAGCGTTGAAACGAAACTCACTTTTGGTATAACCTTGTTTGAAATATTTGCAGTATTTTTCCAGTGGTATTCCTGAAACGCCCTATCTTGACAGAGCTCCAACTGGAAGCAGTGGCTGGTTTCAGTAGTGGTATGACGAAGATGTAGATGCACTTGAACACCTCTCCTACCAAACACAGTTACCCAGCTCGAACGTGATTAACGATCCACGATGAAGGACTCCTGATCATCGCCGATAGAATTAAGCGGTGCATTACGTCAATGGCTCAATAATCGTCCACAAATGGCAGTCTTATGCGGCTATTCCGAAAGAAAAGCAGCTGTACGACACGCTAAACATAAACGGACACTGTTTTATCAAGTGCGTTCAGGTGATTTCTTCATCCTAATAATCACATGTCACAGTGACAAGCATGTACACAGCATCTGGTTGGCGATTTAAGCTAAGAGAGCGGCTGCCATTTGTGAAAGAGGAGAAATACTGGCCGTGCCATTCTTGATTATAAGAAGCACGCAGAATGATCTAGACCTTAATGTTACACTTAACTCTGCTCCTTTTTATGTTCACCTCTGAAGTCACTTAACTGCGATTCCATTAACGATGAATTATGGCTCATTTACGTACAAACATTGCAGTTTCTTGGAACTTAGCCGTTAGGCATGGACGGGGAAGTCATATTTACTGCATAGCGCCTTCATTTCCTGTAGG
This sequence comes from Schistocerca americana, assembly GCF_021461395.2. Lineage (NCBI taxonomy): Eukaryota > Metazoa > Arthropoda > Insecta > Orthoptera > Acrididae > Schistocerca > Schistocerca americana. The sequence goes on from NC_060120.1 coordinate 296,314,001, forward strand.
CAGCAATTCTGGTTCATAGTTTATAAATCTTGGGGCGTTTTGCAGGAATTTTCCAATCAAAAATCACTTGCTCCTGGTGCTCTTAATTTTCTTTCCCCGAAACTGATATGACTCATAACCTTCAGTATGTGGAAGCCGTTCAGAGCGGGTCAAGGTGCTTGATTTACATCAACCTAGGTATCAGAATAAATAATCAGCCTTTGTGATACTATAAACGTATACGTATTTCCAGTAAACTTTAGGACTAGGCTCTATTTATTTTTGCAAAAACACACATTCTTCTTTGTGGCCGACTCATAAGTCGGTTGACGCACCCATCTAGAGTCCCGTCATCAATATCCTATATTTTCCTGCATTATTTTTTTTAACCTGAGAGCGATATCCTTACCTGATTGTTATCTGTGCCGCTGTCTCTTTTCAGGGACAATAAATATATAAGAACGAAAAACATCTGAGACAATCATATCACCTCCGTGGTAATTGGTAATGCGAGATGACGTCGCCATTGAGATTATAAGAAATTTTAACATTAAAAAATAAAGAAATGCTTCATATTTCGTCGTCATTTTTTTACTATTCAAGCTACGTTTGTAGAAAATAGATGAGGGGATGTGACATTGGTTTGTTAAATATTTTAGGGTGGACATGAATGGATAAACGAAGTGAGTTTCATATCCTGCGTTTTCTTGATCGGTGACGCTGATGTACTGGATACCTCTCCTCGCATATCAAAACTATCATCATTCCACAACTGCAGTATAAGATTTGATACGTTCAGCGTCTTGTCTGTACCCAGCGTCTTGTCTCCTTCTCCATTTCACCCATACGACGTAGGAACAAACTACCCATAAATATGCTCTGAACCTGTACCACACTGTGTTAGAGACGAGATTAAAGTTCTATCTATTATCATTGGTGTAACTCCCCACTCGCCACATAACAACATTCTTCACCATACCATCAGCGAACAACATTTTTGCCACTTTATTCCAGCTTCCCTCATCCTCTAAAGCTTCCAACCGTCTAAAGCCATGCTCACACGGACGTGTTTCCTATCTTTAAGCACACCAGACTGGTTTACGTCGTCGTTGGAGCACGGTTAGAAACGAGCTGGTCCATCATGATTTACGACTGCAGAGCTCTCCACCGGCAGTTGTTGGCTGTATTTGGCTCGCAAATCACACTTTCTTTTCGAAAATGGACGGGCATAAAATTCCTACTTTAGGAGCATTAAAGGCACATTTTCTCTCTTGTCAATATCCTTGTCTTCTTCAGTATCCATGAATATGTTATAAAGCAGAAAGGGAAGTTCCAAGTCCAGTCCGGGAGGATATTAGCTTAAAAAGTTCTATCACAAATAGTGCGGTACAAATTTACAACAGTCTTCCACACACGATGGAAATTATTTTATCATTGTCAGGACATGTGAAATACAAGACTTGAAACAAGAAACTGCAAAGTGTCCTCCGTAAAGTTGTCAAACTTGTAGATAAAACAAAAAATAATTTATTTATTGCAGTATTACTGTTGCTTTTTCTGTGCATCATGTAAGTGTGTGTGTCTGTGTGTGTACATACAAGATTGTGCACACAATCATAAACAATATTTGTACAGGAATTATATATCGCAGTGTCTATGATGTTTTCTGGATGAATAAATAAATACAGAATTGCGATCGAATTAGGTAGTGAAGTGAAATCCAGTTTTGCAATTAGTGTTGGTCCATGTTCCCTGCATATTTAAAAAAAAAAAAACCGAAGAAACTCATTGCTAAGAGGGAGCGCTCTTAACTTTACATAAGATAGAATATTTCAGAACATACTTATACTAAAGTAATTAGAAAGTCCAGAACCTTTTAGAAAACTCGAAGAAGAATAAAAAAATATACATATACAGTACGATGCAAACCGTGTTTAACTTTATAACTCTGAGCGTCTATTCACTACACTGCACAATCCCTGTAACGGACCACTTGAATGTTACCATCCCCTGAACGCTTTAACCGCCAGTGTGTTAATAACTGACATTTAATTATAACAAATGATTCAAATGACTCTGGGCACTATCGGACTTAACTTCTGAGGTTATCAGTCCCCTAGAATTTAGAACTACTTAAACCTAACTTACCTAAGGACGTCACACACATCCATGCCCGAGGCAGGATTCGAACCTGCGACCGTAGCGGTCGTGCGGTTCCAGACTGTAGCGCCTAGAACTGCTCGGCCACCTCGGCCGGCTAATTACAACAAATCGAACCAAGAACAAAGCGTTTTTCGTATACCGTCCGTGTGGTGTTGCCTAGGAGCGGCATACTTTCATAACTTCCAAGTATCGATACGAAAATGACCCACATGACGTTCCCGGCACTTTATTACAACAAACAGAAGTTGGACTGAAAACGACGAAACCCAGTATGGCAACTCCCAAGTTCTGGTTAGGGCATGGAACGTGATCACGTATCACATTGGCCACATTCCTCTTGCACTTGTAGTGAGTCTTTCATGTTAGGCAACGCAGTGGAACGTGGAATTCTACGCCGTGACGTTACAAAACTCGACCTTCTCCTCGTCCACGAATGCTTTCTTGTCCTGTGTGGGGACGGCTTGAGGGTGGCTTCTTGGATTTAAGAAAGCACATGAAGGCTCTAAGCTTGCACTAGAAACAATATAATTACTAGTTGATTACGTCCTGTGGAACGTTCATTAAATGGTTGGATAGCCTGTCACAATTTTTTCGAGGTACTTATCGTCAAATATACGTTCCCTTCGTAAAGACTAAGACAAAGAAACACAATACGTGATGATTTTTCTTTGCGCCCGACTATAGTAAGAGAATAGACGAGTCGTCTTTGGAGAAACTAACGAACAAATAACATTGTATTCAATAGATTAAGGCTACAGTGATGATGCCACAGATGACCTGAAACGCAAAGTAAACTTAAAATTAGGAACCTGTACTTATAAACGTAACTCAGGTTCAGTTCCACGGAAGATAATGAAGGGAAAACTAGATCTAGAATTCCAAACAGCGGCAGCACTGATGATGAAAACAGTTTTAGGTATAAATGTGAATTACTTTAGTTCGTTGTCGACGTCTCTTCAGATATGTGTGATACGGGTTGACGGGTTGATGAACCGAATACGAACGGCGGCGTGGATGGAAAACGGGAGTGGAGAAGGGGGTGGGGGGGGGGGGGGGGGGAAGGGGTCAAGGTTGATGAAATTGAATTGGAATTTAGTTGGAATTTAGAGATACGTTCGCTGATGCTTTGTTCACACATTTGTCTTGCTGTGACCGTTACATCTTCGCTTTTGCCTTTTTTAAATGTCACTTTCTATAGTCCTACTTATTTTTGTTGCTGTCATCTCCTTTTCCTTAATTGGTGTCTACTTTTTAAAGAATGAGTTTGTTAATTACATTAAATTTTATTTTCTTCTACCCCACACCCATCTACTATCGTTTCAAAGAAACGAGTGTAGAGTGAAAACTACTCTTGTGTTGGTATCCGCAGATGTGGTCAAACACTAACACCAGATACGTGAAAGCTTTGTTCCTGAAATATATTACAAAGAGGCGGTTTGTTGGCTCTACTAACCTGAACATATTTATCGGCGAATAAATTAACAAAATGCAGGTTCCTTTAAGAAGTGCCTCGACTTGTGTTCGAGAGAACTAGAACTTTAGCACTGAATATTCGTTCTATAGTTTCGTATACTTTTAATTCCAGATGGCATAACGTAATGTCTTAATGTTGTATCCAGCCATTTTCGTCTGATTAAACTTAAATCGTTTTTGCCAAAAGACTTACCAGGCGAACTTTGCTTGCACAGACTCTGGTTATCTGTCACATTTCAAAGTGAACATGCCTGTTGCCAGTTGTGAGACGGCGCCCCCCCCCCCCCCCCCCCGCCCCCCAGTTCTTTCTCTGTCATTTGTTATTTTGTCAGCATGTGCATAAGATCCAAGCACATATGGAAAGTAGTACGACTAATAGACTAATACACAGACTGTTACGTGAGGCACAGGTCCTGTTCGATGAGCACAAGGATGGTTTAAAGCTAACAACGTGAAAATAAATGAAAATAAAACACAGACGGAGACGTGTAGCCACAGTGATACTGAAGGAACGGGAAATTTTGAGGCTTTCAAACTTCCCGTCTGATTCATCAACAGTAAAGTAACTTGGAAAGAGTACACTGTAAATGGGTGTGTCCTCTATCTTCTGCGGAAATTAAAACGCTTTATAACAGAACATTACCTACTATGCCTCATTTCACAGCCATATCTGGTATGGTCTGCTGCTACTGAGCCACTCTGTAGGGTGGAGGAATGTTCTGCTCTTACAAAAGAAAGTTCACTTCTAGCGTAGAAACGGACCGTTGTAAATCCATCTTCGTTAAACTAGCAGCTGCGACTGCTAGTGGCCGCGCGGTTAGAGGCGCCATGTCACTGACGGCGCGGCCCCCTCCCGTCGGAGGTTCGAGTCCTCCCTCGGGCATGGGTGAGTTCTTAGCGTAAGTTAGTTTAAGTAGTGTGTAAGTCTAGGGACCGATGACCTCAGCAGTTTGGTCCCTTAGAAATTCACAGACATTTGAACTGATTACAGCCAATATATGTTCTGCTGTCTCATTAGTATGAAGCAGGATCATCAGACATGTAGCAACAGAAGGAGTTTATCAAAACAAAACTCCTCGTTATCGAGCTGTTCACACCATGGATCCTCAGCCGAGAAACATAGCGCAGCTGACCACAGCACTGCAGTCGGCACGGCTCCATATCCCTGTCGTTACCTTCCAGAACCTCGTTGACTCTCTTCCCACACGTCTCGCGCTGCAGAAGGTGTTTTTCAGGCTTCTGACATGTGCTCAGGTGACTGGACAGTGTAATTCCAACCTTAGGCGAACTTACTTTCACTAAACAAACGAAAGGCAATTCTAAAGATGAAGAATTGCGTGAGCACATAGTGGTTATTGGATGCATCTAACGTTACTAAAATTCAGGCGGGTATCCTAACACGGTATGCCCAGAGGACGGTCACTTGAAGCTTGTTGCCATCTTTCGGACTTGGGGAAAGGCGTTGGAACATTGTACTGATAAACTGAAAGATAGTTGGCTGTAGCGCAGTGACTGCAGCGCCAGTGGTGGCGAAATGGTCTCAGGGCAAAACTGTAGCAGCAAGGGTGGACGTGGGTCCTGCCAGAAGGCTCTGACGATTAGACGGGTGACAACAGCTGAAGCCTGGGCAGAGGTTAGACCCAAAGGATCTCCACGAACCGCCGGGAACAGATTACTGGAAACTGGGTTAGGATCTCGAACTGCTATGCGACGTTCGCCGCTGACATTATACTATAGACAGTAGCCACTTGCACGGTGCATAGAGAGTGTCAGTTGGGACATTCAGTGGCGTAGAGTGATGTTGAATGATGAATCTTGCTCCTGTTTGCGGTAGTAAGGTCGACGGTAAAGTGTCCACAGACGACAGAAAAGTTACAGGAAGCAGTGACTCGCGAGGTCCGTAGCTCTCTAATTACTGGAATCTAGGAGAGCGGACTATTGCTTATGATGACTGGACTGATCGTGCTTTATGGTGCAAGACTTTCCATTTCCATTAGCAAATGAGCAATTACAGTTTATAAGTCTACTCTCACACATATCGCAACGCAACTGAAACTATTCTGGAGGTACGTCTGTTGTCAGTAGCCTCCCGTACACGAATTCCGTCCGTACACACTTAGGTACGCTTTTATACAGTAACTGTACTTTCGACAAAGTTATTACACGGTTTTAAAGGTTCGCATGTAAAACTCTGGAAATTTTATAGCTCCCCCGTTACAGATTTACGGAAAGCTGCCAGCACTACCGTAGTAGCGGGTGCAGCGTGCCAGGGTAATGTGCGGCGACCCCCCTTCCGGCAGGCGGGCGCCCGCGGCGGTGAAAGTGCCGGCGCGGCGAGGCGAGGCGAGGCGCGCAGGCAGGTCGTCCGTCTGTCACACACTGCGGCGGGGGCAGGGGCGTGAACGGCGACAGGTCACGCCGTCTCCTTGCTCTTTTGTGCATCTGTGGCATGCACTTGCAGGTACAGCTAGTGGTTACGTAAGATCATAAAAAATTTCATCAGGCGTCTCTGTGGAAACCGTCAGAAAATACCTTTTCTCCTCGACAATTGACTAACAGCTCTATCAAATTTTCAACATTTACAACGACATCTCGAAAGACTCAACACGTCCTAATTTTTTTTTAGCTGTTTGATTAGTTACTTATAGTAAGTGTTGTATCTAAATAATATTCTCTTATCTTTCGAAAATACAAGTGTGGTGTAACCAGTCATACTTTATTTTTATTTCCACTGTTTCACGTCTCAAACATCTATTATGTATATATTCAGACTAAAGCGACGGATGAAATTTTTTTATTAAGTTTCAAATGGTTCAAATGGCTCTGAGCACTATGGAACTTAACATAGGTCATCAGTCCCCTAGAACTTAGAACTACTTAAACCTAACTAACCTAAGGACATCACACACATCCATGCCCGAGGCAGGATACGAACCTGCGACCGTAGCGGTCACGCGGTTCCAAACTGACGCGCTTAGAACCGCACGGCCACACCGGCCGGCTTTTAATAAGGCCAGGATTCAAACGCGGATCTCATGCTCACTAGGCAGCTCCATTAATCACCACGGCAGCCTGTCATAGTGGCATTCTCCTTGACGCCTCAGCGCTCTTGGTATTCCTTTAGAACTGGAACAGCATTGCAGAGGCTCTCCACTTACATTGGAATAGCACCTGAGCATCGAATGGAATGGAAGATCCAGCCTGAACTATACATTTTAAAACAAAGCTCCAAGAGGGACAGTAATATAAATGTAAATACCTCGACTGAACACATGCTCCTTTTCCTGTCGTGTTTACGTCACGTACAAATTCAAATGGCTCCGAGCACTATGGGACTTAACATGGGAGGTCATCAGTCCCCTAGAACTTAGAACTACTTAAACCCAACTAACCTAAGGACATGACACACATCCATGCCCGAGGCAGGATTCGAACCTGCGACCGTAGCGGTCGCGCGGTACCAGACTGAAGCGCCTAGAACCGCTCGGCCACACCGGCCGGCTTACGTCCGTACATGTTTGTACATTGAAGTAAGGTAAAATGGCATTTGGAAGTTAGCAAGTGCAAAGTAGATGGAAAACAATGTTGCTAACAGTGGCAAATTTCTGTAATATTTTTAATAATTATAATTATAATACCATCCCTAAAAGTCTACTTATAAAGTTTCAAGAACGAGTATTAACTGAGGAATCTAAGGAAATGCTGTGCTGTTTGTTAAAATTACAACACCTTGGAAGAGTGGTCAGTATCACTCCAAATTCAGAGGACGTGTAGAACAGTGCAACCGTGATTATTGATTAATATTACGGAGAGATTGGCGTACACGTAGGTCCAGCAATGCTCTCTTTTGTGTGGTCGGACATGTCATTGTTATGCCACGCTCAGTCGGCGCAGAGCCGTCAAATGAAGTGGAAACTTGCAAGAAAGTGCAAGTATGCCTCTTCCACATCAAGCGCAATATCGTAATAGCAATTAGCTCGAACAGGGCAAGGTGATTGGTCTCTGCGTAATGGCTTTGTCGTGACGTGACACTGCGGTTTGTACGGCGAACGCTGCTACCACTGTGAAACCTGTGTGGAGCTAGTGCACAGAAGAGGGTCATACACAGTAGCGAGTGGGTACTTGACCTCGCAACGTTACCACTGCGCAGTCGGCCGTTGTAGCCGAGCGGTTCTAGGCGCCTCAGTCCGGAACTGCGTGACTGCTACGGTCGCAGGTTCGAATCCTGCGTTGGAAATGGATGTGTGTGATGTCCTTAGGTTACTTAGGTTTAAGTAGTTCTAAGTTCTAAGGGACTGATGACCTCAGATATTAAGTCCCATAGTGCTCAGAGCCATTTGAACCATTTTCAACCACTGCGCAGATGGCCGCCATCTTGTCCACTTCGCATAGCCGCAACCGATAGGACAGCTTCTTCCACAATATTAGCTTTACGTTGGAGGACTGTAACGAATGTGGACTTGTCTGAGTCAACAGTTGGTTGCCGTCTGCTCATCGCTGGATTGGGAGCATGCATTCCATAGTATCAGCTTCCACTGACCAGAAATTTCCAAGTCTCAGATTCCAGTGGGCACGTCAATGCCGTCGTTTGCGTGCTGAGTGTCAGAATGTAGTGATTATAGACTAATCCCTTTTCAGTTCGTCCTACAATGACGGCCGCGAACGTGTTAAACGCTAACGGCGATGGACGCAACCGGGCAGAACGCATTTTTGAGTGCCTTAGCGGACGAACGCTAAGTTTGATGGTTTATAGCGCCATTAACTATGGGAAGCGATTTCGACACCGAGCGCTGAACGCAAAATAACAAGCAACTGCTACATCGAGGAGGTTTAGAGCCCGAAGCACTTGCTCTCGTGCAGGCAGCTCTACAAGCCAGATTTGTGTACGATAATGCCCGGCCACATTTGGCAAGGAATGTGCAAGACTTCGTCTGAAAACGATGGAAGCAGTGCTTTCCTTACCTTCGCGTTCGTCTGACATGTCGTTCACCGGACATGTGTGACACCTGGTCAGCCGACAACTTGTTCTTTCTGCTTCCCCACTCACCATTGTCGATGGTTTGTGGACGGCCTACAAACTGCGCGACAATCTGTTCCCCAGCAGCATATCCACGCTCCCTTTGATTCCACGCCACGACATCTGGATTGCAGTACGTATTGGTTTCATACCGGACTGGATTCTCACAGTCAAAGTGCGTATACAGTTCTGTAATTCCAATCATTTGCGTATTGTCACTTTCCTAATCTGTGAAATAAACGGCGTTGTAATCACATGTCCTCTGCTTCGTGTTGCACTTTTTACAAAGTGTACTACACTGTCGGGTGTCACTAATCAGACACCTGTCAACCGGCGGCTGTGGTCGAGCGGTTCTAGGCGCTTCAGTCCGGAACCACGCGGCTGCTACGGTCACAGGTTCGAATCCTGCCTCGGATGTGTGTGATACCCTCAGGTTAGTTAGGTTTAAGTAGTTCTAAGTCTAGGGGACTGATGACCTCAAATGTTAAGTCTCATAGTGCTTATAGCCACTTGAACCATTTTGACACCTGTAAAAAACCAGAATAACCATCTTTTGCAGCGCGGGCCGCTGCGAGGCGCTTAGTAAGAGAGTAGGTGAAGTCCTGGAAGGTAACGCCAGGGACGTAGAGCCGTGCCGACTTCAGCGCCGAAGCCAGCAGTGCTACGTTTCTCTGTGGAGGATCCATATCGCGAACAACACGATGGAAGTGGTCCCACATATTTGCGGTTGGGTTTCAATCCGGCGAGTTTGGGGACCTGGGGAGTACGGTAACCTCATCCAGGCTCTCTTCGTACCATACATGTCCACTGAGAGCCGTGTGACACGTTGCTTTGTCCTACTGCTAGATGCCATAGTGTTGAGGGGAAAAAACTGGATGTAAGGATGGAAATGGTCCCAAAGGATACACGCGTACTTGCGTTAATCCACTGAGCCTTCCAGAATGGTAGGATCACCCAGGTGTGCCTTTAAAACGTTCCCCAGACCATAACGCACTAACCTCCGGCCGGTACCCTTTCGACGAAAGTTGCAGGGTCTTTACTTTCAATCCGATGGATTATAAAACATAATTCATCTGGGAAGACCATCTGTCGAAAGTCAGTGGACGTCTAGTTGCAGTATTGGTGTGTAAGTTCCAGGTTTCGTCGCCGATGAACTGGAATCAGCATGGATACTTATATGCAGCAACATTCGCTGAACAGTCTTTGAGGGGAAACTGTTGGTAGCACCTTCGTTCATTTGGACGATAAGTTGCTGAACGGTTCCATGCTCGTACACATCTACGCAACCGTCTTTCAGTCCTGTCATCTATTGTACTCCGCAGTTGCCTCGGCGCCACTTGTGGATAGCACCATTTTGCCAAGCACGGTATACTGTAACCACAACGGCATGGGAACAGTTCACAAACCTAGCTGTCTCGGGAATGCTTCTACCCTTGATCCGAAAGCTACTGATCATGCCCCTTTGGACGTCAGATAAATCGCTCCGTTTCCGCATTACGACAACTAGACTGTTATCTGCGTCCTCCGACATGCTTTGTATATCATCCAATGCTAGTACTGCGACATGCCGTCTATGAGCGGTTACTCTATGTTGACGTCGAAGATAAGCGGTGGTCACATCATTTTGTCTGGGTCGTTTATGAACCCACTCCATAAGAGCACGAAACAGGAACAATTTCGAATACGTGACACATTGGGACGTGCCCTCTGCTACGGACACCACAGTGGTTTTCAGAGTCTAGATGCCGATGGAGACAGCAGTGATGGAGGTGGCGCAATGGACTGAAATCGCGTTCAGGTGGACGCCGGCCCGAATCGCCGTAGAGCCATCCAAATTTCCGTTTCCATGATGTCCCTAAATGGTGACGTGATGCAGTTGGTTAAAAACACTGTGGATTTCCTCCCCCAGACAGGGCTTGTGCTCCGTCTCTAATGAGTTCATCGTCAAGGGGACGTTAAACCCTAATCTTCCTTTTATACCGACAAATTTGAACGTGAATAGCCCAGTTCGGGATTGAAAACCGCTCCAACTAAATGGGAGTCCAGTGTCTTAACCACAGAACCATTTCAACCACTAAGGACCAGCAAACATTTCATAGAAATACTTTCGCAAATAATGTTCATGAGGTTTCTACAGGGCTGTTTCTCCAGAGATCTGGTATTGTCAATTTGCCTGCGAAGCAGTTTCTGCCGTGTCAACGTTATTAGTTTCACCATTCGTTGCGTTCAGTGAAACAGCTTCGCATGTGAAAAATGCTGTCAAATGAGCTTTAAACTCCCCTGATAGGTTTCTGTTCATAGGCGCGCAGGAGAGCTATCCATTGTCTTTCGACAACCGATCTGGCGCTACCTTTCACGTTGTTTATTTCTGCCTTTCCTGTTAACAAATACGTTCAGTGTGAAGTACTGTGCTTGATTGAATTTCGGCTGTTTACCTTTTCTCATGATCAAAATTCTCATCTTCTACAACTTACTGATCATGTTAATACCTAGTATTTCAATTATGACTCGCATTTTAGGGACTATGTAGAATTCTAACAGGCAGTAAACTGGTTGCCTTTAAATTCCCTGTCTCAGAACTGATCAAACCACAAATATTTTGATTTAAATTACAGAAATTAATGTAATGAGAGATAAAGTACATCTGCAAGATATTTGTGTACCTTACTGTGTGTTGTATCTCATTAATCCATACAAATTATAAAAATGAATGTACGTATGTATGTATGTAAATATGTATGATCCACATTTCCTCCGAAAACATGTACCGATTTCACCCAGACTTGGCACACGTATCACTTGCTGCCTGCAGAAAATCACTGTGGTGGGAAAAGAATCACCCACTTGTCAAAGGGATGGAGGTAGCAGTGAAAACGCAATGTAGGCCACGACACGAGAATACCCATATTTTATTCATCCAGTATTTGAGAATGAGAGCACGTAGGAACTTTGGACGAACTGTACACGGAATTTCAAACCTTTACAAAACTTTTTCTCGCTGACAACCCACACAAAATGAAAAGGGAAAAGTTCCTCGGTTACTACGTTTTTGCTGTTTATACAGTATAACTGCCACATGAAGCATGGCGTTTTTATTTATTATTTCTTTAATACTCACTGTATTCGCGACAAATCTTGCAGACAGTATTCGCATATACCACTGAATGTACCAGAAAAATTACATCATTGTACGGCACTTAATGCAGGAGATACGACTTCATGGACGCTGAATGTGTGGAAAACTACTGCACCATGCAATGCGTATAAATTAATTACTTTATTGCTACTACCTCTATCCACAGTAATTTTCTCACACAGGATCCCCATTTGTCGCTGAACTCATCTACAAAAATATATCATCGTCAGACACGTAGGTCTAAAGATATGACGTCATAATCACTGAGATCACGTATGACATTTTAATTTATTTCGTGTTTTATTCAATTCACAACACATGTCATGCCACAGACAGTAGGCACATGTATCACTGGATGTACCAGAAAAATTATATCATTGTGCAGCACATAGTTCAAGACAGATGGCGTCATAAACGTCAAGCTGCGCGAAAATGAAACTGCAGGGCGAAATTCGCTAGACATGCAGGTGAAATAAGTGTACAAACACGCAGGAAATATGTTAAATATGTGTGAAATAAGTTTTAAAAGCACGTATGCGAGCAAAACCACGTTAAGAAGCTCATCCTAAACCTCTGGAACGATTTCAATCAATTTTTGTGCACATATTACTTACAATCTGGAAAGAAATACTGTAGGGGTAAGAACCATCAGCCTCCTATTGCGTTGAGTGTGATAACGTAGAGAGAGAAGGGAGAACGAGGAGATGGAGAACCGTGAGGGGGAAGGAGGAGACAGAGATAGAGAGGGGAATGGACAGAGGGAGGGGGGAGGAGGAGGTGGACAGACAACAGAAAGAGGAGAACATGAACCGAAGTGGAGAGGAGAGGGGCAGAGACAGAGGGAGAGAGATGAGGAAGGAGGACATGAGCAGAGAGAGGAGAGCATAGGAAACTGACAGTGTAAGGGAAGAGGAGGAAACAGACAGAGAGAGGGGAGAGGAGGAGATGGACACAGGAAGGAGAGGGGAGGAGATGAATAGGGAATGGAGGAGGAGAAAATGAACAAAGAGAGGGGGAGAAGGAGATGGACAGGGAGAGGGAAAAGAGGAAATGAATAGAGAGAGGGGGAGGAAGAGACGGGCAGAGAGATGGGAGAAGGAAATGGACAGAACGAGGGGCAAGAGGAAGTAGACCGAGAGGAGGGGGTGGAGGAGGTGGACAGAGAGAGGGATGGGTGCAGACAGTCGACAGGCGCAGCTGAGATAGACAGAAAGAGGAGGGAGGAGAGGTGGATAAAGAGAGGGCGGTGGGTAGAGAGAATGGGAGATAGACAGAGAGAGGAGGGAAGAGGGGTTGTATTAATGGAAGACCGGAGTAAATGAATTCTGGGCAATGCCGGTTTCTCAGCTAGTTATCAATAACTAATAGAATATAACTGAGAAAAAGGACGAAAACCAATAATTTTTATGCTGAGGATGCAAAGCGCAGTAAATTGTTTCCCAAATTGACTCGTATGGACGAGGATGAACACATCATTCCTTTTAAAAAGTACGTGAATGCAACAAGAATGTAGGAAACTCCTTACCAAGGGAAATACATCTCAGGTACTATAGCCATATTAATTGGCAGTTTGCGAGCAGTTATCGCTTTGCAGCTGCCGCATTATGTTGCATGAAATACAAAATCCTATCTTCTTTTACTTTGTTACTTGTGCTATAGAATGTTTTTCGTATGACAGTCTGGGTGCATACTAAATCAATGTGCGAATTTACTTCATGTGCTAACGACGTGTTAATAATTTAGCTGGCAATTGATATCTTTCGTAACAGTGTTCAGTATCTGTATCGGTACAAGACGAACGTTGCAAAAATGCAGTTACAGGTATACTAACGATACTGTGGAGCATTGTCACGCAACGGTTCATATGTCACGTTACAGGGTTGTTTGCAATAACAAATGTAGTGAACCTCATTTTATGAAGGAACTGCTACTTCAACAGTTTAGTACTTAGCCTTTATCTCCGTGGAATATTGTTATGCACTGCCTAAGATACTGGGCTCTTATGAGTGCCGAGTGTGATCACATTACCGTCTGGCATTCCTCCTCACATTTCTGGCGATTTCTCCAAACATCTTGTGGCGCATTCTCGGATCGTTCCACGCTTATCCTTATCCACGTGAACTTAAGCTCCGTCTCTAATGACCTGCATATCGACACGTTAAGCTATAGCCTGCCTCCTCGTCTTTAAAAAATCGGTTACCTGCTTTGCTCTTAACTTTTTTCTTTTTATTTATATTTTGCCATCCATGTCGTATACGTGTTTCCCTTTGAACAGGGCATTCCTGGCGGTAGTTCCATTGGCAACAGTACAGTGCGAGCACCTCTTCTGTGAAGGAGCATAAGAGTAAGTTTCGCAGAGGTGCTGCCTGACGCTGGCAGAAACGTCGAGGTGGCCGATGTTTGTCAGCAGGTCGAACATTCTAGAGGCGGAGGCCGGTGTCCCTCGCGCCATCAGTCCGCAGTGATAAGTTACCAGCAGCTGTCCGCCCTACGGGCTCCAAGGCGGCAGCAAGGCGATGCTATCTCGCGCTACACAACTGCTCGCGGTGGAGGCCACTACGGGCTCTTCTCCAGGGTCGCCTTCCAAGGTGCGACTGGGCTGGCCGAGTAACGCAGTCTGCCAGCCGACTTCACAAGAGGGATTCAACCAGCCCATCTCGAGAGAGATTCGCCACTGAGTCCCTGCTGAGCTGTTAACTTGCAGCCACGTTCCGAGGACTTACGAGGCCTTTCCATTTTAGTGTCAATATATGGTCTATACCAGAGTTAAGAGGTTCAGTGGAAAGCTCGACTATCGATTCCACGACCTGAGCTACCTAGCAGAGTTCAGTAAGTGTGGAACACATGTTGGCGTTTTAGGCTCGCCGAAACTCCTACGTGTCCCCCTCTTACCTCCCGCTCGCCTTTCCCCTCCCCCCACCATCCCTCCCCTCCCCCCCCCCCCCCCCCCCGCTAGTAGAACCAGCATCATATAAAGCAATTACTGCACTGGATACCAAATGCGGAGAGTGAGAATCTTACAATAATACGAAAGGTGTTCAATAAGTAATGCAACACTTTTTTTCTGAAGGAGGTTTGATTTGATTCAGGAATCCAACGTACCGTATTATTTCCTAATCTTTCGGTTAGAAAACCGTTTTTATCAGCAAAATCTGCGTTCAATGCTGCGGCCTTACGCCACCTTACTGTGAGAGCCTGTATGCCCGCATGGAACCACTCTACCAAAGTCTTGCTGCATCATCCACGATATTCGACAAAAAATTGTCGTAGCGAGCGAGAAATTCCTCACACATGGTCCTTCGTTGCTCTTTATGGAATTCTGTTAGGCAGCGAGGAATCTATCGGGCTCACACACCTTTGAGTACCCCAACTGGTGGACGACTTTGTCAACACTACCAACGAGACTTCCAGTTGTGCACGGCGTTGTTTGAATGTGATTCACCCGTCACGTCGAATGAGAGTGTCCGCACGTTCCAACACTGCAGGAGTCACAGTCCTGTGCGGCCGGCCGGCACACGGGAGATCGGACAGGTCTGTGCGACCTTGTTGCGATGTTGACAGACGCCTTGCCCAACAACTCACCGTGCTTTTGTTCACTGCAGCGTCTACATTCTCCAAGCCCCTATGAATATCTGTGATGCTCTGGTTTTCCGCCAAAAGAAACTCCATGACATCTCTCTGCTGGGAACGCACTTTACAGACGCCATTTTGAAAGCTACGTGAAACGTCGCCACCTATCGGAATTTCATAAAATTACAAGGGCTGAAGCGGGAATAGTCCACGATGTCCCACAACAAATTCAGCATTTTCTGAACCGAAACTGGTCGAAAAACATGTGTGTTGCATTACTTGCCGGCCGGTGTGGCCGAGCGGTTCTAGGCCCTTCAGTCTGGAACCGCGCGACCGCTCGGTCGCAGGTTCGAATCCTGCCTCGGGCATGGATGTGTGTGATGTCCTTAGGTTAGTTAGGTTTAAGTAGTTCTAAGTTCTAGGGGACTGATGTCCTCAGATGTTAAGTCCCATAGTACTCAGAGCCATTTTTTTGCATTACTTATTCAACGCCCCTCGGAGTTGTTCACTGCCGCAGTATTCAGATTAAAGTCCTAGAAACCAGTCGCCTGACACCATTCTAGGAACTGAGAGTTGCTTGAATTGGGAAACAGAGGACAGGAAAATTTTCCACAGCATGTGGAGCGTATATCAGATGGATACATTAGATTCCCCAGGAAGAGAACTGTTTCTACCTACAGGCAGAAATGTTACGTCTAACCAGGTCAAAAATATTGTCGATTGCGAATTATTATCAACAAGGGTAGCAGTGGTCGGCGGGTTAGACTAGGACTCGAATGTGCCTACCGGTCACCAGAATTCGACATATCAGCCTAAATTCTACAGCACGAACATATCTCAAGCTTAAGATAGTAGTAGGTTGTGACTTCAGCCTGCCTAGTATCGGCTTGGAAAGTGATGCATATTTCATCGGCGGTAAGGACGAACTTCCTTGTGAAGTAACACTGAATATATTGTCTCGAACAATAAATCTCACAACTCAGATGCGAAAGGAATACTTTAGACCTCCTGGCTACCTATGGAACCGATCTTTTCGAGAGTGTCGCCAGTGAGGGAGGGATTATCCATTATAACGGTGATCACTAAAGGCAAAAACGTCATGAAGAAAAGTTTCTTTGGTGGAGGTGATGGAGACAAACATTTACTTGTAGGAAAGTTCAGAGAAATAAGAAACCGCGGTCTAGACAAATACGTTCCGAAAAAAAGGCGCAAAAATCAATCTCATTTTACAGCTACCATTCGGATAATGTCTCGAAATCAGAGACTAATTCACGGTAGTCTCCTAGGGTTTGCTGCCAGATACTAAAATCAACCAGACAAGATATTTCGGCGATCAGGACAAACGCTGCTGCTGAGTCCCGCTGAAAACTGATGCCAGGGCTAGAAACCGTCGTTCAATATACGAGTAAATCCCAGAACTGTACACAGTGTATGCGCCGCCCACCACAGATGCTGCCCAAAAACAGATCTTGTCTCACCGCGCCTGGTAGAACGCCGGCGCCAACGACGTATCGTATTCAGAGACTATCCTTAAATATGCAGGGCGACCGTACCAAAGAATGTTGTGTTCGATTAAAGACAGTAGAGCGTTTCACGAGCTACTGATAGGAAACTTTTTGTCTATATGAGTCAAACTGTCTGCCAATCTAATTTCAGTTGCCTCTTTATAAACACTGTTCCAAAAACTGGACGTACTATTAAGTATTGGGATCTTGTCAGATTTCATTCCGTGCCTTTCGTTTAAACAATGTTTTGCTGCCGGCGGATTTTTTGGGTGTTATAGGCTAGTGTGACGGCAACTGCCCTGAACTTTGCGAACCGACAAGTAGATTTAAGCCTTAACAAAGTAACATGGTATTTCGTATATTCCAGGCTTCTTGAATCCAAAATCACTCTTGACAGCGCAGCGTAGTGACCTAATCTTGGCAGGTGGATGGAACTAATTGTTAAATCTTCTTAAGTTTTTCCAGGCTTTAAGGACATTTCCCCTGCATTAGGAATGAAGACCACACAGAAGTTCTTATCTTTCACCGAAAGTTTACCGCCTGAACAGTAGGTAAGGTACGGGCAGATTTAAATTTTCGTTAAACGTTGCTTGGATATGTCAGTTGGTTAGAGTTCGAGTTTGTGTTCGGCTATCGGTTCGGCAGACGGTTCCACCGTGTTAGGGAGGTTTACTACCGATCACTCACTGCAAATACGTGACATTTCAGATACATGACGGATATTAGGTGACTGCGAATTGTGCTGTGGTGCGCGATACAGTTATTCCGGCAAAGGAAACGGACCGTGCAGTGGCGCCGAGGAGTGGAGCGCAGCTGGTCGGCTCTTCCCGCGCCGCCCTTAACCCCGTTTGCGACCAGACCAGCAGACCAGTCCCGCGGAGACGGCCGTCGCTGCCTCGTCCGTAGCTGGCGTTTGGACGGCACCTCGCAATCCGCCTTTCGCCGCCATTTAGCCTCCTAGATACAAAATTGCATTTGGCGCCCGCTAGATCCACCAAAAAGGTGGTCAGACGGGAGATGTTTCGATGTCAACGTGTCCTGTCGTACGGGAAGTAGTTAACTGATTTCTTGCAAAGCGAAAAAATATTGAGGGAAACCTGTCCAAATGACCATACTGAGTTGATGTGGTGGATGCCAGCTTCTTTCACGCAGATTCCAGTTGGCGTTCGTGTGTTTGTGGTAAACGCTACAACCTAGAGTTCCATAACGATTTTATAAACCAACATATCCTCCAGTTTCAACTTCCGTCTTGGACTTTATGCTGGGATGAGGACAGCTAATGTTCCTGACACAAGTTAACAGCAACCCCTTAATCAGATCAGACAATAAGGTGTCCGGCATGTTCCCAAATACAATTTGGTTCCTAAGCTGCCGTCCTCAGTCATGTCCACAAAATTTTCCATTAATGAGCTGGGGATAGTGGGATCCTTAGGACGCTAGCAATTCCGTTTCCGACGCTGACAGACTGCGAAAAGAAACTGAACATCTGAAGTCTGTGTTCAAATAGAACTGCCATTCTGATAGGCACATTTGCCGCGCCTTGGAGTCTGGACTATCACCGGAAGCACAGGAAGGATGATGTAAAACTGTTCCTTTCGTTTCTTATTCGGGGGGCGTATCCTCCGAAACTGGGAGAAGATTTATCACCAAGACTTTGTTCGGTCTGTCATCCAAGACTAGAGCAGTCTCTGTTAAGGATAATTTGGGACCCAGGAAGTCCGGTGCCTATAAGAAAAACTGGACCGTTTCAGGTTATGTGTATAGAACATAGTAGCAACGAAAAATTTCAACAATCGGACAAAACCAGCCGAGGCCGAGCACTGTTTAACTGAGGGGCACTATTTGAAATATGGCGATACACACACACATGCGCGCGCACACACACACACACACACACACACTCACACACACACACACACACTCACTGCGCAACACAGTAAAGATAACTTTTTGAAACGCCTTAATTGTCTCCCATAGCGACGTAAGAGTTTGAAATTTGGTTCAAAGGAACGTAACACCTTCCTCTGTAATGATGTAAAAGCGTGGGGCCCTGCGAAGTCACTGTCGGGCTTGGCGACGCTTCAAACAGGAAGGTCTTGAGACATGCGAAAAAAAGGCAATAGCTCAGAAGTTCATTTGGCGTGTAGTATGGCTTATTGATGTCACAATAGCAGTATATTTTATCAAAACTCTGCCCAACACCACTTTGGACGTGTCATACGATGGGTCGTCACACCCTCTCCTATTCGCAATTCGCCCCTTCTTTTGACACCTCTGCCCAGCGTTGAAATTACGCGGTTTTCTTATGAGTGGACGAGGAAAACATTTCAGATACACCGCAGCTCAGAATCGACACGAAAAGCCCTTAGGAGGTGGCAAAAAGGTTATCAGTGAAATCACGTCTTCTCTTGGGGAGTTGATTCCCACACATTTAGTGGTCGAAAACGACAGTTCGCAATGCGGTGAGCAACAGGACAAGGCTCTTGACAACATCTGACGCTACTGACAAACCAGGTGTTTGAATACCTCTCTAAGGGCAATGTAGAACTGCATCCCCATTCAGTGTGTTACGACTCATTTGGAGTGCAGCGCGACCGCAATTTTTGTTTTGGTATACAGGTTGGATCGTTACGGACGGTTCAAAACCATTCGACGAAATTTGAGTGTGATCCGAAGCAGCAAAGGACGCTTATGCTCTTTCAACCCTCATGTCTGGCGTCCTCCTGTGGCGTGATTATGGGTGAAAGGGTGGGCGAGGGGACGCATCGACACATTCGCGAATTAAACGGCAAAGGGTACCGTAATAAGTCCATTTCGGCAACACCTCGGTGGTACCCCCGCTCACTTTAACTGAGAATTTTAAAAATGTCGCTTTAGAAAGACAGTCTGTGAAGTTGTCCTAAGCGGGTGTAGGCAGGCAACTCCTTGATACCCCTCTGAATTCAGATACCTGTCCGTATTATGACAGGTACTTCCCCTGTCACATAATAACTGAAACATTCTTACGCTTCGCAAACTATTCCAACACTTCAACAGTTTTGTTTAATCCGATTACTTAATCTTTAATACGAAGGACATTCTTATGTATTTTAATGGGCAAGCATTTGTGAAACTGCATTCTGTTTTGTCGGGAAACTGTTTTATTGCTTTTGACAATATATCATCTGAGTTGTGTGGCAGCTTCTCTACAGCGAAAGTCTATACCGGTGAGCGAAAAAAATTTCACTTCGTAGTAAAGATATACGAAGTCTTCCTGCAAAATGACATGTCTTCTATTACTTATTAGCCATTCCTTGCTCCTTAAAAGAAACGTAAGTCTTCGCTAAATGTCTCTAGGTTACAAGAGAAGAGTAATTAAGTGGTGTCGTAATGTGATGCCTCGGATGGGCATTGGGAATCCTAAGGAATGAAAAATGCTGTATCCTCTTTACGTTATTGGTGCACTTTCTAGCGGTACATATGCTGCTATTAGTAAAATTCGTCTTACAAATACAAACAATGGTATTCACGTTCATTGGATACCGTGTCCACAGTGTAGTTTACTGACCACATGGCGTGCTTCTATCGCATTATAAAACAAAAAAAGGAGGAGTGTCACGACTGTATGCGTGAGACAGCGGTGCAGCCCTGATAAAGCTGGCGTAGCGTGGCTCTTCAGTGCAGTGGCTGTGATGGCCATTGCCGGCCGGGGTGGCCGAGCGGTTCTAGGCGCTACAGTCTGGAACCGTGCGACCACTACGGTCGCAGGTTCGAATCCTGCCTCGGGCATGGATGTGTGTGACGTCCTTAGGTTAGTTAGGTTTTAAGTAGTTCTAAGTTCTGGGGGACTGATGACCTCAGAAGTTAAGTCCCATAGTGCTCAGAGCCATGTGATGGCCATTAATCTATTATTACCTTGTATTTTCAAAATAAAACTAATAAAGAGTAACTACAATTGTTATTGGCTCACCAGTTACGAAATAATTATCTGTTGTTCTCTGAACTCCCTATTAGCGGTTGATCAATAAAGCATTACTAGCCCTGCACATTCTATTTGTTTTTCTATAACACGCGTCTCAATGCAAGTAACGCACCTTATTGCATGGGAAGCTGTCCCTCCCAGGTTATGCGCCATTCTCCAATTCCGTGTCAGTTTTTTCTCTGGGAAAACAGCAGATTTGACAACTAGCATTACAACTGTTTACTCACTGTTAATTTTTTTCTAACCACAAGACTAACCACAAGAAAAGCGGCACCGTATGGGCCGCAAGTGGGATATACACTGAGGAGTCATGGGACAGTGATGTGCAAATATGCAGATGGCGGTAGTATCGCGTACACAAGACGTGAAACGGCAGTGCATTGGCGGTGCTGTTATTTGCCAACAGATGATTCATGTGAAAAGGTTACCGACATGATTACGGCCACACAACGGGAAATAACAGCCTGTAGATCCGGAATGGTAGTTGGAGCTAGACGCATGGTGGAGCTAGACGCATGGGAGATTCCATTTCGAAAATGGTTAGGGAATTCAATATATATATATATATATATATATATATATATATATATATATATATATATATATATATATATATATATATAATCCAAAGTGTCAAGAGTGTTCCGAGAATACAAAGTTTCAGGCATTGGCTCTCACCACAGTCAACGCCTTTACTTACCGACCGAGAGCAGCGGCGTTTGCTTAGGGTGTGACAGTGCTGACAGATAAGCAACATTGCGTGAAATAACAGCAGAAATCAATGTGGGATTACTTACCGACCGAGAGCAGCGGCGTTTGCTTAGGGTGTGACAGTGCTGACAGATAAGCAACATTGCGTGAAATAACAGCAGAAATCAATGTGGGATTACTTACCGACCGAGAGCAGCGGCGTTTGCTTAGGGTGTGACAGTGCTGACAGATAAGCAACATTGCATGAAATAACAGCAGAAATCAATGTGGGATTACTTACCGACCGAGAGCAGCGGCGTTTGCTTAGGGTGTGACAGTGCTGACAGATAAGCAACATTGCGTGAAATAACAGCAGAAATCAATGTGGGACGTACGACGAACGTATCCGTTAGGACAGTGTGGCGCTAATGTTCTATGGCAGCAGACGACCGACGTGAGTGCTTTTGCTACCAGCGCGACATCGCCTGCAGCGCCGATCTTGGGCTCGTGGCCATATCGATTGCACGACTGGAAAACCGTGGGCTGGTCGGGTGAGACCCAATTTCATTTCTCAAGAGCTGATGGTAGTTTTCAAGAATGGCGCAGACACTACGAAGTCATGGAGCAATGGTGTTAGGTTAGGTTAGTGTTGTTTAACGTCCCGTCGACAACGAGGTCATTAGAGACGGAGCACAAGCTCGGGTTAGGGAAGGATGGGGAAGCAAATCGGCCGTGACCTTTCAAAGGAACCGTCTCGGCATTTGCCTGAAACGATTTAGGAAAATCACGGAAAACCTAAATCAGAATGCCTGGAGACGGGATTGAACCGTCGTCCTCCCGTATGAGAGTCCAGTGAAGCAATGGTGTCAAAAAGGCTTTGTGCAAGCTGGTGGTGAGTACATAATGGTGTGAGCTGTGTTTACATGGAATGCAATGTGTCCTCTGATTTAACTAAACTGATCATTGGCTAAAATGGTTCGGCTACTTGGAGGCCATTTGCAGCCATTCAGCGATGGAATTTTTATGGATTTCAATGTGCCACGTCACTGGGTCACAACTGTTCGTGATTGGTTTGAAGAATGTTCTGGACAAGTTGAGCGAATGATTTGCCCAACCAGATCGCAGGAAATGTATACGATCAATCATTTTGGTATATATTCGCGAGGTCTATTCGTGCACAACATTTTGCACCGGCAACACTTTCGCAATTATGGGCGGCTATAAAGGCAACATATCTCCGCATGAGACTTCAAATTACTTGTTGAGTCCGTGCCACGTCGAATTGCTGCACTACGCTGGGCAAAAATAGGTCCAACACGGTATTAGGAGGTATCCCGTGACATTATTTCATCACTATATACTTTCAAGTAGTATCTAAGACTGTTTCGGTAAACTGCATTGTTCAAAAGAAACACTGGAAGAAGGGGTAAGAGAAAGCGAATGAAATGTCAGCTATTGTTCGTAACATGACGCAACAGTCCTCGAGGAAACGGAAATTCCAAGCTGGTCATGCACTTGCAAAACTTAAAATAAATACGTTTTTGCGCCAGGAACCCCGTACTGACTACAACTCTTGCAGAAGTGTACATTCTGACCATGTTGTTGTTGTTGTTGTGGTCTTCAGTCCAGAGACTGGTTTGATGCAGCTCTCCATGCTACTCTATCCTGTGCAAGCTTCTTAATCTCCCAGTACCTACTGCAAACTACATCCTTCTGAATCTGTTTAGTGTATTCATCTCTTGGTCTCCCTCTACGATTTTTACCCTCCACGCTACCCTCCAACACTAAATTGGTGATCCCTTGATGCCTCAGAACATGCCCTACCAACCTATCCCTTCTTCTAGTCACGTTGTGCCACAAATTTCTCTTCTCCCCAATTCTATTCAATACCTCCTCGTTAGTTATGTGATCTACCCATCTAATCTTCAGCATTCTTCTGTAGCACCACATTTCGAAAGCTTCTATTCTCTTATTGTCTAAACTATTTATCGTCCACGTTTCACTTCCATCATGGCTACACTCCATACAAATACTTTCAGAAACGACTTCCTGTCACTTAAATCTATACTCGATGTTAACAAATTTCTCTTCTTCAGAAACGGTTGCCTTGCCATTGCCAGTCTATACTTTATATCCTCTCTACTTCGACCGGCCGGCCGAAGTGGCCGCGCGGTTTTGGCGCTGCAGTCTGGAACCGCGAGACCGCTATGGTCGCAGGTTCGAATCCTGCCTCGGGCATGGATGTGTGTGATGTCCTTAGGTTAGTTAGGTTTAACTAGTTCTAAGTTCTAGGGGACTAATGACCTCAGCAGTTGAGTCCCATAGTGCTCAGAGCCATTTTGTACTTCGGCCATCATCAGTTGTTTTGCTCCCCAAATAGCAAAGCCCTTTTACTACTTTAAGCTTCTCATTTTCTAATCTAATTCCCGCAGCATCACCCGATTTAATTCGACTACATTCCATTATCCTCGTTTTGCTTTTGATGATGTTCATCTTATATTGCCGGCCGTTGTGGCCGTGCGGTTAAAGGCGCTTCAGTGTGGAACCGCGTGACCGCTACGGTCGCAGGTTCGAATCCTGCCTCGGGCATGGATGTGTGTGATGTCCTTAGGTTAGTTAGGTTTAATTAGTTCTAAGTTCTAGCCGACTGATGACCTCAGAAGTTAAGTCGCATAGTGCTCAGAGCCAACTTATATCCTCCTTTCAACACACTGTCCATTCCGTTCAGCTGGTCTTCCAGGTCCTTTGCTGTCTCTGACAGAATTACAATGTCATCGGCGAACCTCAAAGTTTTTATTTCTTTTCCA
This sequence comes from Schistocerca americana, assembly GCF_021461395.2. Classification (NCBI taxonomy): domain Eukaryota; kingdom Metazoa; phylum Arthropoda; class Insecta; order Orthoptera; family Acrididae; genus Schistocerca; species Schistocerca americana. The sequence goes on from NC_060120.1 coordinate 296,338,302, forward strand.
TGGATTTTAATTCCTACTCCGAATTTCTGACCATATACCTCACTAAAAGTTTTTCAAACGAAATTGTCACTGGAGAATTCGTTGAAGTAAGATTACTGACAGCAACGAAAAACTTATTCGACGCTTGTGAGCACGCTCGCCAGCATTTACGTAAGGAATTTTCGCTGGTTAGTACCAGTACGGCTCACTATGTCGTATGTGTTCCTGACCAACTTATCCTGCTGTTATTCAGACATTTCACAGATTATGCACCTCGGCATCGTTGCGTGATCCTGCTTTACTTGATAAATGGAGTTGATTCTACTCCTGCGTTTTCCTTTCCCAGCCGTTATTCATAAGCGACTGTGATGACATAATGTGAATTTCTTGTGGCTCTAACTGTTCCTTTACGGGACTTGTAATTTCGAACCTCTCTGGTACTTTGCGCACCAACTTGGGTCAACTCGTGCATACCACTGAGAGCAACGTACGGAGAAGTCACTTTTTCTTGGTCAGTCACGACGATACTACACGAGTGCCATAAACTTTCACCATCCATCGCCTTCGCTATGGACAAAACGGCTTTTCCTCTTCTCAGTGCACATTTACTCTCTTTAACGCACACTTCAGACAGCAGTTTTGCCTACAATCACGTAACGACATCAGAGGGTCATCGCATTATTCTCAAACGTATCTTAACAGGATTTGCAAATGCCTTTCATTGAACTTTTTTTTTCCTTTTTGGCTTCTACAAAGGCAGCGCTCATTCAGTTTGCTACCAGAATTTCATACAGGAGATTCTGGGTAAAGGCACATATCAGTCCTGTTTTCAAAAAGAATCGTTACAAGTACGTACTTAACTGAGGACGTGTATCGCCGACGTTGTAGAATTGTGGACTAAATCTTGTGTACGACTTTTTTGTAGAGTAAAAATCTCCTATTCTGAAAATCTGCTGAATCTTCGATCACGAGATCCAAAAAGTAGCAGATAGCGGCGCCTGCCCTGATCGTGCTATAATGTATTCAAGAGAATTCTGAACTGTCACCTAGTGAACTGAATACATATTTTCAGAATATTGGACCAGCCTTACGACTGGATCTTAGCTTTGTAGCGGTTAGAAGACAACTTAGGGTGCAGCCTAAGGAGTGTTACACAACAGTTGGTTATAAATGATATGGTAGGTTCGATTATACTGTTGGTGATAAGCAGGTCTCAACTGTAACAACTATAAAATCGAGGACTATGCGAGTGGAAAGACCTTAAATGAAAGGACCGCATGAGACTAGTCGCAGGAAAAACCAGTGTTAACTGAGAGCGCTGGAATAACGTTATAGAAATATCACTCTCTTACGAAAGAGGTAGCTTAGGAATCTCTCTTTTGATCGGCTGTTGAGTACTGTAGGATCCATACCACCTGAGATTGATAGAGAAGGTCCAAACAAGAGCTGCACGTTGCGTCACGCTTTCAATTAGCAGCCCCGAGAACGATAAAGATGAAGACTAACAAGGGGTGTAATGCACCATGCAGAAGATTACTTTTAAAATTCCGAGAGCGTACGTTCCAAGCAGATAAAGCTACATCTTACTTCTTCCCATACACATTTCGCGAAATGACCACGACGGGAAAATAAGGGGAATTAGAGCTCAGTCAGACGATAACCGACTGTCGTCCTTCTGGTGCACCCCTTCCAATGAATCTCGAAAGGGGGGAAATACTGCTATTGCAAATACCTTCACATCATACCGTATGTGGCTAGCGGGTATTGTTGCTAGATGTCTTGATTTCTGCGGGCGAACCCAATTTTATGGAGTCTCATGACCCAATCCGCGTTACGTTTTACGTGGGGAGCCAAAGGTCCCGACTTCTGGGCACTGCTAGCAATTCATAACGCACTGACGGGGGAAAAAAATCGCAACACCAAGAAGGAGTTGGGCGACATCAAAGAAAGTTGGCAGGCGAGTTTCTTCATCTTAAAGGTGATGTCCATTCAAATTTCGAGCCAGTTGCATAAGAATGGCGCTAGTAGCTCGACTATGAGCACGCAAATAAGGTTTGCTTTAGATACATGCCCTAACATTCGTGACCGTTAGCTACCTTTTGAGATTGGACGTTGTGAGTTGATATTAGTCAACAATGCCTCAAGGCGAAAAAGATGCCATTAATCATCACCTCACTGTGTTTGAAGGATGTCGAGTAATAGGGCTGCGATATTGCAGAAAGACTTGGCAGGAATGTAGCCACTTTACATGATTGCTGGCGGCGATGATCACGGGAATGGACGGTCGCCAGAAGACCGGGCTTTGGACGGCCACATGGCATATCGAGAGGGAAGACCATCGTGTTCGGCGTGTGGCTCTGGCGCATCGTACTGCATCTACAGCAGCAATCCCAGCAGCAGTTGGAGCCACAGTGACACAACGAACTGTTACAAATCGGTTATTTCTAGGACAGCTCCGAGCCAAACGCCACTGACCCCAAATTATCACAGTTTGCGATTTCAGTGGTGTCGAATGAGAGCTCATTGGAGGGCAGGGTGGAGGTCTGTTGTGTTTTCTGATGAAACGTCGTTCTAATCATCTTGAGGTAGAAGCTCTTTTCTCCGTGTTTTCTTTAACAATACATATGTTTTTGGATGGGGTCTGCCTGTAGCAAAACACAATTTTGTGTTTGGGATAAAAAACAAAATTGTGTTTTGCATCCAAAAACATAAGCTGAAGAGTTACATATGAAATATGGTTCTCTCACAATGCCTGTGATTGCCACGTGTTGGATCGAAAAGGGCTGGGTGAGCGCATGCAACCAACCTGTCTGAGGCCTCAGAACACTGGACCTACACCTGGAGTTATGGTCTTGGATGCGTTTTCGTGTGACAGCAGGAGTTATCTCGTAGTTAGCACAGGCACCATGCCTGCTAATTTGTACGTTTCTGGTGATTCAACCTGTTGTGCTTCCATTCATGTGCAGTATTCCCGGGGGTGTTTCCAACAGGATAACGCTCGCCCACATACCGCTGTTACAGGCCAACATGCTCTACAGTGTGTCAAAATATTGCCTTGGCCTGCTCGACCACCAGATCTGTCTCCAGACGAGCACGTATGGGACTTCATCGGACGACAACCCCAGCATCATCCACAACCAGCATTGATCATCTCTGTGCAACAGCCGTGGAATTACATCCTACCAACTGACATCCGGCACCTGTAAAACACAATGCATGCACGTTTGCATGCTTGCGTTCAACATAATGGTGATTACAGCGGTTACTAATGCATCAGCATTTCAGATTTGCAATGGATTGTCTTGGCTTGTATTAACTTGTGATCTTGCAATGTTAATCACTTAGATATGTTACTTACACAAATGTATTCCCGAAATTTCATTACTACATTAATGTTTTTTGGAACTGCGATTTTTTCCGTCAGTGTATAATGCTCATTCATTTTAAAAACAGTCGAATTTCGGAAATGAGTTTCTGAATACGTTGATGGCGGTAACGAAGGAAATTATAATAAGGTGCGCAGGAGGTCGCAGTTAGACGATGAACTCGTGGGACACCACAACGCAAGCCCGAGCTGTGCGTTTCGGAAATACTAAGTTTCTCGGACTGCACTGCTGTGTTGTTATCACTGCTCCCCTGTTATCGCAAATGTTTCAACATCTCTGCCACCCACCTCTCGTTCACTCACTGGCCGCGTCTTCTATTGGAGTGCCAATTAGCACATCAATTCCACGGGTTGACCACCCTCTGCGCCCACCGACCGGTTTGCTTAGTGCTTTCGGTTGTAGTGAAAAACAAAACGCGAGAGGCAGGTGACACCTACATATATTCATAGCACCCGCCAACTTTTTCAATCTACTTAATCAGTGTAAATACGACTGATAAGTAATTTATAGAATATGAGCCTATTTCGAAACACAGTAAATACAGTTTCAGTGAAGTTACACGTTAATTACGCATACGAAATAACCACAGTAGCAAGCCTACACGTCTGCTACAGTGAGTTAAAAACCGGTTTCCATGCGCGCATACCCATTTCCCACTGATAGTTGTATTTCTTTCGCGCGTGTGTTCGAAGCGACCTAAAATGTCTAAGGTTGTGCAGCGAGAAAAGCTCCCATGCGTCTGAAGCCTAACTATTGATTTTACCTGTTAGCAGATGATTGTTCATGTTTACACGTCATTCTGACATGCAGACGCGTGTCGAAAACTTTCTGTAACCAGCCTGAAGTTAATGCTTCTGATGAACAGGTCAGTACTTTTAAGTACAGTTGTATGAATGTACTAACTTTATTCGGAATGTAAGGAAATATTTATCTAATGATTGAAAATTTACGTCAGTTTTTCTTTCTTTATGTACCGACTCTTATGTCGTTGTTCCACCGATTTATATGGTCCAATACCTACGTCTCGATTTTCTACGAACTAGACCGGGCAACACTACTTGCGGAGTACACATATCATTGACTTAATAATCTCAGGAATCTCAGTGCGACGATTTTCTATCACTACACGGTACTCTTTTTATCGAGCGTTTTAAAAACTGTCTGATACCGATTACTCAGAAAGATTGTGACAAATTGTGCTTTGTACGTTGTTTTAATGGATCGACGACGCGGTTACAAGTACCACACTTAGCGTTATTCTGCAACAAAAAAGTATTCCTTCTATTTTTTAAAAATGTACCACAATACACTCTGGTATGACCTTTGCAAATACTTCCTCAGAGATAGGTGTTGAACGGATCACCTGTGGCTGATCGTCTCAAATTCACAGTACTTTCAGTAAGTTTTCTGGGCGGACTGCATCACTTTTCCAATAGGTACATTACGGCCATGTCACAATTAGGCGCGGCTGCAGTCCTATTCTTTTGATTGTATGACAGAAGATTTTGGGTACGGTTCCTTATCGTTCGGTTTTAACAACTACTACTCGCAGTAGTTGATACGCAATGACTCGAAAAAAAGCTGTGAGTCGTCATTGTGACACTAATTTTAGGAATAAAGTACGAGAAATAATAATTAAGTGATTGCTAAATTATTGATATTTAAATAAGTTTTTCCTGCAAGTATTTGACTGGAAGGAACACGGAGACGGGCATAAACATGGGAACACTAAAAACATATTACCATGCCCAGTACGGTGCAGGAAACCCGTTAGAATTCAATACAGCTTCCATTTGTCTCGGGTTGGCTAAATACACTATTTGTATGTTTCTCAATGGAATCTTATACCATTTTTCCAGGAAAATAGTGGCACGTTCAGCTAAAGATGTTCAACCCAGAGCACTTATCTCCAAAGTAGACCACAAAGGCTCTATAATATTGTGATCTGGTGCCTTTAGTAGCCAGGGGAGATGCGAAAGTTCATGCTCGTGCTCACAGCGCCAGTCCTAGACGAACTGTGTGAACGGGGGCCGTGTGGTCTTGGAACACAGTTCCGGTTAGCCGTACGGTCTAACGCACGGCTTTCCGGATTGCGAAGGAGCGCCTGGTCCCCGGCACGAATCCGCCCGGCGGACTTACGTCGAGGTCTGGTGAACCGACCAGTCTGTGGATGGTTTTAGGCGGTTTTCCATCTATCTGCCTCGGCGAATGCGGGCTGGTTCCCTTTATTCCGTCTCAGCTACACTATGTTGGCAATTGCTGCGCAAACAAATTCTCCACGTACGCGTACACCACCATTACTCTACCACGCAAACATAGGGCTTACACTCGTCTGGTGTGAGACGTTGCCTGGGGGGGTCCGCCGGGGACTGAACCGCACAATAACCCAGAAAGAGTGGTTCGGTGTGGGGCGGCGGAGGGGTGAAGTGGACTACGGTAATCGTCGTGGGGTTTTGGAGTCCGCAGCTCGTGGTCGTGCGGTAGCGCTCTCGCTTCCCACGCCCGGGTTCCCGGGTTCGATTCCCGGCGGGGTCAGGGATTTTCTCTGCATCGTGATGACTGGGTGTTGTGTGCTGTCCTTCGGTTAGTTAGATTTAAGTAGTTCTAAGTTATAGGGGACTGATGACCATAGATGTTAAGTCCCATAGTGCTCAGAGCCATTTGAACCATTTTTTTTTTTTTGGGTTTTGGACCACTGCGGCTGCGGCGGGGACGGAGTCTCTCCGTCGTTTCTAGACCCCCGGTGAACATACAATACAATACAGTACAATACAATCACCATTGGGGAACAAATACGTTTTGGACCACTGCGGCTGCGGCGGGGACGGAGTCTCTCCGTCGTTTCTAGACCACCGATTAACATAAATACAATACAGTACAATACAATCACCATTGGCGAACAAATACGGCATATGGGTGCCCAAATCATCAACAAACCCCCATCATGTTTCACTCTTGGCAGCAAGCAGTAAGCACAGCACAGCAACCTTTATCAACCGAGATGATGCGACAGTTTCAGGCAGAGGACTAACCTCCATATCTCCTCTTTACTTCCACAGAATATGTCCTTTGACAACAAACGTGGTATATTCGTTGCAAAGACTGTATCAATCACGTATTAATAATCATTCATGTGTATGATTCCAGGCCGCATGCATTAGGAATGGCTTGTTTGTTTTACTCATTTACTAGTAATGTAACACTTTTACTCAGTTTGAAGTTAGTGTGAGAGATTATCTGTATATCGTTTTAAGTATTCGACTTCATTTACGTATGCCGTAAGCAATAAGAGAATAACACACAGCAAATAAACGTTTCCACCTGTTTAACTAACTAATTAGCAGTTCGGCATTGCGGCTGTGGGCAGCTTAGCTCATAACGCAAAATGAAATGACCATGAGTAGTCACAGTGCAGTGTTGTTTTGCTTACTGCAGCTTTCGAAGCGTGCAGACACTGCCAGTGGTTTTGTTCTTCAGCGGGTGGACAAAGGCGAGGCCCAGAGGCAAAGGAGGCCCTCAAAGATATAAAACCGATAGCATTTAAAACCGAAGGCCGCTCGCAGAAAGGATTTCCTTATGGAGTACAGCTATGAAGTCACTCCTCATGTCTGTTTCACTAACAACACTAGTCAGAAGCCATAGTGTTTAAAGGACTGCGGTTTTGTTTTTCATCAGGTTAACCTTGATACAATAATACGCAAGGTCAGAGGTTCGAAGGCTGATATTCGCAAACAGAGAATGTGTGTGTAAAGCAGGCTGCCCCAAACTTTTGAGGTCACAGTTATGCACATGGTATTATAAATTGAGTATTTTGAGATAAGGAACCAATCGGCAGAAACTGATAATTCAGGGGGTTTGATGTCATGAACGAGCAATGCGTGTGAAGTAAATGTTCATAAACTGCTTATATTTCGTAACAAAAACATCCACATCGGTGCTGATGCCGTGTTACAATAACAGACAGTCATGAGGGATGAGCCCCGGTGGAATTCACGACAGTTTACGATTCATAATTGTTGTAGAAGAATATTATTCTTATGATTTAGCGGTCCACGTCGTCTATTGTTCGTTTAAGATGTGATGTCACAGTTATCAGATGGTGCCACTTGTCGGCGGGAAGTTCGGGTTTCTATATAACAGTGCACCTTTTTCCTTCGATATTCTTGCCCATGAACGCCTAAAGAAACTCATCATCTAGTTAGAGTGGGTGGTTCGGTACGATGACCAATGCAATCACCGACTCTCACTCTCACAATTGGTTTCCTTCAAGGATAGAAGGAGATGTTAGTGTATGAACCCCAGCAGAAACTGAAGAGAAGTGGTTAGTAGGTTTCTAGGTATCAGTATTTCTGTAGAACAGACAACAAGTACATTTGGGAAGCTATGGACAAATTGTGTGGACCTCTGTAACGCATGTATTGAGACTGACAGTCGTCACTTTGAATAGTTGTAATGTGCAGCTTGTTTTAATACAAGCTAAATATTGAACTGCCTTCACAAGCTCCTTATCTCACAGTTTACAGTGAAGGATCATAATTTTTTTTTTTTTTAATTTATGAATCTGGCCAGCTATGGACCGCATACAACTTAAGACTTATGGTGTTTCTTTTTCTTCCATACTTTCCAGTACTTCTTCATTTTCTCGCCAACTGCTCGTCTCTGCTCATCTGTCCACACTCACTTGGGTCGAGGTTTTGGCTCATCATTCTTCATAGTTAGCGTTTTCTATCAGTAGTCTGAAGTGTGATTCCTGTCACGTATTATTTCTTCTGTAACACCTATTTTGTTGGCGTCTTTCTTTACTGCTTCTATCCATCCTACAGTTTTTTTCCTATATATATATATATATATATATATATATATATATATATATATATATATATATATAATTTTGACTCTAAACGTTTGAGAGGCCCAGCATACGGCCAAAAGTCACCCGGTAAACACAAGTCATTAGTACGAAGACGCCAGAATTGTAAGGTCAATGCACTTTGAGCTGAGAAGTTCTATTTAGCAGTATTGTTGCATCTAATTTATGGGGCTGGTTGTCCACTGCGTTTCGATAAAAACACGCTTCCATTTTTCTGATGAACGCTGAAAAGTTTTCGCTGGAGTTTTAAGCAAATTGATCTTCTTCACAGCTGACCCTGCTGTACACCCAAAATATGCTCGGAGGCATTCAGACAGAGAGAGGTTTGAGCAAGAGAGCCCAAAAAATCTACCAGATTTCCTTCGAAGCACTTGCCTCGTGTGGATAGCAACATTGTTATGCCGATAACAAATAATGTCTTATTCCAAGCTGTTGTGCTGGAAATAAGTTTCTGTCTTGGATGTGTTCATTCCTTTTCTTGGGGAAACAGGCCCATATCATTACACTAGCTTCATCGAATATCCCAATGGAGTTTGAGCCATCTTTTTGCCATAAGATCATAATTATTTCACTGCCCGCCAATAATTGCACTGCTTACACCACACTAAACGATATCTCACACTCGTTATTCTTTCCAGTGGCCTTAGGATATCTATAGGACAATCAGCCTCGATGGTTCGATGTGTCTCTGTACTTGACCTACAATGGAAGTCCTTTGCAGTAGTAGACTAAGGTGCGTTATAGAAAAAGAGGAGGAAGTTCCAACTCAGCGCACATTCCCATTGCGGAATGAAAATTCATTCTGAAGATTGCACTGTGATGACAAAAGTCATGGGATAGCAATATGCACATATACAGATGGCGGTAGTATCGCGTACACAAGGCATAAAAGGGAAGTGCATTAGCGGAGCTGTCATTTGTACTCAGGTGATTCATGTGAAAATATTTCCGCCGTTATCATGGCCGCATGACAGGAATTGACAGACTTGGAACGTAGTTGGAGCTAGACGCATGGGTCATTCCATTTCAGAAATCAGTAGAGAATTCAGTACTACGACATCCTCAGAGTCAAGAGTGTGCCGGGAGTACTAAGTTTCAGGCATTACCTCTCACCACGGACGGCCTTCACGTAACGATTGAGAGCAGTGGCGTTTGAGGAGAGTAATCAGGGCTAACAGGCAAGCAACACTGCACGAAATAATCCCAAAAATCAAAGTGGGACGTACGACGAACGTATCTGTTAAGACAATGTGTCAAAATATGGTTTTAATGGACAGACTTTGGCTGCAGACGATCGACGCGAATACCTTTGCTAACTGCACGATATCGGCTGCAGCGTCTCTCTACAGCTCGTGACCTGTCGGTTGAGTCCTAGACGATTAGAAAACCGTGGCCTGGTCCGATAGGTCGTGATTTCAGTTGGTAAGAGATAATGATGGGGTTCGAGAGTGACGCAGACTCCACCAGGCCATGGACTGAAGTTGTCAACAGGGTACTGTTCAAGCTGGTGATGGCTCCATAATGGAGTGTGTCCTCTGATCCAACTGAATCTATCACTATATGCGAGTGCAGGCTTTCTCGGCGAATTTCATATATGAAGTCTTCACGGGTTATCAGCCGAGTAGCATCGTCGTCTCGTAGCAACGTTTCGATGGAATGCGTCTTCATCACCTTCAGGCATCCCCCCCCCCCCCCCCCCCCCCCCCCCCCCCCACTGGCCGATCGAAGCGCATCGGGTGATTCCGCGGGCTCGTGATTGGCCGGCTGCGGGAAGCGGAGAGCGGTCCAGCAGAGATATAAGCCCGCGACCGACGATATCCCGACACTTCGCCTGAAGATGATGGAGACGCATTCCATCGAAACGTTGCTACGAGACGACGACGCTACTCAGCTGACAACCCGTGAAGACTTCCTATATGAATCTATCACTGACCAAAAATCGTTATGTTCGGCTACTTGGAGGCCATTTGCAGCCATGACAATGCGCCACGTCACCGGGCCACAACTGTTCGCGATTGGTTGAAGGATGATCTGGACAATTTGAGCGAATGATATAGACACCCAGACCGTCAGATATGAATCCAAGTGAACATTTATGGGACACAATCGAGAAGTCAGTTCATGCACAGCATCCAGCACCGGCAACGCTTTCGCTTTTGTAGACGGCTATTGAGGCAACATGGGTCAGTATTTGTGTAGGGGGCATCCAACGACTTGTTGAGTCCATGCCAAGTCGAGTTTCTGCACTATCCCCGCGAAAGGAGGTCCGACATAGTATTAGGAGCTGCCACTTAACTTTTGTCACCTCGGTGTGCAGTCAGCTGCAAATGCTGTTTCTCTGAATTTTCTCAATACTCTTTCGTGAAAAAAAAAAAAGAACTTCGTCTTCCTTCCATTGACTCTCATTGGATTTCGCGAAGCATCACTGTATTACCCTTGTGTTGAGCGAACCTACTGGTAACAAATCTTACAGCACCCCTTTGAGCTCTTTAGTGTATTTCTTTAATATGACCTGATGCGAATTCGAAAACTCGAGCATACTCGGGAATGGATCGCGTAAGTGTACTATACGCGATTTCCTAAAGTTCTTCCAGTTAAAGGATGTCGACATTCGCCTTCCCTGCTACCCTCCTTACGTGCTCGTTCCATTTCCTATCGCTTTGCAACGTTACGTCTCGATATTTAATCGTTGTGACTGTGTCAAGCTGGACATCACTTATCCTGCATTTTAACATCACAGCAGTGTCTTTCCTACTTACCTGTATTAAACTATATTTTACTACGGTCGCACGTTCGAATCCTGCCTCGGGCATGGATGTGTGTGATGTCCTTAGGTTACTTAGGTTTAATTAGTTCTAAGTGTAGGGGACTGATGGCCTCAGATGTTAAGTCCCATAGTGCTTAGCGCCATTTTAACCATTTGAAACTATATTTTCCTACATTTAGGGCAAGCTGCCATTCATAGTAGTAAATAGAAATCCTTTGTAAATCACCCAGTACGACAATGCTTTTCCGTATACTACAGCGCCATCAGCAAACAGTCGCAAGTTGCTGTTCATCCTGTCCGTGTCGAGAAGAAGAGCGCTGTTATCACACTTGCCTGGGTCACTCCAGACGGTGCCCTCGTCTTTGATTAACATTCCCCGTCCAGGGCAAGGTACCGTCCTTGAGCGACTCACATGTTTGGGAACCTATTCCGTAAACTTGGACATTGGTTAATACTCTGCAGTGGGGCACCAAGTCAAACGCTTTGTGGAGATCTCGGAATATGGAGTCTGTTACCTTCATCCACACTTCGAAGGATATAATGTGAGAAAATGGCTGCCTGAGTGGCGCGCGAGCGATGCTCTCTAAATCCGTGCTGATTTGTAGACTGAAGATTTCCTATCTCCAGGACATTTATTATGTTCGAATTAAAAACATATTCAAGAATTCTGCAGCAAACCGGCATTAAGGTTATTGGTGTGTAATTTTGCGGGTCATTTATTTACCCGTTACCTGCATTTTTTTCTAGTCACTTGGGAGATTGCGCTGGGCGAGAGATTCGTGCTAAATGCAAGCAAGTATGGGGCCAAAGCGTAATACCAAACTGGGATTCCATCCAGACCTAGGGACTTTATAGTTTTCATTTCCTTCAGATCGTCCCTACGCCGGGGACACAGTGCGACTGTTAAGCGTCGGTATGTCTGTACGATCCTCCTGCATGAATGGTTTCTTAAACGCGGAAGTTAAAGTTCGGCTTTCCTTTTGTGTCTTCTATAGCCTCACGAGACTCCTCAACTAGTTACATATTGTTGGCAATGAAATGTAGGCACTTTCCAGCAGTGTTCAAGTTCTTGTAGTGGTGATCGAGCAAGGACAGATATCAGGAAAACGTTTCCAATATTACGGGGTCTCACAACAAAATTAGTCTATCACTAGACTTAACATTCTGTGCTACTGAGATTAATATGTGTATATTGCAAATGCTTAGGATAAGTCCGAGAGAGTTGGATCCCTTTTTCTACAGCATACAATTTTGGGCGTTATTCATCCTTTTTTGACTTCTGGCAAGATGTTCGTATAGAGTGTCATATAAACTTAAGTGCAGTATTTTATTAAGGCACTGCCACTTAAAATGCAAGGGATATGATAATATGGAAATATACATGAGTGGTCGAGTTTACCCATGAGTTTATGGGTGAAATGGACTAGTGTACCGTGGAGAGATGAATCATATAAGAATGGGTGTAAATGAAGAAAACAGGCAATTAAAATTACATATTTTTGTTTGAAGTATGTTGTAATGAATACAGAATTATGCTATTAAATATTTTATCAGTTTATTATAAATCTTGACTGTACTTGGCCTTTTTAATGAGCTGCTGGTTTTGTTCAAGCATTAGCCTGTCTTTCTCTCTCACAGTAATTACACTTATTACCAAATGTTGAACAGCATTCATGCTACAGTGAACAGGAAACAAGTTGAATCCAGTCATCGTTTCTATTAATTTCGTATTAGAGTTCACCACACCCAGCATATTCATCTTCATCCCATACATCAAAGATACTGTCTTAATCTTCTACAATGCCTGCATCTGTTTTTACAACGAGCTCTTCGCAGTATTTTTCTTTTTTAGCTTCTTCAATTTTTTTTTCTCTTCACTAATAATTCCCTTTGGTGCTATTTCTGTTTCTTTTCTTTTCTTAGGCCTCTTTTTCTTTACACTTTCAATATTTTCAGAATAGTTTAGCTCTTTGGACACAGTTGCTGCTTCCTCCTATAATTGATGATTTTATCAATAGAAGGAATGGGTGATATTTCTTCTGTAAGTTTTGTGTGTGTTGGATTGGGAGCAGTCAGTTTTAAGGTGGTAATCTTGGAAGTTTTAGGTTTAGTAGGTGTGGAGTGCTGAAGCTGTGTCCTTGAAGGAATTTGACTAGAGCAGATAACTCTTCTCTTTTGATGTGCTTGGGATCTCTAGGTCTCTTGATGAGCTTCGAAGTGGTTGGTTGGCCTGTATGTGAGATTCTTTCCTTCCAGTTGATGGTATTTACGTATCTTACAACAAATAAGCACAGTCTGGGACCGCACCCATATTCAGTGGGATTACTGTACATGCCTTCAAGCTAGATCTCTCCCAAAGTAACTCTGGCCAGTCTGGAAGAGGTGGGCCACTCCGACTAATTTATTTGACACAGTTCTTGCGATTAGGTCTGTGTCCACAGTACGGTTCTGTAGCGAATGTTGATTAACCTTGTTTGTTTGTGTTGTGTAGTTCTCCATTGTCTTTAGTATGGATAGGGAGTGTGATTGCTGTGTGCACTTGAGAGCCAAATTGTGACACTCTAGTCTCAGCTCCAGGCTGTGATGGCTTCGGTTACACAGTTTGAAGCTGTAGTGTGTGGGCGTCACTGTTGTGGGCCAGCCATGGGGATCCATCACGTCTCAGTGTGACGATTGGTCCGCACCGGTGGCCAGCCCTGTTACTGCTCGCACTGAGGTTACCCCCACACCCATGGTCGAATGGGGGGTCGCCTCGGGGCGTTGCAGGTGGCGAAAGACTTCCCTGGGGGCTGCACATAAGGCCTTCCTCCCTGGTTAGTCTGAGAAACAGGTTCCATCCAGATGCAGTCGCTTGTCCTGTCTTGGAGAAAACCTCTCAGTCTGCAAGATATGGACAGTCACAGAGGGTGGATTATTGGTAGCTGGCAGCTCCAATGTTGGGCATGTTATGGGGCCCCTTGCAAACATGGCAGCCAAGGAGGGGAAGAAAGCTCGTGCGCATTCCCAACGTAGAATGGGTCCTTCCAGATGTCCTGAAGACCTCAGGTTTCAGCCAACTGCAGGTGGTACCTGATGTCCGTACCCATGATGTGTGTTGCTTTGGATTGGAGGAGATTCTCTCTCGTTTCGAGCCTCTAACTGAAGCGGTAAAGTTTGCCAGTTTTGCTTGCAAGACGAAAGCAGAACTCACCATTTACAGCATAGTCGATCGGACTGACTGTAGATCTCTGGTACAGAGCCGACTGGAAGGTCTGAATCAGAGGCTCAAATGGTTCTGCGACTGTAGAGGCTGCAGATTCCACAGGGTGGTCGGGTTTCGGGTTCCACTGAACAGGTCAGGGGTCCACTACATGCATGATTTGGCTACACTGGTAGCAGGGGCTATGTGTCGTGGACTGGGCGGTTTTTTAGGTTAGACGGTCTCGAGGAGACACAAACAGGGCTTCAGTCTCAAATGGTGCAGGTGAACACAGGAATAACGTAGATCCAGGAATCATCGGTATAACAGTTTTAAATGGTCGTAGCTGTGTTGGGACAGTATCAAAGCTCCAAGCACTAATAGAAACTACTGATTTTCACATCGTTATAGGCCTTGAAAACTGGCTAAAGTTGCAAATAAGTTCAGTCGGAATTTTGGCTAAGAACCTAACGGTGTTCCGAAAGGATATGCTAAACACAGCTGGCGGATAGTGCCTGTGAGTTAGTATGAGCAGAATAAAATAATAATTAGAGCCCTTTACTGACCTCCCAACTCAGACGGCACAATTGCTGAAAGCTTCAAGGAAAACTTGAGTTTAATTTCAAACACATACCCGACTCATACAATTACAATTGATGGTGATTTTAATTTAGCCTCGACATCTTGGGGCAAATACATGTTTAAGTCCGGAGGAACGCATAAAACATCATCGAAATTGTGTTAAACGCATACTTTGAATATTATTTCGAGCAGTCAGCTCATGAACCGACCCAAATAATAAACGGATGTGAAAACATACTTGACCACAAATAATACTTAGCTAATAACGAGCATCAAAACGGATAAAGGGACGAGTGAACATTGAGTTGTCGTAGCGAGACTGAATATTGTAACCCCCAAATCCTCAAGAAATGAACGAAAAATTTATTTATTAAAATGCAGATAAAAAAATACATTTGACGACTTCCTGAGAGAGAATCTCCACTCCTACCAAATTAACAATGTAAGTATAGACCAAATATGGCTTGAATTCAAAGAAACAGTATCGACAGAAATTAAGATATTTATACCAAATAAATTAGCAAACGTCGGAGACGAACGGAAAATCTCCAAGACTGCGATCTTTTACAGAAGCTCGAAATTTAACGCGGATGCTTATAGTAGTTTCCACAACGAAACCTTGTCTCGAAACCTGGTCGCATGTAAAGTATGCTAAGTGCAAGACACAGTCAATGCTTTCTCTGCGCGGTAACAATGGAAACACCATCGACGACAGTACTGCCAAAGCAGAGTTACTAAACACAGCCTTCCGAAATTTCTCCACCAAAGAAGACGAAGTAAATATTCCATAATCCGAGTCAAGAACAGCTACCAACATGAGTAACTTGGAAGTAGATATCCTCGAAGTAGTGAAGCAACTTAACTCACTGAATAAGAGCAAGTCTTCCGGTCCAGACTGTATACCAGTTAGGTTCCTTTCTGAGTACGCTGACACAATCGCTCCGTACTTAATAACCATATACAACCGCTCGCTTGACAGAAGATACGTACCCAAAGACCGGAAAGTGGCACAGGTCACACCATATTTAAGAAAGGTAGTAGGTGTAATTCATTAATCCACTGAATTACAGGCCCATATCATTAACGTCGATATTCATCAGGATTTTGAAACATATATTGTGTTCGAACATTACGAATTACCTCGAAGAGAATGGTCATTTGACTAACAGTCAACACGGATTTAGAAAACATCGTTCTTGTGAAACACAACTAGCTCTTTACTCACACTAAGTGTTGGGTGCTATTGACAAGGGATTTTAAATTGAACCGTATTTCTGGATTTCTAGAAGGCTTTTGACACTGTACGACACAGTCGGCTTCCAGCGTAATTGCGTGCTTATGGAATATCGCCTGACTTTTGTGAATGGATTCCCGATTTCCTGTCAGAGAGGTCACAGTTCGTAGTAACTGATGGAAAGTCTTGGAGTAAAACAAAAGTAATTTCTGGCGTTCCTCAAGGTGGTGGTACAGGCCGTCTGCTGTTCCTTATAACGATTATAAACGATTTAGGAGACAATCTGAGCAGCCGGTTTAGGTTGTTTGCAGATGATGCTATAGTTTATGGTCTGGTAAAGTAATCAGAACATCAAAACAAATTACAAAACGATTTAGAAAAGATTTCAGTACGGTGCGAAAATTGGCAATTGACCCAAAATAATGAAAAGTGGGAGGTCATCCACACGAGTGCTAAAAGGGGGCCGTTAAACTTCGATTACACGATAAGTCAGTGAAATCTGAAGGTCGCAAATTCAACTAAATACCTAAGAATTACAATTATGGACATCTTAAACTGGAAAGAACATATAGAGAATGTTATGTGGAAGGCAAACCAAAGACTACGTTTTACTGGCAGAACACTAAGAATTTGCAATAGATCTATTAAAGAGAGTGCCTACACTACCCTTGTCCTTCCTCTTTTGGAGAAGTGCTGCGCGGTCTGGGATCCTTACCAGATAGGAATAACGGAGTACATCGAAAAAGTTCAAAGAAGAGCAGCACGTTTTGTATTATCGCGAAACAAGGAAGTGGCACTTACATGATACTTGTCACGAACTTTCAATCACTAGTATTTTGTTGAAGCCAACTTACATAGGGAGAAACGCTCCCACGGAAAGATATAGGAGTTAGTTTTTTTCCACGGGCTGTGGAGGTGGTACGGTGAACGCTCTGCTAGTCACTTAGATAGCGTACTCGGCTGCCATTTTAGCTGAGCCTTAATAGTAAAATTATTTAAGTACACGATAAATTTTTCAGCTTACCGGACGAAGAACGTGTATTTTCTCCAAAACTAACGCGAAAATGACAGCATCACTTTTGCAACACGTTTGCTCACAAAAGAGCTTCCTCGCAAGTGTCGTAAGTACAAGCATATGTGAAATACGCCGCCACTGTTCCGTCTCACCCAGTGGTCCAGCTCTCCCGGACTCACCCTGTGGATCTCCAAAACATTTTTTTGTGGGGAGAGGGGGGGGGGGGAGGGGAGGATGGAGGATGGGATATCCTTAGTTTGATAAATTACGACAAATGTTGGTTGCCTCTACAAGGTCTTCATTTGCAGTAAAAGACATTATCAGACAACCAATACAACATGTTCTCCCAAAAGTGCACAAATGCATTATAGTTGACGGTGGGATATTCGAACGTTTATTGCGAACTGTACAATAGCTGTATGTGACGTGAACGATTATAATTACAGATGAATGTGATAAAAAATTCTTATTTTTCAATTGATACTTTCTAAAACGCATATTGTAATGTTTACTAACTGTTGTACATGTGTAACCTTAGAATTTATGGAATAGCCGGCCGAAGTGGCCGTGCGGTTAAAGGCGCTGCAGTCTGAAACCGCAAGACCGCTACGGTCGCAGGTTCGAATCCTGCCTCGGGCATGGATGTTTGTGATGTCCTTAGGTTAGTTAGGTTTAACTAGTTCTAAGTTCTAGGGGACTAATGACCTCAGCAGTTGAGTCCCATAGTGCTCAGAGCCATTTTCAATTTATGGAATAATACAGAAAATAAATAATGATGTACATGTGTTCTACCTCGGAAACCATCCGGAATAGGGCATATGTCCATTATTACGAAGTTTCTTGCTTAAAATGATCGTTCCTGTCTTATCCATGAATACTGATCATTCCTCCTGGGTCAACCTGTATAAGGCACCAACTTTCTGCTTCGAAATGATGTCTAGGTTATAAGTTAAAATTAAAACTGGACAAACTTGACGTCGAAGTAAAGAAGATATAAAATATAGACTGGCAATGGCAAGGAAAGCGTTTCTGAAGAAGAGAAATGTGTTAACATCGAGTATTGATTTAAGTGTCAGGAAGTCGTTTCTGAAAGTATTTGTATGGAGTGTAGCCATGTACGGAAGTGAAACGTGGACGATAAATAGTTTAGACAAGAAGAGAATAGAAGCTTTCGAAATGTGGTGCTACAGAAGAATGCTGAAGATTAGATGGGTAGATCACATAACTAATGAGGAGGTATTGAATAGAATTGGGGAGAAGAGAAATTTGTGGCACAACTTGACTAGAAGAAGGGATCGGTTGCTAGGGCATATTCTGAGGTATCAAGGGATCACCAATTTAGTTGGCTATGGTTCAAATGGCTCTGAGCACTATGGGACTTAACATCTATGGTCATTAGTCCCCTAGAACTTAGAACTACTTAAACCTAACTAACCTAAGGACAGCACACAACACCCAGCCATCACGAGGCAGAGAAAATCCCTGACCCCGCCGGGAATCGAACCCGGGAACCCGGGCGTGGGAAGCGAGAACGCTACCGCACGAACACGAGATGCGGGCACCAATTTAGTACTGGAGAGCAGAGTGGAGGGTAAAAATCGTAGAGGGAGACCAAGAGATGAATACACTAAAAAGATTCAGAAGGATGTAGGTTGCAGTAGGTACTGGGAGATGAAGAACCTTGCACAGGGTAGAGTAGCATGAAGAGCTGCATCAAACCAGTCTCTGGATTGAAGACCACAACAGCAACAACTGAAATGTTTCCCATCATTTTTTAATGTGGGTAACTGAACGTCAAGGACTACGATTCGTGCAAGCAGTATATACACAAATGATCTACGTATTCTTGTATACGAGATGTTTTATTTTGACTTCTTGTATATCCGAAGCGTTCACCGGTAATTTCATAAGAGGTTACAGAAATGCAATTCATAAACACGTGGTAGCAGATCGACATGTTACATGATCGATTGTTAATTTGGGAGCAACGCTCGATCCGTGTCTGAGGTAAATCGGTGTAACCAGAGAGGGGATTCGCTGCGGCGTCGGTGCCATTGAACGAAGGAACCAAGAAGAATGACTGAGTTGGTTAACTGCAGCAGATAGGGGCAGCGCTTTCTGTCCAAACAATAAGTCATAAATATTCGTAAGGCAACATCAACGTATAAAAAAAAGGCTGCAGCAGAGCCAGAAGAAAGGAACGGATGTTTTATGGAGATGGAGCAACCGTCAACCGGGATATAAAGCAGTCGCTTTGTGAGCAGTTAAGATACTCTTCTGACGTAAACCACCGAAATACGTATTTGTACACTAGCTCAAATGTAATTAAAGCAAAAAAATACCAAGTCAAACTCCTGATACTCATTTAAAAATATCAAAGGTATTAGTTGTATTTCATAAAAAATGAAAACGGTCTGTTGTAAAAAATAAAACAAAAAATTAAAAATAATATACTCAAATACCAGCAGAAACAAACGAAGTGCGTAATTTCAGGAATGAAGAGGAACTACGTGAAGTACTTCCTTCCTTTTTCATACTGTATCGCATATCTGACAGGAAAATAATTCCCAGTTATCCACTTTGACAGCAAAAAAATGTTATTCAGTAAGTTCAAGTAAGAGTTGAAAGTAAGCCGATTTCACCCACAGTGCGGTTACTGAACCACCACCTCATCGACCAGGATGGACAGTTTCCGTCAAGGAAAAGAAACTGCAGCAAGCAGAACTCCACGTAGCACAACTAAAAAGATTTCGCTTAAGGGAATTTTCATTTATAGGTCTCAGACCAATTGTGACACTTCGTAAATGCAATAAAAAGATCGTAGTGAAAGAACACAAATTAAGGTACAGGATGTTAATTATTTCTTGCTATGGGTACTACGGACGTCACTAAAATTCCCAGGCATCACAAAATTGGCAGAAAAAAGAGCATAAATACATTGAAAGTATGAGACAGGCATTTGGCCTGTGAGGGGTACACCGTGATTGCTTGTCCTGCTTGGGATTGATGCTGTGCCTGCAAATAGTTGGCACAGACTGTTGAACATTTTTTTAGGTGGAATGTGACACTGATGATATCGTTCGGCGTAGATGACACGTGTTTGTCGATTACTGCCGTTGGCTAAACCATAGCTGAATACTATGTCTGCCATTTCCAGACTAGAATAATAGGATATCAGCTCACTGTTTATACTGTTCACACTCCACAGGATCATTACTCTTGTTCAAATGCCAGCACGGTACGTACGGAATGGCTGCCATAGCAGACAGTTGTAAATGGTATGTGTGACTGCAGAATCGCAGTCAGAGGCCTAAACAGTAAAAGACTGGATACGCCACTGAGTACTGAGCAGGGTGGAAACAAATATAATGGCCCATATTTACATGTTCTCAAACACACACTGGTGGAAAAATGCAGCTCCCTCAAGGCCTGCGTTCAGTGGCACCGGGGTATAATATGTGCATAGTGAAGGGCTCTAGTGATTCGTTTGTCACAGTCATCGGCGATCAGATGGCTTTCAGGAGGCCAGACTGTGCATTTTCTGTTTAGACTTTGCAAGCAGTATCTATGCTGAGTTTAGAGGTGTATAGTGTTTGCAACATTGGTACAACCATGCCCAGCCAACGAGTGCATACTCCTGTTGAAAACTTCATACATTAAAACGGGGTAATATAATGAGCCTGTAGGAGGCCGGATACACGTAGTGACAGACTGCTGCACATGTTGGGCGCAATGTATAGGTGGTGTGTCTCTGCTTTAAACATTGGTCTGTGGAACACTGACGCACCCGTAGACCAGTTTATGGACGTCCGCGTAGAGCAGAGCGACAAGATCGACGTAAAGTGCGCACTGGTGGCCGACAGAAGATCTACCAGAGAAGAAATCCGGGCTTATCTTGTTCCTGCTGCTGACTTACCAAGGGACATTGGGGATCGTCCATTTGCAGCAGGACTAAAAACATTGGTGCCTCTGGTCAGAGTAACATCGAAACCACGATACCGTCAAGCACGGCTGCTCTGGTGTCCTGAAAGAATGGACTGGAGAGTAGAATGGGGCTCTGTAATCTTCAGTGGTGAGAGTACGTTCTGTGTGTATGGGAGTCATGAACGTACATTTGTACGGCGTCGATCTGGTGAGGCCAGAGAGGTGGAGTAATGGTTAGCACACTGGTCTCGCATGCGGGAGTCGACAGTTCGGATCAGGTTTTCCGTGATTTGTTCCAGGCAAATCTGGGATTGTTCCTCCGAAACAGCACTGCCCACGTCGTTCTCCATCTTTGAAACAATTTTAGTTTGTGCTCCGTCTCTAATGACCTCGACGTCGACGGGACGTTGTACCCTAATCTTCCTTACACCTGGTGAGCGCTCTGTTCCGGATGGCATTTGCCCACGACACGCAGGTCATACCCCGGTTTTGTGGTGTGGGGATGGGGGAGTGGGGGGCAATCAGTTGCAACTCGCGGTATTATTTGGTGTTTCAGCATGGTAAAGTAAACAGTGCTTTTTCTGCAGGATAATGCACGTCCGCATAAAGCTGCTGTGATACAACGCGCTCTTCATTATGTACAGCTACAGGATCACCAGATCTCTCGCTAATCGAGCACATGTGTGACACGGTGAAAAGATAAGTTACTCGTTGTCCACAGCCAGGTCGTCATTCGGCATCTTTACGGGTACCCTATACTGTGTGACACGTGTGTCCATTTGGTCTGAATTTTTTACCATACAGTCTCAGAATGACGAACAATCTCTCGCACCACTTGTCAATAAAATGACCTTGTTCTTAGAGAACTGCATTTTTCCAGCAGTGGATGTTTGCATTTTTTTCCTATTATTAATCAGTTCTATCGCCTGTAAGAAAACAAGACCTCTTTTTTAAGCACTTCGTTCTGTTAAAGTGCAGTACTGTTTTAAACGAATCTACCAAAAGCGTAAACGAAGTTACGATGAGTGATAGTATAGTGACGCATGATGGTCTAAACAATATGCTCTAGCAGCCCATAGGGGCTGGCGTACACCTCCAGTGGGTGTCAAAACACAAGCAACCAGGTTCACGAGAGTGATGATGGGGGTTTATGCAAATGAGGATCTTCACATGACCGCAACGTCCATTGACGTGTATCACCTGTCCCAGCTGACACTGGAGGAGAACCGCTACAACTATGAATTGTTTGTTATCCATACTCTATATTAAAATTATTTCAATTGTTGAAACAGAATTAATGTTTATAGGTAACAAGCTTAAACTTTATCGGCGAAGTTGATATCCATCCCGCAGAAGATCTAGTTGAAAGAATAACGTTTCCTTCTGTACGTGATTAATGTTGGCCATTATTGTTAGTGTGCGTGGCGTAGGCCTTAGAGGAGTGTTGAGTGTGGCTGGTTCAAATGGCTCTGAGCACTATGGGACTCAACTGCTGAGGTCATTAGTCCCCTAGAACTTAGAACTAGTTAAACCTAACTAACCTAAGGACATCACACACATCCATGCCCGAGGCAGGATTCGAACCCGCGACCGTAGCGGTCTCGCGGTTCCAGACTGCAGCGCCAGAACCGCGCGGCCACTTCGGCCGGCTGTTGAGTGTAATACGTGGTGCAAGTTGGAGATTCTACGACATTCTGCAGTTGCTTAGGTTATGCTTAAAACGATCCTTTTGTGTCGTTTTATTTCAATAAAAATAGAAAAATTCATATTGTAGTTTAAAAAAATGAAGCGTTCCCCTTTCTGCATGCTTGAAGGTTCCGCGCGAATTACTGATTGACGTGTCGAATACTAAAGACTAATTACGTGTGGAAACTGAACCACAAAAGAATAATAATGGCACCCAGAATGAATTAAGTTTCAATCAGGACGTAGTATATCATGACTCCACACTTTGCAGCAAAAATACTCTTACTGAGTGAGCTATCCAGGCACGATCCATGATCTTTCTGACATCTTCCAATCTACCAATACCTTTCCGCCACTTTCGAAGCCTCACACATGTTCTAATGCATATGTTTCTGGACAAACGCTAGGGAAGAAACGCTACTGCGAAGAAATAGCTTGGTCACAGCCTAGGGGATGGTTTTTATGATGAATCTTTCACTCTGCGCTGGCGTGAGTGGTGGGTTTTTGAAACTTCCTGGCAGATTAAGATAATTTTCTACACAGGGTCTCGAACGTGGGACTTTTGACTTTCGTGACACTGCAGTAGAGCTTCCGTGAAGTTTAGAAAGTAGTAGCAAAGTACTGGTAGATTTGAATCTGTAAAGACAGATTGTGAGTCGTGCCTGCATCATTCAATGATAAAGGAGCACTGTCCTCGAAATGCTGGTTCTGCGTTCAACTCCCGTCAAGATTTTCCTCGTGTCAGAAATACACCCATTTACACGGTTAATAAACATTAGTTACACAAAATTTGATCAAAACTTAAATACTTCTAGAGCCCTAACAGAGATCTAATAAAAGTAATTCTCTGTGCTGGAGTTTGGACACAGTCCACTCTAAGGCATATGCCTAACAGTCTGATATCCTCCGCAGTCGCATTACACATGTCTTCTTTGTCGTAACCCTATCTTGCCATATTAACCCTGGATCAGCCCACTCTTGATTTCAGTCTATTCAGTGACTTCACTGTCAGCCAACCCTTGTCGTAAACATGTGGTAGAGTTTCAGATACTGTTTTCCAGCCAGGAGGAATGGGGTTCTTAGCTTTCTACAGTTGTGATCTGTCTATTTCATCTGTGGTTGTGACGACGTCTGACGTTCGTCGTGGATCTCAATCTTTACACTTGTACTTCATGCCCGTGTAATGGATGAGTTACCACAAGCTCCATTTTCTTCCTTTCCTTGTTTGCAGCTATTTCTCTTCGAACATAATGCGGCTAAATCACACGGGTAGAGTAGATTTTAAACAGCCTGTTCTAAGAATGCATGTGTCGTTGAGGGTTACATACAACTGTTTGACCTGATCTGAGTTACTCTATACAGGATAGGTGTACTCTGCAGTGTAATAACACAGTGATATTGCAGAAGTACGAATTGTGTCGGACTACATCACCGTGTACTATGCAGCTTTCTGAGGAGTTTCTTCCTGGTGGAAACTTTCAATCTGGTGTTCATGCAATGCATCTTATATGTTAGAGACCCGTCGTGTATCATTCCTCGGTATTTTAGAGTATCGTACTGTGCCGTTTCAACACCAGATCTCCTTCAATTTTCAAGCGGCTTCCTGGTTTCTCAAATGCACATACTGGTGTCTTAGACAGATTTCGTTTAAGCTGCTTGGCACTGCAGTATATTGACACTCTTTCAAGAACATTAGTGAGGATCTTTTCCACTGATTTAAAGTGTTTGCTGTGTTTTGTAACAAAATCGAGATCATTAGCATACAAGAAACTGTTGTTAGGAGCCATTGGGTGGTCACTTCTGTTCATATGCAGAGCACGACTGTGGCAAGTACACCTCCTTGAAAAAGATGCCTCTTATGTAACATTCATAGGCTGTGCTGTCCTTGAAAGTTAACGCAGAACCTACGATTTTGCAGGAGAATGGCAACGAACCTAGTTACGTAGAAGTCATCAGCTTGTGGAGTTTAGTTAATAGTAGCTGATGGGTGACGGTGTCGTACTTTGCTGATAAATCGACAAATACGGCTCTAGTCATCTTACAAGTTTTGAAACCATCTTCTATGTTCTGCCTGAGATTCAGGAGTTGTCCACAACTTTGGACAGGACGAAATTCTGCCTGCTGACCTATAAGTAAAGGGTCAGTTACAGGCAGAAGGCGATTTAAGCTTATTTGTAGCAGTTTGTAAGAGGTGACACAGTAATGGACCTGGCCTAAAGGTCTTCGGATTGTCTCCTTCTTGACCAGGTTTTAGCAGAACAACTAATCGGCTCTGCTAACGTACTTTCAGTATATGTTATCTGCTAGTATCTTGACCAGTATTATTACCAGTATCATTTCAGGCGCCATTGTGTCTTCAATAACTCCAAAGCATCCACGTTCCTGAAATTTTTGTGTTGTCCACTGTACGAAGCACTAGAAACTGCCCATGAAGTCGAAAAATTTCAGGCCGGCAGGTGCAAATGTCTTAGTGCGTTCATCGTAGACAGTAAAACGAGCATCGCTGTCCAGTTTCCCGATATTATCTGTGATGTGTGGCACAGTACGTATATGTATTGTTTAGTAACAGGAAAGGCAAGAAAAGAAGTTAGCGCCTACTGCCGAACCGTTCACCGCTTCAGCAGCACCTGTTTTACCACGGCAGACCGCTGCCTCCCACGCGACGTCAAGCGCTTATTTATTAGCCGCTAAGGTCAAACGTTTCCTGCACGGTCTCTAACTCGACAACACGGCGTGAAGAATTTGGCGAGCGAACGTAGCCGACATTGACCCACTGAACGCCAGGTTTGTGCGTACAGCATGTGCGTGCGGACACACCTGCGTACTTGAATGTTGGTAATGGATGCCTTTTGTGTACGTGCGTGTGTTCGTACGTATGTGTCTTCGTGGGCGTTTATTTGTGAGTGAGCGTCAGACTTTAACATTCGATAATATACATCGGAGTGATGAAGACTTTGCGAACTGTCACTTTGGAGGTTACCTACTAACGTATCACTTCATGTTAATGATTGGAGAAATGGAAGTCTGTTCGATGGAAATAGGCAGCCCAGAAAGTTCATAGCGGATAGAGAGATGAGATACGTTTTGTAAACACTGATAAACACACCGTTGGAAGCGTAACTGCAGTTTCTGAAAGTCCTTTAGTGAGGCCGTACGATCTGTGTTAATGAAGAATAGAACAGTCGAGCCGTGAGCAGGCTTTCCCGCGTAGCCACTCTAAATCCGCCACCTTCAAGAAAAATAACATGCAATGACTACGCTACATGTAGTATTAAGTTTTTAATTATCGGCTCAAAAAATGAAGTTGCGACCATGAAATGTGGTACTGGCGTTACTTGTTCTCTAACTATTCAGCCTTGAATGTAATACATTTTTCCAAACTATGGATGACTTGACAAAGATCTTGGTCGTAGGAGTCTACACGTCGGCCGTTCGAGAAACGTTCCATCCCGAAAGTCATCTCGTCATCTTTTTGGAAATTCCTTACTCACATAGGTTTCATCATGCAGTAGGATGGTTTCAGTGAGATTCTGGAACGTATACTGTGTTCGAACATTATGAATTACCTGGAAGTAAATGATTTATTGACAAATAGCAAACACGGATTGAGGAAATACCGTTCTCGTGAAACACGAACGGAGTGCTATCGACAGGAGATGTCAAATTGATTCCATACTTCTAGATCTCCAGAAGGCTTTTGAGACCGTTCCCCACAAGCGATTTCTAATCAAATTGCATGCCTATGATGTATCGTCTTAGTTGTGTGACTGGTTTCGTGATTTCCGGTTAGAAAGGTCACGGTTCGTAGTAAATGACGGCAAGTTATCGAGTAAAACTGAAGTAATATCTGGCGTTCTCGAATGAAGTATTACAGGCCTTCTGCTCTTCCTGACCTATATAAACGATTGAAGAGGCAATCTGAGCTGGCCTCGTAGATTGTTTATAGGTGATGCTGTCATTTACTATCTTATTAATACAGATAATCAAAACCAATTGCAAAATGATTTAGACAAGATATCCGTATGGTGCGAAGGTTGGCTGTTGACTCTAAATAATGAAAAGTGTGAAGCCATCCACATGGATACTAAAAGGAATCCTCGAAATTTCGGTTTCGCGATACATCACAAAAATCTAAAGGCTGTAATTCCAACTAAATACCTAGAGATTACAATTACGAATAACTTCACTTGGAACGAACACTTAGATAATGTTGTGAACGAAAGCGTATCAAAGACTGTCATTTGCTGGCAGAACACTTAGTAGAAAATGAAACAGATCTACCAAAGAGACTGCCTAAACTACGCTTGTCCGTTCTCTTCTGGAGAACTGCTGCGCAGTATGGGATCCGCATCAGACAGGACTGACGGAGGACATCGAAAAATTTGAAAGAATTACAGTTCGTTTTATATTATCACGAAGTAGGGGAGAGTGCAGCTGATATGATGCGCGAATTGAGTGACCGTCATTAAAACAATGGCGTTTTTCGTTGCAGAAGGATCTTCTCATGAAATTTTAATCACCAACTTTTTACCCCGGACGCGAAAATACACTCTTTAAAAAGGATCGACGCACAACGAATGAAATCGGAAATCGGAACATGTGATGCACATGTACAGACGAACAAATGATTAACATTCCAAAAATAATTGGATAATTTATTCAAGAGAAAGAGATTCACAAACTGAGCAAGGCAATAACGCTTAGATCCACATCTGGTCTTACGTAAGCAATTATTCGACCTGCCACTGATACAGAGTTGCTGGAGGTCCTCCTGAGCGATATCGTGTGATATTCTGTTCAATTGGCGCTTTAGATTCTCAAACTCCGAAAGTTCTCAACTGCGATCCTACTGGCCGAGGTAGGGTTTGGCAAGCACGAAGACAATAGGACCCTTTCGCCGTGTGCTGGCGGGCATTACCTTGTTGAAGCCCAGAATGGCTTGCCAAGGGCAAGAAACCGGGGCTCGGAATATCATCTACGTACCGCTATGCTGTAAGGATGCCGCGGATGACAACCAAATGGGTTCTGCTATGAAACGCCATTAAAAATGGTTGTCGGGTTGTACAGTGGGCAACAGTCTGGTTGGTATCCCACTGCTGTCCAGGACGTCTCCAAACACGTCTTCGTTGGTCATCGGGGCTCATTTCGATGTGGGACTCACCACTGAAGAAAATTCTACTTTTACCAATGACATTCCAGGCCGAAGAGAGGTCTGGAGAACCCCAGGACCGCGGCGGGATACCGTCCTGTCTGTCGCCCGCCATATGGTCCGACAACCGGGAGTGATGGTCTGTGGTGCCATTTCTTTTCACAGCAGGACCTCCTTGCAGTACAGTGGTACGTCGGCAATATTTTGGGCCTCGTTTTCTTGCCGTTGGCAAGCCATCCTGGACTTACTACTCAGCAAGGTAATACCCACTCGCTCACGGCGATAGTTTTTACTGCTTGTCTTCGTGCTTGCGAGGCCCTACCTTGACCAGCAAGATCACTGAATCTTTTCCCAGTTGAAAACGTTTGAAGTATTATGGGCAGGGCCCCTCCAACCAGCACGGGATTTTGACGCTGTAACGCGCCAATTGGATAGGATTTGGCCAGATGTCCCTGATGAGGACATGCAAGAACTGTATTAGACAGTGTCATGTCGAATAATTGTTTGCATAAGGGCTAGAGGTGGACCAACGACTTAGTGTCTTTCTCGGTTGGTGAAGCTCTTTGTCTTGAATACATCATCCAATTTTTCTGACATTGTAATAATGTGTTTTTTCATGTACGTCACATCTATCAATTTCCGTCCCATTTGGATAACTCCTTCTTGGTCGTTTTTTTTTTAATTTTTGTCTTAGAGTGTATTTTGTTGACACTCATATACGTAGGGAGAAACGATCATCGTAATAAAATAAGAGAAATGAGAGATTGCACGGAAAGATTTAAGTGTTCGTTTTTCCTACGCGCTGTTAAAGAATGAAACGGTAGAGGAAGAACTTGAAGATGGTTCGATGAACACTCTGCCAGACACTTAATTGCGAAATGCAGAGTAATCATGTAGTTGTAGATGTATGTACGAGGAAACAGGAAGATGTCTTTGGGTGCCATATCGTGAAAAAGCGGGGATGAGGCAAACCTGATAGTTCAAAGAAGCAGCAAGTGTGGCAATATCGTGAGCACAATGATGTGGTGAGTTGCAGGGGAGCAAAAACGTCCACCCGGACAGCTGTTTGCCTTGAGAGTCTTTAGTAACCTCGTCAGGATATTTAGATAGTACGGTCCTGTAATCGTTTTGCCCTTAGGAGCACAACCTGTTAACACCACACCATGGCAGTCTCCAAAAAGAGATCTCAGCATAACCATATTGTCTTGGCCACGCTACAGTGGCGGGCGGATTTTCAGTGTCTACCAGGCATGCAGACAAATGCCTCCAAAAGAGAGGTTAACTGCGCAGTTTCACGTTTTTTGGTGTGATACTTAAAACTTTATGATAACCCCTCGTATTTAACTGCATGACCAGATTCAGTCGTGGAGACTAAAAGTACTAAAAGTGGTTTTTAACCGATCTTTTACGAATAAAATAAGTTATTTGGAAGGCTTAGTTTCTCAGTCATGGGTGAGAACGTATGATACAGGTGGTCTAAACGATTATCAAGAAAATGAAGAATAAAGATTCTGAAACTTATTGTATCGCCATACTTAACATCTATACTAACTAGCTGTCTGCTGACGGCAAGCTTTGTTGAAAGTCGAGAAATCAGGTCCATCATAACCCAATTGTACTTTGAGAGTAAAAAATCTGACAACACCATTTGTCAAGGAATGTCCTCAAATGTAAGAAAAATATGTAACTGATATGGTACGGTAACGAGTATTGCTGTGCCAAAAAATTGCTTTCACAGTAACAAAAGCTATTAAATACGCGATCACTTATCACCTCTTTCACGTCTGGAAGTGATTTGTGTTTATGACGCCCTCTTATTAGTGGCGGCTAAGTCAGTTCGAAGGTCAGAGGGAGACAAGTTCATTCCACCTCCAACAGGACTACGGGTAGTAAAACACTGTGGCATTCAAATCACATTTCGAGATGGAAGACGACTTTATATGTGCAACAGGGACGGAGAAAAGTGCAACAGAAGGTTTAATGTACTCTGAGGAGACAAAAGTCATGATATAGAGAAAATGGCTCTGAGCACTATGGGACTGAGGTCATCAGTCCCCTAGAACTTAGAACTACTTAAACCTAACTAACCTAAGGACATCAGACACATCCATGCCCGAGGCAGGATTCGAACCTGCGACCGTAGCGGTCGCGCGGTTCCAGACTGTAGTGCCAAGAACAGCTCAGCCACCTCGGCCGGCCAAGATATAGCGATACTAACATATACCGAGGGGAGGTAGTATCGCGTGCTCAAGGTATAGAAGGCCAGTGCACTTGCAGGGCTATAATTCGTACGCAGGTGGTTCATGTGAAAAGGTTTCCGACGTGATTATGGCCGCACGACGGGAATTAAACAGACTCGGAAAGCGGAATGGCGGTTGGAGCTAGACGCATAGGACTTTCCATTTCGGAAATCGTGAATGAATTCCATGTTCCCAGAGCCAAAGCGTCAAGAGTGTTCCGAGAATAGGAAATTTTAGGCACCACGGACAACGCAGTGGCCACCGCCCTTCACTAAACTACTGAGAGGAGCGGCGTTTGCTAACAGACAAATCAACGTGGGATAGTGCGGCGATATCTGGCGTTAAAGGGCTATGACAGCAGACGAACGGAGCGAGTGCCTTTGGTAACAGCACGACATCGCCTGCAGCGCCCCTCCTGGGCTCGTGGTCATATCGGTCGTTCCCTAGACGACTGGAAAACCGTGGCTTGGTCATCTGAGTTCCGATTTCCGTACGTAAGAGCTGATGGTAGGGTTCGGGTGTGGTGCAGACCATATGAAACCATGACCCAAGTTGTCAACAAGACACTGTGCAAGCCGGTGGTGACTTCCTAACGGTGTGAGCTGTGCTTACATGGAACGGACTGCGTTCTCTGGTCCAGATGAATCGACCATTGACTGTAAGTGTTTATGTTCGACTAGTTGAAGCCAGCCGGAGTGGCCGTGCGGTTCTGGGCGCTACAGTCTGGAGCCGAGCGACCGCTACGGTCGCAGGTTCGAATCCTGCCTCGGGCATGGATGTGTGTGATGTCCTTAGGTTAGTTAGGTTTAATTAGTTCTAAGTTCTAGGCGACTGATGACCTCAGAAGTTAAGTCGCATAGTGCTCAGAGCCATTTGAACCGTCGCAGTGCACTTCAAAGCGGTGAGATCACATTCAACTGGGTTGTTTACCCATGATGTCCTTAGAGTAGAGTTGAATCGTTCAGCGTGTCAGCAACGTCAAAATTGGTAAGAACGTCGTCATGTTGATCATCACATTGTGACCTGTTGATTTCGACCGCAAGATCTGTGATAAAATCGATGCTCCAATGAAAATGGTGGTTCCACTGAAACGTTTTAATGTCAGCCACCAAGGCATTTTCATGTGAGTTCTGCGTGGCGTAGTGTCTGAAATGTTTTCCTCGCCACCCATAACAAAACCGCGTATTTTCAACACTGGGTGCCGCACTACTGACATCCATCACAGATGTGACAGAAAAAGGGGTGCAAACTGGGTAGGAGGGAGTGCAACGACTTTCCCATTATGTGGAATGTCTACAGGGACGTTGGGTATAGCTGTAGCGAAATGTGGTGCCAATGTGACATCATTAACCAACTTTACACTTCGCGTGAACTTCTGAGCTGTGGCCTTTTTCTCACAAGTGCCCAAGGGTGACGGAGCACGGGGCCACGCTTCTGCATCATTACGGAGGAATATTGTAAGCTCCTTTGAGCCAGACTTGAAACTTACACGTTACAGTGGGAGACAACTACGGGGATTTCGAAAAAGTGATCTTTTAATTGTGTTTCGCAGTGTATTTTTTAGCAACATTGTCTTATCTGAATTACTGCAGTTCTGATATTTAAACGAATGTTTTTTCTACTATTACTTTTACGACTTTCAATGTCAAAATATTTCTTCGACCGTTTCTCGTTTTATAAATGGGATGGTTTTCGTCATTTACAAGCCTTATTGTAAGGTTTACGTATTGAGTCCAATGCCATGCACAGCAATTTGTGATGCAGGTGTGTCAAAAAAGAAAGTTTTACGCCAAGTGTTATTTTTTGTCGTTCGTTCAATATCAGCATTGCCACAATAGAAATGATGAAACTGACAGTAGTAAAATGCGAAATCTAACTAACGCAGCTGCTAATTTACGAGAGAGGCACTAACACAAGGTAGTGGCAAAGTACCGGGTTTTCTCACCCACGTCAGTCTCTGCCAAAAACTTGCATTCCACGTACGGTAAGTAATGAACACTAGCACAGCTTTGAATGACTTTTGTGAAATGGATTGCTTCTGACACGAAATAAATAAGTACCAATTTGATTAAGACCTGCGTAAAATGTAATCGGGCAACATACTAGAGATGCATCCTTCCTATGTGTTTTAGGAAAATAATCTGAATGTCGTTCAAGTCCCAATCCTCATGAACCTGGACTCAGCAATTTGCTGCTGCATCACCGCTTTAAAACATGTCGAGAGAAACTTGAGTCACGATTCCAACGCGTATACTGAGTCTAAACCTGTTTCCCTTCAGACAGTTTTAAGGGCAGTGCAGCGAGATCCGTGTGCTTATTTGCATTTCATAAATCGTGAAAGTACTCTTACTGCAGCAAAGATGATTTATATGTCGAGTCGACGCTACGCGTTGCAGTAATAGCTTAAGTAGTGAGGTGACTAACATCGATAACCTCGCAAATGGTTACTTAAAATTACCACAGCGTGGATGGTTTAGTAGATGACAGAAGTTGCTGGCATCTTAAGTAGGATTTCGATGGATACCAATGCAAGAGAATAGTAGACCGAACACGATTGAGGATTAACGTTGAAACGACACTGTTGCTGCCCCCTTTCATACAAATGTTATTTATTACGCTTTGATTATTTTGGAAACTGCCTTGAAGATTAATTTTCTGCTATCTTTTATCATGGAGAAAGAATACGTAGCGACCAATTACTTTTATTTGTCTCCCACGTTAGCAGCCTCTTTCTTTTTCTTAATCCATATGATTGACTAATAAGGTATGTAGTGAGTGGATGTGTGGGTAATTGAATGTTTGTATTTACTGGTAGAAATTCGATTAGTTTCTTTCTTTCCTACGCAAAGTCATAGAAATTTTCCATTGAAATCCGTTCAGACATGCCGTGTAACCTGACGTGGTGTAGGGCGACGGTCATCCCACTTACCTTAGCTCTTTCGACTGGCTGAGCACCCACCGTGTGAAATCGTGGAAAATTTCCTGCTCTTGTTCAAACATGTCCTGCATCTTTCAACTGGCTTAACACCGTGGTGTAAAGTCGTGGAAAATTTTCCATTGAATCCTGTTCCAACGCGTCCAGTAAACTGTCGTGGTGTAGAGCAATGGTCACTCCGACTTTTTTAGCGTATTTCGACGAGTCACGCATTCAACGATTCTTGTAGCAGTTTTTCTAATGGTCCAGCACTCTTCAACACGGGAAAAGATTGGCAGATTCTAGCGGCCAACGGCCGGCTGTGAGGAAGTTTTCTGGACACACTTCCTGGGTACGCCGCTGTGAGTATCTCGTGTGTTCCAAGGAGCACTCTTGTCGTAAGTTTCATTTTGGAAGGAATTAGTCAAAATTTTGTTTTGTAATAAGTTAATTATCGTGTCTACTAAAATTAACAGTAAAAGGATTCGTTTAGGAAAATCTGCATTTTTATTCTAAAAAGTTTCTCACATTAATGTGGACTTTGATGTTCATACTTGGTGCTTTTTCAGATGCTGAACATGTGACTTCAGCACATTCGTTAGTCGAATTCAGAACTTGCTTCTGTGGTTACTAGTTGGTTGATCAATACTTGCGTCTTGCAAAGTGAACATTTGAATAAATTTCTCTTGTTTTCGTAAACTGTGAACGTGACCATTGTACCAAGTTATCATTGTGTAAAGATCTCAAGTCATTCAGCTTATTGATCGCCTTCAGCGAATTATCTGCAATTTTTGTTCTTCTATATTCATCATTGTAATAGCGATTCTGTTTCGTGTATGACTGTTGAGGTTGAACTTGCACTTTTATGTGATACTGAGCTTCACATCGGTTTGAATGGACGTTTTTCCACCAGGAAGTTTGTTAACAGAATAATTACCAAATAACTGAGAACACCGAGTACCCATATGTGTATAAAAATTTGTGAGTTTCGGACAGGACTGATTTTATTGCATTTACGGCTTTGCCTTCAGTCTATGATCCACCCACAGTAGCGTCACCTAATTGCATCAAACCCAACTCCTGAGCAGAATGAACACCTATATGGCTGGCAATTTTCCGACACATTAGACTTTATTAAAATTATTAACTTCTAACAAGTGTTGTGGATCTGGACTTCCATCCTTGGATTCCCCATTTAGGACCGTAGTGCCTGCTGGAATTGATACGATGTGCGATGATGACAGACGCCACGCCCAACGACTAACCTGCTTTTGTTCACAGCCATTCTCCGCAGTCATTCTGCCAGAGTCTATAAATATCTCTGCAATGCTCTGATTTTCCGCCAAAAGAAACTCAGTGACAGCTCTCTGCTTGAAACACACCTCTACTACAAACGCCACTATGCTGCTACGTATAATGCCGCCACTAACTGGAACTTCATGAAACTATAGGGACAGAAGCGGGAATATTCCATAACGTTCCACAATAAATTCCTTATTTCTTCAACCGAAATTTTCCGAGAAAGTAGTGTGTTCCATTACTTTTGAAGGTCCCTCGTAAATAAGTTTATTTATTTATTTATTTATTTACACGTCAAGTTCCGTAGGACGAAATTGAGGAGCAAATCTCCAAGGTCATGGAACGTGTCAGTACATAAAATTACAACATAAAAGTAGTAACAGATAAAAATAAATGTTTATGAATCAGAAATAAAGTCAGTCCATAAGTTTAAGTAAACGCAATCAACAATACAACAAGAATCAGCTTAATTTTTCAAGGAACTTCTCTACAGAATAGGAGTGACGCATGAGGAATCTCTTCAGTTTCGTTTTTAAAGGGCGTGGATTACTGCTAAATTTCTGAATTCGAGTGGTAGCTTACTGAAAATGAATGCAGTAGTACACTGCACATCTTTTTGCACAACAGTTAAGGAAGTCAGTTCCAAATGCAGGTTAGATTTCTGCCGGGTATTAACTGAGTGAAAGCTGTCTATTCTTGGGAATAAGCCAATATTGTTAACAACAAACGACAGTAATGGAGATGTATATTGAGGGGCGAATGTCAAAATACCCAGACTCGTGAACAGGGGTCGACAAGAGTTTCGTGAAATTACATCACTTATTAAACGAACCGCCCGTTTCTGAGCCAAAAATATCCATTTAGAATGGGAAGAGTTACCCCAAAATATAATACCATACGGCATAAGCGAATGAAAATAAGCAAAGTAGACTAATTTTCGTGTCGAATGATCACTCACTCCAGATACCACTGGAATAGTAAAAATGGCAGTTAAGTTTATGAACAAGATCCTGAACGTGGGCTTTCCACGACAGCTTACTATCTATCTGAACACCTAGAAATTTGAATTGTTCAGTTTCACTAATCATATGCCCATTCCTTGAAATTAAAACGTCGGGTTTTGTTGAATTGTGTGTTAGAAACTGTGAAAACTGATTTAGTGGGCCAATGTTGCTACACAACATCCTTTACTACGAAGCTAGTGTCATCAGCAAACAGAAATATTTTAGAGTTACCAGTAATACTAGAGGGCATATCATTTATGTAAATAAGGAACAGGAGTGGCCACAACACTGATCCCTGGGGCACCGCCCATTTGACCGTACCCCCCTCAGACCCCACATCACAGCCATTTTCAACAATGTGAATAATGACCTTTTGTTCTCTGTTGCACACAACATCGGTAAGGACCATCTGTGCGGAGTTGATTGCTCGTTACGAGGCTGATCGTGACTGTATTTTGTCATTGTCACAGGTGATGTAACATAGGATCATCACTTCGAATCGGAAACCAAAATGGTAATCCACGGAATAACGCAAAACTACCTCTCCTCCCAAGAAAAAGTTCAAGGCCGCACCCTCAGTTGGTAAAGACATGGCGGCGCTCTTCTCGGACGCTGATGGGGTTATTCTGTTTGATGTCCTTCCTGTGGCTGCAACGATCAACTCAGAAGTGAATTTTGCTACCCTCAGAAAACTGAAGAAACGACTTCAGTGTTTTCTTCTCTTCAAAAATGCAAATGAACTTTCCCATCTCCAAGACAACGATAAGTATGTGCACCCGAAAGAATCTCACAAAACTTCATTGGATAGTTCTTCCTCATTCCTCAGAACGGATCTCACGTTTGCCTACTTCCATCTGTTTCGCCCAATGAACGACGCACTCCGCGGGAAGCAGCATGTGGACGATGCGGTATAGCAAGACGTTGGCTCCGTCATCGACCAGTCGGGTGGTACCATGTGGGCATAAAGGCTGTCCCAGTAAGATGGCGTAATGCCGCCGCTTTGAACGGGGACTATATTGAAAAAAAAAATTAAAAAAATAAAGGCACTACAGCCAAAAGAGTGGCTAATGCGGGGTATTTAAATCCTGAATAAATAAAAAATATGTTCCATTAGTTAATGAACGCTCCTCGTATTTCGATAAGCTGTAACGAAACAGTACAGATGAAAAGGCGCTTTCATATCCCAAAAGCAGGTACATCCGAAGCACGAAAGTTATTAGTGAGGTTGAGATGTGATATTAAGGCAATATCTAAGATGATGATATGCTAAGTGTTCGTTGCGGCACCCTTTTTTTCGCAGCAGTTTGCTTTCCGCACATACCTGTTCCCGCGTCTGATAGCTAGCGCTATCTCTCATACATTTTTACGGGAAATACCTCCCGTGGCCCCTCCCCCCCGCTACCCGTAGCAGCCGTAGAGGGAGGAATTAATGATTTCAGACGGACATTTACGATGGAAACAACTTGTTTGGCAATTTGTGCTGCTTGCCCTCCTTCTATAAAATATGTTCAGGGACACAGAATATAAATTTTTATGTTACTAGTTTCTAGAACGTGAATAGCAGCTTTTTCTCGTATTGGTATGACAAGCCTACTTCGGTGAACGTTCGTTGACCACCCACCAATTCATCACCTCCACACACAGAAAAACGAGTAATCAAATATGTCCATTATTGTGTCATAAACAATCAAACTTAAAGTAGTTAAATACATAATATTAGTTATTTTTTAGTGGAATTCATCTTAATCTCCTGAGAAACAGATAACAACGAACACCATCATGATCATAGAACTAAATTGTGGCTACCAGCTATTATAGCAGATCACCAGTATTTAATCATTTATTTATTGCATTCTACCAGAGACGTGTTCTTTTCACAAACTGCTTTTATTTATCACACTGTAAAGGGGCGCTATAAATTCGCCAACTCATCTTCATTGATATCTGCAGCTTTTCCAAAATGGATTTCAAAGACACTGCGTCGTTTGCAAGCTCAATTCTCCAGCATTACGTGACCGTTATGTTTGTTACAGTATCTCCCCTGCTATGGATCCTTTCACGCTTCGAAACCATCCGCTAAACAGTACATCTTCTTTTGCTGTCGAGAAAGCGAAGTTTGTGTTTTCAGCAGAAGACTGTATTCCATCATCTAGCAAATGCACAACGAGCTCAATAGTGGGCGTGTGGAAACGTTAATAAGCCACCACTTCCAGTGAGACTTCTACCATAATTAGTGTACTCCATTCTTGAAAAAACTGCATACATTTTTTGATCGTACCAATGATTCCGCATTATTTAGAGTGGATGTATCTCAGCTGCAGTCGAGTGCTTTGTGAGGCTCTTTCATACAAGTTTCCCTGCTCAGGATCTTTAATCTGTAAATTCTGACTCGGCAGTATTTATAAATATGTCATTAATATTCCTGCTATTGCTATTTATTTTCTTTTACCCTGCACAGTTTCTTCACCCTCAACTGCCGCGCCGATAGGGGAAAGAACCCATTTACAGCTATAGTTTGAGAAAAATAGGAAGAGAGAAAGAGCAGAAAAATTAATATAAGGATGACTTAATTATTCAGAGAATTACATATTCATTTATATTCAATTACATATTCATACGATTTTGTGGCTACAAGCAACGTATCTGGTTATTTAAAATCACCAGGTCGCTTTTAGCACTAGTTTATCTTTTTAAGAATACAGAAAATGTAACAGAGTGACAGGATGTTATTAATGTATCATCAAGGAAACACTCCAAATGATTCAATCAGATTTAAGTTCATTGCTCTTGAAAGAAAGCTATATTATGTGGCAATTGACCTACCATAACTAGAACACGGTGAATCAACTTCAAATGTGCTAGCCGGATATTTTGTGGACTCAGTTTTACATCTATGTCACTGCCTCGTAGGTTTCATTGATAAGTCAGTCTGATTCTTAAGGAACTAACGTTGGGTACAGGTCCAGCAACGTCGCATCGCTATACTGCAGAGTACTAGCGCAGGTGGTTTGATGATGCGTTCGTGTGGGTGCCTGTGATGAATAGTTGTACAGTGCAGTATTGTCTTCTTACTGACGAAGAGGTGAGCAGCACTGCAAGATAGCTTGCTAACGACGCCGTGATCTGCATGAAAGTATCGTCCTTGGACGGTTGTAAGGAAAGCAGAAAGATTTTGACAAAATTCCCGCTTCATGTAATCAGTGGGTTCTCTCTTAAATGTGGGCAAATGCAAGATGATGCCTCTAAGAAAGAGAAAGAACCGGTAATGTCCGATTACAAGATCAGTGTTGAACGTCTTGAGCACGACGCATTGTATAAGTATTTTAGGGTTATATTAAGAGGTAATATGAAATGGTACGATCGCTTAAAATCAGAATTAGGGAAGGCACATGAAAGACCCGGTTTTGTTGGATGGGCTCTAGGAAAGTACCTGTACAGTGCTTCTGTAAAAGAAATTGCACACAAGTCGCCAATGTGACCGATTCTAGAATATTGTTCCAGTCTCTGGAGTCTTTGTCAGTAAAGCATGACAACAGAAACACTGTACAGTGGCTTGCGGAGTATAAGGGAAAGGATAGAATCCAGTACCGATTCATAGCCTCCTCCTCTCGAATAGCAGCAAGGGTGGAAGTCGAGCTCAAAGCCCCCACACGAAGGTCAGATCACCATCGACAATGGCAATTGCTCTCATCTCATGACACGCTGCAGACATGTTTAACATTTTACCTATGACATTGTTGCTATGTATGATGATCACAAATTGTACTCACCTGATCTCTTCCCTCTAACGGTCAAACGCTGGCGACGAAAAATTTTACGCCACCAGGATTGGAAGTGGCGTAATTTGAGACGAGCGTCGCCATGCAAGTATGCATTAGCGACCTCGGATGCGGGGGTGGGTATCACTGATAAGAAATTCCAGATAGTTTTGTGGGAACATTGTTTCGTTGCTCACTAGCGAGGCATCAAACACTGATGTTCAGACAAATCAGTGTTGACCGAATACAACCTTATACGCACATTGTGTTTCTTGAACAGACGCCTACGCCAGCGCACAATTCGAATTACAGGCTATCGGTCTCTCTGAAGCTATGAGAATTAGAATGAGTGGGAGCAAATTTAATACAGCTACGTACTACACAGGCCAACGGCCTTGCCGCAGTGATAACACCGAAGTTAAGCACTGTCGGGCTGGGTTAGCGCTTGGATGGGTGACCATCCAATCTGCCGAGCGCTGTTGGCAAGCGAGATGCACCCAGCCCTTGTGAGGCAAACCGAGGAGCTACTTGATTGGGAAGTAGCGGCTCCGGCCTCGTAAACTGAGATACGGCCGGGAGGGCGGTGTGCTGACCAAATGCCCCTCCATGTCCGCATCCAGTGATGCCTGTGGGCTGAGGATGACACGGCGGCCGGTCGGTACCGTTGGGCCTTCCAAGGCCTGTTCGAACGGAGTTTAGTTGTTTAGTATGTACTATACAGTCAGCAATGAGTAGAAAAGCTCGATATCGACAGATAATGGGAAGGTTTGTACTATGTTATATACGTTGGTTATCATGAAACTGCGTTACTTGAGTCAGTGTCGACGGAAAACGATTTATCGAATGTGCACTAAACCTAACAAGGATGTCATATAAGAAATATATTCGCAAATGCGAATCTGGACTACCATCGGCTGTATAATGGAATGACGACAACGAAAATTTGTGCCAGATGGGGTCTCGAACCCGGATTTTCCGCTGATAGCATGCGGAGGCCTTACCATTTGGCTATCCGAAAGCGACTCACGGCCAGACTCAATCTCCTACATGTCCTCAGACACCTGTCTACAACCTGTACGCCTACATCCATTATGTATAGTCCCGTACAGGGGAGGTATTTCATTTGAAAGTTCTGACTTGGTATCGGAAGATAAATACGATATTGAAAAATGGCTCAAATGGCTCTGAGCACTATGGGACTTAACATCTGAGGTCATCAGTCCCCTAGAACTTAGAATTACTTAAACCTAACTAACCTAAGGACATCACACACATCCATGCCCGAAGCAGGATTCGAACCTGCGACCGTAGCAGTCGCGCGGTTCCGGACTGAAGCGCCTAGAACCGCTCGGCTACCGCGGCTAGCTACGATACTGAAGTGTCTGTGTTTTTCCAAATTACGATTCAATGTTACTTTGGACATGCCTGTATGGCTAAAGGAAAATTGCATCGTAATTCGGAATAATACAGGCACTGCGATATCGTAATAACGGCAATGATGTGCAGACTGCGCGCTGCAGGATTTGCATTGTTAACAGTTTTATTGTCATGACTTGCTGTTGGGCACCGGTACTGGTATGGCGAGGTAGGGCTGAAACAAAAGCATCAGTGTGCAACACAGTTGCAGACAGTCAACATGCGTCTGGACAATGTCAGCGTGGCTTTACTCATAAAGCTGTTTTATCGAAACAACAGCGTACTGCTGTTCCCGAGTATCGACCGTTAAAGGAATACAGAGAGGTGCTCTTTCCGTACCGGGTTAAAAAGAAAAAAAAAAAAAAGAACTGGGAAGTTCGAATCAACTGGCGATTTGGAAATTTCTCCTCGGAGAGGCCGACGACCAATTGCGCCACAAATTGTTGAAGAAGATGCTAGTTTTGTCATCTGTACACTAACACTCGCTGGAAGTTCAAGATAAGCATATAGAGGGAGGTAGATAACATCCCACTTGAAATGTTTCGGGCAACAGTAGAGCAATCTCTAGCGCGGTTCCAGGCTGTCATGACTACAGATTGTCGTCATATCGAGCAACGTCTGTAACCTGGCAAGTAAACATGGTACGTAGTCAACAAATGTTATCCTCTCACGTGGAAATTAAAATGTGTTTCTTTCAATGGTTTATTCGTTATTTCCTTTCAGTGTGCTTTTGCAAATGTTTCCACAATGTTTAATTTTCCTACGATCACTCAATTTTCATAGGGCCCTCTCAAGTGGCGAAAGTTTAATTGTAACCACCTTTTACATCATAATGAGAGCACCAAAGTATCGTCATTAGAGGCGAAGTAATCTGAGGCATTATTAAGTCATTTACATCAGCCACATCAAGATTTCTCTTTCAAAAGCTATGGACTGAACGACGAGAAAAATTTGTACGTGGCTGTCGGCGCGGAAAACTGTGAGGTGCTGTTCATACAGCGCTATTATTAGCAATGTAAACTGACGAACCCAAACGGTGGAAACTTTCTGAATGATTGCTCAGAACTTGGTGGCCCAGAAATTTCGGCCCCTAGGCGGCTGCCCAGTTGGTCTATACGTTGCCAACGATGCAGTAATTCTTTCCTCGTACTGAACGGCTTGGAGCACCAGTGAATTGGGAAAGGTGAGAGAAATATGGTTACCAGCACGTAATGCTGTAACACAGATGCAGTTAAAGCGACCGCACGATGTGGCCATGCTTTCCGGATGGCCGGTACTGAATGCAGCGTGGCGGCCGCCGCTACGCCCATTCTACAGGCCTGCAGGCGCTCCCCGCGGCGAACGGTAGAAACCTGTTCTGGTGGCCGCCGTCCAGAATGGAAATCTCTGTCACTGACCACACACGGGCAGCACTGACTCACGGCGGGCAGCCGGCCGTCGCTCCTTTTGTAAACATCTGCTGCTCATCCTCTACCTCGCAACATATCAAGTCACTTTGTACGCACTACTATGCGCACCGACGCCAAAGTGCTGTTGGTGATCCTGGACAGTTGACATCA
The DNA here is from genome assembly GCF_021461395.2 of Schistocerca americana. Taxonomy (NCBI): domain Eukaryota; kingdom Metazoa; phylum Arthropoda; class Insecta; order Orthoptera; family Acrididae; genus Schistocerca; species Schistocerca americana. The sequence goes on from NC_060120.1 coordinate 296,380,262, forward strand.
TCACGCTGTCAACTCGTTGATGACAATCATAATTCCATTTGATCTGATTTCCTCTTATATCGCATCATGTCTTACTTCAACCTTTTCATTTATGGGCACCTACTACAATCAGCGTCCTCGATAATTGCTATAAGAAGTCAATTCGGAAAATAACTTCAATTTAATTATTAAGTAAATCCATATAGCATTTTACAACAACATTTTTAAGGTGTTCCAAAATAATTTCCTGCAACACTAAAGCACTAACCAGCAATAGACGAGCTTTTCGTATCCTCCTTGTAGAGCTCTGCTTCCATCAACGTTAATCGTGGTCATTGTAGTGTAGAAAATGGTTAAACAAGTCCGATTAGAATCAGTGGTGAGTACTTGAATATTTGCAACTATTTCTGGGCGGGAGCCGGGGTGCAGCAAAATTATTTCCCAACGCTCCACTCTATAGCTGAATACCTGGCGTTGTCGGGGTATCTGTTTCTTCCAATCATCTGTTAGTCCATCTCCTTCTTCCCCCCCTCTCTAACCATCTGCTCTTCTCCCCCCTCTCTGTCAATCTGCTCGTTCCATCTCTGTCCATACCGAGCAGGGTAGCGCAGTAGCTAGCACACTGGTGGTGGTGGTGGTTGGTGTTTAACGTCCCGTCGACAACGAGGTCATTAGAGACGGAGCGCAAGCTCGGGTTAGGGAAGGATTGGGAAGGTAATCGGCCGTGCCCTTTCAAAGGAACCATCTCGGCATTCGCCTGAAACGATTTAGGAAAATCACGGAAAACCTAAATCTGGATGGCCGGAGACGGGATTGAACCGTCGTCCTCCCGAATGCGAGTCCAGTGTGCTAACCACTGCGCCACCTCGCTCGGTAGCACACTGGATTCGCATTCGGGAAGGCGACGGTTCAAAAGCGAGTCTGCCCATACTGATTCAGGTTTTCTGTGATTTCCCTAAATCGCTTAAGGCAAATGCTGAGATAGTTCTTTCGAAAGGACACGGCCGCTTTCCTTCTCCATTCTTCCCCAATATGAGCTTGAGCTCTATTTCAAATGACCTCGCTATCGACGGGACGTTAAACACTGATCTTCTCCTCCTCCTTCTGTCCATCCGCTCCTCCTCCCTCTCATTGTCAATCTCCTCTATCGAGTCTCTCTCTCTCTCTGCTCATCTACACCTCGCCCATCTCTCTATTCAGCTCCTCTTCCGAAACGGTCGCGCGGTTCCAGACTGTGGCGCCTAGAACCGCTCGGCCACCGCGGCCGGCCCGGTAGCAGGCTGATGGTCCTTACCCCCACAGTACTTCGTTACATATTGCAATTATTATGTGTACCAACATTGGTTGTAATCGTTTCAGGTGTTTAGGATGAGCTTTTTACCTCTGGCTTTGACCGAATACGCACATTAAAATATACTTCACATATATTTAACATATTTCATACGTATTTGTACACGTTGTATCTCCTGAACTAAATGCTGTACAATGATATAATTTTGCAAGTACATCCACGAGTATATTTAGCGAAATATGTGCTGAGTTGGCTGGCCGGTGTGGCCGTGCGGTTCTAGGCGCTTCAGTCTGGAACCGCGCGACCGCTACGGTCGCAGGTTCGAATCCTGCCTCGGATATGGATGTGTGTGATGTCCTTAGGTTAGTTAGGTTTAAGTAGTTCTATGTTCTAGGGGACTGATGACCTCAGAAATTAAGTCCCATAGTGCTCAGAGTCATTTGAACCATTTTTGGTGCTAAGTTAATAGTTCAGAAACATTAAATTAAAACGCCATTCATGCGGCAGTTTTACTGCATTAACAGCGAAAATGTGGTAAGCGATAAAATGTTTTCCTTTCATCATTTTGTGGTGATTGTCAGCGAGAAAAGGTTTCATAAATCTTTGAGACTATGTATTTAAGTTCGCTGCAAGCCACTAAGTGCTCTCATTTTCAAATTCTGGTTGAATAAAATATGGGTTATTACTCGTCATGGGCTACACAGCTTTTCCATCCCCCCCCCCCCCCCCCCCCTGTCCCTTCGATAGGTAGGTGGTTCTTACCCTCACAGCGATTATTTCCAGATATTAAGTGATATGTGTACCAAGTTTGGTTGAAATCGCTTCATTGGTTTAGATTTGGACCACAGATACCTACATCATATACAGGGTGGTCAATTGACCGTGACCGGGCCAAATATCTCACGAAATAAGCGTCAAACGAAAAAACTACAAAGAACAAAACTCGTCTAGCTTGATGGGGGAGACCAGATGGCGCTATGGTTGCCCCGCTAGATGGCGCTGCCATAGGTCAAACGGATATCAACTGCGTTTTTTTAAATGTGAAACCCCATTTTTTATTACATATTCGTGTAGTACGTAAAGAAATATGAATGTTTTAGTTGGACCACTTTTTTCGCTTTGTGATAGATGGCGCTGTAATAGTCACAGACATATGGCTCGCAATTTTACACGAACAGTTAGTAACAGGTAGGTTTTTTAAATTAAAATACAGAACGTAAATACGTTTGAATATTTTATTTCGGTTGTTCCAATGTGATACATATACTTTTGTGAACTTATTATTTCTGAGAACGCATGCTGTTACAGCGTGATTACCTGTAAATAATGCAATAAATGCTCAAAATGTTGTCCGTCTACCTCAATGCATTTGGCAATACCTGTAACGACATTCCTCTCAACACCGAGTAGTTCGCATTCCGTAATGTTCGTACATGCATTAACATTGCGCTGACGCATGTTGTCAGGCGTTGTCGGTGGATCACGATGGCAAATATCTTTCAGCTTTCCCCATAGAAAGAAATCCGGGGACGTCAGATCCGGTGAACGTGCGACGACCAATCCATCTGTCACCAAATACGCTATTCAATACCGCTTCAAACGCACGCGAGCTATGTGCTGCACATTCATCGGCTTGGAAGTACATCATGCTGTGAAACATCTTGTAGTAACATCGGTAGAACATTACGTAGGAAATCAGCATACATTGCACCATTTAGACTGCCATCGACAAAATAGGGGCCAATTATCCTTCCTCCCATAATGCCGCACCATACATTAACCCGCCAAGGTCTCTGATGTTCCACTTGCCGCAGCCATCGTGGATTTTCCGTTGCCCATCAGTGCACATTATGCCGGTTTACGTTACCGCTGTTGGTGAAAGACGCTTCGTCGTTAAATAGAATGCGTGTAAAAAAATCTGGCATCGTCCCGTAATTTCTCTTGTGCACAGTGGTAGAACTGTACACGACGTTCAAAGTCGTCGCCATGCAATTCCTGGTGCATAGAAATATGGTACGGGGCAGTCGATGTTGATGTAGCATTCTCAACACCGACGTGTTAGAGATTCCCGATTCTCGCGCAGTTTGTTTGCTACTGATGTGTGGATTGGCCGCGACAGCAGCTGAAACACTTACGTGGGGATCATCACTTGTTGCAGGTCGTGGTTGACGTTTCACATGTGGTTCAACACTTCCTGTTTCCTTAAATAACGTAACTATTCGGCGAACGGTCCGGACACTTGGATGATGTCGTTCAGGAGACCGAGCAGCATACATAGCATACGCCCGTTGGGCATTTTGATCACAATAGCCATACATCAACAAGATATCGACCGCAATTGGTAAACGGTTCATTTTAACACGGATAATGCATTTCGAAGCAAATACCGTCCGCACTGGTGGAATGTTACTTGATACCACGTACTTATACGTTTGTGACTATTACAGCGCCATCTACCACAAACCGAAAAAAGTGGTCCAACTAAAACATTCATATTTATTTACGTACTACACGAATATGTAATAAAAATGGCGTTTCCTATTTAAAAATACGCAGTTGATATCCGTTTGACCTATGGCAGCGCCATCTAGCGGGCCAACCATAGCGCCATCTGGTTTCCCCCTTCAAGCTAAACCTGTTTCGTTCTTCGTAGTTTTTTCGTTTGATGCTTATTTCGTGAGGTATTTGGCCCGTTCACGTTCAATGGTCCACCCTGTATACATATGAGTACATCAATTTTTATAATACACTATGTGATCAAAAGTATCCGGACACCTGGCTGAAAATGACTTAAAATTTCGTGGCACTCTCCATCGGTAATGCTCGACTTCAGTTTGGTGTTGGCCCATCCTTAGCCTTGATGACAGCTTCCTCTCTCGCAGGCATACGTTCAGTCAGGTGCTGGAAGGTTTCTTGGGGAATGGCATCCCATTCTTCACGTAGTGCTGCACTGAGGAGAGGTATCGATGTCGTTCGGTGACGCCTGGCACGAAGTCGGCGCTTCAGTCTGGAACCGCGCGACCGCTACGGTCGCAGGTTCGATTCCTGCCTCGGGTATGGATGTGTGTGATGTCCTTAGGTTAGTTAGGTTTAAGTAGTTCTAAGTTCTAGGGGACTGATGACCTCAGATGTTAAGTCCCATAGTGTTCAGAGCCATTTGAACCTTTTGAGCGAAGTCGGCGCATCAGAACATCTCAAAGGTGTTCTATAGGATTCAGATCAGGACCTTGTGCAGGCCAGTCCATTACAGGGATTTTATTGTCGTGTAACCACTCCGCCACAGGCCGTGCATTATAAACAGGAGCTCGATCGTGTTGCAAGATGGAATCGCCATCCACGAATTGCTCTTCAACAGTGAAAGGCAACAAGGAGCTTAAAACATCAATATAGGCCTGTGTTGTGATAGTGCCACGCGAAACAGCAAGGTGTGCAAGCCCCCTCATTGCAAAACACGACCGCACCACACACCATAACACCACCGCCTCCGAATTTTACTGTTGGCACTACACACGCTAGCAGATGACGTTCACCGTGCATTCGCCATACCCACACCCTGCTATCGGATCGCCACATTGTGTACCGTGATTCGTCACTCCGCACAACGGTTTTCCAATGTTCAATTGTCCAACGTTTACGCTCCTTACACCAAGCGAGGCGTCGTTCGGCATTTACCAGCGTGATGTGAACAGCCGCTCGACCACGAAATCCAAGTTTTCTCACCTCCCGCCTAACTGTCATAGTACTTGCAGTGGATCCTGATGTAGTTTGGAATTCCTGTTGTATACAGAACAATGAGCTCATTTGTTTCCTTCCTCGCCGTCGGTATTACTGAAGGGATGGAAGTTTTATTTATTGCTTATGAGCTTACGATTAAAATACACTCCTGGAAATGGAAAAATGAACACATTGACACCGGTGTGTCAGACCCACCATACTTGCTCCGGACACTGCGAGAGGGCTGTACAAGCAATGATCACACGCACGGCACAGCGGACACACCAGGAACCGCGGTGTTGGCCGTCGAATGGCGCTAGCTGCGCAGCATTTGTGCACCGCCGCCGTCAGTGTCAGCCAGTTTGCCGTGGCATACGGAGCTCCATCGCAGTCTTTAACACTGGTAGCATGCCGCGACAGCGTGGACGTGAACCGTATGTGCAGTTGACGGACTTTGAGCGAGGGCGTATAGTGGGCATGCGGGAGGCCGGGTGGACGTACCGCCGAATTGCTCAACACGTGGGGCGTGAGGTCTCCACAGTACATCGATGTTGTCGCCAGTGGTCGGCGGAAGGTGCACGTGCCCGTCGACCTGGGACCGGACCGCAGCGACGCACGGATGCACGCCAAGACCGTAGGATCCTACGCAGTGCCGTAGGGGACCGCACCGCCACTTCCCAGCAAATTAGGGACACTGTTGCTCCTGGGGTATCGGCGAGGACCATTCGCAACCGTCTCCATGAAGCTGGGCTACGGTCCCGCACACCGTTAGGCCGTCTTCCGCTCACGCCCCAACATCGTGCAGCCCGCCTCCAGTGGTGTCGCGACAGGCGTGAATGGAGGGACGAATGGAGACGTGTCGTCTTCAGCGATGAGAGTCGCTTCTGCCTTGGTGCCAATGATGGTCGTATGCGTGTTTGGCGCCGTGCAGGTGAGCGCCACAATCAGGACTGCATACGACCAAGGCACAGAGGGCCAACACCCGGCATCATGGTGTGGGGAGCGATCTCCTACACTGGCCGTACACCACTGGTGATCGTCGAGGGGACACTGAATAGTGCACGGTACATCCAAACCGTCATCGAACCCATCGTTCTACCATTCCTAGACCGGCAAGGGAACTTGCTGTTCCAACAGGACAATGCACGTCCGCATGTATCCTGTGCCACCCAACGTGCTCTAGAAGGTGTAAGTCAACTACCCTGGCCAGCGAGATCTCCGGATCTGTCCCCCATTGAGCATGTTTGGGACTGGATGAAGCGTCGTCTCACGCGGTCTGCACGTCCAGCACGAACGCTGGTCCAACTGAGGCGCCAGGTGGAAATGGCATGGCAAGCCGTTCCACAGGACTACATCCAGCATCTCTACGATCGTCTCCATGGGAGAATAGCAGCCTGCATTGCTGCGAAAGGTGGATATACACTGTACTAGTGCCGACATTGTGCATGCTCTGTTGCCTGTGTCTATGTGCCTGTGGTTCTGTCAGTGTGATCATGTGATGTATCTGACCCCAGGAATGTGTCAATAAAGTTTCCCCTTCCTGGGACAATGAATTCACGGTGTTCTTATTTCAATTTTCAGGAGTGTACTACTATGAAATATGACTCGCCTGAAATTTTGTAATGCTACCCACTCCCGGATGCGAAATACTACAACTGAATTTGCTGTCCAGCGCTGAAGAGATCTCTCTCACGCTCTTTATACCAATGATCCCAAAAGATTTTCCCATTAATCTTAAGCGACTTCAGTTCCCAATCAACGTTACGTTTTCAATGGGAATAAACAAGGTTCAAGATCAGAGAGAGGGGACAAGAAGAGATGAACAGAAGGGGATGAGGAAACAGATATAGTGAGGGAGAGGAGGAGATGGACACAGGAGGGGAAGAGGAGATGGAAAGAAAAAAATTGGAAATTTATGGGAAGGTTCTATGGGACCAAACTGCTGAGGTCGTCGGTCCCTAGGCTTACACACTAATTAATGTAACTTAAAGTAACTTCCGCTAAGGAGAATATACACACCCATGCCCGAGGGCGGACTCGAGCCTCCGACGGGGAGAGCCGCGCGAACCGTGAGAAGACGCCCTAGACCGCGCGGCGAGGATTGATAGAGAAGGGGTGATGAGGAGATGGACAAAGAAAGAGGAATGAGGATGAGGAGAGAGGAAAATGGGAGGGAGAGGTGAGCAGACATAGAGGGAGGGGTGGTGCACAGAAGGAGGAGGTAGGAGGAGGAGATGGACAAAAGGAAGGGGGCAGGATGAGATGGCAAAGAGAGGAGGGAAGGAGTTTAGGATGTATATCCAATTTCCATACATATTTAGCAGTTGCGAAACATGGCGAATCTAATAGCTGTATAATAATTTTGTGTATCTCAGTGCCCTGGTGCAAGACTTCCAATTGGGCGTCACCTAAGTTGTCTTCGTGTCCCTAGCCTACCCGTGTTACCAACCGGGCGAAGGGAGTTTAACGCGGAATCCGAACCACGCGTAGCTGGCGAATTTCCACAACATTCGAGGTGAATGCGAGTTTAAAAGGCAGACTGAAAAGTTAAACCAGGACTAAAATTTCGTTATTTGTGTCCTCCCTGTTGGTGCCATTTTAATAAACAACGATGTTCATGAACAGTACGAATTCGTTTTTTAGGGTTCCATACCTTAGTCGGTAAAAATGGTACCCTTATAGGATCATTTTGTTGTCCGTCTGTGTGACTGTTGAAAACCCTTTTGCTCAGGAATGGGTTGACGTATCAAGTAGAAATTTACGTCACATAGTAAGTTCTACGGTCCCTCGACGGTGTAAGGAACTGAAGCTTCTGCGTCTGTGCATTAGAAAGATACGGCAATTTATGTCACATATTCTGATACAATCTCATTCACTGAAAACAATTGGGTACTTTCCGTTGACCTAGAATCATGAAATTTGGCAAGAAGTGAGGGCTCATAGTGCAAGTACAGGGAAGACATTTGAAAATGTTCATTTGTAATTATATCGCACGAAAAAATATTTCTTTTGTCATTTGTTATTCGACTTCATACTTAAAACATTTACGAAAGACTTGGATTTCCCAGGACCGATATATCTCAGGTATCAATGTCTATAAGAGGCAAAAATTGTCCAGACTTTCAACACCTGTGATGGATGAATTGTCTACATGCATAAATAAGTTTGAACTGATTCCTCTGAGAGCGAGTCCTACTCGCATCTGGATAGTATTTTTTATTTTCCTTTTTAAGGCACAAAGTCGGAGAGATCTATTCTCTCGAGCTTCCGTGTGCGTAGTGACGGAAGATACATACTGATGTGGAGTATGTTTTCTAATTATCCTCTTTCCCTGGCAGTTTCTTTAGATACACATCTGAAGTCAGAGATGGGTTGTAACAGCTACATACCTCTTCAGAAAAGTACCTGGTTAAACATAAAATGCTGACTTTCTTGACCAGTATTCGCTTCCTTGACGATTTTTGTTTTATGGGCGTTACGACGTGGACCAGGCTATGTTGTCGTGCCTATCATTTCGTTCCTACTGCTGGGGACATCATCTGAGGCTACAAAGACTAAAATAACAGTTTTAAACTTAAACTAGCTCAGGTAAGCTTATTTAAGTATCACACTACTATTTAAGTCTTTATAGGTTCCGATGATGTTTACAACATTAGGAGAACTGACGCTATGCATAGTAACTTGCTTTGGACCATTGCCAAATTCCCATGAAATAAAAATCACCAAGGAGACAGTTGATTAAGTTTTCTTCCATTTAGTCTCCGAGTATGATCTAGCTTATGATCAAGCTTATAGACACGTGCAGAAATCGTTAAGCCGAAAATAATGGGCTTTATTTCTCTGTGCGCAGTCGCGACTACCGGCTACCACGAATGTCAGATAGTTGCTGGCACACAATGCTGTCGTACTGCCTTTACTCACTATATACGGCATTTGTAACTTAACATATTTACTACTCTAACATTTCTGGACTACTGGTGTTGTTATTCATATGAATCTGGGTCATGTTCTGCAAATGTTGAGCGTGTGTGTAATATCAGTTTACGGGGAATTAAACAGTCCTTTCATAGTGAATGTTCAAAGACGTGTTAATTTTATAATGCAAAACGCAAATACAGGACGAATTCGTCATACAGAAACACACACTACGTTAGTTTCCACCGAATTTTATGTTTTATTAACTCAAAAATCATTTCATAAACTTTTCTGTGAAGGTAAAAAACGAAAAAAATCTCTCGTAATTTAACCGAATTATGAACGAAAAGATCTTTTGCTTATCTTAGTGCACCACATAAGTAACGCACACAAATCATGGCCCCAGCGGGGAAGAAAGGAAAGCTATAAGAGCCAACCGAAGATGGATTTTTAATATATGCGAATCCAGTAATGGCTTGAGTTAAATAAACTTTTATAAACAGTACTTGAGGCTATTTGCTGCTTAAATAATGAACCTTAAAATTGTACTACAGCCACATCTCTCAGCAAATAAACTTTTGACAAGATAGCGTCATACTTCCCCTTTAAAGTAAGACCACTATGGCACTAGTTCATCAGTTTTTGCAGGGTTATTGAAGCCTGAAATTATGTGGACGTAACGTGACGTCCATTAGGGCGCGATTGTCTCTGTCCACTCAGAATCGATTTTAAATACATATTTATCCTGATAAATAAATTAATTCACAATAAATACATAGAATAAACCACCACATGTTGCGACCTAGCATATGCTCTTTCATGAAAAGAGAGGAAGCATAATGACTGATGTGTGAATAAAATGATATCTACCACAATGTAATCAAAGTTCATAATTGTATTTTGACACTTACGGTAGTATCCAACGATAAGGGAGGTTCCTCCTACATCTCGTTGTTGATAATTTTTGGGATAAATACGAAGGAAAAATGTACTTCGTAACTTAGCCATTAAGTATTGGAACTCTTTGTTTGACGATATTTTATTAAGTGCGGAGTGTTTACGGTGTAAAATTTGTTGGTTTTTAAAATATTCGTTCACATCTGCACTATAGTCCCATGCACGAAAACGCCTCCTTTCCGAATAGTTAGCAGACTAGTTGAAACGACCACAAAATTATTCTTTGGTATCCTAATAATGAGAATTACTGTTGTATCAGACGAATATTCTTCTGGTCTTTAAACGGCGATTTGCTGAGAGTACACTATAGCTCAGTAATTCCGCACACTCGCAGTGTAGTGTAGTTAAGAACGTTATCGAGTCCATCTTGGAAGTTAACGGACCCGTGTGTATATGCCAGATATGTCACACGGGCTAAATTGCAATACTGACTCAGGCTGCAGGAATGTTTTGAAACATGTATTTATTTAATTGAACCATTCTTACAGTCGCACGGTACGGTGACTCAGTGAGTAAATGACGACTGTTCTCTCACGAACAAGACGTGACGCACATCTTTCAAAGGCGTAGAGAATAAAATTATGGGGAACCGGTGTAACGAAGCTATTGTTTGGTGCAGACATGGTTCACAGAAAGAAAGAGTGACGTCATGCTGAGGAAATGACTCCTTTTTTCTAGTACCAACGAATCTGTTTTGTTCGTAGAAACGTACATTCGTAATGCAAGAATAAATAAGCAAAAAAAGTCTGCAGTGGCCAAATAGTTTATCTGACTGGATATCAACCATTATATAAAGATATATTTTTAATTACTGAATATCACTCACACGAGAACATATGCACAGTTGCAATAGAACTTACAAAACCATATAGATATTGGTCTTTCATATTTCGTGTTTCAGTCACTCAGAATGCGTAAATTTTTTTTTTGTGCGAATGTTACAGTAACAGGAAAAAAATCGTAATTATATTCCTCTAATATGGTTTTCGTAAGGTTATCGCTCACCTTAGCCAGGGGAGGTGTACTATTTTTTCCTCCGTTAGTTTTCTTTGTAACTGCAGCACGGCTCCAGCGCGGGAGTTAGGCACTGAGTTACCAGTGTAAAGGCTGTCGAGTACAGACGCGAGGCGCGAGGCGCGAGGTCGTGTTCAAAATATGAAAGTGGACACAATGCATTTAGTTAACATGGAAGAGAGGAAACGATACCGCGAGTGATTTACGCACAATTTATTTGTCTTGTAAATATGATCGTGTGACGTTGTTGGCCGAGCGGCCCCATCCGGGGAATTTCCGCCGCCGGGTTTACAAATCTTATTTCAGGTGACGCCACAATGGGTGACTTGCGCGTCGGTGGTGATGAGAATACAGCACCCAGTCCACGAGCGGAGAAAACCCTCAACCCGCAGGGAATCGAACCCGGGCCCGCTGCATGGTAGACAAACACGTTAGCACTCAGCTAAGCAGACTTATATGTCTTGTAATTTATTATTACGATCATCACATGTAAGCTCTTTTCTAGCAAATTGGTATCACAATTTGCTTAATGTGATATGTCCTAACCTTCTGTCTGAAAGTGTTTCCTACAACTTCATGTACTCTAACAAATGAAATTTGTACCAGATCGGGATAAGAACGTGAATCAACTGCTTGCCTCAAGCAGTGATACCTTCAGGACTGCCTCTAACTTTCAATGTCACTGACGTTTCACTCCTACTGTCGCCAAACATTATAATTTCTATTAGGTCAATCCGATGGTGTCGTCAGGAAGTGGACATGCACTCATTTAGAAGTGCCATATTCACTATGAAGAAAAACGCAATCACTGACCGCGCTGTGTGTGATAACTTCATGACAAAGAAAACTCTAGTATACTGTCACGCCGGCCGGAGTGGCCGTGCGGTTCTAGGCGTTACAGTCTGGAACCGAGCGACCGCTGCGGTCGCAGGTTCGAATCCTGCCTCGGGCATGGGTGTGTGTGATGTACTTAGGTTAGTTAGGTTTAATTAGTTCCAAGTTCTAGGGGACTAACGACCTCAGAAGTTAAGTCGCATAGTGCTCAGAGCCATGTATAGACACGTGTGTTCGTAACGGTATTCGTCTTGGGCGAAGCTAATCACTTCTTCGTAGCAACATAACTGTATGCTCCGCGGTCATATACGTAGAACCTCTTCTCAGAAGGTATGAACCTGATAGATTTCGCTGTAACGTTGTTATAAAAATCGGAGGTATCTGAAATTCTAGAATTCGTTGCACGTGAACTTTGCCACTGGAATTTCAGAGAAGTAGTTCAAGAAATCTTACCTTGAGGTGAAGTTCTCTTTATACTTGTTCTCGGAATTAGTGTGACTACTGAATGTCATGGACACAATTTTGTATGGTATTTACAGTTAATACGTATTATGCTAGAAGGAAAAGGCTGAATTTAACGCAGTTACGTGGTGGTATGTACTTCGAATAATCAGTTCAATAATTTACGTATAATACCCATTGTTACTGGGACTTCTAATCTTACTCAATTACTACACACCGGAAGCAGCTACTAGGGTAGCAGAGTACGTGTGGCGTGCACACGGGGGTTTTTTAGGTTAGAGGGACCCCCCCTTGGGCGAAACGATAAAATACCTGACGGCTTACCAGAGAGGACATTATCATCGTTGATAAAGAACGTCCGTCCTCAGAGACCAAAAACAGGAAAAGTCAACGTAATATTGGTAAACTGCAGGAGTATCCAGGGCAAGGTTCCTGAATTAGTATCTCTTATTGAAGGAAATAGTGCGCATATAGTATTAGGAACGGAAAGTTGGTTAAAACCGGAAGTGAACAGTAACGAAATCCTAGACACAGAATGGAATATATACCGCAAGGATAGGATAAACGCCAATGGTGGAGGAGTATTTATAGCAGTAAAGAATTCAATAATATCCAGTGAAGTTATTAGCGAATGCGAATGTGAAATAATCTGGGTTAAGTTAAGTATCAAAGGTGGGTCAGATATGATAGTCGGATGCTTCTATAGACCACCTGCATCAGCAACCGTAGTAGTTGAGCGCCTCAGAGAGAACCTGCAGAACGTCGTGAAGAAGTTTCGTGATCATACTATTGTAATAGGGGGAGACTTCAATCTACCAGGTATAGAATGGGATAGTCACACAATCAGAACTGGAGCCAGGGACAGAGACTCTTGTGACATTATCCTAACTGCCTTGTTCGAGAATTACTTCGAGCAGATAGTTAGAGAACCAACTCGTGAAGCTAACGTTTTAGACCTCATAGCAACAAATAGACCGGAACTTTTCGACTCCGTGAATGTAGAAGAGGGTATCAGTGATCATAAGTCAGTGGTTGCATCAATGACTACAAGTGTAATAAGAAATCCCAAGAAAGGAAGGAAAATATATTTGCTTAACAAGAGTGATAGGACACAAATCGCAGAATATCTGAGTGACCACCATCAAACGTTCATTTCTGAGGAAGAGGATGTGGAACAAAAATGGAAAAAATTCAGAAACATCGTCCAGTACGCCTTAGATAAGTTCGTACCGACTAAGGTCCAAAGCGAGGGGAAAGATCCACCGTGGTATAACAATCATGTACGAAAGGTACTACGGAAACAAAGAAAGCTTCATCATAGGTTTAAGAGTAGTCGAATCATAGCTGATAAGGAAAAGCTGAACGAAGCGAAAAAGAGCGTAAAGAGAGCAATGAGAGAAGCATTCAACGAATTCGAACATAAAACATTGGCAAACAATCTAAACAAGAACCCTAAAAAGTTTTGGTCATATGTAAAATCGGTAAGCGGATCTAAATCCCCTATTCAGTCACTCGTTGACCACGATGGCACCGAAACAGAGGACGACCGAAGAAAGGCAGAAATACTGAATTCAGTGCTCCGAAACTGTTTCACTGCGGAAAATCGTAACACGGTCCCTGACTTCAGCCGTCGTACGGACGCCAAAATGGAAAATATTGAAATAAATGATATCGGAATTGAAAAACAACTGCTATCACTTAGTAGCGGAAAAGCATCCGGACCAGACGAGATACCCTTAAGATTCTACAGTGATTATGCTAAAGAACTTGCCCCCTTTCTATCAGCAATTTATCGTAGATCGCTGGAAGAACGTAAAGTACCTAGCGACTGGAAGAAAGCGCAGGTCGTTCCCATTTTCAAGAAGGGTCATAAATCAGATGCGAATAATTATAGGCCTATTTCGCTTACGTCAATCTGTTGTAGAATAATGGAACATGTTTTGTGTTCTCGTATTATGACGTTCTTAGATAATACAAATCTCCTTCATCATAACCAACATGGATTCCGCAAACAGAGATCATGTGAAACTCAGCTCGCCCTATTTGCCCAAGAAATTCACAGTGCCGTAGACACTGGCGAGCAGATTGATGCCGTATTCCTGGACTTCAGGAAGGCATTTGATACGGTTCCGCACTTACGTTCAGTGAAAAAAATACGAGCTTACGGAATATCGGACCAGGTTTGTGATTGGATTCAGGATTTCCTAGAAGAAAGAACACAACATGTCATTCTTAACGGTTCAAAATCTGCAGATGTAGAGGTAATTTCGGGAGTACCGCAGGGAAGCGTGATAGGACCTTTATTGTTTACAATATACATAAATGACTTAGTTGACAACATCGGTAGCTCCGTGAGGCTATTTGCAGATGACACGGTTGTCTACAAGAAAGTAGCAACATCAGAAGACTCGTACGTACTCCAGGAGGACCTGCAGAGGATTAATGCATGGTGCGACAGCTGGCAGCTTTCCCTAAACGTAGATAAATGTAATATAATGCGCATACATAGGGGCAGAAATCCATTCCAGTACGATTATGCCATAGGTGGTAAATCATTGGAAGCGGTAACGACCGTAAAATACTTAGGAGTTACTATCCGGAGCGATCTGAAGTGGAATGATCACATAAAACAAATAGTGGGAAAAGCAGGCGCCAGGTTGAGATTCATAGGAAGAATTCTAAGAAAATGTGACTCATCGACGAAAGAAGTAGCTTACAAAACGCTTGTTCGTCCGATTCTTGAGTATTGCTCATCAGTATGGGACCCTTACCAGGTTGGATTAATAGAAGAGATAGACATGATCCAGCGAAAAGCAGCGCGATTCGTCATGGGGACATTTAGTCAGCGCGAGAGCGTTACGGAGATGCTGAACAAGCTCCAGTGGCGGACACTTCAAGAAAGGCGTTACGCAATACGGAGAGGTTTATTATCGAAATTACGAGAGAGCACATTCCGGGAAGAGATGGGCAACATATTACTACCGCCCACATATATCTCGCGTAATGATCACAACGAAAAGATCCGAGAAATTAGAGCAAATAAGGAGACTTACAAGCAGTCGTTCTTCCCACGCACAATTCGTGAATGGAACAGGGAAGGGGGGATCAGATAGTGGTACAATAAGTACCCTCCGCCACACACCGTAAGGTAGCTCGCGGAGTATAGATGTAGATGTAGATGTAGATGTAGATTTTTCTTCGCTACGAAAGCTGTAGGGCAGTCTGATATTCCAGACGCATAGTGCAGTATTAGCTTAATGAAGATTGCTTTGAGGTCCTCATAATTTGATGCTAATGACAGAGAATTTTTACTAAGAGACTGTTCTTCATTCCTTATTTAAGTTTTTATTTATGCTTTGCATGAAGCTCTGATAAACACCACGTTGTCGCGCATACAAACTAGCGTAATTTTGGTTCCGTGTAGGGAACAAACCGGTTCCCTTGAATACAATGCTGCAATCTTTCGTAGAGATTTGGAGTAATCGCCGGCCGCCGTAGCCGAGCGGTTCTAGGCGCTTCAGTCCGGAACCGCGCTGCTACGGTCGTAGGTTCGAATCCTGCCTCGGGCATGGATGTGTGTGATGTCCTTAGGTTTGTTAGGTTTAAGTAGTTCTAAGTCTAGGGGACTGATGACCTCAGATGTTAAGTCCCATAGCGCTCAGCGCCATTTGAACCATTTGGAGTAATCAAGTAAAATGCAAATCAAGACTACAGATTTGAGGTCCTGATTGATAAAAGACCCGAAGTTCACACCAAAATATTTCCTTTCCTGTTTAAGTTATGCATTAGCATCATCTGTACTACTCTGTCAGGGATCTTACCGCAATTTTTGACAGCACCTCTTTAGCATCGATCCCTCTTACATGTTACTTGGAACTCTATAATATTATAACGTAAGGCGCTTTCGAAAAATCGTAATTTTTAAGAAGTTGTGAATTTGACATAAAGCGCTAATAAAATACTTACTTTTTTCGTCATCTGAAGTGGATATTTTCGTCATCTGAAGATGAACTGCTAGCAAACCACGTTATGGTTCTTACTGTAAAGGACATTAACCATGTTTCCTTTCCTGGTATATTCGTCTTACCATTTTCAGATCCGGGGTGCCAAGACAATCTCTACAGTGGACTTTTTACCTGTAAATTCAGAGTGCTGTCGTATCGGTGATTCTACACTGAGTTGGCAAAAGTCATGAGATGCCTCTTAATATCGTGTGGGACCTCCTTCTGCCCGGCGTACTGCAGCAGTTCGACGTGGCATGGACTCAACAAGTCGTTGAAGTACTCTGCAGAAATATGTAGGATATAAATCAATAACGTGATAAGTGCCAAAAATACTTCTGTTTTGGTTGGGCCCGAAAAACCAAGCTAAGTGCCGTCGCCAACAACGTGAAAAGCGAGCTAAACGCTACCATCATTTCTAGTAGCACATATGAGGCCCGAAAGATAGCATGAGCGGTACGTGCCGGCCCACTGGTGAGGCTAAGGCGCGCTAAGTGCGACAAGGCTTTCTCACTATTTGCAATGTGTGGCAGAGATTTTGCTCGGATTGGAAAACGTAAGATGCTGGAAGAATGTCTGAATGTCAAGTACCTAAGGAGCTTGCAAGATTTACGGAGAATGCGATACCTAACTGTCCATTTGCGGTTATTATGCTCCAGCCTGAGGATATTTTTATTTTAAAAAAACGAGCCGATACCGCACAGATTAACACAACGAAAATATTTCCAAACGTAGATGGATTCAAGTGAAAAAAAAAATGCACCTGGTGTCCTCAAGACAAGAACAAAGTTTAACGAACTTGAAGACTGGAGCACCTACAAGATTTTCGAGAAAGGGATTACCACTGACACAATAAAGAACTTTTTGAAATATTTCATGATGCCTTCAGCTGCCTTTCTCTTTATTTAATATACGACTGTACAATTTTCAAGTATCTAAAACGGAAGCACTATACATTGGATACATTAGTGACACATGTGATTTTGATGTAGGAACAAGTCATATCTGTAGATATACTAGGCGCATTATAACTTACTTTATGGATGACTTTTTAGTAGCATATTATTCCATGTATATCGTTGCTCCTATGACTCCATATTATGCTTATAAAATAAATCCGCGATGGTTTACGCTATTTTAGGAGCATGTTACTTTCGAGCAGTTGTTGCAAAGCTGTTATATATATAAGGCCATTGTTTCACTGTACTTAACACTAGGAAGATATAGTTATTTTACAGAAAATTGTTAATTATCTTGTCTATACTTTTGTTCTTAATTATATTTAACTATCGTTCATGGCACAATAGATGAGAGTAGCATCATGCATTCACAATTCAACAGTTTGTATCCAAAAATTAATTTCACTATGAGAAGAGAAAAAAATAAGAACATAAACTTTCTGGATTTAAGAATTTCAAACAAAAACCTGAACACATATTCGGTATTTTTCGTGAACCTACGACAATAGACATAATTATCCAGAACGATTCATGCCATCCGGCAGTACACCAGCTCTCATATTTTCATTAAATGTCACATAGACTAAATAACTTACCACTAAAAAAAGGAATAATTGATAAATGACTAGATCTCTTCCAAAATGTGGCTATAAGTAATGGTTATGCTGAAAACTTAGTAGATACATTATTCAAAAAGAAAACCGGTCAAGCATATGCCAGTCCCATAAATGAAATAATTTTAACCAGACACAAAAACGCATCACAGAAAAATAAAGTTCTTTTATGGCCATATCTCGGTACCATTTCCGACAAAATTACTCGATGTTGCAAGAATACAAAATTATACACCAGTTACAGAACCACTACCAATCTACAGCCATTATTGAGACACGTACCACTTCAAATATTACGTAAGTTACAGAAATGAAAAATAATGGATGTAAGGGAAGAAACTGAAATTTACATCCATCTAACAGATCAGTCAGTCAGAGTTTTAAATGAGCAAAAAGACCTGCGAAATGGGAAATTCCTAGACAACCTTTTTACCAGTTCTATGACGAAGCATTACAGAACCATAAGATGTAAAATTATCGAAACAATCATTAATAAATATGACTGTAATGCGAAACATCACCCAACCATAAAGCAGTTTTCAATCGACTCTCATACTTGTCAGTACTGTTTCGTTAGAGTACTGTGATAGATTTCACACATAAGATCTTTGTACCAACTATCCAAAAATGACGTGCTCCCACACTAAAAGAACAAAAATTTACAAGTTATTTGAAAGAAATTACATGCATCATATTTACACCAATGAAGAACGGTAATTACATATAATTAAGGACAAAAGCATATGCAGGCTAATTAACAAATTTCTGTAAAATAATTATATCTTCCTAGTGTTAAATACGTTGAAACATGGGCCTTATACTCGTATATAAGAACTTTGCAACAACTGCTCGAAAGTAACATGCTCCTAAAATAGCGTAAACCATCGCGGATTTATTTTATAAGCATAATATGGAGTCATAAGAGCAACGATATACATGGAATAATATGCTACTAAAAAGTCATCCATAAAGTAAGTTACAATGCGCCTAGTATATCTACAGATATGACTTGTTCCTACATCAAAATCACATGCGTATACATCTCGAATTTATTTTATAAGCATAATATGGAGTAATAATTTACTATTAAAAATCATTCATAAAGTAAGTTATAATACGCCTAGTATATCTAAAGATATGACTTGTTCCTACATCAAAATCGCAAATGTCACTATTGTATCCAATGTATAATGCTTCCATTTTAGACACTTGCAAATGGCCTAAGGCCAAAATTGTACAATCGTATATGAAATAAAGAGAATGGCAGCTGAAGGCATCATGAGATCTTTCAAAAAATTCATCGCAGCTGCAAACCCTATCGCATTGAAAATTAAATAATAAAGAACTTTGTTTTACCGCCACAACAAAGTGAAAACAACCCCAGCTGAAAAGAGAAAGAATCTGCAACAGATGCTGCTGTATTTGACAGCAGCTAGAACACTTTTGGGCCAGTTAATCAATAAAAATTGTTTTTTTTTGCTCTATATAATTAAAAGAGAGTTTAAAAGTAAATTAATCGCAAGATTGTGTATCTGTAAAACGTCTCTGCAAAATGTGTATTATTAACGAAACTTATAAATTCTTGAGATTTCTTTAATTAGTACGAACCGTTTTTGTCGATACCTGAATGGCAATTAGCAAATTCTGCGTATTTCAGACAAAATATTAACTTTCATTGATAAAAGAATGGGAACTTAAAAAAAGTTTTGCAGTAGCTGTTGTCTCTCGCTATAGACAATAAATAGAAACTATTGATGAGGTTTCTTCATTAAAATATTTTTGTCAACAAAAAATGGAACAGGATAACTCGGATTCATTTTTTTGCCACTTAGCCCTAATTGATTTCCACTCTATATATTGAGCCATGCTGCCTTTAGACGTCCATAACTGCGAAAGAGTTGCTGATGCAGAATGTTGTGCGCGAACTGACCTCTCGATTATGTCCCATAAATGTTCGATGTGATTCATGTCGGGCCATCTGGGTGAGCAAATCATTCACTCGAATTGTTCAGAATGTTCTTTAAATCCAAGCGCGGACAATTGTTGCCCGGGGACATGACATTGTTAATTGGGTACACGAGGTCCTTGAATGGCTGCAAATGGTCTCCACGTAGCCAGACATACGCATTTACAGTCAATGATAGGTTCAGTTGGATCAAAGGACCAAGTCTATTCCTGTAAACCCTGCCCACATCCTTATGGAGCCACCACCAGCTTGACAACTTGGGTCCATGGCTTCGTGGGGTCTGCACCACACTCGAGCCCTATCATCAGCTCTTACCAGCTTAAATCGGGATCCATCTGACCAGCCCACGGTTTTCCAGTCGTCATGAATCCAACCGATACGGTGGGGAGCCCAGGAGAGACGCTGTAGGTTATTTCGTGCCATTAGCAATGGCTCCCTGCTGCCATAGTCCATTAACGCCACATTTCGCCCCACTGTTCTAACGGTTTCGTTCGACATACGTCCCACGTTGATTTCTGCAGTTGTTTCACGGAGTGTTGCATTGACAGCTCTACGCAAACGTCGCTGCTCTCGGTCGTTAAGTGAATACCGTCGGCCACTGCGTTATCCGTGGTGAAAGGTAATGCCTGATATTCTGTGGTCTTGGCACACTCTTGACACAGTGGATCTCGGAATACTGAATTCCCTAACGATTTCTGAACTAAAATGTCCCATGCGTCTAGCTCCAACTACCATTCCGTGTCCAAAGTCTGTTAATTCCTATAGTGTGTCAATAATCACGTCGGAAACCTTTTAACAAGAATCACCTGAGTATAAATGACAGATCCGCCAATGTATTGCTCTTTAACACTTTGTGTACGGGATACTACCGTCATCTGTATACGTGCATATCGCTATGTCATGACTTCACTTCAGCGTATCAGCTGCAGAATTTCCTACACGACTTGTGACTTTGTGGTTGCTTTGCGTTAAAAGAGAAGATGAGATCTACAGAATAACACTGTTATTCTGTTATCTATTGATGGCGTGCCTCCAAGTTGCGACATTTCAGCAGTGGAGGGCCTAGCGATCGCAGTGCAGTTTTAGAGAGGTTGGGGGAGCCCCCTCCAGCCTCCGGTCTCCCGGAAGGCCTCGGGTTCGCAGCCGGGCGAGGCCAGCGGCCGGCCGCGTCAAGGCTTCCCCACTTACCGAAGGCGGCTGTCCCGCCCAGACCGTTGCAACGCTATGCACTTCCGTCGCGCGTATCACTTTACGCCTCCGTCACGACAAACCCAGGCTCTCTGACCACCACGTTCTTTCAACGCTGCCCTCAAAGCCTTTCGGATATGTAGAAAATTTTAATGACTATGTTAAAAAAAAAATCACAAAGCGTGTCCCATAGGGTTGAATTCTGAGTCCACTCCTATTCCTTGTACATGTGAATGACCTTCCACAAGCAAAACCAGTACTTTTGGCAGATACTAGTGTTACAACAAATCTCAGAAGAGAGGAAGCAACAGAATAAATAGTAAGTCATATTTTCCAAACAATTATTAAGTGGCTCTCGGAAAACAGACTTTCTGTAAATAAAAAAAAAAAGAAAAGAAAACTACATTCAGTTCTGTACAACAAGTAGATTCACGTTCACAATTGATGTAACACTTGAGCAGGAGTCAGTAAGTAGGCTAAAATGATCCAAATTTTTGAGTGAACATGCTGACGAAAACTTGAACTGGAAGAAGCATATTACTCAGCTTCTCAGACAATTAAGTTCAGGTAATTTTGCTCTTCGTACAGATGTCATGTAGGTACCTCTTAAAGCAGCTAGGCATTTTAACTATGCCGTAACAATGCATTTTCGCTAATGAAACTCGTCATAAATAATACATCACAATTTGAGAAAAACAGTGATGCACATACCAACAAAACTAGAAAGAAAAATGACCTTTAGTGTATTGTGATCATTTACCCTATAACATAAAATGTGTAACCTGTAGTGAAGCAAGTTTTAAATCTGACTTAAAATCATTTCTGCTGGATAACTACTTCTATTCCATTGACGAATTTCTGCTTAAAAACTGGTAGCCAGTAAAAAAAAATTGTTTTTAAGTGTAGTTGCGTTAGTAGGAGGAACTAAACGATAATACGTTCATTAATGTAATTAGTAATCATATACATATTTCTTGTAAACTGACTCGTTCCACAGCTTTTCGATAAAAGAATCGTTCCAAATGTTCCATTAAGAACGTGTAACTAACTAACTAACTACCTAACTAACTTTCCTCAACATTTACTCAACTGAGAGCATCATCCCAGGTTATAAAAAGTTTATGTGGCAGGTGATTCCTACAGTCATTTTGGAGATCCAGCTATACTCAAAGGCTACCAGTTGACTGCTACTCTGAACTGTTTTTCAGGAACACCTATCTTACAGAACAGGAAATCACCGTAAATAGAAGAATGTGATCTATGATACTGACGTCACTATCAAGTTGGTCAAGTACATCGCCCATTATCGTTAACTTTCCCAAAAGATGTTAGGATATTTTCTCCGCCGGGAGCAGAGTGGAAGATTTCTCACATCTCTCACGTTTCTCGATAGATATGTCAAAGTTCTACGGAACAGAAGACGAAACTGATTACAAAAGAGGACGAGCTATGTCGGTGCTATTTAAACCAATCTTGTCTGATATAAATGCAACAAGCAGATGGCACTTTTGACGGCGAATACGTATTAGAATCAAATGCTCTAACCATAAATTTCTAGCATAAAGACAGCACATATATAAACTGATTGAAAAAGACAAAACCAAGAAATAATTAATCTACAGTACTGACATTCTGGGAATACATTTGTCTAGGTAATACACTACTGGCTATTAAAATTGCTACACCACGAAGGTGACGTGCTACAGACGCGAAATTTAACCGACAGGAAGAAGATGCTGTGATATGCAAATGATTAGCTTTTCAGAGCATTCATACAAGGTCGGCGACGGTGGCGACACCTACAACGTGCTCACATGAGGAAAGTTTCCAATCGATTTCTTATACACAGTTGACCGGCGTTGCCTGGTGAAGCGTTGTTGTGATTGAGGAGGAGAAAAGCGTACCATCACGTTTCCGACTTTGATAACGGTCGGATTGTAGCCTATCGCGATTGCGGTTTATCGTATCGCGACACTGCTGCTCGCGTTGGTCGAGATCCAATGACTGTTAGCAGAATATGGAGTCGGTGGGTTCAGGAGGGTAATACGGAACACCGTGCTGGGTCCAAACGGCCTCGTATCACTACCAGTCGAGATGACAGGCAACTTATCCGCATGGTTGTAACGGATCGTGCAGCCACGTCTCGATCCCTGAGTCAACAGATGGGGACGTTTGCAAGACAATAACCATCTGCCCGAACAGTTCGACGACGTTTGCAGCACCATGGGCATTCAGCTCGGACATTGCGGCTGCGGTTACCCTTGACGCTGCATCACAGATAAGAGCGCCTGCGATGGTGTACTCAGCGACGAACCTCGGTGCACGAATGGCAAAACGTCATTTTTTCGGAGGAATCCAGGTTCGGTTTACTGCATCATGATGGTAGCATCCGTGTTTGTCGACATCGCCGTGAACGCACGTTGGAAGCGTGTATTCGTCATCGCCATACTGGCGTATCATCCGGCGTGGTGGTATGGGGTGCCATTGGTTACACGTCTCGGTCACCTCTTGTTCGCATTGACGGCACTCTGAACAGTGGACGTTATATTTCAGATGTGTTACGACCCGTGGCTCTACCCTTCATTCGATCCCTGCGAAACCCTACATTTCAGCAGGATAATGCACGACCTTATGTTGCAGGTGCTGTACGGGCCTTTCTGGGTATGGAAAATGTTCGACTGCTGCCCTGGCCAACACATTCGCCAGATCTTTTACCAACTGAAAACGTCTGGTCAATGGTGGCTGAGCAACTGGCTCGTCACAATACGGCAGTCACTACTCTTGATGAACTGTGGTATCGTGTTGAAGCTGCATGGGCAGCTGCACCTGTACACGCCATCCAAGCTCTGTCTGACTCAATACCCAGGGGTATCAAGGCCGTTATTACGGCCAGAGGTGGTTGTTCTGGGTACTGATTTCTCAGAATCTATGCACCCAAATTGCGTGAAAATGTAATCACATGTCAGTTCTAGTATAATATATTTGTCCAATGAATCCCCATTTATCATCTGCATTTCTTCTTGGTGTAGCAATTTTAATGGCTAGTAGTGTATATTTAAGTGATTAACGTTGTAAGATCACAGGTTAGTGTAAGCACGAGATAAGCCATTGAAAACGTGAAATGCTCGTGCATCAGTAACCTGTTAACCGCCTGAATGTTGAATGCAAGCATGCAAACGTGCATGCATTGTGTAGTGCAGATGGTGGATGTCAGTTTTTAGGATTGAGTTCCGTGCCTGCTGCATTTAATCAGTGAATACAGGGACGGTTAATGATGGCTGACGCTGTAGTTGTCGTCCGATGATGTCCCATATGTGGTCGACTGGAGGCAGATTTGGTGATCGAGCAAGTCAAGGCAACATGCCGACACTCCATAGAGCACGTTGGATTACGACAACGGATCGTGGGTTAGCGTTATACTATTGCGAAACGCTCCTGGAATGCTGTTCATAAATGGCTGCACAACAGGCGTACAAATTTCAGCCAAGGTGAGTGGGGTAACCACGACAGTGCTGCTGCTGTCACAAGAAATCACACCCCAGAGCGTAACGCCTGGTGTAGATCCAGTCTGTCTAGGCGGCAGACGGATTGGTTTTACGCGCTCATTTGGGCTCCTTCGAATCAAAAGATGGCTATCACTGGCATCGAGGTAGAGACAAGTTTTCCTCAGAAAACCCAACAGATCACCATTCTGCCCTCCAGTGAGCTCTCGCTTAACACCACTGACGTTGCAGTCGGCGGTGGTTTGGGGGCAATCGAATGCACGCTACAGGGTGTCTGGCTCAGAGCTGTCCTTGAAGTGACCGATTTGTGACAGTTCGGTGTGTCAATGTGGTGCCAACTGCTGCTTCCCTCTCGGTAATGCCACGTGTCCGTACGGAGGCCTGTTTCCTTGAGACCGCATTTTTCTGTGACCGTCGCTGCCAGCAATCATAAAAAGTGGCTACATTCCTGCCAAGTCTTTCTGCAGTATTGCGGGAAAAACATCTAGCCTCTCGTAGCCCTACTACACGTACTACACGACTTTGTTAAAAAAAAAAAAAAAAAGAAAAGGTTCAAATGGCTCTGAGCACTATGGGTTCAACTGCTGTGGTCATCAGCCCCCTAGAACTTAGAACTACTTAATAATAACTAACCTAAGGACATCACATACATCCATGCCCGAGGCAGGATTCGAAATTGCGACCGTAGCGGTCGCGCGGTTCCAGACTGTAGCGTCTAGAACCGCTTGGCCACTCCGGCCGGCGTTCAAACTCAGTGAGCTATTATGAATGGTGTTTTCACCGTCTTAAAGGCAGTCTTAGCTAACAACAACTCACTACGTCCAATCTCAAAGGTATCTAACGCTCACAACCGTTACAGAGCTTACTTAAACTAAACCTGATAAGTATTCTCACAGTGGCGCTGCTAGCCGCACCCTTATGCGACTGGCACGAAATCTGAACAGACGTTGTGTTTTAGATGTAGAAACACGGCAACCAACTTTCGCTTATCTCGCACAACTCCTACTTGGTGCTGGGATTCTTTCCCAGCGGTGTATGACAGTAAGTTGGTCGTTTGCAAACATTTCCGCGTAGAAACGAGACGTCACTTACCAGCAATTTTGCCTCACTGCTAAGGTTCAAATGGCTCTGAGCACTATGGGACTTAACATCTATGGTCATCAGTCCCCTAGAACTTAGAATTACTTAAATCTAACTAACCTAAGGACAGCACACAACACCCAGCCATCACGAGGCAGAGAAAATCCCTGACCCCGCCGGGAATCGAACCCGGGAACCCGGGCGTGGGAAGCGAGAACGCTACCGTACGACCACGAGATGCGGGCCACTGCTAAGGGCTGGGGTTAGTTATCGACAATTTTGACACGGGAATTAGTCGAAGTGTTCCATGGAAACGAACTGACAAACGGAACTGTGTTGCTGTGTGCAAACGACAAATTAATAGATATCTTCTGCCAAATGTGAAAACCGAGCGATTGGGGCAGTGGTTAGCACACTGGACTCGCATTCGGGTGGACGACGGCCTAAACTCGCGTCCGGCCATCCTGATTTAGGGTTTCCGTGATTTCCCTTAACCACCTCAGGTAAATGCTGGGATGGTTCCTGTGAAAGGGCACGGCCGACTTCCATTCCCATCCTTCTCTTACCCAATAGCACCAATTACCTCGTTGTTTGGTCCCCTCCCTCGAATCAACCAACCAACGAAATGGGAAAGAACTTTCAACAGTGACTTTTTAAAACTTATTGCAGCCAATTCTAACAGATTGTAAACAAAACTGTTTAAACTGAGTGCACCGTGACATATAATTCAGAGTGCACCAGGCAATGCGTGCCTAAGTCATCGAAAAGGGGCCACTTTGCTTTGTTATTTTAGCTGATGAGCGGTAGACTCAAGCTTATTGTAACGTTTTCGTCTCCCTATTTCAGAAGTTGTCGACAGCATACAAATTTGACACTTTCGACATTGACAGTTGCTTTATGTTATTTGAAACACACGTCAGAAACGATTATTGTTATAGATACATGCAGCGAGAGTCCAAAAATTCACTAAATAACTCTCTTGAATTGAGTACAACTAGTGATTAGTGGCGCCTTCGAAAACACTTAAAATCTTTGATGGATATTCTGATAATATTTTTTGATAATACCTTGTAAAGTGACATGCAATGTTCCGCTTGTTTTGCGAAACTAATTTTGTGCACCTTCATTTTTATTCAGTACTCGATTCAGATGTGCTAACTCAATAACAGGGTAAGAAGTTCGTTTACAATGTGTTTTGCATGAAATGTTTTCCACCAAAGCAAACAAAGTCTACAGTAGACCAACAGTGAGGTAGGGGAGTGGTTGGAGTTGAATATAGATTTATTTTCGTCCAAAGCAGTGTGTGCTATCCGTATGGTACAAATTTATACTGCGAGTGACTGCCTTCAATTCTGTACTGTCGTACATCTGAAATTAAATGTTTTGACATATTGCAATGTATGTGTATTCTGTATGGAACCGGGGACCTAGGAACGACGGAGAGGCTTCGTCCCGCCGTAGCCCTCAGTGGTCCACAACCCCACAACAGGCCACAGCAGTCCACACGCTCCGACGCCGCCCCACACCGGACCCAGGGTTATTGTGGATGTAATATGTACTCTCACTGACGTGACTGGTCTCAGATGCAAATAATTTAGTGAAATCTAGTTACAATATAGTCGTTAATATTTTTTCTCTCCTGCTCGAAATGAAAAATGCGGAACAGGTAGCAGCGAAAGCATTATAAAACCAATTATCTGCTGCTGCTAGCAAACTCGTATCTTTTATTGTATTGTAAATATCTCAGGCGACCCTTACAGGTGCTTGCCTAAAGGGATTCTAGTGAAGGAAGTCTTCCAAAGCAATTTCTAAGTCTGCCGAGAGACTAAACTATAATTATTAGACAATTGCATGACATTTAATGTTTGCATGGAAAATAGCGTTCCATCTTTTTCAATAAAAGATAAGCGGTTGTTTGAATTGAAAAGGTTAGAGATTCTTTTCTGCGTTTTTATTTCAAAGAATACTACATTTAATCAAACTGCCTACCAAGCTGTAAACTACACCCCAAATTTTTAGTTTGTCAGTCGTGTGATGTTTGGTTTGTGGGGCGCTCAACTGCGCGATTACCAGCGCCCGTACAATTTCCCAGCCTTTGCTCAGCCCAATTTCGCCATTTTCCTGGATGATGATGAAGACAACACAAACACCCAGTCATCTCGAAGCAGAGCGTTTGTCAGTCGTGTAGATGTTTCATAGTATTACGTATTTCATTCGTCGTGTAAAGAGAGAGAGAGAGAAGAATCAACGGATGCAGTAGACGACAAAATTTTGTTGAAGTTTACTATAAGGGACGTATATTCAACGTAGCGCGACTCCGATGAGGGTATATAAGCACCGACATGTAGAGAAGGTATTAGTGTGCCATCCGTGTCTTCCCGACGTGCGTGTGGGAACTGCGAAAACTTGAACTATGACAACTTTATCCCAAAATGCTTCCAAATAAAACCAACGTGCTGTTAGTCCTTTCTTGGGTGCCGAAGGACAAACACTGGTGGACATTCATCAGAGAATGAAGAATGTGTACGGGGCAGCAGGTGTGGTGCCCCACGTTCTTGATAACGCACATCCGCATACCCCAAATGTTGTAATGTACAACTTACACCAAGTGGGAGACACTCGACTCCCGCCTTGTAGTGTGTATCAATCCCATGGGATTATCATGTGCTTGGGCCCTTAGAAAATTCCTTGAACCTTTGACGATACCTGTCGAGGACTTCTTCAGACAGTAGAAAACGGTGTTTTATCAAACGAATATCTTCAGCATGGTGCGTCGGTGGGATAATTGCCTCAATACGGCAATTTTGCGTGTCTGGCATAACGATCTTGGACTGCACCACTTCCGAACGTAAACTTTATGATCGCCCCTTGTACTATGTTAAATAGCCGGTCGCGGTGGCCGAGCGGTTCTGGGCGCTTCAGTCCGGAACCGCGCGACTGCTACGGTCGCAGGTTCGAATCCTGCCTCGGGCATGGATCTGTGTGATGTCCTTAGGTTAGTTAGGTTTACGTAGTTCTAAGTTCTAGGGGACTGATGACCTCAGATGTTAAGTCCCATAGTGCTCAGAGCCATTTGAACCATTTGAACTATGTTAAATCCAGAAAAGGTTGGTGTTTATATCACCATGTAATATCAGGTAGCAAGGTACTGCGCTTCACAGATTTTTAGATACAGTGAAGCAGGACGGAATCTGATTAAAAACAGAAATTGTCTGCAATAACTTCTCGTCGTCGTCCATTTCCAGCATGGGCAAAAGCGTAATTCAGAATAATGGGACGAGGATCGAACCCTGCTCCTCCGGAATATGATTTTAATGTTGTGCCCACTGTGCTACGTTGTCCGACGATATGAATGAAGATGTAAGAGCTTTTTTGTTATTGTATGAATGGCGACGTCTTTGAGGACGTATGCTTTGCAGGAACGCTGCTGTTGACAAAGAGCGGTTACAGTCGTTGTAATTGGAAACGGAACTAAATATAAACTGTGCATTATGATCTGGCGGTAGCTGCGGTTATAGTAGGAAGCACGTGTAATGACCGTTTCATTGCCAAGAGTGAAAAACGAGGGACTATGACTAAGCGGAAATCTGACTAGCAAAACAGAGAGCGTGATTCACCGGCAAGCAGCAGAAAGAAATAAGCGAATGTTTTTGGTAGCCTAGCTGTAATGTTCGGTCCTTTCACTCGGTGTAAAACCTCAGACTGTTGTTGCTGTGGTGGTTCAGTCACTTCCTTCTGGCCTTTCACTCTCTTAGGGATAGCTGCTGCGCTCAGTGTTTGACGTAGATTTTGGAATTGATCAACTCAGATTTCCGATCGGTACGAATGTTTTGGATTGGTGAACTTGCACAGTTACACGAATAGCTGTGCTCAATGGAGACATGAATCCCAGCTGGTCAGCCTTGTCTGCTGCCTGCAAGGTCTCTTAAAGTAAGCCGACTTAGCTAACGGCAGTTACTGGCTCGAAGCGGCGCTATCGTAACCTCGCCATGAGCTTTAACCTCTCTTGCGTACCAGGGTGGGTTTTCGTTCGCTGGAGCTCGAAGTGTGCCATCGTGTCTTAGTGACTCCACACTGCCTCAAAACGGTGCCTTTCGGCTCAGCAGTTACCTGATAAATGAACGGTGTCGACGGTATACCTTTTTACCTTTTGCGAGGGATATTACGTTTTTACTGAATTTTCTAGATTGGCTACGGGTACTTCTGTTCGCACTTGAGTGCTGTAAAACGGGCCATCCGTAGCTTGGAAACGAATTGAGCGCGTGATACATCGCCCAGGTTGCGAATACTTAACGGCTATTTTTCATACTAAATTAGTTCAAATGGCTCTAAGCACTATGGGACTTAACATCTGAGGTCATCAGTCCCCTAGACTTAGAACTACTTAAACCTAACTGACCTAAGGACAGCACACACATCCATGCCCGAGGCAGGATTCGAACCTGCGACAGTAGCGGTCACGCGGTTCCGGACTGAAGCGCCTAGAACCGCACTAAATTAGTTCATGATATTGAATGAACTTTGTATGGTACACAAAACAGGTCAGAACACTGCTGAAGAAGCAACGGAAAAAGCATGCCAAATTTTAAAAAAAACGTAAAACAGCAAGATTGGCGAAGGTTTCCATAAGCTCGAAATTTAGCGCAGTCTTCAATGAGAGATGCTTTTAATAGTTTCCACAACGAAACTTTGTCTCGAAATCTGGCAGGAACCCAAAGAGATTTTGGTCGCATGTAAAATACACCAACAGCAAGACGCAATCAATACCTTCACTGCACGATGACAGCGGTAATGTTACTGATGACAGTGCCACTAAAGAATAGTTAAAATACGGTTTTGCGAAATTCCTTCAGAAGATAAAGTAAATATTCCAGAATTCGAATCAAGAACAACTGCAAACATTAGTAACTCAGAAGCAGAGACACTCGATGCAACGAAGCAGCTTAAATCGGTTAATAAAGGGAGGTGTTCCGGTTCAGATTGTGTACCAGTTAAGTTCCTTTTAAAGCACGCTGATACAACAGCCCCACATTTAGCAATTACACACAACCGCTCGTTCGTCGAAAGAAACGTATCTAAAAACTGGAAAGATGTACAGGTCACATCAATAACCAATACAGGAAATAGGAGGTATCACTAACGTCGATATTCAGCAGGATTTTGGAACATATACTGTGTCAAACAGTATGGATTACTTGGATGAAAACGGTTTGTTAGCAAACAGACAACAAGGGGTCAGAAACTATCGTTTATGCGAAACACAACTAGCTCCTTATTCTCATCAAGTAATGAGTGCTATCGTCAGCCGATAACATGTTTTTAGACTTCCAGAACGCTTTTGCCACTGTTCCTCACCAGCGAATTCTAATCAGATTTCGTGCCTACGGAGTATCCCCTCAGTTGTATGACTGGATTTGTCTTTTATTGTCAAAAAAGGTCACCATTCCTAGTAACTGAAAGAAAGAGATTGAGTAAAACGTAAGTGAAATCTAGAATTCCCCAGGGAAGTGTTATAAACTCTCTGCTGTTCCTAATCTGCATAAAAGAAATAGGAGGCAATATGAGCAGCCCTCTTAGTTTTCAGATGATGCTGTCGTTTACCTTCTTGTAAAGCCATAAAATGATCAAAACCAATTGCAAAATCATTTAGACAACATATCTGTACGCGCAAAAATTGCCAATTGACTCTAAATAACGAAAAGTGTGAAGTCATTCACATGAGTACTAATAGCAATTCACTAAATTTTCTTTCACGTTAGATCATACAAATCTAACGGCTCTGAATTGAACTAAATACTTAGGGCTTCCAATTACCAATAACTTAATTCGGAACGATCATATAGATGATGCTGTTCGGAAAACGAACCAAAGACTGCGTCTTATTATCAGAACAGAAAACGCAACAGTTTTAGTAGAGAGACTGCCTAACTATGCTTTTCCGTCCTGTTCTGGAGTACTGCTGCGAGGTACGGGATCCGCATCAGATAGGATTGACGGAAAACATTGCAAAAGTTCTAAGGACAACTCGTTTTGTATTATCGCGAAATGGGAGAGAGTGCCACGGATTTTATACGCGAATTGGGGTAGTAGTCATTAAAACAAGGCATTTTTCGTTGCGGCAGGATCTTTTCATGAAATTTCAATCACCAGCTCTAAAGGCGAAAACGTTTGTTGGTACCCAGAGTGAAATGCTCGTCATAATAAAATAAGAGAAATCAGAGAGCGCACGGAAGTGTTTGTTCGTTCCAAGCGCTGTTCGAAACGGTGGCTCCATGAACCCTCTACCAGGTACTTGATTGTGAGCTGCATAGTAATCACCCAGAAGTAGATGCAGATTACGTGTTGCGATGGAGTTCTGTGTTATTCGCTCATGCTCATAGAATATGGTCAATCAGTCAAGGATCGCGTCGACGACATATACCTATCGAGTGGCCGAGTAGGGCAGCTGTCCCGTCCCACCCCATTTGTAGAAAGAAAAATCGGGCCCTGCGCAAACCGAACACACGTCACGTTATGTCACACAGACTTGCATAACAATTCAGCATGTTGCTGTTGTTGCTGTGGTCTTTAGTTCAGAGACTGGTTTGATACAGCTCTCCGTGCTACTCTATCGTGTGCAAGCCTCTTCATCTCCGAATAACAGCTGCAACCTACATCCTTCTCAATCTACTTAGTGTATTCATCTCTTGGTCTCCCTCTACGGTTTTTACCCTCCACGCTGCCCGCCAATATTAAATTGGTGATCCCTTGATGCCTCAGAACATGTCCTGCCAACCGATCCCTTCTTCTTGTCAAGTTCTGCCATAAATTCCTCTTCTCCGCAGTTCTCTTCAGTACCTCCTCATTAGTTACGTGATCTACCCACCTAATCTTCAGCATTCTTCTGCAGCACCACACTTCGAAAGCTATGTCGTCATTCAGAGCAAAAAAAGCAAAAACAGGTCGCCCCTCCACTACGCCTTTAACTCGGATCCGGGGTACACTCTTCTCTGAGGCCCATCACGAGGAAGAATCATAGTGGATATGAAACGAGAAATAAATTAACAGAAACTGAACATCTAACATAAACTACTTACAGAGTCTGCATTGCCAAATAACTACCATAAATGGATCGCACTCAAGCTACGAATAAACCCAATGAAAAGTCAGTACTTAAAAAAAAAAAATCAAGGTGCTTGCAGAAAATTTACATTAGCATCCTTTTGGGATATTTGTCTGTTTCCCGGAAATCGTCTTAAAAGATTAATTATGTCATTTAATGCTCATAATATGCTTTCTTTCCTCATGAATTTCAGCATTTTAAAAAAAGGGTATGAAATTCAAATAATATGAAAACCCACAAAAACGCTTAATTTGAGTCATGTGATGTCTGTGACGTCCCTGATTATCTTCTGACAATGCTGTAGGTATACATGCAATGCCAACACGTTTTTGCATGTAACGTAATAGGTAGCTTGCTCGAGTTCTAATACAATGTGTGCAGGCTAGAATCTCAGTCCGAGGACAGTTTTTTCTTTTTCTTTCCTGTTGTCTGCGTTTAACACTACCGATTTCTTAAGTTCACTTTGTTTGTATTACAGTTATTTAAGAGCGTCGAGTTCCACATTGTATTACATTTTGATATCTATTTTTGTTTATTAGCTTCATTTTACACCTGATCAGCCTGAGATGAATCAGAAGGACGGTGTTAAGAAACTGTATTTCATGCCTGATGTAGCTCTTAACTGAAGAATATAAGAAACCATTTAACAATTTCCGATCACTTTATTCTTCCCAAAATAGCAGTTGAAGACATTAATTTGCTTCTTCCAGCTGTCTCCACTGAGCCTATTGTAATGCTAAATGATTTTGTTAAAAAAGAAAAATTGAATACATACTGCTTGCAACCTACCAGGGAATGTAGTAAGATAGATAAAATGAAAGTTGGTACAGTTTAAGCATTTTTAAATCATAGTGTTTCAGCAACAGCTAAGTGTGTAGTGGAACAACAGGTACTTCAAGGTTCTGTTGCGTCAGCTATATATTTTATAGACATAATTTTCCGGTCACTTAAATAACTGACATGGAGGAGCAGAAAAACTGCGATGTGTAAAGCTGTTGCAGGCAAACGCAATGATGCTCTGCATTTCTCCACGGGTGTTCCCGGATAACAGTAGTGGTCCTAGCAACAACCACAGCAACTAACAATCACAATTTTTTCTGAATAAATAAGTTTCCACTGCGGTTTATTGTGTAGGATTTCACAAGTTACACTGGTAAACGTTTTTTACAGGGTCCGAGTAAATAATCCATTTCCAGATTTCCTCAGTTTTAACACAAATCTCCAACTTATCTCTGCGTCACAGTACTTCCATCCCAGTTACCAAGCTACGCGGTTTTCACATATAAAATTCTGGTTTTCTTGCAGAACGAAGAGATCATAATCGCATTAACTTTCGAAATGTTTCCTCTACCAGCCTTTCACAAAATTCTTTTCCACTGTTACTTACAAGTGGTAAATGTGTTTTCCGTCACCAAATAGCTAAACTGTTTGCTGGAAAGAGTATGGAAAAGCACTTCAGCTAACACTCCTGTAACACACGCACAGCTTTGCCTTACACCAAGTCTGTTACGTCAGCAGATCTTCAGCCAATAACAGAGCGCTTTCGATCACGTGATCAAATCCTGAAATTGAATATTTAGCTTTAATTAGACAAAGATAACAAATATTTTGTGAGAATATTGACCAAAAACGCTATTTGAATGTTACAATAATTCGGAATAAAAAAATCCGAACCATATTTTGACATAGGAAAATAGCCTATTCCAATGATGTAAATAACTTTTCCACTTGTGGCGGTTATTTACACACATCAAAAACGTATTGCATCGCCCCGGTTTCCAGAACTCCTGAAGATAGATTCTGACTGTGGATATTGTACCACAGACACAGTCCCTTCGACTGTTCAGAGATGTCACTAAACCCGCCCAAAGGTACAAAAAAACCATGCATGAGCAGCGCCTATTGGACGGAGGGGATCCGACAACCGATTAGTTCCAGTCATTCCACCAGGAAGGAGGTACACAGCTCGTGTTGTCTGTAGTTCAACCATGCCTAGACGGTCATTCCTGCGGTTCGATCGGGTCCGCATTGTTACTTTGTGCCAGGAAAGGCTCTCAAAAGGGAAGTGTCCAGGCTTCTCGGAGAACTAAGGCGTTGTTGTTCGGACACAGAGGAGATACAGAGAGACAGTAACTGTCGATGACATGGCACGCTCAGGCCGCCCAAGAGCTACTACTGCAGTCGATGACCGCTACCTACGGATTATGGCTCGAAGGAAACGTGACAGCAACGCCACCCTGTTGAATAATGCCTTTCGTGCAGTCACAGGACGTCGTGTTACGACTCAACTGTGCGCAATAGGCTGCATGATGCGCAACTTCAGTCCTGACGTCAATGGCGAGGTCCATCTTTGCAACCACGACACCATGCAGCGCGGTTCAAATGGGCCCAACAACATGCCGAATGGACCGCTCAGGATTGGCACGCGTTCTCGCCGATGAGTGTCGCATGTGCCTTTAACCAGACAATCATCGGAGACGTCTTCGGAGGAAACTCGGTCAGGCTGAACGTGTTAGACACACTGTCCAGCCAGTGCAGCAAAGTGGAGGTTCCCTGCTGTTTTGGGGTGGATTATGTGGGGCCGACGTACGCCGCTGGTGGTCATGGAAGGCACTGTAACAGCTGTACGATACGTGAATGCCATCCTCCCAGACTACAATTCGCACCCCCATCGTGCACATCTTGTGAATGACTTCCTTCAGGATAACGACATCGCACAACAAGAATGACCAGCATGTTCTCCAGACATGAACCCTATCGCACATGCCTGGGATAGATTGAAAAGGGCTGTTTATGGACGACGCGACCCACCAACCACTCTGAGGGATCTACGCCGAATCGCCTTAGAGGAGTGGGACAAACTGGACCAAAAATGCCTTGACGAGCTTGTGGATAGTATACCACGTCGAATACAGGCATGTATCAACGCAAGAGGACGCGCTACTGGGTATTAGAGGTACCGGTGTGTACAGCAATCTGCACCACCACCTCTGAAGGTCTCGCTGTATGGTGGTACAACATGCAATGTGTGGTTTTCATTAGCAACAGAAAGGGTGAACATGATTGTGTTGATCTCTGTTACATTTTTGTGTACAGGTTCCGGAACTCTCGGAACCGAGGCGATGCAAAATTTTTTTTATGTGTGTATTTGACACGAACGGACAATACCAGAAAGCAGGCAGTAATAATCAGAGAGATGAATGTCGTCAACTGTTGTCAGTTAACAATGACCCTGATCAAGATAAAAAACTGTTGTGTCAAATAAACTACCGTTGCAACTAGTTATATCTGCTGCAGGGGCGATACCTACAAGTTGCAGTCTACAACCCTCTGAACAACTGAACTTTTTTCTCC
This sequence comes from Schistocerca americana, assembly GCF_021461395.2. NCBI lineage: Eukaryota > Metazoa > Arthropoda > Insecta > Orthoptera > Acrididae > Schistocerca > Schistocerca americana. The sequence continues at coordinate 296,416,195 of NC_060120.1, forward strand.
ACATTGAATGTCTGCTTGTGATACCGCAGTGGAGATGATTAACTGTAATATTATTTCGTCTTGTGCTCTTGTTTGTTATTCAAGCGATCCATTTGTACGGGTCGCGAATTGTACGAGGGTTGGAACTCGAATAGTGGAAACTATTTATTGGCAGCTTGTACAAAATATGTGATTAAAAGTTTTACTGACCTTTAAAGTAGTCACCAGCATTGTGTATAACCCGTTGCAAGCAATGTGCCAAGTCGTAAGATACTCTTAGCAGTGCCAGTTGTATTGACAGTTTGAGCGGCTCGTTCCATTGCCTGACGAATTCGTAGCAGTTCTTAAGCGAATGCCGTGAAGTGTTTCCTTCAGTTTAGAAATCGAGTTGAACTTATGAGGGCATAACACAACTTACGACCAGCTTAGAGACAGAAGTGATGACACTTTATGCAGGACCTGACCATTATTTTGCAGGACAATGCTCAAGCACGTACAGTGCAAGCTGTTACTGATTTGTTTGACTGATGGGGCTGCTAAGTGCTATACCACCTACTGCACTCCCCTGACTTAAGCCCTCGTGAGTTCAACTCGATTTCTAAACTGAAGGAAACACTTCACGGCATTCGCTTCAGTACTGCTGCAAATTCGTCGGGCAATAGACCGCACCGCTCGAACTGTCAACACAACTGGTACTGCTAAGAGTATCCTACGACTTCCACCTCGCTGTCAACAGGTTATACACAACGCTGGTGACTACTTTGAATGTCAATAAAACTTTGAAACATTTATCTATTTTGTACGAGCTGTAAATAAATAGATGCCACTATTAGAGTTCTAACCCTCGTATATCTCACTTTTAGAGTCCGGAAAATTATAGCGGCTACTCTATTGCTTAAGTAATATCAAATATTTTGTGTGCCATGCTAACGATCATTTTGATTACGAAGGAAATGTACACGTAGGTCGCAGTAACAAGTAAAGATAATTTGTTCCTTATGAGGAATTGTATGAAGATAAGGAGATGGTATGTGAAGGTGCACCAAGGACAGGGCTAAAAAGTTGTGAAAAAGGGCGAGTGCGGCGAAGTAAGAATCAACTGGAAGGTCATGGAAGGTTCAAATAATGGAGAGAAAACAAAAGAAAAAAGTTGTAACTGTAAATTGATGATACTCGGGCAGAATGGATCTGTTGTCAAAGAGTGCCGAGCTCCTTACAGGTTACTTTAATATTACAGCCATTAAAGGTGCAGACTGTGGGAGAGTTAATCTAAACCGAATGAAAACAGTGACCAAATCGATGTGTTTTACTGTAGTTTTGGCTGAAATTCGATATGGTGAATCATTTTTACGAATGCTAATGGTAATTGATGGGAAGTACCTTTACTTCACTATTCACGTCATTTCAAAGATTTGTCTTATAATTGTACAGTTAGTGAGCCACAAGGGGTGTACTGTATCTGTTCGTCGCCGCCACGTCCCCCACTCCCTTTTCCTCTGGAGACCATGATACGTATTCTAGATAGTTAAAAGGTTCTCGGGCTGCTCGTTGAATGGTGTCGTGGTAACTGCACAATATTTCAACACAGCAGCTGCTCGTCATTTTCGGATGCAATTGACGATGACGATTAGCTGTCTCTTTGAAATACTGTGTAGTTTACACGACACCATTCGACGCATCGTCCAAGAATGTTTTAAGAAGTTATTACGTAGAGAAAGCCGCGAACAACATACATTCCCATGTGCCTCAGATCTACAGTCATATGCTTCCTCTAATCACACAAACAATTCCAGATGCAACAATACAATGCTACACCGCACAGTGTGTAGATTTCTTAAGAAACGTGCGTTTTCAGTTAATGGCCAAATTTCATGGTTTTCATGTTTTCTTTCAGACGACAACCATGTGAACCACTGGCAGTGTTCTCAGTACTTTTGCACCGAAAGGCAGTTGTTGTTTCAGTTCGTCATGGAACAAAAGAACGTTGTTCTGAAAGTTGACTTTAAGAAAAGGAAAAACGGGGAGAAACAAGTGAAGTATAAGTGCGAGAAAATAAGAGAGCTCGAGTTAAAACGCTTACAGTACGAAAATCTGACAGAAAACCGTGATAGATAGATACACTGGAGAAGCATGCAAATACAAGGTAGGTATTTGTAACATAACCACTAATATTAACTTTATTGTATGATTTCCTCAGAGTGTAGATGTGGGAATTAATATTTGCATTATTATTTTTCAACAGCTATCCAAAACAGTGTTGCATAAGAACAGTTATCGAGGAGCAGCAATGAGAAACCTTCAAAAAATTTGACATTTTCTACTCGTGTAACCAGAATGGGCAGGACGAATACTTGCAGAGCTTGATAGAAATTGTTGTAGTACAGAGGAGAGGACTCTGCTTTACTCATGGTGGTAAACATAAAAGTCATTGAATTAATACAGAATTTCAACCTCATCTTCAGGACAACATGTGTTAAGAAAGTCAGTATTTATTAGTATATATGGCATCACAGAAAGTCGATTCCGTGGACTGTTTCCCATTGATAAACGAGAATCATGTGTACCTGGTAATGCAATCAGTGGAGATATAACAAACGCAGCCATGGAATATAGACAGTCTTTTCCCTATAGGAAAGTCTATTACTTAGGGAACGAGAAACTTATTGTCAAACAGATGTTTGAATTTTTCAAGCAAACGCATTATGATAGCAAAAAATAAATATCACAATTACTTTTTTATTTAAATGAAAGAAGCGGAATAGTTAACGCAAACAAGGAACGATGGAGCAACTATCAATATCGATTACATGGAGAATCTCCCCCTCCCCACAATTCTTGTTCAGGTTGGCACTTTACCTTAGGAAGCTCATTCTGGGTTTGTACTGTTCTCATGATCACAGATCAGGAAAAATAACGAATTTTTGTTTACCGTCTAGGTGTTGGAACCAATGAGCTGATCGGAATTCGTTCGTTTCTGATAGAATATCTTGAAAGTCTTTCACAAGATGTTAGAGCAATGCATGTGTTTTCAGACTCGTGTACTGCACACAACACAAAACGCACGGTTCGGAGAATGTGGTTTGCACTCACTCACAAAGGTAGGTTAAATGTCATACAGCACTATACAGAACTAACAGTAACATCAAGCAATAAAATTCGGTTCATAGTTATTCTGGTGGAGAGCTCGGTCAATATACTACAGTTCAGAACATGGCAGCCTATATTCTACAAGAAAAATACCGCCTTTGTTCAATCGTTTGATAACCATAAAGGCAATAGCGTCTTTCCTAATAAGCGTATTTAACCATCGTACGTTCAAAAATGAAGTAATTGGATCGGTAAGTGCAAGACCTTACATGGACACTATGGTGAGTCATTACATTCACGTTATTTGCAAATATCTCCAGTCCCATTATTTCCCGAAGGGCATTATCTAATCAAAGTGAAAAAAAGTGTGAAAAACCTCCAGAAATGTTTCCCAAATGAAGAGAATGACAAAAGCTCATGTGAAGATGGTTCAAATGGTTCAGATGGCTCTAAGCACTATGAGACATAACATTTGAGGGCATCGGTCCCCTAGACTTAGAACCACTTAGACCTGACTAGCCTCAGGACAGTACACACATCCATGCCCGAGGCAGGATGCGAACCTGCGACCGTAGCAGCAGCGCGGCTCCGGACTGAAGCGCCTAGAGCCGCTCGGCCACAGCGGCCGGCTTATGCAAAGAAATATCCTTTTGATCCATTGGTCGTAAGAAAGATGCAGCTGAGTATCTTCAACAAAAGACATAGAAAATAAATTGATTTATTCAGATCTCCCTAATAAACGTTCATTTACTCATTAAGTAATAGAGTTTCCTATAAAGAAAAGATTATCTATATTTACTTGAGAAACTACAAATTTTCGGACAATTTAGAATCCCAAAGCATCCTTTATACGAGAAGGTACTTTACAAAACAGAAAAGCAGAATTATTATGAATGATCTGCTTAACTCCGTGGATAAAAATCAGAACGAAAGATCAAAACCTATAAGGTGCAGTCAGTTTTTTCCACTTCTACTAGTAGTGGACATCTGTGGTTTCTCAAATAATCGATTTAGTTATTCTGTGGTTTCTCAGATAACTGATTCAATTACTTAAGCAACGTTGTGGATACGGAATTGAGAACATTGGCGTCAAGTGTTTGTGAAGTTCTACAGATCATTGCCACAAAGTATCAGTAACGGGATGATGGAAGAATTTTTCAAAATATCCATCAAAGACTTATGGCGACTGAGCATTTCACAACTGTCAGAGCTTCAGGTGAGGCTGTGCTTCGTTTTTTACGAAGTAATGATAACAGTAGACCCTGCGCAACCCGATCTTATTTCTGTTTCTGTTTAGATACTCCCACATTGTTCAAGGACAACGGAATTTCTTTGTGTTTTGAAGCTATATTTGCTGCTATCCCACTCTGGTTGATGTTTGCAAAACGACACAGTATATTTGGCAACGATCGTTCAGGCTTAGATCAAGCGCAGTTAAACGTAAAGACACACAAAAACAGAATATGTTCGTTCTGGTCCCGTTTCCTGAAAGAGCAACATTCAGTGTGAGATTTATTATCGGTAGAGTCAGCGCGTAAGAAACGCTATGAACATCAAAATCGATCGTATGGAACTGGAAATGCGAACATGATGTGTACTAATGACGTGAGAGGATGAATGTGCGGTAACTCGATGTCTTACCGACCGCCTGGTCATGTTAAAAGGCCTTCAGTTGCCGCGACAGGTTTCCATTCGCAGACGAGATCCTGGTTACACATCTTAAAATATTCATAAGACAGTACATGTAATTATCGAATAAAGAAAAGTGCTGCTGAGAGCTATGGCTCCTCCTATCATTTAAGTGCACGCTGAAGTGTCTAACTGTCAGCTTCGAGTGCTTTCGGAGTAATGAATGAGGCGCTTTGATAATTTGTGGCTTTAGTCCAAGCGTACTCCAAACAAGATACTGCTGATGAATTATTGCATACGAAGGTTACACGTTGTGAGAATCCGATGCTCGTATCTAACAAGAACGACGGTTTTATCGCTTGTGAAGTCGTAATGAGGAAGTACATGTACGTGTGCTTCCAAAAAAGTAATGATGAGCAAATTGTATTTAAATGAAGCACTGAGCGAAGCTGAATACTCACAGTTGTGATGAGCATGGAAGAGTGTTTGTAAGAAACTGTCCTAATGACTTACTCTGTCAATGCGATACATGATACATCAGGGCCAAAATTTGATTGGGAATAAAGTTTTTTTATCTTTTTCGATGTTATGGAAATCATCATAACCAGGAAAATACTCTAGTACCTCTGAAAGTAAAGTGAGGTACTTTACATACCTCATAGAGTTTTGAAAGCTAGAGGCTGATATGCCTACTAATGCGTGCGGTCATTATTTAGCTCATTTGCTCTTAACAATGGTATGGATGTTCATACCTACTCTCATGATATAAAAATAGACAAGTAAATAAATAAAATCTGGAAACGAGGATGAATTACCCAAGCCTTATTGAAGCACACTGGTATTACATTTAGCTGACAACGTCTACTGGACGACAGTGTTCTAGAAGCAAAACCTACCGAAAACGATGCATTTTGAATAGCTTTGTAGAGCACCAGTCCTTTGCAAAAGTGTGCTTTCATACAGCTTCAGCTATAGCACAAATACCAAAAACACGACCCTTTTGCCTCAGAATGTTACAATCCACTATGACATTCACGCTGATTGGAAAGCTTACTCGTTCCCGCAGCTGCAAAGAAGCGGGTAATTCTAAGTGGTAAGAAATTTGTCTCGTCTTTCTGAAGCTTACATTTAATAGTTCCTAAGTGATAGGTTGGGATGTTGCTAGGTAAACATGTTACACACAAATCTAACGAAAAACTCTGCCTTACAAATGCTCAAACGCTCAAGGCACATGAAAGACACCAGCTTCAATACAGGTAGGTTAAATGTCATACAGCACTATACAGAACTAACAGTAACATCAAGCAATAAAATTCGGTTATTCTGGTAGAGAAAGAGCGAAAACTGTAATGGTTCTAGATTGGCCAGATTCCAATGAAGACTAGAGATCTTTTGCGAGATACATTACAATAAAGCAAAAGCTGAAAATATTACTGAGACTTACGGCGGGCTCGAAACCCGGGATGCATAGCCAAATTTTATGCTACAAGGGCAAACCTGTATGCTCGGACCAATTGTGTTAGTTGTGGATAATGCAAGAGTGAACGTATGTCACAAAAAATACATTCAATTTTCCTAAGAAGCATGAAATGCTCGGAAAGTGGAAGAAACAGTGTGCCCTCAACCGAATAGTCATAATCTGAGAGAATATTAGAAACTGTATATAACATAGAAATACTCCATTGACAGAAGTCTGGAAGCATAAATGTTTTCATATGATCGAGTTTGCAGTAAAAACATTAATTAAATTTTTTAGATTTCAATTGATGAACTCGATTTTGGACGAGTCTCTTTAAGTGAATTAATTGTGCCTGACCAATGATCAAGACTTAGGTTGTCTCTCGCAGTGTAAGTGGAGCAGAATTTACATGAGTTGGTAATTACATTTATTAAGATGCGTGTGAGTGAGTCATGCGTTTAACTCACTCGAAAAGCCACTCTCGATTGAAAGTTTCATAACAATAAATAATAAAAGTTGATAAAATTGGTGAACGACCGTCTTACCTCCAGTATCGCCGCAAGCAGTGCAAACCGTTTTCGGATGACAAAACTATTTCTTGCTTATTGTGAAATTCGTATATCCTTGTTTCTATTATATCTCTTTCCGCCTTCGAATATCAGCTAAAACATAGCGAAACAAAATCGTATCACGAATCGACAGACAGAGCTAGTTCGTACATTTTCCGAAATAGGCGCCACTACTGCATTGTACACTTCAAATATATTGTATAGTCCTCAAAGTTTTTTATCGACTACAATTTACGGGCAGCTGACGCATTTAACATTTTCTTACAGCAAATACAGATAATCAGTTTTACTACGTTGTACGAAATTCCGAGTTATTGGTGATTCGAGTTTGAAATAACCCGCGGAAAAGCTGGACGACTGCGAAAGTTGCCTACATGATTGCGTTTGCTTTCGCCTTGTCGACAGCAGACGTTCCATGACAAGCGCGAGTCTGATTTATGTTCTTTGAAGGAACGCACGGAGTACGAAGCTCTGTGGACTGAAAATTCAGATAACGAGTAAAGAATTTTTGTCGCTAATATGTATTGACTCGAAGCCTCACCAACCTATGGTGAGGCTAGGGTTTGTCGGTAAACACTCTACGAATTATGAACGTCATTACATCGTTAGTATAGACGCATGCCGTTCAAAGGTGTCCTGTGTTTTGTGGACGTGTTTCATGGGCAACTGCATTTGAAATCTGGAATGCATTTGGCCTAAAGTGCAGGGCGCTCTGCTTGTTCGCAGGCGAGTAGCACCATTGCGAAATTACTTCTTAGTACGCCAAACTGGAACTGCCCTGAAAAACATTTAATATGCACCTGTTACGTGGGAAAAATTTTGAGTCGTGCTTGATCTTTACAATTACCGATGTTTCTTTATTCACCTCTGTCTTAATAAGAGGTAAGTCCACAATAATATTTTCCATTTCACTGTATTTATCTGGAGCATGTTATGTACAAATATCCAGTACGCTCCAGAACAATTATTAGCTGAAAATAATTGGAGATGAATGAATATACGAAAAATCCAACTAAATTGTGTAAAGTCACACGTGCACCTCCACAAACTTCATCCTAACAAAACACACTCCTGTGAAGCGTAGGTATTTTTAGGGACGAAATTCTTCCAGTTTTATTTCCTAGTACTGTATTTCTAATTTTGTATACACACATCAACACTCCGCAGGGCATCGGATGTTGTGTAGCGGAGGGTACTTATGGTAACACTAAGTGATCCCCCCATTTCTGTTCCACCCGCGAAAGGCGCATGAGAGAATGATTTCCGTTAACCCTTACGCAAACTAAAGTGCTGATCACATGTAATGATTATCCACATTATAGATACTAGTAGTAAGGACCTGTAGCATCCTATTGCGACTATTTTAAAATAATGAAAACGTTTTGGAAATTTGTGGAACGCGGCGGAAACGACTCACACTGCAGATAAACATTACGCGAAACGTGTATATATGCATCAAAATTGACTGGCGTCACGATATTTTTCTACACATACAGAGCCTCTCACTGTTAGGGTAACTATAATTAGGTCTTTGTAGTACCGAACAATGAAAAGCAACTTTTCATTCTTGGGTGAATTTCGATTGCCACCCGTAGAAGCCACAATTCGCACGTCTGCTTTTTCTAAATAAATAAAAGTGTGAAAACAAGGTAAATAAGAACGATATTAAAATTTTTGTCTTAGTTCAAACTGTAAACAACGTGGCTATTTCGCCTGAATGTTGGCGACGTGCGTAGTGTGCTTCTCTTATTGCGTAGATATGCCTACTCTGTGAAGAAAATGGATGACTTACTCTGCAAATGGAATATGTAGCGTTGAAAGTGTAGAATTACTATGAAAAGAGAGATTTCGCTGTTAAGATATTGGAAAATGTCTCACTTCATGTAGTTCTAATACAACAAACAACTAGCATTCGTTTCCTGTTTACGTTTGCCGTACACTTAAAAATGATACGGTAACCTAATGCGCCTATTTGAATTTATAACTGTATGAGGGAAACCATGAAGTTATTAGAACTTTCAAGCCTTATTTCAGAATAATGCCTTTACCCCGATTCAGAAAAATAGCACGACAATATATGAGACAGAAGAATTAAAACTATTGTAAACATATTTAGTCCGAACATTTTCCTTAAACTCACGTAAGAAGTTTGCAAGAGGTGTAGAGAGTTTCTTAAGATGTGTTTACTTTCATGGCTCGTTCAGTATTTTCTCACATTATATACACGTTCGCTTAGGCTACAACAATCACTTATATACTCAACACTGCCTCACTGACATAAGTGTTAGTAGTATTTTATATTAGCAAAAGAACTGGAGGATGTTAAAAAGCTAAATTCAAGCAATGAAATCTAGTTGTGAGTTACTTAATACTACCGACATACAATATAACGGATATTAAATTTTACGAAAAGGCTCCAGAATAACAGACTGCATCATCTTTTATTACCGTTTCATCACTACTGAACTTTCCAGAGAAATAGTAGCGAAGAAGCCTGATATTCATCGAAGAGAGAGAAACATAATATTGATATCAGAGTGAAAAAGTAACTTTTGGTTTGCAGTATCAGCATGACATTTTTTAACCTGTACAGATTTATCCGTGGAATCCATGAATCACAGAACGTTCAGACACAACATGCTTTTATATTTTTCAGGAGATGGATCCTTAGATTTAGAGAATATATTTTGCACTGTACTGTTCTTATAATACCCTGGCAGCAGCTAACCAGGATATATGATGCTGAAGAGAATGCTTACGTGGCACATAGTTTTCAGAAGAAGCAACCAAAGCTCATACACGGGTTAAACTCTGCCGATACGAGTGTACAATACTTCTTAATAACCTGCAAGGCGAACCAGAGTTTTCTCGAATATAACTGTGGGAGATTCGTGATTCTCTGGTTCAACAGAGTCCTAGATCATAGCTGCGAGCATTCAATAAACGCCGAGAGCAGTTAAAGAAATTAAAAGAAACGGCGATAAAATTTGAAAATATACTGTTTCATAGAAACATACTGAAGTTTATTGACGGATATGCAAGATCAAATTTCCACGCTAGTTTTAACATATAATTGTAACGCCTCTCCAGAACTTGGTTGGTTTGCAATGAAACTTTGTGTGTGGTGCTAAATTCGATTTGTTGATCAGTTCTGGCTTCTGCAATACGGGTGTGACCTCATGAAGCACGTCTGATTGAAAACATTTGGGATCTTCCAGTGTAAATACGCAGCCTGTATAAAGTGAAACCTGTGGTTTTGCATCATGTTCGAAGAGAGGTAATGCACAGCACTGCAGTCATGCGTCTTCCTCTGATGGGACGCACCTTAATAAAGCGGATGTCCCTTCTGAGAGTTGCCAGGTGCATTTTCTATGGTGTTTTGGCGGATATTCGCAATTTTGTTTTTGCGATGTATAGCTGGAGTCAGCCCAAACAAACACTGATTATCATGCCTTCATGCGACGGCCCAAATAAACAGAAAGCGTCGGTTTGTTTCCCGTTACAAATAAAATTTATTTTGAAGTGGAATTTTACGTACCCGTTCGATAGAGCGGCCCAAAATTAGTCTAGCGCGATATTTATTTTAAGAGTATGTATTAATGGGGATAGTAAAACATGAAGAATAACCAGACGTCAGCGCCCTTGGTCGAGGAGGAGGGAAGGGGGCTGATTCAGGTATCACATACTTGAGCTTTGTACTTTCATCTTTATATTTCAGCATCATTCATCATTTATCGTTTTTACTTTAACTAATGGATTGACGTTCACAAATTTTTGTTCCTTGCGGCTTTTCCTTAATCTTGTAGATCTTCTAATCGCAGCTGATTTGCAATTCGTGTGTGATGGGTACTGCGATGTTCATGAGGAAAGTGAATTGTTCATCTCTGTTGATCACTATTATATCGGGCCATCTTCATCAGAATCTTTTATCAAGAAGTGTGCTGCGTTTCCATTATAATATCAGTTTTAAATATGAATTAAGTATCTGAATTTTACATTCAGATGTAATGTCTGATAAGGTTCCCTTCTGATCCGTATCCTTCCTGTAGCTATCATCTGTTGCTTTCTCCTTCAGGATATATTTTCGATTCTATTGCTGTTACTGATATTTTTTTACTCTGTAACTACGTTACTTGAGGCCATGTTAGGTGACAATTATACATTTTTGGAATCGTTCATGGAAGTCCAGAAGCATTTCGTTCTTTTTCTGGCAGTCTGTCTTCTTTCCTCTGTCCATCCACTATTGTGTCTGTTCATCATGGTACCATTCGAAATTGTCGATCGCTGACCTGTCCTGTGGTAGTGTGCGGTACCTCCTCGACTTAATCCAGCCGGTCTCTTTCTTACTTCGCCTTTGTCGGAAACGTTAGATCTTCTGTCAATATGTCAACCTATTCTCGTCTGTCCTAAACAGATTGTAAATTTTTAGTGTTCTTTTCCTAACTGACTCAATGGACCTTCCATTTTCCTGCTACACTTCCTTTGTTCCTCGTAATTTATACAGTCGATCCCACGTTGATTTCTCTTAGCCCCTACATTCCTGTCATTCCGAGACATTTATTAGTTTTATTATTATGGTATAATAAATACGGTGCCTGAAAAAAAAAGAGGAGCACCCAAAAGACATGATCGGATGTCAGTGTAACTTCGTACACTTACACACTATCGGCTGGTATGTAATTTCTCTGTAACCGGTAGAACGGCCACCAGAGTGCATTAATGTGGTTCGTGTTTAATTTTGTAACCAGGCCTGGCACGGCATATAAGGGGCGAGAGCACAGTCAGATGAAATCGTGTGAAACGCGTTATCACTGCATCTCAGAGTCTGATAGCGGCCTTATTGTGGGTGTACATTTGGGTGCTTGATAGAATCCCGAAAATATTCAAACTCATGAGGCATTCGTGTGTGACACTGGCCCGTTGTTGCACTGCATTGCTACGTGAGGGCAAGGGTACTCGGAGTCAAGCCTCCAGTCGACCATGTCTGACCATGACAGGGGAAGAAAGCCGTACTGTGCACCAAGCACATCGTAGTCTCTTCACATCTGTTTCCGCCATCCTAGAACAAGTAATAGAGTCCTTGCAGCATGCTGTGTTATGCCGCACTATTGGTTGGAGGCTTGCAACAACTATAGTGGGGAATTACCGCCCCAAGCGTAGGCGGCCGTGAACACCACAACACGGACGGCTGCGTTTGGAGACGTGCCGTGATGGGGGAGCATGGGCTGGTGATGTATGACGTTGCATTGTGTTCACTGATAAACTGCGTTTCTGCATTGCCTCGGATGACCATAGTCGACGAGTGTGGTGGCGATCTCGAGAGAGTGCTCACGCTCCCAGTGTCTTGGAGAGGTATAACGGTGTTACTCCAGGCGTCACGGTGTTGGGAACTATCGGGTATGACTTCAGATCATATCTAGTGGTGGATGAGGAAACTTTGACGGCACAACAGTATGTCACGGGCATCCTACGCACTCATGTGTTAACCCTCACCTGACAGTGTTGTGGTACCAAGGTCCAACACTGCAATGCTCATTTACAAATGGAACTAGTCTCTATGAACTATACGCTGTTGTTGAGGAACTCAAATGGCCAGTAAAATCCAAAGAATTCTCCACAATAGAACGTGTGTAAGGCTAGCTCGGACAGCTTCGTCTCATCCAGATATCAAGGACCAGTTGCAACAGTGGTGAGCTAGCTTTCCTCGGTAGAGGCTATAGGGCTTCATTAGTGCCTGCATTTGGACCAGAGGGGTTCCAACGCCATAATGATCGCTCAATGATGCGATCAGATTTGGTGTCAGGTAGCGGTCTCTGAAAAATCTTTTCATATCTCTAACATTGCCTAAGAACTACGCCATGGAGAGCTGCATCAAACCAGTCTCAGGACTGAAGACCACCACAACAACAACAACAACTACGCGAAAAATGTTAGGAAATCCAAAAAGGTATGATTGTTGGAAGGGCTAACTCAGCGTATAGAAAGTTCGAAACAAGATTTGGTGAAATTAGAAGCAAGATCGGTAACATTAAGAGAGCAATGAGAGCTCCACTGTTAAATGCAGAGGAGAGAGCGGGTATATGGAGAGAATACGTTGAAGGCATCAATTAGGGGGACGACTTTCCTGATAAGCTGATAGAAGAAGAAACAAGAATCACTAGGCAAGAGGTAGGGGTCCAGTATTAGAATTTAAATCTGGGATTAGATTAGATTAGATTAGATTAGTTTTTCGTTCCATAGATCCGTGCCGAGGAGATCCTCGTGGATGTGGATGTGCTGCTGCAAACGTCGTCGAACTGTTGGTGCAGATGGTTGTTTTCTTGCAAACGTCCCCATCTGCTGACTCAGGGATCGAGACGTGGCTGCACGATCCGTTACAGCGATGCGGATAAGATGCCTATCATCTCGATTGCTGGTGATACGAGGTCGTTGGGATCCAGCACGGCGTTCCGTATTACCCTCCTGAGCCCACCGATTCCATATTCTGCTAACAGTCATTGGATCTCGACCAACGCGAGCAGCAATGTCGCGATACGATAAACCGCAATCGCGATAGCCTACAATCCGACCTATATGAAAGTCGGAAACGTGACGGTACGCATTTCTCCTCCTTACACGAGGCATCACAACAACGTTTCACCAGGCAACGCCGGTCAACTGCTGTTTGTGTATGAGAAATCGGTTTTAATCTTCCAGCACGTTGTAGGTGTCGCCACGGCGCCAACCTTGTGTGAATGCTCTGGAAAGCTAATCATTTGCATATCACAGCATCTTCTTCCTGTCGGTTAAATTTCGCGTCTGTAGCACGTCATCTTCGTGGTGTAGCAATTTTAATGGCCAGTGGCGTTACAATCGTGCGTACGGTAGACCCTTCTAGCTAAGGACGTTGACGGACAGCGGTCAGCCGTTTTCCGGGCCGTTGGCTGGCGCGGAGTGTCCCAGGGTGGGCGCAGTGGCGGCCGTGACCGCAGCTCGAGGCCGCCGCCTGCCAGCCCTGCTCTGCTGGGACGTCCCGCCTCGGCCCTGCGGCAGCGCCGCGCCGCGCCGCGCCGTCCCACGCCGTACCACGGCGCCGCGCGCTGCTCACATTCGGCGAAAAAGAGCGTGACGCTCGAAAAAAGGCCTCGCGGCTCCGAGTCTGCAAACACGGGCGTGACCACTACCCAGTCGCCCGCTCTGGCCTTGGATTTGGTCGCGCTCTCGGCCGTTTCCCGTTGGCCGAGCGCCGCCATTCTTGCGTATGTTTCGCTAGAGTTGGTTACTGAGTTACGTCAACCCAGTCTCTGGGGAAAAAAACCCGCGTTACTTAATTTCGTTATGTAAGAAATTGGTTCGCTCGACGGCCACTTTATTCATTGGCCATGAAATTCGTCTTCCTTTTCTTCGTTCCTCTCCGATTCGTCCACACTAAATTACTCTGACAATAGCAGTCGTTTAATCGAAGTCATTGTGTGTCACTATTTAGAGGTCTTACGCCTCCTCGGTCACCCCTTCACCTACCTAATAAAATTACGTTCAATTTGCTCAGCTGTCATTGTCACATAGACAGTGATTTTTCCTTTCTATTCTTTCTTCTTAATCGATTACTCAATTTTGTGGCCATATTTTGTCTTTTCAAGTTTGCTTCAAAACCAGTTGAAGCCGGGCAGTTACGTCCATTTTTATAATTACAAACAAATGTGTGAAATATTAAATGCCACCTATAAGAGAAAATACAATGAAAAAATTAGCCGTCAATAACATCATTCAAGATTCTTTTCACTGTTGCTGACAATGTAAAGTCGATTTTTTTGCCATGACATCATTGGGAAACAACTTTTGTTGGAGACAGAACGTTTACTGAGTTCCCTGGCGTTGCTAGGCGTCTTTTACACTTTGTTATGCCCCTGAGGAGCGGCAGGATATGGGCACTCTGCAGCGTTCGAATACAATGTGTCATCTGCACCGTGTGAAAGGGTGTAGGCCGAGTCTCTAAAACAGGGCCGACCACGTCGTGCCAAACTTTCCGTGTATCGAGCGTGAGGGCCTGGCCGCGTGATGGCCAGCGCTCCGTCTGTCTCGACTTTGCTCGTTTCATTCCGGAAGTGCTCAGCACAGCCCGAAATTTCATACAATATTGCGGTTCTTGGCCAGCCTGTGTGGTCGAGCGGTTCTAGGCGCTACAGTCTGAAACCGCGCGACTGCTACGGTCGCAGGTTCGAATCCTGCTTCGGGCATGGACGTGTGTGATGTCCTTAGGTTAGTTAGGTTTAAGTACTTCTAAGTTCTAGGGGACTGACGACCTCAGAACTTACGTCCCATAGTGCTCAGAGCCATTTTTTGCGGTTCTTGAATTCGACGAACTCGTGGTGTCAGCACTGATTACCGTTTGCTGTTTGTTTGTTGTACACTGAAGAGCCAAAGAAAATGGTGCAAATGCGTAATATCGTGTAGGGCACACGCGAGCATGCAGAAGTGCTAAAATACCACGTGTCATGGATTCGACTAACGTTTGAAGTAGTGCTGGAGAGAACTGAAACCATGAATCCCAAAGGGATGTCCATAAATCCCTAAGGGTATCTCTTCTGAACAACACGTTGCAAGGCATCCCAGATATGCTCAATAGTGTTCATGTCTGTGGAGTCTGGTGGCCAGCGCAATGTTTTAAGACAAAAGTGTGTTCCTGGAGCCACTCTGTAGCAATTCTGGACGTATGGGATGTGCCCCCCCCCCCCATGAACCATGGACCTTACCGTTGGTGGGGAGGCTTGCGTGCCTCAGCGATACAGATGGCCGTACCGTAGGTGCAACCATAACGGAGGGGTATCTGCTGAGAGGCTAGACAAACGTGTAGTTCCTGAAGAGGGGCAGCAGCCTCTTCAGTAGTTGCAGGGGCAACAGTCTGGATGATTGACTGATCTGGCCTTGTAACATTAACCAAAACGGCCTTGCTGTGCTGGTACTGCGAACGGCTGAAAGCAAGGGGAAACTACAGCCGTAATTTTTCCCGAGGGCATGCAGCTTTACTGTATCATTAAATGATGATGGCGTCCTCTTGAGTAAAATATTCCGGAGGTAAAATAGTCCCCCATTCGGATCTCCGGGCGGGGACTACTCAAGAGGACGTCGTTATCAGGAGAAAGAAAACTGGCGTTCTACGGATCGGAGCATGGAATGTCAGATCCCATAGTCGGGCAGGTAGATTAGAAAATTTAAAAAGGGAAATGGATAGGTTAAAGTAAGATATAGTGGGAATTAGTGAAGTTCGGTGGCAGGAGGAACAAGACTTTTGGTCAGGTGAATA
Source organism: Schistocerca americana (assembly GCF_021461395.2). Lineage (NCBI taxonomy): Eukaryota > Metazoa > Arthropoda > Insecta > Orthoptera > Acrididae > Schistocerca > Schistocerca americana. Next base: position 296,432,201 of record NC_060120.1, read on the forward strand.
CAGGGTTATAAATACAAAGTCAAATAGGGATAATGCAGGAGTAGGTTTAATAATGAATAAAAAAATAGGAGTGCGGGTAAGCTACTACAAACAGCATAGTGAACGCATTATTGTCGCCAAGATAGACACAAAGCCCATGCCTACTACAGTAGTACAAGTTTATATGCCAACTAGCTCTGCAGATGATGAAGAAATTGATGAAATGTATGATGAGATAAAAGAAATTATTCAGGTAGTGAAGGGAGACGAAAATTTAATAGTCATGGGTGACTGGAATTCGAGAGTGGGAAAAGGGAGAGAAGGAAACATAGTAGGTGAATATGGATTGGGGGGAAGAAATGAAAGAGGAAGCCGTCTGGTGGAATTTTGCACAGAGCATAACTTAATCATAGCTAACACTTGGTTCAATAATCATAAAAGATGGTTGTATACATGGAAGAATCCTGGAGATACTAGAAGGTATCAGATAGATTATATAATGGTAAGACAGAGATTTAGGAACCAGGTTTTAAATTGTAAGACATTTCCAGGGGCAGATGTGGAATCTGACCACAATCTATTGGTTATGAGCTGTAGATTAAAACTGAAGAAATTACAAAAAGGTGCTAATTCAAGGAGATGGGACCTGGATAAACTGACTAAGAAAGAGGTTGTACAGAGTTTCAGGGAGAGCATTAGGGAACAATTGACAGGAATGGGGGAAAGAAATACAGTAGAAGAAGAAAGCGTAGCTCTGAGGGATGAAGTAGTGAAGGCAGCAGACGATCAAGTAGGTAAAAAGACGTGGGCTAATAGAAATCCTTGGGTAACAGAAGAAATATTGAATTTAATTGATGAAAGGAGAAAATATAAAAATGCAGTAAATGAAGCAGGCAAAAAGGAATACAAACGTTTCAGAAATGAGATCGACAGGAAGTGCAAAATGGCTAAGCAGGGATGGCTAGAGGCCAAATGTAAGGATGTAGAGGCTTATCTCACTAGGGGTAAGACAGATACAGCCTACAGGAAAATTAAAGAGACCTTTGGAGAGAAGAGAACCACTTGTATGAATATCAAGAGCTCAGATGGAAACCCAGTTCTAAGCAAAGAAGGGAAGGCAGAAAGGTGGAAGGAGTATATAGAGGTATGAAACTTCCTAGCAGATTAAAACTGTGTGCCCGACCGAGACTCGAACTCGGGACCCTTGCCTTTCGCGGGCAAGTGCTCTACCATCTGAGCTACCGAAGCACGACTCACGCCCGGTACTCACAGCTTTACTTCTGCCAGTATCTCGTCTCCCACCATCCAAACTTTACAGAAGCTCTCTTGCGAACCTTGCAGAACCAGCACTCCTGAAAGAAAGGATACTGTGGAGACATGGCTTAGCCACAGCCAGGGGGATGTTTCCAGAATGAGATTTTCACTCTGCAGCGGAGTGTGCGCTGATATGAAACTTCCTGGCAGATTAAAACTGCGTGCCCGACCGAGACTCGAACTCGGGACCTTTGCCTTTCGCGGGCAAGTGCTCTACCATCTGAGCTACCGAAGCACGACTCACGTCCGGTACTCACAGCTTTACTTCTGCCAGTATCTCGTCGGTAGCTCAGATGGTAGAGCACTTGCCCGCGAAAGGCAAAGGCCCCGAGTTCGAGTCTCGGTCGGGCACACAGTTTTAATCTGCCAGGAAGTTTCATATCAGCGCACACTCCGTTGCAGAGTGAAAATCTCATTCTGGAGTATATAGAGGGTTTATACAAGGGCGATGTACTTGAGGACAATATTATGGAAATGGATGAGGATGTAGATGAAGACGAAATGCTAGATAAGATACTGCGTGAAGATTTTGACAGAGCACTGAAAGACCTGAGTCGAAACAAGGCCCCGGGAGTAGACAATATTCCATTAGAACTACTGACGGCCTTGGGATAGTCAGTCATGACAAAACTCTACCATTTGGTGATCAAGATGTATGAGACAGTCGAAATACCCTCAAACTTCAAGAAGAATATAATAATTCCAATCCCAAAGAAAGCAGGTGTTGACAGATGTAAAAATTACCGAACTATCAGTTTAATAAGCCACAGCTGCAAAATACTAACACGAATTCTTTACAGACGAATGGAAAAACTGGTAGAAGCGGACCTCGGGGAGGATCAGTTTGGATTCCGTAGAAATGTTGGAACACGTGAGGCAATACTAATCTTACGACTTATCTTAGAAGAAAGATTAAGAAAAGTTAAACCTACGTTTCTAGCATTTGTAGACTTAGAGAAAGCTTTTGATAATGTTAACGGGAATACTCTCTTTCAAATTCTGAAGGTGGCAGAGGTAAAATACAGGGAGCGAAAGGCTATTTACAATTTGTACAGAAACCAGACGGCAGTTACAAGAGCCGAGGCACATGAAAGGGAAGCAGTGGTTGGGAAGGGAGTGAGACAGAGTTGTAGCCTCTCCCCGATGTTATTCAACCTGTATATTGAGCAAGCAGTAAAGGAAACAAAAGAAAAATTCGGAGTAGGTATTAAAATTCATGGAGAAGAAATAAAAACTTTGTGGTTCGCCGATGACATTGTAATTCTATCAGAGACAGCAAAGGACTTGGAAGAGCAGTTGAACGGAATGGACACTGTCTTGAAAGGAGGATATAAGATGAACATCAACAAAAGCAAAACGAGTATAATGGAATGTAGCCGAATTAAGTCGGGTGATGCTGAGGGAATTAGATTAGGAAATAAGAAACTTAAATTAGTAAAGGAGTTTTGCTATTTAAGGAGTAAAATAACTGATGATGGTAGAAGTAGAGAAGATACAAAATGTAGACTGGCAATTGCAAGGAAAGCGTTTCTGAAGAAGAGAAATTTGTTAACATCGAGTATAGATTTAAGTGTCAGGAAGTCGTTTCTGAAAGTATTTGTATGGAGTGTAGCTATGTATGGAAGTGAAACATGGACGATTAATAGTTTGTACAAGAAGAGAATAGAAGCTTTCGAAATGTGGTGCTACAGAAGAATGCTGAAGATTAGATGGGTAGATCACATAACTAACGAGGAGGTATTGAATAGAATTGGGGAGAAGAGGCGTTTGTGGCACAACTTGACAAAAAGAAGGGACCGGTTGGTAGGACATGTTTTGAGGCATCAAGGGATCACAAATTTAGCATTGGAGGGCAGCGTGGAGGGTAAAAATCGTAGAGGGAGACGAAGAGATGAACACACTAAGCAGATTCAGAAGGATGTAGGTTGCAGTGAGTACTGGGAGATGAAGAAGCTTGCACAGGATAGAGTAGCATGGAGAGCTGCATCAAACCAGTCTCAGGACTGAAGGCCACAACAACAACAACAACAACAACAACAACAACATGGGATGTCGCATTGTCCTGCTGGAATTGCCCAAGTCCGTCGGAATGCACAATGGACATGAATGGATGCAGATGATGAACAGGATGCTTACGTACGTGTCACCTGCCTGAGTCGTATCTAGACGTGTGACGGGTCCCACATCACTCCAACTGCACAAAAATGGTTCAAATGGCTCTGAGCACTATGGGACTCAACTTCTGAGGTCATTAGTCCCCTAGAACTTAGAACTAGTTAAACCTAACTAACCTAAGGACATCACACACATCCATGCCCGAGGCAGGATTCGAACCTGCGACCGTAGCGGTCTTGCGGTTCCAGACTGCAGCGCCTTTAACCGCACGGCCACTTCGGCCGGCCCAACTGCACACGTCCCACACCATTACAGAGTCTCCACCAGCTTGAACAGTACCCTGCTGTCATGCAGGGTGCATTATTAATGAGGTTGTCTCCATACCTGTACACGTCCATCTGCTTGATACAATTTCAAACGAGACTCGTCCGACCAGGCAATATGATTCCAGTCATCAACAGTTCAATGTCGGTGATGGTGGACCCAGACGAGGCGTAAAGCTTTGTGTCGTGCAGTCTTCGGCTCCCAAAGCCCATAGCGATGATGTTTCGTTGAATGGTTCGGACGCTGACACTTGTTGATGGCCCATCGTTGAAATGACAGCAGTTTACGAAGTGATGCCCTTCTATCATGTTGAACGATTCTCTTCAGTCGTTGGTCCCGTTCTTGCAAAAATCTTTTTCCGGCTGCAGCGATGTTCACGATACACTCGTGAAACGATCGCACGGCAAAATCCCCACTTCATCGCTACCTCGGAGTTGCTGTGTCCTATCTCTCGTGCGCCGACTAGAACGTCGTGTTCAAACTCATTTAAATCTTTATAACATGCCACTGTAGCAGCAGTAAACGACCTAACAACTGCGCCAGACACTTGTTGTCTTATATAGGCGTTGCTAAGCGCAGCGCCGTATTCTGTCTGTTTACATATCTTTGTATCTGAATACACTTGGGCGGGCAGGGTAGCTTTGTCACGGGTCGCGCGGCTCCTGCCGTCGGAGGTTCGACTCCTCCCTCGGGCATGGGTGGGTATGTTGTCCTTAGCGTAAGACAGTTTAAGTTAGATTACATACGTGTAAGCTTAGGGGCCGATGACCTCAGCAGTTTGGTCCCACAGTACTTACCACAAATTTCCAAAAAAATACATATGCCTATACCAGTTCCTTAGGCGCTTCAGTGTGTTTGTTTATGTCCTTGAGAAGCGGCAGGATGTAGGCACTCTGCAACGATCGAATGCAATGTGTCATCTTCTCCATGTGAGAAGGTGTAGACCGAGCCTCTAAACCAGTACTGGCCATGGCGTGCCAGACTTCATGTGCGGGCCCCATACGGGCCGACGCTCTGCTTGTCTCGGCTTTGCTCCTGTCTTCCCGGAAGTACTCAGCACAGTACGACGCTTCATGCAGTATTGAGGTGCGGCATTTTTCGGTCGGCAGCACTCTCTTCAATTTGGCAGAATCGTGGCGTCAATGCTGTTTACCCTTTGCTATTTGTTTCTTGCGCAAAGAACGCTCACAGGTCCTGTGACTGTTTACACAAAAGAGACTGTTCAGTGATCTATAGTCACAAACCTTTAGAAGTGAATAGGATTGACAGAAGAGAGACACGAGAATTGTCGCTATGTATTATGCAGTCGCATAAGTGATAGGTACTGAAAATTTGCTGTGAAACGAGATTGCAATACCATGCAGAAAGATCTGAAAGATTTAGTCGGCTATGAAATAGAAAAAAATTGTGACGATCTACAGACTGGAATCATTGTTCTGTACACCATGAAGCACTTTGAGCGTAATTTGCAGGCATGCAGCTGCTGGTGAAATTGATGGTATGAAGTCGCACGCGTTATTCCACCGTCAGTTGCAACACTTTTCGATGGAACTGAACGAACAGTATGTGTACTTCATATGCTGCTGCAAAGTACGTTAGTTAAGTCAAGGAACGTGCATGGAACGACTTTTCGATTAAAAACCCGCTCTCTGTTGTATTTATGAAGGAAAAAGGAGTGCATGAACGAAAATTTGAAGGTATGGAATGGATTGCTGACCTAACGTTTTAAGCGGGATTGATTGCACACTGCCAACGGTAAAACACTGCAAAGAAAGAAACAACTTATTTCTAATTTGATGTTGGTGCATTTAAGAAGAAAATCGTATTTCGTGAAGGACGATTTACGACAAAAAAAAAACTGTCAATTTCCCAAAGCTTACTAGCGTCAAAGAAAACGCGAGATTTCATGAATTCATTGTAGCTCAGAAAGAATTGCAAAGATAGTATCCTAAACGTCTTGAAGATACTGCCAGTCTTACGTACATCCTTTTCAGAGTTGTTTTCGAGACCATTTGCCATTTAAGTTGAAAACGCCCCTAAGCATATGAAGATGTAACTGAATGACCTGTACTGTAGTTCCCGCTTTAATGACAGTTTCTTTTATGTTAAAAGTGTCCAGAACGTCAAAATTTCTTTCCTCAAATAGAGTTTACACGTCTCCATAGCGAGGTTGCAAAAGATTACAATATGTCGATCGGCATATTTGTGTGAAAGTCATTTTTTGGTCATGAAACTATTTAATTCACGATTAAGTGGAAACCTGAGTGCAACTGTCTGCTACTGTCCATATACCAAAAGTTTGCACCAGATGAAAATTATATTATGTCTTAAGCGCACCGAAAATTATTACATAGTAGTGAAAATTTGTTTTGTTTGTGAGCTATGTTGTTCCAAAACGTGGAATATAGAACCAAGTTGTATGCAGTGTGGCAACACTGCTGTTTAATTGTGGCACGTTCACAGTTTCCCCTCTTCCCCGTCCACATGCCTAGCATGTTGGTGGGAGAAGTGTGGAGCCAGGCTTAGTGTTATTGCACTCCTTCCCAGGTACGGGTCGTGAGCACAATTCTTGGCAGAAACTGCTCTAAAACAGATTTCTCCACATAGATACATCCATTCTTATGATTTTCTTGTTGAAAATCTCTCTATCAATATACCGAGATGGGTATTATGCAGGAACCTGATTAGTATCACATCACCGTTGTAGTTCGGTGACATCTCTTTTGTCCCAGGGCCAGCAAATTCAACAAGAAGACGCCTGGAGGAGTCACCGAACATTTTGTCTCAAACAAAAATTGTTCCCCATGACGTAAGCTATGGGTCGTACATGCTTGATGCAAAGAATTTGAATCATCCCGTACACAAGTTTGTGCAACATTTACATGAATCAGAAAGACGAATTGTGGCCTGCGGACCTTGAAAATCTGTAAATCTCTGTGTTGGACTGTCACTTCCTAAGAACTCAACCAACAATATGCTACAACACGACTGGAAAATTAAGAGCTACAGACAGTCAAATCTAATTAAGATCTTCTTCCGACCATCCTAGTTTAAGGTTTCCGTGGTTTCCCTAGGGCACTCGAAGATAGTGCCAAAATCGTTCCTTAAACTGGTTCACGAATGATTTCGTTCATTATTCAATCTAGGATTGTTTTGTAACAGCCTCGGTGTCGATGAAACAAACACAAACGTCCCTTTCTTTTGGATCACATTTAGGAGCACGCAAGGCGAGTGATGCACTTTCAGGACCTACGTAGATTAAGAGAGACAGGGAGAAGATAATTGCCCTTGATCGGCTTGAAGTCGCGCTATTACAAGCATTAAGATTACTCCATGATGCTATCTTAGCCGCCATGAAGGGATATGTATCGGGTGACTAAATGCTACCAAGAAAATCATAGCAGCAGTAAATAAGGTACAACGTTGCGTACTTCTGAGTTTGGAGGCGATATATCGCACTGTATCAGTGGAATCTCATCATACACGATATACTGTGCATAACACGATTTACCTGCATGATTAAAACCGACTAGGAACCAAGTGAATGTTGATGAGAGGAGGAGGCTACTATTAAGTGCAGGATCTCCTTATACTTAAACATGTGAGTAATACGAAAGTATATCCTTTGATCTGGAAAAAAAGTCGTGAACGACCTTGAAACATGGAAAAGAACTTACGAATTCATTCCAATTATAGTTAAGGAAATGCAGACTCTTCCCTCCGCTCCATCCACCTAAGAACAGTAGCATATTTTCTGACAGGGCGTGGTCTCTGGGCTACGTACCAAAAACGAAATGAGGTGAAACGGAGCCAGGAATGCAACTATGGAGTGCGAAGAAATTCCAAATGACATCGTCTGGACATACCAGCTGTGTGGAGTAAGAGGCGTGGTTTGGCGGTGCTTTATAGCATCTGAGTCAATGGAATGTGAATACAGGTATTCTCTAGTGCGGTAACGTGTTGTTCCACGGTCCATGTTGCCCCTGATTGTCAGCTAAGGCTTGGCAGACAATCGCTTTTATAACAAGTCCACACGGCTCGTACAACTGGAGGCTACGAATGGATTGGAAGAAAACAGCAGAGCAGAGTTCTGTGCTGGGCTATGGGAAGAGACGAACACCAGAGTACATTCCAGCTGACACTGCAGCCTGGTAAATATGAGTACTGCTGTACGCCTTCCTATGTGCGTTAAGGGACAGACGGTGACATAGGCCGTCCTGCTGGACTGTACCAAGCAGTCACAGAAAAAGCAGACAGACAGCAGATGCATACGGAGTGAAAGAACACGAACAGTTCGCCTGTAATACCCTCTTTGAATCCGTAACAACTCTTTCATGACAGTCAATACAAACTTATCAAGCACAGATTGTGCAATACCCAGCACGCTTCATTCGTTCACAGCATCCAGACAATAGTCAACAGAGATCAAGTTCGTGCTGCGCCTCTTGGCTCTGCCGGCTAGTAAAAACTGATGTCTTAACGAAGATTGGTGAGCATGGCGTTCTCAGGACCGTTAATCTTCGGAATCACATGTGCGGGATGACACTGTAAATGATTAGAGACCTGAATGAGATTTTCACTCTGCAGCGGAGTGTGCGCTGATATGAAAGTTCCTGGCAGATTAAAACTATGTGCCGGACCGAGACTCGAACTCGGGACCTTTACCTTTCGCGGGCAAGTGCTCTGCCATCTGAGCTACCGAAGCGCGACTCACCCCCCATCCTCACAGATTTACTTCTACCAGTACATCGTCTTCGACCTTCCAAACTTTACAAAAGTTCTCCTCCGAACCTTGCAGAACTAGTACTCCTGAAATAAAGGATATTATGGAGACATGGCTTAGCCACAGCTTGGGGGATGTTTCCAGAATGAGATTTTCACTCTGCAGTGGAGTGTGCGCTGATATGAAACTTCCTGGCAGATTATGTGCTGGACCGAGACTCGAACTCGGGACCTTTTCCTTTCGCGGGCAAGTGCTCTACCATCTGAGGTACCCAAGTACTACTCACTCCATGTCTCCACAATATCGTTTCTTTCAGGAGTACTAATTCTGCAAGTTTCGCAGGAGAGCTTCTGTAAAGTTCGGAAGGCAGGAGACGAGGTACTGGTAAAAGTAAAGCTGTGAGGACGGGGCGTGAGTCTTGCTTGGGTAGCTCAGATGGTAAAACACTTACCCGCGAAAGGCAAAGGTCCCGAGTTCGAGTCTCAGTGTGGCACACAGTTTTAATCTGCCAGGAAGTTTCGATAAGAGACCTGCTAAATAAACTCGGAGGCTATTCCCACATCACATAGGAAGGTCGTTTAACTAAAATATTCTTGGGTTGTGCAGTAAGATCTGAAGAAGTTCAACTCTTGGTGCAAAGTCTTTGAGATCGTTATCAAAGCCTGCAAATGCACTGTAATACGCATAAATAACCTAAAGGATTCTATGTCCTTTGAGTAAATCGGCGGTCAACTAGTGAAATCAGTTACTAGTGTCAAATACAGGAGTTGGACAAAGACATGAAAACACTGCGAGAAACGCTTCCTAAAACATAAATGCAGATCGTACCCGAAACTGCAGGTTTCGCTGTAATTTTTGACTATCCGTGCAAAGTCCTCAGAATACGTTGCAAGTGTCAGTCGTTGTCTAAACAGTGTGCTGTGTAGTTGTGAGAGCATTGTGCCGGATCTGACTGACTTCGAACGTGCGCAAACTGTCAGTGCTCGCACACTGGGTGCTTCCGTGACCAAGGTACCCGAATTGTTTGGTGTTTCAAGAGGAACCAATCGAATATTTACCACATACGGAAAAACATCAGCCGCTGAGTCACAACGCGTGTGGAAGAGTGTGTTGAGTGATTGTGACAGACGATCACTAAAGGAGATTGCGACGAAAGATAATGAGGATGGCAGACGATCACTAAGGAGGATTGCGACAAAAGATAAAGAGGACCACAACTGAAAGAACACTGCAGAAACGACTGTCGCACTCGCGAAACCTGTCAGGACCAAAACAACACGAAGGGAGCTCAAGAAGCTGGGAATTGCAGGCGTGTTGGAATCTCAAAACCATTCATAGACAATGCGAAAGCCCATAACAGGAAAACGTCGTGCCCAAGCAATAAAACCTGGACTAAGAGTCAATGAAAGAATGTCGTTTGGTTGGATGATTCTTGCTTCACACTGTTTCCAACTTCCGGCCGAGTTTACGTCCCAAGAGTGAATTGCCGCAGTTGTTTGATGTGCAAAAAAATGCGTGTGAAATCTTATGAGACTTAACTGCTAAGGTCATCAGTCCCTAAGCTTACACACTACTTAACCTAAATTGTCCTAAGTACAAACACACACACCCATGCCCGAGGGAGGACTCGAAACTCCGCCGGGACCTGCCGCACAGTCCATGACTGCAGCGCTCGAGACCGCTCGGCTAATCCCACGCGGCGGTTGTTTGATGATGATCTGGGCAGATACATGGTGGTGTTCCGGGGGTCCCATGATTTTTCTGCAGGGTCGCATTACTGACAAAGATCTTTCACCATTTTAGGTGATTACGTGTATCCAACAGTACAATCGTTGTTCTCCAATGGCGACGCTGTGTTCCTAGTCGACAGGGCCCTTCTTCACACATTTCGCATCGCGCAGGACTGGTTTTGTGAGTACACTGTTGAATTGTTGCATGTCTCCTCGCCTCTACAGTTATCAGATCTCAATATTAATGAGCTTTTGTGGTCTGCTTTGGAGAGAAGTGACCGCCCCAATAATAGCCGGCACGGTAGCTCAGCGTGCTCGGCCAGAGGGTTAGCTACCCTATGTAATAAAAAACTGACTGAACGGATCAACAAAGAACCTGAACAGGTGTCATCGGACGCCCGCCCCCAAAAAATGCAGCAAAAAATATAGAACAAAATCAGTTCTAAATAAAAAAAAAAATAGCTGAGTGGTTAGCGCGGCGGTCTGTCACGCCAAGGGGCCCGGGTTCGATTCCCGGCTGGGTCGGAGTTCTTTTTTTTTTCCACCGCTGGAATCACTTCCCTAGACGCTCATGTGGTGGACCTCTCTGACGAGGCTTCCCCCATGACAAGACCTGCCGTAAGGCAGAACACAAAGCTACGTTGGAGAGAACTGTGCGTGATCGCTATCTACTTCCATCATCGTTTTCCGAACTTGCTACAATTTTGCTGGAATAACGGTATACGATTCCCTTGAAATGCGTAGAGAATCTGTATTTATCCACTAGGAGACGACTGCAAGCCATTCTGAATGCCAACGGTTCTCGTGCACTGTATGCGGAGTTTCCATAGTGGGCCGACCGCAGTAGCCGAGCAGTTCTAGGTGCTTCAGTCCGCAACCCCGCGACTGCTACGGTCGCAGGTTCGAATCCTGCCTCGGGCATGGATGTGTGTGGTCTCCTTAGTTTAGTAGGTTTAAGTAGTTGTGAGTTTTAGGGGACTGATGACCTCCGATTTAAAGTCCAATAGTTCTCAGAGCCGTTTGAACCGTTTCCATGGTCTTGTCCGCCCCCTGTAAGGGAAAAGATGCTGTGTCAGGGGCTGAACAGCGACCAGACGTTCTCCTGGCTGCCGCTGTGGACGCGGGAGACGAGCAGCGCGTGCTGCGGCTGAGCGCCGCGCAGATCCGTGCCTTGACCTGGGGCTGCCAGCTAACCAGGCCGGCGGCCCACATCGGGCTGCGACCAGCGGCCCCACACCACGGAGGAGCGCCGGCGTCGGGCCGACACAGCGACGTCTCTACACTCTGTTCAAAATTGTTTTCGGGTTTACATTCTGGAAAGAGTACGCGGAGCAGAGTTGCCACATTCCGTTCGAAACGAACGTATATTCCTACGTTTCATTCACTTGATTAAAACTGGCAACGCTGCTGTCTAGCATGTTGAAAAATCGTTATTTCATTTACATCTACATCTACATACATACTCCGCAATCCACCATACGGTGCGTGGCGGAGGGTACCTCGTATCACAACTAGCATCTTCTCTCCCTGTTCCACTCCCAAACAGAGCGAGGGAAAAATGACTGCCAATGTGCCTCTGTACGAGCCGTAATCTCTCTTATCTTGTCTTTGTGGCCTTTCCGCGAAATATAAGTTGGCGGCAGTAAAATTGTACTGCAGTCAGCCTGAAATGCTGGTTCTCTAAATTTCCGTGTCTGCCTCAATGAAAAAACGAGCAATTTATATACAATCAGAAATAGTCTACCATAAGGGTCTGTTCTGTCCCACTGTTGTTATACACAGGATGATCGGAAATTTCCATTACAAATTTTTAGCATTGTAGAGGGGAGTGAGTACATAATATTTTGAACAGGAAACGTACCGTTTCAGTCCAGATGTTTAGCTCATCCGTTTCTGTCTGAAATACTGAACTAGGCGTGACGCAGTACATTTATTAGCTAACAATTCGAAGGGAAACATAAAGAAACATCCACCTATCATTTAAGCACATTTGTTTGTACTGACACTGAAACATCACGTGTATACATCCTTCCAGAACAGAAAAAGAGCCCAGGATACTGTACGTACAGAACGGTACTTATGCATTACAACAGTGACTCGATGCGACAACCACCAACGTTGCGACTGACATTGTACTTACGAAGTGTGTACTGGTACACACTCTCCATCCCACCCGCTGTCTCTTCAGTTCCTAGAGCAACGGCCAAAACTCGTGCCAGCTGATCGTCCTGTCTCTTCAGGAGTCTCTTAAATTAAACTTTGCATACGACCCTACAAAAGGTAATCAATAAGAGTCAAATCCGGCGATCACGCGAATAATACGGGCCAGTAATACAACAGTTCGCTGTCAGCCGGAGGCCAAATATCTCAGGATGACCGTGGATGAACGTTGGAACTTTGCCTCCCACATCGACGACGTAGCAAAACGAGCACCCAAGGTGCTAAATAAACTGATAAATATAGGGCAAAGCAAGTTTCACTTATCACCGGATATTGTCGCGTTATATCACAATGTTGTATTCACGCCGATTGTGGGGTACTGCTCTGTTGGTTGGGGTCACGTGGGTGAGGCCTGTCATGGCCGTTCGGAGAGTGCAGAGATGTGTACTGTTAAGTTCAACCGTTGCTTATCGAACTTCTCATACGAGTGCGTTACTGACGATTACGGTACTTTATCCATTGCCTTTGTCCATTAGAGAAATGGTTCAAATGGTTCAAATGGCTCTGAGCACTATGGGACTTAACATCTGAGGTCATCAGTCCACTAGAACCTAGAAATACTTAAACCTAACTAACCTAAGGACATCACACACATCCATGCCAGAGGCAGGATTCGAACCTGCGGCCGTAGCGGTCGCATGGTTCCAGACTGAAGCGCCTAGAACCGCCCGGCCACACCGGCCGGCTCCATTAGACAGCAAGTGGCACACTACTGGCTGCGGAAACAGTATTACGATATAGTTCAGGGTATACTGGGTGCGCGCACACATAGCGTAAACCTAATTAAGGAAAGAAGGCTACACCTATGGCGGAAATGTTAGGATAATGAAGAGGCCGGTAGGCGGGTATATGGCTCCCCAATATAAGAGACAGATCTAAAATTAAACTTCTTAAACAAGGAGAATTACGCACTTTCTGACCGGTCGTGGTCCTGTCCATCATATCGTTGGAGGATGGGGAAAAAAGCCGTGCCGGCGTGAGGATGTGGAGAAATGCACGTCGTGCTAGAGTGCATTGTATATTTAGAAACGGCTGCAGAAATGAGGCAGGAACATACGTCTAGGAATGTAAGTGTCCTACTTGTAGTCCAGGGTCAGTTCACGATTTTGAACAGCTTCTCCAATGTCATTTCAGTAAAAGCTTAGACCGACTTCATTAATAGCTGAAACGGCGCGTGTCGCGACTTCCGCCGCGGGTAGGATTCGGTCGTCTTTATGGTCAGTGCTGCCCTCTCGCGGAACAGGGTGAGGTGCGTAATGCAACAATATAGTACAACGAAGGCTCGATTACAGAAATATAGCTATGGTATCTTTTTTTAGTGGTAGTAATAGACGTAGTTGTAGTCAAAGGTGGAAGGTGTGGGAGAATAAAGAAGAACAAATGCTGTGTTTTCTAGGTAGTAGCAGGAGATGCTCCAATTGCCAGGGACGGAAACTCGCCGTCGAGGCCAAGTGCCCTTCAGATACACTGAACATAGTAAACAGAGTATGGTGGTAGCTTTGTCGAGCAAGAAGAAATGGCTCAACCTGTAAAAATTACCTAACATTATGAAGTAGAAAATGTTGTGAAGTAGTTAACACAGTAAATCTAGCAAGTAGAAATTGTAATTGTAGCTGTTGACCCGTTAACGTGTTAGGAAACTGGCTGTATTTGTAAATGAAAGCATGAAAAAAAAATCCCATGAAGCATGATCGCTGCGGGTACGCGGCTGGACCAGCTCACCCTACCCATCGATCGTCTGTTGAGACATCTCCGAAAATTTCTCGTCTCACTGCTCAACTTGCGCAAAATATTTGTGGAATGGCTTGCTACTTTACGGAAAACGTTCGTTTTACAGCCGAATAGCAAGACTTCCGTTACATTGAGCTTTGGCTTACACAAGGAGCATGTCTGTGTATTCCGAAAAATTGTACCAAACCATGTTTACTGTATGGGAGACGCACAGGCATTGATTAGGTCTCGCAAAAACAAATGTTAAATGACATCATGTGACCGTCTGACGTAGTGCACGTCTTATGGAACCAAACTGCTAAGGTCACCGGTCCCTAAGTCTACACACTACTTACTCTAACTTACTCTATGGACATCACACACACCCATGTCCAAGGGAGGACTCGAACCTCCGACGGGATGAGCCGCACGGACTGTGACAAGAAGCCCTAGACCGCGCTGCTACCACACTTGCAACCGTCGTAGAACGGAAATTGTACGTCTCCGGACATGGGTTACTGTCTAATCCTGGTATTCACTACCCTCTACAAGTCCTAAGAGTTCGTAAAGGGAATTTCCGAACACCCTGTATAACTCTGACATGTCACAAACTGTACCCAGGAAGTTCTGCTACGCAGATGATACTGCCATTACATTTCAAAGCAAACGCCTAGAGGACGGAGAAAATGTGCTCACACCAGACCTGAGACTAGTTAGTGATTATTATAGAAATTGGAGATTGTGATCTACCCCTACAAAAACTAAAGTGATAGCTTTCCACCCCAACAATAGCTTAGCAAACCAGTTACTAGAAGTCACTTCTGTTATGGGACTTCTTGGGGGGTTCAAGGTGACACTTTCCGCACAACGGCCTTGTCTCTTGCATATTCTGTCGCTGAATATTGCGCACCAGTATGTGAGAAGGCTGTTCATGTCTGTAAGTTGGTTTTTCATTCGGAGAATCAATACGGGCACCTTGAGATCAACTCCTGCACCTTGACTGTCGGCTCTCAGTAATATTGCTATACCACATTTGTGACGACAGGAAGCAGTGAACCGTGAATGGGAATAGGCCACCTGTCCAGGAAATTGCGTTCAGTCCACCAGCACGCGTTGCAACTAATGGAAACCGTTCTGGACAACTCGTTAATTCAGTCACTCAAGTTTTAAGATATATGGAAGGAGAGGTGGAAAAACAGCACCAGGATACGTCGTTATGGCCTCGAAGATCCCACACGTATATCACGCTTGCAACTGCCTAGACGAACATGATGTCAACTGAACAGAATCCGATGTTGACACGGAAGTCCTCCATATACAAATGAGGTCCTCAGACTCCTCAGTTTCCCAAGAGATGTTTTAGTGGAGACTAGAAGGATACGAACAATGCAGCTCCAACAACACTAGAATGGATAGACTCTCTTCACATCACTGCGTGAGGTCAACTGAGACCAGAGTTCTTGCATATTTCTTGTGTACATTAGTGTTTAAAGATTGCTGTAAATTGTAGAGTATGTGTATCCTAGTGATAAATAATAATTTAGTTCGTTAAGACTCTCAAACTTCAAAGTTGTACGTTAAAAAGCGCTTTCATTTTACTCGCCGTTTTGTGTTCTTTAGGTCTAGAAATATTCTTGGCATACATTTCACAAAGGTGTCCTGTAAACGGTATTAGGCCACGGGACTGTGTATCATCTATGATTAAAAAAAAAAATAGCTGAGTGAATGTCTCATCGATTAAATTTGAGCCATGTTATGCGAGATTCGCATGAAACTGATAAAGACAAAAAGACGAAGAAACAGATTGACAGAAGGAAAAAATAATGGAGAGTACGGACTTCTGAGATGCAGAGGACCCGTGTTCGATTCCTGGTACTACCAAGGATTTTTCCTTGGTGGAAGGACTGGTTCGGAGTGTACTCAGCTATACTATCCCAATTGAGAAGCTACATGAATGATAAATAGCAGCTCCAAGGTCCGGAAAGTCGGCAAAACGGTCTGGAGAGCTGATCGCGTGCCTCTCCATACCGCATTTGCCTGATGTCGAATGGAAGAAGATGACATGGAGGTCGGTCGACATCTCTCTTGGGCCTGGAGGAGAAGTTCGGTTTTTGACATGCGGTAACCTTTCTTTTAGTTATTGAATTTAGGGGCTCACAACATGTGAAGAATATGTCTTCACACCACAAGCTATCATAGGATACATTGCTAGAGGTGCTTCTGAGACCGCAATCAATTTCTTCGGCCCCCTCCTCCCTCCGCCCATTTCCCAGTTCCATCATTCGTCAGTGGTTTGTGGGAAGGACGGCTGTTGGCCGTGAACTGTAATTTATGTGGTTACATCGTCACGATCATTTCGTTAGGCGTATGCAAGTAGAAGAAATATGTTGGACCACTCACACTGGAACCTACTCTCTCGGACCTCCAACATTGCCTTCGCTGTAGCGGTGCCAGTGGAATGGCGAAACGCGCCGTTCTTCGTTGGATATTCTCCACCTCGTCTATTAATCGAACTAGGTAAGAGACCCAGACTGACGAGCAAGCGAACGTTTTGTGCAGCATTTCCTCAGCGAATGAATTACATTTCCTTAACGTTCTTCCAGGGAACCTCAAACTGTCTTGTATTATTTCTAAAATTTTATTTATGCGTTCATTCCACTTTAAATCGACACAGCCGGTTTCTCCTAGATATTTTGTCGTTGTTGCTCTTTATTATCAATAGTGTAATCGAACTACAATGCGTCTCGCCGCCTATTTACGCGTATTACGTTACATTTATTTGTGTTCATGCTCAAGTGACAGTCGATTCAACAATCTTCAATCATATGGAGACATTCTTGCTATTCTCTACAATGTTATGGCGTTGTAATCTTTCTACAGACGAAAAGCGACACATGTGTTTATCAGGAGTAAAACTGGTTGCCCTTTGAGACATTTATATGAAGCCAGTTCACAATTATTTGTATGTGAAGGGGTAGCTTACTTTGTACCTTGGTTAACAGGGCCCACCTTGAAACTTTGTCAGCTGAATTAAAGCCATATCTAAGTCAAAACAATGGTTCAAATGGTTCTGAGAACTATAGGACTTAAAATCTGAGGTCATCAGTCCCCTAGACTTAGAACTACTTAAACCTAACTAACCCTGAGAGGTTCTAGGCTCTTCAGTACGGAACCGCCCTGCTGATACGGTCGCAGGTTCGAATCCTGCCTCCGGCATGGATGTGTGTGCTGTTCTTAGGTTAGTTAGGTTTAAGCAGTACTAAGTCTATAGGACTGATGACCTCAGACGTTAAATCCCCTAGACTTAGAACTACTTAAACCTAACTAACCTAAGGACATCACACACATCCATGCCCGAGGCAGGATTCGAACCTGCGACTGTAGCAGCAGCGCGGTTCCGGAATGTCGAAGTCACCTTTCGTTAGATTGGTTGTAGTGAAACACAGATCAGACGTGCGTTGTGCTATCCGTCAGCCATGAGTGATGATCATGCAGAGGTGGCACCTCTTGGCCTTACGCAGAACTCTTTTCCAACTGGATTTGTCATATTGTGCGAAAATATGATGTGAAATGCGTTTGCCGACCACCATATAAGACTAGTGCCCTTTTAGGATGAATAAAGGATGATCTTGATTTACATAAGACGGGTGTCTATCGTATTCCTCGCAGTTGTCAGATCATCAGGACAAAGGAGGACCTGTGTGCTGAGCGTTACACACGTCCACAACGTCAGATAAAATGTGCTAATACAGAACGTTGCCTTAACACCAGTCGTCCAATGGAATATAACAGCACTGATATACTGGCATGCAGTTACAGCTATTGGGGTAATGTTATTAAGGAAACAGTCAAAATTAAATTAGCAAATGAACATATAAATAGAGAGGGAGGTATTTGCTTGAATTCTGCGTGGAATCCTGCTCTCTTCTTCATCAAAAAACAGAGGGTCAGAGTTAATGCTACATCAGACATTGGTTATTAACATTCACTATTGTTAGCTTGTAGGCGTTTGCCATAGAGAGAGAGAGAGAGAGAGAGAGAGAGAGAGAGAGAGAGAGAGAGACAGAAAGTGTAGCATCTTTCCCGTTGTACGAGGGTCATTCAGTAAGTAATTCCCCAAATTTAAAAAAAAAAGCCATTAATATACATAGACAATTGTCCTTGTTGGTGCTTCACATTTGATGTTTGTTCTGTGCGCCGGGGAACTTTCGAACCGTTCTGACAGATGGCAGAGCCGTAGTACAGCGTCAAAATGGCGTCTACATACTACTCATGTTACAAGCAGCGTGCTGTTGCTGAATTTTTGAGTGCAGAAAAGAAACTTTGGTGAACATCCATAATCTTTTGTGTTCAGTGTATGGCGATTCTGCAGTTGATAGGAGTACAGTTGGGCGATGGGTAAAGAAAGTTACTGCCGCAGGAAATGCAGAAACAGAGCTCTATGATCAGTCACGCTCCGGACTTCTTGTCATTGTCACTGCTCCAGACATGCTGAATCGTGCGGATGCTATCATTCATGCTGACCGGCACATCGCAACTCAGCAATTCGCTCTAAAGTTGTCGGTCAGCATTGGAAGTGCGTCTGCAATGATCGAGACTCCCGGATATTCAAAGAGGTGCTCACGATGGGTTCCACGAATGCTCATAGCGAACCACAAGATTCAAAGAATGGTCATTTCATCTGAATTGTTGGAGCTTGAAGATTCTCTACGGGGATCACACTTTGAAGGTGACGAGAGTGCCAGTCATGCAGAGAAAACATGTCTACGGCTATAGGACAAGAGCTTTTACCAGCAGGTAATACATGCTCTTCCACACAGTTGGCGTACGGTCATAGAACATGATGGAGACTACGTAGAAAAATAGGACATGACTAAGACATGTTAATGCTTATTGTCACCAACTTCTGACTCTTAACAATGAATATGTTCTGAGAAACAAATGTGGGGCATTACGTACTGAACGACCCTCCTAATGTTCATACCGAGGTTTTAAATTATCTTCTACACCACGTCATTGCTTCCTTTGTGCCTTGAAACGACTGATGCTAATATTAATTTTTTAGTTTATGATATCTTTTCATTAATAATGAATATACCATGTATACAACAAATTACTAAATTCCTATCCACGCAGCATTTCACTAAATTTTACGAGGAGGGAACCAAAAATAACCGGACTGAGAGGGCGTTGTCATTCGTAGAGGTAGTACAGACTTTTCTTGCTAGATGGGGTTGATACAGACTTTCACGAAACAACTGTGCAGACGGCGTCAGTGTACAGGTGAACGTGTGAGCGTAGTATTGTATTACTCTGACTGCTGGCGCGTTCTGGTTGCGAAGTCGTTCTGGAAACTTCAAAAGAACAAAGATTTTGTGTGAAATTTTGTTTCCCGCTAAAATAATCGGCAACAGAGACTCACCAAAAGCTTCAAGGCGTTTTCCAGGAGGATGGTAAGACCCGCACACAAGTTTTAGAGTGGTTTGGACGCTTTCAATGTGGTGAGATGAGCGCTAAAGACCAACCTCGTTCTGGACGCCCTGCAACATCGCAAAACAAGAAAAACATTGAAAAAATCCGCCAAAAAAAATCAACTCGGATCGTCGTTTCATGATCGAACAAATTTCAACAGAGACAGCTGTGAGTTGTAGCTCGTGGCAGCGGATGTTGGGTGAGGATTTGCACGTGAGACATGGCGCCGCTAAATTTTTTCCACGCCTTCTCGTACAAGAGCAAAAATCCATGCGTATGAATGTGTTCTTGAACGTGACAAGAGAGACTGAAGGTGATCCAGACTTTTTGAACAAAGTCATTTACAGGTTATGAGAGTTGGTGTTACAGGCATACCCCAGAAACCAAGCAATAGTGAAGCTAGTTTAAGACTCCCAACTTTCCTAGACTAAAAAAAGCAAATCAAGTGAGGTCGACTGTGAAGACCATAATCATTGTCTTTACTGATGTTCGTCGACATGTGCTAGGGAATTTGAACCTCCTAGTCTGTCGTTCTCCACCCTCTGTATTCGTCACACCTAGCCCCATGCAACTTTTTTCTACTGCCGAGAATGAAAAAAACGCTAAAAGGGAAGAGTTATGATGATGTGGATGTGTTACAAACAACTTCACAAAGGGCACGGACAATATCAAAGTTGAGGGGTTGCAGAAATGATTCAAACACCCGGAAAAAAGACTTGACAAGCGCATCGCATCTAGTGGAGAGTACCTTGAAATCGACTGAAGGAATTTTGTAAAAAGGTTCATGAATAGATTTTTTATAACAACAATCCGTTTTTTTGGGTCCTCCGTCTTATTATTCACTCCGAAATTTAAAATTTGCTTATGATAATAGTGTAAATAATTCATGCTGAAATATATTATTTAAAGAAAGGTTCATATTTACTATACCTGTAAACTATATGCTCTTCAGATTCTCACCCCGTTAAAAATTATTTCTTACTCTTTGACATAGCTTACTTGAGAGCCCTCATTCTCCTCTTTCAAGCAAACCTTTTACTTTCTCTAAAAATTTAAAATGTTAAAAGTTATAAGTATTGAAAATCTTTGTTGTAATTCTTTCCAAAATCCAGTGTTACAATTTTGTGGCACTGATTTTTCTGCTTGGAAAAGGTGTATATTTTTTCTGAAACAGTAGTTTATTAATTTTTCTAGTGTAATATCCACGACACTATGTTCTACCCACAAGATGTTAAAATGAACTAACTGTACAAACTTCAACAAATATTGTCGATACTACGTATAAAAAAGACTGTATCGTGTAAAAATGACGATAATTATTTCATTATTTCTGTAATAATTTAACTTCTATGTGAATTAAAACTATTATCAGAGAACTACATTCATGAACAACGACAGTTATAATTTCATTTTGTTATCTGTGATTTTGTGGTTCAGTTGTTCTTCCTGTGCTAACGGATGAACTGTTCGGACGTGAGACGTGTGAGGTCTGTAAAGAGAAAACCTGTAACTACATATTGTTAATTATTATTTGAAAAAATAGAGTCGCTATTGTCTAGACGTGGATTTGTATTTATTTCAGTTGTAATCCAATCTAATTAATGTTTTTAGGTGTTAATTTTCAGCTCCACGATTAGGAGCGCAGCCATTAGCGCTAGTAACTTACAGCGGAGTTTACTAGTAGCTGGTATAAAAATATGTCGGTATTTATCATTGAAAATGATTTTAAATTCTAAAGAATAGAGATAGAAGGCTTACAGAGTTTTTCTCAATATATTACCTAGGTAACATAAATCGAGAATAACAATAGACAAATTGACTATCGTCTGTCTGCCACCATCTTAGCAAAAATATCTCCGCGGCAGTTTAGAATCGAGAATTTTAACAAACATAAATGTTGTTAGAAATAAATGAATGGAAATAAATATGCATCGGTGGTCCCGAATCTACTTTAAAAGACAGAATTCAACTTAGATTGAATCTTTAAAAACAGTGTTCACAGCACGCTACGTAGTATCAATTTCTTATTTGCTGACGTATGAAGTTTAATTATTTCGGACGATTTACATGACATATTTTGATAGGAGACATACGTCAGTGTTGTGCGCGAGTATTATTTGGTAACTAAATGTTCACTTTGCTAGAGAAAATTGCATCCATCTTAAGTAACAGTTGTGTAAAATCTGATAAATGATATGTAATTTAGTCCCACTCACACGACTTTACAGACAACATTTCTACACAGCGTCAAGTGGAGATTTCTTAAACGGTGCGACAAATATTAGCCGGGATAATCATTTTTGAGATCAAACGAATTGTTACCCTGACAATAGGTAACTGGTTTTATATTTTTTGAGCTACCTGAAATATCATTTATAAGTAATTAAAGTCACGAAATACTATAAACCGGTTTCGCCACACTAGTTAGAATAGTTCACTATAAAGAAAATTATTTTCGAACTTTGGCAATCCCGCGCACATTACAACCACTTTCCCATGCAGTGGTACCTATTATTTTACCATTTTCTAATTACACAACTCTTCCTTAAAAGTACTTTATTGCTATTTTATTTTTTATTTTTCTATCTTCTGTCTCAATATCCAAAACATAGCACCGATGTATTTTATCGTTTCGTAATTTCTGCCACACGCACGGCTATAAATAGGTGTCGCGCACAAGGGCGCAGTCAGTCGATGGTTGGTTGGTACATAGTGATGACACGTCAGTCAGTCAAACTTCTATGTTAATTCTGCGTGAACATTTTGTCAAACCACCTATAGGGCGTCTAACGTATTGGTCTGTGTTGTGCTCGAGGTGGTCCCACTGATTATCGATTGGGTTTAAATACGTGGAGTTTGGTGCTCTTCGAACCACCGATCTACACTGCAAGCTGTGTTACACGTTGCATTGTCTTGCTGGTAGATGCCATTCTGCCGAGGAAAAACAAGCAGCATTTAGTGGTGGCACGAAGGATAGACGCATACTTGTGTTGATCCATGGTGCCTTCCAGAATGACGAGATCACCAAAGGAATGCCACGAAAACTTTCTCTAGACCATAACGCTCCTTCCTCCGCCCTGGACCGTTCCGATGATTGTTTCAGGGTGTTTGCCTTCAGACATTTCAAGTTTGATGAAGCGTAAAACGTGTTTCATCTGAAAAAGCCACCTGTCGCCACTCAGTGGACGCCCAGTTGCGCTACTGGCGTTCAAATTTCTGCTTTCTTCGCTACAGAACAGCGGTCAGAACGGTGCATGAACCAGGTGCGAGCTGCGGAAGCCAACACGCGGCAACGTTCGCTGAACGATCATTGAGGAGACACTGCTGTCCGTCTCTGCCTCGTGATGACTGGGTGTTGCGTGATGTCCTTAGGTTAGGTAGGTTTAAGTAGTTCTAAGTTCTAGGGGACTGATGACCATAGATGTTAAGTCCCATAGTGCTCAGGGCCATTTGAACCATTTGAACTGCTGTCCGTTGGTTCATCTGGACGGTCAGTTGTTTAACTGTTGCACATCTACTCGCCCGTACACATCACCGCAGCAGTCTTTCAACCCTGTCATCTATAGCCAGTGATACACCACAGTGGTTCCACCAGCGGTTGTGAATAGCGCCATTGTGTCACGCACGGTATACTTTAACTACGGTGGCAAGCGAACATTTTACAAACTTAGCCGTTTCGGAAAAGCCTCCACACGCGGCCCAAAAGCAAACGGTCATGTCCTTCTAGACGTCAGATAAATCGCTCCGTTTCCGCGTTACGACAACGACTGCAGTGTTTCCTGTGCCCCCCCCCCCCCCCACCCCCCCTCTCCTCTTCATCGCCACACCAACAAGCTTTACATGCTCTTCACTACTAGTGCTGTCACCTGCCATCTGCGAATGGTTATTGGATGTTGACATCGAACATACGGGGTGGCCACATCAGTGTGACTGGACTGTATACGTATACTGCTCTGGAAAACTTAAGGGCGCGATTAATAAATTAACATATCATATTAACTAATCAGTGGAAGCCAATGCAAGTGCGGGAGCATGTTGCCAGTTGTCTCCCAGTCTCGCACAGATGGTGGACGTCACACTGTGTGAGGGCAGCGTGACTACAGTGCCAAACGTGACTGGGTCCGCAACACGAGGCAGCGGAAGGAACGCGAGAAGACAGTGTCAATCAGCGAGCAGTTACGTACACTGCCATGGTCATCTGTCTGTATCAGAACATGGACCGGGCACGACCTCTGGGAGACTCACACGGAGAAGAATAATCGGGAAACTGGAAGAAGGCCGGCGGGTGTCGCCGAGCGGTTCAAGGCGCCTGAGTCTGCAACCGCGCGACCGCTACGGTCGCAGGTTCGAATCCTGCCTCGGGCATGGATGTGTGTGATGTCCTTAGATTAGTTAGATTTAAGTAGTTCTAAGTCTAGGGGACTGATGACCTCAGATGTTATTTCCCATAGTGGGCAGGGCCATTTTTGAACTGGAACAAGGACGAACTTTGACAAGTGCAGCCCTGGAACTTTGTATTGCTCACAGCGTTGTTTCGCATGCGTGTGGAGGGTTCCGAACCACAGGCACTGCTGGGCGAAGGACGGGAGGTGGACCACCAGGGTCAACTACAGCCGCAAATGACATTGCTCTACAGGCGAGAAGTGTCCGCCCCGATAGCTGAATCGTCAGCGTGCCGGACTGCCCTCCCAAGAGGCCCGGGTTCGATTCCCGGCTGGATCGGGGATTTTCTCCGCTAAGGGACTGGGTGTTATGCTGTCTTCATCATCTTTTCATCCCCATCCGGCCCGCAGGTCGCCCAATGTGGCGTCGAATGTAATAAGACCTGCACCAAGGCGGCCGGTTGCTTCAAATGGTTCAAATGGCTCTGAGCACTATGCGACTTAACTTCTGAGGTCATCAGTCGCCTAGAACTTAGAACTAATTAAACCCAAGTAACCTAAGGACATCACACACGTCCATGCCCGAGGCACGATTCGAACCGCCGGCCAGAGTGGCCGAGCGGTTCTAGGCGCTACAGTCTGGAACCGCGCGAGCGCTACGGTCGCAGGTTCGAATCCTGCCTCGGGCATGGATGTGTGTGACGTCCTTAGGTTAGTTAGGTTTAAGTAGTTCTAAGTTCTAGGGGACTGATGACCACAGCAGTTAAGTCCCATAGTGCTCAGAGCCATTTGAACCATTTGGTTCGAACCTGCGACCGCAGCGGTCGCTCGGCTCCAGACTGTAGCGCCTAGAACCGCATGGCCACTCCGGCCGAAGGCGGCCGGCCGTGCCCCGTAAGGGGCCTCTCGACCAGTGACGCCAAACGCTCATTTCCATTTTTTCCCTCTGGCAAGAAGTGACCCACGTCAGTGGGTGTAATTGTAGCCATATTTAACAGGACTTCAAGGCACAGAATCTCACGCTCCACTGTGCCACTGCCACTGCATGGCGATAGTCTCTTTGCCCGACGACCAGTACGCTGTATTCATTTGACACCGGCACATCGGCGGTACCGGCTGCGACGGTGGCAAAAGCATAGCCTCTGGATCAACGAGGAGTGTGTGCTCTTTTCCGATGAGAGCAGAGCCTGATAAGGTGAGAGGTTGGGAACACGTAAGGCACCCAGGAACATAAGCGAACATGATCGTTTTGGTAATCCAGGTTCTATGATGTGGGTCGGCTTAATTTTGCCAGGGCACACTGACCTCCAAATCTTTGAACACGGTTCACACACCGGCCAACGTTATTGTGGTTCTCTATTCCTTTCGCAAGTACATCTTTTGGGAGTGGATTTGTCACTGACTTCATTTTTATGGACGACAATTCGCGACCACATCGCACAGCGCAGGTCGAGGAACTCATGGAACGAGAGAAAATTCGGCGAATGGAATGGCCTGCTCGTTCCCTCGACTTAAATCCCACCGAGCACGGGTGGGATGCGGTGGGAGTTGTATTACAGAACGTCCACATACGCCAACGATTGTCCACCAGTTGTCAAGTGCATAGGTGGGGAAATGGGACGCCCTGCCACACAATAAGACCTCATCAACCTTGCGCCAAGCGTGGGCGCACGATGCAGAACATGTATTGCTGTCCGTGGTGATTACACACCCTATTAAGATCTGTGTTCCGCCTTTAATGTACAAGGGACCATCATAAATAGCAGCGAATTCAATCTATTTATTGTTTTTGAGTACGTCACTTCCGTTCGCCTCACTGCGCACTTCTTTCAGTTACCTTCTCTACTATAGTGTAACAGCTCTATGTAGGGTTCAAGTTTCATCGAGATATGTCACGCAGTGACACACCATGTGAATGTTACTTTCGACTTTAAGTTTTGCACACCACTGTACTCTCCTATCCCCCTCGTATACTATGAAGTAAAATCTCCGTCTACAATATACGTACCAGTAATTTCCGAGGTTAAAATACTAGAACAAATAGAGGACGGTGCTAACGCTGGAAAATACTGTGACTGCCTCGTGTGCGGAAAACGTATTGTGGATTACTTACAACACGGAGCAACAGGTTACTTAGTTATCTTACTTTTGGCTCCTGTTACAGCCTCCAGTCATTATTTATATGGAAGTACGTCTCCACATAAAAATTGTTGTTACAGATTCTAGTGTACTTAGAATGGCTGAGTGTTTACTGTTCACATTGCAAAACTTTATAAGTTCGTTTTCTTTGAGAGATTTGACGATCAGCTGGTGCATCATAGCTCTAAAAATCACACGTCCCGGGTCCGAGGTTGATCCTCATTAGCCATGAACTGGGTACTTCGCCAACACCGATGTAGCAATTTAAAAAAAAATCATTGATTTAACAGTTACTCTTTTCTGTGTCATCACTGTACTTTGACAATGAGTCATTATTAGCTCTGAGCACTATGGGACTTAACATCTGACGTCATCAGTCCCATAGAACATAGAACTACTTAAACCTAACTAACCTAGGGACATCACACAAATCCATGCCCAAGGCAGGATTCGAACCTGCTACCTTAGCAGCATCGCCAGTCCGGACTGAAGCGCCTAGAAACGCTCGGACACAACGGCTGGCTTTGAGTCATTAATACATGTATTAAGAATAACGAGTTAACACAAAATATAACTGTAGATGGCTTAGTCCGTGATCTACTATACGAAATGGATAAAATTACAGCGTAAATAACGCTCTAATGTTCAAAAACTTGTATTTATGAAACATAATCATTTGATAATACCAGTTTTATGTGTTGCAAGTACAATAAGTAAATTTCTCAACGATAGCCCCATGCGTTGCAGCTGCAACTTACTTACTACTAGCAACCGCCAAAGCCTTACAAAAAAAGGAAAACGTGTCCAATTAGCACTTAATCGCGAACAGTAAGAGCGAAGAACTTCTATGGAAATTTATATACGAGCAAGAGTAAGTTTCTAGTAAAACCTGACAGCAATACATACTTGTCTTAACGTGTAACGTTAAACTGCCAGTCCCGTATTTTTTGCACTGACGTCGTGGTAACAAATTGCAGACGCCAACATTCTCGTGTGGCGAATCAGAAATTACTTTTTGATCAACTTCATTATAGTGTTACAAGAACCAGTACTATAAGGACAATTACCATGGGAACGCCTAAGTTATTAGCTACATAAATCTAGAATAACGAGCTGTAAGTTACATCGTTAGATCGTGTCCAAGGCTGTCTACTGTGAGTACGGCATCTAATACTAAAGAACACCAGCATAACAGTTCTTCCTCCACACAGTTTTATCTCAACCTCACACCCTTAAAAAAGAGTTATTCGAATCACTCTTTATGACAAATCAAATGGATGATGGGGAACGAAAACTGTAAGCCAGAAACAGCAACATAAACAACACTGCGGATGAGCCAAAACAGCACGAAATTCGTCTTGTGCAGGCAAAACAGCTAACATGACGGAAAGTGATATCTGGCAATCCCCAAAGAAGTGTTATAGGATATCTGCTGATCTTAATCTGTATGATTCAGGAGACAATATAAGCAGCCTTCTTAGACTGTTTGTCGATGAGGCGATGAGGCTATAATTTACCGTACAGTTAGGTTATCAGAAGATCAAAACCATTAGGAAAATGGTTTAGACAAGATACCTGTATTGTGTGAAAAGTAGCCACTGACTCTAAATAATGAAAAGTTTGAGGTCATTCACGTGAGTACTAAAAGGAGTCTGTTAAATTTCAGTTACACAACAAATCACACAACTCTAAAGGCTGCCAATTCAATTAAATGCCTAGGAATAACAATTACGTGTATCTTAAACTGGAACTATCACGTAGATAACGTTGTGGGCAGGGCGAACCAAAGACTCGGTTTGTTGACAGATCACTTAATAGATTCAAGAAAACCACGAAAGACACTACTACGTATGTCCGTCCTCTGCTGGAGGACATCGAAAAAATCCAAAGAATGGCAGCTCGTTTTGTACTGCCGCAAAATAGAGGAAGAGTGTTTCGAATATGAATATGCGAATTGAGGTGGCAGTCATTAAAACAAAGGCATTTTACTTGGGGTAAGATCTTTTCAAAGATTTCTGTCTCTAGCTTTCTCCTCCGAGTGCGAAACATTTATTTTGTTGACGCCCACCTTCATAGGAGAAATAATCATCATAATAAAATAATAGCAATCGGAGATCGGACGGAAAGGTTTAATATTTCATTTCTCCCTACTGTTCGAGAGTGGAATGAAAGAAAAATAGCTTGAAGGTGGTTCACTGAACCCTCTACCAGGCGGTCAAGTGTGAGTTACAGAATAGTATCATAGATGAGATGCAGATGTAGAAGAAGGAAAACGTCCAGGGCTTTTAACGAAAGACATTTGCATGCACAAAGGCGTTTATTTGATACAGTCCTTTTTCAGATGAATGCTCTTTGTGCAATGTTTTTATAGCACCTAAAGTGCTATTCTGAAACGGTCGCAGAACACCCATTTACGGCTGTCATGACAGCTAAGGACTTGAAGAAAGGGAAACGTACGTTTATTGCTGTTGTAGACGTAGAAAAAGCTTTTATGACGTTGTCTGGAACATAGTCTTCGAAATTCTGTAGGTAGCGGGATAAAATACTGGGAGACGAAGGCTATCCACAACTTGTAAAGAAACCGAACTGCAGTTATGAGTGGAAGGGCCTGAAAGGAAGTCGCTAGGTAAGAAGGGAATGGGACAGGGTTGTAGCATATCATCGACGTTACGGAGTCTGTACACTGAGCAAGCTGTGAATTAAACTAAGGAGGTCTTTCGAAAGGGAATTAATGGTCCGGAAGAATAAACAAAAACTTTTGGATTATTTCTTCCGTTTCCCGTCTTTCCTTAGCTGCCTTTAAATTCATGGAGATATGTTCCGTCTTTGCAAATGAATGAATGGCAGTTTGTTTTTCGCCATATGCGTTTCGCTTCTTTTATTTATGAAGCACAGTTATATACCAGTTACGAGTTATTATGTTACGTTTTTTCATGGTAATCTCTAGTTTTTCCGCCCAGGAACAACGACCGCAGCACAACAACCATCATTTGGTGTTACGATTTTCAATGTTGCTAGTCCATATGTGTGGTCCTGGAAAAATGTTTACTTGGTCCCCATACTCCAGATGGCTGATTCCCGGAGTTTTCACCTACATTTATTACATTTGACTTGCGCTTTTCGTTATTTATTGAAAATGTTTGTGTTTACAGAATGTCAATATCTTGCGTCTTTTTTTGTGTTGTGTGTTGTTTGACATTTGTTTAGTGTTTACTTGTGTGTGTGTTGTGTGTGTGTGTGTGTCTGTGTGTGTGTTTATGTATGTGTGTGTGTTTTGATATGTATGAATATGTTATTCTTTGTGTGAGTGGATTTTTCCGTGGGTTTTTCCAAATTTATATATATATATATATATATATATATGTGTGTGTGTGTGTGTGTGTGAGAGAGAGGGGGGGGGTCAGGGAGGAATGGAGGGAGAGAAGGGTTTAATTAATTATTTATTCTTATGTCTAATATGACGGGTTATAGCTTTGTTGATCTGGTCATTAAATTGCTTTCTTTTTCATTGCAAGGGCTCTCCCTATATGAAAATTTTTCTGTAATGTCAGGAGCTTTATGTTGTAATTGTTCACCCTAACAATTTTCGCGTCCTGTTCTAATTGGATGGTTCATGTCAGTGTTTTATCAGATGTTCAGCTAAAGTAGAGTGGCTATTTGTTTAGTTACAGCTTCTTATATAACGGAAGCGGAACGAGTATGGCAAAAAATTAACTATTTTTCATTTACGTATAACGACGGAACATACCTGCATACTGATGACGTAATTCTGTCACAGACGGGAAAGGAATTGGAAAAGCATTTGACCGAAATGGGTAGTGCCTTGAAAAGAAAACATGGATACTGAAATCCAGTAGAATGAAATCATACGATGGTGAGTGAGTTAGATTAGGTAATGAAATACTGAAAGTGTTAGATTAGCTGTGTTATTTGGGCCGCGAAATAAGCAACGATGGCTGAAATAGAGGGGATATTAAGTACAGACTGTCAATAGAAAGAAAAATAATTTCTGAAAAAAGAGAAATTTGTTAACATTCAAAACAAAGGCCCTTCGATTCATTTAATTACAGTCTGGTTGCTGTACAAGTTGTGAACAACAATCCGCAACCTGTATTCGATCTTTACTATGGTCTACCTTCAGAATTAAAAAAAGAGTGCATTCAGTCAACATCGTTAAAAGCTTTTCTCTAAATCTACAAATGTCATAAACATAGGTTTATCTTTCCTCAAACTATCTTCTAAGATAAGACGTGGAGCATGTGTTGCCTCACGCGTTCCTACATTTCTCCTCACTATTTTGCAATTACGATTATTGTAAGGAAAGCTCGGCAACTTAGCACATGTCAGCGCTTGACTTCTTAGGAACTGGAATTGATACCATATACCAGTTTCTAGATTTATAACTGCATCTATACTCTACAGGTCACTCGACGGTGTGTGGCGGAGGGTACATTTGGTATCACTAACTGATGCCCCTTTCCCCGTTCAATTTGCAAATGGCGCGTAGGGAGAACGGTTGTCAGTAAATCTCCGTAATAGCTCCAATTTCACGAATTTTCTAGTCGTGGTTATTTCGCGAGACATTTGGGAGAGGTTCAAATGGCTCTGAGCACTACGCGACTTAACTTCTGAGGTCATCAGTCGCCTAGAACTTAGAACTAATTAAACGTAACTAACCTAAGGACATCACACACATCCATGCCCGAGGCAGGATTCGAACCTGCGACCGTAGCGGTCGCTCGGTTACAGACTGTAGGGCGTAGAACCGCACGGCCACTCCGGCCGGCATTTGGGAGAGGAAGTAGTATAATACCTACTCTTCCAAGAACGTACTCTCTCGGAATTTCAGTGATGAACAACGCTTTTCTTGTAACGTCTGCCACCGGAGTTTCTTGAGTACTTCAGTAATGCTCTCGCGCCGACTAAACCATCCCTGACGAAACGCGCCCGTCGTCATCACACAATGTGTCTCTTTGCTATTAATCCAACCTGGGAAGGATCCCAGACTGATAACCAGTACTCAGGAATCCATCAAACGAGCGCCTTGTAAGCCACTTCCATCGTAGATGAGTTACATTTCTTCAGGTTTCTTCTTACGGATCTGTCTGCAATCTGCTGTTTCTGCTACTTGTTTTATGTGGTCATTCCAGTTACGCTCGTTGCGGATGGCTACTCCTAGACATTGTACGGTGTTTATTGTTTCCAGAAATTTGTCACCAGTAGTGTAGTTGTACAGTAATAGATCTCTTCGCCTAATTATGGGCAGTATGTCACATTTACACTGAAAAGCCAAAGGAACTGGTACACCTGCCTAATGTGGTGTAGGGCCCTCGCGAATATGCAGAAGTGCCACAACTCGACGTGGCATGCACTCGACTAATGTCTAAAGTAGCGCTGGAGGGAATTGACACCATGAATCTTGCAGGGCTGTCCATAAATCCGGAACAATACGAGGGGCTAGAGACCTCTTCTGAACAGTACGTTGCTAAGAATCCCAGGTACGTCGGCCGCTGTGGCCGAGCGGTTCTAGGCGCTTCAGTCTGGAAGCGCGCTGCTGCTACGGTCGCAGGTTCGAATCCTGCCTCGGGCATGGATGTGTGTGGTGTCTTTAGGTTAGTTAGGTTTAAGTAGTTCTAAGTCTAGGGAACTGATGACCTCAGATGCTAAGTCCCATAGTGCTTACAAGGGAACCTCCCCATCTCACCCCCCTCAGATTTAGTTATAAGTTGGCACAGTGGATAGGCCTTGAAAAACTGAACACAGATCAATCGAGAAAACAGGAAGAAGTTGTATGGAACTATCAAAAAAATAAGCATAATATACAAACTGAGTAGTCCATTTGTAAGATAAGTAACATCAAGGACAATAACATTTCAGGAGCGCCGTGGTCCCGTGGTTAGCGTGAGCAGCTGCGGAACCAGAGGTCCTGGGTTCAAGTCTTCCCTCGAGTGAAAAATTTAATTTTTTATTTTCAGACAATTATTATCTGTCCGTCACTTTTTTGGGAGTGATTATCACATCCACAAGAAAACCTAAATCGGGCAATGTAGAAGAATCTTTTTACCCATTCGCCAAGTGTACAAGTTAGGTGGGTCGACAACATATTCCTGTCATGTGACGCACATGCCGTCACCAGTGTCGTATAGAATATATCAGACGTGTTTTCCTGTGGAGGAATTGGTTGACCTATGACCCTGCGATCAAATGTTTTCGGTTCCCATTGGAGAGGCACGTCCTTTCGTCTACTAACCGCACAGTTTTGCGATGCGTTCACAAAACAGACACTAAACTTATTACAGTGAACAGAGACGTCAATGAACGAACGGACAGATCATAACTTTGCGAAAATAAAGAAAGTAAATTATTCACACGAGAGAAGAATTGAACCGAGGACCTCTCGTTTCGCAGCTACTCACGCTAACCACGGGACCACGGGGCTCCTGAATGCAAATTGTCCTTGATGTTTCCTATCTTGCGCATGGACTACTCAGTTTGTCTATTTTGCTTATTTTTTTCATAGTTCTGCACAACTTCTTCCTGTTTTCTCGATTAATCTGTGTTCAGTTTTTCAAGGCCTGTCCACTGTGCCAACTTATAACTATATCTGAGGGGGGTACGATGGGGAGGTTCCCTTGTTAGAGCCATTTGAGCCATCCCAGGTATGCTCAATAATTTTCATGTCTGGGGAGGCTGGTGGTCAGCGGAAGTGCGTAAACTCAGAAGAGTGTTCCTGGAGCTACTCAGTAGCAATTCTAGGCTTGTGGGGTGCCCCATTGTCCTACTGGAATTGTCCAAGTCAGTCGGAATGCACAATGGACATGAATGGACGCAGGTAATCAGACAGGATGCTTGCGTACGTGTCACCTTTCAGAGTCGTATCTAGACGTATCAGGGGTACTATATCACTCTAACTGAATACGCCCCACACCACTACAGAGCCTTCCCAGCTTGAGCAGTCCCCTGCCGACATGCAGGGTCCATGGAATCATGATGATGTCTCAATACCCGTACACTTCCATCCACTCGATACAATCGAAACGAGTCCTGTCCGACCAGGCAACATGTTTTCAGTCATCAACAGTCCAATGTCGGTGTTGACGGATCCAGGCGAGGCGTAATGCTTGATCTCATGCAGTCGATCAATGGTACACGAGTGGTCCTTCGGCTCCGAAAGCCCATATCGGTGATGTTTCATTGAATGGTTCGCACGTTGAAACTTGTTGATGGTCCAGCATTGAAATCTGCAGCAATTTGCGGGAGGGTTGTACGTCTGTCAATTGAACGTTTCTCTTCAATCGTCGTTGGTTCGTTCTTGCAGGATCTTTTTCCGGCTTCAGCGATGTCGGATATTTGATGTTATACAGAATTCTTGATATTCACGGTATACTTGTGAATTGGTCGTACGGGAAAATCTCCACTTCATCGCTACCTCGGAGATGCTGTGTCCCATCGCTCGTGCGCCGACTGTAACACCACATTCAAGCTCACTTAAGTCTTGATAACCTGCCATTGTAGCAGCAGTAACCGATCTAACAACTGCGCCAGACCCTTGTTGTCTTATATAGGGGTTGCCGATCCCAGCGCCGTATTCTGCATGTTTACATGTCTCTGTATTTGAATCCCAGATTCTTTGGCGTTTCAGTATATTTATGTTAAGGGTCAACTGCCAGCCCCTGCACCATCAATTAACTCTCTGCAGGTCCTCCTGCAGTTGCTACTCCGTTATAGGCAGCTGTATCATTTGCAAGCAGCCTCATGGGGCTTTCGACGTTATCCACCAAATCATTAATTTGTACTGTAAGCAGTAACGGTCCTTAACTGAGAGCTGCAAAAATGATGAATTGCTCACTAACTGAAGCGCCACTGGCTAAAAAACCAACACAGTTACAGTTTAGCAGCGGTCCTGTCACACTTCCTTGGGGATCCTGATGTTAACTGCACACCTGTCGCTTTTGTTCTGTTAGGAGTGACGTGTTGAGTTCTATCTTTAAAGAAGAATTGAATCCAGCCACAAATCTGATTGGATACTCGCTGAGCTTATATGTCTTTCGCTGAAGTCGAGGAAGACAGCATCAATCTGAGCGCCGTTGTGTGCAGCGCTATGGATCTCATGGAAGAATGAAGCAAGCTGAGTTTCGCAATATCTTTGTTTGTGGAATCCTTGTTGATTTTTATAACAGAGATTTTCGTTCTCCAAAATCCTCATGATACGTGAGAATAAAGCACACCTCATAATTCTAAAACAGATTGACGCCAACGATGTAGGATGTTCTGTAACCCGTCTTGCGGGGGGGGGGGGGGGGGGGCGGGTGACCTCATGCTTTTTTTAGTCGCCAGATATGCTTCATCGCTCCAGCGACCTACGATTAACTATTAACTGCTTTAGAAGGAGAACAAGTTCTTTCACATAATCACTGTAGGAACTTGCCGGTATCTCATCCGGGTCTTTCCACTACCAAGCGATTGTATTTGCTTTTCCATTCTGCGATCACTTATCTCAGTATCCGTCGTTCCGGCGTTCGTGCTGTGATCGAAAAGAGGAATCGTACTACAGTCTTCCACGGTGAAACAGTTTCGGATGACTGAAATCAGTATTTCAGCCTTCTCTCTGTCACTTTCAGTTTCAGTCCAATTATGGTTACTGAGTGACTGAATAGATGATTTCGAACCTCTTACTGATTTTACGTAAGATCAATATCTCTTAGGGCCTTTAGTCGGATAGGTTGACAAAATTTTACTTGCAATGACATTGAACGGTTAACACATTGCTCTCCAGTCCGCCGGCACGGTAGCTCAGCGTGTTCGCTCAGAGAGCTGGTTGGCCTCTGTAATGAAAACTGAGTGGAAGGATCAACCACCGAACTTAAACAGGATGTCTTGCGACGTCCGCAACGACCAAACACAACGATCAATAACGAACAAAATAAAAAAAAATTAAAAAAATGGTCAGCGTGACGGACTGCCGTCATAAAGGGCCCGGGTTCGATTCCTGGCTGGGTCGGGGATTTTCTCCGCTCAGGGACTGGGTGTTGTGTTGTCTTCATCATCATTTCATCCCCATCTGGCGCGCAGGTCGCCCAATGTGGCGTCGAATGTAATAAGACCTGCACCTTTGCGGCAGGACCTGCCCCGTAAGGGGCCTCCCGGCCAATGACGCCAAACGCTCGTTTCCATTTCCACATTACTCTCCTTACATTTAGTTTTGCTTTGCTCACCTTTTGCTTGTCAGCGAGATTTTGACTTCTCCTTGTTTACATAGGTGAGACCTACACAGTACCGAGCACAGCCCAGTACCGGACAGAACGTGTTTCTCAAAACCTCTGATAGATAACAAGCAGATGCACTTTTGTACGTGAAGCTCTTTGTCATTGAAGGTCACAGTACGGTTCTCATCAGTTTCGCGCCAGTGTTCTCAGAGCAGTGAGTGGGAGATGTGTTTGTACTCGAACGGCGGCTTCACGTTGTGAGGTTTCCCGCTGTATTAAACGAGAGTGGGTGAGTAAAATGTGTTCAGCTATTTTTTATGGTAACACGACTTTCATTGTCAGTAGATAGAGGAAACTGAATTTCGGTTTAAAACGCTAATTCACGATGGTTAATTTGCGTTCTTCCTTCACCTCATCTACTCGTTACGGGACAGACATAACTCGCTCAGTACCGGACACCTAAACTACAGTATTAGTACGAGTGTAGAGAGCAATAATACTATTTTTCCCTTTCCAGGGACATTCCACGCCGTGGATAGAGAGAAAGCGGGCTTTCGTCCGAGGATAATATGAAGACACCTACTGAGCGAGTTCTGCATGGCGAAATGGAAATAAAAGAGGCTTAGAATTATTTTTCTGTGCCAAAAAGAACTTTGGCAGATAGAATAAAGCTTTTAAAAAGTGGTAGATATGTTGAAATGAAGCCCCAGACTGATCCTTTCAAGCAACCATTTTCAGAAGAATTAGAATAAAGCTGAATTGAGCATTTGGTAGATCTAGATAACAGATGATGCCAATGGATAAAAAAACAATTTTTAAGATTTGTATTTGAAATGGCTGAGCATCTTAATATTCCGTACCAGTTCAATAAACCGAAGGTAATCGTTCAGTGTGAGTTGAGCAGACATGCAGAATGCCTCACAGATTTATGAGCGAAACGTACCGTCAAATCAGTGAGTTTGAAAGAAGGCGCATTACTGGCATGAGAGAATGTGATGGATCCATCCGGAAAATTGCCTCTCCTGGGGGACGAAGTGTTTGAGCAGTGCAACAGGTGTGTGCAGAATGGTCGACGGCAGGTTACACAACACAACAAGATGGGTCAGGTCGTACCATCCAGATAAACTTCCCGAGAAGATCGATACCTCACCCGAATGACGTTGCAGGACAGATCTGCATCCTCCTCGGCTTTGCCGCAACAGTGAATCAGTACAACTCATCGTACACTGTCAGGGATACAGTCCGTCGCCGTTTATTACGGCATGGGATACGTGCATGTCGACCGTTCTCTGCCTACCTTTGACGAGTATGCAGAAACATGTTCGATGGCAGTGCTGGCTGGAACGACGTTACTGAGGAAAGCAATACCATCAGATAAAGGTTTCGAACGAATCGAGGTCGTTTGTTTGAAAATGATGGCCGCATTTTGGTGCGCCGGAGACGTGGGGAACGGCTCACAGAGACTGCAGTCACACAAGACAAACAGTGCCAACTCGGCCTTATGGTGTGGGGTGCTGTTGGGTACAACCACAAGTCACAGTTGGTGTGTGTCCAGGACACATTAACCAACGTGACCTACCTGAACGACATCCTGCGACTCGTAGCCATACCCTTGATGCACAACATCACAGATGCCATTTTTCAGGAAGACAATTCATAACCACATGTTGCTGCATCAAAACATGCTTTCTTGGTGTCACAGGATGTCAACCGTTCGTCCTGGCCCACCAGATCACCAGACTAGTCGTCAATCGAAAATGTGTGGCATATGGTGAAACGACGGGTGTAGCGCTGTGACCCTATGCCAACCACCATCGATAAACTTTGGAACCATCTGAGTGCAGTGTTGATAGATATAACACAGGACGCCATATGCCTTATATGTGTCGATGCCATGACGCATGGAACAAGCTACCACGCCCCCTGGCGGATGGATCCTGTGCCTTCTAGGCAACAGGACACATGCTGAATTCGGGTCACTGAAATGCTAATCATTTCTGCAGAAAGTACTAATGTACTTGTCTTAAGAAAATGAACGTCCTATCGTCCTGTCTCTAGTCGTCCAAGGTGTTCTGTTTTTTCTGAACACGGTGGCCGTGCGGTTCTAGGCGCTTCAGCCCGGAACCACGGGACTGCTGCGGTCGCAGGTTCGAATCCTGCCTCGGGCATGGATGTGTGTGATGTCCTTAGGTTAGTTAGGTTTAAGTAGTTCTAAGTTCTAGTGGACTGATGACCTCAGATGCTAAGTCCCATAGTGCTCAGAGCTATTTGACCCATTTTTTTTATAATTTCGTGCGAGCAATAATTTTGGTAAGTAGCATGAAAAACCATGAAGTGCCATTCACACATTGTAGTAACAACGGGAGACAGAACGTGATGGAGTTGCGGCACTGCCATTGGTACGATCGGCTTCGAACTTCTGCTTTCCAGGTATTGACTGGATTATGATGCCTGATGTAATAGCGCTGCGTTAAGTGCTAACCTTTCTACACGAGGAAGTTAATATCTTGCCCAATTAAAGTGGAGGCATCTGCGGTTATTTTTCTGAACGTGAGTTTATTTGGAAGAACGAAAATGGCTGAAGAGCTAAAAAAAAGATGGAACGATGTGAACAAAGTGGATAGATCACAGCAAAATCATTTTCCGTTTTGTTAAAGATGTTTGTTGCTCATGTGAACCCAACAAAAAATGGCTCTGAGCACTATGCGACTTAACTTCTGAGGTCATCAGTCGCCTAGAACTTAGAACTAATTAAATCTAACTAACCTAAGGACAGCACACACATCCATGCCCGAGGCAGGATTCGAACCTGCGACCGTAACGGTCGCTCGGCTCCAGACTGTAGCGCCTAGAACCGCACGGCCACCCGGCCGGCGAACCCAACAAAGGAAAGTACTGCCCTTATAATATTAGATGGCCACAGCTCACACAAGGAAAACACGTGATTTTGTACACAAGAACCAACAATGTGCATATGATAAGCATACCTCGTCATACTACACACAAACTTCAGCCACTAGGCTGTGTGATAATGAGGCCCTTCAAAGTGGCTTAGAATGAAGCCTGTGCCAGATGGATGAACCACTATCGCACTCTTAAAATAACTCAAAGGGACGTTGCTGGTTTGGTTGGAACTGGTTTCAAGGAGCAGCTTTCTGCTCATCTGAGGAAAGTCCAACAGTCCTTTCTAAACTGATGGTTTTTAGTGCCGTCGGACTGAATGCTGCTTCAGAGGGATTAGGGTCTATAATTGCAACTCCGTTTGCGTCTGAACCAGTGCTACCATGCTCTGCATATGTCACCTTGCCGTGCATTGCGTCAACAGGTCTCTCCATGGTAGATTCTGCTCCTGCTTCGCCATCAATAACTTCTGGGTATTTCAGTGGACGTCGAAACAGCATTTCTTTGTTATCCTAAACAGTCACGGGCAAAGTTTCTCCGGTGTCAAAGAAAGTGAGAAAGGAAATTGTCAGTACGAAGACGAGAAGTGAAAAAGTAAAATATTAATTCACAGCCCCTATAAAGACATGCTGTGGAAGAAATTAAAAGAATCTGAAGAGAAGGCTGCAAATGAAACGTTAAGAAAAGAGAAGAAGATGCAAAAGTAGGCTCAGAAGAGCGATCACAAAACGCAACAAAAGAAGAGAAAATAAATCGAAAACTCCACTTTAGGAAAAATGTTTCACAGCACAGAAGTTCTCAAATTGACACTAATGAAGAAGACAGCACTACAGAATCTATTATTTACAGGGAATCAACAAA
Organism: Schistocerca americana; assembly: GCF_021461395.2. Taxonomy (NCBI): domain Eukaryota; kingdom Metazoa; phylum Arthropoda; class Insecta; order Orthoptera; family Acrididae; genus Schistocerca; species Schistocerca americana. The sequence goes on from NC_060120.1 coordinate 296,471,277, forward strand.
TGAAGATTGGGTTCAGTGGTCATTATGCAACGGGTGGATACTTGCGGCTTGTAGGGAACTAGAAAAACTCATTAACTGTAAGTGTCACAACTCCCATGCATAAACATTACCTGTTTATCTTTTTTACGTTGCGTTTGTTTAGACTGAATTATAAATTAATCAAAAGTATTATGTGCTAGCCAAAAAATCAATAATTACATTTGTAATTTTTTGTAAGGCGTCCGATACTGGGCAATGGTTTTTCACCCTGGTCATTTCTGAACAATTTTTATTTGTTTATTAGCTGCACTAAAGTATTGTGTTTTGAAAAATTACTGCTTTTCTGTAATGCATAACCATTTGAAAGTCCTTATATTCTTGCTAAGCAAAAATATTTTCATCTCATTCTTAATAGTCGTTGCAACAGCTGTAGTCTTTGATGCTATCGCATCTTGATCACTGATGCCCTATTCTATGTTAACAGTTTTGAAAACTTCATGTTGTTTGTTGTTTGGATGTCTAAGATGTTACCCTCACAAGCTGGTACTCTATCTGTCTAGTGAAAGTTATTTTCTGACAAACATGTCACATAAATCCCCGGCACCATTTTGATTCCATGATTACCATTCTACAGCTGGCAAATTGACGTCTCCACCTATTACAACTGCATGATAAAGATACTTGTTCACGAAATGCGAGCAGTCTATAAAAGCATCTAATTACTATAGTTCACCCTCTGATACTTAACGCAACCTAGATTATTTCATATTCGGAATCCGTATTAAGTTCACTGGATATTATCGAATTATTTACTGCAATAAATACGCTGCCACAATTGGCGTCTAACGTATCCTATATGCTCTCATCTTTATTTAGGTATTCGTTGCTCTCCACTTCCAATTTCAGCAAATGAAGGTCGAATAAATTTTTCTTAAAAGTGATCGTGCTATCTTTCCTTATGAATAAGCGTTTTATGCAAGACAATGTACAAAAAAGTAGAAACGAAACTGTCAGGAAAAGGAGACGAACAAAAACTTTCAGATGGTTGCGTTTCAGAAGGTGTTTGTCTATGATGCAAACCATCCCTTTAATGGCAAGCATAAATGGAGGTTCAGGGGACGACCGACAAGTTTCTGTTCGAAGGCCGTACAGTGCAGAATCGGTATGCTAATCAAACAAAATTGCCGTGACCATTGCGGCGACCACCCCACAGACACCACCTGGCTGAAGATATCCGTTTGGTAAAACACCATGTCCTGCTGCGTGTAGAAGTCCATAACAGCCTGCTGCACATCCATGTCTGATAAGAATCGTCAACCCTCCAACGGCCTTTTTAGAGGACAAGAGTCATATTGGCCGTATGAGGAGATATCAGGACCACAGGACCACAGTGTCTCCCACTTGAGTTGGTAAAACTTCTGCGTTATGACATTTGCAATATGGGGACATGGATTAGCCTATCATAAAGCATCAGCGCCACTCTTCGTGCACCATTCCACAATGGTGGTTTTCACAGACCTGCTGCTCCATACACATTCTTCGTTCTCCGTTGGATGTCTACTGGTGTTTGTCTTTTGGCAACCAAGGAATGAACAACAGCACATTGGTCCTCGTTGGAAGAATTTAGTAATAACATCGCCATAGTCCACGTTTCTGCATTTACTGCACGCATCTAGGAAAGACATGAATCCCATACCGATCCCTTGGCTATATGTCAGTGCTTATCAGAGTAGCGCTATATTGAACATACGCCCTCAGGTGGAAATTGTTCGATTGCCCCTTATGCAGTTCTGCACTGAATTGAAAAAACACATGAGGCTATTCTTAATGTAGGCATAACGATCAGTTTATTCTTGTATTCATTAAAAGAAACATTGTTTGCAATAAAATTAAGGTAAAGTCTATCTAGAGCTCACTTTGTATCACATAGTTGTTGAATGAAACTATGCATTTGGGGTAATGGCATTCACACATAAATTATCGTTGTCCACTATCCATCTTTGTCCACTAACTACCATTCTCCACCCTGTAAAGGGCTCGTCATCGCTACTGAATGTCATTGTCCACTGAATATCATTGCCCACTGAACATCATTATCCACTGATCAATATTTTACACTGACCATCATTCTCTCCACTGGGCATCAGGGGAATGGTGACCACCAACTTTTGGGGACAAGATGATACAGTTTTTTGGGCAAGCTGATAGAGTTTTGGGGGCAAATTGACACAGTTTTGAAGAAATTTGTTATAGTTTTTCTGTAACATGAAGGGCAAGTGTGGTGACCTCTTCAATTTTTTAAACAGTTACATGTTCTTTTTTTTTCATGGTTCCTTGTTCCATTTTTCTTATCAGTGACCTGTTGCATCTATTATTTTAATGGCTGCTTGTTGCAATTTTTCTTTTAGCAGTTATCAATTCCATTGTCTTTTTTAATGATAAGCCATTCCATTTATTGTTTTAATGGTCACCTGTTGTATTTTTCTTTTAATTGTGACTCATTCCAGTTTTTTCTTTTTAACAGTGACCAGTTTTATTTTTTAAAATTATAACACATTTCTGTTTTGTAAAGAGTGGCCCTTTCTTTTTCTTTAAATGGAGGCTCATTCCATTTCTTTAAGGTGTGATCTGTTATTTTAACTGGTGACCCATTCTGTTTCTTTGAATGGCGGTCCATTCCAATTTTTGAATGGTGAATCACTTTGTTTCTTTAAACAGTGACCCTATCCGTTTCGTTAAACAGTGGCCTATTCCAAGAGGCAAATATCTTTGAACTTGACACAGTTTTAATAGATCACATTAATACTAAACTGATTAAATTCAGAGGTATGTATCTGCACGCAAATATCTATAACTTTCACAGAAATAATGCAGAACTTCCACCTTGGTTCTTATTCAAGGCAAGGTAACTTTTTAATGTATATCTTTGAACTTGATGCCATTTTTACACAATTGAGTGTCTCATTTTAATATTTCACTGATATTGGCTGGAAAGAGGAGGGAAGGAATGGCATGGGGTACAATCCATAACTGGGCTAGTTCCACAACGTAGATTTTTTAAAGTTTATCATATTTATTTCTTGTATCTGTATTCTGACTGGCTGCTCATTTTAATACTACAATCTGACTGTCTGCAGGAGTGCAGGAGGGGAGAGGGGAAGGGAGAGTCATGATTACATAATGTGGTCGAGGTCAAGGTCAAGGTCAAGGCCAAGGCCAAGGTCAAAGACCAAAGGTCACTTCCCTACCCTGGAAAGTAAGAAACACAAAGGCCAAAGTTCAAAGTACATTTTTGGTTCAAAATCCTCATTACCATCCTAGTCGCTCATCATTTTCTTTAAAAACCGGGGATTAATGCCAGATGGATCTGTGTCCTCATGCACTGCTGCCATGGCTTGTCAAAGATGTTGTCACACTGAGTGTAACTTCCAATGTGCACTGGAGCATACAATGTACATAAGCAAGTTGAGGCCTTGTATGCACATTGTATGTTCTTCTTGTGACAGAGTAGTGACTCCTGAGGTCATTGGTCCCTAAGGCTACACCCTACTGAATATAACTTAAACTAACTTACGCTATGGGCAACACACACATCCATGACCGAGGGAGGACTCGAACCTCCGATGGGGGCAGTCGCACGGACCGTGACAAGACGCCCCAGACCATGCGGCTATCCCGCGCGGCTCGGTATCTGGCCATAAATTTGTTGGCTAGAGTCCTTTCGAGCTTGAATATTCCCTACTACGGCATCGAGTCCACGAAATGGAACAGTATGCACATTTGAGAATGGCAGCACATGGAGATAATACATCATTATAAGTGTATCCACACTGCAGTAGTAGAACAGCAAAATCCACAGTAATTACATTATTCAGACCTTTGTCATGAGCAGTCTCCTTCTGCACTTTTTTAATCTATTAATGGAAACTCCACATTTGTAGTCTGATGACAGATAAAGGAAGAACTTTCAATAACACACGAACGTCTATTTTAGAAAATATGATTCCATAAGTACTACATATGTCAACATGTATTACTTCAACAAGGTTTTCAGCTTTCGGCAAATAATACTTCGTGTATGACTCTTGTGAATCTTCTGGTCATGTTCTGTTATGCAGAATTGTTTCATCAGTGGCTGTGTTTCTCTAGCCTTCAGATTCATTAGCCTTCAAGCAAAGTTTTAGAGAAACATGACCATGTTTGGTGGTTGAACAGAGTCATCTACGTATTTTAAAGTCATCTTACTTCTGTTTTAGCCGTAATAACTGGGGTACTTCACATGTTAGTGATATTTACCCATTGCTCATAAAACGAACCAGTTGCCATAATACTCGAACAGCTGTTGTTTTGATTTTGTTCGGCATAATGAAAGTGGTTCGTTAAAATTGCAGTTTTCAAGACTTTCGTTCTTTCGCGAATACTTAATCGGGAGTCTGTTACAAAGACAACTGGAGCGTATGGATGTAGATTGCTTAACGTATTACGGTCTTTGACTATTCGAGTGAAGACATGTCTGATAGGTCTATACTTCGGAACGGTAGGCACGAGCCAATCACAGGTCTGTGCGGGTTGTGTCGCGAGCCCCATTGAACGGTGGACAGTTCTCAGGCTACGAACTACGAGAAGTATGGTGAGATAGCAGAAAGCATTTTCCAGATTAGCGCAGTTCTGTCTGCAACGTTTCAGATCTTTAAATGCGCTTTCACTTATGTCGAATTTAAATGGCATTGTTGAACGAGGTAGATCATGATCCGTGCTAGTGGTACAGAATAGGTATTTACTCTTTCTTCCGTACGGTAGGCGTATTTCCTACATCACATTTTCGTTAGTTTAAATGTGTTCGTGATTCATTAAGGTATCTAGGGTATTCTTTGTTCCGTTTCTTATATGTCGTGGAATGGTATACCACATGGAGCATTAGAGATTCAGTGTAATCTTTTGTTCATTAGTGATTCTGAGTTGAGTCTTAACGAGCATAACTTTAACTAAGCATCTATATTTTATTTCCATTAAGGAGTCAAAATCATTTTTCCAATCAGTTCTTAATTCGGGCTCAAACTTTACTCTGAATTCAACTTTCAGTAAGAATATTAGTCAACGTGAAGCGTTACGGCAGTCAACAGAGGCTTTCAGAACTGCAATTAGAAGACACAGTTTTCAATTTTTTGAATGCCTTACAACTCAGAAGGTAAGCGGTTCTGTCGAGGCTCCAAGACTGACTTCTGCTTATCACACCATGTTTGGCTTACGTGACGGACAAACTCGGATTAGTGAAGCATTATGACAATGGTTCAAGAAAAGGCTCAGTGTGTGGAATGGTTTATTCAGACAAAACTGGACAGCCATAATACAGGAATACTATGCAGAATGGAAGGATTGATGTGAAGCATTGTACTGGGCGACCTGAAAGAAGTAAAACCGACACGGTACAGATGTCGTTCGTTTTTCAACGTTCACCGTGGAAGTTTGTTTCGAGGAAGTCAAAGGAACTGCAAATGCATACGGCAACCGTGCACCAGGTCCTTCAGGGACGTATACAGATGCAACTGCTACACGCACTGAAACCAGACGACAAGCCACAGCGCTGCAGACGTTCTTCGCCGTTTAGAGGAGGATGGAAATCTTCTAACCAACCCGTTTTTTGACGAAGCAACATTCCACATGTGTGGTAAGGTAAACAAACCGAATGTTGACTTCCGGGGCACAATCAATCTGCATACTGTGACGGAACATTTACGTGACAGCCCGAACCTGAAAATGTGGTGTCGTTTGATGGTTGATGGCAATGTGGAACGGTAACAGATAACTCTAACAATTACCTTGATATATTGTAAATGTTTGCGGTGCCACGACTGGCTGACCACCAAGAAAAAAAAATGGGTCTAAGCACTATGGGACTTAACATCTGCCAGCCGGAGTGGCCGAGCGGTTCTAAGCGCTACAGTCTGGAACCGCGTGACCGCTACGGTCGCAGGTTCGAATCCTGCCTTGGGCATGGTTGTGTGTGATGTCTTTAGGTTTAAGTAGTTCTAAGTTCTAGGGGACTGATGACCTCAGAAGTTAAGTCCCATAGTGGTCAGAGCCCTTTGAACCATTTGAACTTAACATCTGAGGTCATCAGTCCCCTAGACTTAGAACTACTTAAACGTAACTAACCTAAGGACATCACACACATCCATGCCCGAGGCAGGATTCGAACCTGCGACCGTCATAGCCGCGCAGTTTCGGACTGAAGCGCCTAGAACCGCTCGGCCACAACGGCCGGCCTGACCGCCAAGACAAACTCATTTCTCTACAAGATGGGCTCAGAGGTGATGGCTGGATTGGCAGGAATGATCCAGTTCCCTGCTCTCCCAGGTCGTCTGACAGTACACCGATGGACTTCCTTCAATGGGGCTATGCCAAGGACAGAGTCTACCAAAAGCCTGTCAGTTACATCAGTGACTAAAAGAACTGAATCGTTGCTGCCGTTGCCCCAACTGATGTGGATACGTTGCGCCGTGTGTGGACGGAGTCTTAACGCACATTGGGTTTGTGCGTGCCACCAACTGTGCACATGTTCAAAATGATCGAACAGCATAAAAACTTTGTGAGGTAGTGTGTAGCATAAGCCATAGATGATGTGAATATCTTAATTAATTAAAATCCCGTAAGACATTAAATTTGCGCCATACCTTTTGAGTATATCAGATTTTTGTGTATATAAGTCTTTGGCTATCAGACTGAGGCATGCATCCTCACTGGCGCTTCGTTCCCCTACAAGGAAGATAAGCTGCTCTTCCTCCGAACCAGGTTCTGAAATTTCTAGCAGTAACTGTGATCTTAAATTTACTCAAATATTCATTTATGCTCTCATTTCCACCCTTGCCTTATGTAAGCGTCCCCACCTCTTGAATACGGCCGGCCGCTGTGGCCGAGCGGTTCTAGGCGCTGCAGTCCGGAACCGCGATGCTGCTACGGTCGCAGGTTCGAATCCTGCCTCGGGTATGGATGTGTGTGTTGTCCTTAGGTTTGTTAGGTTTAAGTAGTTCTAAGTCTAGGGGACTAATGACCTCAGATGTTAAGTCCTATAGTGCTTAGAGCCATTTCAACCATTTTTTTCTTGAATACGTTTTGAAACCGTCGTAAGATTACATGCAAAAAAAAAAAAAAAAGAGTAGCAGGCTTATAGGGGTGAGGGCCTGATTTAAATTTACGTATATGCCGACAGCCCAACATTAGAATACTAAGGTAGTTTTCTGCAGTAAGTACCAAGCCAGTTGTTTTCTCCCTTGCCTTGAATCTTTGTCAAAAGTCGAGCTAGTACTGCGATGTCAATGGTCCTGTTGTTTCCAGTGCCGATAATGTACACCATAAAGAGGAAGTAAATAAGACGTGGGTAAGAGTAGCAGAGCGTGACGAGAAAGAGGCGCTGCTGGTGTCCCCGCAGGTTCCGCACGGTCCGTCCCACGCTCGCACGGGCCGGCCAGGCGAGCAACTGGCACAAGGATGTCAGCTGGCGCCACGGTAGGCCGGGCCCTCCTCAGCTGCCGAGGCTGCGATAAGCGCTGACGAGCGGCGACGCTGGCGCCAGTACCGCCTGGTGTCGATCACCGGAGAAGCGGGCTGCCCGCGGCAGGATTAACAGTTGTCTGTGTGCGGCTGTGGCATGACACGGAAGAGCAGCAGCAGTCCACTAGGATCAGCTGGATACCAGCCACGAGCCTACAGCTGCAGACAGTCTCACAGGTGTCTGCGCGGATCAAGTTTGTAAGTACAGCTATCATCAGTTTACTGGACGGTCTGACCGACGCATAACGCTACTACGAGAGGGGGCTGAAAAGTAATGCCTCCGAATTTTTTATGCGGAAATTCTTACATCTTCTTAAATAAAACAAACGTTATTGACATTCCACATCTTTATTTTTCATGTTTCGTTAGAAGATTACGATTTGTATCGTGTAATATGGCAGTGTGTAACGTAACTATGTCGGTGGGTAGGAAATAGGGTGCTGTAATCGAGTCCCCAGTTCGAAGAGTTCGTCCATTCAGCATGACACTGACAGGCGACACACGAGCGCTGTGGCATCTGCGGGTAATGTGGAGTGCTGGAGGCAATTGATACCATGAATCTTGCAGGGCTGTCTATAAATCCGTAGAGTGCGAGGGAGTGGAGGTCTCTTCCGAACAGAACGTCGCAAAAGCATCCCAGATATGCTCAATAATGTTCATGTCTGGGGAGTTTGGTAACCAGCGGAAGTGTTTAAACACAGAGGAGTGTTGCTGGAACCACTCCGTAGCGATTCCGGACGTGTGGGGTGTCGCATTGTCTTGCTGGATTTGCTCAAGTCCGTCGGAATGCAAAACAGACTTGAATGGGTGCATGTGATCAGACAGGATGCTTACGTGTGTGTCACCTGTCAGAGTCGTATCTAGACGAATCAATGGTCCCATATCAATCCATCTGCAAAGAATCCACACCTTTACAGAGCCTCCATCAGCTTGAACAGTCCCCTATGACATGCAGGGTCCATGGGTTCATTACGGTCATCCGCTCGATACAATTTGAAACGAGACTCGTCCGAACGGGCAACATTTTTCCAGTCATCAACAGTCGAATGTCGATGTTGACGGGGCTAGGCAAGGTGTAAAGCTTTGTATCGTGCAATCATCAAGGGTACACGAGTGGGCCTAAGGGCACCGAAAGCCTATATCGATGATGTTTCGTTGCATGGTTCTCACGCCTACGCTTGTTGATGGCTCAGCACTGAAATCTGCAGCAATTTGTTACGTTGAACGATCCCCTTCAGTCGTCGTTGGTTCGTTTTTGCAGGATCTTTTTCCGGCCGCAGCGATGTCGCAGATTTGATGTTTTACAGGATCCCTGATATTCACAGTACACTCGCAGAAAGGTTGGACGGAAAACTCCCCACTTCATCGCTGCCCCGGAGATGCTGTGTCCCATCGCTCGTTACGTTACGTTGAACGATCCCTTTCAGTCGTCGTTGGTTCGTTTTTGCAGGATCTTTTCCCGGCCGCAGCGATGTCGCAGATTTGATGTTTTACAGGATCCCTGATATTCACAGTACACTCGCGAAAAGGTTGGACGGAAAACTCCCCACTTCATCGCTGCCTCGGAGATGCTGTGTCCCATCGCTCATCTGTCGACTGTAACACCGCGTTCAAACTCACACCTTGATAACCTGCCATTGCAGCAGCAGTAACGGATCTAACAACTGCGCCGGACACTTTTAAAATATACGCGTTGCCTACCGCAGGGCCGTATTGTGTCTACTTACATATCTCTGTATTTGAATACGCGTGCCTATACCAGTATCTTAGGCGCTTCAGTGTATATGACGTTTAGGCTCATATCAGAATACTCTTAATCATTTGCGGATAGCAGTAAACATGGTTGTGCACGTTCAAGACTGGCGATGGGACAAGATTATGTCCTCTAATTTGTCTCCGATATGATTTCCTCACAGAACAATATAAATACCACCTTCTCTGGGCTGGCTGCACTGCTGGAATTACTGTTCGAGAATGAACAGGATGAATCCAGTCGGAAATCTCCCATCTATGCTCTCTTGAGGACAATACTATCTCGGCAACCACATCAACACGATCACCTGTCGGAGACCTAAATAAACACCTTTTGGAGCTCGGACCGTTGCGAGACGTGACGTTCTGGGGATGTGGAACCAAGCCACTCTAGTGCTATGGCCAGATGCGCTGCACTTCTCATCGACGGCCCATGGCGCGAACCGAGCTATTGAGCTGGTACCACAGATTCTCGACTGGATTTAAATTCGGAGACTTTGGTGGCTAGGGAGTACTCTAAATTCATTCTCGTGATCTACGAACGATGCACGTGCACTGCGAGCTACTGACACTCTGCATTGTCCTGCCGTTAGATGCCGTTGTGCCGAGCATAAAAAACCTGCATGTATGAGTGGGCATGGTGCCTCAAGGACAGATGCATACTTGTGTTGATCCATAGTGCCTTCCATAATAACGAGATCACCAAGGAAATGGCACAAAAATGTTTCTCAGAACACAACGCTCCCTCCTCCAGCCTGGACCCTTATGACTACTGTTGCAGGGTGCTTAGATGTTTCCAAAGTGCTTCAATCAGAAATCTAGTGATTATGCTCTTCTGGACGTCAGATAGCAATACGACACCAACTGCATTGTTTTCCACGTCCCCCCTCTCCTCCACTGACATGTTTTATGTACCCTGCGCTGCTAGTACTGCCACCCGACATTTGTGACTGGTTGTTGCACGTTGACGTCGAACGTTGGTGATGGTCACCCTAACGTGAACGGACGGTGTAGTTAGTACATTTCACATCTTATTGTAGACTATGGGAATGTTCTTTAGCTCACAGATCATTCCAGCTTGAGCCGTTACATAAAAGTGAAATAACAACAGCTGGAACAGACGCATGTAAGCAGTAGTTATTCATACCTGAGTAGAACGGTGTGTGTGTGTGTGTGTGTGTTGGGACTTATGGGCGCTCTGAGTAGAGCGGGAAGAGAACTCAACATATGGTACAACAAAAAGTACCGTACCTTATTCTGACGATAACGTTAATACGTAATAAAGGTCTTGTATCCTGAATGAGCATACCTACAGTTGTGGTAAAACTGTTCCAGATGATGCTGCGAGTCACGGAAAAGGGTCAGCAAGCAGCAGCGACAGCGTGGAGTCCCCGGTCACATGGACAACCTAGTCTGCAACGCTTTGTGGCTCCACTGACAAAGCCGCCTGCGGTCTCACGTGGCAGCTGCAGAGCTGCAGTTTCGTCACACCGATGGCTGCGTAGTGACAACATTGCTACATCTGGGGTACCACTGATGTGAACCGAGCTGAATGAGAGGTTGCGTCAGGCAATTACTCCGTACGCCCTGCAAAACAATGATTTACGATGACGCTCTGTGAATCCCAGTCTCTTATGACATCGTATTTTGAGATACACTGCATCCTGGATGCTGTTGTTAAGTATTTTCCTAAACTGAGCACCAGTAAACTCTGACTTGTATTTCCACAAATAATGAACTATATCTCTTTCATTTTATGACTTTTCTGTCGTTATTAGTCGCCAAACTGGTTATTAGCAGGACGAGAAAAAATCGTTTTATTTTATAGCCAAATTCGTGACTTTTTTTGCCAATTTTGATGTTATTTTTTCGCTTTTCCGTGATATTTCTGTCCAGTTTCGGAGCTACTTTTTGTCTAATTTCGGTGCTATTTTTCGGCCAATTTCGGTTTTTCTGTCAAGTTCGGTGCTATTTTTGTCAATTTTGATGCTATATTTTGCCAGTTTCGCTGCTATTTTTGACGTCACGTCATCTACATCCAGGCCTACACCAATACTCCGCAAGCTACATTACTATGTTTGACAGAGGGCACTTCTTGTACCACTAACTGAGCCCTCCAATCCTGATCCACTCGCGAGTAGCGCGTGGGAAGAATTATCATCGGTAACCAATGTACTAGCTCTAATTTCACGAATTTTCTCGTCGTGGTTATTTTGCGAGACGTGTATGGGAGGAAGTAATATGCTGTCCGGCTCTTCCCGGAAAATATTCTTATGAAATTTCAATAGTAAGCCTTTCCGTGATACTCAATACTTCTCGTGTAGCGTCTGTAGAGTTCGTTGAGCATTCCTGACACTCTCTCGCGCCGACCAAACGATGCCGTGACGAAACGCGACTCTCTTCGTTGGATCCTATCTGTCATTCCTACCTGGTAAGGGCCCCAGATTGATAAATAATACTAAAAAATCGGCCGAACAAGTTCCTTGTAAGACACTTTTTTCGTAGATGAGTTACGTTTCCTTAAGGCTGTTCCCGTCAATCTATCTGGCATATGCCTTTGCTGTTATTTTCTTTATGTGCTCATGCCGCTTACGGTCGCTCTGGATTGTTACTCCCAGGCTGTTTATTACTTGGAAAACGAACTATAATTTTAAGACTGTACATTAACTTGAGCCTTGAGGAAAAAAGAAGGGAAAATACAGTTTCAGATTTATAACATTTTTTGTATGATAAAAGGACAAATCCCACGATATTTCGGTAACATCGCCGATTTTGCGTTATTTCTCAAAAACCGACAATTTCGCGTTACTTTTCACATTATCGTCTCCGCGAAATCTCCCTGTCCCTTATTATTTATAACTACTTAGTGTATAAATTCCGTGTCAGCGACTAAATAAAAGGCTGCTTGTTTGGTCGCCAGATACGTTCCGTATTTTTTATTTGCGTAACATTTTCATCGGTGGTTTCGTTTCGTATTTTAAACATGTTTTTAAAGCACACTGGTGAAGGCACGAAGTAAACGTGTAAAATATGCACGCAGATGTCAAGAATGGCAATGCCGGACTGTGTAGAGTAACCAAACACAGTTCTGCCGTACCACATATGTAGAAGGGACCACATCTACATCTACATCCACATGGACACTCCGCAGATCACAATTAAGTGCCTGGCAGAGGGTTCATCGAACCACCTTTTCAATAATTCTTTATTATTCCACTCTCGAACACGGAGCAGAAAAAAAAACGAACACCTATATCTCCCCGTAAGAGCTCTGATTCACTTTATTATGGCGATCGCTTTTCCCTATATAGGTCAACAAAGCATTTTGGCATTCGGAGGAGAAAGTTGATGATTGAAATCTCGCGAGAAGATTCCGCCTCAACGAAAAACGCCTTTATTTTAATGGTGTCCATCCCAAAACGTGTATCATGTCCGTGACACTCTCTCCTCTAATTCGCGATAGTACAAAATGTTATGCTTTTCTTTGAACTTTCTCGATGTACTCCGTTAACCTTTTCTCTTAAGGATCCCAGACAGTGCAGCAGTACTCCAAAAGGGGACGGACAGGCCTAGTGTAGGCAGTCTCTTTAGCAGATCAGTTACAGTGTCCTGTGAATAAAGCGCAGTCTTTGTTTTTCCCTTCCCACAACATTTTGTATGTTTTCTTTCCAATTCAAATTGTTCGTAATCGTCATTCCTAGATATTTAGTTGAATTTGCGGCCTTTAAATCAGACTGATTTACCGTGCAACCGAAGTTTAACTGATTCCTTCTGGCATTCATGTGGATGAACTCACAGTTTTCATTATTTAGGGTAAATTGCCCATTTTCGCACCATTCATATATCTTTTCTAAATCTTTTTGCAATTTGTTTTGATCTTCTGATGACTTTACTAGACGATAAACGACAGCATCAACTGCAAACAGCCTAAGACGGTTCCTCAGATTGTCTTCTAAATCGTTTATACAGATAAGGAATAGCAAAGGCCCTGTAACTATACCTTGGGGAACACCAGAAATCACTTCTCTTTTACTTGATGATTTTCCGTCAATAACTATGAGCAGTGACTTCTCTGGCAGAAAATCACGGATCTACACACATAACTGAGCACGCAATTTCACCACAAGCCGCTTGTATGGTACAGTGTTGAAAGTCTTTTGGATATCAAGAAACACAGAATCAGTTCTAAATTCCCTGTTAGTAGCACTCAAAACTTCGTGTGTGTAAAGAAATGGTTCAAATGGCTCTAAGCACTATGGGACTTAACATCTGAGTTCGTCAGTCCCCTAGACTTAAAACTACTTAAACCTAACTAACCTAAGGACATCACACACATCCATGCCCGAGACAGGATTCGAAGCTGCGACCGTAACAGCAGCGCTATTCCGGATTGAAGCGTCTAGAACCGCTCGGCCACGGCGGCCAGGGTGTGTAAAGAGCTAGTTGTGTTTCACAAGAACTATGTTTTCTAAATTCGTGTTGACTGTGTGTCAATAGACCACGCTCTTCGAGGTAATTCATAATCTTCGAACACAATATATGTCCCAACAACGTTAATGATATGGGTCAGTAATTTAGTGGATTACTCCTACTACCTTTCTTGAATATTGGTGTGACCTATGCAACTTTCCGGGCTTTGGGTACGGATCTTCTGTCGAGCGAGCGGTTGTATACGATTGTTAAGTATGGACCTATTCCATCAGCATACTCCGAAAGGAGCTTAACTGGTTTACAGTCTGTACCGGAAGACTTGCTTTTATTAAGTGATTTAATTTGCTTCATTACTCCGAGGATATCTGCTTCTAAGTTACTCGTGTTGTCAGTTGTTCTTGATTTGAATTCTGGAATATTTACTTCATCTTCTTTGGTGAAGGAAAAGCTTCGAAAATTAAACTAGCGGATACAACTAGCGACCAGACAGCATTTTACGTCTCACTAAATGCATTGTGTATATACTGCCGCATCATCTCATAAAATACTTAACCAAGTAAAATGCACCGTCGTTTCGACCGAGCTGCAGCGACCTTCTTCAGGCCAGTGTTTGCCTTATACTTTATAACCAAAACGCTTTTAATCAGGCTGACACCGGTCGCGGAAGCCTAAGCATCCTCTTACATCTAAATTTACTATAATATTTACTTATTTTGTCGTCTTCGTAGCCGAACGATTAGTGACACTGCCTTCGGTGTGGAAGGACCCGGGTTCGATCCCAATATCTCCTCGGATTTATCCAAGGCATGAAGGTCTGGTACATCGTCGTCGTGACATTTACCTACTAGCGATAACAGCCGGAGGGGTCGCCGACGTGCTGATAACGTATCCCACGACCGTGGATCGCTCCTCGTACTGTCATTAAGGCAACAGTCGACTTGTCGGAACAGATCTAACGCCTAAGTGGTGTTTACCTTTGCGTTTAGTCGGAAAAGCGGAATGGATTGATTAAGAAGATACTAATAACTTTCTCCTTTTGGAGACTTGCGTGGGTAGTTCAGTGGAGAAAACAGAGAAGGTTTGAAGATCGCCATCTGACCATTGCATCACTATGTTCAGGGTGTATCATAAGTAATGGCGTGAACGAATACAGTTGAATGTACACAATATTAGAAGCAAATAAGTCTCAGTAAACAAGGTCCTTAAACTTATAGCTCAAGAGTTATGAGCACTTCTCCGCATTCGTCTCTGTGAAACAAATCTCTCCTGTTATAAATGTGCTGGTAGCTTTTAACCCTTTATTTACTGGCAGGATTTGGGCATCACTGGACATTCTGCGCGGAATAATAAAAATCAAAAGCCCTTTAGACCTGTATGTTTATATGTGAACTGAGGTGAGTGATAATTTGTGCACAGTTACCTTTATACGTACTAATGTTAATTTGGATGAAACCTTAATATAGTGCCCTTGTAATATTTAATTATAACGAAAATGTGACAGACATAGCAGTCCCGTCAAGACCAGGGCAATGACTTTACAAGCTGGGGCTACATTGCCTTTTGAATACTTTGCTTTTATTTTTATAGCTTTTACTGCTCGCAGGGCTTCTGTAAATGAAAACTTAACCTTTCTGAGGAGAATATGGCATTTCATTTTATAAAAAACAATAGAAATAATGCACGATGTGTAAAACATTAGTGAACTTAGTAAAATTTTTTTTTGTTTCAGGCTTCGGCTACCTATTACACCAGAGGTCTTACCGATGAAGAAATTCATACTAAATTAGAAAATTTTTCAGATTATATTGACAAACATCTGAATGTCGTGATGACAGTGAACTTGTAATGATGTGTAGCACTCCACGACATAATAATGTAAAAACTCTTCAGCGTGCGCTAGTACTTCACAAAATATTACAGAATCTGAAATAACTACTGATGAGGAAGAGGGAGGATAATGAAGAAAATATTCGAAAGGTATCTCTTCAGCTATGTGCTAGTGCTTCACAGAATGTGGTTGAACAATCGTGCATTTCACTTTTTTTTAAGTATGCATTGTATCTAGAACCCAGACAGTTGGAACAAAGATTTAAGTGGGGCACTGACAGTTATACAGGAATATAATGAACACACGGGTAGCATGGATAAACCTGACATGGTGAGGTTTTCTTATGAAATAGACAGAAAGTAAGAAATATTCATACAGACTGTTTTGTGAAACGGTGCAAATGACCCTTGTGAATTCCTATATTCCATGCAGTGAAGCAAAAGGAAACTTCAACTGATTGATTTCAAACGTAGAATTACGCCTGTCCGACTCAAAATTGGAAACAAAATTTCCAAAAGACGTGGATGGCCCAAAAAGGATGAAAATTCTCCTCTTTCAACTCCAAGGAGAAGAAAGACAGCAATTACATTTTAAGAATACAGGATCTTAATGATCAAAATTTGTCGGTTCAAGGGGCAGATGTGAATTTTGCTCATGTACAAAGGTGGAATCCAGATCCCATTAAAGTGTTGAAGGCGAAATATTTTTTGTGTGTTAATGAAAAAAGAAATGCCTTTATAAGTATCACCTTGAAGCAATAATCCTAGGTGTATGATTCTTTTGGGACTTTTCAGTCCTTTAATGTACTTCGCCTGCATAATCCTATCGGGACTTACAGTTGCTCTGAATATTTTATGCGCTTTAATGATTTTGTATCATTTCTGAAATAAAGTAATTTGCTATTAATTCAGTAACAGTTAATCAAGTATATTGAAGTAAAAGTTTTGACCACTTTCGAGTCCATATTTACAGGGCTTTTCTTTCTTGTGCTGGTAGATACTACCTGTTCCGAAAATATGGAAAGCAAGCAGCTTACAGTAGAAGCGATTTGTTTCACAGTATCGAAGATGAAGCAGTGTTCACAGCTCTTAAGAAATGCGTTTTAGATTCCATGTTTACTGGGACTTTTTCCTTCTAGTATGGTGTACTTTCAACCATATGAATTTACTCCATGAACTGCGATACACCCTGTGTACTTGTTCAAATGGTTCAAATGGCTCTGAGCACTATGAGACTTAACATCTGAGGTCATCAGTCACCTAGAATTTAGAACTACTTAAACCTAACTAACCTAAGGACATCACACACATCCATGCCCGAGGCAGGATTCGAACCTGCGACCGTAGCGGTGGCGTGGTTCCAGACTGAAGCGCCTAGAACCGCTCGGCCACACTGGCCGGCTATATACTGGTGCCATTTAAAATCACCACACCAGGGAGGACAGAATATAACCGAATTTTATGTATTTTGTGTATGCAGTGTAGTGGGAAGAATACTATGCTCCTCTTCCTCTTCCTCCTCCTCCTCCTACTACTTCTACTCTTTCCCCATAGACTTTAAAGTCCAACGGTACCAGCAGACAGCCTTGTGATCCTCAGTCCATGGCGACACAGTATGCGGATTTAGAGGGGCGTAAGGTCACCACACCACTCTCCCAGTCGTTGTCAACTTTCCTGACCGAAGTCGCTACTGCTCAGTCAGGTAGCTACTCAATTAGCCTCACAAGGGTTGAGAGCTTCCCTCGTGCCAACAGCGTTTGGCAGACCCTGACGGTCACCCACTGAAGTGCTAGCTAAGCCCGACAGCGCTTGACTTCGTTGCTCGAACGGGAACCGGTGTTACCATAGCGGCAAGGCTCTTGGCAGCAGGAATAATTTATAAATAAATGCATAGGTGACGAGGCGGTATACAGTATGCGTCACCTCTGGTAGCAGCAATGGCTGTAAACCGGCTGGGAAATTGAGTCGAACTGAGCTACGATGACACATATGGGTACGTCGCTTCATGCTGATTCAACTTTATCAGTCGTAATGTCTAGCAAGTGGTGACATGTCAGTCTTTGGCAGCCCATGACTAGCTATTTTCAATAGGTGAGAGACTTGTAGAACGTGGTGCCCAAGGCAACAGTCGAATATCCCTGTATCTAAGTAGGCCAGGACACCAAATGAAACATGAAGTCTTGCGTTATCCTGCCGTAAGATAACGCCACAGAGAACTAGATCGTACGGCACAGTCACCGGCTTAACACGACAGAAATGAGATGGCTACTGTCAAAGTTACCAGGTATGCGAATCGAGGTGATGGTGCTGTGTACGCAGTAGCACCCCATACCATCATTCCAGATTCTGAACCCATACTAAAATGACGAAAGCAATGTGCCAGTATTCGTTTCCCTTGGAAACAGAACCGAGAATCGTCTACGAGGGTCACGAGGGTCACTCCAAAAGAAATGCGCACTATTTCTTTTTTAAATGCAACTTTTATTCTACATGTTTGAAAGTTTTACAGTGTGTAGATACATCCTTTAGGAACAATTTTTTCATTTCTATACATAATTTCCATCCCTTTCAACTGACTTGCGCCATCTTGGAATCAGAGCCTGTACACCCGCACGGTAAAATTCTGGACCAACCTGTTGGAGCTACTGTTTGGCAGCGTGCACAAGGGAGTCATCATCTTCAAACCTTGTTCCACGAAGATAGTCTTTCAGTTTCCCAAAGAGATCATAGTCACATGGATCCAGGTAAGGAATGTAAGGCGGGTGTTTCAGTGTTGTCCATCCTAGTTTTGTGATCGTTTCCATGGTTTTTTGACTGACATGTGGCCGTGCACTGTCGTGCAACAGCAAAACATCCTGCTTTTACCGATGTGGTCGGACACGACTCAGTCGAGCTTGAAGTTTCTTCAGTTTCGTCACATATGTATCAGAATTTAAGGTGGTTCCACTTGGCATGATGTCCATAAGCAAGAGTCCCTCGGAATCGAAAAACATCATAGCCATAACTTTTCCAGCAGAAGGTGTGGTTTTGAATGTTTTTTCTTTGGTGCATTTGCATCATGCCACTCCATTGATTGCCTCTTCGTCTCTGGTGAAAAATGATGGAGCCATGTTTCATCACCTGTCGCAATTCTGCCAAGAAATTCATCTCCACCATTCTCGTACTGTTCCAGAAGTTCGCTGCATACCGTTTTCCTCGTTTCTGTGTAAGCCACTGTCAACATCCTGGGAACGCACCTGGCACAAACCTTTTTTTAACGCCAACACTTTCAGTATTCTGCAAACACTTCCTTCCCCTATCCCAACGTAGCGTGGCAATTCGTTCACTGTGATGCGTCTGTCAGCAGTCACCAACTCGTTAACTCTCTGCACATTGTCTGGAGTGTGTGCAGTACGAGGCCTGCCGCTGCGAGGACAATCCTCAATATTGCCGTGCGCGCTTTCATCACGTAACCTGCTTGCCCACCGACTAACTGTACTGCGATCTACAGCAGCATCTCCATACACCTTTTTCAATCTCTAGTGGATGTTTCCCACTGTCTCGTTTTCACAGCACCGGAATTCTATGACAGCACGTGACTTCTGACGAACGTTAAGTGTAGCAGCCATCTTGAGGACATGCTGTGACGGCGCCACTCACGGTAACATGTTGAACTAAGTTTGAAAACAAGCGGGAAGGATGTATGTACATATTGTAAAACGTTCACACATGCAGAATGAAAACTGCATTTTTACAAAAGTAGTGTGCATTTCTTTTGGAGTGACCCTCGTATAAAGACGACGTGGTACCACTCAAGTGCTCAGTGTTGTCGTTGGGCGTACCACTGCCTGCACACCTGTCACTGCTGCCGCATTAAGGAAAGCCACTGCAGTGGTCACCTAGCTGACAGCCAGTAGTGCTCACTAAGTCATCGCAGTGACAGTGTGAATACCTGACTTTCTGGAAACGAACTTATTTGTAAGATAAGCGACATGACAGCACGAACCTCCGAGTAGTGCGAACAACACGCCCCTACTCGCGAGACCGAGCGAGGTGGCGCAGTGGTTAGCACACTGGACTCGGATTCGGGAGGACGACGGTTCAAACCCGCGTCAGGCCATCCTGATTTCGCTTTCCCGTGATTTCCCTAAATCGCTTCAGGCAAATGCCAGGATGGGCCCTTCGAAAGGGCGCGGCCGATTTCCTTCCCATTCCTTCCCTAATCTGACCGATGGCCTCGCTGTTTGGTCCCCTTCCCAGAATCAACCAATCAACCTACCCGCGGGCACTTGTCGCGTGGGGCCGTTGAGAAAATTTGTGGCATTTCGCGTGATCCTCCTGAACCCACCGATTCCCCGTTAAAATGGCAGTTTTGGCATATCGAGCGAGTATAGCGAGCAGCAATATAGTGGAACGATTAATCACATTATTGATACCTCTCGATCCTGCCGCTGTCAGATTCAGATACATGCTGGAACACATTTTTCCTTCTTACACGAGGCATAACACGACCTTCTGACAAACTATCAACATTCAGATGGTATTTCTAAATGAGAAATCCCTCGCACAATCTATCCTTGTGAGCAGAGTGTAGATGGAATTAGTCCTAATTACTTTGTGCGATTGCTCTGGAAAGTTAATCATTTGCATATTGTAAAGCATGCAGAACCTTCAAAAATGGTTCAAATGGCTCTGAGCACTACGGGACTTAACTTCTGAGGTCATCAGTCCCTTAGAACTTAGAACTACTTAAACCTAACTAACCTAAGGACATCACACACAACCACGCCCGAGGCAGGATTCGAACCTGCGAGCGTAGCGGTCGCGAGGTTCCAGACTGTAGCGCCTAGAACCGCTCGGCCACCCCGGCCGGTGCAGAACCTTCCATACCAGTCTTACGTTTGTTGCATACCGCCATGATGGTCCTGATGTTTTAATTGCTAGCAATGTACAATGACCTATGTTAACTACATAAAATTAAATCCAGTCAAGATGACATATTATGTGATGGGCATAGCACCTCGAGGTATAAAACATGAAACAGTAGCTAAGGCTGAGAAGAAACATGACGCTGTTCCACAGATTTTCATTTTTTGATTTTTACAGAAAGGAAAAGTAGCCGTGCTTTATAGATCCGGTTGCGATGAAGACGAATATCAAGGTTAAACTTGTGTCCTATCTCATGGTTACAAGTAAATGAGGTTTCCACGCTTCGCAGTCAATCTTATTGAGCGCAAAGGCATTGTGGCAAGTGTTCGTCTGCCTTAAGTGATTGAGTTGGAAGCTTCTAGTACAATTTGGCAACACTGCTCTACACCATGGCTCAGGTGGACATCATCCAGTCATGTGAGCATTGTCAAGTGTGGAAACCAGACTCGATTTTAACTGTCGTTTGACATAACTATGTGCGCCTGTGCTACTTTTGTTCACTTGTTACGGGAAGTGGTGTTGTGGCAGTTGGCAGTGAATGTAATGAGAGGTGTTACTGTGCGTGTGTGAGCTTTTACAAAAATGCCCTGCACCTGCTGGAACAAATCTGATAATTTGAAATGTTATTTGTGGTTTAGGAAGATGACCATCGACTAAATCGGTGAAACAGGTAGATGCCTTGTATGTGAAGTGTCGACTTGGGACTAAGATAAATCGTGGGCTCCACACGTGTGTTGCACCTCGTCTTCATCTACAATGAATGCTTGGATGCGTGGTAAAAACGTCTGAATGAAGTTCGGTGTGCCTGATATTTGATGAGAATCCACATATCATGCATGAGGATTTTTTTATGGTACCTGTCTTGGGGAAAGGAGTCAATACCGTGAGGAAGAGCAATATTCAGTACCGTGACGTCCCATCTGCCATTCGTCCTACGGCTCATGGCGAAGGATTGCCAGTTTCTGTTCCCCCACATGTATCACCATCAAGTCATAGCGATGCTACTGAACCGACACATACAGCTGAAAAACTGCAATTATCCGCCAGTGACACTGATCCTGCATTTGCACCAACATAGTCATCTGCAGAAACACACAAAATCACACCGTGTGAATTCAGTGATCTGATCAGTGATTTACATCTTCCAAAGCGATAAGGGAAACTCTCGACCTCACGAATGCAGCAGTGGAATCTCTTCGCTGACACAGTACGTGGGTCAGTTTTTCGGGGGCGTCAGAAAGAACTTGAGTATTGTGTAAGTACTGAAAGCGCGGTGACATCGACTGTTTGTTGGAAGACCAAACCATACAAGTGGAGACTCTTTACAGGCGGCTTAGAAACAAACCTTAAGGTAGTGCTGTTACACAATACTCATGAAAGGCCATCGACCCCAGTCGCATACGCTGCCTTAGCTAAAGAAAGCTACGCCATGTTGAAATTTATTGAAAATTGTGTTAATTACAACAAGCATAAATGGCTGGGATGTTGAGATTTGAAAGTCATCGCGATGCTGTTGTATTTGCAAGGGATTACACTAAGTATTACTGCTACCTGTCTGAGTGAGACAGTCACACAACAGGAAAACACCACACACTGAGGGAATGGGCTCTAGAGACAGCTCTGGTGTATGGGTCATAAAATATTGCCTAATAATCTCTAGTGAATCCGAAGAAAATTCCTCTCCCACCATTGCACATCAAGTTGGGACTCGTGACAGCATTTGTTAAGGCTGTGAACAGGAATTAAGCAGCATTTGAGTATTTGTGTAAGAGGTTTCCATGATTCAGCACAGAGAAGATCACAAAGGGTATATTCATTGGTACTCAGTTACGTCAGTCGTGAGGGCATACACTTTTTGAGTCTAGTCTAACACCTGACCAACTGCATGCATGGGATTATTTTCGCAACTTAACAACATTATTCTGATGAAGCAGGAGAGTCACAAATTACAGGGACGTTGTGGACGAAATCATTCATACATTCGAGGTCACTGGCTACAATATGATGCTGAAGATGAACTTCCTTTACTCCTTTACTCCGACTTCGATGTGTTCCTGGAGAGCTGTGGTGCATTCAGTGATGAGCAAGGGGAGCGGTTCCACCAGGACATATCTCTTACAGGACATCAGCAGACAGGATGGTGGACTGCTGACATGTTGGCTTATTTCCCTTGGATGCTTCAGAGAGATACCCCTGACGCAACCCACAGGAGGAAGGCAAAGAAACGTCACAAATAAACAAGGTAAGTTCAATTAATGTATCTAGCGTACTGATAATGGTAGCAGTATACGTGAAACGTAAAGTCTCAACCTACTTGTAGCCCTGAGCTAGGAGACAATTTTAATAGTAAATCACACCTT
Organism: Schistocerca americana; assembly: GCF_021461395.2. Classification (NCBI taxonomy): domain Eukaryota; kingdom Metazoa; phylum Arthropoda; class Insecta; order Orthoptera; family Acrididae; genus Schistocerca; species Schistocerca americana. The sequence continues at coordinate 296,494,085 of NC_060120.1, forward strand.
CATAGGTTGAGATCAAGAAGCAATCTCGTGTGAATAACGGAGCCTACTCAAAAGTGTAATGTGATGCGACAACTGCGTCTTGCCTCGGGTTAAATCCTAGGGTACAATTGAAGAACTTGCAGGCCACAACTTGTACGTTCTATGGAAAAGCGAGCGCAAATGGAGAACAGCCGTTCCAAGCGGCAAGGGGAACTTAAAGCAATGCGAATACGTCACACGTGAGCGGTTTTGCAATTCGAATCGAGTAACTGACTGGGGAAAACGAATATTGCGAATTTCTGATCTCTTGAGTAAAAACTAGACAGGTAATGAGAGAGGGGGAGAAAGAGAAAGACAGAGAGAGAGAGAGAGAAAGAGAACTGAGTGCTTTGAAATGAGAAACCAGAAGTCTGAAGCGAAACGCAATCACATGTAAGCAATTTAGTAGAAGAAACAAGGAAAATACTGTTTCACATGTTTCCAGCAACACAGACGAACGCAACCCACAAAACCAGATACGATGGCTTTGTTTGTACACTGAGGCAGTCGGGTAAGCTCCATATAACGCAGCTGCATGAAAACGGACTGCTGTGCGGAGCGAAATTTGTAAACATGAATATTTCGAACTGACTGACTTCAGTTGCTAGAGACTTGCACGAGAGAGAAATAATTGGGCCTCCATAAAGCTCAATGTTTGCATAAGACAGTAAGATAATTTTGTTCATGATGCAGAATAAATCAGTGGTTTTATTGTTTGCCTAAAGGGCAGCAGTTTTCCATTTATCACGAAAAGCATCTCGGCGTACGTAACTACGATAGTGTCTCTAACAATGCCACCCGACCACCCACAAAAGTCAGCTCTGCACCCAATGGAAACAGATCGGGCCTTTGGTTTCTGCACGCCTCCGTCATCAGTCTCTTATTGGACAGATTGATTATGGACCTACGATGCATAAGAACTTCATTCTGCTTCTATAAAACTGAGCTGCTACTACATCGTCCACTTCAAAGAATCGTTAAAGCCAAGACGAAAGGAAGTGACGTGGTTCAGTGCCAACAGAAATTCGTTTATTTTTGAAATTCGTCTGCTCTAAAGCTAGCAATCTACGTTTTTCGTAGCAGAAAGCTGTAAAACAAACAAAAAGGGAAAGCATCATTGACTGTTTACGAAGCATTCAGCCAAGGACTCTACATCTAACGCACCGTGGGACGAAAACTACTTGTTTGTGACTGCCGATGTTGTCGTGAATACGCCATGAAATTCGTCTAGACAATAACACACTCATTAACTAGGACTTACATGGATGAGCATAAACCTGTGTGGTGGTATTACGATACTGCCACAGAGACGTGTGTCCTTTGTAGACCATTGCCGACTGTCGTAACTTCCAGGAGGCATGGTCATTAAAACACCAGCGCAACACAGGTTCTGCTTTTGCTTCCCAACTTAAGCGATTAATTGGCAGTTAATGTTATGCGGACTGTTGAAATTTCCTGGTTGCGTAACACATCACTAAATTTTTATACGTTAGCGTTTTATACAATTTTCTGACGGAAGGTGCATTTATTTGATGTGAGTAAATGTTTCGAAACAAGAATCGCCACTACTTTGAGGCGCGTTTGAAGTAGTTTGGCCAATTTAGGAAAATGACAAGGAACCGATACACAATTTTAGTGGCATAGTGATCTGAGGATCTACTAGATAGCATTTTTGAGTAGTAATCAAAATGTTCTGGGTCATAGGTTCGAACCCGGCCACTGCTTAAATTTTGAATAAGGAACATCAGCAATGAAGGTCTTATACTTACGGTATAAAGAGTCACTCTCGTTCTGTCAACAGGCTTGTCAAAGAGAGCGGAGGAGTGGACAGTGTTTAATGGCACTCTCTTGCCACTGGTGTGGGAAACTGCCCCTATAAGAATGAAGAATCACGAATGACCAACAGCTTGAAGATGCAGAAGGCAATGACAGCCATTGCATTAAAGACACACAATGCGTATCGAGAGGACATGTGGCCTGTAACTGAAAAATATACCATGATGATCTCTCCATTGGCAAGATTCGGGATTAGGTCTCCGGAATGGGACTGTCAAAGGGGAGGTGCCCACTAGAAAAAGACTGAATAACCAATGGAAAATTAGCAGTCTACGAGTGGACGTGTGAAATGTCAGAAATCTGAACGTGATAGTAAAGCTAATAAAGAGAAATCCAAAGGAAAATTGAAATTTACAGCATTTGCCACACGAGGTTGCTATGAAATACCTGTCATTGTGTGAGCCCCGATATTCTCTAAGTTTCGAATGGCTATCCTATTTTCATCGAACGAGGTAATAAAGGCACTGATTTGGGTTAGGGAAAAGCGGAGTTTCAACAGCCGCCCTGCCATCTAGATTAAGATTTGTTGTTCTTTACCTAAGGTAATATGTCTACGACATCCTTTGGGAAACGTTGCTGCCGTTCTCCTGTCACCTTCTTTCACCAATATTATGATATCGTCCTCGACTATAAAAAATACGATCATCTACATTTCTTTCGAAGGAGAATTTTATTTGGAGATTAGATCTGATGAAGCATCTGGTGTGGAAAGTAATGTTCCATAGCTACACAGCTACAATGTTGCTCAAAAGTGGGTCACAACCCCGAAACTAGTAGCAAGAGTGAAAGGTGAATAAATAAAATAAAAACACTGTTACCGTGGCAAGTTTACCTCCGAAAAAAAAAAAACTAACAAAAATCTTCCTTCCTTTCCAGGCGCCGGTACTACCCTGAAGTTAGTCTTTCGGCGTTCACGAATTAGTTTATTTTTAGAATTAATAATGCGTGCAATTGTCCTTTACCGTTCTGTCAGTTGTTTTGTTTCTCATAGCTTGTTGAAAGACTTTGAACTTGATTGTACTTCGGTATGAATGTCATCTCTAATTTATTTCAGCAGTTTCTCTGCAGTCCACACATGGTTGAAACATAATACGTTTCCTTGGAAGTGAACTACCAATATTGTCGACAGACAGCTACACTAAACACGAAATGAGAATTAGCCAGTAGTTGAAGAATTGGTCTCAACATAGTTAATTCAGTATTTTCTCCGGTCTCCTACTCCTGCCTGAAAATAGCTGACGATTTTGATACCATATTAGATACTGAATAAAAATACGGAGACTGCGTGTTTTTCCCTAGATATGTAAATGTGTGTGAAGTTCATGAAAAAAGAATTTTGGAAATCAGCACTGATGGCAATGCGTTCTACTATGAATGAAACTATTTCTTTCAGATTAATTGCTTGAATATAACTAGCAATGAGTTAGGATATCGTTACAGACAATGATTAAATAAACCTTTCCTGTACATAGTGCTTATCATGCAGGCTATGGTGGCCTTGAAGCCTTCCCTGATGCAAACAATTTGGATTGGAAGACTTGGAGTATAGCGGAGAGTACAGGTCTACTAGCCAAGGTTCACTATGGTACATTGGTTCCAGACAAGCGTTTTAATTTATCTACAAGAAGAAAGAATAAGCTGAATGCAGGCGAGTATCTGTTTATATGGGCCAAAGTAGGCAATAAAATTGTAAAACAAAGATTACTATTTAAGTGAGACACAGAAATCAGGATGTTAGATTCGAACCAATGTAGTCCTCTGCAAGAAAGCAAACGATGTCATGTAGAGCTCTAACAAACCGTCAGTTACATTGACATCACAGGAAATGCTTGTATAGGGCATTCGTAGTTGACAAAAAACGAAATTCCTTCTGTAAATACAGGAGGTCGTTAGTAGAACCTTAACTATAGCTCAAAAACGAAGTGGCACTCTACAACACACACTTTCAATACACTTCTCTAAGAGCGTGAAGGCTGTCAGAGACAAACTTGTTTTCTAATATTAAAGATAGACTTTTCTTTTGCAAAGTTCTAAATAAAAACTGGCGATCCATCTAACTGAAATGAACGCAAAAGTTGGAAACTATTGTTCATTTATATGTTTTAACATCACTTCTTGAAATAAAGAAAGATAATTTAGGGTTCAAAGTCCAGTCAAAACTCAAATCTTTAAATATGGGGCGCAACCATAGTTTGGACTATAATGGGACTGAAAGGAAGCATCCTGTCGTTCATCTGAAGTTATTTAGGAGGGCGGCGAAAAATCTAAATCTGTGTAACTGGGCAGGGACTGCAAACGTGTTCACACGGAATGGTCGTTTAGTTGGGTTGGGTTGTTTTGGGGACGTAGACCAGACAGCGAGGTCATCGGTCGGTCGTTTAGTGACGCCACCATTGCTATACAATATTCATACTTTCAATAACTGTCACTCACTGAAATTAATTGGGAGTTTTGTAGCTACTAAAAGTCAATGCGAGGTCATTGTTGTGTTCCCTTAGGCCAATTTGACTTATTATATGACCGCCGTTCTTTGATGCGCTAACGACTGTGGAGACAGTCTTCAAAAATGGTTCAAATGGCTCTAAGCACTATGGGACTTAACATCTGAGGTCATCAGTCCCCTAGACTTAGAACTACTTAAACCTAATTAACCTAAGGACATCACACACATCCATGCCCGAGGCAGTATTCGAACCTGCGGCCGTAGCAGCAACGCGGTTCCGGACTGAAGCCCCTAGAACCGCTCGACCACAGCGACCGGCAGACAGTCTTCAGTATCGATCAATCCTCGTGCGTCTGCCTGTGAATCACTTTCAATGAGACTTGCAATCGTCTTCCGAGTTTCAGACGTCTGCTCCAACAGTCTTCAAGAAAACTTTATACCTTCTAGTTTCGACAGAGATTCTTTTAACAATTCTGTTATTTCTTGTTCTCTTGTCAGATTTTTGTCTCAGAAAGATCATTAGTGTAAAAATTCCGTCACATTCACACGTGCTACTCTTTTCAAGACGGCTCCCTTTGCCGAGTTGTCAACATGTTAGCTCATGTTGTTTGTTCCATTTCCAAGGGTGCGTCGGTGTGGTGTTTGTATGCTTCTCCAAATCGTATCATCTTCATATTATCTAAGGTCTCTTCACTTCCTCATTTACTCTGTTCATTTGGCGTAGTGTCAGAATACACATTTTACAATCAGTACAGAACCTGTCTGAATATCAGAGGTTTCGGTATTTACTCTACCTGACAAGGAAACTGAAGCACCCAGCTAATATGGTCGGATGTCTACATAGCTTCGTACACGTATACACTGTCAGCAGGTATGTAAATGACGAGAGCTGCAATCCTTTGTGACAGGAAGGACGGGCACCAGAGTGCGTTCGTGTTGTTTATGTTTAGTGTTGTTACCAGACGTGGTAAAGTATATAAAAGCCGTGAACAGCGTTAGATGTTGGACGATCACTGTGAAGAACACAGAGATGTCGCATACTCGTATGAGGCAGCGGTATCAGCACCTGGAAGGGGCCTCATTGTAGGTCTCCATTTGACCGCTCGGTCGAGTCATGCAGTATCCAGATATGTGGAGCATTCGGAAGAGACAGTGATCCCATGTTGGACAACATGGGGACGTGAGGGTTTACTACACGTGACCATCGTAAGGGAAGATCGCCAGTTGTACACCAAGCAAATTTGGACCCCTTCACATCAGTGTCCGCCATCCGAGAATTAGTAATGAGCTCCGTGTAACAATCTATCTCGTCCTGTGCCAATGGTCGGAAATTAGCTGTAGCCAGACAAGGAGAATTACCGTTCGATGCTTCCGTTAACACCACAAAGAAAGGAAAAAGGACTGAGTTTGGGGTGGTGTCGTGACTGGGAAGCATGGACTGCTGATGAATGTCATCGCATTTCCGTACTACCCAATATGTAGATCATCGGCGAGTATGGCCACGTCCTGGAGAGAAGCTCTATTGTTCCACTATTTTGGAGAGACTAAGCGGTGTTGATTCTGGCGTCATGATGTGGGGAGCCATCGCGTATGACTTCAGGTCCAGACGGGTAGTGACTGAGGGAACTCTGACGGCACACCAGTACGTCACAGACATACTGCGTTCTCATGTTGACCTCTCATGTGACAGTACCGTGGTGCCTTTTTGCAACGGGACAATTATTGTTCACACATGGCACGTGCCTGTATGAAATGTCCGCATAACGTTGAGGTACACCCGTGGGTAACAAGACTTCCACATCTGTCACCTATAGAACATGTGTGCGACCAGCTGGGACGTTAACTCCGTGTCTGCCTCAACATTTTTGTCAGACAATGAACTTAATTAAGATTTCTTGGCACATTAACTCACCTAATGACTTTATTATTGTTGGACAAACGTTTAGCAACAGAAAAATTGGTAAATTACGTTTGGACTGAAAATGTATTTCCAAGTATTTTGTCACTGACGAGAGTTTCAAGTTTAAAAAAATACATTTGATGAACTATTTGAAAGTCGTTTTTCAATGAGAGCTTATAAGATATTAAAATGAATTTCATCGAAGTTTCGAAAAATCTGAATGCTTCTTTCATTGATTCCTTCAAATCCACTAGCTACAATTGTGTACATGAATGGTTGATGCATTCTAGCTGCAACAGAAATGTTTTTCATCAGTGGATACCTCATGTACACAGTTGTTAATGTTCAATATTTTCACCATGCACAAGTGCTGCCACTTGTTGGGCATAACTATAAAAATATCGAGAAGTGAATGTAGCAGTAAGCAGCAGTTTGTGTCCGCCAGAATACACGGAAGTGGTTGGTTAGTTATATTCCATTGTATAAGTGAATATCATTATTGTTATTTTGCATAGTGATTTCTCAATGATCAGTTTATTTATTAAGACAGTGAATATTTCAGAATTGATTATTTTATTCCATAAAAAGAAGCCAAGTGTACAAAGTAGCTTTTGAAAAACTGGTACAGATATGTGTATACATTATGCATCCAAAATCATTAGGAAATCACCTAAAAGCATTAGAGGACTCCTTCCTCCAGAAAAAAATCAGGTATGAAAGGGTTAATAGTAAAAAGACATAGGGAACGCTTTTTCAACAGTCGTAAAGATACCTAGTAAGATCATGCGCTACAAATAAATCTTAATCAAATACTGAAAATAACTTTAAAATATGCTTCAACAAAAAATATCTGTAGCCATTGTCTTAGCAGTTTAAGAATCTTTCCAATAATCTTGCCAACTCACTTTAAACAACTGTATGAGAGAGGGTGACGTGATCGTGTTGAGTCTGTTCTTGTAGAATATTACAACAAACATAATGGTGCAGATTCACATATATTAATCTTTCAGGGCAGGGGCGGCGTTATTTTGGAGCCTAATCTCAGTGGTATAACCAGAAAAACATTCTATGCCTCTTCACATAAGACGATAACATAACAATTGATGTATAAACATCATTTATGCACTTGATGATGGCCGAACCACTTCATCACAACAAACATTGAAACATAAGCGTGTCTGAAGCTGAAAAACTGTTATTTTATAAACTTTGTAATACAGTCACCGAACTCACACAATTATATGCATCACAGACAAATTTAAGGCAACAGCAAATTTTTCTTTTATACGTAACAAAATTATTGCGGTCTTAATATTGATGCTTGAGGGACGGTTGAAGTTATTTCTCCCCGCTGCCTCTATTCCGTTGCATTCCTATAAGATATAATCCATATCTTTTCTGGTTCGTGAAACACCACTAAAATCTTTATTCTAGACAGTTACGATAGCTCTACTGCATATTCAGTTACTTTAGATAATGTGGTACAATTTTTCATAGTGCTAACCTTTAGCGTGTAAGAGAACAGCTTTCAGAACACGAGTGTTTGAGTACACACAACGCATCCATGATTGTGCGTAAACGTATCCACGGTAGTATAATGCGTGCAGAAAGGAAAGCCACTGGAGACCGTCGTCAGACCCGGCGAAGGCGAGGCGGACCAGTCGCACCCGCAAGGCCAACACAACGCTTACGCTGCCCCTCTCTCTCACACACCCCCTCCCCCATCTCTCTCTTTCTCTATTTCACTTTGGGTCATAGAGCATGGCTTATGCAGACCAGCTGGCTGACTATCAGTAAATTCGAAGATATGCATCTCGACTCTCCAGTATAAACCTGTAAGTGCATAGGTTACTATTTACAGGAGGAGGAAGATTTCTGTCTTTCAAGAAAGATGAAGCACAGTCCTAGGCGGATGCCAACGTCAACCAAAGAACCGGTGGTCAGCAGTGAAGACAGGAATTTTCAGACATTATTTTCCCCTCACTTTTGCATTCATTACAGCGCACGGAGACGAAGAAGGAAATCCCCTCAAAGCATTGTCTTTGTAAAGATGGTTTTCCATTACCTTCCTCGGGCTTGCGAATGACGTGTCAGATGAGCAGCTGTGTCTCGTCAATGACTATGGTAAGTGTTTATCAGTTCAATGTTGTGTTAGTTTTATTACGAATGTTTATTGAAACATGAAATAGGAACCGTGATGTCTTATGCACTTACCAACATCAATTGTATCACAATTCCTCACTCAACGAGAAGCTGCGGTTTGAGATTCAGCACAGGACAATGGCGCACATTCTGGTGAATACGAATTGTATGCGAACATCTTTTTCCTTTGCAGATCGAATTTTACTCATTCAATATTCATCCCACCACTAAATCTACCGCCTACCTCTGTCAGGTGCCATCGCACTTACGTGTGTAGTGGTATAAACAGATGATACACCCATTAGTGATTTTTGCAGCAGTTCCAGTCAATATTGAGAGCACAAGATTATCCAGAAATTTTTTTCTAGATATAAAAACTGAGAAATAATTTTCTTCTGCTAAAATACGTAACTACTTGTCTGCTCGATTTTCACATTGTTATGTGTTGACAATAAGAAGAGAGATGGAAATTGAATAATATCTTCAGTGTAAATGATACTAGCCTGTCAAACGAATCAATAGAAACTGTCTGTAAGAGCCACCTTCATTACTTCTTTTCGCTCCCACAAAACTGAAAGGTTCTTCACGAGAAATTCTCTAGTATCAAGTGAGCTGTGAAGTACACGCAGCCTGTTGCAACGAATCAGTACTTGCTATTAGGTGCGAAATTCAGAGGAAAAACGAAGAATCCTCTTTCTGAAACGCTCATATATCCTTGCAAACGAAATTAATAGGCGCCTCAGGAAAATATGCGTGAAGAGTCGGTCAGTACCAGCCCGAGGCAATACAATGAATGAGTGATTTAACTCAACTCTTCCTTCCGTTGCAAGACGAACTGTGGAGACAGGTTCGAAAGTAAGTATGATAACAGCTTTCTATCATTCCATAATGATCACTGATATTATTTACCTTAATTCAGTATGACAAACATTTTTTCAAAAATCTGCAAACTGATGATAGACAGTTTCCAATGGGCGTGAAAGAGAAGAGGAATTCTATCTAAAGCTTAATGGAGAAATAACAGCCCCTGAAAGGAAAGTCGACTAGAATTTAACGTCCCACAGGCATCTCCTCCTATCAAAGGTAGGCCTTAATTTGAGGAAGAAGTTGCTGAAAATATACCATTACTAGCATAGCCTTGTATGGTAGTGGAACATGGGCTGTGGAGAAACTGTAATGAAAGAGAATCCAAGCATTTCAGATGTGGTGCTACGGAGGAATACTGAAAATTAGATGGACTGATAAGGTAAGGAACGAGGAGGTTATTCGCAGTATCGGCGAGGAAAGGGATATGTGGAAAACAATGACAAGAGGAAGGGACAGGATGATGGGACATCTGTTAAGGCATCAATAACTTCCCGGTACTAGAGGGAGCTGTAGAGGGTGAAAACTGCAGAGGAAGACAGAGACTAAAATACATCCTACAAATAACTGAGGACGTAGATTTGCAAGTGCTACTCCGAGGTGAAGAGGTTGACACAGGGGAGGAATTGCAAGGTTGCACAGTTGTTAGAGCATTAGACTTGCATTCGGGAGGACGACGGTTCAAATCCCCGACCGCAAATCTAAATTTACTTTTTTCATTATTTCCCTAAGTAGCGGGATGGTTGCTTTGAAAGGCAGTGAGATTTCCTTCCCTATTCATGAGACAGTTCAAGCTTATGCCTCATCTTTAATGATCTCGTTGTCGACGGGAACTTAAATTATTCCTTCCAAATTCGTTAGTCGGAGTGCTGGTTTCGAATGTACAAGGGTTGGCAACTTTTCAAGGAACCATCTTGACACCGATTTTACGTACCCGCTGTCTGAAACTTCAACTCCGGTCTTCGCGGCTAGTGTGATCTGTTGGAAAAAAATCCACGTCTCTTGAACGTTGAAATCACGACAAAAGAGTTTTACGATCTACGAGGTGCAACAATTTATGTACTTCAATATCAAACGTTAAAAACCTCTCATATTATAAAATAAAAGTCACTGTAGCAAACAACTACACACAGTTAACTTGCAGAAGATGTGAGAGATAATATTGAAGCTAATAAAAAAAGCTATCTCCGTGAATTTTCTTCTCACCATAATTGAGTACACCCGTGTAGCATGTAGTGCATAATTTTTCATATTTTCATTGCTAATTCTAAGGTCAACATCATAATTGGACTGGGTACTCACTGTTTCCATTACCTGTTCCGTTAAGGTCTCAGTTCTAAAAATGACCGCGGTGTCTCTAATTACCTCAAGGTAGTGCGTCCCGGAAATGCCTACCGCGAAATGTGAGAGCAGGGAAGCAGAATAAGTCTTCTATAATATCAGATCTGTTCTTGAGCTCGATACGCTGCAACGTTTATGCTCTGCAGTAACGATATCGTAAGGTCATCTTGCTTTCCTCATGGAAAAAGCTAAGGTCGATTCTTAACGTGTCATTGGCTGCTCACTTTCCACGATCATTGGCACAAGAAGAAGCAGTCAGCCTATAATCCTTCATAACAACTGACAATGTAACTCGTATGCAGATATGATTGTTAGTGACTGGTAACAACTTACTGCACAACTACTTGTTTATATTTCTTTTGAATTTTCTCAGACGTGGACTGTGTGAAGTAGTCTTTGGACTGATTCCGCGTACAATTCTAAAAGAGGACACAGAAGCTAGTCATTTGATACGTCAATCATATGCAGCTGACATCAAAGGTTGCACAAAGTTTGGAAGACAGATAAACAACTTGTTTTCGCTTTAATTTTAAAATCCAAATTTTTGAAGTAAGCCATGTACCACTAGGTGCTGTTAAACACCTGAAATACTTTATAGTGTTTTCTAGCGGTTACGTTCTTTTTCAGGTGTAAAACGATAAACAAGGAAGAGGGAGACACAGACAAAGAAAGAATACGAAAGGTATCTCTTCAGCTTATTACACGTTTCGCTACTGAGTGGTTCAGAGTAATAACCTTCCTTCCACTTTATGCAAAACATGTTTGATTCTATAACTGTCTTATGGTCCCGTTTCGTTGTATTAATCAGTAGGTTCGGACCAGGAAATTTGAAGGACGAAATCTTACTGTGTGTTCTAACTATTCCAGTTAAATCTCCGAAGTGCGTTTAGTACAATATTGCAAGATTCTTGGTCACAGATACACCAGATAAACGCTCTCATCTTCTACATCTACATCTACACCCATACTCCGCAAACCAAATTGTAGAGTGTGGTGGTGCGTACTTTGTGTACCACTTTCACTTCCCCCTTTCGCTTTCCAATCACGAATAGTTCGCGGGAAGAACGATTGCCGGCAAGCATCGTTGTAGGCTCGAGTCTCCAGCTTTATCTTCATGGTCTTTTCGCGGGATATATGTACGAGGAAGCAATATACAGAGTGGCCCAAAAATCCAAGTCTGAGAGTTCGTGAAACGGCTTTATGGTGCAGCACACCTGCCACTATTACACAGTTATGCCCCACCCCCCACCCCCAGTCAGGTAACAGAATAGGACGACGAAGGTTCTACTACACCCCAACAAATTAGTAAAGAAGTCACACAAATGAGTTAAAAAGGTTTACTTATGTTTGTGACTTGTTGAATTATTAAGTCTACAACACTGCATGAATGTAACACAAAAAAGGTTCTCAATGGCTAAGTGCGAATAATCATAGGTAAACTTCACAGTACATAGTAAATGCAGTTTACGACAACTGTTGTTCACTTCTGAGAGTTCACTAAACGACGTTCCGTGTCAAAGTCAGCCCTGGACGACGATCTATAACCAAGTGGGCAACAGATGCTCTTCTATCTTCCGAGTAGACTTCTGTCCGCTGTTGTCCGGTCATTGGCGTATTCTACTCGGCCGGCAGTGGGTCGAGGCGAAGTCGATGCCTTCATCCTCGGCGCCGCCCGTGGCGCTGGTGGAACTCGCCCAAATGGCGAGTATCTATGGCACCGGCTCCAGCTCGCATCTTTGCGCCTCCGGTGTTTTTGCCCTGGCTGTGTCTTCTTCGGACGACACAGCAATGTTGAAGGACAACATCTGACGGAAATTTCTCACCATCCCTACTGACATGTTGTACCGCGCTGTTCACAACATTGACCCTCGGCTATAGGTTTTTTTCATGAATGACAGCCGATATGTTGACCATTCGTTCTAAAGAGCATCGCGTTTGCTAGAAATCAATTGTGACTATAATTATTACTTTTGTATCATATGAAGCGCCATATGTTGGTCATTTTGTGTTTCTTTTTCTTTTTTTTTTTTTTTTTTTTGTTGCAATAAAACAGCATGTCATTTCAGGCATGTGTGTGTAAATTTTTACCTCTCTACCTACATTATCCCGTTAAGTACTGAATTTTTAATGTAGATGGACTTTGGGTCACCCTGTACTTGTTCACTGCGCTCTACCGTTCTTTTAACGAGAAACCATACCGTGACCCACAACGCCCCTCTTGCAGCATCTGCCACCTGAGTTATCTCATCATCTCTTTGATGCTTTCGTACTTACTGAAAGAACGTGCAATGAAACTCACTGTTCTTCTCTGGATCTTCTCTATTTCCTCTACCAGTCTTATCTGTGGCCGGTAATTTGTATCACTAATACTACGATCGAGAAATTAACTAGAGACACTCAAGAAGCTTTCTCTGAAACATTCAGCACTTAGGTGCTCCATGATACTATCAAACAGAAGCAGTTGGTAACCATTTTTGACTTCCCTTTCGCATCCAACATCATGCTGATTCTTTCGCATTCTGAATTTGTGTTTGTTACAACACGTGGGAGGACTCACTAAAGTTGATGAACACACCACCACATCTGTTGTCTATTCCATATGCCCGATGAACACTCTATTTGGAATTACAGATGTCTTTGTCACTTCTTTCTACTCTAGGCAGCTTTCTGTTGAATCTTTTCGTAGGCGTCGCTACTACGAATAAATGAGACTAATTCCGAAGAATTATTCAGAACACTACTGTAGTTTAGTACCAAGTTCACATTCACTGTCTCTTGACCTACAGGGGTGTGGATTCTCCCCTATAATTAACACAGGGGAAGCAATCTACTCCCTTCGGCTACAGTACTTTACACACTACGGGAGTAACTGCTTTCTTTCAGTGTGGGGGTGGGGCAGTAGTCTACTGTTGTTCACTCTCTTTCTTATTCTTCATCGAGCGAGGTGGTGTAGTCTTTAGCACCCTGAACTCGCCTTCGCGAGGATGACGGTTCAAAACCGCGTCCGGACACTCTGTTTTATGTTTTATGATTTCCCTAATCGTTTCAGACAAATGCCGGGATGGGTCCTTTGAAAGGGCACGGAAGATATCCTTTCTATCTTTCCCTAATCCGAGCTTCTGCTCCGTCTCTAATGACCTCATTGTCAAAGGGAAGTTAAACATTTATCTGCCGGCCGAAGTGGCCGTGCGGTTAAAGGCGCTGCAGTCTGGAACCGCAAGACCGCTACGGTCGCAGGTTCGAATCCTGCCTCGGGCATGGATGTTTGTGATGTCCTTAGGTTAGTTAGGTTTAACTAGTTCTAAGTTCTAGGGGACTAATGGCCTCAGCAGTTGAGTCCCATAGTGCTCAGAGCCATTTTAAACATTTATCTACTCCTCTTCTTTTTTCATATTCTTCAGATTGGGAGGAAAGACTCTGAAATCAGTTATTAAGAAACTAAATTTATAATCGGGAAAACTGTGCTTACAGTACCGGTTTGAATACTCAAATTTACATATTTCGTTGTTTCTCTTCTTTCAACGCGGTCATGGCTGATTTACTTCCCCATCCTTATTTAAGCTAGCTGTCGCTAACTCTCAAATAATTTCAAAATCCCCAGTCTCATATCTTCCTATCTTTCCCTTTCTCAACTCAGTTACGCTATCTCTTGGTTAATGATTTCATTGTTAAAGTCTGACCCATCTCCACTAAGTAGTGAGCTGATTTATCTTCGAAAGTTGTATCTACAGCTCCGTCTAGTGGACAAGAGTCCACTGTCTTCTGTGAACCATGTGACGGAATGACATAATGTCACAGTCTGACTCTCAAGAGGAAACGACCGCATCGTTTCGAAGAATGTCGTCATTGATGTAGTTATTGGCAAATGAACATTAGACAAGTGATTAGAAGAATCATGACAATTGTTGCAACATGAATCGTCCCGTAACAGCTGAGGGCAAACGTTGTCACATTTCCTAAAGTAAATTGTAAAGTTCTTATTTACAATAGAACAGTGCATAGCAGCACGCCCGCTAGCGATAGGTCATAAGATCGTGACATATTCAGTGTGAGTTTTTTTTTCTTTTTTTATAGGTTGCACGAAATAAGATGAAGAAGTGACCATGGCTACACCTAAAAGTTCCAACCTGCCAATGATAAAGATTATATTAAAAGCGATTCATTTACAGCGTTGTTATTCTTTTGTTAGTCCTAGTTAGATTTTTCTTGTTTATAGACCTAAAGAGGACCATAGGTAAGAAAACGGAAGGGAGAAAGGAAGGTTAGGGCTTAACACCCCGTCGGCATCGAGGTCATTAGAGACGAAGGACAGGGTCGGAATGTTTCAAGGATGGAGGAGGAGGCCGGCCGTGCTCTTTCAAAGGAATCGTCCCGGCTTTTGCCTGGAGAGATTTAGGAAAATCACGGAAAACGTAAATCAGGATGGCCGGACGCGGGTTTGAACAGTCATCCTCCCGAGTGCGAGTCCATTGTGCTAACCATTGCGCTACTTCGCTTGGTATGTGTGAAAACACTGAACTGCGTCTAGAGGTGACCAGTAGCGCAGTGGAGGTTATTCGTCGTTGCATTCTTCATGTATGTTGATGTGTCAGTTGCGTTATTGCACTTCGTGATGTGAGTTTGCTCGGTATCGCTGTGTGCTTGTGTCACGGAAATGCGAGACATGGAAAGAGTGAAACCCGGTGCTTTCACATAGCCTGATCGTCTCGTATAGCACTCATAGTGCCACCGAGGGAAACGTGTCCGTCTGACAGACGGTTCACGATCAACAGTATTAGACCCATTTGCCTGACGTGGCGCTACAGAGAGAAATGTTATTCAGTCTTGGCCAGTGATGTACTGACTGGTGATCAGAAACAGTGCACCACGACCTGTCCACCCCATTTAGGTCAAATTCGAGCTGTGAAATTTTTTTTATCATCCTCTTTCCAATCAGCTACTTTAGACCAGTGTCACGAGACTAATGCTCGACAGTGCCGTCAGCTGCGGAGTTAGATGTGTCGTAGAATTACAGCGTTAGACTGTCACCTCCCGAGATCGCGAATTGTTTCTCATAGGAGTTGGTTCAACAGACGGAATAGAATTTTCAGATCTGTTAACGTCATGCGTATGGGATCTTCAGCTTCCACTTTCAAAGCAACGTAATTAACTTTCTCAAGGAAATTCTTCAGTTTTCTGTCATGGTATCGGTTTCCCACTGTTGACTCCTGTTAAAACGTCAACTAAGTTTAGTCAGCCATCCAGCTCAGCCGAGTCTAAAACCAGAATGCCTACTTGTAAGGACGTCACAGTCGACTGGAAGGACATCCTAGTACCTCGCCTCATCGCTTCCGTCATCAGCCAGCCGCACTAGAGTCGAGCTGCTTCCTGTTAGCCCGGCAGCGTGGACGGTTTGTCGCCCGTGACAAAACACTCGTACTTAGCGAGAAATGCATTCATGGAATCTTAAGGATTTTTGATCTACGTTCACCGTCTTCGACACAGAGAAACAAGAAGCATTATTATTACTGTGTAGTTCATTCCAGTTTCTCACAACAATTGTGCGGCTTAGCCCAAAACAATGAATATTGTTTTACGTTTCTTTGTCTACAAATAAAATTCTACTCTCTTAAAAATCTGCATCGAAAATGTCTTTCTCTTGTCAAAGGATATTACAGGTTGTCTACAGCTAATGTACCTTCATCGTCAGTTTACGCCCGGCCGATATGATTGCTGTATGGCTGCCATTCTTAAGTGATCACTTCGTACACGTCCCTAACCTTCTATCTGTATCAATATACTTCTGAGTCATCTTCAGTGGTCAGTAGGATCAACTGCATTAAAGGCGTTTTCCATCGCATAGTGGCGGAGTAATTTTCAGAGCACGAATAATAACGACTTTCTGAGAATTTACACCACTTACTCCAGGCCAAAAGTCTATTCGTACAATCTTTAAAGTGAGAGAAACAAATCTACTATTTTTTTGTGTATTGTACATGTCCGCAGCTTTTATGAATTGCTAGAAAATAGTAATTCCAACAGAGCTGTCTTTTAGAAAAATATTGAGGGCTCTTTCACATCATTGCTGAAATATTTCAGCAGCAGGTCGAAACGAACATTGTCATAATGAAAAAAAACTCGCGAAATCGACAGTTGTTTTCTCTTTAGCTGGTCTCGAACCACTCTTATTCTTAAACAGTGTTTGTATGAAATTCCACTGCTGGAAATATACCATCTAAGATTACAGTGTTTCGGTTACATTCTAAGTTACAAAAGGTAATTGAGAACTTCAAAACATTATGAAAAACAAAATAATTAAAAAGTTTATGCCCTACACAGATCACACGTATGTGCACGCACGCACACACGCACACGCGCGCGCGCGCACACGCACACACACATACACACACACACGAAGCCATTATTACATATCAAAACAGAACAGATCGATATTCACTAGAGATTAAATCGATAAAATTATCAACGAGACTACAGATTATATTTGTGATAAATGATAGTTTCCTAATTTAGCAGCAAGGGAGCTGTATGCACATGAATGCAAGAAAGCTTATATAAGTAAGGTAATATCACTAAGCATACAATGTGGTAAGTTTATTTCAATGAATGGTCACGCAAACTGTTTTATGACTATGTAGTTTTCCACTGAATAGCCGCAGTCAGTTCTCTAGCAAGAGTCTTGTGTATACGTTGATTACTAGCATGCTCTGACGCAGTCATCAGCCAGTAAGTATTTACGGTATTACTTGTAAATATTTGTAGTGAAGTTAGGTATTTATTTGGGTTATTAACGTGGACGTTCACACGTCGCATCATGGATTGTCGCACTGTTTAGCACGTTCCAGACTCTCACCGAATGGCACAGGCATCGGGAACATGCTGGTGAAGGGTCTGCACATCAGCAGCTGGTTCCGAATATACAAAGCCTTTCAGATGCATCGAAAGATAAAAATAGACGGGGTTAAGCCCCGTGATCTAGCAGGCCGTGCTACAGGGCCTCCGCGTCCTATCCAACGTCTGGGATAGATGTTCATGAGTTGTCGGCGAATTGTGATTCGGATGTGGTATGGTGTTCCGTCATGCAGAAACCACATAACCTGTCGTATTGCCAAAGGCAGATTGCGAACCAACCTAGGCAGAGTATTTCGTCTATAAAGAGAACTGATGAGAGATATCCAAAAATTGTGATGGTCTGGTGCAAAAATTATCGACAGCATCCTTCCCGTAGAGAGAAATCCGCTGCTGATAATTCTTGCTCTCCATGCTGGTGACGCGGCCCACTTGGCTGGAACTTCTATCAGGGTTCGTCTCAATATCCTGTAGAACCCGGTCCTCCAGATCTGGTACACGTGCAGTCCGCCGCCTCCCTGCACGTTCGTCTGTCTGAAAGGACCCATGATGACACGAATGTCCAACAGGGGCTTGAAACGTTGTGTGATATGGTTGGTGTCTGTGAGGGTACTTGTTTTGGTTCAGGCGTGCTGCCTCTCGACCCTTTCCATCTTCTTGGCCGTGTACAAACACCATCCAGGCTTATTCCCGACATGAATAGCAGACCATTCTGCTGCTTACGGTACGCTGCGTCAACCATACAGCCCGCAACACACAAGGAATACATGGCACGTGTGCAGAGGAACTTG
Source organism: Schistocerca americana (assembly GCF_021461395.2). Classification (NCBI taxonomy): domain Eukaryota; kingdom Metazoa; phylum Arthropoda; class Insecta; order Orthoptera; family Acrididae; genus Schistocerca; species Schistocerca americana. The sequence goes on from NC_060120.1 coordinate 296,512,266, forward strand.
CATTCGTCAGTGCTATCTACCGTGGCAATGATGCATTTCCGGATACATATTCATAGTACCTTCTTTCCTCAATTTCCAGTTAGGAATCCGTCCCTGCAGTTCGGCGGTATTATTAATGCTCACCCTATGTAAGCATAGTGATAATTTTAAGGGGCTCCAGACAGGCTCAAAATCATGAAAAGATCAATTTTTACTTTTTTGCATTTTCTGAATCTGCAGACTATTACCTTTTAATAGATATATAATTTATTCAATTCCGAAGACTACAACTATTTTTAAATTTTTTTTGAACTGTGTTCTACATGGGCGTGACCCACTGTGGCGCTGTTAAACTGCTGTCAAATGGTGTTATTATTAACGTCCGTGTTCATCAGGTACATTTTAGTGATGTGAGATAAAGTATGTGTTGTGGCTAACCTGTGATGGTTCAATATATATCGCTGGTGTGATTGTCGATTGTTTCATGTTTATTTACTCTGTCGTTATCTCGAAAATATTCGTAATTAATTCTGTTTCTTGAGTCTCTGTTTTGTTGAAGTATAATAATGAGTAAAAGTAAAGTTATTAGAAATCCTCTGAAGGCTTTTAAGAAAAGGAGAAATGTTGGAAAGCCAAAGGTATGTGTTATTACTGTAAACAATAAAGACGATAACCAAGTGAGTGAACCTAACCTCTCAAGTACACCTGCCCATAGCAGTCAAAGTGGGAAAGAAAATACTTCACAGAAGAAGCTTGGTTCAATGAGTGAAAACTATGAATGTTTTATGGGCGAATCGGATGTGAATGAAATATTTGATATGTCGGTTCTCAAAGGAATTTTTTCAAACTGTGTAAGATGTATTCATTGTAGTGAAGTTGGTCTGGAACTCCCCATAATAAAGCACGTAGGACTTGCTAGTGAAATACAACTGAAATGTGATAAGTGTTCATGCATGACCACCTTTTGGAACAGTGTTGCAGTAACTGCAACTGAAGAAAATGGTAGCAAAATCTACGAACACAACAACGAGCGATGCTTGCTTTAGACAAGGAACGCCTTCGGGCTGCAGACAGGGCTGTAAAGAGTCTAGAAATACAAGCAAGAGTAAACAGGAGGAGGAACAAGAGGAAGCTGGAGGAGGAGTTTGCAGAGGATGAAGATAATCCATCCTATGGACCTAGAATGCACTAAAAAGTTAATCCAATATTTGTCGCTCGATTCCCAAAACTTTTATTTTCTCATACTAATTACATGTTTTCTAAGGATCTTGCAAACATATTTGTTTCAAACTTTCAGTAAATGTTACACAGTACCTTCTGCATAATTTAACACAGCCTTTTTCCAAAAAACTGTATATTTTTGAATATATAAATAAAAATTGCAAAAAAATGTTGTGAATTTTCATTACAATTGAAAAAAATCATCTTTAACAATTGAACTAAAATTTTGTAAAATCCCTGTGTTAAGTTGTAGCCCATATTCCAATAAATGACCTGTAAAAAGTTCAACTTCCTACCTCAAATACTTTGTGAGGAAAGATGTAATTTATAAGCGTTATTTTAACATTGCAAGTATAGGGCGTTCCGGAGCCCCTTAACGGTAAAGAAGAACCCATGAAACTCAATGATATATGGACAGTGGTTTTGGAGAATCGATAGGTAAGTTATTATCCTTGACAAAAATCTTTACACAGTATGTACGTCGCCCTCCGACTTCGGACTCGTCGGTTGGCAAGACAGCATCGCCAGTGGCTCTCCCGAAGAAGTCCACTGCAGCTCTGGCCGAAACCCCTGGAACCGAGAAGTTTCTTCGACCATGGCCATACAGCCCCGAAGACTCATCTGCGAATAGGAATGAGTTCGTCGGATAAATATGCGCAACGACGAGGTTATTACCCCCTAAAAACAAATTAATATAGCGGTTTCTTTGTTATGTAATATAAGGAGCTATCAAAAAGTCTCCATTTGGGGACGTTGCTGCAGCGTATATGCATTCCAGAGCGACTCTGATGCTGGTGTATAATCACCGACATGTAGGCAAGGGATTAGTGTTTCCTTCTCCCTGGAGTCACAGTCTTCTGTTAGTGACAAAGTGTTGCATATGGGCAGATGAGAATCTTTGTTTTTTAAATTTTTTAAGTTCCATTCTTGTGTCCGCCTGTTCAAATGTTGAAGTGTTTCCTTCACCTTCGAGTCAAACTAGTCCTTATTTGTACGCATTGGATGTCCACGTATAGGTGTTCTAAGTATTTGGGCGTTACATTAAGAGCGTCAATTTTTTTAAGCAATCTGTTTCGTAGACTGATTTCCCGGTACCCACCACGAATCTAAACCTGACGTTTGCATTACCTTCAACTGGGCCTATGTCATCCTTTCACTCCATGTTCCTAGACACTGTTTCTCTACGATGCTTGTACGATATTACGTACTCCAGTTGTGGATTCGGTGACACCCGGGTCGAATACATTAATCAATACTGACAGATATGCAGTCAACTTCAGCGTATTTTCAATAACTGCTGTAAACTCAAAATCCTCCAGCCCATGCCTTGATTGTGCTCTCATCAGCGAGAATAATATAACCTTATCAAGAAGAAACTCACATTCCCATTACGAGTTTCCTAGAAACACACTAAGGAAATGGAACCAAGGCAAGTGGCTCTGTTCCGTTTCCCCGTTGCTCAAGAACGATGACAGGTTGGGAGTATCGGGTTATGATGATATCAACAAACGCGTGCATGGCACCCCCGGAGGACGCATCGTTAACGGATGTGTTTACCGACAAAGTGGCGCCTGAGTTGGCTGTACTATTGGGAAATGGCTCTCGCCCTTGGACTACCAGCGGGAAGGAAGTGGTCGTTGACGCTGTATGTCCTGTTCGTGATGAATCGTCCAAGTCCACCAGCTTCGTTCTCAGCTGAAGACCCACGCTGTACAGGGAAGCAGTTGTCAGCGAACTGGCACACGGGACCCAATAAAATTAACTTTCAATGCTCCATCTTTCTTACGGATTCGCACTGTGAAGCAGAGCTGGTGAACTTAGGAGGAAAAGTGTTCATTCATCATGCTATTCTTTTACATCTGTACTTAACATTCGTCACCTGTTACGATACCAAAGAAGGTTTCCGCCACGTATATTTGTATAAAAGACTTTTCGTGAAATCTTTGACGATGTTTCAAAATGCTGAATAAAAATTTATAGGTTACAGAGGTGAGGTATCATTTTGGCACTTGTAATCAACGTTTGACTCGATCGCAATTTATTACGTGGCTGTCTACAGTTTACACGAATCGGCTAAAGCTATTCCGTAACTTCTGTGGGAAGGTGCTTACATTTCATCACAATATAATTCCTGCATATGCGTACAAGTAGTCATCATATTGTGATTAATTTTATATCCCTCCTTGTAATTTTCTCTTTTCCACTGATTGCCGGCCGCTGTGGCCAAACGGTACGAGACGCTTCACTCCAGAACCGCGCTGCTGCTACGGTCGCAGGTTCGAATCCTGCCTCGGGCATGGATGTGTGTGATGTCCTTAGGCTAGTTAGGTTTAAGTAGTTCTAAGTCTAGGGGACAGATGACCTTAGATGTTAATTCCTATAGTGCTTAGAGCCCTTTGACCATCTTTTCCACTGATTTTGTTGATGGTGACTGATATTTAGATCACACACGTTTCGCTTTATTTCAAAGCATCTTCAGTGGTTACCGTAACGATGTGATGTTTCTCACAAATCTGCTTCTTACTATCGTAAAAAGTTCTCACGTTTTACATTTATGTCGTTAAAAATACTCAATTACAATTATTACGAGTTTTTGTTTCTTTGTTACCACAAAAACACCCTGCACACGCACACACGCACACACACACACACAAGCACGAAAACGAGTCGAAAAAATTATAAACAGAAACATAGCGGAACAGCACGCTCTTTCACAGCGAGGATAACGAAACAAAAGACGATCACCTTTCGCAACGTCAAAACAACGTACACTCTGGGTCCGCCTTGATAGTTGCGAGGTCAGCGTAGCAGAATACTTATCGAAGCGTCCCCGGTGCGTTTCTGGCTGCATCGGGGATTTTCTCCGCTCGGAAACTGGTTGTTGTGTTGACTGTATCTTCGTATCGTCGTATCTGACAGGAAAATCACCTGCATGGTGTCAGATGATCAGTATAAGCCTGTATAATTCGTAGCAGGATACGGCTTGACACTAAAGAATGTCTGAATTGACGTAACACACCGTCATAGAGTCTTATTGTGACGATTATAAGGGCACGTCTCGAAAGTCAATATTAAAAAATGGTTCAAATGGCTCTGAGCACTATGGGACTCAACTGCTGTGGTCATCAGTCCCCTCGAACTTAGAACTACTTAAACCTAACTAACCTAAGGACATCACACACACCCATGCCCGAGGCAGGATTTGAACCTGCGACCGTAGCAGCAGCGCGGCTCCGGACTGGAGCGCCTAGAACCGCACGGCCACCGCGGCCGGCTCAATATTAAAAAAAAAAAAAGTACACGAAGTGTAAGCGCACCTACACAACATGAAAATGAAAATATACCCAGTGTCAATTAGGTGCAGTGTTCTAAGAATCGAGCAACAGTCCGTGGAAGAATATTAGGAATGAAGTGAGTAGGAAGCAAAAAGTCGCAATAATTGTAATTTTATACAGTTTCGGTAGTGCTAACGTAAAATATGAGAACCGTTTAGAATCTTCGTAAACAGATTTGTAAGAAAAACCAATTTTAAGTCACCATTGAAGATGCTTTCGAAATAAAGCGAAACGCGTATGGTCTAAATAAGACTTTTACTACCGTCACAAAAGACGGTATACACCCCATATTACTTGTATAACTGCGACTGCGGAAAAAAGAAGGCCTAAAACATAAAAAGGCAACATTTTCTGAAGATTATAGCCACGGGAAGGCTAGGGTATACCTTCACGTCGACAGCGAGATCGTTAGAGGAGAAAAATGGGTAAGGACAGAGAATGAAACCAGCCATTCCATTTCCAAGGTTCCATTCCGGCATTTAACGATGTAGAGCAGTGGTTTCGACCTTTCTGAGACCAAGATCCCTAAGTTCAATCACATATAAGCTAGTGATCTCCCCCATCTGCACCCACCTCTCCACACCATCATCACCATAAGGCCTAAATAAACTTTAAAATAAAAACCCAATTTGTTTGAACACTTCCGTTTTTAAAATGTTGAAAGGGAAATGACTTTTTTTTTTACTTTGAACTATTGATCAATGAGGCAACTGTAACTTTTTATTTCTAAAAACCTTTTTTTATACGAAGTGCGTCGTGAGTGCTACCAGTAACTCCTTTTCGGAAAAGGAAGGTAACAATCCACATTGAGGGTAGACACTTGTTACAAAATATGAGTCCTCCGTACCAAACCTCTCCTTACTGACATTTGCTACAGCCACACCCCGCATACCCATTTAAAATCAACTAAATTAAATTTTATGCACTACATTAGTCGTTCGTTAATCAATTCCAGGACTTCTTACTTCTGAACCGGCAGAAATTGGAAATCTTCTAGCTGAGAATGCTTTGTATCTGACCACTGCCACTAACATTAATAACAATAATAATAGCGAGTAGGCGCTACTGTAGTGTAGTAGCAATTTCATACACTGAGGTGCGTGGAAACGTGAAGTCCATGAATGACTGAAAATGGTCTCAAAGCAGCCGAATATAAACGTTTCCAGAATGAAATTTTCACTCTGCGCCGGAGTGTGCGCTGATATGAAACTTCCTGGCAGATTAAACCTGTGTGCCGGACCGAGGCTCGAACTCGGGACCTTTGCCTTTGGCGGGCAAGTGCTCTACCATCTGAGCTACCCAGGCACGACTCACGGCCCGTCCTCACAGACTTACTTCTGCCAGTACCTCGTCTCCTACCTCCAAAACTTTACATAATTCTGTGAAGTTTAGAATCTGGGAGAGGAGGTGCTGTTAGAAGTAAGTCTGTGAGGACGGGCCGTGAGTCGTGCCTGGGTAGCTCAGATGGTAGCGCACTTGCCCACGAAAGGCAAAGGTCCCGAGTTCGAGTCTCGGTCCGGCACACAGTTTTAATCTCCCGGAAAGTTTCATAACCATTTCCAGTTAATGGTCGGTTCAGCTGGACCAGAGAAACCAGTTTATTCCTTGTGAGCGCTGGCCACACCATCACTGAGCCACCACCAGCTTGCACAGTGCCTTGTTGTCAACTTGAGTCCATGGCTTTGAGGGGACCGCGCCACACTCGAATCCTATCATCAGCTCTTACCAACTGAAGTCAGGGCCCATCTGACCAGGCCATCGTTATGGCAACGAGCCTAGGAGAGGCGCTGCAGGCGATATCGCGCTGCTAGCAAAAGCACTCGCGTCGGTCGTCTGCTGCCATAGCACATTAACGCCAAATATCGCCACACTGTCCTAACGGATACGTTCTTCGTATTTGTCCCACACTGATTTGACGCAGTGTTGCTGCTCTGCTAGCACTGACAACTATACGAAAACGCCAGGGCGCTGATGACCTCGATGTTGAGCGCCCATAAACCCCAACACACACACACGAAAACGCCTCTACTCTCGACCGTTAAACGTAAGCCGTCAGACACTGCATTGTCCGTGGTGAGAGGTAATGCCTGAAATTTGGCCTTCTCGTCACACTATTGACACTGTGAATCTTAGAGTACTGAATTCCGTAACGATTTCCGAAACTGAATGACCCATGCGTCTAGCACTGACTACCATTCCATGTTCGAAGTCTATTAATTCCCATCGTGCGGCCAAACTCTTGTCGGAAACTTCCACATGAATTACCTGTGTAAATTGCCTGTGTACAAATGACAGCTAGGTCAATGCCCTGCTCTTGTATCCCTCTGTATGTGAGACTACCGCCATCTGTATATGTGCATATCACCATACCCTGACTTTCGTCAACTCAACATATATCAGATATTAACATATTAAAAGAGAGACTCGAAAGACTCAGCTGGTCAAAATCCAGTAATCAGCCAACAGACGCTTGTTGTCGGGTGCCTTGGTGAATAAGAAATCACTGCGGAAGGTGGGGTACACCGGCCTCGTGGGGCAAATTCGTCACCATTGAGTTATGTTACTTGTTTCTCTCAAGCTTTTGACGTCACCCGTCAGTTCTGTTGACTGGCGTTTTTCATAGCTCCCCATGTGTGTGGTGACAAGTTCCGTTTTCGTAATGGCCTCTCGACCTTCATAGCAGCCTCATCCCGTCCCACAGACGGAAGTCTTATTCACGGAAGCAGTTTGACTTGAAATTGTCAGGCTGTAAAAGGCATATATGGAAAATGCAGTGTAAAGCAATATCGCGTTAAATGTTCAGAGGCGAACTTGAGTCACACATTTAGAGTTGGAGTATATTTGGAGTGCAATTTCAGATGCACAGTGCAGAAGTTTTCTCGCAAATAACGTTGCTCCAAAAGTCACTTGACTGCGGTAAGATTAGTGCGAAAGCGCTCTGCGGATATCAGATGACATTACATCGCTAGTACAGAGAGACCCAGCTCAAAAATCCTGCCAACATTGTACACGGGTTTCATAGGCATCTTAATAATTGGAATTCGGTATATGGAATGAACTTCGCTTGAAGTTTTGAAATAGATGAATGAAAGAGAATTTCGCTTTGTCAAGTTTCACAGCTCGTATGTCGGTAATTGTTTTGTTATAAGGAGTATATAGACCACTGCTTTAGGCTTTTTACTGTGTTTATCGTATTAACGAGTGCGTGTACTGATAAAGTATGCTCCAATGGCATTACGAATTGGCATTCTAGTAAAGTGAGAGAGTTCCGAATTTGGAGCAAAGGCACGCAGCATACAAGCGATTTATCGCCCTCTGAAATATTTTTGGAGACGAGTTTCATCCGCTTTTACTTTCTGGTGGCATACGTTTAATCTTAGTTCTTATGGAAACTACAGTATTTATCGCACTCACTTATTCTCCACGTTGTAGGTGCTAGTACTACAGGTATCTATTCTAAGTAGTTTAAAATAAGGACAAAAATTTGAATATATTTATATTTTGCACATAATGAAACAGATTTTCATACAAAAATCATATCTGCAAGTGAAATGTGGATGCATTCAACGAATCGACTGGTACAACCTTCTGTCACCATCAAACCTATGTTTCACTTGTCGTAAATACATAGCCATACAGTCATACATATTAACTCTACCATATTTTGCTTTCATCACACTTTCTGTCGTTATTAGTCTACACCTAAATTGCCTCTTACTAGCATGATAAGTGTCAATAGACCTCTGCAGTACTGGCCTATGAAAAGTAGCGCTTTCCACTTTGACGAATTTCAATTTGCATCTGCAGCAGCAACAATGGAGCACCACTACTAATACACACTTGTATGAAAATGGGAAAATAAGCTTATAGTGACATTTCAGTCTTAGCGCAAAGTGTAAACAATAATGTCATACAAACGTCACGTGATTATTTAAATTTGATGTTGGTGACATGCGCAGCTCCCTATGATGAGAGAAAATCATTTGTATTCGTAATTCGTTGGCTGGTGAAATACCAGTTTATCTTAATGGTCGGTATTATATGTGCGATAACCGAGAGAAAATATATGAACAAGAAACTAGAGAGCAATATTTGATAATTAAAGCAGTTTTCAAAATGCTGCACAGCTTCATTCTCACTTTTCGTCATTTTCTTTCGTTAAATAAACATTACTTCCTGAAAGCCATACTAGTAACATGAAACTTACAGCAATTGTTCTGGTTTGGGTATTCACCCCATTTCTAACCTGTTATCCTTATTACAATGAATATGTACAGCGATTTCCCAATGGTTCCTAATGTTTTCGTTAGTCTGATTTCAAAATTATTCTTCGCTATTCCTGCTACGATATCGCCTCCAAAATCAATCAACAACAGCTATTAGAAATGAGATACGTGACTAAATTTTAGGAATATTTCGTAGTCTTTGCTTGATCGGCAACAACATGATTGTCACACGTGCTAAATGAGATAACTGTGAGTGGTAATTCAATAGTGATCTGTTTTGACCACAGACTGGTTACCAGAGGGAGACGAGTAAAATTTTATCTTCAATCGAGCTCCCATTTGGCACAAAGGACGCTGTCAGATCAGTGGAATTCTTATACAAACAACAAATGGTTCAAATGGCTCTGAGCACTATGGGACTCAACATCAATGGTCATAAGTCCCCTAGAACTTAGAACTACTTAGACCTAACTAACTTAAGGACATCATACAACACCCAGTTATCACGAGGCAGAGAAAATCCCTGACCCCGCCGGGAATCGAACCCGGGAACCCGGGCGCGGGAACGCTACCGCACGACCACGAGCTGCGGACTACAAACAACAACTAGTTATGTAATTTTTTCTGTTATAAATTACGCATTCTGTAAAATGCAAAACACTCCTCTTTGTTTTGGTCACTAAACCATGTTCCAACACCCGTGGTTAACTTCTATGGGCGTCTGCCTATTTCAGAAAATATATAACACAGTTTTATATGGTCTGAATATTAACAAGGTCTACAGCAGTATTTGTATACCTATTTCTGTTGTTATGCTCACCATATTGAATTCTGTCTCCGCTTTTTACACTTGTTAAGGAAAAAATGATCTCCTTTACAAAGTAATTACGAACCAGTTGACTTTTTTGATGAAATAAACATTTTTTCGCCACAGGTTTCTGTGACGGTATCATTTGTTCTGTGATTTCTTCTAATAATGTACTCCCATGCTGTACTGAGTGAGATATCATTCGCGGACGGTATTTTCAGAATCTTATTCAAGACATTGTTGTACTGATCTCATTAATATACACCAAGAAACGACCGAATGTCTGAACAAACCGGGAAAGTAGCAAAACTCCTAATGTGAGGATTAGTACCACAGCTATACATTCATGTAAGAGTAATATTATTGTTTTCCAGTTCTGTGTCATATAGTTCAAGGCACCAAGATAAAGTTATATGATTCACTACGCCCGCCCCGTTGGCCGCGCGGTCTAACGCACGGCTTTCCGGGCGGGAAGGAGCGCCTGGTCCCCGGCACGAATCCGCCCAGCGGATTAGTGTCGAGGTCCGGTGAACCGGCCAGTCTGTGCATGGTTTTTATGCGGTTTTCCATCTGCCTCGGCGAATGCGGGCTGGTTCCCCTTATTCCGCCTCAGTTACACTATGTCGGCGATTGCTGCGCAAGCAAGTTCTCCACGTACGCGTACACTACCATTACTCTACCACGCAAACATAGGGGTTACACTCGTCTGGTGTGAGACGTTCCCTGGGGGGTCCAACGGGGGCCGAACCGCACAATAACCCTGGGTTCGGTGTGGGGCGGCTGAGGGATGAAGTGGACTGCGGTAGTCGTCGTGGGGTTGTGGACCATTGCGGCTACGGCGGGGACGTAGCCTCTCCGTCGGTTCTAGGTCCCCGGTTAACATACAATTCAATACAATATATGATTCACTAGTAGACGGGAAATTTGTCAGTTATTCTATGCAAGCAATTAAAATAAATTTAGAGTAACAAGGACAAATCACCTCGTGGGATGGAGGGCGAAGGAGAGAAGAAAAGTGAAGTCTCTGTGCACGTGCAAATTGTGATTAAGTGTTGAGCAACATGAGAAATGATAAAAAGGAAATAAAAAAGAAGAAAGCTAACGTCTGTTGCCAGACAGGAGGAGAGCAAATGACTTATGCTTATAGAATGGGTTTGTCTTAAATGCGCACCCGAAATATTGAAAATAATTTTTTGCCGTCATCTCTTCCATGTCACTTAGGGCTACATATTAAAGACATTGGCATAAAAAAATTAATATCAACAGATCACCCCGTAAGACTTTTCAGAACAGAAATTGTGTCCAATGAATTGATCTTTACAAAAGGTGTACTCTTTGGCATAGTACGCCTGTAAAAGTTTGGGCAGCCTGTAAGTACGATGAAGGATGTAACATCAGAAAACATCTGTTTCGTCAAAGCAGTCAGACAAGCTTTTGAAAAACCCTCATCAGCCTTCGGATCAATTTGCTCGTTCATATGAAGGACAAAAGCTTACGATCATTCTACCCTACCCATGTTGGCCTGTGGCGACATGACTGGAAGATTAGCTCAGAACAGTCTAAAGATATATGGGAATGTCTGCGTTTTACATTAAAAATAGAAAGAGGTCGAGTGGCACTAGATCCGTTACAGAGTTGTTCAACATTCAGAGCTGAAAAGCTGCCTTTGAATAGCACTATTCTAAATATATTCACTGAATCAAATATAGGAAATGTGCATAACTGGCGTTGCATTAATGCCACGGAAACTAGCGAAGATCCCGGGAAAGGCCTCCCATCTTATGAGACACGGATACTCTGAAAATCTCTTGAATTGTCTGTCAGAACAGCCCGTGATCATATTGTCTGAAGAAGACATACAAAAGCAGCCTGATTTAGAATAAAGTTATCGAACTTCCTATAGATGTCTCAGACATCATCTTTAAATCAGAAGTACTGACTACCGAGACTAGCTAGCTTATATGAATTAACGCGTCCAGGAAATAAATCTCTGTCATCCCTCTCCTTCTCGACGAAAATATAATACTGAGATAGACGTCATCTTGTGACACACGAACCGGTGCGGTGCTCGTTCACAGTGAGACCAAATCAGGAAAGAATCGTCAACGTACCGGAAGAACGAAGCGGTGCTACGTTGTGAATCTAGTCCTCAGATTGTCACAAATACGCCACAGCTGGAGACACTAGGAATCCCATTTCCATACTAGTAATAGCGGTACAGGAAGTATGTTGTGGTTAGTGCGTATTCGAACAGTTTGGCGAAACTAGATTGGAACTGTTACGGCAAAGGATCCTACACATACCCGAAGCGCGCACTTCATTGTACGGTAAAAATCGCTGCTGGACAAAAAGATGGTCTTTGGGTCTAAAACTAACAAATTTTGATCTTGCAATAATATTTGCAGGAGAACTAGCGATTCTGAATTTATATGTCAGTTCAAACGTTTTGAAGATTTCCAGACAATTTGTGAATAAATTACGCACAGCCTTCTTGACAGCAGGCACGCCGAGATCCGGGCCGACGTTTGGGAGCCGTGTGGCTGCTGTCGTGAGAAATGAGCGACTGCCTCCTGGAACAGCCTTGCATCATTCTTCCAGCTCCATTGTTTCTGGCGGTGCTCTCCAGTTTCACAAGTGCAGAGTAACGCAGGGTTATTTACGGTGCGGCTTCACCTGACGCCGGTGTCAGCGTGAAGAGCCAGACGAGACGTCAGCACATAAATGGTCAACAAAAGCCGCGTAAATACTAGCTCACTTCTGGGAGTTTGCCCTGTGGGATGCGACCGTGATCAGCAACAGTTTGTCTTCCACGATTTTCCGAAGGTAATATTTGGGAGCCGAGTGAAATGAACATCGTGTACCTCGTGTGCCAACCGTATCATCATTAATTGTGGGCCGGCCGCGGTGGCCGAGCGGTTCTAGGCGCTTCAGTCGGGAACCGCGTGACCGCTACGGTCACAGGTTCGAATCCTGCCTCGGGCATGTATGTGTGTGATGTCCTTAGGTTAGTTAGGTTTAAGAATTCTAAGTTCTAGGGGACTGATGACCTCAGATGTTAAGTCCCATAGTGCTCAGAGCCATTTGAACCATTAATTGTGGTCTCGGTGAATATGTGGAACATGTTAGTCATTGACAGGTCAAATGAAGAGCAATAGAAAGCGTTAGATAACTGCGAATACTTACATATGATTTCATCTGTCCAAGGGAAATGGCACTTTATGAAGCTTTTAAGACCCTCTCTTCTCGATGATATGTCGCTAATATTCCTATTTTAAATCAAAAAGCGATATCATCCCGCTACATTTTGCTTTTATTGCAAAAGGACGTGGGGAGAGCTTGTCACACAACTTCGGTTTTGGAACCTACCTCTTCTTTGAAGCAGCCAGTACTAATGTACGATTTATAAGTCCGCCTTTGCCGCGCGGAATTACCCGAGCGGTCTAGGGAGATGCAGTCATGGACTGTGCGGCTGGTCCCGGCGGAGGTTCGAGTCCTCCCTCGGGAATGGGTGTGTGTGTGTGTTTGTCCTTAGGATAATTTAGGTTAAGTAGTGTGTAAGCTTAGGGACTGATGACCTTACCAGTTAAGTCACATAAGATTTCACACACATTTGAACATTTTGTCCGCCTTTACGAAGAATGTATCTGTTTGTTCTTTATCTAAATATGTTTCAGATAAGTTTCCTCGTCTTCATTGTATACTTTAGTCATTTACTAGCTCAAGTAGACTTCGAATGACAGCGTAATATGTGAATAAATTAGTTCTGTCATTTTAAATTTAGAGCTAGTGTTAACGAAGACGAAAACCTTGGCCGCATAATCAAATATTTTAAATCACTTTATGAGGTATAGCCTTGACATATTACCTAATTACCAAGTTTATGCTACTGTGAAAGAGGTTTCACTAATAGGCAGTGTCTATTTTTCAGTTGCCAGAGTCAGAGGAGTATCTTTCATGTTTTGAACCAAGGCATACGTTCGAAATCTAAATTGTTTTTTACAGACACAGACCAATCAACAAAAGAAGAAACGGTATGTAATATTCTATCATACCTGTATTTCGACTGATAACTTTCAGCCATTCTCACGGTGAGTCACTTGCAAGTTTTTAAATCACTTTACACAATGTAGAGTAAACGCGAATGCGTCAGAGACAATACTGCTAGTAACAAGAGAGTCAGTTATAGATTAAGTTTGATGAGTCTAAGACTAAAACAGAACAAGCGCAGAATCTGCGAATCGACAGTGCTTGCGGAGTATGTTGTTAATAATGATGAATGGCATGAAGACTTAGATTATTTTCTTTGTGAGCGCAGATGTAAAATGAGAAGTTTCCATGAGTTGTCGAACTTGCAACCATCATCTCGGTTGAGTAGGTTGCAGATACTTTGGTGAACTAGGAAACGGCGTCAAAGCTGACCAATGAATCGGAGCTGTTGAGTTTCAAAGTTTTTAACTACTGATAAAGTCGGATGAGTTACGAGTATGATATTCACATTTACCTAAAAAAGGACTCAACAAAGAATTTAAATCATGGGCCATCCAATAAATACATGAAACGTATTCGCAGTTGCGCATATGAACAACTATTAGCTGTATAATGGAATGACGACAGTGAAAATTTGTGCCGGACCGGGACTCGAAACGAATTTCCCGCTTATCGCGAGCTATCGCGTTACCATTTTTTATCTTATTTTGTTCTGTATTGTACGTTGAATTTTTTCGGGACGGACGTACGATGACACCCTTTCAAGTTCTTCGTTGATTCGTTCACTTAGTTTTTTTATTGCAGAGGGTAGCTAACCCTCTGACCGAACACGCTGAGCTACCGTGCCGGCGCCATTAGGTTAACCGTATACGCTTCACGGCCACACGTATACTTCCGTACGTTATCAGCCATGTGTCTACAACCAACATTGATACGTCCATTATGAAAATCGTTTTCCCGGTGTCCGCGGATAAATGTGATACTGCGGTGCCTGTGTTCTCTGAACTCTGCATTGTACTCCTGAACAGCTCAGGTACTGCAGCATTACAACCAATAAGTAGGTGCGTCAATGTTGTGTTGTATTGTATTGTATGTTAATCAGGGACCGAGAAACGACGGAGAGGCTCCGTCCCCGCCCTAGCCGCAGTGGTCCACAACCCCACGACGACTACCGCAGTCCACTTCACCCCTCTGCCACCCCACATCGAACTAAGGGTTATTGTGCGGTTCGGCCCCCGGTGGACCCCCCAGGGAACGTCTCACACCAGACGAGTATAACCCCTATGTTTGCGTGGTAGTGTAATGGTGGTGTACGCGTACGTGGAGAACTTGTTTGCGCAGCAATCGCCGACGTGGTGTAACTGAGGCGGAATAAGGGGAACCAGCCCGCATTCGCCGAGGCAGATGGAAAACCGCCTAAAAACCATCCACAGACTGGCCGATTCACCGGACCTCGACACAAATCCGCTGGGCGGATTCGTGCCGGGGACCAGGCGCTCCTTCCCGCCCGGAAAGCCGTGCGTAGACCGCACGACCAACCGGGCGGACGCGTCGGTGTTACTCACTATTGGTCTGAACGTCAGTGTTCCTTTTTCTATCTACTCCAAGCGTGGTTTATGACTTCCATCTCCCTCTGAACAACTTTTCTGCTTCTGTATTACTTTGCGGATCTTGGGATGGCACTATACTCTTGGTGGCACAGTGCTGCGTCCCTTCAATCTGTTGATTACTTCCTTAGATAGAGGGCTAGAACTCCGAAGAAAGTGTGTAATGTTTGCCGGAAATACGGGCAGAAATCCCTGTAGTAGTTTTGTTATTCAGTTAAGAGAATGCCGCTGCTATGGTCGTTTGCGACCTTTTTGTTAATATGTTACAGTGACACAGTGGTCGATATGAAGTTGGATACGCAGTATGGTGACGTATGAAATCAAAGGTCATGTATGGCCCCTTGAGAAAAATACTGAACCGCTTTTACCAAATACTTAATAAAGTTTCGCTGCAGACCGTCTTACCATAAAGTTTATTGTTGCTGATTCACTCTTTCGACTAGTTTCGTAATATCGTTCGTATCTCGATACCTTGTGCTAACCTTTCCATCTTTAATACCACGAGCCGTCTAATGCGCTTCAGTCATGGCCTGTGCGGCTGGTCCCGGCGGAGGTTCGAGTCCTCCCTTGGGCATGGGTGTGTGTTTGTTCTTAGGATAATTTAGGTTAAGTAGTGTGTAAGCCTAGGGACTAATGACCTTAGCAGTTAAGTCCCATAAGATTTCACATAAATTTGAACATGTTTGATTTAATACCAGGTACATCCAGAGTCTTCGATACTTTTTACGTGCCCCTATAAACTGTCCTCTCTGCTGTTGCGTCTGGTGTCAAATTGGCTATTTTAGAAGGCCGTAACACACATTTCAGTAACTTATTTCTTCTATTGACTGTGCTTCACCGCGCTAGTTGGCAACAAATGATGTCATTCAGCACTGATTGCTGGCACGTGACGCGTTCTAGCACCATAGGTCTCTCGGGAAGAATAGCCATTAGCACTTACCGAAGAGCACTCGTCAAGTTCCTCATTTACTATACAATATTTTGTTCGTTTGTAGACATTAGTCCGACGAGTGGTCTGATGTCGTCCTCTCACTCTTGCTGTCATTCACTAATCATTTCATTACGACGTACTATACGCGCACTTGAAGAAGGCCTTGGGCGAGGTGACATATGGCTGCGGCTGATTCGAGGGAAGTCGAATGACATCGACCGGTTGCGTGAAGATCTGATCCAAACCAGTTTTGGGACTGACGATTCCAACATCATCCCTAATACACAATCACTTGACACAAATGTTCATGTACAACGACCACTAGCGTTTGTATTGCTGCATTTATTTGGCAGAAGGTGCAATAAATCTACTAAAGAGACTGCCTAAACTACGTTTGTCCGTCCTCTACTGGAGTAATGCTGAAAGGTATGAGCTTCTTAGAATACAGAATTTGCAAAGGATAACGAAAAAATTCTAAGAAGAGCAGCTCGTATTATAGGCCTGTTATCGCGGAAAAGGGGAGAGAATATCACGGGCATCATAAGCGAGTTGGCGTGGAAATAATTAAAACAAAAGAGGTTTTCGTTATGACGACATCTATTCACGAAAGTTCAGTCACTGTCTTCCATCACGGGCATCATAAGCGAGTTGGTGTGGACATAATTAAAACAAAAGAGGTTTTCGTTATGGCGACATCTATTCACGAAAGTTCAGTCACTGTCTTCCATCTCCACCTAAATACTATGATGTCTCCTATCAGCACAGGAAGATATGACAATAGTGATGAAGTAAGGGAAATCAGTGTTCGCACGGAAGTGTCGGGGAACCAAATAGCTAAGATGGAGGGAATGGCAAGTGGAATCCTCTCCTGAATCCAACGATGTTGTGTAGATAACAAAAATAATCTTAAGCGGCAAAGTGTCACTACATAAGAATCTTTAGTTAAATTAGGAAACATGATCATCACCAGACCGTCACACAATAGCTTTGTAAGTACGCTTACAAAGTGTCTCGACCCGACTTTTCCAGCTCATCAGTCTTTTTCAAATGGTTCAAATGGCTCTGAGCACTATGGGACATAACTTCTGAGGTCATCAGCCCCTTAGAACTTAGAACTACTTAAACCTAACTGACCTAAGGACATCACACACATCCATGCCCGAGGCAGGACTCGAACTTGCGACCGTAGTGGTCGCACGATTCCAGACTGTAGCGCCTAGAACCGCTCGGCCACCACGACCGGCTCAGTCTTTTTAGTGACTGGCTGTGACTTGCTAAGAAGTTCTCTACTGTGGCAACTTCTTCACTTCAGAGTAGCGCATACAGTACATACGCTCAACGTCCTCAATTATTTTACTGTTAATATTCCAGTTTCTGTCACCCCTCATATTTTTTGCCTTCTATGCGTCCTCTAGAACCATGGAAGCGATTCGTTGATGTTTACTGACGGAATCTGTTATACCGTGAACACTTTGATCTAATGATACCAAATTGATATTGATATGTTTTCACGTCTGTCTTGTTTGTTCATTGAGACTTTTCCATGCTGTGTTCTAGAGCTGAGCCGGCCGTGGTGGTCTCGTGGTTCTAGGCGCGCAGTCCGGAACCGCGCGACTGCTACGGTCGCAGGTCCGAATCCTGCCTCGGGCATGGATGTGTGTGATGTCCTTAGTTTAGTTAGGTTTAAGTAGTTCTAAGTTCTAGGGGACTGATGACCACAGCTGTTAAGTCCCATAGTGCTCAGAGCCATTTGAACCATTTCACCGACGTCTCGGCTGTAATTATCGTATGGCAGCAAAAGTTGGTACATACGCTAATGCTTTAATGCACAACGCTGGGAAAAAAATTACAGTTTTAGCCACCAGGTGCAGACCTTGTGCCGTACAGCACGACATGTCCGATGCTGCCACTGAACAAATTGTGTAAGCAATGAAATGAACATTATACCTTTCTCACAAGTTCGGCCTTTTCTGCCTACGTCCCGTTCGTAATCCATTGCGTTTGGGAACATTTCTTTATTGTATTCGCAGCACCAGATTTACACCTGGTGGTCAAGATTGGAGCTAAGTTTTTCCAGCGTAAATCGTTCCGCATAATGCATTAATATATTCACCAAGTTTCGCACCCACACGATAATTACAGCTGAAAATAGACCTCTGTGAGCAGCTGCACTTGAATTATGCCTGCCGTTGTGGCCAGGCGGTTATAGGCGCTTCAGTCCGGAACTGCGCTGCTGCTACGGTCGCAGGTTCGAATCCTGCCTCGGGCATGGATGTGTGTGATGTCCTTAGGTTAGTTAGGTTTAAGTAGTTCTAAGTCTAGGGGACTGATGACCTAGATGTTACGTCCCATAGTGCTCAGAGCCATTTTTGAACTTGAATTATAAACACGCACTAGGTATAAATATAGGTGAATGGCTCAAATGGCTCTGAGCACTATGGGACTTAACTTCTGAGGTCATCAGTCCCGTAGAACTTAGAACTAGTTAAACTAACCTAAGGACATCACACACATGCATGCCCGAGGCAGGATTCGAACCTGAGACCGTAGCGGTCGCGAGGTTTTAGACTGTAGCGCCTAGAACCGCTCGGTCACTCCGGCCGGCAAATATAGGTGAAGGTTAGCTGTTTACATCCATAAAAAGAGATTCTAATACAATCCACTTATTCACCTGCAAGTGAGGGTATAAGCCTTCGAACCGCGATATGAAAGAATATCAGTGACTGACACAGATAACTTGTAATTTATGTCGTCACAGTCCACCGTCTTCGTTATATAGTTCGTACTCCCAACTTCATCGGCACTGTTCTTTCAACGATATAAACGTCGAAGCCAGACGCCTAGCGCACAGTAAGACGCGCAGTCCAGTGGATGGTGTGGAGCGGCGCAGCTGGCGGGTCGCGCCGCTGCAGACTTACCGGCGCAGCTCGGCGGGCGGTGTCCGCTGCAAGCGGGGCGAGGCGTGGCGAGGCGAGTTGAGGCCGAGCGAGGCGTCGGCGAGATGCAGCGAGCGGCGTGCGGCGAGTGTGAAGTGTGTCGGCGCTGCACTGGCGGGGCTGCGACTGGCGGCCGCCGAGATCTCTCGTGGCTGAGCAACTCGGCAGGTGGCCGAGAGAGCGCGCGCTGCGGCAATGCGGCCCGCCCGCCGGCCCGCCCTCGCCTTTTATACACCTAAGGGTGGCCGCGGCGGCGGCGGCGGCGTCCCCGCGTGGGTGGCCGCCACTGCACGGGGGCCTCGTGCCGCGCCGCCCGAGGACACCGACGCTGCCTCCGCCGCGGTCACGGTTGCCGGAGCGCCGCCCTCGCCGCAGCCGCTGGCAGGCCGCCCAGACCGCCGACCGAGGCCGCAACCAGCAACACCGCTTGTGGCGCACCTTCCTCCGGCGCTCCCCAAACCCGGCTATGCCTACCTGGCGTCGCAAATACTATCTGACTTAACTTTGCGGTTTTTGCTATGTTTCCTCTTCTCTGCCAACTGCTAGATAAATTGACATCGCCGCAACATTCGACATTTGACGGTTGCTCTTGTTTCCATAGCCGCGATAACTACAGGTGCACAAGTGTCTACAGTGCGTCTCAAATCTTGTGGGTGAAACTGAAAGCCGGCCGCGGTGGCCGTGTGGTTCTAGGCGCTACAGTCCGGAACCGCGGGACTGCTACGGTCGCAGGTTCGAACGGGCATGGATGTGTGTGGTGTCCTTAGGTTACTTAGGTTCAAGTAGTTCTAAGTTCTAGGGGACTGATGACCTAAGATGTTAAGTCTCATTGTCCTTAGAGCCATTTGAACCACTTCTTTTTTTTTTTTTTTTTTTTTTTTTTTTTTTTTTTTTTTTTTTTTTTTGCACTGCTGAGACAGTAATGTCCCTGTTATGGTGTGTCGTAGTTTAAGGTACGCGTGCACATGCAGTGTGCGAGACGTTCCCCCACCAAGTCTATATAGTAATTTCTCTCTTTACTCGGCGGACATCTGTTGCATAGCAGAATGGCACCAACCCTACTCTCGAAATATTTTCATGAAGTGACGTAGCAATGAAGTGCAATGCTTCATTTGCTTTTCAAGATTAATGATCTGTCTCCCATTTCTATAAAATAATGAAAGAGGAAGGAAATGACGGTAAGAGTAATAAACTTAACAATATTCATTCATAATATACAATGAGGTGACAAAAGAAATGGGATACCTCTTAATATCGTGTTGGACCAACTTTTACCCTTTTTGCTGAAACAGGTGAAAATGGGTCCACAACCGATTACACAGGTTAAATATTAATAGAACTAACAAACAGTAGCGACGGATCCCAGACTGGAAATGGAGGAAAGAAGACCCCTCCATGTGTCGTTGCCACGGAAGATGGCGCCGACGAATGACAGTTCCCCTGACCACGTGCCATGTATTCCTGTGTTCAAATGGTTAAAATGCCTCTGAGCACTACGGGACTTAACTGCTGTGGTCATCAGTCCCCTAGAACTCAGAACTACTAAAACCTAACTAACCTAAGGACATCACACACATCCATGCCCGAGGCAGGATTCGAAACTGCGACCGTAGCGGTCGCACGGTTCCAGACTGTAGCGCCTAGACCCGCTAGGCCACTCCAGCCGGCTCAGTCCCCTAGACTTAGAACTACTTAAACCTAACTAACCTAAGGACGTCGCACACATCCATGCCCGAGGCACTATTCGAATCTGCGACCGTAGCGGTCGCGTGGTACCTAGTATCGCTCGGCCATCACGGCCGGCTATTCCTGTGTGTTGCAGGATGTGTGATCGACGCAGCGTAGTGTAAGCTGCAGAATGGTCCAGTACTCATATCGGGAACAAGCCGAGATGGTGTTTATGTACGGCCAGACAGATGAAAATGATCGAGAGGCAGCACAGCTATACTAAAACAAGTACCCTCACAGACACCAACCATATCACACAACATTTCAAGCCCTTGATTGGACGTCTGTGTGATCATGGGTCCTTTCAGACAGACGAACGTGCAGGGAGGCGACGCACTGTGTGTATCTCAGATTAGGGGGACCAGGTTCTACAGGATACTGAGACGAATCCTATTACAAGCTCCAGACAAGTGGCCTGACAAATGGTGTTAGCCGAAGTACGATTACAGGTATCCTGTATGACAACCGCTACTATCCCTATCACATGCAATCCCATGGATCCACTTTGAACATCTGTTGTGAAATGCATGCGATGCATATTTTTACTGTGTCTCAGGATGATTTGTCGTCGTTCCATGCGCACAGTCCATTTCCATATACACGTTCACAGGACCCTTTTCCTCCGTCCTTGCAGGTTTTATCAATGTTCACTCTAAACTGAGATAGGAAACCACTCTTCAGAAATGGATATTTGTTGTGTTAGAGGTGTGATTCGAGTATTACTACTTCCTGCGACCTTTCACGAGGTCGTCTATGGATACGTTAGATTCGATCGGAGCGGCTCGAACAGAAACCAGAAGCATCACTGAACACGACAGAACGCCATTGAATCTGACTCACCCCGCAAATTTCATGGAAGCTCTAGATCTCAATTCAGTTTCCAGTAATTTGTTCCTGACGGTTCGAGGTAACACCCTGCTTGAAAGGTCTCCTCAGGTTTCAGACGTTATAACCCATCAGCTCGACTGGCTCTGACGGGCACACTACTCCAATGATAATCTTTTCAGTGGTGCATTCAACACTGACTTTATTTTTACGAATAAGAATTGGCGACCGCATCGAACAGCGTAGGTGGAGGAGCTCTCGGCAAATGAATTGGCCTGCCAGTCCCTCCGATGTAAGCCCCATCGAGCACGTGTGGAACGCTTTGCGGAGACATATCGGGCACGTCCACATGCACCAACGACCATCCAGCAGTTGTCAAACGCGCAGAGGAGAAGTGGAACGCCCTATCACACAAGAAACCCTCAACAACCTTGCAGCCATCATGGGAGCACGTTGCAGATCATACATTGATATTTGTGGTGATCACAGACCGTATCAAGAACCATGCCCCTCATTTTCTAATGTCCACGTGAGCATCAAAAATTGCGGCGACTTCAGTGTAATTCCGTCTTAGAATAAAAGCTTTGTTTCTGTTCGTGCAACTGCGTATTTATTTCACTTACCTTCTGTACTGTACTATTCTGTAGCTTGTCTTTCTACGTATGGTCCAAATTTCATCAAGCTGTGTTACTTGGGAGTGACACATAATGCGAAAGCTACCTCATCCTTAAGTGTTGCATATCAGTGCATACGGAAAGCTTTCAAGGCGTTGAGATCGGGGTGGGAATTGAGTTTCGACTTCATATACTGGTGGCGAGGGCAGGAAGACGACGATGGGATTGGGGTTACTTGGCGCGTGGGGTTGTGGGAGACGTTGAGAAGTTTGCATGTTGGCCAAAAGTGACATGGGACATTATGTGGAGAAGTTTGGAGTGGTAGTTGGGGTCTGGGGATCTTATCAGGACGGGATCTCTGTCTGGATAAGCTGCTTAATGAGTAAAGAAGGGACGTATTTGGCGATTTCAAGTATGAGGGTTCTGTGCTTGAGAAAATTGAGGTCTGGCTGGAAGAGGAGGGACGTATGAGATTCTGGTGATGTCGGTTCTCGTGGGGTGGTCTGGCACTCATATATTCTGTGCTTTACGATTATTTTGGGGTCTTCTTGGGTTCAGGGATAGAAGTCAGTGTCGATACTGAAGCTTTTTGTGGTCTTTTTTTATGGGCGTTGGTAAGGATATAGTTTTGGGCATAATTGAGGGTAGCTGGAGATGGGTTTCGTGAGAGCTGTTGCAGTTTTTTGACGTAGAGGTTATCACAGTCTAGGGTTCTGAATCTTTTGGTGGTTTTGGTGGTGCTGGTGTAGATAGTTCCGTGTAACGCGGCAATTTGGTTTCAGGTGCTGTTTGCGATTATGCTTGTTCTGGTGCTGAATGTAAGCTCCGACGAATTTGTCCTTGACATAAACACTTCGAAGAATACAGAGGGAGAGTGCTTGTGGAGCTGGAATTACATCCCCATCATAAACAGTGTGTGCTAGCAACAGGGTCAAATTCTTCTTCTCTCGATGAATTACTCAGCCCAATACTTGAAACATACCTGTAAACTGTATTAATACGCACAGAACTGCATTAAGACGCGCAGAATAATAAAAGGACGTGCGGGATGAGAAGCTCAGTCGTCGTGTGCTCCATCTCTGGTTAACATGCCACTGTTGTTACACTCTTCACACTAATTATCGCCTGCAGGCAAGGTAATGGTAACCATGACACGCATTGATCTGTTGACAAAGGAATAACAAAAACTCAGTTTTATTTTTAAGGCGTTTAAAAGTTTTTTTTATTTATTTAATCAAATGAAAGTGTACGTTTCCAGAGACCTTCTTATGTCTCAAACATCTTTTATGTATAGATGTTGGCTGAAGCGATGAATGAAAATTTGTACCAAGAATGGGATTCAGACCCGAGCCTTCTCCTCACCAGGCAGATATGCTAATTACTACGCCACACTAGGATACTGCCTTTGCACCGCTACACGAAGCACCCTAGCACGGCTCCCTCCACAACCCAAATTTCCGTTGACGCCTCAGCCCACTTGGCATTCCACCTATACTCGAATAGCATTGCAGAGGCTCTCCAAATGTATTGAAGTAGCACCTCAGTATCAAAAGAAAGGAAGATCCTGCCTGAAACCCAGGAACAGGTGCTTTAATCAAATGAAATTGTACGGTTCCAGAAACATTTTCAAGTCTCAAACATCTACGATGTATATACGCAGACTGAAGAGACGAATGAAAATTTGTACCAGTGACAGGATTCGAAGCTGAGGTGTGAATGGGAATTTGGGTTGAGGAGGGAGGCGTAATAGGATAGTCCCTGCAATTGTGCAGAGCCATTGTGCTGATGTGGCTTAGCAGTTAGTGCAACTGTCAGGTGAGCAAGAGACTTGGGCTCGAATCCTGACCCCGATACAAATTTTCAGTCATCACTTCAGTTCGCATATTTACATCGCAGACGTTGTTGATTTGTAAATAAATAGAATGTGATTTTCTTTATGAGAAAATATTTTGTAATTACGCATATTGTGTGAGAGAGGACCTCTGAAGAGCTTCGTTTTGTGAAGAAGCATAGACAGAATGTTCCTTACTGTCTACATTACGAAGCGGCCATCCTGGGCACCGAAACAAGATCCACTTGCAGGCTATCTAAGTAACGACTTGTAGCGGAAACAAAAATTTCATTACCAGTATTTCATACAAAGTTTCCTGACTTCAAACATTTGAAATGCCAACGTAATCTACTCATTAACATAAAGGTCTACGGAGTAAGTCAAGTACTGCAGTTAAAAACTTGAGGCAGCGTAACTCACCGCACATACGTACCATGACTATATTCATCTAGTATTTTCGAAAGATTACATTTATTCACTTGCAGAAATCTTCACACGTAATTTCAAACTTTTACTAATGTGTTTCGCGCTGACACTACCTACAAAATGACAAAAAGAGAAAAGTTTACCACTTACTATATTTTCGGTGTTCATGCACTAGAACTGACGCATCAGATGTCGTTTTAATTTATTTCTTCTTTGCTACTAACTGCATTCGCAACACGTTTTTCAGAGTGTCCACGTATAGCACTGAGTGTACCTTCAAAATTACATCGTTGTACGACACATGGTGCAGGAGATATGACGTCACAAATACTGAGATGCGTGAAAAACAAGCTTTTGCATAAAAAGGAGACCAAATTATCCAGAGTTTATTAATCCAGTGTTTCATAATGAGAGCACTTACCGACTTAGACCTTTTCTATACTTTTTCTCGTTCACACCCATAACGTCAAATGCTTAACACAATAACTAATTGTAATCAGAAGTTTGAAGCTGTTTTATGCGGGGGAATTTGGTTCCTTACAGAATCATGGCTTTATTTATATTTATCAAGGCCAATGAAATAATAAAGGCAGCAGAGGACCAAGTAGGTAAAAAGCCGAGGGCTAGTAGAAATCCTAGGGTAACAGAAGAGATATAGAATTTAATTGATGAAAGGAGAAAATACAAAAATGCGGTAAATGAAGCAGGCAAGAAGGAAGACAAACGTCTCAAAAATGAGATCGAGAGAAAGTGCAAAATTGCTAAGCAGTGATGGTTACAGGACAAATGTAAGGATGTAGAGGCATATATCACTAGGGGCAAGATAGATACTGCCTACAGGGAAATTAAAGAGATCTTTGGAGAGAAGAGAACCCTTTGTATGAATATCAAAAGCTCAGATGGAAAAGAAGGGAAGTCAGAAAGATGGAAGGAGTATATAGAGGGTCTAAAAATTGCGGGCAATATTATAGAAATGAAAGGGGACGTAATGAAGATGAAATGGGAGATGGGATACTGCGTGAAGAGTTTGACAGAGCACTGAAAGACCTAAGTCAAAACAAGGCCTCGGGAGTAGACAACTTTCCATTAGGACTACTGATAGCATTGGGAGAGCCTGGCCGGCCGGAGTGGCCGAGCGGTTAAAGGCGCTACAGTCTGGAACCGCACGACCGCTACGGTCGCAGGTTCGAATCCTGCCTCGGGCATGGATGTGTGTGATGTCCTTAGGTTAGTTAGGTTTAAGTAGTTCTGAGTTCTAGGGGACTTATGACCACAGCAGTTGAGTCCCATAGTGCTCAGAGCCATTTTTTTTTTTTTGGGAGAGCCAGCCCTGACAAAACTCTACCATCTGGTGAGCAAGATGTATGAGACAGGCGAAATACCCTCATACTTCAAGAAGAATATAATAATTCCAACCCAAAGAAAGCAAGTTTTGACAGGTGTGAAAACTTCCGAACAATCAGTTTAATAAGTAACGGCCGCAAAATATTAACACGAATTCTTTGTAGACAAATGGAAAAACTGGTAGAAGTCGACCTCGGGGAAGATCAGTTTGGATGCCGTAGAAATGTTGGAACACGTGAAGCAATGCTGACGCTACGACTTATCTTAGAAGATAGATTAAGGAAAGACAAACCTACGTTTCTAGCATTTGTAGACTTAGAGAAAGCTTCTAAAAATGTCGACTGGAATACTCTCTTTAAAATTATGAAGGTAGTTGGCGTGAAATACACGGAGCGAAAGGCTATTTTGTACAGAAACCAGATGGCAGTTATAGTAGTCGAGGGGTACGCAGGGGAAGCATTGGTTGAGAAGGGAGTGAGACAAGTTTGTAGCCTATCTCCGATGTTATTCAATCTGTATATTGAGCAATCAGTAAAGGAAACATAAGAAAAAATTGGAGTAGGTATTAAAATCCATGGAGAAGAAATAAAAACTTTGAGGTTCGCCGATGACATTGTAATTCTGTCAGAGACAGCAAAGGACCTGGAAGAGCAGTTGAACGGAATGGACAGTGTCTTGAAAGTAGGATATAAGATGAACATCAACAAAATCAAAACGAGGATAATGGAATGAAGTCGAATTAAATCTGGTGATGCTGAGTGAATTAGATTAGGAAATGAGACACGTAAAGAAGTAGATAAGTTTTGCTATTTGGGGAGCAAAATAACTGATGATGGTCGAAGTAGAGAGGATATAAAATGTACACTACTGGCCATTAAATTTGCTACACCAAGAAGAAATGCAGAAGATGAACGGGTATTCATTGGACAAATATATTATACTAGAATTGACATGTGACTACATTTTCATTCAATTTGGGTGCATAGATCCTGAGAAATCAGTACCCAGAACAGCCACCTCTGGCCGTAATAACGGTCTTGATACGCCTGAGCATTGAGTCACACAGAGCTTGGATGGCGTGTACAGGTACAGCTGCCCATGCAGCTTCAAGACGATACCACAGTTCATCAAGAGTAGTGACTGGTGTATTGTGACGAGCTAGTTGCTCCGCCACCATTGATCAGGTGATTTCAATTGGTGAGAGATCTGGAGAATGTGCTGGCCAGAGCAGCAGTCGAACATTTTCTGTATCCAGAAAGGCCCGCACAGGTCCTGCAACATGCGGTAGTGCATTATCCTGCTGAAATGTAGGGTTTTGCAGGGATAGAATGAGGGTAGAGCCATGTGTCGTAACACATCTGAAATGTAACGTCCACTGTTCAAAGTGCCGTCAGTGCGAACAAGAGGTGACCGAGACGTGTAACCAGTGGCACCCCATACCATCACGCCAGGTGATACGCCAGTATGGCGACGACGAATACACGCTTCCAATGTGTGTTCACCGCGATGTCGCCAAACACGGATGCGACCATCATGATGCTGTAAGCAGAATCTGGATTCATCCGAAAAACGACATTTTGCCATTCGTGCACCCAGGTTCGTCGTTGAGTACACCATCGCAGGTGCTCCTGTCTGTGATGCAGCGTCAAGGGTAATCGCAGCCATGGTCTCCGAGCTGATAGTCCATTCTGCTGCAAACGACGTCGAACTGTTCGTGCAGATGGTTGTTGTCTTGCAATCGTCCCCATATGTTGACTCAGGGATCGAGACGTGGTTGCACGATCCGTTACAGCCATGCGGATAAGATGCCTGTCATCTTGACTGCTAGCGATACGAGGCCGTTGGGATCCAGCAGGGCGTTCCGTATTACCCTCCTGAACCCACTGATTCCATATTCTGCTAACAGTCATTGGATCTCGACCAACAAGAGCAGCAATGTCGTGATACGATAAACCACAATCGCAGTAGGCTACAATCCGACCTATATCTAAATCGGAAACGTGATGGTACGCATTTCTCCTCCTTACACGCGGCATCACAACAACGTTTCACCAGGCAACGCCGGTAAAGTGCTGTTTGTGTATGAGAAATCGGTTGGAAACTTTCCTCATGTCAGCACGTTGTAGGTGTCGCCGCCGGCGCCAACCTTGTGTAAATGCTCTGAAAAGCTAATCATTTCCATATCACAGCATCTTCTTCCTGTCGGTTAAATTTCGCGTCTGTAACACGTAATCTTCGTCGTGTAGCAATTTTAATGGCCAGTAGTGTAGTCTTCTGAAGAAGAGAAATTTTGAACATCGAGTATAGATTTAAATGCCATGAAATCTTTTCTGAAAGTATTTGTATGGAGTGTAGCTGTGTATGGAAGTGAAACACGGACGATAAATAGTTTAGACAAGAAGAGAATAGAAGATTTCGAAATGTGGTGCTACAGAAGAATGTTGAAGATGAGATGGGTGGATCACGTAAACAATGAGGAGGTACTGAAAAGAATTGGGGAGAAGAGGAATTTATGGCACAACTTGACTAGAAGAAGGGATCGGCTGGAAGGACACGTTCTGAGTTATCAAGGGATCATGAATTTAGTACTGTAGGGAAGTGCAGAGGGAAAAAACCGTATTGGGAGACCAAGGCATGAATACACTAAACAGATTGAGAAGGATGTAGGTTGTAGTAGTTACTCGGAGATGAAAAAGCTTGCACAGGGTAGAGTGGTATGGAGAGCTGGTTCAAACCAGTCTCTGGACCGAAGAACACAACAACAACGACAACCTAGAGCAATATTGCATGAAACCTTGCTCTTCCAAAACTTTAGTAGTAGTGTCTCATCATACCTCAGTACTTAATTCCACACTTATTCTTCCGGACGATTCTGTTACGCTTCAATCTACTCTACATCATTACTAAATTGTGATCTAAGTTTGTATCGACTCCTACGTAGACCTTACAATCCAATGTTCCATTTTGGGATCTCTGCCTGACCGTGATATAATCTATCTAGAATCTTCTAGTGTCCTTACGTCTTTTCCAAGTATACCTCTTTTTCTTGTGGTGTTTGAACAGAGTATTTGCTATTACTATATGAAATTTGTTGCAGAACACAATCAGTCTTTCTCCTCTCTCATTTATACTATCGTATTATCCCGGTAGCCGTTCTTCTGTTCCTTTCCTCGACAATCGCGTTGCAACTGCCATGATTATTAGATTTTCATCTCCTTTTACATACTGAATTACCCATTGAGTATCCTCACATACTTTCCCTATTTCTTCATCTTCTGCTTGTGACGCTGGCATGTACGCCACAAGTGTCGTTGTCGGCATTGGTTTGCTGTAGAATCTGATGAGAACAGCTGTGTCACTGAGTGTTCAGAGTAGCTCAGTTTCTGTCCTATTTTTCCATTTATAACGAATCGTACTGCCACTGTACCATTTTCGTCTGCTCTTCGTATTGCCCCTTATTCATCTGACCAGAAATCCTTTCCGTTTAACTTCATCGACCCGCACCAAATATTGATCGAGCTTTGCATTTTCCCTACTACACTCAAAGTTCTGATATCCCATGCACAGAATCGAAGAATGGTATCCCGTCATTGGTTATTCCATCTTTTTCTCCTGGTACCGTCCCCCCCTCTCTCCCCCCCCCCCCCCCCCTCCTTGGCAGTCCTCTCCTGGAAATCCGAATGGGGAACTAGTCCTGACTCTTTTGCAACCAGAGAGATGATCATAACAATTTCTCAATTGTAGACCAAATGTCTGGTGTATATAAATTTTGTGTCTGCAGTGCCATGGTCTCGATATCCTTCTGCATGCTTATATAATTTATCATTGCTGATGATGTTGGCGGAACGAGGATGACTTCCTACGCCGAAAGTATTCAGACGCCGTTGCTTACTATTTTTATTCAGAATTTAGGCAGTGGCTTGATTCGAACCTGGGACACAGAATGTTTCGATTACTAGTCAAAGACTCTACCCCCCCCCCCCCCCAGACAACGTTACGCTATGTAAATTAACTTTCATCAATACAGCTGAACGGAAAGTAAGATGTGAGAAATGTTTGCGTCCGAGACCAGAAATTCTGTGTCACTTGTTGAAGGAGAATGTAAACTTCAGTGGGAGTGTTCCAGATGTGTGATCACGTTATTCAGTGTTTTGGTAGATTTTGAAAGAGCCACAACTTAACAGTGTATTCCAGACCAGTCCCATTATAGCTCTGTAGAGGTTCTGCTGAGAGCATTTGGTTTTTGCGTCTTAGAGTAAATTTTAGTCTCGCTGTCCTCCTCCTGAACGAGACTGGACTGATGTTTTGGGAAATAATAACTTTTAAGCCGCTGATAGAAAACGAAATGATTAGAGTGACTTTACCTTACTCCATTGGTGCTTTGACAAATGAAAACATCTGAGCTCCTGATAGAAAACGAAATGATTACAAAAATATTTGTAAATTTGTGGTAAGGTCTTATGGGACCAAATTGATGAGGTCATCGGTCCCTACGCCTACACATTACTTAATCTAAAACTAACTTACGCTAAGGACAACACACGCACCCACCCGAGGAGGAGGACTCGAACATCCGACGTGGGGAGCATAAATGATTACAGCGACTTTACTTTACTCCAACTCAGTCAAAAATCGCTAAACCCAACGAATGGGTTACGGAACTCGTGCGACAGAAAAATTGAAGATATGGGCTTTCTTTAGAACTGATGTGGTCCTTATCATGTTTATGAATCTGTATGGCCCACCTTTACATTACTGTGTGATATTAATGATGGCTTGGAAAATTTTAGTTTTGGAGAGAACTACTGGTCGTTCGTCTAAATAAAAATTTGAAGAGTGCCCGTAGTAATTTATAGATTTGAGGGCAGCTTGAACAGCAAATACTAAAGAATGTAAGATAGGTTGTCAGCCTTGGTGTCAAATAAGGTAAACAGTGTAAGTTTATTCGCGAAAGGAGGGTCGATCCCATTATTTTATGTACTCTGTCCGTCACTCGATGACGAATTTAATGTTTTCCCAGAGATTACACTGTTTTCACAACGAAACTATATGCACTACTGACTTAAGACATTTCTAAAAGTCTGATTTCCACTATTTTGAGGAGTACGTGATTATTCGAAACAAAACATTTTCAGTACGTTTAGTTTGACCTATATTTACGGTGATTGCTCACTTCAGTCTATGGACTTTCCTCATTTTTCGATTGTGCTTAATTTTCGTACAGTAGTTACGAAAGGAATTGTTTCATGGCAAAATGGTTTCGAACCGGGTTCCTGAACTGAGTTTCGAAATGGGATTCACAAATAGTTGCACAGGAAAGTCATATCTGAGTTCAATGAACATATTCCTGTGCGATTGTTGAAATTACTGATAGTTTACAGTTTGTCGAGGCAGCGGTGTTCAATTGGTTTTCCTTGTCTTGCCCTCCACAGTTTATAATCTTTGTTCATTTGGCAGCAAAATACTTTTTACTTTCCATTCAGATTTATGTACTTTTCTAAACAGTCGTTTTGAACACTGACGCTGTTATGGTATGGACTTTTCTTGCTGACTGAGTGAGTCTGCGACACCATTTAAAAGGCAAAGCGTTTCTCAGAAAGATCTTCCTTCGCCTTCAGTAACAGGTAACGAGTATACGGTTTTGCACGAACCGTCATTTCCTACTGTACATTCTCGTTAAGTTCTTAGTATCATGAACATCAGTTCGCCCGTTAATAACATTAAATATCACCTTCTTTATATGACTGTGTCAATAGCACGTCGCTATTGGTAGCACCAAGTATACGGTTAACGCCACAGTCTGCAGCATTTTCAGCTTTGAAAAAGCGTATCACGCTTCGTACTTCACAGTCAGCGGGACTTGCAATCTCCGCATTTATTGTCACGCCCTTTTCTATACGTCCCGTCGATTGATCTGCGGTAATAACTGTACTAGCTCGAGACAGCGAATGGTCGGCTGGCAAGAAACGGCTGCAACGGGTCTGCACGCCAACGATCTTTACTATCCAAAGATCATAGTTTATTTTTGTCTAAAACGTTTACTTTTGAGGATCCCACAGTTAGCATGTGATATATTCCCCTATGGTAGAGTTAAATTTTATTTCAGATTTTAAGTTATTTTTGCTTCGGGTTTAGATAGCAGCAGGACAACACGACGGATAGCTAGGAATTCTGGGCAATCAGATATGTTAAGGACAAGATTTTTATTTATTTGAAATAATATCTGACTATAATATCAGCAGTTTAGGTAACTGAGAAAGAAATCCAACGACAATACAACTTTTACTTCACGTGAAGGTGTATAATCATTTTCTCCTTCTGTTTGAGCTGTTTAACTGTTCGCTTAAGAAGGAGTAGTCATCAACATCATCTTTCTGTTTATATGTTTTTCGAGGGAGCATTATGGATCAGCCTATTTTTCTTTTCTCAGTGTCGAGTTCCTGCGGACCGTTATCATTTTTTTCTGAAAGGAGAGTTTGGTTGACGTGTTTATGGTCTCGTTCAGCATTATTCGCACTTTGTCACACCAACTAGAAATTTTGCCGAAGTCGTCTCGTATCCTCCTACAGTCGCTCAACGACGACATCTTCCCATACTCCACAGCATCATCAACAAACAGCCGCAGATTGCTGCCCACCCTATCCGCCAGATCATTTGTGTGTACAGAAAATAACAGCCGTCCTATCACACTTCCCTGGGGCACTCCTGACTATACCTTTGTCTCTAATGAAGATTCGCCTTCGAGGACAACGTATTGGGTTCTGTTCTTAAGACGTTTTCAAGTCACTCACATAAATGGGAACGTGCTCCGTATGCTCGTACCTTCATTAACAGTCTGCAGTGGAGCACCATGTCAAATGCTAAGCTGAGGTTTGCACGAGCGATTCTTTCTAAACTGTGCTGATTCGTAAACAGGAGCTTTTTGGTCTCTAGGAAATTTAGTATATCTAACTCAGAATATGTTCATGAATTTTGTAGCAAACCGATGTTAAGGATATTGGTCTGTAATTTTGCCGGTCCGTTCTTTTAATCTTCTTTTATACAGGATTCGTTGTTGTAGGGGGCTTCCGCTCCCTTCGCAGACTTACATTGTGATTTTGGTGTTCGTTTTTCTTCCGACGTCGTTCGACCGCCGCTCACATATGCTCGGGAGAATTACGGATCAACGATAAGTGCAGTTTTATTAGGAAAGTCTGAAATAATAATAAGAATACCAAACGCAAAGCACCATATGGTAAAGCAGGTGATGTACTTTGAAGATTAACTAATGTAAAGCAAAGACACAACAGTGGAAAGTGGCAGAACTCTGTTAGATTTTCGCAGCCCTGCTTCATATCAGAATCCAGCTTGCAGATGCAGTGGTGGTAAAGCAATACACCACTCTTTAAGAAACAAAAACTGTTTTGTAAATAAAACTGTCTAGATCGTGTAGTAAAATACTTTTCTTTATTACGCCGTTTCAGCTAATGCTATCATCAAATATTAGGTGAGTTTAGCACTTGCAAAAAAAATGTTTAGTGTCAGAGTAAGCCAAAGGTTTATAATACTGACGTTAAACATTGTTCTGTTAAGCTTTTTGATATATGATGATGGCAATAGCTGAAACGACATAATGCTTCAACTTCATTAAGCGATCTAGACGGTTTTATTCACGAAATGTCCACAACTGTCGCGGACTTATACAGGAAACTCACAAAAAACTGTATTTCTGTGCAACTGAGTTCGTGTATAAACGATTACAGTGGGACATTTGAATGCTTAGCTCTTCCACACATACACCATGACTAAATGCATTAGGCAGTACATACCTAAGTCAGGGTGTTGCCTGGCAAGATTAATGTCCTGCCATTTGCAAACGCTTAGTCTTACCTTCCAGGATTGCAGTTACGTCCGTGTCCATTCTCGTTATTACATTCGATGTAGTAACTTAGTACAAAGGCGCAAAACAACACATTTGGAGCCCTCAGGAAGAGAGCAGTGGATGCATTACCTGTCGACCGATCGGTCAGTCGCCTTTGTAATGTCATCGTGTTCCACAAGTCGCATGGATCGAGCTATGTTATGTCATATTTACAAGTTTGTTTCTTGTTAATTGAACAGTAAGCTCTGAATCCGTGAACTGTGATTCAATACTATCCGTATGGATTATACAGGCAATCCATAAAATTCCTGTAAATCGGGCAGATAATTATTAAGTTGTGCAGACATGGTACACATACCTACATGTTCCAGCCTGTGGCAATATGTAGAGGCTGAAAGTTAAATTCGCGTTCGTAACTGTCAAGTTGGTGCCTAAAAAATGTGTAAAACTTATTTTGAACTATTTAAAAGTCCGTGATGGGCAACATAGCTATGTGAAAATTTATGCTGGCCGCTGTGTCCGAGTGGTTCTAGGCGCTTCAGCCCGGAACCACGCTGCTGCTACGGTCGCAAGTTCGAATCCTGCCTCCAGCATGGATGTGTGTGACGTCCTTATGTTAGTTAGGTTTAAGTAGTTCTAAGTCTAGGGGACTGATGATCTCAAATGTTAAATCCCATAGTCCTTAGAGCCATTTGAACCAATTCTTTTTGAAAACTTGTTTTTGAACGGAAATATGTGGTGCTCAAGCTTCGCGGTTCGAAATCAAGACTGGCCGGTACATCAAAAAGTTCTTTTGCGAAAAAGTAACCCATTTTCAACGAAATTTATGTACGCCATGTGACTGCAAAACAAAATGATTCGCTTTAAAATGATGGCCCAGAATATTGCTAATCTTTATCTTCAGTCTGTAACAGAACTGTTATTGTAATTACACAGCAAGCAAGCATAAAATTAATGCATCTGACTTTGTGATAAAACTGCCTGGAAATTCATCAGATAACAATTTACTGAAATATTTTTCTGGTGTTAATCCCCTCAAATCATACTGATATTATTTTCACAAATACACTATGACAATCGCTGTACATGGACTTTGATGGTAATTAAATTTATTGGCCTTCCTGTGGGCACGGAACGTTCGTCTGTTCTGCATGTTGTTGCTATTAGGAATAATGATGTAACGATCAAAAACCAAATTTCATCTGCCATACTTGCGATCTGTAATCCAAGTCGGTATCTTACCAAGTTTAATGAGTGCTTCTCAGTACCCAACTCGCGATGTGAAATGCGACTGCGCAGAGCCATGAAAGTAAACGAAAACGGAGAACTAAGCTTAATTCTGATCAATGAGGTCAAAGACTCCAAATTTAACTGTGCATCATTATGCCATAACAACAGCACACCTTTTCATAAAGTTATCGCATCCAGACATGTTAGCAAAATATTTCTTAATAACTCTCCTGCGTGCAGTTTCCTTCCTTCACACTTGTTTCAACTATGAGATAAGACCACATGCTTCATTAAACAATTTCTGTGGTAAACTTCAACAATACGCAATGTCCTGGCAATAGCGAGCAACACAGTTACAACTACAAAAAACTGGATTACCTTAGAAACTGGCATTTATTATTCTTCCATTAATACACTCCTGGAAATGGAAAAAAGAACACATTGACACCGCTGTGTCAGACCCACCATACTTGCTCCGGATACTGCGAGAGGGCTGTACAAGCAATGATCACACGCACGGCACAGCGGACACACCAGGAACCGCGGTGTTGGCCGTCGAATGGCGCTAGCTGCGCAGCATTTGTGCACCGCCGCCGTCAGTGTCAGCCAGTTTGCCGTGGCATACGGAGCTCCATCGCAGTCTTTAACACTGCTAGCATGCCGCGACAGCGTGGACGTGAACCGTATGTGCAGTTGACGGACTTTGAGCGAGGGCGTATAGTGGGCATGCGGGAGGCCGGGTGGACGTACCGCCGAATTGCTCAACACGTGGGGCGTGAGGTCTCCACAGTACATCGATGTTGTCGCCAGTGGTCGGCGGAAGGTGCACGTGCCCGTCGACCTGGGACCGGACCGCAGCGACGCACGGATGCACGCCAAGACCGTAGGATCCTACGCAGTGCCGTAGGGGACCGCACCGCCACTTCCCAGCAAATTAGGGACACTGTTGCTCCTGGGGTATCGGCGAGGACCATTCGCAACCGTCTACATAAAGCTGGGCTACGGTCCCGCAACCCGTTAGGCCGTCTTCCGCTCACGCCCCAACATCGTGCAGCCCGCCTCCAGTGGTGTCGCGACAGGCGTGAATGGAGGGACGAATGGAGACGTGTCGTCTTCAGCGATGAGAGTCGCTTCTGCCTTGGTGCCAATGATGGTCGTATGCGTGTTTGGCGCCGTGCAGGTGAGCGCCACAATCAGGACTGCATACGACCGAGGCACACAGGGCCAACACCCGGCATCATGGTGTGGGGAGCGATCTCCTACACTGGCCGTACACCACTGGTGATCGTCGAGGGGACACTGAATAGTGCACGGTACATCCAAACCGTCATCGAACCCATCGTTCTACCATTCCTAGACCGGCAAGGGAACTTGCTGTTCCAACAGGACAATGCACGTCCGCATGTATCCCGTGCCACCCAACGTGCTCTAGAAGGTGTAAGTCAACTACCCTGGCCAGCAAGATCTCCGGATCTGTCCCCCATTGAGCATGTTTGGGACTGGATGAAGCGTCGTCTCACGCGGTCTGCACGTCCAGCACGAACGCTGGTCCAACTGAGGCGCCAGGTGGAAATGGCATGGCAAGCCGTTCCACAGGACTACATCCAGCATCTCTACGATCGTCTCCATGGGAGAATAGCAGCCTGCATTGCTGCGAAAGGTGGATATACACTGTACTAGTGGCGACATTGTGCATGCTCTGTTGCCTGTATCTATGTGCCTGTGGTTCTGTCAGTGTGATCATGTGATGTGTCTGACCCCAGGAATGTGTCAATAAAGTTTCCCCTTCCTGGGACAATGAATTCACGGTGTTCTTATTTCAATTTCCAGGAGTGTATATAATCTCATTTGCTGAATATCTTTCCCCAGAAAATATTACTACAAAAGCCCTTTTAAATAATGCTGCCTCCACTGCACAACAGGCCAGCTTCCATCCTTTTTAAACCAAGTACATTGTCAGGCTGTTCAGCTCACTCTGCTGCTGCTATTCTATGACTTACTCAGACAAAGCAAGTTAACCTCTCTGACCAACATCTCTGATCTCAAACAGAGCCTTACAAAGAATTTCATTACATCAGTATTACCGAGGTTGAGTGCCCTTGTCATATTAGCAACTTCATTCACATTTATGGCCAAAACTTCCTGAAAATCGACATGGCAAACAGGACAGCCCCCATTCAAGTGGACATCTGAATCTGTTGACTCAAATAACTATGAGGCTGTGTTCTTCAGCAGAACACTTCTTCATGTGATGATAAGAAATACAAAAAGAGATATAAATCTGCAGCTATTGATTCAATCCTACTTTCTTCCATTTATGAGCGTGACCTCAGAGCTCCTGTATAATTTTCATTGCTGAAAGACCTGCTGCTCCTGTGTTTCGCGTTATTGCCATATCTTTTGCGCCATTGATTCTTTTCATAATGTTTTGCTTGTACTGTAGCTCCCATCATAAACCGATCTCTCATTGCATTCATTCTTGCTATTTTGACAGTCTACACTTCTGTCGTTTTATCTTAATTCTAACTTCCCTTAATCACTTATTTTTACATGGATTGATTTAAAAATGACAGATATCATTTTCATCAGCTAACATTCAAAGCTAGGACATTTTCGTACACACACCAAAAATAAACTGTTGTAAAAATATTCACTGTGAGAGATTTTAAACTCTATGTTTTATCGAAACGGCATATTTTCACAGCAGTTATGAGAGATGGAATCCAACGAGACATCTACCAGGGCAACAGAAAGAAGCCTGATGAATTCTATGAAATCCCTAGAAAGTATCAATGTTCATTCAGTGCCAGGGGTATTATTCTCAGCCCAAAATCCATCGTCCACTGATATAAATGAAGAGACTCGAGGTTTGGTTGATGAACACTCTTCGAATGTAAATACTATCGAGTAGTTACTGTCTGTATTTAAAGAAACGAAAAGCGATTAAGAGCCTTTATTTTCCTCCAGCGTCTCTAATGAATTCAATTTTTTTGTGAGTTACTGTATGAAATCCCGTTAAACGTAATTCAGAATTTATTTTCACATCGTTTACACGAAGATATGGGTTTATCAGGATGTATTTTCTACTTTGTTTTTGCATAAAAATAAACTTGTATACTTTTTCTTACTCTTCAAACAATTAGGCAGTCGAACGAGACACCACTTGAAGGATGATTTTAGCTTTTGTTATAACCTGAGTACAGACACTCAGCGGTATTCGACGATCTAGGGGAAGACCCTCCATCCGCCTAGACATGTTGTGAGAGTGTAGCTTGGAAGAGTAGGTGGCAGTGTGTAAGTTAGAGTTCGAAAATAGCTTATTTTAAGCACAAGTTTTTATGTCGGGGTAAGAGGGAGGCAGCAGGATGCTTCATCTGCATGATCTGCTGATATTTGAGGTGAACTTAGTCTTATGCGGAGCATGTAGTTAAAAACATATATTGACGAGCCAAAACATTATGTCCACTTGCTTAAAATCTTGTTTGTCTGTCTTTGGAAAAATATACATCACTGTTGCTGCGTGTCAGATTTCCGACAGTTTGTTGCTAGGATGTATGTGACATTAGATGTGTACGCCTAGGTCACGTAATTCGCTTAAATAACGGGCCGCTGATTAGCGTACTCGGTGATGGCGACCCAGATGGGTTCCATAGGATTTACACCAGGCGAATCTGGTACATCGAAGTAAGTTGACTATAATGCTCGTCAAACCACTGTAGCACGGTTCTGGCTCCGAGACCCGGAAAATTATATTGCTGAAAGATGACATCGCTATCGGGAAAGAAACAAGCCTGGAGGGATTCAAGTGGTTCGCGGCTGTTGGCGTGTCTTCGATTACTACCATAGGTTTCATGCAAGCGCAATAGAAAGTCTCCCATAGCATAATACTGCTCGCATCAGCCTGCATCCGTTCACCTGGATAGCGGCGTTTGTGGAGACGACCATCGACCTAGTGTAGCAAAAATGTGATTCATCCGAAGAGCCGACACGTTTCCATTGACCGACGGTCGAACCCCGATGGTCTCGTGCCCACTGCAGTAGTAATTGACGATGTCACTGGATCAAAAATTCAACACGTAGGGGTAGTCTGCGGCGGAACGCTATCTTCTACAATGTACGATGAATAGTGTGCCCCAAAACACTTGCGCGTCCATCAGCATTGTGCTCTTTCGGCAGAGATGCCACAGATCACTATCAATCCCACATTACAGAGCAGGAAAGCCTCAGAACCCATGTTCTGTGAAGAGTCATTGACGTCCAACCATTTAGCGGCTAGTGGTAGTTTCGCTGTCCTCCTACCTCTTTCTACTACGACAATAGTACGTGAACATTCGACCAGATTCACCGTTTTCGATATATTCGTTCATAAGCTCTGCGTAATAATAATCTGTCCTTTGTCAAAGTCACTTATCTCAATGGATTTCCCCGCTTGCGTCCCATATGTTGGTTAGGGTGATCACTCGTTCGTATCTGCTCCGCTTACATGCTTTTGTTACAGCGGTACGTAAATGTAACGTCAGCAGGCGGCATCCAGCGTGGCAGTGGGCAGCGGTCGTACTGTTTCAGCTTGTTAGTGTGTATCATGTGGATGAAATGCTACCGGTGGACTTGCGGACCTACACATTAACTAAGACAACTTTTTATAACTCTCATGTAGACTTGCGACAGTTTGTTCTGCTGTAATAAACTGTCACTGATTATTTATTATCAATATCACCGACAGCGATGGTCCACGTAGAGCTCATTTAATAGACAATACGTCGCTACGTGGAGGTTGAAGTTCAAATTACGTCGGGTATGTTTTCGTCGAACTATGATTTCGTTCAGTATGGCTGGATGTGTTTGAGAGCGTACTTCAAGTAAGCCAGCACCGCACACAACACGCTCAGACATGGGGGTTGCTCTTTTAAACGATAAGGCCACAGTCACTCTGTATGCTGGCCACCAATTGCGAAGTAATCTGGAGGCCGTGCTACGCATCTAGTCTTGTGTGATTATCGACCTCCTACGTCATTAATGTTAGAATACCTTACACTATCAGAAGGCATATCTACCAATATATGATATCTAGAAGAAATGAAGCTCAAAATTTAAACATAAGTGACAACTAAACTGACAGCCCATATTGTTCCTCATACGATCTCAAATGTGTTACAAGAATTCCTATGTATAGAATTTCTGGTAACACATTTTTTGCAGACGTTCCATTTCCCGACGTTTTCGTACAACAAATACACCGGCAATTCATTAGAGTTTTTTAATGTGTCGTTACATCAAGACGTATTTTCTTATCACTCAAATTGAAATACGAAAAATCATCAAACATTGCACTGTAACTTTATAAACATTTAATCCAATATTTTGTAAAAGGATCTCAGGTGCTCTAAAAACAATAGATCAGTAATATTCACACTCGGGGTTTGCACTGACCAAGGAAAACATATTTTTTCGTTGCGCTCAGTAAATTTAATCTTGAATGTTTTCAGTCCTGTCAGTGGACGATGAATTCTCTGCTGGATTCAGTAGCTCCTGCACTAACTGAACATTGTCAGTTCCCGGTGTTGTGTATAATCCATTATTTCTTTGAGCATGACCACAGGTTCTACTAGAATCGGAGTATGACGGCCTAAACGATGCCAGAAATTCAGCTTCGCCTCACACTTGCAAGGAAACTACCAGGACTGCAGCGTTTCACCAGTGATCGCAATACGTAAACTCACCATTTGATAGGGAACAGTGTACAAGCCGCCACGTCTGACCGCGTTACATGTTTAAAGTTAGGTGGCTGCTCTGTAATGGATGTTCATTCCAGCGTTTTTTTCACTTCTCGGCGACATCAAAACGTCTGTTACCCAAAGATCAACCCAAGGTGGTTTTCGTGACTTCAGGCGTATATATGGCAGATTTTGTGAAACGCTAATTATAAAGCAGTTCTTATGCGACTGTATCTTTTTGAGGGTTTGCACCTTGCTAGATTTCCTTCTGAGATCCGGAGGTGTTATATTGGACAGAACAGAGAATCACTGTCTGGGAATTGATAATGTCAGTAACGGTCCTAATGACGTCATTCAGACATACATCTATCATAGGTGTAGGCCTATGTATGTGCGCCGTTTTTCTGTGCCTGGGAAAATATTCAGCAGCTAATGACACAAGTGAAACTGCAGCATTTAACAGCTTATCTGCATTATCTCCCCATCTGTTCACGGGTATTTTGTGCAAACTTCTTTGACTGATTCGTGCATTGCAAGTTAAATACGAGGGAGAGTCAAATGAAAACCTTAAATTTGTCATAACAAATCGATATTTCGCGCCATTATCTTGTAAGTTGGTAAGTGTGCTACAAACAGCGTGCAAAATGGCCTGTAGGTGGCAGCATAGAGCAGATGCACACATACCGTCGCAGTATCAGTATAAATATGGCCACCCCACTTGAGACTTGCACCAGGGAAGAACAGCGTTCTGTTATTCGGTTTTTGCGTAGTGAAGGTGTGGAACCTATTGAAATGCATCGACGAATGAAGGTCAGTACGGTGATGCATGTTTGTCACAGCAGCAAGTCTACGAATGGAGTAAGAAGTTCGCAAATGGTGTGACTTCAGTGCAAGATGCTCCTCGTCCAGGTCAGGCACAACGAGTTGTGACTCCACAGAGCACTGCAGCAGTTGAAGCCATAGTGAAGGAAAACCGCCGAGTGACACTGAATGACATTGTAACATGTTTACAGATTAGTCATATGTCAACACACCACATTGTGCATGATGTGCTCCAGTTTCACAAAGTGTCTGCAAAATGGGTGCCACGGCAGCTGACTCCTGAAATGAGAGAATGACGTGTTGATGCTTGTGAAGAACTTCTTCGGCGCTTTGAATGAGAAGGTGATGACTTCCTTGCAAGAATCTTTACTGGGGACGAAACCTGTGTTCACTTCCACCAACCGGAGACGAAGAGAGCTAGCAACCCAGAACTTGTCCCAAGTGATTAACATATGTTTGGATCATTCAAAGACGCAGTGGGAGGAAAGAAGTTCCGTTTTGATGAAGAGGTGCGCCATGCGGTGCATGAGTGGTTGCGCGGACTACCAGAAGAATTTTTTTCTAAAGGAATTTGTGCATTTTCTAAGCGATGGAGGACTTGCATTGAGCGTGGGGGAGATTATGTTGAAAAGTTATACTGCTTTGTACCACTTCTGCACAATAAATAATATTTAAAAAATATCTAAGGTTTTCATTTGACTCACCCTCGTACCTGCGTCAGATCGAAGATGACATCTAGATTTTTAGCGGCATAGTTGTAGGAAACTTAGACTCCATCAAATAACACGTGTAACTTTCAGTGCGACTCTTTATTGTGCGAGACGGAACGCAGTTACCTCCGTTTTGCCTGAGTTCGGTTCGAGTCTGCTTTTGTAAAAGTAGTTGTTGAGTATGAATAGGTAGCCTGAGAGCATACTTTCACAATGCGTGAAAACAGTGCTTGATATCTTTGTTCTGCTCTATTAATCCCAGGTCATCTGCATACTTGATTTTCTTGGACTTAGAAGGTGGAATGTCGTCGACATCCGAATTGAACAGAATGGGCTCCAGGATCGAGTCTTGATGTAGACCACTGTTAAGGGTTCTTCAGCTGGACTGATAGACATTGACGGTAGTCACAAACGTCTCAGAACGCAATGGGACGGGAATGGCATAGGTTGAGTGCTGATCTGCTTTCCAAACGAGCCCAGCCTAGCTCCCCCTGCAGTAGGATTTAGAAAATGAGCTTCCTCATGTCCTTCCTGAGTGTCTCTCACCTCCTCCCCCTCCCTTACTCAAACCAACATCACAAAACAAGTGATGAGAGAAACACTAGCCTCGAGAACAAAAGGCGTCACTGCTTCCCTCGCTTGTATGGTCGTCTGACTTGTCCCTGCTGAACATGTCGACCAGCCATTTCTTTGTTACGAGCCCCCAAAAGCTCTACTGATGCTCTGTGGACTGTTTTTCGGCCGTGTGAAAGCATATCCAGGCCACCTTTGATTCTATTCCACAACGCATAAAAGTTATGATTACATAATGTTGGGCATCCACATATTACTAAATTCTGTGACTTCAGGCAACTCTTTGATTCTCGTTATTTCTTGAACGCGCACCTGAGTAATTTGCGAGAGAGGTATGTAAGTCAAACGTGGGAGGATTCCGTCTGCCGGGGAAACGATTGTTGGTTCGGTACCCTGGCCAAAGTGATTTTTGGCGGTTTTCCACTCTCATATAGACGAATTCTGGGCTGGTATTCAATGTCCACCTTGCAAAATACGTGTGCAAAACACACAGAACAAAGCTGACACGATTCGGCTGCATATGGTGCACACAACTTCTGTCCTTCCCATTAACTGCCGATTGGAACAACAGGAAGACTGAACATCAATTTGTCAAATCATAAAAACAGCGGAACGTGTACGATGGGACGAAAGCATGGAAAGTTAATTCAGTCTCACGCATCATTCTTGGTACTCTAGCTTTGGCAAATGTTAGCTTACATTCCTCCTTTGTACAGACAGAGTATACAGC
Source organism: Schistocerca americana (assembly GCF_021461395.2). Classification (NCBI taxonomy): domain Eukaryota; kingdom Metazoa; phylum Arthropoda; class Insecta; order Orthoptera; family Acrididae; genus Schistocerca; species Schistocerca americana. The sequence goes on from NC_060120.1 coordinate 296,555,704, forward strand.
ATAGTACCAAATGACACAAATGAGAGGACGAGATGAAGACAAGAGAGAAACCAGCCGACGGAGCAGCATTAATTACGACAGGTGATGCAAAGCTTGGTAATAATTTGCGCAGGCCTTCCTGCTTGATGCATAGAAGTGTACAGCACGGTTTCTGAGTAGGAAGCTACGGCAATGAGGAAGCTGGGGACCTGTTCGACTCTGTTGCAACAGCGATTGCTAACCTCTGGGCAAATACTGAGAAGTGTGTTGTAATTGGGAGGATTCAGGCGCCATCCCACAAAGCATGTGGTATGACAGTACAAGGTTAGAGTGATTAAGTATGCCCGGGTGGCTTAAAGTTGCTCTAAACGTTATGATTTACGAGGAAAATGAAAGAAAATACAGCAATATTGATAATATAGAACGTTATCTCGGGCAAATGCTGGAGATAAACTATTTTGAAATGAGTGTGTAGTAAATGCGAAAAGGGTTACGTCGGTAGTTTTTACACAGATAAAACATCATTTACACGCACGCACGAACACACACACACACACACACACACACACACACACACACACACACACACTACTCAAATTTTTGACCGATTTTTTTTAAAATTGGAACTACAATAAAACTTTCTTTAGAGGTGCTGTATGAATCATAGGCCCAGCAGTTCCCTGTATTACGTCTGACAGATTTAGAGTCCCTGATAGCCTTTGGTGTCTGTCTTTTTTTGCTCGGTGTGTCCAGTCTTAAGTGTACAAGTGATCTGATATCTGAAGTGGAATATTCCATGAGTGCTTACTGCATAAAAATTTTCGAAATTGGGGAGAAGCTACAGATAACACCCAGTCAAAATTATCCCGTCATCTGCTTTTCAGATTTTTTTCCGAACATGTTTTCAGAAGGACTAAAGAAGAGCTTCCGTCCTCACAGGAGCATGTGTAACGCTCAGTAACTTAAGAAAAGGGACAATATCCATGCTTTAGAGGTGCTATAGAAATCATAGTCCCAGTAGTTCCCTATATTACGTCTGACAGATTTAGCGTCCCTGATAGCCTTTGGCGTCCGTCTTTGGTTCCTCGGCTGTCCAGTCTTAAATGTACAAGTGATCTTTATAAATGTCTTCCATACTACTGTGGGCAGAGAGACGGTAGTCTGTCGGGTGGGATCTCAATCGCGAACCTCATCTGGGCAATCTATACGACTCACCCAAAGTAGTAACAGAGTGTGATGACCTTGTGCCACTAGACAAACTTAACAGCAGGCTGCAACTGGACACGAACGTTCTGGATCCGGTTTATGAATGGCATAACCTGCGGTGCAGGTGCAGCGCACATTTTTACTGCTTTGCTGACGTGCATTTGATGATACAATAACTGACACTTTGAAAGTTGTATTTGAAAGTCTACTTCTTTATGGGAGTATCAGAGAAAGACCAACCACGTACTGGATGAAGAACGGCAAGTCTCATAAACAAATGAAATACTTGGGACTCAGACTGTAGTATCCCAATCAGAGATACTGGGTTTATGGAAGGAGAGCCAGCATTCCTTTCTCACTGTAAGATGAACAAAAAGAGTGAAGCACTCGGATGAAATGGTCAGATTTCAATGCAATTTTGTACGTGTACACGAAATCGGTGGGTATGTAAGTAGTTGGAGTAGCAATCATCTTTGACACGTAGAATGACCACAAGAGTGTATTAGTGTTGTTCATGTTTAGTGTTGTTACCGGACCTGCTTGGATATATAAGGGCGTGAACAGCATCAGATGTTGACAGATCGCTGTGAAGGTCACGGAGATGCCGTGTACTCGTGTGAGGCAGCGTCTCCAGCACCTGACGGAGTTTTAAATGGGCCACGCTGATGGTCCCCAGTTGGGTGGTTTGACGAATCGTGCAATATCCAGATTTGTAGGATGTGACACTGGCCCTATGTTGGGCTGCATGGAAATATGAGAGCAAGGTTCTGGGCAATCACATCCGGCCAGCTGAAAGGATGATGGCCTATAGTGCAGTACGAACGTCGCACCCTTTCATATATCGACTCCCTGCAACGTTCTGCGACATCACTGCACCAATGAACAGAGACTAGCAGTAGCCGGACTCGGGAATTATCGTCACGTGCGTAGGCTGACGTTAACACTGCAACACAAACGGCTGAGTTTGGAGTGGCGCTGTGGCCAGGAAGCATAGACTGTTGCTGAATGGTGTCGCCTTGTGTTCAACGTTGAGTCGTGGTTCTGCACTAATCCGGATGACCATCGTCTGCCTTGCTATTCTTCCAATGTTTTGAAGAGGCACATCGGATTTACTTCTAGCGTCACAGTGTGGGGAGTTATCGGTTATGACTCAAATGGCTCCAAGCACTATGGGACTTAACATCTGAGGTCATCAGTCCACCTAGACTTAGAACTACTTAAACCTAACCAACCCAAGGACATCACACACATCCATGCCCAAGGCAGGATTCGAACCTGCGACCGTAGCAGCAGCGCGGTTCCGGACTGAAGCGCCTACAACCACTCGGTCACAGCGGCCGGCTATCGGGTATGACTTCGGGTCACGGGTGGTAGTGATTCAGGGAACAATGACGGCACAACAATATGTCATGGACACCCTGCGACCTCGTGTGCTGTCGCTCATATGATGGTATCGTGGTGCCATTTTTCAACAGGATAATTCTCGTTCTCATATGGCACGCGTCTCTATGAACACTGCGTGACGCTCAGGTACACCCATGGGCAGCAAGATCCCCAGATCTGTCGCAGATGGAACGTATGTCTCTGTGCCATTATCGAGGATATCAACGACTTGTTACAACGCTTGTGGGCCAGATCGATTGAGGAGAGGATACAAAAGCTGTATAACACCCTTTCCAACCGAAGCAGTGCATTCACTCAGCTAGAACAGGGGCAACGCAGTAATGAGAAATGGGCTCGTATTCACAAGGCGTTTGTAAATTTGACTCGATATTGCAATCACTGAAATAGCAACTGGGTACTTCACTCCTTTTGTCGGACCGTGTATTTACTATAACATGGACAAATTCAAAACAGTTCCTTTTTAATTGACTGCTGGGGTAGTTTATTATTTAACAGGACATGATCACTACTGAGAGTATCTAAATGCTCAAAAACTCTTTTGAACAACCCTTACAATTTGAATAGTTTTTTTTTTGTTGGAAACTCCTTTTTGTCAATACCGTTTTGTGAACAGGAAATCATCACATACATCCACCTACGTAACGGTTCCAAAAGTAAACTTGCCTGATGAGTGCAGACTAGTAGCATGCGCTGTGTCGCCAGTCGTGAGCGGGACAATGTAGCTGGACCATAATGGTAGTCTCTCAGAAGCCCTCGAATGGTCATTTGGAGCTTACGCCGTGCTAACTTTGTCACTTTACAGCAATAAGGCTTAACGGCATATGTAGGTGCTTGCGGATAGGCTTAACATCATGAAAACCGCTAACGTGAAGTAACAGATCTTGAATGTCTGCCTCATAGTGGTAGTTCGCGGTCAGTAACACCAGCTGATGATTGCTACCTTCATATTAGGGCTCGTTGGTTAGCCCTCGACGTAAACACATTCACACACTGCAGTTTGAACTATCCTTTGGGCTGTCGCTACATTTGACGCTTTGCATCATTTGAAGTGAGGCGAAATCGGTACTCATGCGAACGCAATACACGCTTCCCGTAAGCTGCTGCCCAGTTGCTGGATGTTTGTCCCATCAAAGACAAGCAGCTCTGTGTGCCGCCGTAAAAAATGGGCTTTTGTGAGTTACGTGTTTTAAACAGAAATTCGTCCATGGAATAGATGGAGTTCTCCATTGGGCAAATGACCAAACACTTTATTGCTGTTTACTGACCTCCCTTCTGGCAGCTTTAATACTGGGCAATAAACGTCATTTTTTCATGTAGTGTTGTAGGAATGGATATCAATATTCTTCTCAAACTATGATTTATTATGTGTAACGAGGTTCATTAGCGAATATACGTATTGCGACAGCGCAGTTAAAATGCCTAAGCCTTTGAAGGGGTACTGCAGGGGAAGAACACGTATTATTCGTACTGCTCGCTTTTGTGTAATCAACACTTTCTTTCTGAGTTGTGAGTTACCATAGAAAATTACTCCATAAGACATTATTGAGTGGAAATACGCGATATATGTCAGGAGGTCAATTCGTTTGATTCCAAGACTAGTAACTATACGCAGAACAACAGTACTTAGACTTGTTTGAGCTGCTCAGGAATACCCCTCCTCCAGTTCAGATTTTCTTCATACTTTCATCAATATGTATACCCAAAAATTTGAAGCATTCTACCCTATTACTGACTCCTGTTCATGTGCTACACCACTTGTTCGTAAAAATGGTTTTAATGGCTCTGAGCACTATGGGACTTAACATCTGAGGTCATCGTCCCCCTAGAACTTAGACCTACTTAAACCTAAAAACCTAAGGACATCACACGTCCATGCTCGAGGCAGGATTCGAACCTGCAACCGTAGCGGTCAAGTAGTTCCAGACTGAAGCGCCTAGAGCCGCTCGGCCACTGCGGCCGGTACTTGTTGGTACATCTCTATATGCTGTATAGAAATGGAAATACTGTTTCTTGCAATTTAAAGAGAGAGTCCGTTTTCAGAGAAACACTTTATAATTCTTTGAAAAAAAAAATCATTAACAATCTCTTCTGTTACTTTATCTCTAAGGGATTTATTATTAAACAAGTATCGTCTGCAAAAAGTACCAACCTGCTAACTAAATGTTAAGTGGAAGGTCATTCACAAATATAACGAATAGGAGGGGACCAAAACTTAAACTCTTTGGGACTGCCTATGTGATTTCTCCACAGTCACTAAGATTTTTTACACCTCGAACATTGTTTGAGTTGCTCTGCACAACCTTTTGCATTCTGTTTGTTAAGTTTAATTCAGACCAGCTGTGTGTAAACGCAGTTCCATAATACTTGAGTTATTCTAAGGGTTGAACGTGACCTACACCATTAAACACCTTTGAAAGATCACAGAAATACGAACTGGCCGTATTTTATTATTTAAGACTTCCCACATTTGATGAGTGAATGTGCAATCCTTCTTGCATCTGAGCTTTGTTATGGTAAGTGGCACTATTCTTGAGTGCATTACTTTTTCGAATATTTTGGAAAGAGATGACAGTAAGGAAAGATGACAATAATTATTGAAGTTTACCTTGTCATAATTCTTATGAAGAGGTTTAAATACTACATGTTTTAATCTGCCTACAAAAATTCTCTAGTAGTGACGCACTACTAAGGACATCAAATAATAACTTAAAACAACATTTCAGTATTTTGTTTTAAATTCATTCAATACGATATGAGCTTTTGTATTTTAGAGTTTTTATGTTTCCATTAATTTCAGTGAAGAATGATGGTGCTAATTTAGTTGCTTTAACTTCTGTGGAATGACATTTTTTAAATTGAACTCTTTATTCTTATTTTTGCTGCTACATTTGGAAAGTGAATATTAAAAGTATTCGCAAGTTATGAATGTTCTCAGTTATGATATCGTCATTTAGTTCAATTGTTATGGCATCTTGAACAGTGACTGGGTATCATGTTTCCTATTTAACATTATCCCGTATAGCTTTAATATTATTATCTGCATTATTAATTTCCTTCAGGACGTGCATACCTCTTGACATTTTAACGACTTTCCTCAAAATGTTATAGTATGTTTATATAGTATGCAAGTAATGTTGGACCTTAACCTGTTTTATCCTTTACGTAAATTTCACTCTTCCACTGACACGTCGACACCTGGAAAGGAAGTCTTTTCGGCTGTTGACAAGTATGTGACCACTCACGAGTGACTTGCCTGATTGCCACACATTTTTGTTTCCATAATTTTATTTTGTGGCACCTGAAGATGTACCTTCGGGCTTTGAGACGGCAGTGCGATAAAAAAAATATTATTGGCAACTGAAGCGTATTTTTATCCTATCAATAATTGTGTTCCTCAGTTGCGGATGTTCACCTGATCAGATATTTGGTAACGTAATCGTAACCTAAAAAATGTGCCGCTCTGACTCCAGTAATAATAGGGATTTTGTCTTGTGTTCTTGTGGCCCCCTTGCACTTTCTACAAGTTGCTCAGCTAATCTCTCCTTCCCCTCAATCCGATTCAGGTGCAGGCTATGATGTATGTGTCCCCACCTCCGCTTTATAAGAAGGCGTAAGAACAGCGGTCGTAAGGAGATCCTAGCCGACACCTAACGGAGGCGATTGTCATGCCTTGTCAGTGACAATAGATTTAAAACCCGACATGAATTGCTGCTGTCAGTGAATGCTGGTCAACCTCAACCAGTTTCGTGAGAATATTGCAAAGGGAGCTGAGTGCTATGACATTTGGCGTTATGTAAGTCGCAGAAGGTCATTTCTTACAGCGGCACACGGAGTTGCGCGTACTCAGTGAGACAAACAATCCAACAACTGGACTGTAGCTGACTAGAGGCGAGTAGGCTGAGAAAAAAGGAAAAAAAAACACATTGTTTTTAAGTGTAGTTGCATGGGTAGGGCTAATAAATGATGTGTTCATTAATGTATTAATGTTAACAGCAACATGTACACTGGTAAGCCAAAACATTATGACTGCTGCCCACGGCGGTGTTGGATGCCGCCTGATGGCGTTGCAGGCACGTGCCGCAGTAACAAAAGATTCTAAGCGGAGCAGACACGGACGGGGGACCACCTTAGCGAAGATATGGGCTGCCAATTTGGAAATCCATTGAGATAGGCGACTTTGACAAAGGGCAGATTATTATTACGCAGAGTCTGTGAACGAGTCGGCGAATCTCGTCGAATGTTCACGTGCTACTGTCGTGAGCATCTACGGAAAGAGGTAGAAAGACAGTGAAACTACCACTAGGCGCTAAATGGTTGGACGTCCACGACTCTTCACAGAACGTGGGGTTCGGAGGCTTGTCTGTTCTGTAAAGTAAGATAGATGGTGATGTGCGGCATCTCTGCCGAGATATCACAATGCTGGTACACGCACAAATGTTTCTGAGCACACCATTCATCGTACGTTGTTGAACATGGACCTCCGCAGCAGACCACCCCTACGTGCTGAAATGTTGGCCCAACGACATCGTCAATTATGATTGCAGTGGGCACGAGGCCATCGGGATTTGACCGTCGATCAATACAAACCTGCCGGCTCTTTGGATGAATCACATTTTTGCTACACTATGTCGATGGTCGTCTCCACAAACGCCGTCATTTAGGTGAACGGCAACTTGAAACGCGCAGCGCGCTGCGGACACAGGCTGGTGGAAGCAGTATTACGCTATGGGAGACATTCTGCTGCGTTTGTATGGGACCTGTGGTAGTTATCGAAGACACGCCGACAGCTGTGAGCCACCGGCAGCACTTCATGCTTGATGTCTTCGGCAGAATAATGGTCCACGTCTCGGAGCCTGAATCGTGCTCCAGTTGTTTGAGGAGCATTATTGTGATGCCTCGTTGATGCCTCGGAGACCAAATTCGCCTGCGTAAATTCTATGGAAGCAATGTGGGTCGCTGTCGAGCGCCGTCATGGCGTACGTCCGTTATTTACGCGAATTACATAACCTGTGCGTAGACATCTAATGCCACATTAATACATAAACCTACCAACAAACTGTCGGATTCCTGATACGCAGAATCAGTGATGTATTTCGTTACAAAGACGGACAAACAAGCTATTAAGCAGGTGCTCGCCAGTGAATAAATCTTGCAAACTCACTCGTTCCACTCATTTCGATAAAAGAATCGTCAAAATGATCTACGTAACTTGTAACTATCTAACTAGCCGGCCGGGGTGGCCGAGCGATTCTAGGCGCTACAGTCTGGAACCGTGCGACCGCTACGATCGCAGGTTCGAATCCTGCCACGGGCATGGATGTGTGTGATGTCCTTAGGTTAGTTAGGTTTACGTAGTTCTAAGTTCTAGGGGACTGGTGACCTTAGAAGTTAAGTCACATAGGGCTCAGAGCCATTTGAGCCAACTATCTAACTATCTTCCTTGTAGATAAGTTGGTCAGGTGTCGTTGATACACCTATGAACCGTGAAATTTTATTCACGGTGTGGTCATGCACACGTTCGAACACGACAGCTGATTTCTGCGTCTGTCACGCCTCCAGGCATAGCCGTCTGTGCTAACTCATACAACCATCTGGCGCATACGCCTCGCTCCACAGTCATGACTTAGGTGAGCGGTGGATGATTGCATGACTCTCTGGTAGCCGTCCACGGTGCTTCAAAGTGAATATTGTACTCTTTTAAGGAGGCAGCCAATGTTGTCCGGTGCTTACTGACAGTACTCATGGCTTAATGCGTTACGCTAAACGGTTTTTGAGTCACCCTTTATAATTCTCCGTAATATAACTCACATATTTCGTACCATAAGGCTTACATCTATTAGTTCCACAACGTTGCTTCCGCCGTTTTGCAATAGACGGCAGCAGCGGCAGATGGGGTTCGGGTGGTTCGTCATAGGTGTAATACAATAAGCTTAGGCATCTGTAAACAAAATGCCATAAAAATATTAGTCGATTTTTTTGTATGCCGCCTGGCTCTGCTCCTGTAAACTGAAGGGTAGGCCGAATGTAGGGAGCTAGGGGGAGCACGTGAGGTAGAACTCTCGGTACTCCAATGGAAGTAAAAGTGGTTTTACTATGTCTCAACACAATCATATACGTGAATACATAACTTTGTACTGAGGAGCACGTAGGTGTGAAGCCGGATGTATCAAAGCTAACACAGGCAAAATCTGTAGTGGCTCGCCCACTATGAAAATGAAGCAAAGTTGCTAGGTCGTCTGCTCTTGATCAAATGGGCTAAAGCTGCGCTCGTAGAGCTGCACAGCTAGAGGGCGCTGTCGTCGGCGAAGATCTTCCGATCTCGTAGTGCCAACCTTAGAAAGGGCACCTACACTGTGGCATCGTGGTTATCGATACCACAGATTTGTGATTGCATCATAAGGTTATTCTCGATTAAGTACGTCAACTTACGTACCCATTTCTCGCCATTTGCGGGAAGTTTTAATTTTCTGCTTTAACATGAAGAAATCTGCGACTGTAACTCTTAAAATGCTGGGTAAGACCAATGGTGAGGGAACAATGAGTAGGAGAACGTGCAGAGAATGTTTACAACGATTTAAGAACGGTGTCGAAGACCGGCATGGTGGTGGAAGACAGAACGTTTTCGTAGGACGAAGACAGCCGCAGGACATCATTATCGAAAGCTAGCGATGCGTTCGAGCCCAGCACTGAAACACAAACGGCCACAATACAGCGATAGACACGTAAAAAAAATTTGGCAGCAGGTCAGTGCTCGACCCCATCTCGAACCCGTCAAAATGTACGTGGAAACATTGAAATGAGAAGTCCTATCCCTCCCGCAGTATTTTCCATACGTTGCTCTCTCTGATTATCACCTTTTTCGATCAGTAGCATACAGTCTGGCTGACCAGCACTTCCGATCATATGAACAAGTGCAAAATTGAATCGATTCATGGATCCCCAAAAAAGACCCCCAGTTCTTCCACCACGGGATTCATATCCTATCCGGAAGATGGGAGAATGTAGTGGATGCCGATGGGCAATGCTATGAACCATAATTTTTTTGTAATTTTTTCACAATAAAGCCCCGAACTTCGAGAAAAAACGGCGGAAGCAAAGTTGTAGACCTAGTAGAAGTGCATTTTAATTTCATCCTGTAGCCATGCATAATTATTTACAGTCTTCAGTAATGTGCCTCCAGCTACAAAGAAACCTTTTTGGGTACAGGTAGATAAAGGTATTCAGGTGTGTCTAGAAAGATGGTCAGTTACTTTTAAAACATAATCCCGTATATTCAGCGCTTTATATTAGGCTGTGCATACATTCGTAGAGTTTTTGTTTTGCATTTTGTTATTCCGGTTTATATGGGTGCATTTATCAATTGTCATTTTTTATTCGTAATTTACTCTTGCAGTCCGCAGTTCGTGGTCGTGCGGTAGCGTTCTCGCTTCCCGCGCCCGGGTTCGATTCCCGGCGGGGTCAGGGATTTTCTCTGCCTCGTGATGACTGGGTGTTGTGTGATGTCCATAGGTTAGTTAGGTTTAAGTAGTTCTACGTTCTAGGGGACTGATGACCATAGATGTTAAGTCCCATATTGCTCTGAACCATTTGAACCATCACTCTTGCTCTTTGAGTTTACACATTGTAATTTTTTCATCTGGGGATAGTGAGTGCAGCTGTGAGCACTAGAAAATAGAGAAGCAAGTGTGGAATTCGGAACATTTCTAACATATTCTTGTGTTCGAGTTCAGTTGAGGGGTGACAGCAGTGGAGGTAGCCAGAAACATTAGTGCCGTGTATGGGGATAACGTCACTGGCAGAGAACGGCAAGAAAATGGTTTTCTCGTTTTAAGGAGAAGCGTTTTGACATTGGTGATTCTATACGATCCGGAAGAGCTTAGTGGTTTGATGAAGATCGCTAAAATGCATTAATCCACAATTATTCACATCAGTGTAGGCGTAAAACGGCAAATGTGATGAACTGTGATCGTTACAGCAACGTGCGACATTCGCTTGCAATTGGAAATGTTCAAAAATCGGGTGTATCGTTACCGCATGATCTAAGCCAAAATCACAAAAATCAGCGGGTGTATTTGTACTTATTCGTCATCAAATGGCTCGTGAACGACACCGACCATTCCTATCCTGTATCGAGAAACGGTGTCTTTATGTTAATACAAGGAGAAGGAAGGAACGGTTGAGCCCAAACAAAGCAATAGCTCTGCATACAATGACCGGCGCACATTCACTGAAGACAATGCTATACATCCAGTGGAACAGCGACGGTGAGGTGTACTACGAATTGCTTCCCCGAGGTATAACCATCTCTGCCGACCTTCATGGACAACAAATTAGACGTCTTCCAGACGCAGTCCAAGTACAACGACCAGTAAGACTGCGTGTTGCGATGCTACTCCACAATAACGCTCGCCCGCATTCTGGTACACTGACAGCAACACTGTACAGGAGATGGTTTCACTTGATCTTTCGCCCTCATATTTTCAACTTTTCTGCTCTCTATCGAACAATTTACGACGAAATTCCTTTTCGAATTAAAATGCGCTCTGATCATGGTTCGACGAGTTCTTCGTCTTAAAATCACGTGATTTCTACACTCACGGAATCGAAAATTACTCCAGCGTTGACAGACTTGTCAATAGCGAAGTAGAATATGTTACTGATGACTACAATCACTGTTATGTGTTTCTGTTGTGTGTATTAAACTTATGGAAGAACGCTACGAATTTATGCACCAACCCAATATATACAAGCAGTTCTTAAACCAGCAATGACTAAACTGTGGTTACTTATCTTTTGACGCTAGAACCTGCACGTCGATTAGCACACACACTGCTCAAATCACAGTATATTTCTTTGGCAACAGTTTCCCTTAACGCTCTTCTAGAATTCGCATTTTTTGCAAACATTTCAATACATTTTGATGCAACTCTGTATTCATTCGCATGCAAACTTCCCCGAAAACTCTCAAGTGCTGCAAAATGAATAGTATGCGTAAGCAGAATAAGCCTAGGTGGTACTCGGGATTCGAACCTAGCACTTCCACAGCAATAGGCAGTGACACTGCAGATAGTACACAGGGTCTGCTTTGGTTGTCTCTATATGGCCGCATAACTGTTCGTTTTCTGTTATTACTGGAAGATGTAGGGACGATGTTAAAGGAGACAGTATTTAAATTGCTTTAATAGTTATCTTAGTAGGTTTTTTTGGTTGGAGGAAATTTACAGTATATTTTTGATTAGGAAGAAACTTTTTGGTAACTGATACTAAATTAATAAAATTGGACATTTAGCTTAAAACACATGTTATCCGAACGTCCTGGCCAGTAATGTGAGGTACGAAAGGTATCAGTCACTCAGCGCCACTAAGAAATTGCGCCACCCTTTATTCTTATACAGTCACTCAGCGCCACTAAGAAATTGCGCCACCCTTTATTCTTATACGCAGTACACCCTGTGCCTTTATTAAGTGAGCACCCATCAATGCTCGGCGATAATGGCTTACCGTGACTGGAGTAATTGTCCACCTGACGTAAATCGCCTGTAGTTGCGACTCAACTCACTATTCCGCTACACATTTCATATTTAATATTAACAGTCACGGACAACGGCCTTGCCGCAGTGGATACCCCGGTTCCCGTGAGATCACCGAAGTTAAGCGCTGTCGGGCGTGGTCGGCACTTGGATGGGTGACCGTCCAGGCCGCCATGCGCTGTTGCCATTTTTCGGGGTGCACTCAGCCTCGAGATGCCAATTGAGGAGCTACTCGACTGAATGGTAGCGGCTTTCGGTCAAGAATACCATTACAACGACTGGGAAAGCGGTGTGCTGACACCACGTCCCTCCTATCCGCATCCTCCTCTGGGGATGACACGGCGGTCGGATGGTCCCAGTAGGCCACTCATGGCCTGAAGACAGAGTGCTTATTTTTTATATATATTAACAGTCACGACAAGCATACAACATGTAGGCTGGAAAGTTTTTACTAAAACAGCAGTAAACAGAAAGACCTTCATGTTGTTTCCTTGACTTAGAAACATCTACACTGCCTGACAGGAAAAGTGAAGCACGCAGAAGAGAAAGAGTAAACGAAATAGAACTTTAAGGGTTGAGGAGGTGCGATATTGTTGTGGTGATTAGAATAGAGTCAAATTTACAAGGACCTTGGCAGTACGAGCCCATCTATCAGTCTGATATTGCACCCATTGTGACTTAGATGCAGGTACTAATTCAGTTCACAAGGGTGTCATGAAGGCGTTGTGTCCTCTCCTGAGGCAAGCTGTCCAACAACTTCTGTGGCAGTAAAATGAAAACGAGACAGATGCAAAAGAAGTGAGTTCATGGAAAAACGTTAGCAGTTGCCTAAGGAAGCATGATTGCACCCAGGCGTGCTCTACATTTGGATGGATCCACACGTTCCCAAGGATTTTCGAGTACACTGCAGAAGTTTCGCAGGGAAGCCCTTATGCACTCTCCATACAGTCCCGATCACCTCCCATGCGATATCCATATTTTTTGATCTGAAGAAAGAGATTCGTGGATTTTCGAGTACACTGCAGAAGTTTCGCAGGGAAGCCCTTATGCACTCTCCATACAGTCCCGATCACCTCCCATGCGATATCCATATTTTTTGGAGATCTGAAGAAAGAGATTCGTGGCCATCAATTTGCTTTGTCTGGGCACAATCGTGGTTCCGTAAGCAACAGCAAACGTTTTTCCATGATGGCACTGACAATTTTGTCTCACAGTGGGATGGATGCATTAACAGTTATTGCGATTACTTTTGAATTAATAAACAGTTTACTTAATTTTTTCCCATCTGCATCGTTTTCATTTGACGGCTCCCTTTGTAATTCGCCCTTGATATCCTGGTTACGGGAGCTGGGACGTGTGATGGCATAAGCTGCCGCCACCACACTTGTCAGCAAAGAGGTTGCAAGAAGATCGATAATAGGCGCTGGATCAAGCGCACCTATCAGGAGACTGACCAAAGACAGACTCGCAAGCAATGTACCGCCAACAACCTATGGACCGGCAGTATTTAGATCGCCGCCACAAACTGGAGACCCCATCAGTCACAGACAGTCAGCCCAGTCGCAGACAGAGTACAGTTGCAGTCACAGTCAGCTCAGTTACCAACTCAGTCACTAGTCTAGTTGGCGTCTGTCAGTTTACATACCGGCTACGAGAGTTAAGTGTTTACAGCAGGACTTATACTTCACCAGCAGTGAAGTTAACTATTACAGAAGAGTTTGTACCGCAACAACTTGCTTAAAGATAAGTAGGTTTTTTTTTCTTGATAATAAATAACCTTGTTAATACATGTGTGCAGTTCTGTTGTAGAAAGAGGATACCGTCCACAAAACAACATCCTCTCCCTATCTTCCCCCCCGTACAAGATTCTACAGTATCAACGACGACACAAAAGGACGGAGTTGATATCTGAGCTGGTCCAAAGCACGTTCAGATGTGAGGATTTTTCTGGGCACGGGAGTAGTTCAATATTATCAAACAGTTCATAGAAACTCATGGCCATGTGTGGACAAGTATTTTCATGTTGAAAAATCGCACCACGATATTGTCACGTGAGAGGTAACACATGAGGAAAGCCGGCCGCGGTGGTCTAGCGGTTCTAGGCGCTCAGTCCGGAACCGCGCGACTGCTACGGTCGCAGGTTCGAATCCTGCCTCGGGCATGGATGTGTGTGATGTCCTTAGGTTAGTTAGGTTTAATTAGTTCTAAGTTCTAGGGGACTGATGACCACAGATGTTTAGTCCCATACTGCTCAGAGCCATTTGAACCATTTGAACACGAGGAAGCATGTTGTCTGTGATGTACCGTTTTGCCGCCAGAGTTCCCACAATCACTACCAGCCGTTACCGGAAGTCATACCCGATGACTCCTCACTTCATGGCAACAGGTGTAACACTGATACGCCTCTCCGAAATACTGGAATAGGACCTCACCAGGTCGCCGCCATACTCGCCAACGGAGTAACGCAGAACCGCGATTCATTGATGAACACAATGCGACGACATTCGTCAGCAGTCAGTGCATCCCGGTAATGACATCAGTCCACACGTAGCCTTTCGTGTTGTTGCGATAATTCACTAGTCCTGCTAGATTTTTCTTAGGACAGGGTAGTTGATAAATGTTGTTTCGAGCTACACAAAGTAGCTTTTGAGACATTTGTCGCCAAGTTAGGAAGACAAGAGTATTATGTTTTAACGTTCCATTGACGACGAGTTTGGTGGGTACGGAGGACATTTTAGAGTTGAGGAAAGATGTGTCTCTTTCGAAGCAGCCGTCTGGCATTTGCCGTATGCAGAGAAACCACGGAGAAGCTAAGCCTGGTTGTCCAGGCGGAGACCAGCTGGCCGCATCTCACACACCTAAAAGTGCCTCGCCAGTAGACATCGAGCGCCGTCCTCCTAGCTCATTGCAAGCACCCCGTAGCTCGCTGGAAGTGGAGATGGTGCCTTCAGCTCTTCACATAGCAGGGCCAGCTCCTGCTTCGTACATTCCATCCATCGTTATGCTAAACTACTGACTACAAAGATGAAAAAAGAAACGAAAAAGCAAAAAACCTTCTTTATGTTCGTCTGCAGGCTTTTGTACCCGTTACCACCAGGGTCAGCTCCTACTACGTACAGTCCACCCATCTTTGTACAAAACTGCTGACTGCAAAGATGGAAAAAGAAGCGAAAAAGGAAAACCTCCTTTATGTACATCTTCAGGGTTTCATGTACATTGTAACTGAATGTAAAATCTGCTGGATAGTTAGGCCGCATCATATTTCTTCTTTACGATCGACGTTTCCACCCCTGTGCGGAAACCATCTTCAGGACATCGTGGCGTTCACGGTTGACTGAACACTGACCGAGATCACTGTCTCGTTCTCCGATAAAAGGGGAAGTTTCCCTGCACTTATGTCGGACAAGTGGGACTTTTCGCTAAAATTTCTGTGGCTACCATTGGTGGCCCATCGTTATTAGATGGTAGTGAAGTATTGCCGGGGAAATGCTGAATTGGCAAAATTTCTTGTAGCTACAATTGATGAGCCGTTATCGTTGCACAGAAAGGGATTTTTCCGGCACTTATGCTAGAGAAGAGTTATTGGTTAAAATTCTTCCTGCAGCTATTGATGCGTCACCGTCATTGTCATACTGGCAAGTTACAATTCGTCGACTATCATGGTTGATGGAATCTGGCCTAGAGTTGAAGCAACATTGATTGATGTATCCGTTCCTGTCGTCCAGACTCCGCTCAATTTGATTCCCAGATGGATTAGAGCCATTGTTGCTGTCAGTGATGGCAGCTGTGTGTTCATATTTTCGCATCCTTTTATAACCAAATCACCTACAAATGTAATCCCTTATTCTTCGTACTACAGAATACAAGGAAGGCTCCATTATTTGCAATACTTCCTTCTATTGCAAATTTCTTCGACAGAAGTGCATTTTGCACATGTATAATGCTCCAGCCTGAATCGCAACCTAATTTTGCTTCTTTTTCCGAAAATAACTGATTTCTCTGGAGCAGTGGTTGAAAGTTTTATTCTTACCCTGTTTCGTACTCCGTACTTTCTATAATTTTCATGTCAATAAAAAATGAACGGCGGTATAAGATCCAGTAGAGCACGCTATGCTGTCCAGCCGCCCTGTCATCGTAGGACAACGGCGCCACTGGATGAGATCTGGAGTGGCACGTGGCCATTCCAGCTGTTGTGTTGCCAGCTTACCGAACCTTGCAGCTGCTTCTTTTCATCAAGTAGCTCCTCAGTTGGACTCACTAAGTTGATTGCTCCTTTCACTCACCACACCAAGTAATAACTGCAGGAGGCATCGGGAATCGAACCCGGATCCTTCGCAAGGCTGACATGCTGACCTCTCTCTAACAGACGGAGACTTTCCACATAATTCGACACACAAATATCTGAGGTTTGCTTTTCTTTGTTGTTTTTCCACGAATGGAACTGGTGTAGGCTTGCACCACTACCAGTTGGTCGTGAAGTTACAAAGCTGCCTGTTCATTTGCACTTTCATTTCTTTCCCATAATATTTCTACTTTTTTAAAATCGCGAATTAGGTATCTTAGTATTATAATGATGGCCGATTACTCATAACATGCTCTTCTAGCGATTTCCTTGTCTCTCCATTGATATACTTCATATCTTTTCTGGCGTTTTGGGTCATCAGTCAACGGAAAACTTTTACGCGTGGCGATATAGTTTCGAATGAGTTCCCACCATTCTGTGTCCGGGTACTGTTCCTCGTCTTCGATTTTTAAGGATGTCTGGTCTGCTGTGCTTCTTGCTTTGCCTGGTGCCGATATGAGTTCGTTCGGACTATCCATAATGACGAAGAATATGGGAGAGATATTTTCAGTTACTTGCCGTGGTACCTAACTGGCGATGTTTAAATTTTTTCAGTCGTGCATTCCGAAGTATTAGAACAGTTATCATGCGATCACCCCGCGTGTAGAACTTGTAATGATCTTCTTCCACTAGCGAAACGAAGGTTTATACTTTGTTCACTTTTCGTGAAAAGGAAATAAGCGTTTGGTGTCATTGGCCGGGAGGCCCCTTACGGGGCAGGTCCGGCCGCTTTGGTGCAGGTCTTATTACATTCGACGCCACATTGGGCGACCTGCGCTCCGGATGGGGATGAAATGAGGACGAAGACAACACAACACCCAATTCCTGAGCGGGGAAAATCCCCGACCCAGCTGAGTATCGAATCCGGGCCCGTAGGACGACAATCCGTCTCGCTGACCACTCAGCTATCGGGGCGGCCACTTTTCATGAAATGAAAGTTTATTTTAGGGTCGAGTAATATCTTTTTTGTCCGTCTCGTTCTAGATACAAACTTATCGTCCACTCTTCCATTATAAATAGTTTATTTCCTTTCTAGAAAAAGTGTATTTCGAGTATGTAAATTCGCTCTAGCCAACATATTCAAAAGAACAGCAACTGTATTTATATGTAACAGTTCTAATATAATTTACTTTTCAGTCGCAGTTGCATTTTTTTTTTAGAATATGACTAGATTAGATTTCCCTGGATCATTCTCAGATTTAGGTCATCCATCGTGTCTGCACCAGAACCATACACCAGACTCTGATGAGTGGTTCTGACAAAGACAGGACGGGTTGCTGGCGCGACAACTGCCGTAGAACAGGAAAATGAACTATACATTAGAACTGTTCTAAATAGTGTGTAAATTCGTTACTGTATTCGAGATAACTTATACTGTGCCATCTACATTGAGAAGCAATGTGGAGATTTTGTTCGTAAACTATGTTCTGGCGTACATGGTTTAATAAAGTATTTTAATAGATACTCTTTTCAAGTCTAAATTCAGTGACTGAAGATACGGGGGATTATACTGATTGGACGTACCCAAGACTCGTCTTAAGACAGGATGTTGCCACTCCTGCCGCTGGTGTAGCAGACGTCACACTCTACATTACGGCACTTCCACTTGTCTTATTGAGAAGAGGCACATTTCCTGATCCAAGGTACGTGACGCTTCACGAACGGATGAACATTGTGCCTTTCCCCTTGGCATGCCGTTCAGTACGGTATTTCTGAACCCATAATTCCATGACTTCCTCGTTAAACATTTATGGTCGGATAGTGTTTCTAATGAGTTTTCTGCGGCATAAACATTATTTTAATTACAATACAAATTAATAATACAGGGCTTTACATAAATGCTCATGGTAGTATTTCATTTTTAGAGCTGCGTACCTTAATCAGCGTTTCTGAAGAAGAGAAATTTGTTAACATCGAGTATAGATTTAAGTGTCAGGAAGTCGTTTCTGAAATATCCAAGTAAGGAAGTGAAACATGAACGATAAATAGTTTGGACAAGAAAAGAATAGAAGCTTTCGAAATATGGTGCTACAGAAGAATGCTGAAGATTAGATGGGTAGATCACATAACTAATGAGGAGGTATTGAATAGAATTGGGGAGACGAGAAATTTGCGGCACAACTTGACTAGAAGAAGGAATCGGTTGGTAGGACATGTTCTGAGGCATCAAGGAATCAACAGTTTAGTATTGGAGGGCAGCGTGGAGGGTAAAAATCGTAGAGGGAGACCAAGAGATGAATAAACTAAGCAGATTCAGAAGGATGTCGGTTGCATTAGGTACTGGGAGATGAAGTAGGTTGCACAGGATAGAGTAGCATGGAGAGCTGCATCAAACCAGTCTCTGGACTGAATGCCACAAGAACAACAACCTTAATCAGTAAAAAATGGAACCCTTAGAGGATCACTTTGTTGTCCGTCTGTCTCTCCCTTCCGGGTCGAGGTATCAAGTTGAAATCTGTGACAAATACTAAGAGCTACGGTCCTTTAGCGGTGTAAAAAAATTAAGCTTCAAATACAGTGCAGCGAAGACATACGGCTATGTATGTCACGTAATTTTATACTCGCAAACTCGGTCACCAAAACCTGTAAAGACAGTTACGTTTCTATGGAACCCTCCTTGCCCGGTACTTCTATTAGACAACGCACACCTTACAAGTTGTTAGTAGCCGGCCGGTGTGGCCGAGCGGTTCTAGGCGCTTGAGTCTGGAACCACGCGACCGCTACGGTCGCAGGTTCGAATCCTGCCTCGGGCATGGATGTGTGTGATGTCCTTAGGTTAGTTAGGTTTAAGTAGTTCTAAGTTCTAGGGGACTGATAACCTCAGATGTTAAGTCCCATAGTGGTCAGAGCCATTTGTTGTTTTGGGGAAGGAGACCAGACAGCGAGGTCATCGGTCTCATCGGATTAGGTAAGGAAGTCGGCCGTGCCCTTTCAGAGGAACCATCCCGGCATTTGCCTGGAGTGATTTAGGGAAATCACGGAAAACCTAAATCAGGATGGCCGGACGCGGGATTGAACCGTCGTCCTCCAGAGCCATTTGAACCAAGTTGTTAGTCAGCAGCAGACGGCACTAACTGCCTGAATGTCCGTCTCTTCCAGCTGAGTGTTTTGCATACGGCACGCTACTGTTACTGGAGAGCTGACCTTGGGGGACGCTGCTAGCAGTACCTCATCTCTACGGAGCAGCATCACGATCCGCACCGGTCCGGCCCGCGGCAGCGCACGCTCTCGTGCAGGCGCTGTCGGCAGCTAACAGCACGTGGTCTGCTGCCCGGCCCTGATGGATGGCGCTCACACACACACACACACACACGTGTCATTGTGCAATCCGTCGTGTCGCTCCTCGGCATGCTCCCTCACATCCCTGTCAGCTCATTGTTGCACTGTATTCTCGGAAATGATGTTTCATCAGCATCGTGTGGCAGACGGGTGCACGCAACTTTCACGAGGCGCCTCTTGTCTGTAGCGTGTGTTCCATTGGGGGAACCAAGTACGAAGTTTGCTCTAAAAAAAAAAGGGGAATTTAGAAATTTTCCATGTTATATTAGGTAGGGATGGCGGTTATCTCTCGAACAACCCGCTTTCAGTCATATCGTCTTTTTCCACGCAAGTTTAACCTGACTGTTGAAAGCGTGCAAAGTAACCGGTTTCTAAAATACCCAGTATTCGAGTTTTATTCCTATTATTTACTGTAGTAAAGGTAGAAATAGAACAAAGACTGAAAAACTTTGACCCTCTCAATTTCAAGACACATTAAATTAAATAGGAAAACGAAAGGAAACTTAGTCTGTCCACCGTTCGCCGCTTTTCTCAAAATAATAAGTGGTCCAATACTACAAAATATCGCCAGTGCTCTCCTATTGATTTTAGTTTTTTGAGACTCTGTTCAAAAATCATGTCGTAATGAGAGATCATCACACTGTTTGAAAATCACGAGTAATCTGTGCTAGGCCGCGCACGATTAGCCGAGCGGCCATAGGCGCTGCAGTCATGGACTGTGCAGCTGGTCCCGGCGGAGCTTCGAGTCCTCCCTCGGGCATGGGTGTGTGTGTTTGTCCTTAGGATAATTTAGGTTAAGTAGTGTGTAAGCATAGGGACTGATGACCTTAGCAGTTAAGTCCCATAAGATTGCACACACATTTCATTTTCAATCTGTGCTAGAGGTTGTAAGCTGACGTTTATGATCTCTAATTTTCGTGTTAATTTGTCCGTTTCAGAGGCTACAAGCAGATAAAGGCACATTATGCAAACACAGCTAACAGATCAGCTACTTTCTAGTTTTATTATACACTGAGCTGACAAAAATCATGGCATAGCGGTATGCACAAATACAGACGGCGTTACTATAGCGTATACAGGGTATAAGAGGGCAGTGTATTGCCGAAGCTGTCATCTGTGTGCCTGTGATTCACGTGAAAAGATTTCCGATGTGATTACGAGCCCACGACGGGAATTAGAGACTTTGAACTCGGAATAGTAATTGGACCTAGACGCATGGGACACTTTATTTCTGAAATCTTTAGGCAATTCAGTATTCCAATAGCCACGTTGACAATAGTGTGCCGAGAATACCAAATTTAGGCATTACAGACGTCGCAGTGGCCGGCGGCCTTTACTTAGCAACCGAGAGCAGCGCCGTTTACGTTGTCAGTGGAAACAGACAAGCTAATGTGCGTGAAATAGCTCCACAAATCAATGTGGGACGTGCGACGAATGTGTCCGTTATTACAGTACGGTGCAATTTGACGTCAATGAGCTATGGCAGCAGCCGACCGACGCGAGTGCCTTTGATAACAGCATGATATCGCTTGCAGCGCCTCTCCTGGGCACGTGACCATATCGGTTCGACCATAGACGACTGGAAAAGCGTGAGTTGGTCATATGAGTCTCGATTTCAGTGATTCAAAAATGGTTCAAATGGGTTTGAGCACTATGGGACTTAACATCTGAGATCATCAGTCCCCTAGACTAAGAACTACTCAAATCTAACTAACCTAAGGCCATCACACACATTCATGTCCGAGGCAGGATTCGAACCTGCGACGGTAGCAGCAGCGCGGTTCCGGACTGAAGCGCTTAGAACCGTACAGCGGCCGGCCGATTTCAGTGGTAATGTTCAAGTGTGGCGCAGACCTCCGAAGCCTTGGAACCACGCTGTCAACAAGGCACTGATCAAGTTAGTGCTGGCTCCATAATGGTGTGGGCTTTCTTCACATTGAATGGACTGGGTCCTCCGAATGTTGGACTACTTGGAAACCATTTGCAGGCATACATGGACGTCATATTTCCCTGCTTTGCTGGGTGGTAAAGTGCTCGCGTCCCAGGCAAGTGGGCTCGGGTTCGATTCCCTGCCGGGTTCGAGATCTTATTCTCTCGGGGACTGGGTGTTGTGTTGTCCTCCTCTCACCATTTCATCCTCATCAACGGCGCGCAAGTCGCCCATTGTGGCGTAGACTGAAATAAGACTTGCACTTGGCCGTCGAACTTCCCCGGGTGGGCCTCCCGGCCAACGATGCCATAGGCTCATTCCAAACAACGGTGGAATTTTTATGTATGGCAATGTGCCATGTTACCGGGCCGCAATAACGTTGTTCGCGATTGTTTTGGCAACCCAGATCGCCCGACATGAATCCCATCGAACATTTATGGGGCATAATCAAGGAGTCAGTTCGTGCACGATTATTGACGGTTAATAGAGGCAGCACGGTTCAGTATTTTTGCAGGGGACTTTCAAGGACCTTTTGAGCCCATGTCACTTCGAGCTTTGCACCACACCGGGTAAAAGTTGGTCCGACACGTTACTAAGAGGTATCCCATTACTTTGGTCACCTTATTGTACGTTATGAATGAATGTTGTTAAGTTTATTACTCTTACCATAATTTCCTTCCTATTTCATTATTTTATAGAAATGGCAGACAGATTTTTAATCTTGTAAAGCAAATGGAGCATTGTACTTCATTGTTACGTCACTTCATGAAAATATTTTCAGACTGGGGTTGGTGCCATTCTGCAATGCAACGGATGTCTGCCGAGCAAAGAGAGAAATTACTGTATAGACTTGGTGGGGGAACGTCTTGCACACTGCACGTACACAGACGTGCCTCAAGCTACGACACACCAGAACAGGGACATTATGTCTCAGCAATCCAGCGCCAATTCTTACACCATATGTTTCTTGTTCGTTTCTGCCGACATTGTTGTTAAAATGGCACTGATCACTTTTCCCATTTTCTATAATAACGTAACAATCCATACTTTACGAATAAAATTATTCCTTTCTTAAAAAAAGATTCATTTAAAAATTTAAAAAATTATAGTTTCTCCGCTCTGCTACAGGTAAATGATATTTCGGATACGTAGGGTTAAAATAACAGCATCGGTTTTAATCGGTCGGTTTTAATTGATCGGTTGATCCTGTTCCTAGTATTATCCCGATTCAGAAAAGAACTTCATTGTGTTGTAACAGGACCTGTTCGAGAACACTTTTCCACACAAGCAAGTTATTATTTATGCCCCACTTTCGCCTGAGTCAGTTGTCGCAACTACTTATGATACACTCTGTGTTCAACAAGTTATGCTATGAATCATGGTACGCACAGTGTACAAAGTTGTACGCGGGTGCCCCTGGTACCCCTCCCCGCTTGACATCCCATACAGCGGCTTGCGTCGATTGTGCCTTAAACTGGCCCTTGTCAGTAAATATGTCTGCACGGAATCTGTGCAGTGTTAGCCACATCGGATATTATATACGTTGTCAATAGTGAAAAAGGTAACACGTGTTTTGGCAGTAAATGAGGTGCTGATGTTATGTAATACCATTTATTTGTATAGTTATATCTGCGGACTGAACTCATTCTTAGCTCCGAAATATACTTTACCACACACCTCAACTATATGGCTGTAACTATTTGAGTTCCTCTTAAAAGATTAAAAAAACTTACCACCGAAAATTTTTTTAAAGGAAGTTGCACTTGAGGGCTAATACGGGTTATCGGGAAAATGTGGAATAGAGTAAAAACAAAGCAAAACAAAACAAAACAGATATAATGTAAATCTGGGGTAAAACATATTTTATGTACAAAAAATAAACTTCTGAGATTGCTCTCAAATTAAAATCTGAAAACAAATACTTATCCGTAACAGAAAAATAATCTGATTAAAAAACAAATCTGTTCAGTTTACTGACTTGAAAACATATCTCTTAATCAAATATTTATGTAGTAGACGTGAATCGTTTTACATTCATCTTTCGACCTAACCAGTAAAGACGGGTTGTTTGGAATACCAAGAATTCCATGTTGTCCGACACACCATCTTTGACTTCACAACATCACGACAAGAGTAACTGTATCCACAGCCAAAAATCGAGCAACACATAACGATCTCCTACTCTTTAATCTAATAAAGAGTATAGTACTCATCGTTAGTGTACATTTTAAATAATTATTCGATGTCTTTGTCTTAAGAATAAAATTCTAATATGTTTATCTCAATAAGAAGCACGTAAGTAATCTGAAACACTAATTTTAGTTGTTGTGTGTACTACAGCTAATCCACAATTCTCAAATGGAAAAATGCGAAACTGAGAACAACTGACCCAGTTACTGGCGAGTACATAATCTATTTTTATTGTTACACCTTTGTTCTGGCTGCTCTGGGGACGCGGGTTTGGGAGCACGAGTTCCGTGACGGCCAGGAGGGAACGATGACTGCTACTCGGAAATTCCGGCTGTAATAACACACTCTGCTCCCATCCGCTCCTGAGCGACTTTGCTTAATGTTGTGTTTGAGTGTCTGATGATGTGGTAACTTAAGACTCTAATGCCAAGGCCACATAAACTCGAGCAAGCATTAGAAACGGAAATTGCGGAACTTTGTTGTCACGATTTCACGGAACGGTGGTCTTTTATGTACAACCACAAAGAGAGAGAGACAGAGAGATAGAGGAGGGTTGGGGAAGGGATTGGCAACAACAGTCTGAGGAAAAAGTTAAACAAGGCAAACAAAGAAAAAACAATATTTATCTTATCCATGATGGATCTTGCTGAACTTCGCAGCTGTTGTTGAATTAACAGTTGATGAAGGAGACCTACAGCAGGCCAAAATTCATTTAAAGAGAGGCGATTCTTTCACTGACATTACCAGTCTTGGCCGTTATGCCCTTTGTCAAATGGCTGCATTTGTTCTACTGCGCTGTCAGTAAAATGGCCGAAGATACTGGCAATGTAATGTAACACGAGTAAACATTTGACAGATGGGCACAATTCACCTAAAGTGCTCAGTGCAATGAATTAAAGCTGTTAGAAAGATGAACACGTACGGATGATTTTAGCGTTGAAGGTAACCCTCAATAACACGCTGATGGCCGTTAAAATTGCAACACCGTACTAATGGAAAGCAACAAACATCAAATTTCATAATTCACGTCATTTACCGGCAACCAGTTTCAATCTGCGCTGCAAATCAGCTTCAGGTCCGGCACCGCAAAGTGCAGGTTGCCAACTTTGTGTGAAACTAACTAGTTAGATAGTATCACACAACGTTGGCTAACTGAACTGTATAACATGTATGCAGCGCACATTGAAACCGGGTGTCAGTAAAAAAAAAAAGTTGAGATCCAGACGGTGTTTGCTGTTCCTTTATTAGAACATAAATCTGACATGAAGTGTACTGCGGGCTTGGATCTGCAGTTGATTATCATTTCGGCTAAGCCACAGAAAACACATAGGTGTAACGCCAATTACATTCTGTATGTAGAGCCGTCGCGCACGGACTATGCATTCGAACGTCAACGTTTAGCATGCTGAGTTTCTGACGTCATAGCGAGGAGAAAACACTTTGAGGAGTCTTTTAGAACGTGCAGAGCAATATCTAGCATGTCAGATAATCTAAGCGTGCGTCTGAACGTAAATGAATGAGGTGAACGCCACCTATGTCACATAACGCCAGTTCTCTTGAGAACGGAGTTCCGAGACGCCCTACTGGCTTTCTGTTGAAGCCGATGTGTATATATGCCATATTTAAGCACCAGAAAATTGAGAATATCTCGAAAATCCGGCGTTAATTGTACGGTTGGTTGCAATAAAATGACGGGAAACGTCATATTGGTGAAAAGAATTATCGTAACTTGCTTATTGTCAAAGCATGCCGTTTCGAGGCAACGACGCTTTGAAGAGCCATCAAAAAACGGATTGTTCTTCGTAAAATTTCTTGTAATTGAACATCCGTTAATAACATATCTACGATTGAAGAATTCAGGAGATGGTAAGATTTGAAGTATGGTATTATTTCATTCGTGGTAGTGAAGCGGTTAAGTGGGAGATGTGCCTCAGAGCTGGATTGTGGCAGATGGTGACACGAGACTGGATCCGCACGTAGTTTATGTATCAGCCAATAGAGGACAGTATTGGATAGGGGACTGTGATTTAGTTTCGATTGTGCCCATTAGAGTGCACTAAAGTAATAGAATGTTTTTCCTAAACTGTTCTAATACTTTCGTGAAGTGTTATTATGTCTTTCTGTGCATGTAAAATGTTATAAATGTGTTTTAGCAGAGTGAATGATGCGTGAGTGTGGTTTAAGATTAATATGAAGATAATAGTTTAACGAGTTATGTAGTGGGATTTAGTGTGGGAATATTTCGAAGAAGTATGGATGTGGACAAAGGGGATTTAGTAGAATAGGTTTGTAAAATAAGTTTATGGTAAAGGGAAAGTTAATTCAGGTATAAATAACAATAGTAAATAACTTTATTCATAAACAAAAGTCAGCATATTAGATCGTTAGGTTTACTATTTTGCGATTGGTTATTGAGAAAAGCGCGGACTGACGCGGGAGAATGTTGTTTTGCTATTGGCTGTAGAGTAAACTGACCAACGGTAAAGCAATATTCTCGCGCGCCTCTCTCTGCTGGTAGAGAAGACTTAAACTATTCTGGTGAGGAGTCGGAGCATAGCCATGAAACAGTTCGGACGTGTGTTGTTGTAGTTCCGATGGAAATGAGAAGTTGCCGGATCTAGCAGTGTTTCATACATCCAAAGAGTTGTAAAGTGACGGCATAATTATTCCGATGAGTGTGTAGAAATTTCGGAATTTTTGAGAAATTTTGTGACGAGAAAAGACATAAATTCCGCGTGGCGTACTGAACAGGTCGGTGGCTAAAAACTGTGACTGCGTTAGTTACCGACAGACTTAATATTTGGCTAGCATTCTCAATCAAAAACAATCCGTATTTTTGTAGCTATTACGTTTTCGGGAAATGCACCACCATAAACTTGCTAACGTGGGTGAAAAGGATTGTGAGTGACTGTGTTAACACTAGCACGGGCTTAGCAGTGATACTTGTACACCTAAGTTTCAGAATGTATTAATTAAAGACAAAATTTCCAATCTTTCATTTCGCGTGAAAACTTTCTACCGAAAAGTACATTAGTCACTTTAATTGCAGCCTGGTTCACGGCGAAGTACAGTATGTTTATCTCGGCTTCCCTACCGATGATCTGCTGAGACAATGTTCACAGGTAGGTGCAGGTACGTCGTAAAGGGACGGAAGGAACCGCGCCGCCGCAGTAGGTGTAGTACAATGAGTAGAGACCCAGAAGTCTAAGATAACAGGTGACAGGTTGCTGGTTAGTGTCTGTCTGGACGCATATATTTTTACCAACTTCTCGGTTTTTTGATACTTTATGATACTTTTTTATTTGTTTAATAGAAGTGTATTGTATATAATTCGATGTTATGTGAATGTAAGTGCACTCTTTCTGAGAGCAAGTTCGCTCGAATGGCTTTATCTACAAGACAGTTTGCACTACTTGCCGTAAGATATTTTACACTTTATTGTATCAAGATTGATATTTCATATGTTGCTGAAGGTTCTGCTACTGAACAGGAACAATGGTCACATAAGAATAATCTTAGGGTTTTACTAAACACTGATGAAATAGTTTTTATGTTATGTGGATAACTGATGTTAATTTGTATCGCGCTATTTGTAATTGAACTTGTATATGTCGATGTCTTTACTGACTGGACAAGGTACTTTGATTTGTAACACATTCATGGATTTTGAAGTTTTTATTTGTGTATACTACAGACCAACCGCGGCTCCTGGTTTCCACGCGGGAGAAGGCTGCGAAATTTATTGACTGGAACTAACATTCGAATCAGTGTCTCACTACAACCAATATTTAAGGGGAGGGGGGGGGGGGGAGTGCAATACCTCACCCTAGATAGAGGTTTACATAGTGTATAATGAACTACTAAATAACATAAAAAGCAGCTTACTCCAAGATAAAATCTATATATAGCTTAATCGTCCTCCAATGTCACATTTCCCGACAATTTAACATATCCAATCGTATTATAAGACGCGCTCTGGAGAGATCTTTAATGTGGTGTGTGTTAGCTTCGCTGCATGCTTAATGTTCTTATCATTTTCATTTCTAAGTTTTATAGATAGAAATCGCGGCGTTTATGATTTCGCTTGACGAAACAGCGATGTAGCCATAACTTTATGGAAAACACTGTCAGAACAATAATACTAAACCTCCATTAATGACATATCAAAGTATAACAGAGACATACAGAGACAGTAATTCGATAGCGAAGTTTCACCAACCCTGTTCATTCTCTATAGATGTAAGCAGTGGAACGTGAAAATTGTGTGCAGGTTGGTAGGACACCCTGAGGGTAAAACAACCACAGCATTCAGGATGCCCGTAAGAGTTGTTTTCTGAGGAAGCCACACCCCCAGACTGCAGCTACATAAAGGTAAGCGGCGTTTCAAGGGGCAAGCGTAAGACTACCTGCTGCCTCTTCGAAAAACATCGCTTGGTATAACATATCAACAGTTCCAAAAACGTTGACCTGCATTATTTAAATCCGTGTGGAAAATATGCGAAATGCCTTCTGATAATTTAAATTCTTCGTACGTCACTGAGAAATTTATTTTAATACATATTTTGGGGTGACGCCTGCTGCAGACAGAACAACGTGACTAGGATAGAGCAAATGTGCGTTTTAATGCAGCTAACGTAGAAATTTTACGCGGATCTATTTCGTAAACAGTTGATTTTCGAGCGAGATGCAACCGACAACTATCGCTGGAGCGCTCTGCGATCGCGTATACCACGTACAGGCACACGTACCGAATGAAGAAATCGCATCGTTTCTGAACGTTCAGCGGCACACTGAATTCGTCACATACACGTAAACATCGAAAGCACGGTCTGTGTGGCGACCCATTCAGGACTGATTACGCAACGGGTTTCTCATTCAAAAATCGCATTTGAATGTTATTTGTTTGCGAGAAGATCATGTTATGCCTCATGTAAGTAGAAAAAGCGAGTACCAGCATATGTTGGAATTCGGCAGCGGCAGGATGGTGACCAGTAGAGACTGTTATTTATAGTTCCGTGACGCTGCTGCCTACGTTGGTCGGGATCCCACGACTGTCATGCAAATAGGAAATCGGTAGGTTAAGGAGGGCGGTAGTCAACTCTACCCGGGATCCAAACTCCCGAGGCAGTTGCAGATCTTACAGCGACGTCGCACGTTGCGCTTGGCTGCAGCAAGGAAAGACAAGTATCTGATGCGGTGGCACAGATAGAGGTGCGCCAACCGTTGTTGGTTGGTTGGTTGGTTGGTTGGTTGATTGATTGGGGAAGGGGTCAAAGAGCCAGGCCATCGGTGCCACTGGATTAGGGAAAGACGTCGGCCGTGCCCTCTCACAGGAACCATCCCGGCATTTACCTGAAGCCAACAATGGCACAAATTTAAGACTCCCAACAACAATACTACACAAAACAGTGGGCAACACGTCGTCTTTCCAGACAGGTATCGGTTCTGCGTACATCATCGCGATGGGTCTGTACGTGTGTTGTGGCTTTGAGGAAAAAAACATTGCCAAATTGCGATCGTCATCCTCACACGGGTCTAGCACCTGGTGAGATGCTGTGGGTGCCTTTAGGTACACAACACGAACACCTTTAGTTCGCATAGTCGGTTTGGACACCAAATCTGGGTTTGTGATGTGTTAAGGTTGGTGACTATGCACTACCTTTCAAAGTTCCGTGACGTTTTGTTTTCAAAAGTGTGCCGATTTGTCGGTCCGCTGCGGAGGTTCGAACACTGGCCACGTCGGCTCTTCAGCGAGCTGTGCTGAGGGCACCAACCAGCGCCGGCGCTGGCGAGATGCGGCAAGCGGACCGGAGAGAGAGGAAGAGCGCTCGGCTGCTTGCGGAGAGGGCAGGACAGGCCTGTGTTGGTACCCGGTGGTAGTCTGTGCATTGTGGACTTTGATTTCGGAGTCACACGGAAATCTATTGCTGTGACTCGGACTGTTCACCAACTCTGCCTAGTTTTGGTAGCTCATTGCGGAATTGTCTGCTGTGTAGTGGGCCTTCTGTTACTATAGGTGCTGACCAGTTACGGTAGTTTTGATAGCTCATTGTGGAATGATGTCTGCTGCATTGTGAATGTTTCTTTACTACGAGCTACGGTTAGCCAAGGTAGTTTTCATAGGTCTTGGGGAACTTGTGCCTGCTCTATTGTGGGTGTTCCGTTATTATAAGTGAGTTCGCTTAAGTTGTGTGGCTGCTCGTTATTGCGGGTTGTGGTCAGTAAATGTGGTTTTCGTGTGTTTGGTTAGAGGCGTTGAACAGTGCGGAGCTTACTGGAAGCACTGGCCGCTGGTATTCGGATGATGTGTATTGTTGCCCGGTTCATGATGTAAGACGAGAGGTCGTTGGGGCAGACTTTCTATCACGCCCTTGGCTATAACTGGATGTGCTTGGTTTGTTGGCTCCGGATGTTGGTGGTATCGTTTCGTATGATAGTACTGTACACTCCCGAGCAACTCATGACACTGCAGGAAAACAGAACTCTACTCCTTGTAGCGTCGCGGGTTAATCCGTGGCCATCGTTTTTGCTGTAAGTTTTGTTACGTTATGACAAACTGTATTGGAAGCCTGCAGTATAGTAGCATCCAGCGGAGGCCGACTTGGGGTCTGCCAATTGTGTCATCACCCACCTACCCTTCTGGCTGAGAGTGGGAATGCTTTTGTGTGCCACGTACAGAGTCCACTTATTCACCTCACCTAAGAAATTAAATAACTATGTTAAATATTATTTGTTTTATTACAAATGTGGTATAGGACCTTTTGTTATTTAGACAAACAGTGTCAAAATTTGATACTGCTACCTATAATAGTTTCGGAGATATAAAAAACACATTAAAAATGTACTTGGCTGACACTTAAGGAAGTAAATTCCGATAGGAACCATAACAGTTTGTATTTCTTTTGTTATCTGAAAACAGTAATAGTACACTCAGTGTGCCGATTTATTTTGTAAAGCTTTCCAGTTCTAAACTTTCGATAATTTTTCTTTCGTAATAAAAATAACAGTTTAAAAGTCAATATTTATGTTTTGTGTTAGGTGAGAGTAAATGAGAGTGAATGTGAGTGCGTATGGGAGACATACGTCAAATTTCAAATTTATATGGTAATACACCTGACGTTACTACCAAGTCTTACGCCAGCAGGGTGTCATGAAAATTGTAAATCCCGCTAACTGGCGGATGACGTATGTGTATGAGTGTTTGCTTATGTAATAAAGCAGCCAGAAAGTCGGGAACGATATAATCAGTTTTCTAAAGCTATCGCAAGATTAATTTTCGTTTATTTTCAATTAATAAACATTATAGTAACAATTTGCTTGTCGAAGTGACGCCAATGAATCTGATGTAGTGATTGGCTCAGAACAGTTTTGGCGCGAGTAAGATCTAGCAGATGTGGTCGGATTGGCTGCCTTTTCAAACAGCCAATGGGAAGTCAGTATGGTTCCCTCGCACTGCGAGATACTTAGGTTGCGTCATTAGTTGGAGGGGAGGAGTCGTAGACTACCTTTTCAGACGCGAAGGTCATGTTACATGTGCCCGACCGTAAAATGCGTAAGATGAAGAAATGTTTGCGTTCAGATGGATTTGATATGGAAGCTTTTGTTGCTACGAACATTCTGTAAAAGTTTGAGAGTCGTGGGATATTTTGGAGATATACGCGTGTGACTTGTTGGACTTAGAAAATTGCGCGTGGCGATGTTCTGTGTTCTACTACAGAATATATTCGGCGAGCAATCTGTTTGAAAGAAATCCACTGAAAGACTTACGTAAGAAATCAACGTTATGTGTAGAAAGTGACTGTATATTCGCGTGATTATTTTCGGAATGGACTTACGAAAATTCTGGCTGTTTTGCGTGTGACATATAACAGTTTTGCATAATAAATGTGGGCTGATGGCACATGTTTCAGCAAAGAAAATAGAACTTACTTTTTCCGAACTTTCAATGAAGGCCAGGACTCCGTTTTTCCACCCGAAAATGTATTATTAATATTTGCAGGAACAACCGTAACGAGATTTACGCGGCTTCAGTAATTGTAGATATTAGGTGCTGTTTTCATTAACGCTGCTTTTTCATCTCCTTGTAAGTATCTACGTTGCAGGGACACTACGAAGGGACACTGAGCAGACGTCGATCTGAGGTAGCTGAATATCAATTTGCAGCTTGCTTCAGTGACAGTGGACTAAGAGACAGTTTCCGTCGCATCCTGCGTGAGTGCTTCCTCGTTAACCCTTTGTTGCTAGTTAAAAGACGCTTGTTCGCTGTGTGTCTGAAGGTGGTGAATCCACGATTTGTGATTGTTGGTTTAATACCATGTTCTGTCAGTGTTTCTTTGAGCCTGGAGTGGTTGAGGAGGACGGTATTCGGTCAGACAGTCAAACGACGGCAAGTGAAATCAGTCACCGAAAGGACAGAATACGTAAGCCTTTTCCGTTATTATTTTAAGTGGTTGGCTCACTGATGTTGCGAAAGACTGGTGGTTCACACGAAGCGCTCCACGTAATGTTACAATGTCCCGGGGTGAAACTCTCTCGGTTGTATTGGCTGATGACGTGAGGTATGACGGTTCAGAATCCGAGCGAGCTTCTAGAGGCTCTTACGAAACGTCCCCTTTTTGAAGAATTATACAAGACTGTGCTTTAACTGACACACAATGTTTTTTAGCGCAACGCAATCTGACTTTCAATAATCCCCACAAAAGAATGGCCCTGTCTAATATTAACCTATACCTTTCACAAATCACTTACCTCACAAAAATCTTCGTTACTCGAACTACTGCTATACAGCGAGCGCCACTACTGCCAGCTAAATAAAAGATTCAAACTAAGGAAGGCACTAACTACTGAAATGAAAGATTTTAATAGAGAACAAACACTGTATTTACCTTAATAGTCATATTATATATAGCAGTTCATGACAGTCTTACAAATTTCAAAACTCCGCAATCTCTCTCCCCACATCCATCACTGCTGGCGGCTCACCTCCAACTGTTCAACGCTACGCGCTGTTCACATCCAGCTGCCCAACACTACAATGGCAGACAACAACGCAAACTAGCCACAGACTGCACACAGCACAGCCAGTGATTTTCATACAGAGCGCTACGTAACGTTGCCAATAAGAAAACATAAACAGCCTACTTACACTCTGTCAACAGTATTAACTGCTGTTTCATCTTGTATTACTTGAATGGTTTTGAAAGCACGCGCTTTCGGAGTGCCTAGTGATATCGTTGTCAGTTTGCGCTATTGTGGCTTTGTTTTTCAATGTGAATGACTGAGGAACACAAAGCCTAGTTACCTCAGATGGCTTTAGGGTTTTCTGTACTCAATCATAACTGCCCGAGTGGAACGCTGCAGTTGAATGTTCTTGTTATGTTCCGCTAACGTATGATAGCGGTTGTTAATCAACCTGTGCGGCTTGCGCCTTAGTGACGGATTATTAGTCAGCGAAGAAATAGCCTAGCTTTTATGCGTATATGAAAATTATCGCTTTAAGTGCCGGTTAACGTGTGTTAACTGGGCTAGTGCCTACCTAGTGATAAGGGGCTAAACCCTGCCAAGCATTAAGATGTAAATTAAGCTACGGCTAGCGCCGGTAGCAATAAATGTTTAGTCGCGCTAGTTGTAAATTATAAGAAATAAGTGAACTTAATGTCTTACTTTAAGTAGGCCTAATATTATAGTTATTAAGGCTAATCAGTTGTGAGAGATCACTAGGTAGGAAGTACTCGGGGTACAGGGAAATCAATGGCCTCTAGACTGTCATACTTATAAGTTGTTGTCCCTAACTGGAGGTTTGCTGGTATATGTTCTGTGTGGAACTGACTTAAGAACCTTCTACGTGGAGTGTGTGTCAATCACTATCAAGCAGCAGGTCTTAAACTATCTAATAAATGAAATAATAGTCCTGTGAAATGTGACACCCTCGCATATGAAGCGTATTTTGGTGTTCACGTATTGAAAGATGTTTTTGAACATGGCGCTTCATGATAGTGAAGTTTAAGCGGGTTTTATGATAGTTATTAAAAGAACCTCGTTTTAGTACTATATTTTTAGTTGTGGCTTTTAACAGAGATTTATAATATTAAGTAACTTATGGTTCCATAATTTGCTCGATCCACTGTTTATTCATTCCATTGTTAAGTCTGGTTATTTTATGATTTCACTGCTGTATTCCGTTAAAGGGGCAGATCTGATGGCTAGATGCACAAATTGATGGTTCGTGATTAGCTACTCAGGTTCCTGTTACAGAGCGAGGTTCTGTCCCCCCATAGGGACCCTCACAAAACGTGCTGTTCCAGGCACCGACGTCGTGTGCTCCAGCGGCGTCGAACTACTGTGCCTGGTGTTTGGTCTCCTTCGTTATCACATCGCTAGGCATAGATGCAAGGCTCGGAGTTCTGTAGAATTGGAAGGCATTAAAATAAAAGAGCTACATTAATAGCAGGATTTTCAGTTAACACGACTTATCCTCGATTAAAAATCCAGCACTCCACTCCTCAATTTCCTTGGTATTAAGTGGTGGCACACAAAAGAATGCAAGACCGCATATTGCTGATGTTGTCCTGACCCGTCTGGATACAAAGGGTGTTCGACTGTTTCCCCATTAGCGCAACCTGCAGATCTTTCACCGACTGAAGACATCCGGTCATTAGTTATGGAGAGACAGGCATGCAACCACATGCCAGACACTACGAGAATGAGCTCTTGTGTAGAGTAGAAGCAGCATGGAATGACGTACCCGCCATTGCCATCTGCGTTCATTTCCAACTAGATGCATTAGAGAGGTTGTTTGTATGAGAGAGTGTCAGCTCTGTGATTTGGGGGTCAAATCACCTACAAAATTAATCATGTATTCCTTCCACTTTATTACTGAGCATGCACAAGTAAAGATTCGTTATTGGTTACCATTATTAGTGCTGCAGTTTTAATCGACAGCGTGCTAACACTCCTTAAAGATCAGAAAATAGTAGTATCAGTGTTGTTACTTTTGCTAAAGGCCTCGCGAATAATGTATCCTGGCAGAATGCTAGAATATGTCTGTAGTAAACTGCTCATCTGCTGCCACTCATTAGATCGGTTTTCATATAACTTGAAGGGTATAATGACTCAGTTCAGGGTTGAAGAAAGGTCATATGTTAACAGACTGCAACAAGTTATTTAGTGATTCAAACAGTCTTTCCTTTTGGTGGTCTCTTCAGATTTTCTGTCCCATTCTAAAACCAACACGACTTGATATTTCGGTGACCCATTTGTCAGCCATCTTCAGAAGGCCGTTACTGCTGCTGCTGAGCCTCGCTAAAAACTGATAGCAGTGCTGCAGGTTATCGTCATGTATAGGCCTCTGTACCGAACATGGCGCATGCGCCGCCCACCATAATTGCTGCTCCTTGTAAAATACCGACGACAACGATGTATCGCTCCCAAAACCTTTGTCTTTATTCATTAAATTATCTGTCAACCAAATTTCATTTACCTCTTTGTAAACTGTGTTCCAAAACCCGGAAGTACTGACAGATATCAGAGTTTTCTCACATTTACACGATGTTCAGCTACTTCGATTTGTGAGCCTGTTGTAGTCAGCACTACACGAAGAAAAATATATGTTCCTCTTCACGCACCTCCGGAGATGGTCCAAATTCCATAACCCGACGAATCTGCTTGTCACAATATCCATTTTAGTTAAACGCAGCCGTCCTTGGCTAAAATGTCCGCGTCGGAAATAGGATAAGCTCTGCGAGCCAGAATCTAAATGATGCCATTGCGTAGGTGCCGTGGAAGGTAGCTCTTAGTATGGGCATACATATCTTTCATACAGTTGTTATCCAGACAATGTACAAATGTGTTTGAATGACAAACCAGAAAGCATAGTCGTATATTTAAACAGTATTATCAACTGCTTCCAAGCTGTTTGTGGCTGCGAATGCCTTTCACTTAATAAAAAAATAATACATGAGTCGTTTTTATTCTAGACCTTTAGGGATCAATGTGTAATAATGGATGATAGTTTAAACAGTAATAAGAGAATTATTTCTGCGTGTCGTAAGATGGATATGTCACTTCATGTCTTGCCTAACGCAATAATTTTTTCCACCAATATAAATAAAAGGTTTAGGGCTCAGTGCATCCCATTTTAAATAGCTATAACGTCGTATAGGGACAACTTCTTACTCCACAATGTTTCACAACATTCGTTACGTGGTGTACCCAATTGATATCCCATTTTATCAAGAAAGTGTTCTTTCTTGCAGACAACTAGGCCTACCTTGATTATATATAGCTGTATCACGTGATTGTTACAAACGTTGTTTGCTCCTTGGACTCAAAAGTAACCAGTACCTCTCATATCCCATCAAACCTGAATTCCCATATCAACAAGTGTCTTCAGAAACTTCAAACTTACAATGTAAATCGTTTTCAACGCTCCTCACCAAACCACCCCGAACCCTTCCTCTTTCGACATACTAAAAGTGCTTGCATGAAGTAAACTATTACAAACATTCAACTAAGGAATAACCTGCTCCTGCTCCGCAACACCAGAGAAATTCCTAAGATGAGACTAGATTATGTGTTGTGATTAATAGTTAAAAGTAATTTTTGTAAAACGTATGGATGGATGGAAGATGTGATTCTGTAAGAAATTAAAAAGAAAATAAATGTTCGTGTAAAGGAATAGCTCCTACTAAGGAAACTGCGCCTGATCGAACTAATCGCTGCCGCACAGTCAGTATTGAAAGACGACTCTGCTTCTTATTAAACGTATATCATAACTGAGGAGAACAGCGCCGATTGTAACACGTAACTGAAGCAGCTACGTTTCCCATTATTCTGAGGTTTTTAAATTTTTGGAGGATGTTCTTAGCGACATCTCATGTTGGCTGATTATTTCCAACCTGTTAGCGATCCACTTCATCTCCTTTAATTCCCTGGTTACCCACTATCCGTTGCTTCCCACTCCTCAGACTGGCAACTATTTCAAAACTACCCACTGATGACCATGAGAAAAGACGGGAAGACTTTGGCGCCCAAAACATCCACACGGTGAGTATGGACGCAAGGTCCAAGTACCGGGTGATCAAAAAATCAGTATAAATTTGAAAACTGAATAAATCACGGAATAATGTAGATAGAGAGGTACAAATTGACACACATGCTTGGAATGACATGGGGTTTTATTAGAACAAAAAAAAAATACAAAAGTTCAAAAAGTGTCCGACAGATGGCGCTTCATCTGATCAGAATAGCAATAATTAGCATAACAAAGTAAGACCAAATATGATATTCTTCACAGGAAATGTTCAATATGACCACCATCATTCCTCAACAATAGCTGTAGTCGAGGAATAATGTTGTGAACAGCACTGTAAAACATGTCCGGTGTTATGGTGAGGCATTGGCATCGGATGTTGTCTTTCAGCATCCCTAGAGATGTCGGTCGATCACGATACACTTACGACTTCAGGTAACCCGAAAGCCAATAATAGCACGGACTGAGGTCTGGGGACCTGGGAGGCCAAGCATGACGAAAGTGGCGGTTGAGCACACGATCATCACCAAACGACGCGCGCAAGATCTTTCGCGGGTCACGCGTCTAGCAATACTTTTTTTGTTCTAATAAAATCCCATGTCATTCCAAGCATGTGTGTCAATTTTCACCTCTCTATCTACATTATTCCGTGGTTTATTAAGTTTTCAAACTTATACAGACTTTTTGATCACCCGGTATGTCAATCCTGCCAGCTGTCGAACTCAGGTTAGTCGAGATTCTCAGCCTATTTTGGGTTGGATATCGGAGACATTATCTTAGAGAAGCACATCTTCGTGCTGTAAAGTCTCAGCTCGCTTCTTTAAGCGAAAGTGTCTTGGTCGACTAGCTGTTACTTACGACTGTGGGTTCTGTGTCTCTAGGCAACGGCTGCCGACACACCTTTATGTGCTGAAACATATCATTGACATGCAACTTTGCTGAATAAATGTGTCCCCACCTGAAATATGTTCGCGAAATAAATACGAAAGATTAACATTTAATCATTAAGTGTTATTTGACTTATAACAGTGCTTATTTGGCTGTTTTACTTATTTATTATTTATGGGAGCTTCCATTTTCACATGGTGATTTTTATCTGTTGTTACTATTAACAACTGATACGTAATATAGGTATGCTAAATATAGCCTCTTCATGTTATTATGCGTTTAATAAAACTGTCTGCCTATAGCTTTATCTCAAATGATAGACTATCGTGTTACTATTGCCCTATGAGAAACATGGACCCATTGTTAGCAATTACAGTTTATTTTGTATTGGCTCCACTGTTCATTATGACAGGAAACATAATTAAAACATTTTCCAGAATAGAGAAACTATTCATGTTAGAGGCTTATAATGGGACGATGTTAATTTTAGGCATGCAATCTACTTAAGCCGATAGAATGGGGTTATTTTAACTTTATCGATTTACCGCTAGGGGACGCTAAACTAATCTTTCTGTGTAAATGTTTTTATGTTGTTCTAAACTTTTTACTTGATGCTAATATTATATCAATAATTGTTTTAAATATTTTTTTCCTTTCTTTGATGTTTCACCCATCTCGTCCCAGATGGACAGTTGCCCACAAAGCGCAATCCACCTATGTACAGCAAACTGAGAAATTGCAGTTTCTATGGGACCAACATGAGGAAACAAGGGAAATACCAAAATATATAAAATCTTTATGAAATTCTTAATGAAAATGGAAATGCCGTGTGGCTAGGGCCATCCGTCGCGTAGGCCGCTCGTCTGGTGCAGGTCTTTCGAGTTGACGCCACTTAGGCGACTTGCGCGTAGATGGGGATGAAATGACGATGATGAGGACATCAGAACACCCAGTCCCTGAGCGGAGATAATCTCCGACCCAGCCGGGAATCGAACCTGGGGCGTTAGGTATGACATTCTGTCGCGCTGACCACTCAGCTACCAGGGGCAGACAACTTCTCAATAACTGCATTTGTAAGTAGGCTGTTTAGGTTTGTATGTTGGTAACGCCACGTAGCGCTCTGTATGAAAATCACCAGCTGTGCTGTGTACAGTCTGTAGCTGATTTGCATTGTTGGAATATTGCTATTGTAGTGCTGGGCAGTTACATGTGAACAGCGCGTAGCGTTGCGCAGTTGGAGGTGAGCCGCCAGCGGTGGTGGATGTGGGGAGTGAGATGGCAGAGTTTTGAGAGCGGATGATCAGAGAGAGTAAATTTGTACGAATGAATGTCATGAACTGATATATATATTATAACTTCTGAACACTATTAAGATCTATTAAATAATAATTTTATGATCCACATTCTTCGAGACAGGAGCACTTGGAAAGGAAAGAACAATAAGAAGGGACTAATAACAGTAACTGCATACACAATTTTCTTTTCAACTACTTGGTAATTTTTATGATAGAATAGGTTTTTGTGGTGCACCACTTTAATGACATAGACACTAAGATGTGAATAGACATTTCCCTTATACGCATTGTTGTCTTTAGTGTACAATTTTTTCTGCTTGAGCTATGTCATATTTAGGTATCATTTATTGCATTTGGTGCTGTTGTTCGCCAGGCATAGTGCTACTGAATTTCACTTTTTATTACTCTGTTAAGCCAATTTTACTACAGATTTATTTTTCTTGTTGCTGCACATTGGCTCATATTAGTTGTAGTGTTGCATTTGCTTCGCTAATTTAGATATACTGCTGCTTTCTTTCCCAATTTGCATTTTTTTTGTCATTGCTGTTCGTGTCAATTGTTGTGTGCTGCTGCATTGCCTTGTCCCTTAGTTTATACATCTGAGATTTAAGTTAGCTTAAGAGGGGGTAGGTTATATAAGAGAATGAGCTGCAATGAATTGGAAGAAATGCATTGAGAAGTTATATGAAAAAAGTTTTTTTTAAAAAAAGGGTACTGTACAATGAAGAATAATTATTTTGGAAGAGGATATGAATAGATTACAGAAAGCAGGTATAGATAGGAACTTTTGGGAATAATGATGAACGATGGGAGATCTCCAACAAGAAGTAAAGAAAGATTTTTTTTTGCAAAATACTGCAGTAAAACAAACCCTGTCGTTTCCTTTTGTGTTATTCCACTATGTGTTTCTGTACCCTTGTGTGTTTGTGTTCTTCCTGTCTTTATGTGTTTATCTGATAAGACTAATGTTGTAGAATTTTTCTAATAATGTGTTATTTACTCTGTAAAGATATTTAGACATCATTTATTATTCTGTTCTGTTTTACTGCTCATGTGTGAATTTAATGTTTCGAAAACTATTCTTATTATTTTATTTATTTACTTATGTCATAATTCCTGTAACACTGATGTGTATTTCTATTCTTATGTAAAGCCCATATTACTACAAATGTTATATGTGCTATTATGTTCTTTAATGATGTATTTTGTACCTTTGTAATTGTATTCTTGTGTTGTAAATTTATAATTGTATAGACACCAGTTCTTCAAATTAAGTTTCATTTCACCGCACACATTCTGGCAACGACATTCATCCACAAGCGTGGCTCCATCAATTCTCTCATTGTTTTCCTCCCAACTGGTCATTAGAGCACAGATTAGTATTTTTGTGTGGCTACTTAGAGAATGAAGCAGCTGTAAGAATGCGATCAGTCATTCATGATTGCCACAGTGAAGGAGAATTTTATCATGCCTTCCTTTCAACATATTGGTCTCAAGCCACACAATACCAAGTAAAACATAGCATCATAAGGATGAAACACTTCGAACAACCTGAATTTTCCAGTCTCGTGAAATATTTTGAAGACATGTTACATAAGAATCAGTATCTTTCAAACCCTTACAGCCCCAAAGAACTCATCCGCATTTGCTTAATCAAATTGCCTGAACATTTATGACATATTGTTTTGGAAGGACGTTGCAAAGACGACATTGAAGCTTTTCAGGGACTGTTACAAGAACTGGAAATTGACAGTGACAATCGCGGGACGCGAAAACAAGAACACAACAATTACAGGTCACATCCGTCACAATTCCGCGATGACAGAAATAATAACTGGGAACGACAAGGCTATTCTTACAACGTAAATCGTGACCAAAACAGACACCACCCCTATGACAACCGGTGGCACAGTAGTAAGAATTACAGGGAAAGATCACCTCTCCGCGGTAATGACTATCACAGAGACAATCAAAGAAACAGACAATATGGGAACCAAAATAATTATTGTCAAGGGAGGCAGAATAACTTCAAACGCAACGGTCCAGCGCGCAGTTACGATTCAGGGAGAAATTCTCCACCACTTAACCGACAAGAACGAAACTACAGGAACTACCGACATGACGACAGACAATATAATCATAACGACAGACCTGAACTTCGTCAGAACTGGCGAGATTCAAACAGGGCAAGGCCTTCTCGGCAAGGTGAATTTGTATAAGTTAGGTCTCCTACCTCCCCCCATGAACCATGAACCTTCCGTTGGGGGGGAGGCTTGCATGCCTCAATGATGCAGATAACCGTACTGTAGGTGCAACCACAACAGAGGGGTATCTGTTGAGAGGCCAGACAAACGTGTGGTTCCTGAAGAGGGGCAGCAGCCTTTTCAGTAGTTGCAGGGGCAACAGTCTGGATGATTGACTGATCTGGCCTTGTAGCACTAACCAAAACGGCCTTGCTGTTGTGGTACTGTGAAAGGCTGAAAGCAAGGGGAAACTACAGCCGTAATTTTTCCCGAGGGAATGCAGCTTTACTGTATGGTTAAATTATGATGGCGTCCTCTTGAGTAAAATATTCCAGAGGTAAAATAGTCCCCTATTCGGATCTCCGGGTGGGGATTACTCAAGAGGACGTCGTTATCAGGAGAAAGAAAACTGGCATTCTATGGATTGGAGCGTGGAATGTCAGATCCCTTAATTGGACAGGTAGGTTAGAAAATTTAAAAAGGGAAATGGTTAGGTTAAAGTTAGATATAGTGGGAATTAGTGAAGTTCGGTGGCAGGAGGAACAAGACTTGTGGTCAGGTGAATACAGGGTTATAAATACAAAATCAAATAGGGGTAATGCAGGAGTAGGTTTAATAATGAATAAAAAAATAGGAGTGCAAGTAAGCTACTACGAACAGCATAGTGAACGTATTATAGTGGCCAAGATAGACACGAAGCCCATGCCTACTACAGTAATACAAGTTTATATGCCAAATAGCTCTGCAGATGACGAATAAATTGAAGAACTGTATGATGAGATAAAAGAAATTATTCAGGTAGTGAAGGGAGACGAAACTTTAATAGTCATGGGTGACTGGAATTCGACAGTAGGAAAAGGGAGAGAAGGAAACGTAGTAGGTGAATATGGATTGGGGGGAAGAAATGAAAGAGGATGCCACCTGGTAGAATTTTGCACAGAGCATAACGTAATCATAGCTAACAATTGGTTCAAGAATCATAAAAGAAGGTTGTATACATGGAACAATCCTGGAGATACTAAAAGGTATCAGATAGATTATATAATTGTAAGACAAAGATTTGGGAACCAGGTTTTAAATTGTAGGACATTTCCAGGGGCAGATGTGGACTCTGACCACAATCTATTGGTTATGAACTGTAGATTAAAGCTGAAGAAATTGCAAAAAGGTGGGAATTTAAGGAGATGGGACCTGGATAAACTGACTAAACCAGAGGTTGTACAGAGTTTCAGGGACAGCATAAGGGAACAATTGACAGGAATGGGGGAAAGAAATACAGTAGAAGACGAATGGGTAGCTGTGAGGGATGAAGTAGTGAAGGCAGCAGAGGATCAAATAGGTAAAAAGACGAGGGCTAGTAGAAATCCTTGGGTAACAGAAGAAATATTGAACTTAATTGATGATAGGAGAAAATATAAAAATGCAGTAAATGAAGCAGGCAAAAAGGAATACAAACGTCTCAAAAATGAGATCGACAGGAAGTGCAAAATGGCTAAGCAGGGATGGCTAGAGGACAAATGTAAAATTAAGGAGACTTTTGGAGAAAAGAGAGCCACTTGTATGAATGTCAAGAGCTCAGATGGAAACCCAGTTCTAAGTAAAGAGGGGAAAGCAGAATGGTGGAAGGAGTATATAGAGGGTCCATACAAGGGCGATGTACTTGAGGACAATATTATGGAAATGGAAGAGGATGTAGATGAAGATGAAATGGGAGATACGATACTGCGTGAAGAGTTTGACAGAGCACTGAAAGACCTGAGTCGAAACAAGGCCCCGGGAGTAGACAACATTTCATTTGAACTACTGACGGCCTTGGGAGAGCCAGTCCTGACAAAACTATACCATCTGGTGAGCAAGATGTATGAGACAGGCGAAATACCCTCAGACTTCAAGAAGAATATAATAATTCCAATCCCAAAGAAAGCAAGTACTGACAGATGTGAAAATTACCGAACTATTAGTTTAATAAGTCACAGCTGCAAAATACTAACGCGAATTATTTACAGACGAATGGAAAAACTGGTAGTAGCAGACCTCGGGGAAGATCAGTTTGGATTCCGTAGAAATGTTGGAACACGTGAGGCAATATTGACCTTACGACTTATCTTAGAAGAAAGAATAAGGAAAGGCAAGCCTGCGTTTATAGCATTTGTCGACTTAGAGAAAGCTTGTGACAATGTTGACTGGAATACTCTCTTTCAAATTCTAAAGGTGGCAGGGGTAAAATACAGGGAGCGAAGGGCTGTTTACAATCCGTACAGAAACCAGATGGCAGTTATGAGAGTCGAGGGGCATGAAAGGGAAGCAGTGGTTGGGAAGGGAGTGAGACAGAGTTGTAGCCTGTCCCCGATGCAAGCGGTAAAGGAAACAAAAGAAAAATTTGGAGTAGGTATTAAAATCCAGGGAGAAGAAATTAAGACTTTGAGGCTCGCCGATGACATTGTAATTCTGTCAGAGACAGCAAAGGACTTGGAAGAGCAGTTGAACGGAATGGAGAGTGTCTTGAAAGGAGGATATAAGATGAACATCAACAAAAGCAAAACGGGGATAATGGAATGTAGTCGAATTAAGTCAGGTGATGCTGAGGGAATTAGATTAGGAAATGAGACACTTAAAGTAGTAAAGGAGTTTTGCTATTTGGGGAGCAAAATAACTGATGATGGTCGAAGTAGAGAGGATATAAAATGTAGACTGGCAATGGCAAGGAAAGCGTTTCTGAAAAAGAGAAATTTGTTAACATCGAGTATAGATTTAAGTGTCAGGAAGTCGTTTCTGAAAATATTTGTATAGAGTGTAGCCATGTATGGAAGTGAAACATGGACAATAAATGGTTTGGAAGTGAAGAGAGTAGAAGTTTTCGAAATGTGGTGCTACAGAAGAATGTTGAAGATTAGGTGGGTAGATCACGTAACCAATGAGGAGGTATTGAATAGGATTGGGGAGAAGAGAAGTTTGTGGCACAACTTGACTAGAAGAAGGGATCGGTTGGTAGGACATGTCCTGAGGCATCAAGGGATCACAAATTTAGCATTGGAGGGGAGTGTGGAGGGTAAAAATCGTAGAGGGAAGCCTAGAGATGAATAAACTAAGCAGATTCAGAAGGATGTAGGTTGCATTAGGTACTGGGAGATGAAGTAGGCTGCACAGGATAGAGTAGCATGGAGAGCTGCATCAAACCAGTCTCAGGACTGAAGAACACAACAACAACAACAACAACAGGTCTCCTAATCCCAACAACGACGCGCGCCAACAAAGAGATAGACAATGATTCGCACTGCAGGCAGCCACGTGCGCCGGCTGACTCACAGAAAAATAACATAGACGCAAACCCTGAAAAAATTTTTAGCATTCCTTACCGACGTATACAACATGATAATTGCTTTTAAGTTGAAACTCTGCACACTAGAAAGGGTAAAAGATTGCGGCACATTCCACATGTAAAGCCGTTTATTGAGAGATAATCTGTTTTATCAACTTAGTCCTTGATATAAAATTTTTCGCTTCACGTTACTAGTACTCTTTGTCACACTTAGAAACTGTTAACATGCAACTATGTTTTAAAATTAACTATCCAGTCTATCTTCCCTGCATAATGCAGTCTCCATTTTATGCACAAAAAATGGCTTCCTCTCATGTTAAATCAGTGTC
Source organism: Schistocerca americana (assembly GCF_021461395.2). Classification (NCBI taxonomy): domain Eukaryota; kingdom Metazoa; phylum Arthropoda; class Insecta; order Orthoptera; family Acrididae; genus Schistocerca; species Schistocerca americana. The sequence goes on from NC_060120.1 coordinate 296,600,668, forward strand.
CGGAGGTAAAATTGTCCCCCATTCGGATCTCCGGGGTGGGGGGGGGGGGGGGGGGGAGCGGGGGGGTGGGACAACTTGAAAGGAGGCAAAAAATCGAAACGAGAACTGGTACCTGGAATGTCAGAACTCTGCTACAAGCAGGAAAACTAGAAAACCTTAAAAGAGAGATGGAAAAGAATCATATGGACCTCGTAGGAGTTGCTGAGGTAAGATGGAATGACCATGAAGAGTTGCAGTCAGATGAATATGTATTCTACTATTCAGGAGGAGAAGTAAAAGGAATTAATGGAGTAGAAATGATTATGACAAAGGTATTGGCTAAATGTGTGGAATATGTAGACTATGCAAATGACTGGGTTATTGGTGTAAGGCTGAAAGGAGCACAAAAAGATTTACTGATTGTCCGGGTGTATATGGCAACTTCAGAACATGATGACCAAATTGTAGAGGAAACGTACAGTGTAATAGAGTGAATAATGAACGAAAATAAAAAATGCTGCAAAATAGTAATGGGAGACTGGAACGCCATTGTGGGAGAAGGGAAAGAGGGAAACATAGTAGGCAGTCATGGTCTTGGAAAGAGAAATGACGGAGGTGAATGGTTAATTGACTTCTGCAGGGATAGGCAGCTGATAGCGGCAAACACATGGTTCAAGAACCATAAGAGGAGGCTCTACACTTTTAGATCACCAGGGGATAAATACAGAAACCAAATCGATTCTATACTGGTAGAAGAAAGATACAGGGATGGAAACAAGAAGGTGCACACATTACCAGGTGCAGATATTAATAGTGACAACAACTTACTTATGGCAGAAATGGAAATAAGAATGAAAAAACTGAAAAAGGCGACATTGGTGAAGAAGTGGGATTTAGAGAAGATAAGGTCCAACAAAGAACAAATTACAGAAATGCTGTCTCGGGACTTTCTAAACACATTACGAGACAAAGAAGCACCTGATAATGCCAACGAGTACTGGAATATGCTGAAAGAAGGAATCATTAAAGCAGGACAGCAAAATATAGGATATGTAAAAGGGAAAAGGTCAAAAAAACCATGGGTCACACAAGAAATGATTTCCAAGATGGAGGAGAGAAGAAAATTGAAAAACAAGAATACTGAAAATGCAAGAGATATATACTGAAGGTTAAATAACGAACTGCGAAGAGAAACAGAGCAGGCTAGGAAAAAATGGCTAAAAGAGGAATGTGATGAAATTGAAGAACTGGACAGGAAGGGAAGATACGACTTACTATACAACAGAGTAAAGACTATGACATGGGAACAAAACAGAGCAGAAAGTGCTACTATGGAAATTTTGAGTAAAGACGAAGAGGTAGTGTACAAAGATCGTGACGATGTCCTACAGAGATGGGAAGAATATATAAAAGAGCTATATGACACAAATAGCAAACCAGTAACTCTGGAACTTGAATCACACAACAGTGTAAGTGATGAAGAGAAAGGACCGACCATCATAATGGAAGAAGTAAAGTCTGTCATTGCTGCAATGAAAAATGGCAAAGCAGTAGGTACAGATACAATACCGGGAGAAATACTAAAATGCTTGAACCACAATGGAATAAGAGAAATATTGAGGTTGTGTAATAAAATATATGACAGTGGTGAATGGCCTGAGGACTTTTTGACAACAATAATGATTCCATTACCGAAAAAACAAGGAACCAAGAAATGCAGCGAGCACAGGACAATCAGCCTCATTTCACATGCAGCCAAAGTGATGTTAAGAATAATTAATAAAAGACTTGAAAAAGTAATAGAGGAGAACCTTGGCGAGGAGCAGTTTGGCTTCAGACGGAATACGGGCACCAGAGATGCAATAGGGCTCCTACGAATCTTGGGAGAAAGGTTTATTGAAAAAGGAAGGGACCTATATATGTGCTTCATCGATTTAGAAAATGCATTTGACAATGAGGTTTGGGACAAGCTGGCGACTATTATGAGGGAAAAGAGAGTGGACTGGAAAACCAGAAGACTTATAAACTCATTATACCTTAATCAAAAAGTTTCAGTTAAAGTGAGAGGAGAAAGTACAAACTGGATCAGACTAGGGAAAGGAGTAAGACAAGGATGCTGTTTATCACCTACTCTTTTCAACTTGTACTTGAAAAATATGATTGACCAATGCTCATTAGATGACAGAGGAGTAGAAATTGGAGGAAGAAGAGTAGGGTGCTTGAGATTTGCCTATGACATGGTCCTTCTAGCCACAGGGGAAAAAGAATTACAGGATTTGGTGGACACCATTGCAACTAACGGAAAAAAATATGGAATGAAAATTAACACAAATAAAACAAAAGTGTTGGCAATAGGAGGACATAGGGAAATAAAAATTGTGCTGAATGGAGAAACAATAGAACAAGTGCAAAATTTTAAGAATCTTGGAAGCAGGATAGACACCGACTGGAAGTGCACCACAGAAATTAAAACAAGGATAGCAATGGCAAAAGAGGCGTTTTATAAGAAAAGGAGAATCTTCTGCAGCGGACTGGACAGAGAACTCAGAAAGAGACTCACAAAATGTCTTGTATGGAGTGTTCTTCTATATGGCGCTGAAACATGGACTATGAGGAAAAAAGACAGAGAAAGGCTGGAGGCTTTTGAGATATGGACATGGCGGAAGATGGAAAGAATAAGTTGGATGGACAGAGTAAAAAATGAAGAGGTACTGAGAAGAGTGGGAGAGAAAAGACAGTTACTAGATGTAATAAAGAGAAGAAAAAGAAATTGGATTGGGCATATCTTAAGAAAGAATGACATACTGATAAAAACAGTTTTAGAAAGTTATGTAGAAGGGAAAAGGAAGCGAGGAAGGAAGAGATTCCAGATACTGGATGACATGATGGACGGTACAACATACAGCAGTCTTAAGAAGGAAGCAATGGATCGCAGTAAATGGAGAGGCAAAGGACCTGCTAATATAGCAGATAACTCATGATGATGATCCAGTCTAGAACCTAGGGGACATATTTAGACAGTAATTACGAATGCATTGTTATAGTGAACAGACGATAAAGTGTTATTGTGTGTGCACATTCTTGCTTGTTAGTTGCGCGATTATGTAACGACTATAAGGCTTACATACTTAGAACATATGCAACATTTTGGTTTACTTGAAAAGACATTCTTTATTTGAAGTACTTTCTGTGGGATTAAAGATGACTTAGGATTTGGTTTCTTTGACAGCTACACGATTATATCACGACGCTACTAATGTGTGACACAGTTTACATTGTTGCTTTTGTGCTGTATCTGCTTTATATCTGCATAGTTTTTCTGAATTCTTCTGGAAAGTAAAACATGTTTTAGTAGTAACTTTGTGGTATAGCTACAATAAGACAGCCTTTTTTGTAGCACAAAATACATTACAGTGTAGTACTTTCTTGATCATGGTACTGTACGTAATAACTACGATATCTATATGCATAGCATTTCGCTATTGTTTATTACGAGGTAAGTACATTGACTTCCACAGAACTTTGCTTACGGACGACGATAATTACGACACTTGGCACATTTTTTACCCTTAAGTAATGGCAGAGATTATGTTACAACAAGACGCAGAATTTAGCGCTACAGGACACGCATTTGAGTGATTAATCTTGTACTTAAAACATTTGTTTTTAAAGATTTTTGAATTACAAAGAAAGTTTTCCGTGATATATTTTATTCCATTGCTGTAATCTGTAACACCTGAGGGTATAATTACATTAATCCACAGGGGGTACACGCTTACTTTGTGTACCATGTGTTTGGCAAGCACAAGGAGCCCTAGCTAATATGGTATTTGCTTATACAACTTTACACACCGGCACCATATTTCTCTAACACATAAATTATACAGCTATCTGATCATTTAACTGAGAGACAAGCATTTTTTTTACTACATCAGTGACACATGTTTACACAATTACACAATTGGATAACTTCACATTTACGAAACTGTATTTTGTCTGTACTGTGTGAACTGTTCATATTTTTTCGGAACCATTGTGATACTATGAGAGCTTTGAATGATGTATTTGGTATAAGATCATGATTTTTAAAGTACGTTTGAGGTAGATGACACTATTGAAATGAGTAGAGAATATTTTTTAGGGTTTGAAATTATTGCAGGAAGCTACGACGTTTTTGAGATTTGGCTGAGGTTTTATGATATTATTAGGATGACAATGTGTATTATGCTTTTGAGGTATGTTTATGATCAATAAGCTGATGCTATATGAGGAATTTGATTATGCTATGTATTTCTTATGACGAAATATTGAAGTGTCGACGAATATGTATATAGGTAATAAGGTAAGGAACAATAAGTAGTGGTTAGGCACTCTGATTTGAGAAAAAGAATGGTGGAAACCAAGAATCGTACTTTAAGAGTTATGAAACGTGCATAAATGCGTGAATGTATCACAATGCTGGCGAAAATTTTTTGGACACTGTTATATTTATAGGATTTTGTTTATACACATTTCTACTGTAATGCACAGTAAGCACCCAGCTGCGTGACAGTCGCCTGGAAAAAAAGCCATTAGTGTGTTCCTTTCAGAGACACAGGTGGAGAAAAAAAAGAGGCCATTATCCTCGCTATTGACATTTCTTTGTAGAAAGCATCGCAAATACGACACGCTCAAACTTGGAAACATATGATTATACTGTGGAGCATGTACTTTGTGATACTTGCTGATATGCTTATGAGTTGATGGGAAATATTCTTACATCTGCACACCTGATTATGACAAGTGTCTTTCCACGAGACTTGAGAGAATTTCTACTGACTTATGAAATGCCACATGGCTATTGAATGATGTTTTCAAGCTTTGCTTTACATAGTTGCTTATTTCCATTTGATATCTGGTTTCCAGCTGTGTTGCAGCATTGGTTTTATAAAATAAAATTAAATGCATTTGCTAATGTGAAAACTTTCTGTCAACAGATCTATTAAATAATAATTTTATGATCCACATTCTTCGAAAAAGGAGCGCTTGGAAAGGAAAGACCAATAAGAAGGGACTAATAACAGTAACTGCATACATAATTTTCTTTTCAAGTACTTGGTAATTTATTTTGTAGAATAAGTTGTGGTGCACCATTTAATTACATAGACATTAAGATGTGAATAGACATTTCCCTTATCTGCATTGTTGTCTTTTGTGTACTATTTTTTCTGCTTGAGCTATGTCATATTTGGGTATAAATTATTGCATTTGCTGCTGCTGTTTGCCAGGCATTAAGCTACTAACTGTTAGTGCTTGCACGTGTGTTGATAATTCAGCAAGGGACTGATTAACAGCATTCCTGGTTCTAAGGACAATTCCAAAAACTTTGTGAGTGCACAAGTGGTCGTTTATGGACTTGCTATATTGTCCGCAAGACTCTTCGATGGTGATTGTGCACCTGCACAGTCGCAACAGATGGCTGCTGGCCGTCTCTACAAGGACTACAGTGGGTCTGAATCTTTGATGGCCCTCCAATATCATTATTTCTACATGGACTGCAGTGGGTCTGCACCTCTGGTGGCCCACCAATACCATAATCTCTACCAGGACTACAGTGTGTCTGCTCTGTGATGACCTACCTACCAATATTCTTGAGCTTCGACTGACTCTGCTGTGGGTTTGCTCTGTTGTGGCCCATTACCTGTCTGCATGTCAAGAGTCAGCACTGTCTTTCTGTTGGAAGGACAACACTACTTCTTCAAGACTGCATGGAAATCCACTACTTCCGTGTGCATTTTCTTTTAATGCTCAGACTTCATGCATAAAATTCTAATTAATACTGTGATGAATGACCAAGACTGTCTTTATGTACTGTGAGAAAATTTTAGCTTTTGACCAACATAGTATGAATAAGTGTGTGCATTTGATATCTTTGTTATTGTAATTATGAAAAATTTTATCAAATCATTATTGGCCACTGCCCAAAACAATTTGTAAAATTTTTTGTGGGGAGCAGGGGGGCTATGTAAGTAGGCTATTTAGGTTTTTATGTTAGTTACGTCACCTAGCGCTCTGTATGAAAATCATTGGGTGTGCTGTGTGCAGTCTCTCGTTGGTTGCATTGTTGTTCGCCATTGTAGTGTTGCGCAGTTGGAGGTGAGCCGTCAGCAGTGGTGGATGTGAGGAGAGAGATGGCGGAATTTTGAGAGCGGATGATCTGGACGTGTGTCCATCAGAGACAGTAAATTTGTAAGAGTGGATGTCATGAACTGCTATATATTATGACTTTTGAACACTATTAAGGTAAATACATTGTTTGTTCTCCATCAAAATCTTTCATTTGCTAACTATGCCTATCAGTAGTTAGTGCCTTCAGTAGTTTGAATCTTTTATGTAGCTGGCAGTAGTGGCGCTCGCTGTATTGCAGTGGTTCGAGTGACGAAGATTTTTGTGAGGTAAGTGATTTGTGAAAGGTATAGGTTAATGTTAGTCAGGGCCATTCTTTTGTAGGGATTATTGAAAGTCAGACTGCGTTGTGCTAAAAATATTGTGTGTCAGTTTAAGCACAGTCATGTATAATTGTTCAAAGGGGACGTTTCAACTTTCTACCGTAACATACATAGCTTCATAAAACAGACTGGTCAGTAGCTTGCATCGTGTTATCATATTAAAATTATTCTCTCGTATTATCATATGATATGCATAATAATCCGTACATGACACTTTTTTGTTTGACAAGGATAAGCACACTATACAATCGGATTGCGGTATTTGGAAATGATAACTTTCCTGGCCGTTGCTAAAAGGTAGCAGATACCGCAATGCATCATAATATTTATGTTTAGCAACATCCTGGTTAATATGTCATCATGGGCATACAAAACGACGAAGCGACTTGCCGACTGTTCGCGAGTAACCAAGGCTGCTACTTCATTTATCAAAGGTTCATTGTATTGCTTCCCATGTTCCCAATTGATGTACGGTCTGGATGGATCACTAATTTGTAGTCCTCTCCTAGCATTATATCTAAAGTATTTCCAAAAGTTGTTATTAGATTTGCCCGCATCTCGTGGTCGTGCGGTAGCGTTCTCGCTTCCCACGCCCGGGTTCCCGGGTTCGATTCCCGTCGGGGTCAGGGATTTTCTCTGCCTCGTGATGGCTGGGTGTTGTGTGCTGTCCTTAGGTTAGTTAGGTTTAAGTAGTTCTAAGTTCTAGGGGACTGATGACCATAGATGTTAAGTCCCATAGTGCTCAGAGCCATTTGAACCATTTTTTTGTTATTAGATTGTTATATTCGTGCAACACTGAATATTTAAAACTGTCTCTTTTTCCACTGTTTAGATACTATTATAGTGCGGTCTGTATCTTTGGTATCATTCCCCATTAATTAAATCTGAGTGAGCTTATGCTGATGAAATTCTGGTGGAAGCAAAGAACCAGTTCTATGGCACATTTGACCCTGAATCGTAAAAGTAAGTGAAAAACATGGCATTTTGATTCTGCATCCATACCAAATGCTGTCATCTGAAAGCATGTATTAGCTTTTTTCTAATCACATTTAAAATGCCTCTATTCATTACATTTGCAGAGAAGTAGAATTTTTGGAGGTTCTTCTGGCTCATCTACTACTGGTACAACAATATTCTGCGAACACCTCTGAAGTGCATGGTGGAGGGTACGACCCACTGTATCGGTTTTTAGGAGTTCTGGCCATTCTATTCACGTATACATCCGAGCAACAATGATTGTTTCAGTGCCCCTTTGCGTGCTGTAACTAATCTAATCTTACCCTCACGATCCCTACGAGACCGATATATAGGGAGTTGTAATATACTCCTGGAGTTACCATTTAAAGCCGGTCCCTGAAGCATTCTCAATAGACTTCCGTATAGTTACCGTCTATCTTTAAGATTCTGCCAGTTCACTTCTTTCAGCGTCTCAGTAACACTCTCCCGTGCGTCAGAAAAAACCTGTGAACATTCGTGCTGCCCTTCTCTGTATACTTCAATATCTCCTACTAGTTCTACTCGTATTTGGCATGGGTCCCACACGCTTGAATAATATTAGAGGATGTGTCGCACAAGCGATTTGTAACCAATTCCCTTTGTGTATAGATTGCATTTCCATAGTATTATATTTTAATTTACGTTCATACAGCATTTTCGAAATGGAAGAAGGTTTTGAAGCTATTGCTTGGCAGCGTATGTACCCGTTAAGATTAGGGCATGTTAACGGCGATAAAAAGCCAGATTTTGCTGGGATCAAATCAGTCTGGGACGTAGGGGCGAAGGCGGTGGCAAAGAAATATTTTTCCCTAATGGGTATAATATTCTTCAAATCAATAAATACCTTGTACTACGCATTTCGTAAAGTAGCCTACGTTCATACTCAGGGTTCCAGCTGTCTCATATCAATAATGTCATCGAAATCGGTTCAGCGGCTAAGTCGTGAAAACGTAAGAGACAGATACGCTTTTGCTTTTACAACATTAGTATGGAAGTACGGATTAATATGAAGAAAACACGTTGAGCATTGTATAAGCGTTGTATTCTAGCTGTCACCTGCGGCTGCACTCGCATATCAGCTATAATTACTGTGTAAGTAATTCTGCATTTGCTTACAGTCGTCTAACAACGCCGTTGTTCTGCAAGCAAACAGCATCATCAACGAAGAGTCTATCACATAAATCTTTTATATGTAATAAGAACATCAAGGGTCCTATTGCATGTACCCACAGGCCGTTACTTTCTGCTGAACATTCACCGCCCCTATAGCGCACTGTATTCCACAAGGTGAAAATTTTTCGTGGTTTTCGAATATCTGAGGATTATTTGTAATGTTGCATCTTTGTTACCAGTAGTCAATGAAAAGCATCAGACGTCTTTTGAGAAGTTAGAAAAATGAAATCATCTTATCACAAGAATGTACGTGCAAACTTCAAAAAATAAGTTATACTGTACATTATTACGGCATGCCAAGCGACATTTATTGAATGCCGCACTACACTGAAAAATGACACAGATACATAACACTATTTTTCGTCATAATCACTAAGTCTCTGTAAACAACTGTCCGGAAGTTCTGTCAATTGTTCAGCTCTTCGTCGGTAGTAATCCGCTCCTTGGGGCGGAACCATTCGAGAATCGCTGAGTGAATGTCCTCATTTTCGGAAGATCTGCTAGTGCTACGAATCAGTTGATCGACTTACTGGCCATTGACGTCCGTGGTCGGTGTCGATGGCCGTACTGCTCTATAAGCATCACCGACGTCTATGTAGTCTTCCTCAAATTGCTGGCACCAATTCATCACAGCTGGAGCCCATATTGCATTTGGTGCGTATATCGCCAGAATTTCGCGGTGAATGTTTGTGCAATTATACGTTTTGTCTACAAGAATCGTACTATCCAGAGCGCTTGATCTTTGGAGTACGTTTCTAGTTGGTGCGTCAGTTCACTCGCACACTGTGATGCACCTGTTATCCGTGCCTTAGCTGAACAACGTCTGCAGGAAGCCTGGGACATGTACTCTCTTCTGAGAATGTGCCATGCATGTTGCGCTACAGTCTTAGCTTGTGTGATTTATTTTCTTAAGTCTGCTAGTACTTGAAAGGTGGCGACCCTTTGGGCATGCCATTTTTCATGCCTTATTAGTTACGTAGTCCCTGCAGAGGCATTGCAGCCATCTCAACTATGAGTAATTACAGGAATGACAGGGAATGACAAAGTCTGTTTGCCGCTAGCAGTAATAGTTGTGGCACTAGATTATGTCTGTGTCGGTGAGGACGGCGAGAGACGTGACCAGCAAAGCATCCGAGATTCTACAAAAGCGTGCTCACTTTGCCTGTGAGCGTAGGCGGTGGCATCTCACCCTCCACGAGGAGGGCTCGGTCTTCAGCAGGATAATGGCCAACGGCCTCCATGCCAAAGGTGTTTTCTCCACCTCGGGTGTGCGACCGACAGAGCCTTATAGGTATGATTGCTGTGGGATGGAGAGCATTGTCTGCCAGAAGAGTAGAATGGACGCGCGTTCAACAGAGCCTTATAGGTATGACTGCTGTGGGATGGAGAGCATTGTCTGCCAGAAGAGTAGAATGGACGCGCGTTTTTGTGGCGCCAAGTTTAGCGGGGGAGAGCACAGATTTTGGCGGTAAACTTTCTCATTGCAGGATTTTCGGTATGTCGTTTCTAGGCGAGAGTGCTGGAACAGTGTTATAAGTATACCACTGGTGCAATTTGCACCAGCAGCTTCACCGTTGGAGGGGGTAGTTTTTGGCGATTCCAGGAGGCTTTGGTATCGAGGAAGAAGAAGAAGAAGCAGAAGAGGACGAAGGAGATTTTCAAAGCATTCGGTGGGTGTTAATTGTAGAGGACGGTCTGGGCAGTTCGGCCGAAGTACGTTGTACGGTCGGCAAATAGGTGGAGAGCCACCACAGAAGACAGCCTTATTTCTTTCGGCACACCATTCTAATTCTCTGCACATCTCGGAGCGAGGGTATGCCGGTTGGAGCGTTTGCAGCTGCGCACCTTTGGCCAGTCTCACATCACCCGTTGGGCAATTCAGTGCTGAGCATATTGGCAGCCTGGGCCAGTTACCGATCTTCATCTGGAGGGTTAGTCTTCACTGCAGCGACACCGTTTCGCCTGCAGGCCTGTATTTCAGCCAACGTATTGACGTTCAGCTACCGATTCACAATCTTGGTAAAAACGTCACATATAGTCAGTGAGCGTTGTTGCTATTGACTTGAGGGAAGCATAGTTTTAGCTTGACCCCCTTTCCCCTTTAATAGCTTTGCCAGCCGTCATCTATCAGTGAGTATTTTGCTTCGTGTTTTTTTATTTTTATTTTTTGTAATTTGAACTATATGTTAATTCTGGGAATACACATGGTGATTTTGTAACAAAGTAAGTCTTAAAAGAACAATATTTCATTTCAGAATCCTATTTATCCTGACCGTTTGAATTATAATAAATTTTTGTGAGCTGAGGATACGTAATAAGGGTAGGAAACATTAAATCCTATCGCATGACCTGCTATTCTGTAAAAGGCGGATATTCAAGAAATAGCCTTTAATTTTAATAGTTGTTTACCCTTAATCTGTACGTAAACAGTTGTGACACGCGCTCTTTTTCAGTCACGTGCTCTAGAAATGTTTGCAGCGCAAGAGAGTCTATATAAAACATGAATTACGACAGCTTCTAATCCCACCGCGTGTTCATCATACAAGCTAATAAGAATTAAGTGCAGCACGGTTTCTTGTAATAAATGAACAAATACTGACTGGACCACCACTTTTTATGTTCCGACAACCGTCTGCGTTACAGATCATCTTCAGGTCCAGGTTGGCACGGAAGGGCAATAACAATAATGATTTTAAAGACGTGTGATATTAAGGACACATCTCTCATAGATAGCAAAAGCAACAATAAAATATTATGAACTCACACATGCCTGGTGCTATAAAGTGCAATTGTCAACATTGTGTGAAACTAACATAAAAATAAGGATGTGGCGGGGAAAATTTTTTCGTGTAGTCGCTTGACATGTGCGAAGTCACAATGAGTACATTACAGCACTGTAAAACTATTTCTCTATATATAAATAAATAAATAATTTTAAAAAATTCAGATCGGAAGGACAAGTTAATGTAGTACATTTCAGCATCAATTATTTCGGAGAACTTCTCTGTGCGATATTTGTTCATCCCAACATCTAGTTTTATTAACGTAACGTACGAAACATTTTCTTAAGCTACCCTTTTCTTGTTGAAATATTCAGCACTATATACCTCTTGACATAATTATCGTTGTTTACTCGTTGAGCAAAATTTGACTATAAACATTCTCTCGAATACTTCGTACGTTCTACAATGCTCTGCTTCTGGTCCACAAAGCAGCCTCTCCGGTTATGTGGGATACAATAAGTTGTATTTTAATGGATTCATTCAACAATCAAGGACCGAGCTAGGTGGCGCAGTGGTTAGCACACTGGACTCGCATTCGGGAGGACGACGGTTCAATCCCGTCTCCGGCCATCCTGATTTAGGTTTTCCGTGATTTCCCTAAAATCGTTTCAGGCGAATGTCGAGATGGTTCCTTTGAAAGGGCACGGCCGATTTCCTTCCCAATCCTTCCCTAACCCGAGCTTGCGCTCCGTCTCCAATGACCTCGTTGTCGACGGGACGTTAAACACTAACCACCACCACCACCACCACCAACAATCAAGGAAAAATACTCCTAAAGCTTTCAATGGATATTATGGGATGTGGAATGCCCTTTTTGAACGAATAAGTTTGAAATTGTCTTTCTTTTTATTATAATCTGCAATACCCTGCTCCAATTTTTATAACGAAAACTACGAAACATTGTTTCGCATATCGTCGACTGGATCAGAATAGGTCCTAAACACGCTTTATTCATTCCTGTATCTGGTGTCTGATTTAGATACCGCAGAATAACTTTCATCTATTTAAACCTACGGGGAAACGTGTCCTGCTTTTTCTTATTTTCAATCGGACTTTGTTTCGTTTAATTCTAACTTAGTCTACTTCGCATTGCCATTTAAAAGAATCTCCAAAACATCTTCGTCTTTGATTTGTTAAAATTCACCTTTAAACCCTTCTATGACGTCATGTGTATCAATACAGATTTCTTGTTAACCCTTTGCGCTTCTGACGTTATTTCAGAAGTCACGTGTGTATTTATTTCAGTTTTTTTGTCTTTATCCATTCGAATATATCGTTCTTTCACTTTTCGGATTGCTTCACTAAATCTGTTTCTTTTTTCTATTTCCAAATTTTCCATTTTCTGAGTTAGACATTCTACTGTGTTTTCTGCTTTAGTTTGCAGCGCTTCAAAATCTTAACTTCATTCTTTAATTGGTTTACGAGCTCAGGTAGGCTTTCATATTGTCGTTTTACTTCAGTTAATTTATTGCGAATCTGTTCTAAATCAGCAAAGATTTTCCGGTCTCTTTCAGCTAATTTCCTATCTTGTTCCGCTTCGAGTTCGACTAATGTTCGATCCCGTGCGGCTTCAATCTCAGTTTGCTTCCTGTGTATTTCCTCATCCATTTCCTCCAATTTCATTAAGAAGGTGGTAAGTGGATCGAAAGCTCTATATCAAGTCGGCACATTATCTGATTTTTCGGCAGTTGCCTCAGTTTCGTCGGGTAATTTACGCAAAGTACGCTGCGCTCTATAGTCGATGCAGTCACCAAGGTTCGGTATTTCACTGACAGTTACTTCATTTTTTACAGGTGTCGGTATATTTTCAATTTAAAGTTCATCCAAATCTGCTAAATTCTCTTGCGAAACTAGATCGGTTAATCTATCCAACTCCACTTTTCCTTTCCTTGTTTTTACCATTTCAAAAGCAAAAGTTATTCCTATAATTACAGACGCTGTTACTCGCAATCACAAACCACGTTAGAGAATCTCCCTCACAAAGTCCGTATCACAGAATCCAACACAACACGCCTAACAAATGACTGCAGCACAGTTTACCTACAACTATACAGATTAACTACTATCTTAAGTTGTTTAACACAAACTATTGTACACTGCATAATAACTGATCATGTTAAAGTACGGCAAAAGGCAAGATGCCCGAATACCAACGCTTTTACCTTTGGTAGACGTGGCTAAATCAGCCAAACTGCACGTCATTATTCATTTGGTTTTCAATAAGTTACTTCCTTTTAGTGAGACTCGTTTGGCCCACAAATCAAATATAGCGCGTACATGGAACAGATAAAACTAAAGATTATTTGCATGGGTATATACATTTATATACAGTCCAATCAGAAACATTTACGTAAGTAATTTTCAATCATTGACAGGTCACAAATTGTTTTAATTTACGGTATTTACCACAGTTCTTCTTTCTTGGTTCGTGCCCCACTCCGGCAGCCAGTTGCGGCTTCTCCTCCGGTGAAGGCTGTGCCTAATCCTGCTCAAGTCTTGTTCTCTTGACCTTGACCAGGGACGTGTAAGTTATTGGATAGTCTTGCACAGGAGACGACACAATAATCAACTAATAACTAACTGTATCGATATTTGAGAGTCAGTGCCATCATAAAATCACTGATATCAATGTAGTCACTTCCAGCTATGAAGCATATTTAAAGAGTTTTAGTTCATTTTTCGAGCTTCACTATCGTCGGAAACAATGCTGGCGAGAGATATCACAAGAACGCGAGAATCGGCTATCTAGTGAGACAAGCGAACGGTGCCTGCACAATGTATTGTAAATTTGACAGTTAATAATATTTTCAGTTAATAAAGTCATTGCTTACAAATGTTACACTGTTACGAATTAATTCTTTCTTCTTTTTAACTAAATCACGTTCACTAAAACTTGAAAATGTTAATTATATGTCCATTATGTTCACAGGATTTCGGAGGTTGAAGCTTTCACAAGCAAAATCCAATATTTTCTCCCTTTTCAGTATGTTTCCACAGATAAGAAGTTTTCTAGTACGATAATAGACATCAGTGTTCCCCTGAGCAATGCACAAGCACACAAGGAACAAGACACGGAGAGACAGAAACAATGTGTGACATGTTTAGCTTCTGTAAGCTATAAGATTTAGCAACGTAATTATTCCAATATTTATACTATATATTGAATTTTTGTTACAGTATATGAACTACTTGTTTTCATCGTAAAAAATCTTAAGTAACGACTTAGGGCCATATAAGAGTGGTTATAAGAACCAACAATAAAATATTACGAACTCAAACATACCTGGCGCAGTAAAGAGCAGTTTGCAACGTGAAATTAACGTAAAAAAAAAAAAAAAAAAGAAAAAACGAATGTGGATGGGAAAATTTCTCCGTATAGTCACGTGACATGTGTGAAGTCACAGACGAGTACATTACAAATGGTTCAACTGGCTCTGAGCACTATGAGACTTAACATCTGAGGTCATCAGTCCCCTAGAACTTACAACTACTTAAACCTAACTAACCTAAGGACATCACAAACATCCATGCCCGAGGCAGGATTCGAACCTGCGAGCGTAGCAGTCGCGCGGTTCCAGACTGAAGCGCCTAGAACCACTTGGCCACTCCGGCCGGCAGTACATTACAGCTCCGTAAAATTACTTCTCCATATGTAATCAAATAAATAATTTTAAAACTTCAGACGGAATGGACAAGTTAATGCAATAAAATTCAGCATGAATTATGCGTTACTCACTAATAGATAAAAACGACATTGCACTGCCTGTGTTATCGCAAATTACGAAGCAAAGTTCCTTACGACATGCAAGCAATTGCACGGCTGGCCGCAGTGCGCGATGGGAATTAGAATGTGAATATGGTTTGGTTTAGCGACGAAGCCCACTTTGATTTGGACAGGTTCGTCAATAAGCAAAACTGTCGCATTTGGAGGACTGAGAGTCTGCCTTTCGCGATCGAGAAGTCCCTTCTGAGTCAGCGGGTGACTGCGTAGTGTGCAATGTGGAGTCACGAATAATCGGTGCGATATTCCTTGATAGCACAGTGACTACCGAACGTAAGTGAAGGTTTTGGAAGATGATTTCACCCAAATTATCCAAAAAGACCCTAATTTCGACAAGATGTGGTTCATGCAAGATGGAGTTCGATCCCATCGAAGCAGGAGAGCGTGCGATGTCCTGGAGGATCACTTTGGGGACCGCATTCTGGCCCTGGGGTACCCGGAGGCCACTGGC
Organism: Schistocerca americana; assembly: GCF_021461395.2. NCBI lineage: Eukaryota > Metazoa > Arthropoda > Insecta > Orthoptera > Acrididae > Schistocerca > Schistocerca americana. The sequence continues at coordinate 296,616,319 of NC_060120.1, forward strand.
ATGGGCCTAGATTGGCTGCCATATTTTACGGATATGAACACATGCGACTCATTTTTATGGGGCTATATTAAAGACAAGGTATAGAGCAATAACTGCAAAACCATTGCAGACGTGGAAACAGCCATTCAAAATGTCATCGACAGCATGGATGTTTAGACACTTCAGCGGGTCATGTTGCATTTCGCTATTTGTCTGCGTCACATCATCGCCAATGATGGCAGGCATATCGAACATGTCATAAGCTAACTCCTAATAACTGTACTGACGTTCAGATGTTGAATAAAGTGTGTGCACGCCGTAGATTGTAACTAATTTACCTTTTTTTTCATATAGTTCAATAATTTTCACCCCTTATGTAAGGTTGGGTGTGGATGTAAGTCGTGCTCGGATAGCCAAATGGTTAGGCGGCGGCTCGCGATAAGCAGGAAATCCGGGTTCGAGTCCCGGTCAAGCACAAATTTTGACTATCGTCACTCCATTACACAGCTCACGGTCGTCCATATCGGAACTGCGAGTAGATTTCGAATAATAAATAAAAAAACAAATGTAAAAATGCTGACAGAACACACCATTTTATGTATGAATTCGAAACCTAACGATGAATATTCAGTATTCCTCATCTTATCAGTAACGCATTTACCGGTTTGGATGGCCGCGCTCCTTAGCACACCACTTCTGGGGTTCGGGGAAACGCGGTGTACATCGATCGACTCCACCCAACGAATTAACGACGATGGCCAGCGTGTCGGCCAAACTGCTTCTGGTTTTTGGGCGGTTTCGCACATCCGACTAGATGAATACCAGGCTGAGATTCACGTCCCGCCTCAGTTACATGTTTCACAAACATTTCGAAAAACGTTCTCACGCTTTCACATTGGGATAATGCACTACTGGCCTTAAAATTGCTACACCAAGAAGAAATGCAGATGATGAATGGGTATTCATTGGACAAATATATTATACTAGAACGGATATGTGATTACATTTTCACGCATGGGTCCATAGATCCTGAGAAATCAGTACCCAGAACAATCACCTCTGGCCGTAACAACGGCCTTGATACGCCTGGGCATTGAGTCAAACAGAGCGTGGATGGAGTGTACAGGTACAACTGCCCATGCAGCTTCAACACGATACCACAGTTCATCAGGAGTAATGACTGGCGTATTGTGACGAGCCAGTTGCTCGGCCACCACTGACCAGACGTTTTCAGTTGGTGAGAGATCTAGAGAATGCGCTGGCCAGTGCAGCAATCGAACATTTTCTGTATCCAGAAAGGACCTCACAGGACCTGCAACATGCGGTCGTACATTATCATGCTGAAATGTGGGGTTTCGCAGGGATCGAATGAAGGGTAGAGCCACCTCTGAAATGTAACGTCCACTGTTCAAAGCGGCGACAATGCGAACAAGAGGTGAGGGAGACGTGTAACCAATGGCACCCCATACCATCACGCCGGGTATACGCCAGTATGGCGATGACGAATGCACGGTTCCAATGTGCGTTCACCGCGATGTCGCCAAACACGGATGCGACCATCATGATGCTGTAAATAGAACCTGGATTCATTTGAAAATTTGACGTTTTGACATTCGTGCACCCAGGTTCGTCGTTGAGTACACCATCGCAGGCGCTCCGGTCTGTGATGCAGCGTCAAGGGTAACCGCAGCCATGGTCTCCGAGTTGATAGTCCATGCTGCTGCAAACGACGTCGAACCGTTCGTGCAGATGGTTGTTGTCTTGCAAACGTCCCCATCTGTTGACTCAGGGATCGAGACGTGGCTGCACGATCCGTTACAGCCATGCAGATAAGATGGCTGTTATCTCGACTGCTAGTGATACGAGGCCGTTGGGATCCAGCACGGCGTTTCGTATTACCCACCTGAACCCACCGATTCCATATTCTGCTAACAGTCACTGGATCTCGACCAACGCGAGCAGCAATGTCGCGATACGATAAACCGTAATCGCAATAGGCTAGAATCCGACAAATATCGAAGTCGGAAACGTGATGGTACGCATTTCTCCTCCTTACACGAGACATCACAACAACGTTTCGCCACCAGGCACCGCCGGTCAACTGCTGTTTGTGTATGAGAAATCGGTTGGAAACTTTCCTCTTGTCAGCACGTTGTATGAATGCTCTGAAAAGCTAATCATTTGCATACCACAGCACCTTCTTCCTGTCGGTTAAATTTGGCGTCTGTAGCACGTCTTCTTCGTGCTGTAGCAATTTTAATGGCCAGTAGTGTATTAGACGCAGAAAGATTGGGTACACAAATTTCCGTCCCTGAAGAGTGGTGGGGCAGGGCGACAGTTCCCCCTCTACCATAATAACAAGCAGACACGGTATAAGGCCAGGAAAGACAACAAAGTAAAGACAACTAATGCGTTCTTTGTCAATGAAATCACGAGGTCATTACTAGTGGAAATAGAGAACGGATTACGCCATTGCAATTGGCGATCACACACTTGGGCGAGACGGATGGTAGGCACGGAAAAAGCGGCGTTACGTACGAAAGAGGGTGCGTGTTAGCACAGAGAGACGAAGTAGTGAAGGCGCGCAGCACGTGGTGCGCTGGACCCGGGCCCGGCTGGACGGGCGGGCCGCGTCCGGCGATGCAACGCCGGAAGTGACGGACACGTCTGTCAGCGCATTTCCGGAGCCGCTCCGCTCATTGCGGTGGCGCCGCGCAGCGTTGCCCAACGAGGCCCGGCCTGCTGGCGCAGCGGGGCTGACGGCGGGCCCACGGGCGAGGGCGGCTTCCGCGTGAGGCCGCGGCGTACGGATATGGGCAGGTTACAGGCACGAGTGGCACAGTGTCTAGGAATATGGCCCAAATGGTTCTGAGCACAATGGGACTTAACATCTGTGGTCATCAGTCCCCTAGAACTTAGAACTAATTAAACCTAACTAACCTAAGGACATCACATACATTCATGCCCGAGGCAGGGTTCGAACCTGCGACCGTAGCAGTCGCGCGGTTCCAAACTGAAGTGCCTAGAACCGCTCGGCTGGCACGAGTGGAAACCCAGAAAGCAACTGGTACTCTTCAGGTTCCCGTTTTGTGTTTCATAATATCTTCACGCAGCTACGTCACTTAGATAGTGGTGTCCCTTGGATGTAGTAGGTTTCCTCATTCATTCATAGAAACAGTTTTCAAAACCCCCAGGAACCAAGCCATGTGGCGCTGCCAGCAAGTTTTCTTTCACGTCTCCAGAAAGAAGTGTCCCTTTCAGTTACCTTTCCATGGTATGGAAAAAGGGAAAGGTCGAAGGTGGACAGATCCGACAAGTAGGGTGATTTCAAAGCTCCTGCCGTCTTGCATGAAACTGAAACATAGAGCTAATTTGGTGTAGGAGCCAGTCCGGATGTGATACCTAAGAGTCTACGGAGATTGTGCGAAAGAACTCGCTTCTCTTCTAGTAGCAGTTTGTCTGAAGTTGCTGGAGCAACGAAGGGTAGCAATCGATTGCACAAAAGAGCCGGTCATACCCGTTTTCGAGAAGGGTCGCCTGAGGGTCTTTTTTTTTTTTGGTGGGGTTTAAGGGCGCTCAACTACTGAGGTCATTAGCGCCCAGTAACAAGTGTTAGAGCACATGGAATCTAGTAAAACTCAAGGGGAGGGGGGACACCAGAAAGTCCGTACAAAGGTGCAGATAAAATAAGTAAAAAAGTTAGATGTCTTTGGACAAGCCAGTCAAAGTTATAAAACGCAGAACACGAGCAGCTGCTCGAGCGTCATCAGCTAAAATATCCGGTAAAGTAGATGGCAGGGACAGGACAACACGAGATTGACTAAAGCGGGGACACGACAATAAAACACGGCGCACTGTTAATGCTTGACCACAAGGGCACTGCGGGGCTGGGTCATGGGAGAGCAGGTAGCGGTGGCTAAACCGGCAATGCCCAATCCGCAACCTGGTCAGAAGGACCTCTTCTCGCCGAGACGGTCGGGAGGAGGTCGTCCAAGCAGTTGGGAGCGGTTTTACTGCCCGGAGCTTGTTCCCTTGGAGGGATGACCAAGCATCCCACCACAACGACACCCCACGAACGTCAGATGACGGGACACAATGGGAGGCTGGCCGAGGCAGGAGGACTGCAGCCTTGGCTGCAGCATCAGCAGCCTCATTCCCAGGCACTCCGACATGTCCGGGAACCCACAGAAAGCTGACAAGAGAACCATTATCAGCGAAAGAATGGGACTGCTGGATCCGTTGTACCAAGGGATGGACCGGATAGGGAGCTCCAAGGCTCTGAAGAGCACTGAGTGAAACAGAGCAGAGTACATACGATGAATGGCGGTGGCGGCGGGCATACTGAACGGCCTGATGGAGAGCAAAAAGCTCGGCCGTAAAGCTGGAACATTGGTCGAGGAGCCGGTATTTAAAGGTGACGGCCCCGACGACAAAGGCACAGCCGACACCATCGTCAGTTTTGGAGCCATCGGTGTAAATAAAGGTGTGACCGGCAAGTCGAGCACAGAGTTCGACAAACCGTGAGCAATACACTGCAGCTGGAGTACCCTCCTTCGGGAGTGAGCTGAGGCCGAGATAAATATGAACCGGAGCCTGGAACCAAGGTGGTGTCGGGCTCTCACCCTCACTGAAGGTGGTAGGGAGGGCAAAATCCAATTGTCGAAGCAGGCGACGGAAGCGGACTCCAGGGGGCAGCAGTGCAGACACATACAACCCGTACTGATGGTCGAGAGAATCGGCGAAGGAGGACTGATAAGAGGGGTGGTCGGGCATTGACAACAGCCGGCAGGCATACCGACACAGCAGTACATCGCGTCGGTAGGTCAATGGTAATTCGGCAGCTTCAGCATAAAGACTCTCGACGGGACTAGTGTAGAAGGCTTCGGTCGCAAGACGTAACCCCTGATGGTGGATGGAGTTGAGATGGCGTAAGAGGGATGGCCGAGCAGACGAGTAGACGAAGCTCCCATAATCCAGCTTCGATCGGACTATGGACCGATACAAGCGAAGCAGGACAGTGCGATCCGCTCCCCAAGATGAACCGCTAAGAACTCGGAGGACATTAAGGGAACGTGTACAACGGGCAGCCAAATAAGAGACATGTGGAGACCAACACAGTTTCCTGTCCAACGTGAGCCCTAGAAACTTAGTAGTTTCCACGAATGGGAGAACAACGGGACCGAGATGTAAGGATGGCGGAAGGAACGCTTTATATCGCCAAAAGTTGATACAAACCGTCTTCTCTTCAGAGAACCAGAAGCCATTTGCCACGCTCCATGAGTAGAGGCTGTCTAGACAACGCTGAAGGCAGCGCTCCAGGAGGCATGTTCTCTGGGCACTGCAGTAGATCGCGAAGTCATCGACAAAGAGAGAGCCTGAGACATTAGGTGGAATGCAACCCATAATTGGATTGATCGCGATGGCAAAAAGGGCTACGCTCAAGACTGAGCCCTGAGGCACTCCGCTCTCCTGGAGGAAGACGTCGGACAATACGGAACCCACACGTACCCTAAACTTTCGATCCGTTAAAAAGGAATCAATAAAAAGGGGCAGGCGACCGCGTAGGCCCCACCTGTGCATAGTGCGGAGGATACCTCCTCTCCAACAGGTATCGTAAGCCTTCTCCAAGTCGAAGAACACGGCTACCGTTTGGCGCCTTCGCAAAAAGTTGTTCATGATGAATGTCGACAAGGTCACAAGGTGGTCAACAGTGGAGCGGCGGCGACGAAAGCCGCATTGGACATTAGTAAGTAGCCGTCGAGATTCAAGAATCCAGACTAACCGAGCATTAACCATGCGCTCCATCACCTTACAGACACAGCTTGTAAGAGAAATGGGGCGGTAACTAGAAGGAAGGTGTCTATCCTTCCCGGGTTTGGGTATAGGAACAACGACGGCGTCACGCCAATGCATGGGGACCTGACCTTCGGTCCAGATGCGATTGTAGGTATGAAGAAGGAAGTTTTTGCCCGCCGGAGAAAGGTGTGCCAGCATCTGAACGTGAATGGCATCTGGCCCCGGAGCAGAGGACCGGGACATTGCAAGCACACGTTCGAGTTCCCGCATAGTAAAGGGGGCATTATAAGTTTCCAGATTCAGCGAGTGGAAGGAAGGTCGCCGAGCCTCTTCTGCCTCTTTCCTGGGAAGGAAGGCAGGGTGGTAATGGGCGGAGCTTGAAATCTCCGCGAAAAAACGGCCAAAGGCGTTGGAGACAGCCACAGGATCAACAAGGACCTCATTACCTGAGGTCAGGCCAGGTACCGAGGAGTTGGCCTTAATGCCCGACAGCCATCGCAGGCCACCCCATACGATGGAAGAGGGAGTAAAACCGTGAAAGGAGCTGGTGAAAGAGGCCCAACAAGCTTTTTTGCTGTCTTTGATGACTCTACGGCATTGTGCTCGGAGTCGTTTGTATTCAATACAATTCGCCAACGTAGGATGGCGGCGAAAGGTGCGTAAAGCACGTCGTCGAGCACGGATAGCGTCCCTACAAGCCTCGTTCCACCAGAGGACGGAAACGCGACGTGAAGAAGAGGTAGTAAGAGGAATGGAACGTTCGGCAGCATTGATGATAACAGCCTTGAGGTATTCGACCTGACTGTCACAACTGAGAAAATCGTGGTCCGGAAAGGTCGCCAGGGAGGAGTAAAGTCCCCAGTCAGCTTTCGGTATGTTCCGGCGCGAAGGACGTGGGGATGGGGTGTGGTGCAGGAGACGAACGACACAGGGGAAGTGGTCACTCGAATACGTGTCAGAAAGGACATACCACTCGAACCGACGGGCAAGAGTGGTAGAACAGATCGAGAGGTCCAAGTGGGAGTAGGTATGAGTAGAGTCCAAGAGGAAAGCCGGGGCGCCGGTATTGAGGCAGACAAGATTGAGATGGTTGAAGACATCCGCCAAGAGTGAGCCTCTTTGACAGGATGCAGGAGAGCCCCAAAGGGGACGATGGGCATTGAAGTCGCCAAACAATAAAAACTACGGAGGGAGCTGAACAATCAGGTGCATCATGTCAGCCTGACTAACTGCGGATGACGATGGAGTGTAGATGGTACAAACTGAAAAAGTAAAAGCAGAATGAGTAATACAGACAGCTATTGCTTGGAGTGGGGTGGTCAATGGGATGGGATGGTGATAGACATCGTCCCGAACGAGCAACATGACCCCTTCATGAGCTGGGATACCATCCACAGGGGTGAGGTCATACCGCTCCGAGGTATAGTGGGTAAAGGCAATACGGTCAGTTGGGCGCAACTTGGTTTCCTGGAGACCAAGGACGAGCGGACAGTGCAGGTGGAGGAGCAGTTGTAATTCCTCCCGATTAGATCGAATACCTCTTCTGTTCCAATGTAACAAGGCCATCGCTAGTCAAAAAAATGGGGGAACGAGACGGGGGAAGAGCTGGTTACCTCGACAGCCGCGGAGGGCCAGGTTTTGAGGGAACAACACCACAACCGGCGGGAGGCGGATCTTGTTCCATCGAGTCGTCGCCAGCTGTGGCCGATGTCCTGGGTTGCGTAGGAGGGGCAGCATCATTTGCCGACGAGAGGCCAGCTGAGCGCGTGGCAGCAGAGCGTCCCGGCGAAACCGAGGACGGCCGAGAGCAGCGACTCACGGATGGAGCGTCAGACGAAACGCGCCGGGGTGGAGAGGGGGATAGAGACTTCTTCTTGGAGGCCTTCTTGGAAGTCCGAGGAGGCACAGGGATGGTGGGCTGGACCCGAAGAAGGTCCTCACGCGCGGGGTCCATTTTGGAACGCCGGACCTCGGAAGCCGGGGTCCGGAACGTTTCCCCGATGGACGCCTGAGAAGAGGATCGCTTCTCAGGCGGCGGGGGGGCGGAGGAGGAGGAAGGGTGGCCCCTGGGGCAGAGGGAGCGGGGGCCGTGGGGGAGGAGGATTTGGAAGGGAGGGATTTGGAGGCGGAGGCATAGACCCCGGATGGGGGGAGGAGGTGGAGGGGGGACAGGATAGGGGTGAGGATACTGTGGAAGGAGTGGACACAACTGAGGCAAACGAAGTGGTCAACGTCACGGAATGGAGGTGGTCACACTTCTTCCTGGCCTCAGAATAAGAGAGACGATACAAAGTTTTGAGTTCTTGAATCTTCTTCTCCTTCTGATACGCGGGGCAGTCTAAGGATCTAGGCGAGTGGATGCCAGGACAATTAACGCACCGAGGTGGAGGGGTGCATGTATGTTCCTCACAAAGAGGACGTCCACAATCGCCACAAAGGGGCTCAGCCTCACACTGTGACGACATGTGCCCAAAGTGCAAACACCGAAAACAGCGCATAGGAGGCGGGACATAAGGTCGCACGTCGCACCGGTAGCACATCACCTTTACCTTCTCTGGGAGAATGTCCCCCTCGAAGACGAGCATAAAGGCCCCAGTGTCGATGCGACGGTCTTTGGGGCTGCACTGGACCTGCCGGACGAAATGCATGCCTCGGCGCTCCAGGTTGGCCCTGAGCTCCTCATCAGATTGCAGCAGGAGGTCCCGATGAAAAATAACCCCCTGCGTCCTATTCAGTGCCAGATGTGGGACAATAGACACTGGGATGTCCCCTTGTTGGTCGCACGCCTGGAGCGCCGCCGACTGTGTGGTGGAGGTGGCCTTTATAAGAACGGACCCCGAACGCATTTTGCTGAGAGCCTCGATTTCCCCGAAGATGTCCTCGATGTGCTGAACAAAGAACATGGGCTTGGAGGTGACGAACGTCCCCCCATCGGTCCGAGAACAGACCAAATAGCGGGGGAAGTACTTTGCCCCAAGCCGGCGGGCCTGTCCTTCCTCCCAGGGAGTGGCCGAGGGGGAAAGGGCAGGAGAACCAGAACCAGAGACAGTACTTTTCTTTTTGAAAGACTCGGCCGCAGAGCAACCTGATACATGTTGACGTTTCATCTGCGAAACGTTCGCCCCGATACCACCCACTCCGACCACGGGCTCTCCCCATGGGCGCCACCCAGCCTCAGCAAGGGCCACCTGGCAGGATGACCATTGCCGGGAGTCCTGATGCCCCAAGGAGATGGGCACTCCCTTTTTTTTTTTTGTTTTGGTTTGAGGGCGCAAAACTGCTATGGTCATTAGCGCCCGGGCCGTGACTTAGGAAACAGTAAAAAACCGAAATTGAAAACCAGCAGCAATGGGAACGAAAGTCATAAAATTGGAGAAACTAAAAGCAGAAGGAAGGCTTAAAAATCCACTACAGAAAGGGGTTGGTTGTCCCCAAAAAAAGCTTCAAATGACTGACGTCATGTCACTGGCACGGCTGAGCGCGTGTCATCTGCTAAAATCGACGATATATCAGGCGATAGCTGTAGACGGGAGCGTAACGGATTAAAATAGGGGCACTCAATTAAAAGGTGTCTTACCGTCCACAGCTGAGAGCAGTGGGGACAGAGTGGGGGAGGATCGCCGCTTAAAAGATGTCGATGGCTAAAAAGACTGTGCCCTATCCGGAGTCTAGTTAAAATTACCTCCTCCTGACGACGCTTTCGGGAGGAAGAGGTCCAAGCACAAGGAAGAGTTTTCACGTCCCGCAATTTATTATGTGGAAGTGTCAACCAATGCGCGTGCCATAAATGAACAACACGACGACATAAAACGCTCCATAGATCGGCGAAGGGAATCGATTGAATAGCTGGCCGAAGAAGAGAGACTGCAGCCGTGGCTGCAATATCGGCCGCCTCATTTCCACAGATACCAACGTGTCCCGGGAGCCAGAGGAACGCCACCGAGACGCCCCCCAGGTGGAGCAACCGCAGACATTCCTGAATCCGGTGAACCAGAGGGTGCACATGATAAATAGCTTGGAGACTGATGAGAGAGCTGAGAGAATCTGAGCGGATAACGTACTGTATCCGCTGATGGCGGCGGATGTAGTGGACAGCCTGGAGAACAGCGTAAAGCTCCGCAGTATAAACCGAACACTGGTCGGGAAGCCGAAAGTGATTTGGGGTGTCGCACTCCCTACACCTAACGATGTTTTCGAGCCGTCGGTGTAAGTAAATGTGGCGTCTGTCATTTGTGCACATAGAGCAGCAAATGCCCGACGATAAACAAGTGAAGGGGTACCATCCTTGGGAAATCGACAAAGGTCACAGAGCAGGCTGATCCGGGGACGGAGCCAAGGTGGTGCTGTACCCCAAGTTGTCAAGGTGGTTTTAGGAAACCGGAAGGAAAGAGAATGGAGCAGTTGACGGAAGCGGACTCCCGGTGGTAGTAGGGAGGAGGGGCGGCCTGCATACCCTACATCAAAGGAGGCGTCGAAAAAAAGGTCATGGGCTGGATTAGCAGGCATGGAAGACAGATGGCTAGCATAACGACTCAGAAGGACTGCTCGCCGATTGGACAGGGGAGGTTCAGCAGTCTCAGCATAAAGGCTTTCCACAGGGCTGGTGTAAAAAGCTCCAGACACTAAACGTAATCCACGGTGGTGGATAGAGTCGAGACGCCGAAGAATAGACGGCCGAGCAGAGGAGAAGACTATGCTTCCATAGTCCAATTTCGAGCTCACTAAGGCGCGATAGAGGCGGAGAAGGGCCACTCGGTCCACTCCCCAGGAGGTACCATTCAGGACACGGAGGGTGTTAAGGGATCGCAGACAGCGAGCCGAAAGATAGGAAACGTGGGAGGACCAGCACAGTTTTCTGTCAAACATAAGACCCAAGAATTTAGCGACGTCTGAAAACGGAAGGTTGACAGGACCTAGATGTAAGGAGGGCTGAAGAAACTCCTTACGTCGCCAAAAATTAACACAAACGGTCTTACTGGGAGAAAAATGGAAGCCGGTTTCGATGCTCCAAGAGTGGAGGCGATCGAGACATCCTTGAAGACGTCGTTCAAGAAGGCTGGTCCATTGAGAGCTGTAGTAGATCGCAAAATCGTCCACAAAGAGGGAGCCCGAGACATCAGGAAGGAGACAATCCACAATTGGATTGATGGCAATGGCAAACAGTACAACAGTCAGCACGGAGCCCTGGGGTACCCCGTTTTCTTGGGAGAAAGTACAGGAGAGAGTAGTGTTCACCCGCACCCTAAATGTGCGCTCTGCCATAAATTCGCGAAGAAAAAGGGGCAGCCGACCTCGAAAGCCCCAAGAGAACAGTGTGCGGAGGATGCCTGTCCTCCAACAGGTATCGTTTGCTCTCTGCAGATCAAAAAATATTGCTACTGTTTGGCGTTTCCGGAGAAAATTGTTCATGATATAAGTGGAGAGAGCAACAAGATGGTCAACTGCACAACGATGCTTTCGGAATCCGCATTGGGCAGGTGTTTAAAGACTGCAGGATTCCAGCCACCACGCTAAACGGTAATTCACCATACGCTCCAAAACCTTACAGACACTACTCGTGAGAGAAATGGGGCGATAGCTAGAGGGGAGATGTTTGTCCTTTCCAGGTTTCGGAACAGGAACGACGATAGCTTCCCGCCATCGTCTGGGAAAAGTACTGTCGGTCCAAATTCGATTATAAAGGCGAAGGAGGTAACGCAGACTATGAGTTGATAAATGCAGCAACATTTGGACGTGGATACCATCCGGTCCTGGGGCGGAGGAGCGAGAAGAAGAGAGTGCATGTTGGAGTTCCTGCATGGAGAAAACAGTATTGTAGATTTCGCGATTTTGAGAGGGGAAAACAAGAGGTCGCACTTCCGCTGCGCGTTTCTTCGGGAGAAACGCTGGCGGGTAATTTGAAGAGCTCGAAATCTCAGCAAAGTGCTGACCCAACGAGTTAGAAATTGCGACGGGGTCCACTAATGTGTCATGCGCGACAGTGAGCCCAGAGACCGGGGAGAAGCTAGGCGCGCCTGAGAACCTTCGAAGCCAACTCCAAACTTCCGAGGAGGGAGTGAAGGTGTTAAATGAGCTAATAAAGGATGTCCAGCTTGCCTTCTTGCTATCGCGGATGACACGGCGGCATCGCGCTCGGAACTGCTTATAGCGGATACAGTTGGCCAAAGTAGGATGGTGGCGGAAAACGCGGAGAGCACGTCGCCGCTCACGTATTGCATCACGGCATGCCTCGTTCCACCAAGGAACTGGGGGCGGGGGGGGGGGGGGGGGGCGCCGGGGCAATTCGGAGGTGCGTGGTATTGAATGTTCCGCAGCTGTAAGAATAACGTCGGTAATATGTGTGACCTCATCGTCGACGGTGGGAAAGTGACGGTCATCGAATGTCGCTAGAGACGAAAAAAGTGTCCAATCAGCTTGGGCAAACTTCCAGCGTCGTGGGCGCATGTATGGCAGTTGAGGCTGCAGTCTAAGGACACATGGAAAGTGGTCACTCGAGTGTGTATCATCAAGGGCGAACCATTCGAAGCGCCGAGCTAGCGGAACAGTACCGACCGCAAGGTCCAAATGAGATAAATTTGTCGTGGAGGCAGACAAAAATGTGGGGACCCCAGTGTTGAGGCAAACTAGATCCGCTTGGTGGAAGACGTCTAGCAATAGTGAGCCACGTGGACAAGGATGTGGAGATCCCCAAAGCGGGTGGTGGGCATTGAAGTCCCCAACCAGCAAATAGGGGGGTGGAAGCTGACCAAGAAGATGTAGGAGATCAGCTCGTGCCATTGGTGTGGACGATGGAATGTATACAGTACAAAGAGAGAACGTGCATCCGGAAAGGGAAAGACGGATGGCGACAGCTTGGAAGGAAGGGAGAACAAAGCGGTCATGGGGACGCAGCTTTGTTTCCTGAAGACAGAAGATGACCGGCGAGTAGGATCGTAAGAGGATCGACAATTCATCCCGATTGGCTCGAATACCGCGGATATTCCAGTGGATAATGGACGTAGGGTGAACAGAGAATGGAGGAATATGACCAAGGTCGCTGTCAACTCAACGACTGCTCAGAGCTTGCGACCGACAGCATGGAATGGCATTCAGCTGAAGGCAGAAGATCCTGATCCATACGTTGGTCAGGAGCAGCTCCTGCCACCAGCGATCGGCCGGTTGATCGGCCGCCAGCAGTGCGCCTCGGCGACACAGAAGACGGCCGAGGGCGATTTCCGCCAGGGACATGCCTTGGCAGAGAAGGAGAGGAACTGGGTTTCTTTGTAGCCTTCTTGGAAGTATGATGTTTAGATGAAGGAGGAACCGATGGTTGGGAAGTGGCGGTACGTAAAAACTCTTCACGAGTATGCTCTTTTTTCGAAGTCTTGATGTCTGACTTTTGGGCTCGAGATTTAGCAGAACCCGACGAAGGGTGAGCCAGAGAGTGGGCAGGCGAAAGTGGTGAGGTTGAATGGGCGATCTTTGCGCTGGCCGATCTGACGACCGTGGCACCAAAGGTGAGGTCACAAGTCTGCGTGGCCACCTCCTTTGTTGGCCGAGGAGAAGCAAGGACAGTGCTGTATTTTCTTGTCTGAGGCACGGTGGGCTGTCGACTGGCGAATAATTTTCGAGCAGCAAAGGTCGACACCTTTTCCTTCACTCGAATTTCCTGGATGAGCTTTTCGTCCTTAAAAACGGGGCAATCTCGAGAGGAAGCAGCGTGGTCACCCATACAGTTGATGCAGCGAGGGGATGGAGGTGGACAAGCACCCTCATGGGCATCCTTGCCACATGTAACACATTTGGCCAGATTGGAACAGGACTGGCTGGTGTGATTGAACCGCTGACACCGATAGCAACGCGTAGGGTTTGGGATGTAAGGGCGAACGGAAATTATCTCACAGCCTGCTTTAATTTTCGATGAGAGTTGGACTTTGTCAAATGTCAAGAAGACAGTGCGGGTTGGAATGATGTTCGTGTCAACCCTTTTCAGAACCCTATGAACAGCCATTACGCCCTGGTCAGACAGGTAGTGCTGAATTTCTTCGTCAGACAATCCATCGAGGGACCGTGTATAAACGACTCCACGCGAGGAATTTAAGGTACGGTTCGGTTCCACCCGGACAGGGAAGGTGTGTAGTAGTGAGGTACGCAGCAATTTTTGTGCCTGGAGGGCACTGACTGTTTCGAACAACAGGGTGCCATTCCGTAATCTGGAACAAAACTTAACAGGACCTGCAATTGCGTCGACACCTTTCTGAATAATGAAAGGGTTGACCGTGGAGAAGTCGTGACCTTCGTCAGACCGAGAAACAACAAGGAACTGTGGCAACGATGGAAGAACTGTCTGTGGCTGAGACTCAGTGAACTTACGCTTGTGAGCAGACATAGTGGAAGGTGAGGAAACCATTGCGGAAGAATCCCCCTGATTACCGGCGTCTCCGATGGCGCGCTCCTCCCTTGTGGGAGCCCTCTCTGAGGGCACTCCCGCCTTAGGTGATTGTTCACACCTCAGGTCACACCTCCCGACAAACAGACGGAGGGACCAATCGGCACTTTCGGAAGGTATCAGCTCGGGCAATCACCCTTCCCTGGGTCCTGGCCGTTACCAGGGGGTACATATGTGTCCTACCTGTCTACCCGGGGCGGGGAATTACGCGTTACCCCGTCACCGGCTACGCATGGAAGTGCGTGGGTCGGCCTTCAGACAAGCACAGGGAGGAAAAAAGAGAAAGGGAAGGGAAAGAAGAGGGGTCTCAAATGCCGCAGCAGAGAAAAGGGCAAAGAGAAGAGGGAAGGAAAAGAGAAGGAAAGAGGAAGGACGAAGACTTGCAAGTGTAGAAAGCAAGGAATTTGTAACAGTTTTGAGCGTCCGTCTCCGGACGTAGGCACGAACCATACTCCCAGAGGGGGAGAAAGGGAAGGAAAGAGCAAGAGGTGAGGGGGGGGGGGCGAAGATGGGGGACGGGGAAGGATGCGGAAAGGGAGGGCATGCAGCCCGGAAAGGAAGGAGGGCCACATTAGCTCGGGGTCCCGTGCTCGCTACGCACGTATCCACAAAAGAGTTGTGGACCCCTTGGGGGCATCAACTCCTTGGCCGACGTGGGGAGGGTGCAGCTCAGGTATCGGCAGTACGATCCCTGTGTTGTCAGGGGGCTACAACCTAGAGGTTACATGACGACCCCAAAACAACGGGCTGGCTACTGTGCTGTATTTCGGGTGCCATGGAAAGTCCATCATGATCGTAGGTGCAGATGGGGACGCACTATGGGCATAACTTTTACAACCCATCAGGCGTTTAGGCACAATTTGATGAATAGTGGGTATGGTTACAACGCCGTTACAATGCTGAGTGCCAAGGTGCACGGAGGACCGGTGATACACAACGTAAGGTGTCCTTCCCCAAAAGGCTCGTACTTATGTAGAATTTTGAAAAATGGAGGTCAAACCCCAAGGGGGACCATTACATGGAAGGCCGAAACAGCTGAAACTCCTTTTAGTCGCCTCTTACGACAGGCAGGAATACCTCGGGCCTATTCCCTGAGGGTCGTCGGTCAGAAGGTCTGTATTATAGATGTTGGTGTGCTGCTAAAACCTTTTGGAGCCATCCAGAGCAGCCGAGCGATTCTAGGCGCTACAGTCTGGAACCGCGCGACCGCCACGGTCGCAGGTTCGAATCCTGCCTCGGGCATGGATGTGTGTGATGTCCTTAGGTTAGTTAGGTTTAAGTAGTTCTAAGTTCTAGGTGACTGATGACCTCAGAAGTTAAGTCCCATAGTGCTCAGAGCAAACCTTTTGGAGAGTGAAAATCTCCTCTGCGAAAATCAACATATATGACTGAGTGCCGTTGGCAAAGTCCCCAAGTTTTGCAGTGTTCTTTGTATTTTGTTCACTAGGCAACAGTGAGAAACTGTGTTGATTGCCTACGAAATACTGCAACTGGACTCAGAAGTTCCTAGCAGACGGAACTAAACACATCGTCCTTAAAGGGACGAAGTCCACAGATGCGAAGATAATTTCGGGAGAACACAAACGGAGCACTCTAGAAGTTTTGCTGTTTCAAATACATATAAATGATCTAGCGGATAACGTTGGAAGGTCCGTGAGGCTTACAAAACACTAATAACAACGATTATTGTGTAGTGCTCGTCAGCCGGGGGCCCTTACTGGGTTGGATTGTAGACAAGACCCAAAAACGAACAGCGCGTTTCGCAACGTTTGTTAAGCGCGACAGCATTGCCGTGACGCTCCACAAACTCCAGTGGCACACGCTACAAGAGAAGCGTTGTGCGCCATGGAGAGTTTTGCCATCGGTACTGCGAGAGCGTATTTTCCAAAAAGAGTTAGGTAACATGTTATGTCTTCCCACATGCTTCGGGGAAGGCAAATGAAGGAAACAAATTAATACAGAGGCTCACCGTTGTTGCTCCTTACGCAACGGATGTAACGTGGAAGACGGTCAATGACAAAGGTTCTACAAGCCACCACAGCCACATACTGCGATGTTTTTTTGTGGAATACAGTTGTAGGTGTGCATTTCTTCTCTGATCACCACAGTGCACGTCGTTTTTCCTCCATGTATCGCGCAGTCGTTTATACACTTAAAATAATGAAAATTATTATCAATTCTTAATCGATATCACGATTCTGCCTTTCCCGTCTAGGTTTGTTAGTCTTTCCTACTGGAAAAACGCAGGTGTGTACCCATGTGCTACCACCCTTCAAAGTCGTCGAATGACGAAAGCCATACATTGTGATGCAGCTACCCGTGCTGGCCTTCCTCGAAAATTCCCCAGACACAGCTGCTTAAACTCAGGAGCCAAGATTGCGTACTATTTTTTATGTAATCAGAGGAAGAAACAAATACTACCTGCAATAACATTGCATCTGAATGGCCAACAGTAGAAATGGACAAGAAATCTATTTCCAGGAGTATGAGCATTGGAATCTGAGCTGTAACTACTTTGAGGTTTATAGGGATAACTTGCAGAACCTAGGTTAGGACGCGAACAGGGGACTGAAAGGGGGGGGGGAGGAGTGGGGGCAATAAGCTACTTCCGCGTACTGGTGTCTCAACCATCTCTTCACGTCGGCCGGCATCACACTTCTCGTCATAGGACCAACCTACTCTGAAGAAGTAAAAATCTCCGTACACTCGACCGACCATTTCAGAATGGTTGAAGACTGCGCTCTGTGATGGAAGTAAGAAATCTTAGGAAAAAGTGGGAATGAACTTGAGGCTATTGATCTTAGGTTTACTGCCACAAAGCGAACATTTTAACAATGGGTACGATAGACGACATCAACAAAAGCAAAACGAGGATAATAGAATGTAAAAGAATTGAGTCGGGTGATGCTGAGGGAATTAAATTAGGAAATGAGACACTTAAAGTAGTAAAGGAGTTTTGCTATTTGGGGAGCAAAATAACTGATGATGTTCGAAGTAGAGAGGATATGAAATGCAGACTGGCAATGGCAAGGAAAGCGTTTCTGAAGAAGAGAAATTTGTTAACATCGAGTATAGATTTAAGTGTAAGGAAGTCGTTTCTGAAAGTATTTGTATGGAGTGTAGCCATGTATGGAAGTGAAACATGGACGATAAATAGTTTGGACAAGAAGAGAATAGAAGCTTTTGAAATGTGGTGCTACAGAAGAATGCTGAAGATTAGATGGGTAGATCATATAACTAATGAGCAGGTATTGAATAGAATTGGGGAGAAGAGGAGTCTGTGGCACAACTTGACAAGAAGAAGGGGCCGGTTGGTAGGACATGTTCTGAGGCAGCACGGGATCACAAATTTAGCATTGGAAGGCAGCGTGGTGGGTAAAAATCGTAGAGGGAGACCAAGAGATGAATACACTAAGCAGATTCAGAAGGATGTAGGTTGCAGTAAGTACTGGGAGATGAAGGAGCTTGCACAGGATAGAGTAGCATGGAGAGCTGCATCAAACCAGTCTCAGGACTGAAGACAACAACAACAACAACAACACGATAGACGACGCTATGATAAGCACTGTAGGAGTGTAGGAGAGTGGTAGCACACCTCTGTACGGGTTCTTGCAGAAAAAGATGTGTCAGACACTGGAGAAAAAAGAGGAAGGACAGCCACAGGAAGTGCTTCTGCATTTAAAATGAAATAAATTAAGGAAGTGGCTATCATCAGGATGCAACAGATCTCTAGAAACTTAGGTCTTCCAATTACCTTTCTTAATAATGAACAATATGGAAATCCCAAATGATGTTAACTCATGCTTCTTACTGTAGGCGTATAGAGAATCATCAGAACGTATGGATGTGAAATGTAAGCAGTAATTCAAAAGCGGTTAAAGCGCACACACGAAGTTATGGAGTCAAAGCTAAATCTCCACAAAGTGGAGAAATAAGTAGAGCAGAGGAGACATTAGACGAAACCATGGTGCTGTCATCAATGGAAGGGAAAGAACTGTATTATAAGGCAACAAACACTACAGCGTAAGGTACAGGATGCTTTCTACCATCATCGCTAATTCCGTTTCTGAGTGGAAGTCCTACACTCGATGCCCGTCATG
The DNA here is from genome assembly GCF_021461395.2 of Schistocerca americana. Classification (NCBI taxonomy): domain Eukaryota; kingdom Metazoa; phylum Arthropoda; class Insecta; order Orthoptera; family Acrididae; genus Schistocerca; species Schistocerca americana. Next base: position 296,634,622 of record NC_060120.1, read on the forward strand.
TGTTTTATGCAGCGCGCACAGAATAAATCTGACCCAAAAAGTGTTTTACGCATTTACTTAGCGCGTAATTAAATCAGCTAAGAGATCATGGTATTTTCGTATATCTTGAAATGAAGAAAGAACCTTCTTTGATTCAACTACCATCCGTTTTAGCTGTATGTTCCACCCATTATTTTATTTTCATTACTGTCAAAATTACTTCTTTCCCAGCAGGCTGCACACTAAGCATTCGATTGTTTTCTTAGCTCTACAATTTCTTCCCAAAATGAATCGAACGATTGCTCCGAGTAACTCTCACTCTTTAAATAGTACTCGCATTTCGAGTACATTTCTCAGTAGCCGCCGCGATACACAGCTTTCAGAATGTCATATGAGAAAAGCGTTAAGTGGAGCTTGCATCACCGATGGTTTCCGAACCTGTGCTGGTTGGCATCTAGGAATACGTTCCAAGATTCAGTAACAGAAGAATATTAATGACATTAGACTGTTTATAGATCACTTATGCTATACCTCCGATATTCGGGAGCTATCTGTGCTCTTTCCAGTTACTGGCAACAGTTTGCTGTTCGAGGGATCTACAGTACATTGCAGTTTAGGGAGCTAACTCCGCAAGAAAGTCTGTGCGAACTCGGACGAGGAGTTCATCGGGGCCTGAGGCCTTGTTAACTCAAGCGATTTTAACTGTTTCTAACGCAGATGATGCAATTATCAATTATCTCTTTTAATGGTGGGAGACTTTAGCTTGGACAGTATCGATGCTCTTTGGATTTTGTTAGTAAAGAAACATCTGATAATGAAGTTCATCATTTCTGCTTTCGCATTGCTATCCTCAGTTTCGTGTGCTGTATCATCTATGAGCGTCTGGACGCTAACTTTGCTGCCTCTTAGTGACGCATTTTGTGTGAGGTACTTCGATAACGTTCTGCTACTATAGTCACTGAGTATTTCACATATCGCCCTTCTAAATGCCAAACGCATTTCATTTAGCATCTCGCCCGTAGCGTTATGCTTTGTTTTACAACTACCGTGCAATACTCGCTGTTATTGTGGAGTAGTCTTTAGAAATTCCTTTACAGCCTGTATGTTATGGAGCGCGATGTGTAAATGATGCAAGTAGCTGTAACAGTATTGACTGTGATACGACTGCACTGGAGTGGCTATAATAGTACTGACTGTGATCCGACTACGCAACTTTTTGCCCCCATCATCAGTGTGGCGCTTGCAGACATTTCATAGCAACATTCAAGCTACACATACAAATCTCAACATCAGCTACGAGTTAGAGGAGTTAACCATATACGTCGCCATTACAGTTCGCCACTGCATAGATTTCCTAAAATAAACATCTATGAAAATTAGCCTAACGTGTATCTAACAAGGGGAGGCCGCCAATTGTGAAATTCAGATTCGATTCATACTGCGCATAATAAAAGCTCATGGCCAGAGGTGTAATGTGGCAAAGCACCAAGACGCACTTCTCAGCCGTTGTCGAGAAAATCGACAGTTAAAAGAAACCGTTGCGGTGAAATACTCTCTACGATTTATAATTTCCTACCGCGTCGTGGCTCAGAGATAAGCGCTCGGGTTCGTAATCTGAAGGTCGCCGGATCGAATCTCGCGCCATGCAACCTTTTCTTTAGTATTTTTTTTGTAATTCAAATATATATATATCGTGGGGTCTCTACTCTAATTCGAACGTTTGACTTACACTATACGTATTCGTTTCGGAATATCGTTTCTACTTCCGTTAACTACACGTGTAAACATTATGAAGACAATTAATAACATTTGTGAAATATAACTTTGTTTGCGGAAAACATAATCATGTTCGAAGTCGCCAGTTTTTCCACGACAAACGACTTTCAACGACTTATTATATGCATAATTGTTGCAACTGATTGCCGGGAATATATATATATATATATATATATATATATATATATATATATATATATATATATAACAAATACTAAAAAGAAGTTGCATGGCGCGAGATTCGATCCGGCGTCTTTCGGATTACGAACCCGAGCGCTTACCGCTGCGCCACGACGCTGTAGGAAATTGTAAATCGTAGAGAGTATTTCACCGCAACGGTTTCTTTTAACTGTCGATTTTCTCGACAACGGCTGAGAAGTGCGTCTTGGTGCTTTGCCACATTACACCTCTGGCCATGAGCTTTTATTATGCGCAGTATGAATCGAATCTGAATTTCACAATTGGCGGCCTCCCCTTGTAAGCTACAATGGTAACAAATATAGTTCCGAATTGTTTCTCCTTTGCTGTACAAGAAACGGGGCGTTGAAGCACATTTTTATTGAATTTTATTTTGTAGTTTTACTCGTTAAAAATGGTTCAAATGGCTCTGAGCACTATGGGACTCAACTGCTGAGGTCATTAGTCCCCTAGAACTTAGAACTAGTTAAACCTAACTAACCTAAGGACATCACAAACATCCATGCCCGAGGCAGGATTCGAACCTGCGACCGTAGCGGTCTTGCGGTTCCAGACTGCAGCGCCTTTACTCGTTAATTACGGTATATGACTTTTTAAAGAGTTAATTCAGTTACCACCCGCGCTTAGTTCTGAACATGTTCCTGTCTATCGTTGTACCTATTTTTATCTGAGTTGAGGAAAACCAGAGATGCAATACGACACTTGCCTGAAATATGATCATCGCGGCCTTTGGGAATTACAGCGTACTTCTCGCACAGTAAACATACTGTACGTAGGAGCAGTGACGCGAGAGGATGCAATTTCGCAAGCGCCTACGAGTTTCTTTGACATTGCCTGAAAGACAATAACGTCGCAAGACTTCACTTCTACGAGAAACCACCAACGACAGTAGGTGGTTCGCGTTACCAGTAATAGCTTTCGAAATGTACTTCAAATCTGATGATGCAAGTGCAAGCTGCATCTTCATTGTCGAACCACAAATGGTCACTTTATTACGTTATCAATACTACATTGTCCTACTGAAATTAATGATTTTTTGTAACCATCATGGGAAGAAAAGCCATCTCTGTGCAATATTTCTTTAAAAGTTAAAAATTTAAACAGTCTTGATCGCATAAAATACATTTATTACAACGGTGGACTGTTTCAGTCAATTTTTAGACTTTCTTCAGGCTATTCTCCAACGGTGGCAGGTGGAAGTGGTGAACGGAGCAAGTGCCTCCTGATCAGCAGCCGACGTTCGTCTCTCAGCAGTCGGCACCTGTTCCGTCCACCAACTTCGCTTGCAACCACTGGAGAATGGTCTGAAGATGGTGTAGAAATAGACTGAAACCACTCACCGTTTCAATAAACGTTTTTATTGAGATTAAGACTGTTTTAATTCTCAACCTCTGAAACCTACTGAAAGTCATGTACTCGGCATACTTTCGACTAACTTAAAACATGAATTAAATAAGAGACAACAATATTTTTAAACATATTATTTATAGAAATATTCTCATGTTGCATCTTCAGTCTTTTTTAGACTTTTATAGTTGTGATGAAGATAACGTACGTACAAGGTAGTTACCGTATTACGTACAAAATGAATACAAAAACGTAAATTTTTCCTACTATCCCTCATCATCCGTTTCTTGACAGGACTAAAGGCTGAATTCGCACTTAATCCTTACATAACACAACGCAAAGCGTCATATAGTGATTTGTTAGGAAAACAAGTCGTCTGCCGACAATTGGAAGATAGGGAAGTTAGTTAGCAACTGTTCTCTGCTTAATCAGAATTACGCAGATGATCATCCAAATAGTAGAAGAACTTGAATAAGTGTGATAAATACGTCTTTGGATCGTCTTCAGTCTATACGATCTACTTAGTTGGTCTCGAAATGCGTACTACCTACAGTTAGCGGTGTAAATGAGAGTGAAAATATTTGTCCAGGATTTTCTTTTCTAAAACAAACCATTGGTACTAAATAGTGTTCCTGTTAACTGATAGTGCCTAGGAACGTAACAAAGTCGATTCTGAGGTTTGCACAAAAACACGTGAAAGTAACTGAGTCACGTTGCATACACTATGTGATCAAAAGTATCCGGACACCTGGCTGAAATTGACTTACAAGTTCGTGACACACTCCATCGATAATGCTGGAATTCAGTGTAGTCTTGGCCCATCCTTAGCCTTGATGACAGCTTCCACTCTCGCAGGCATACGTTCAATCAGACGCTGGAACGTTTCTTAGGGAATGGCAGCCCATTCTTCACGGAGTGCTGCACTGACGAGAGGTATTGACGTCGGTTGGTGAGGCCTGGCACGAAGTCGGCTTTCCGAAACATCCCAATGTATAGGACTCAGGTCCGGACTCTGTGCAGTCCAGTCCATTACAGAGATGTTATTGTCGCGTAACCACTCCGCCACAAGCCGTGCATTATGAACAAGTGCTCGATCGTGTTGGATGATGCAATCGCCATCCCCGAACTGCTCTTCAACAGTGGGAAGCAAGAAGGTACTTAAAACATCAATGTTGGCCCGTGCTGTGATAGTGCCACGGAAAAAAAACAAGGGATGCAAGCCCCCTTCATGAAAAACAGGCCATAACACCACCGCCTCCGAATGTTACTGTTGACACTACACAAACTGGCAGATGACGTTCACCGTTCGCCATACCCACACCCTGCCATCGGTTCACCACATTGTGTACCGTGATTCGTCACTCCACACGTTTTTACACTGGTCAGTGGTCAAATGTTTACGCTCCTTACACCAAGCAAGGCGTCTTTTGGTATTTAGCGGCGTGATGTGTGGCTTATGAGTAGCCGCTCGACCATGAAATCCTCCCCGTAACTGTCATAGTACTTGCAGTGGATCCTGATGCAGTTTGGAATTCCTGTGCGGAGGTTTGGATAGATGTCTGCCTATTACACATTACGACCCTCTTCAGCTGTCGCCGGTCTCTGTCAGTAAACAGACGAGGTCGGCCTGTACAGTTTTGTGCGTACGTGTCCCTTCACGTTTCCACTTTACTATCACATCGGAAACAGTGGACCGAGGGATGTTTAGGAGTGTGGAAATCTCGCATACCGAAGTATGACAAAAGTCACACCCAATCACCTGACCACGTTCGAAGTCCGTGAGTTCCGCGGAACTCCCCATTCTGTTCTCTCACGACGTCTAATGATTACTGTGGTCAAAGATATGGAGTTCCTAGCAGTAGGTGGGAGCACAATGCACATAACATGAAAAATTTATGTTTTTGGGGGTGTCCAGATACTTTTGATCACACAGTGTATGTGCACAATGTTTGTCGGATTTTCTACGGAAGTGAAATAAAGCATGATACGGGGTACGATCAAACTTTTACCTTCTTTTTCAATATCAGAGAAATGACAGCCATCGATCCAACTATGGCTCCCATCTCAAAGACTTTTTTGTACATTGAAAGTATTTGAAATCGGTTGTCACAACGACGAAGAAATCTGCGCAAAATAGTGAACAACGTGTTTTCGTAACCGAAATATGAGAGTTAACGTTTATTTATTCTGAAATTAATTTACGGTTAACTACAGCATAAGAACAGAAGTTATTAATGAGAAATAATGAATGAGTTAATTGCTTCGTAGACCTAATACTGAATTACGAATTAATCTGCACTTAAACCAGGACTAAATCTTTTCGTCTTACTTCGGTTGATGGGGTCGGTACCGAGAATTTCGTGCCAGTCTCAGTAGAATGAGATAAATACACTCCTGGAAATTGAAATAAGAACACCGTGAATTCATTGTCCCAGGAAGGGGAAACTTTATTGACACATTCCTGGGGTCAGATACATCACATGACCACACTGACAGAACCACAGGCACATAGACACAGGCAACAGAGCATGCACAATGTCGGCACTAGTACAGTGTATATCCACCTTTCGCAGCAATGCAGGCTGCTATTCTCCCATGGAGACGATCGTAGAGATGCTGGATGTAGTCCTGTGGAACGGCTTGCCATGCCATTTCCACCTGGCGCCTCAGTTGGACCAGCGTTCGTGCTGGACGTGCAGACCGCGTGAGACGACGCTTCATCCAGTCCCAAACATGCTCAATGGGGGACAGATCCGGAGATCTTGCTGGCCAGGGTAGTTGACTTTCACCTTCTAGAGCACGTTGGGTGGCACGGGATACATGCGGACGTGCATTGTCCTGTTGGAACAGCAAGTTCCCTTGCAGGTCTAGGAATGGTAGAACGATGGGTTCGATGACGGTTTGGATGTACCGTGCACTATTCAGTGTCCCCTCGACGATCACCAGTGGTGTACGGCCAGTGTAGGAGATCGCTCCCCACACCATGATGCCGGGTGTTGGCCCTGTGTGCCTCGGTCGTATGCAGTCCTGATTGTGGCGCTCACCTGCACGGCGCCAAACACGCATACGACCATCATTGGCACCAAGGCAGAAGCGACTTTTATCGCGTAGGATCCTACGGTCTTGGCGTGCATCCGTGCTTCGCTGCGGTCCGGTCCCAGGTCGACGGGCACGTGCACCTTCCGCCGACCACTGGCGACAACATCGATGTACTGTGGAGACCTCACGCCCCACGTGTTGAGCAATTCGGCGGTACGTCCACCCGGCCTCCCGCATGCCCACTATATGCCCTCGCTCAAAGTCCGTCAACTGCACATACGGTTCACGTCCACGCTGTCGCGGCATGCTACCAGTGTTAAAAACTGCGATGGAGCTCCGTATGCCACGGCAAACTGGCTGACACTGACGGCGGCGGTGCACAAATGCTGCGCAGCTAGCGCCATTCGACGGCCAACACCGCGGTTCCTGGTGTGTCCGCTGTGCCGTGCGTGTGATCATTGCTTGTACAGCCCTCTCGCAGTGTCCGGAGCAAGTATGGTGGGTCTGACACACCGGTGTCAATGTGTTCTTTTTTCCATTTCCAGGAGTGTATATTTGATCACTTATTCTTGTGGCATATGGACAATGCTGCCGTAGTGCAGTTACAGGGATTGGACAAAAATATGGAAACATAGCTAGAAATGCATGCTTCAACACAAATGCAGATGCTAGACAAACCTGTAGGTTGTGCCGTTATGTTTGACCACGAACGTAAGCAGTGCAATGTCCTCAATAGTGCTCTTTGTATTTGTGAGCGAATTATATCGGAGATAAGTGAATTTGAACTTAGGTAAATTGTTGGTGCTCGTATGATACGTGCTTGATAACCAAGGGAGCCCAAAATGTTGTGTTTCGAGGAGCACCGTATCGATGTCTTATACTGCACACAAGGAAAGCAGGAAAACGTCGTCCTCTAAGTCACAACGGGAACGAAAGCGAGCGTCGAGTGATAGTGTCAGACAGCCATTGAAGACGACTGTGACGAAAAGTCGGAGGACCACAGCCGCAAAAAGTCACTGCAGAACTGAATGTCACACTCGCTAATCCTGTAGCAACAAAACAACAGGAAGTGAGCTCCATAAGCAGGGAACTGCAGGACGAGCTGATCAAATCTCCGTAAACAGGAATGCTTGGGGGAGAAGCCATAAAATCTGGAATATGGAACAATGAAAGGAAATCATTTGATCCGATATGTCTTATTGCACACTGCTCCAACTTTTGACCGAGTTTACGTCCAAAGAATGAAACATGGAGGGGTTTTGGTGATGATTTGGCAGCCATATCGTTGTATTCCATGGATCGCGTATAGACATAGTAATAAGCACCCCTGGGATTGAGAAATAACTGAAAGATTTGCGAGTAAATAAATCACTATGTCCGGATGGAACCCCAGTTCGATTTTGCAAAGAGTACTCTACGGCACTGGCCCCTTACCTACCTTGCATTCATCGTGAATCTCTCACTCAGCACAGTATCCCAAGCGACTGGAAAAAGGCGTAGGTGACTCCACTAAATAAAAAGAGGAAAAGAACGGAAAACTACAGACCAATATCTTTAACTTATCCCGGCTGCAGAATCCTTGAACGTACTCTCAGTTAGAATATAATAAATGTTCTTGAGACTGAGAATCTTATGTCCACGAATCACAATGGTTTTAGAAAACATCGCTCTTGTAAAACTCAGCTTGCCCTTTTGTCATATGGTATAGTGCGAACTATGACTGAAGGGCAACGGGAAGATCCCATATTTCTAGATTTCCGAAAAGCATTTGACACGGTGCCCCATGGCAGGCTGTTAAAGAACGTACGAGGATATGGAATAAGTTCGCCGATATGTGAGTGACTAAATGACTTTTTAAATAATAGAACCCAGTATGTTGTCCTCGACGGTGAGTGTTCATCAGAGGCAAGTGTATCGTCAGGAGTGCCCCAGGGAAGTGTGATAGGACCGTTGTTGTTCTCTATATACATAAATGATTTGGCGGTCACAACTATTCATGACGTCTCCTTTCCGGCTCAGATCTTTTTTAATATGTGACTTGTAAGTATTGCATCTTTTCCAGTGAGTACAAACTTTAATTTTATTATTGTACTATATACCTAATATGTTTTAGAACAGTTAATCTAATTCTGAAGACGACGCTCATAGTAGCTTCGAAACCAGGTAAATTTTGACTTAATATTTGTGACCGAGGGCTTATTTGTTCCAATATAATTCTGACACGGTCACTGAACCTTAGTAGCTATGCTCAAAGGTTTAAATACCATTCCTCCTATCCGCTGCAAGACAGAGTACACTGGTATGTATTGAGAACCACTCAGCGTCACACACGGCAGCCGTCACTAAATGCACTTGGCACTTTGTAAACATATGCACTTAAACCGCTATCCACTGTGTAGTAGCTTAGTAGCTGTCGTGGATAGATTCTGGAGATAGCGGAAGCTTGTGCAGGGCACCGTGCACCACTGCCGTTTGTTGGCCGTGCCGGCAGCTGCATGTCTATGTCCTGGCTTCTACACCTTGGCCGTACTGGACACTCAGAGCTCGGAGACACTGCCGGTATGATCGCCCAGACGTCAGCCGGTCAGTTTACATGGAGGAGGAGGGCAATCATCATCCACTGTACACACTCGCCGTACTGAATCTTCTCAAATTTCCATGTAAAAATCGGAGATCATTAGTCATTCAGGCGATCAAGGAGGCTGCCCAGAACACACTATTAGTTCACTGTTCGTCTGCCCAGAGAGAGATACGGTTAGGTCAAGTGCACACTCGTACCTCACCTGACCAATTCTGGAGGGTCAACAATGGCTCATGCCTTAAGACAGAGAAGTCCATTTGCTCCATGTAAAATCTTTCATACAAGTACACTCCTGGAAATGGAAAAAAGAACACATTGACACCGGTGTGTCAGACCCACCATACTTGCTCCGGACACTGCGAGAGGGCTGTACAAGCAATGATCACACGCACGGCACAGCGGACACACCAGGAACCGCGGTGTTGGCCGTCGAATGGCGCTAGCTGCGCAGCATTTGTGCACCGCCGCCGTCAGTGTCAGCCAGTTTGCCGTGGCATACGGAGCTCCATCGCAGTCTTTAACACTGGTAGCATGCCGCGACAGCGTGGACGTGAACCGTATGTGCAGTTGACGGACTTTGAGCGAGGGCGTATAGTGGGCATGCGGGAGGCCGGGTGACCGTACCGCCGAATTGCTCAACACGTGGGGCGTGAGGTCTCCACAGTACATCGATGTTGTCGCCAGTGGTCGGCGGAAGGTGCACGTGCCCGTCGACCTGGGACCGGACCGCAGCGACGCACGGATGCACGCCAAGACCGTAGGATCCTACGCAGTGCCGTAGGGGACCGCACCGCCACTTCCCAGCAAATTAGGGACACTGTTGCTCCTGGGGTATCGGCGAGGACCATTCGCAACCGTCTCCATGAAGCTGGGCTACGGTCCCGCACACCGTTAGGCCGTCTTCCGCTCACGCCCCAACATCGTGCAGCCCGCCTCCAGTGGTGTCGCGACAGGCGTGAATGGAAGGACGAATGGAGACGTGTCGTCTTCAGCGATGAGAGTCGCTTCTGCCTTGGTGCCAATGATGGTCGTATGCGTGTTTGGCGCCGTGCAGGTGAGCGCCACAATCAGGACTGCATACGACCGAGGCACACAGGGCCAACACCCGGCATCATGGTGTGGGGAGCGATCTCCTACACTGGCCGTACACCACTGGTGATCGTCGAGGGGACACTGAATAGTGCACGGTACATCCAAACCGTCATCGAACCCATCGTTCTACCATTCCTAGACCGGCAAGGGAACTTGCTGTTCCAACAGGACAATGCACGTCCGCATGTATCCCGTGCCACCCAACGTGCTCTAGAAGGTGTACGTCAACTACTCTGGCCAGCAAGATCTCCGGATCTGTCCCCCATTGAGCATGTTTGGGACTGGATGAAGCGTCGTCTCACGCGGTCTGCACGTCCAGCACGAACGCTGGTCCAACTGAGGCGCCAGGTGGAAATGGCATGGCAAGCCGTTCCACAGGACTACATCCAGCATCTCTACGATCGTCTCCATGGGAGAATAGCAGCCTGCATTGCTGCGAAAGGTGGATATACACTGTACTAGTGCCGACATTGTGCATGCTCTGTTGCCTGTGTCTATGTGCCTGTGGTTCTGTCAGTGTGATCATGTGATGTATCTGACCCCAGGAATGTGTCAATAAAGTTTCCCCTTCCTGGGACAATGAATTCACGGTGTTCTTATTTCAATTTCCAGGAGTGTATTTTTGAAACTGCAATTTACCAAATCAAATGTATGGCCCCCTTATGATTGGGCATAGTTTCACCCACATCTATTTCTTCGCACATGTCGGATGACTGACCACAGTAACTTTACAACCCAGCACACACACATTTCAGATTAGCAGTACGATTATCGTTTATGTGCATACTGCGTCCGAAAAATTGTGGTATATCCACACACACACACACACACACACACACACACACACACCACCTAGGAGTCTCGATTCTCCTCAGTTCTAGGAAATTATTTAACATTTAGATCTTCCAGACAATCACATTAGGGTACAGATTGTAGGTATTTTCCAGCAGTGTTTCTGGAAGGTGCTGCTTTCCGCCAAAACTCTCTCAATGAAGTGCTGTAAGGCGCAGGCGTCCGGCATTATGTGATGATCAACAGCTCTCCCATGGCTGAAAGGGTTGGAAAGATTGCACCGATATGGATTGTTGTACTTTAATAAGCATCGCAGTCGAATGTGTAAGAAAGAACATGCGAGAATCTCCTTATGGGGAAGGATGTTCTGCGTATCCATGATGTTCCAGCCGTATTGTCTGCCTGTTTGTACATTATAGCAGATCCAGTTGAGCCCTTGCATTGGTTGTATTGTGCAGGCGTTTACGAAATGAATCTATCACCCCTTATGGTCGGATGTAATCGCCAATGCGTTGAAATCACAATTTCCCACGACAAATATATCTTCCCCTTACCCGCTAGACATACGTAATATTTTACACGTTTAGTAGTCCGCTCACTTCCCAAACATGTCTTGTAATATGTTGGAAACCTAACCACAGTATCGTTATGTTCCACCATAGTATCACTCCCGACAAGTAACGTGATTATCATTTAAAAGTGTATAGTGAGCGAAAAATGGTATGTCCACACTCAACCAGCTGGGTGTCGTTTCGCACGGCCTACCGTAGCTCCCCAATACCAAAACCGTCCTGCCAAATTGTCGTTATCACATATTTGTCTAGGAGTAAAAAGAGGAACTACAGTTAACAAGTCCTTGTGCCTTTTACTTATGTTACGTACGTTCTTACATGATAATTGGCGTATGCCAGAGGAGGAGGAAGTGACACACTTACTGTAGGAAGAATAACTTAGAAGGGTCCAGCTAATTTCTACGAAAACATCTCCTCGGCCCCGCAGACATCTCGTCGCCACGAGATGTCTCGATTACTTTACTTTCACGAAATGAAAAAGTGCGTAGTTGCGCAAGGTGTTGATAATTTGGTTTTAGAAGCGGTCAGAAGTGAGATCATAATCACATGAGCAAAAGTTACATAAAATCGGTAAAATTTCGAAAATTGACTGAAAACAGGTCTAAATTGATGGAAAATACGCGAAAATGTGGGGAAATTAATAGAGAATTGAGTACTTACTTGTCTGCTTGGTGCAGGAAATTCTTGTACATGGAAACGACTCTATAGCGGCAAGAGGAATACGAGGAGAAGCTAACATGGAAACACTGGGGACCGGGGAAACAGTAATTTTTTGTGGACCGCGATAAGACGTCTGGAATAGATTGTTTGACGCGGATGACCACCAAATATAAAAAAGTTATGTATGTCGGATCACAAGCCAAGGTGTGACCCCAAAGTTATTGGCACCCACCTTATAGATATTTATACAGCATCTGGACACGTAACTGCGCTAAGTTTACGTCCTCTTCAGCTGAAGAGCATTGTATTGCCAGCCTGGGGATTGCAATACACAACTACACAATGGATCGCGTGTGTGACCCTGTGCAGGACTCTTTAAGTGTTTTAAACTCTAACAACCTGTATTTACGGCGTCTAGACATGTGACTACGATAGACTTTACGTCCTCCTTAGCGAAACAGAACTGCATTGCTAGCTTGAAAACTGCAATAGACAACCACCGAATGGATCGCGTATTTGACCTTGTGCGAGACTGTGTAAGTGTTTTAAGCTCTCACAAGCAGTATTTACAATGTGCTTCCCTGTACTCTCCACCAATAACAAGCATGCACCGTCAGCTAACAAATACCTTATAGAATAGTTGCTGTATTGTTTTTAACAACATTCTGCCGTATGTTTACTGAAGTAATGCCAATAGGTGCAAGTTGACTACTGTCTTGAATTCTTTCCTAGAAAAGAGAACAATCTACCTCTAAATTAACATGGATCTATGATAAAGGGTGATAGAAAGCAGATGGAATGATCGGTTGAAAAGGGTTGTAAAGAGGTAGACTGATGATGCATTCTACGTTGTGATACGTCATTTATCGCACATTTAATCGTTTTTTCATTGTTCTCTCGGACTGTATCATTGTGTGGTATAACCTGTTTTCGACTTGTATACAACTGTGTGTTCTGCGTGTGACTTACCTCCAGTCGTTAACACCAAACCTCTCCATACTGCAGTCAGCAGACGATTTCCAATGCATATGTGATGAATCATGTCCACCAAACCGACGGAAAACTTATTTCGGTACCCTGCTCTAGACGAACGAAGACGTATACGAAGTACTCAAGTTCCCTACTGCACTTTGTACATAAGCTGAGTTTTCAGTTCCATAACTACAGTGATTCTAAGTCAGTGACATGGGTTTGTGAGGTACTGCAATACCTTGCTTGACAGATGCTATTTGTGGAAGAGACGCTGCTCTGTTCGCGGAGTTAGTTCTGCATGGCGTATAATTTCACATGCCAAACACTGCTGCTTTTCACTTGTCTGTTTCTTCATAAGATGTCGTTGTTCCATGCTTTTCCTTTGCCGACGATCATTTTATAGGACTGATGCGAGCACAGCATAATTTTGGAACTTTAATCGGACTTGAACCGTGTATGCTATACACCACCTTTTGTGAAGAAAGTAGTTGTTTTATCACCTAAAAAGTCTCACCATAGTGAGTGGGACAGAAAACTTTCAGGGTGAATGTATGTCCAGTGCTATAATTATATTTCCTACATTTGAGTATTAACAGCGTTGCAATCCACATGACTAAAATAACGGAATCCATACTGCTTTAGCATTATGGCATGTTGAACTGCTCAACCGCGTATCCTTAGGACTGTGTGTTTATATTCTACAACCCATTCTCTCTTTGCAGTAACTTCTTGGTACGGAATCCAAACACTACAACAATTCTACAGCTCAAGTGATTTACGTAAAATGTCTCAAATTCCTGCCGTCTGGACCGTCACCGCAACACTCTCAAATGTATCAGGCTTGTGTATGCCATACACCAATAAGGAGTGCTGAACTTCTCAGCATGCTTGCGTCTAGAGAGATCATGTGTAATAGGACGGGTAACATGAGTAAGTTTGGTATGGAATAGTCTTCGCAGAACGGCATTAGAACGAGAATACCGGGCTAAAACACTAGCGTCGGTCGGCTGTACAAGTTTGGAACACGTGCTATACTCTTTCCCAAAGCAAAATATCGAAATGTATTGATTACATTGAACTCATCTCATACTGTTCCTCCACGAGACGTCAAACGTAGAGGGTATAGTACTCTCCTATTTCTGGTCAGTTCCAAATTAAATTGGAAACAGAGTTGCAGGGATGGTTGGTTAAAGACCGAGGAAGAGTTACGAATGCATAGAGAGAGACCATCTAGAGTTTTGGTCAGAATCCTTATCCGATAGGTTTAACAAGGGAGCAGCACATTTCGAAACAGAGTGATGCTATGGATATGACTCCTTTGTTCGAGTGATAATCATCAAAGTTGTTGGTGACGTCATTCAACGCCCGACTTTATCTTACAAATGCGAGAATACTTTGCGACCCCTATCCACATATGGGACATGGTCAATCGTAATAAAATCTTACCGAATTTATAAAGCGCTTCAGCTAACAAACGTAGTTTTAGCAGCTCCCCTCTGCTGCTGGTTTCTTCCCGCACTACAAAGCAGTAGTTGTGCCATGTGATGCAAGCAGTTGACAGGGTTCACGATGTGTTCACATGTATATAGCAATCGCAAAATAATGGAAGTGTTGATGATACAGAAATTGAGAACAATGCTGCAATCGCGAGATCGACGCAATGAAACATTTTGTTGACACGAGAGTCGTCGAGAGCAGTGGTTTTGAACTTGAGTAATTGGGTAAAAAGCATTGAATTCATGGAAAGGGCGAAGAAAATTGCGAACGTGATGGAAGATACGTAAAATTGAGAAAGAAATGCGACAAAAATGATTGTCACAGAAACGCCGACCTCGGCAGTTTGCTCATCAGTCATCGACAGTATTATTGTAGACCAAGTTCACAGTTTTACTGGACTCCATAAGCATCGTCCTTTGAACCGTGGACCATTCCGGCTATACCCCAAGGACAGAGTGTGGATGGGAATACACCAATAGCCACTATCCGTTTCATCAATGTGGGATGATGCAGCACTCACGGTGAACTCTGGAGACCGATCCATTTACTTACGACATCCCAAGAATAGAATACCTACAGTCTGTTCTCGACTCTGATGGCTGGAAGACATGCATGTTAAATCATTCAGTCGAAGCGATGACATCGAGACATCGCTTGGGGATGAGACACCTGTGGGGGCTGAGGTGATGTTTTCGTAGAAGATAAACTTCCAAGTTACTCTTTCTACATTAAGTGTGTCACTTCCTCCTGCTTCTGCATATGCCGACTATTGTGCAAGAACGTGCGTAACATAAATAAAAGACGTGACGGCTTTTTAATTGCAATTACACCCTTTATTTCTCAACAAATATGTGATAACCACGATGTGGCTTCAGGGTCTTGGCACTGGGAAACTATGGGAGGCCGTGCAGAACGACATCCAGCTGGTGTGAGTATGGACATAAGATTTTTCCGACACTACACACTTATAAACGTTAATCATGCTGCTTGTCGGGAATGTTATGCTTGTTGGAACGTAAAGTTATTCTGGTTAGCGTTTCGACATATCGCCAGACGTGTGTGGCTAGTGATCAGACTACTATTCTTGTAAAAAAAGAAGTACGTTTAGTCATAAGATGAGGATAGATTTGTCGTGGGAAACCGTGATTTCAGCACATTGACGAGTATACGCAATGTACCGTCCTCAGCAGAAATATGTAATTTTCTCTCATATGTATTGTTACTATTATGATATAAAATTCTGTGCGTCATTTTCGAGTGCAAAGAATAAAAAAGATGCACTCTGACAATAATGGACCACGTAGGTTGAAAAGGAACCATCTTTTGTCGCCTTTTACCCGCTATCACTCTCCCTCTCTTGTCTTCGATGCGAGTGGTCGGACATCTTGGCGAGTGCTGTTGAATGTAAGCATTATTGCACGTGTAATCACATAATATACTAGTTTCATGCCATAATTCACTTTTAATTGTAAGAGGCGAGCCCTAACTCATGTCCGCTTCCTTTGAATATCAGTAATTCAAGTTATTTTCAGCGCAACAGTTGCAGCCGCCATTGCAGCCAAAGCCGCCATTCTGTGGCAGTTTTAATTTATGAAATTAGCGGAAGCGAATTATTCGCCCGCTTCAGTTATAATACACATTTCTTCCACAGCCGCCAGCCGCTGCAATGGAAGTCATAGCTTTAAGAGTTTCATTTTCAGTTTAACAGCCGAGATCCAAAGCCACGACTCAGACTACAACGCATTACGCAAGAAAACGGTAAGAAATTATTCTCTCGCGCGTGTTTGGGCAAATGTTTAGACGAGGCAAGAACCTTAAAAAGTTTATTTCATTTTTCAAATTATATTAACGTGTTACAAGATCAGTGTGTCTTAGAATTATTAACGTGATTAATGATTTTACTAAGGCTTAATTTTCATTGTACAAACCGTCTTACAAAAAGCAATTTAATTCAAATCAAAGAAAAAATCAAAATTAAACTAATAACCAAATCAGCAATTAATTTTGAGAAAAGCTCACCACGTAATAACGACATTCATATAAGAAGAAAGAGAAGAATTCTTTATATTATCATAAATCACGCGAGATTGGCGGCGCAACAGAATAATGTACTGATGTGAGATTGGCAAATTGTGTATTCCTATGTAGAATGTTATTACGTATGTACGCAATTATTGTAATATATTAATGCTTTTGTGAATTTTCTTACATGTACAACAAAACCACACATTCAGGATATCCAGAGAAGAAAAAGAATATAAGGGAAACCGCAATTTCTAGAAAGAGAAACAAAAAAGGTAAGGCCTATTTTGCACGCATCCTAAATAGTCATGTGAGGAAATATCCAAGCCAGACGCACATGACATACCTTTTGTTGTAAAACAGTAAGTAGAGTGTAAGGTGAAGTGTATGTATTTGTGTATTTATAGGCTTATTTTGAGGGGATAATTGTTAATGTTAGGATTTCAAAAATGGTTCAAATGGCTCTGAGCACTATGGGACTTAACTACTGTGGTCATCAGTCCCATAGAACTTAGAACTACTTAAACCTAACCAACCTAAGGATATCACACACATCCATGCTCAAGGCAGGATTCGAACCTGCGACCGTAGCGGTCGCGCGGTTCCAGACTGCAGCGCCTAGAACCGCTCGGCCACTGCGGCCAGCAATGTTAGGATTTGTCATTGTGTTAAAGTGAATTGGCTACGGGTAAGATAGGACAATCTAAAGCTTCCATATCGGACGAGTGAAATTTTGTGAACATGGAAAGTGAGGACCAAAGCCAAAACGTAAACGAAACCCATACCACCGCCTCGGAAAATATAATTTCCGGAGCGGGGGGGGGGGGGGGGGGGGCGAGGATCTGTGGACGCCAAACGACGCTTCACAGCAGAGTGGGAATGAAGTAACAACTACTCCACTGCATGTGCAGGGGGCGGGGGGGTCAATCGAGTGCTAGGTTAGGTGGGGCACCTGTATGCTCGCCTATAGCAGATCCTTTTGCAGAATTTCTGCGTAACAAGGAGGAAAGAGATAGGGAAAGAGATAAAGAAACTAGCTCAAATGCTCCATGAGCGTGAGCCGGAAGAGAGGGAAATAGATCAAAGACTAGAAGCAAGAAGTAGTATCCAAGGTGAACTGGCAGAGATGCGGGATGTTTGTAAGGAAATACCCGATCTTGTGCAAGGCTTGTCTAACGAAATGCAAAAATTGCAGATATCGCAGGCTAGGCTTGAAGATAATGTCCAAACCTTAAAAAAACGCGTAGATAATGTAGAGCTAGAAGCACAAAAAATATTGATGAGTATTTGGAAGTACAAGCTCACAAGGTGGACAAAGAATTTACTGAGTGGTTAGAGCTTAAGGATCTGAAATCACTGCAAAGATAGAAAGCGATGTGAAATCAGCTGTAGAACAAGCGACAGCGGCTATGAATGTAAATACTGACGCCAGTGCTGACGCGATACGTGCAGAACTAACACGGATAAAGTCACGTGTACCAGCAGATTTGCCGAATTGGCAACAAGAAGTCGCGCGGAGGGTGTCTGCGTTAGAAAGTCATGTAAACAGTGGAGGACCGATAATTAATCAAACTTCACGTACTATCATGACAACACAAACGGTATGCAAGGCGCTTATGTGCAGACGCAACCTGATGTTAATTACGGGCACGAGCAATAAGCAGTACCGTATAGTGCACATCATGATTTGAAGCATGAACCGGACAGGAGTAATCCGATGTACCAGAAGAAAGACAATGTAATTAAACACAGAACATTTCAGCCTTTTAATAGCGAAAAATGTTCACCCAGTAGTGTTCATTAAGAGTTTTCGGAACGTTTTTCCCTAAATCGGATAGAAAGACATCAAGTACAATTCGTGGTCTCCTTTATACAAGGTGACGCGGCACTATGGGCCACATATATATCCGAAAAATGTCTAACTATGGAACAATCTGAGTGTGCATTCTTACCAAAAATTCTGGTCAGATTGCGTTCAAGAAAGACTATGCAAGGAATTGTACAGTCCTGAAATATACAACCCAGAGGTAGGAACTTTACGAAAGTATTTCGATAAACACATAAACAAAACTCAGTACTGGGACGAACCCATGTCTCATCGAGATGTGATTAGAATAATAAAATTGAAATTACCCAGTCAGATTAAAAAATATTTCATCAATGTACCGGAATATGACAACGAGCAGTTCATGGAGATAGTTGATTCTGTTGACCTGTTAATTGAAAACATGAAGACCGGAAATATGTGGAATCATGCAGGTTGTAATCAACAAAAAGCTGACTACAACTGCAGCAACAATAATAATAATAATAACAATTCAGTACCAAATGGTAACGGGAATAGGCAGGTGTACAGGCAACAGAATCGAGGCACAAATAATGGCAATGGCTATAATTGAAATGGTTATAACCATCAAAATCGAAAAAGACGTCATGATGAACGCATTACCAATGGGTATAATGGTAACGGCAATCCGTAGTGGCGGAATGACCGAAACCAGTGGCGTGGTTGTAATGAACCATCAACAAAGTGGCAACAAAACATGGGGCCACAGTGGAACGCCAAATCAGGTCAATCACAAAATACATCTGGAGGTTATAACCGACCGCCGCAGAACCAGAACCATGCACCGTATCGGAATGCACCATCGGGGAGGCAGGACAGCCAACCTAACCATAGTAATAACAACCAGAATCACAGCGAGAGGATAGTGGAAGTGATGTAACTGTCAACCCAATGTCGCTCACCCGTTAAACTAAAAACAGCTACAATCTGCTCTCCATTTGGTGGCTGCGAGATGGTGAGAGCACATTCAATGCTGACAGTAGTAAACTTTGTATGCTGAGATACAATGATGGAAAAAATATAGAAAAGGAATTGATAAACGTACCGCAAAAATGTAACCGAACAGACGAAGATGTTGTGCAGGCTATACTGTAAGGAGAAATGTACGGATCACCAATACAAATAATAGTAGACATGGGTGTGTCAACTAATGTCATGAGTGTAGACCTTTACGAGTACTTAAGTCAAAATAATAAAATACCTATATTGCTAGTGAAGAATTGTCGTGTGTCAGGTGCAACTGGTGCACAGTCCCAGATCATAAAGCACCAGGTGCAAGTCGAATTTACGGTAGGAAATGAAGGAATGAGAAGCTCGTTCCTAGTGGATAAAGGATTAGGAGTTGCTTGCATCCTGGGGATATAATTTTTGCGCCGGAGGGACGCAAAGATCGACCTCCTGTGCGGGGAAATAAGTATTATGAACGAAGGTAGACGTGTAACATTGCCATTGCTGCGAACACGGTAAATGCGCGGTAAATATTGCCGTAGCTTTCAGTGTAGATTCGAAGGCCTACAGGTGATGAACTTGTATTCTGACTTGGGTGCTAGACCAGTATATTACAAAGAGGCTATTACTGAAAACAGGGAAGAGAAGACGAGGCTAATAACCATGAAAGTCATGGAGTCAGTGTATTTAACTACTGCACAATAAAACGAATTGACTCAGCTGCTTATAGATTATGAGAATGTGCTCTCGGAAGAACCAGACGTTATCGAGGGCTACGCCTATTACATCGAGGTTGTGCCTCACGATACGTTCTGTCACGCCAGCTACACCGTCCCGTGGTCCAAGAAGGAGGTAGTTACGAAAGAAATAAGAAAGATGCTCGATTTGGAATAACTGATCCATCTTTATCTCAGTAGAGCAGCCCGCTTGTGGCAGTAGCGAAAGCGGATGGGAGATTACGTCTCGTGCTTGATGCACGCGAAATTAACAAAATAACTGTACCTGTGAGAACGTGACCAGAGAACCTGGATGAACAAACACAGAGATTTTTTGGAGTTAAATATCTGACCTCTGTTGATTTGCGTCCGTCATATTGGCAAACTCCACTAACTGGGTCATCACGGAGAAGTTACCAATTTAAGGTTTTACCATTGGGATTAAATGTCAGTGCAGGTGTCTTCATTGCGACACTCGACACAGTATTGGGACCAGATTTGTTAGGCCGAGTAACACTGTATGTAGATGACTTATTAATAGCTACTCCAGATTGGGAAAGCCACCTTGACACGCTGGCACATATACTAAAAAGTTTTTCGGAGGTGGGCGTAGCCGCAAACCTCGCTAAATCCAAATTTGGCAGAGAAAGAATCAAATTTCTTGGGCATATTATATCGCCTGCAGGTATTATGTCTGATCCTAAGAAAATGGCAGCGATTGAGAATTTCTCTCCTCTTAGAACCAAAAAACGGTTAAAGGCATTTTTAGGTCCAGTGTCCTTTTTCAGACGATTGATACCCGACCAACTCTTAAACGACAATACACTGTTAAACTTGCTAAGAAATAATGTACCCTGAATATGGAACGACCAGTGTCAGCAGTCGTTTGAACAAATACAAGCCCTGTAAATGCTAATCTATTGTCGCATCTGGATATGTGAAAGGAATTTTGCCTTGCTACAGATGCTTCCACTGTCGGGATAGGCGCTTGTTTATTCGAAATAGATAAGGAGGAAGGAAACAAGGAAATAAGAATAATCGGTTTTGCAAGTCGAGTACCGTCGAGTTGTGAACGATCATACACAGTCACAGAACTCGAAGCACTGCCAGTTGTATGGCCCATGAAGAAGTTCAGATATTATGTGTATGGAAAAAATGTAAAAATCTTTTGTGATCATCAAGCCTTAAGTTTCTTATTGACATGCAAGTAAATGCACGACAGGTTGACTAGGTGGGTGCTTCACTGCAGGAATATCAATTTCAAATAATGTATATAAAGCACTGTGACAACGTATTACCTGAGGCCCTATCGCGTTTGCCAAGGGGCTTGTCTGAATTAACAACAATTCTAGAACAGGCGTCAGAGTATGAAATTTTTGTCATGAAATACCTTATTTATCGAAAAAAGTTCATACAGGTATGCAAGCAACTACCTAAGCTACAGGATGAAGATCCCGTCTTGGGAAAAATCAAACAAGAACCCCTAGTTTCGGATGGAAATCAAACAGGAAGTCATTATTCTGTACAGAATGGGGTATTGTATTACCGGAAAGATGTTAACAATAACTTGTGGTATTTGTATACCCGGAATATGTAGCAATGATTTAATATGGCACGTGCACCTTTCGTGGGGACACGTGAGTACTGAAAAGTGTAGAGCTATGTTGGTAAGACAGTGTCATTTTCTGAATATGAAAAAAATAATTCAGAATAAGGACATGTGTGGTTTGTCAAAAGATGAAACCTATAAATCTAACCACTGTAAGTGAGTTACACCCTATTGTACCCAACAGACCATTACGTCTGGTTTCATTGGACATTCAAGGACCACAATCCACTGGCAGAGATGGTATTAAGTATATATTTGCCGTGTATGATGCCTTTTCTAAATTCCTAAAATTATATCCTGTAAAAACACCAACGGCAACACCCCTCAGTCAGAAATTATGGACACTTTGTTAATATTGGCAAACTACAGATCATTCTATCCGATAATGCCACATATTTTACCGGTTTCAAATGGAAGACTTTTCTACAAGAGCAAGGTGTTAGATATATTTTCGTAGCTCGAGTTCATCCCGAAAGCAGTCTTGTAGAACGTACATTTAAAGAACTGAACAGATTCATGCGTGCATATATTGCGAATCGCCATACTAAGTGGGTAGAATATGTTTCGACTTTTGAGGAATGCCACAATAGATTTCCACATTCTGCCACCGGTTATACACCGATAGAAGTTATGTTCGGAAAAAAATGAAAGAGATGGCTGGCTGTCAGTCTTGCCGACTGTACCTCCGCAAGTGACACCTCATGAACAAATCATAACGGAGACTTTTAACAATTTAACGAGGTGTGCGGAGCAACGAAAGGAGAAACATGATAAGAAGATAAAAAAGGTAACACTGTATCAACCTGATGACTCGGTGCCAGTAACGACCCACCCCAAGTCTCCTATGTTAGTTAAAAAGAATGAGAAGTGGCAACCAGTATATGCCGGACTCTAGAAAATCATGGACGTACTACACGGATGTAGCTCTTTATTAGGCGACGTCCAGTCAGAAGAGATAAAAGATCTCTACCCATACGAAGACCTGAAGAAATTTGCTTATTAGGGCAATATTTACATGTGTAAATAGTAGATTAAGTTTATAGTGTTTTTTTTTCATACATGCAGATGTCCCAATTACAGTGTAGTATGTAAGTACAGTGATGCACCAAGAGTTTGTGCTATTCATTCTTGTAGATATTAAGAATAACAGTAATGTAAAGACAATTGCCATTTGGAAAGGAATAAATATACGTAGATTTAAGAATACTTTAAAAATTTCATTTAAAGATGCTTTAAAATCTTATTTAAAACATGCAACAGCATGTAAGGATGAAAAAATTTTTCATTAGTGTGTAGTGAATATTTTTTAATTTTAGTAGCAATGAAGGTTGTGAAATCCAATATTATATTATAATATATGTGTGTTGTTTCATATTTTTATGTGTATTCCAATCCTGAAACATAACTAATCTCATTTACTGTCAAACATGGGTGTAAAGTGTAAAACACCTAACGTACCTCATGTGTCGTGAACAAGGCCCAGTTAATCAATAAATACGAGTAACATTAGGCCCAGTTAAGACGTAATGCAATCTGCTACGGCGGAGATTTTCACGAATTTATCGTGAGCTGAAAGTCATAATCGTAACATCAATCTAGGAACTTGCACGCTAGGCCTAGATTGTAAAGTGAGTAAATAATGCTAGAGCAATGCCTGGCTCTGGAGGGCAAGTGCGCAATGTGTGAGCAGACATGACATGGGACTTAAGTCAGATCAGACGAAAGTACAGTTTTATTGTCAAAAATCTGAAAGAAGGTACGTATCAATAAATAAAAATCGGTACTATGTATATGTTTGTCTGAGAGGAAGTAAGTACGCATCTCGTGGTCGTGCGGTAGCGTTCTCGCTTCCCACGCCTGGGTTCCCGGGTTCGATTCCCGGCGGGGTCAGGGATTATCTCTGCCTCGTGATGACTGGGTGTTGTGTGCTGTCCTTAGGTTAGTTAAGTTTAAGTAGTTCTAAGTTCTAGGGGACTGATGGCCATAGATGTTAAGTCCCATAGCGCTCAGAGCCATTTTTTTGACAGGAAGTAACCAGAGGGCCGAGGGGGAATGGGAGGAGGGAATTGGAGGGAGGAAGGTGTGGAGGTTGTGTTTACCAGTGTCGTCCGCTAGTGATATTGTAAACTAACTCTGTCAGTATCCGCACAATAGGGGAGGGGGGTGGGCATAGCAACGTCAAATGAACCCACAACCAATCTTTGAGGGACAGACTGTATTTTCCTTGAATACAACAATCTGAGTTTGGAATGTGATGGGCGGACTGTTGCAGAAACAGCAACCGCAGAAGCAATGGATGTTTTGTGTTAAACTCGTCTGTGGACGCTTAAAAGTGCCTGCGAGTGCAGCGGAAACATTAAGTGATCTTAACGAAACCAAAACGGACGTATAACGAAAACTGTGTCGTATCTGAACGATATTCTACGAAAAAGATCCGTGTCATGTTGTTCTGCAAGACAGTGCTAGCCTGACACTCAGAAACTGGTGAAAGTTTCACAACAACGGCCGCACGAATAAACGTTCCTCTCCCGCTAGCCCCAACAACTGCAGTGGGAAGGAAATATTACACTGTATGCGTGTGTGTTTCATGTACAACGCCGGAGATGCATAGCTGAGCTGAATCCTGTCGACGAGCGCGGGGGTTTGGTCCTCATCCCACTCCGTCACGTCCGACCACAGACAGAGGCGCATCGCCAGCTGCACGGCCGATCAGCTGATTCTGACGTTCCACACCGGCGGGAGCCACGCCTGTGCCAAGCGGGCGTTGACCTCTCCGTCACCGCTACGGAAATTGATTTTATTAATTAGTTAAGCAATTTGACTGAGTGAGGATAGCGCAAATGGACTAGTTCCAAAACATCCAAAGCCCTGCATTTTGTGGAGGATGGGGATTTACCAGGTATCCGCTATTTTCTTCAGGACAAAAGGGGGTACAGTGTGGTTTCCAGAGGCTCGTGACCGACACACGCTGGTCATGAAGTAACCGCTTGTGTGTGTGTGTGTGTGTGTGTGTGTGTGAGAGAGAGAGAGAGAGAGAGAGAGAGAGAGAGAGAGAGAGAGAGAGAATGAGAGAGCATGTGTTTCAACAGGAATTTCCCAGGTACCAGTATCTAAGAGTCTGTTTGACAGGAAGAAACCAGAGGGATGAGGGGGAATGGGAGGAGGGAATTGGAGGGAGAATGGTGGGGAGGTTGTTTTTACCAGTGTATTGCTAGTGGTATTGTAATCTAACTCTGTCAGTATGCGCATAACAGGGGGGGGGGGGGGGGGGGACATAGTACAGCTGCCTGGTGTGAAGATGCGTGTTTGGTAGCAAAACAGCAAGTAGGTCCGGTATCAAATTTCGGAGGAAGAAGACATCAAGTATCACGCATTACTCTGCTACCAACCGTCGCCTCCCAGCCCAACACACGGGACTCAAAGGGTTGCCAACAGTCTGGCACACATGAAGAGCTGATTTGTTTGTTTTTTAGCCAGATACGTTTAACGCGATCTGTAACAGCGTAATTACATGCAATGAGGTTCTTATGTCGACGTCGATTTCATAACGGTACTCTTTGTACGACTGGGAAGAAGAATTCTATTTGTATATTTAATTGTTCCTTTTTGACGTATTTTATAAGACCTGCATCGTACAACACTAAATAAACAGCAAAGAATGATAAGCCTTTCCCATGAAATAAACAGATCCAGCCCCTGCGAATTGATATGCAAACTGAATCTTATACGTAAATGTTACATTATTATGCCCTCTGCAATGTAGTTAATTTTCCTGTCTTGGGATCCTTCTGCAACACCAGCTCAGCGCAGACTAAACGAATTTTCCCGCCAATTTTTCTCTGGGAGAGACAGGGGACGTGGTGTAAGGGGGTGAGACATCCTCTGGTGATGGCATTTTGCACTAGCTCAGTCGATCCCTACATGTCAAGGCGAGCACACGCAAAGAAAAATTTTCCAGCAACACAACACCTTCAATCTACAGCAGTGTAGATGTAGTTGCTGGACAGGGCAATATTGCACCTTCCACTCCAACAGCTTTGCATGGACTGAGTGTTTCGCGCCATTTTTCTAGGTGGGGGAGAGGAGAGGAGGAGCCTTGTCCTCCACAAACTGAATAAATAAAGAATATGCAAACTGAATTGAACACTATATTATTATGACAGCTGATCTGAATTTCACATCATGAGATTCTTGCTCTCCAGCACAGATTCTGTGTTTTTCCTGCTTATTTTCAAATGCTAATGGAGGGGGGGGGGATTGGGGGAGGGGAGGGGAGGGGAGGGAAGGCTGAGGAATTTTTCACGATGGGGAGGTTGTAATTAATTGATCAAGTTGATTAATTAGTCAATTAATTTGATATCAAAAGCATGCTTGTAATGGCGAGATGGACAGGGGGTTGGAGATTGTCCAAAGGGGTAGTTAAGGAGCAGGAGTGGGGGGTTCCTCAGAAGCATGGATTGTCCCCAGGTGGTCATAAATCAACCCTCAGGAGTTCATGAACAATTAGCAGAACAGTTTTTTAAAAAGAGGGGGATAATTTGCCCCTGAATGCATGCTTGACCTTGAATTTATGCAACCCACACAAACAAAATGCACCAGAACTGCTTTACACCAATAGTGAGATATGTTATAATGTTCCTGTTGGTATTTCGAAGTTTAAAATCGCTTTAAACAGTGAGTGGTAAATATTATCCTGCTTGTCTTTGGTAAACTGAAGATACAAAAAGCTTAGGCATCTTCACTGAATCATGCAGTGATGGAGAAGACATTATTTGAGAATAATACGACATTATCTTGATTAAAATAAGGCGATGTTTCACAAATACATGCACCATATATTTATCCATTTCAACACAAGAATCTTCTTATAAGTATTCGATTAGTCAAGATAATTACGGTAACTTTTTAAATCAGAATGCTGACGTGAAAGTTAACTTGACAGTTCTGACTGATAGCTCCGGGTACTAAAAACAACACAATCTTCACTTGTGTTCCAAAGTCGACCACACTATTGTTTTGCTTTGGCTTTTACTCCTGTGCCGATGCGTTACTCCAACCTGAGCTAGCGATC
Organism: Schistocerca americana; assembly: GCF_021461395.2. Taxonomy (NCBI): domain Eukaryota; kingdom Metazoa; phylum Arthropoda; class Insecta; order Orthoptera; family Acrididae; genus Schistocerca; species Schistocerca americana. The sequence goes on from NC_060120.1 coordinate 296,661,339, forward strand.
CAAGGAGCAAGCACAGATGTCAGCGCAGGTGCATGGTTTGGATAAAAACATGTAAATACTACGACATAACATATTACCATCCCTGATACGGCGTAGAAAAACAGCTGGCATGGAAAACAACTTCCGGTCGTCTCGGAACAGATAAAAACAGGTCGCGTTGGTTTTAGAGGCAATGTTAAACTATTGGTCCTGCAAAATAGTGGCAAGTTCAGGTAACGACGATGGAGGTGGAGAGCGAATACGCGGATTTCTTTCTAAAGTAGACTACAAAGTTTCGTTTATATTGAGCCTTAGTGTCTGGTGGCCACGGGAGGTGCTTCCAAAACCAATCCTGGATGATGCGAATTGTGTGAACAGCGGCCTTGTCGTCTTGCGATACAGCATCACCTTTGGGGAACAATCATTGTACCGTAGGATAAACCTGATCAGCCAAAATGATAACCTAATCCTTGGCAGTAATGCGATCCCACAGAGTAGCCATGGGGTCCACCAAATCACGATGTGGCTACCCTAAGTATCACCTAAGCAGATGCAGAGAGAAAGAACTTTAGCACAGAATATACTAGCATTAAAAGTAGCATTAAATCAGCCTTTGGACTGAAGAACAAACCGCCATCAACGTAGCCCTTCTGCGTATTTCTTCCATCTTGAGGCCGCCTCTTCTTTGACTGGTACTCATTTGCCATCTGAGCTCTTGTTTTCGTACAGCAACTTCTCTTTTCCCCGAAGTTTTGTTTAATTTTTGTATGCTTAGCAAAGCACCTTTCTTTCTTATGGTCAACAAGCTTTTACAACTTCACCTGCTTCGGCTCCCCATTTTGGATCTTCTGTTTGGAGATTTGTTTGCATGCTTCAGTTGCTGCTTTTTCTAACTTTTCCTTGCGTTATTCAAGGACAAAATACTTGCATTTAGAATATCTGAACAGGTATGCGATTGGGTTAAAGACTTTCTAACTTACAGAAATCATATATACATCTTAATTTGGAGGAACCAATCTAGTGTCCGTTCTGCTTTGAGTGTGACAGATCCTTTAGTATTCACGAAATGCAAAAACAGTCCATCAGAAAACATTCTTACCTCCCTAATACCGTTCGCTGACTATGGTTCAAATGGCTCTGAGCACTATAGGACTTAACATCTGAGGTCATCAGTCACCTAGAACTTAGAACTGCTTAAACCTAACTAACCTAAGGACATCACACAGGACGGCCGGAGTGGCCGAGTGGTTCTAGGCGCTTCAGTTTGGAACCGCGCGACCGCTACGGTCGCAGGTTGGAATCCTGCCTCGGGCATTGATGTGTGTGATGTCCTTAGGCTAGTTAGGTTTAAGTAGTTCTAAGTTCTAGAGGACGGATGACCTCAGAAGTTAAGTCCCATAGTGCTCAGAGCCATTTGAACCACTTTTTGACATCACACACATCCATTCCCGAGGCAGGATTCGAACCTGCGACCGTAGCAGCAGCGCGGTTCCGGACTGAAGCGCCTGGAACCGCTCGACCACACCGGCCGGCTCGCTGACTACGGAATTGTAAACAGATAAGGGAGGTCATAAGAGACTTCGTCGGCGCTCAGTACATAAATTGGCAGTTGATCCTCAATACAAATAAATGTAATGCAATGTGAGTGAATAAATGTAAATCTCACATCACTTAACTATAGTGGAGTCAGTCAGAATCATGATCTATGCACTTCTATTGGTCCAGAGAGATTTAACGTGGAACGAAGACATATATACTGCAGTTTTCATCATGAAAGTCTGAAGAAAATGTCTTTCACTTATGAACGACATCATTTACAAAAACGAAGCTCGACTAGTTTTATGGGTTACTGTTCGTCGAGAAGGGACGCTAACCAAGTAAGATTTGCGGTAGGGAAGATCCAAACGAGAGCTGTGCCTTTCGTCACGGGTTTGGTTAAACAACGCCAAAGCGTCACGGAAATGCTCAACAAACTCCAGTGGGAGACGTCAGAAGAGAGTCGGTGTGTATTGTGTAACACTAACTCTCTAGATTCCGAAAGTCTACTACATCCGCCGACTTAAGTATTGAGTTATGACCACTATGAGAGCATTAGAAAAACTGGAACATATATACAACGCTATGAATAGGTTCTCTTCTCGTGCTCATCTGCGAGTGGTACAGTAAGTGAAAAGACGGTTCTGGGATACTATTTACCATTCACCACACAGTGAACGGTTGTTTCCGGAGCTCAGAACGTAACCCGCTCGGTATATGAATAGGAGAAATTATCATTGCTTCCTTTGTTGAGTTTTTCGCTTGTTTTTTATTTATTGACATTTTCCTCTATGGAAACATTTTTCTCCAACATAACAAATACCCGAAAATTATTACATCTGTTACATAAGATCTTAATTTATCCACTCAGGAGGTCCGTCCAAGTGTTTCGATCTTGTATATCTTCTTCCTCTGCACCAAGTCCTCTCATTGTTAATTGTACATTTTGGAGCCAGGTCGTTATAGGGCGTCCTCGTCTCTTCCTCCCCTCCGGTCCCCATTCCAGGACCATTTTCGGTGTTCTGGCTTCCTCCATTATTCCTACATGCCCATACTATTGTAACTTCCTTCTGTGCATCATGTCAAGTATTCTTTCTCTTTCTTCCATTCTCTTTATTATTTCGTCGTTTCTTATTTTCTCTTTCTAGAAATTCTAGTTGATCTTCTCCTAAAGTCCGTTTCTACTGCTTGCAAGTTTTTCACGTGTTTCAGATTAGTAGTCCATTTCTCTACTCCATACATAACTATGCTCTCTATTAACGATTTATATATGATTCTTTTGTTTCCGTTTACTACATTTCTGCTCCATAAGATTGAGTTGAGCATTCCAATGAGATTCCTTCCACTGCTAATTCTTTTATTAATTTCTGCCTCTGATTTTCCCTTCAGCTTTATAGCGGATCCCAAATAACAGAAAGTATTGACATTCTTAATTCTCTTTCCCTCTATGTATAAGTGATCTGCATCATTAGTGAAGTGGTGTTCTGTTTTCTGATAATCTTCAATCACCAGTTTCTGTATTCCATTGCTAACTGATTAAATGTATAATTTGCATCCACCCTGTCTCGTGCTATAACTACTTGATCACCAGCAAATAGTAGATGATGTAAATAAATTCCATCTTTAATATCTAGCCCCATCCCACTGCATTTACAGGACCATGTCTTAAAAACTAATGCCTGTATCGATTTTCAGTAACGTTGGTGACATGGGCAGCCTTTTTACAGACCCTTGCTTGATCTATATTTCTGTGAAAGTGTATTTCCAATTTTCACTTGACGTATGTTACCTTTAAATATTTCTTGTATTATTTTAATCAAAAGAACATGTATGTTCGACATATGTAAAGCTCTCCAAAGTAGGTTTCTCGGGACAGGATCGTATGCGTTTTCTAAATCAATGAAAATTAATCCTATGTTCTTCGCGTTTTCCCTACGCTTCTCTAAGATCTGACGTAATGTGAAAACATGGCCTACGCATGATCTACCAGCTATGAAGCCATGTTGTTCTTTCTGGGTTTTAAAATTTAATTCCAGCTTGTTTTTAATTATCTTCCTAAAAATTCTCATTAATGTGTTTTTAACATGAATTTGTCGATAGTTTGAGTAGCTTTTGCCATATCTTTCCTTAAATGCTATATTAATGTATCCCAGCTTCATTTCCTTGGGTATTGAATCTCCATGTCACATTGTATTGAATAACCGTGTTATTAGTTTCACAATTTTGTCACCACCATATTTTAAGAACTTCGGATTGGTACTGCCTGGTCCAGGTGATTTACCATTCTTCCCTGTTCTTGATTCCTTACTCACCTCGCTTTCTAAAATTTGGATCTCCTTCCCTCTCTATTCCTTTGCTTCCACTGTTCCTTTGCGCAGATATTCTTCTCTATCATCATTTAACAATTTCCAGTGCTGACGACGCCTCTTCCGCTGTCCCAAATCCTGGTTTGCTATTGTCGTCGGCACATGTCCTTTCCCATTTTTCATTCTGTGCTATTCTTATTTTTTTGCGTCACTCCATTCTTCTTTACCTTTTAGATTCTTCTTGTTCCCTCCGATTTATCGTTTAACCACTGACTGAATGCGTTTCTCTTTTCTTTAGTTGCTATCTCTATTTCCTCCGACCTCCACTCTGCTGTATGGCTGTTGTTGTTTCCCCTTATGTCTAGCATCTCTGTTGCTATATTTATAACAGAGGTTTTTATGTGTTCACTTGTTTCCTCTGTACTTCTTCAAATGATTCTTCCAATGTCCTTCCTATCCTGGCAGCAAAGAATGTTCGTATACTTTCATCTTGTAGGCTGTCAGTTGGTTTGGGAGGGGGAGTGAAAAAGTTAAAAAGGTAAAAAAACTAATAATATGTCTCGGAAAAAGTGGACTCTGGGACGACAAAAATAACTGGCGAACAAAAAAGGAAAATATCATTTGGACGATGGAATGTGCAAAGTATCTCCACAAAATTGAATATATTACCAACAGAACGTCACAATTTCAAAATGAATGTAGCCGTACTCTCTGAGACCAACAGCAAAAGCGTGGGAGAAGAGGACCTTGGCAATTATGTGCGTAGTTGGAGTGGGTATCCAAAGCTTTAAGATCCAAAACAGGACTCTCCATTACGATAAAGAAACCATGGAAAAAGAGGATCACAAATTGGGAATTTATTAATGAACATATAGTTATGGTGGAAATGACTCTGTGTATCAGGAAAGTTGCTATTATTGGGTATATGTACTCACGAATGGTAGAAGAGGCCAGGATAAAGATACATTCTGGAAGATCCTTAGAGAAACCGTAGAAAAATATCCAAAGGAGAAAGGAGTTGATTATCATGGGAGATACAAACGGAAGAGTAGGAACTAGTGAATCATGTACGATAGTGGGAAAACAGAATGTAATGACAATGGCGAACGACTGATTGAAATTTTTGAATAGTTTGATCTGAAAATTACCAACACATTTTTTAAACACAAGGATAATTAGAAATATACTTGGCAACAGAATATTAGGGAACCTCGTTCTATATTATATTATCATTAGACTGACAAGTAGTTTCAAGCCAGCAGATTTTTGATCTTATAGAAGAGCCCAATGTGGATCAGACCATTATCTAGTAAAATGATGAGTTTTTGGCAATGGAAGAAAGCAAAGAACGATACTAACAACACTAAAACGAATTTGCTGAGAAAGCTCAAAATTTACACTTCATATTGTGTTTTTTATAATTCTGCCTTATTAGGGAATGAATACTACAATCGCCATGTATAGTGCAAGAGTGAGTGACGATGTATGCATCAACTGAGCGTGGGGAGTTGCTCAAAGGCCATAGCTGAAAAATGCGGACACGTGTGTGACGAATAGTGTGGTGACAGTGACAGCTACTGCTCCCATATGTGGAGGCAAAGAAATTGCGACGACAGCGGGCGGAAAACTGGTCGTTAGTCTGAAGGCAGACGCCGGCGCGCCGTCACGAAACTCAGTGGGGTGATTTGTCGACTTCTCTTTCCTTATTTACGGTCAATTAATGGTGGGTAAATGGTCTACTATCCGTAAAATGTGTATTTGCACAAACTGTGATACAATCGTGCCTAATACTGTTTAGGAATTCTCTGATATCGATGCTTATCGGTACTTTCACTTGGAAGACAGGAAGCTCATACAAACTTATACATAACAAAATTCCGTGTTTCACACTTTGCTGTTTATATTTTAGGTGATAATGGCAATTTTGAAGTTGTAGCACGAAAATGAGTAAGTCTAATTTCCACTAAGATTTATTAAGTATACAGTGGTGGAAAAAATAACAAGACCAAGAAGGAGTTGTAGTACGTGAACGACAGAAGGTAGGTGGTTTTCTACACCTGAAAGATGATGTCTATTCAGATTTCGGCCCAGTCGCTTAAGAGTGGTGTTAGTAGCCCTCCTATCAGGATGCTAATCAGGTTTGCTTCAAATACATGGTGTAACGTTCATGTGTGTTAGTTACCTTTGAGACTGGAGGTGACATGCTGAATTTAGTCAAAAGTGCCTTTAAGACGACCAAACGCCATTATGAACACCTGACTTAGGGTTATGAGAATCTGGAGGTTCCTTCTGTGATACTGCAGAAAGACTTGGCAGGAATGTAGCCATTGTACGTGATTGCTGGCAACGGTTGTTACGAAAATGTACTGCCGAAAGAAGGCCGAGCTCCGGACGGCCATGTGACACTACCGAGAGGGAAGTTCATCGTGTTCAGCGTGTGGCCCTGGTGCTTCGTGCTGCATCTGCAGCAGCAATTTGAGCAGCAGCCGGCACCACAGCGACACAACTAACTGTTACAAATCGGCTACTTCAAGCACAGCTCCGAGCCAGATGACCTGTAGCGTGCATCCCATTGGCCCCAAACCACCGTCATTTGTGACTTCAATGGTGTCAACAGACAGCTCATTGGAGGGCAGGGTGAAGGTGTGTTATGTTTTCTGAAAAAAAGTTGGCTGTGCCTCGATGCCAGTATGGCCGTGTGCTGATTAGAAATAGACCAGTTGAGGGCCTTCAACCAACCTGTCTGTGTGCTATACACACCAGACCTGGAGGTACGGTCTGTGGTGCGACTTCGTATTGCAGCAAGAGCACTCTAATGGTTATTCCACACACCATGACTGTACGTCTATATACTGATTCAACCCGCTGTGCTGCCATTCGTGAACAGTATTCCATGAAATGTTTTCCAACAGGATAATGCTCTCTATATACTGCTGTGGGAACCCAAAGCCGGCCGAAGTGGCCGTGCGGTTAAAGGCGCTGCAGTCTGGAACCGCAGGACCGCTACGGTCGCAGGTTCGAATCATGCCTCGGGCATGGATGTTTGTGATGTCCTTAGGTTAGTTAGGTTTAACTAGTTCTAAGTTCTAGGGGACTAATGACCTCAGCAGTTGAGTCCCATAGTGCTCAGAGCCATTTGAACCATTTTTTGAACCCAAAAAGTTCTACAGAGTGTCGACATGTTGACCTGATCTATTCGGTCACCACACCAGTCTCCAATGGAGCACATATGGTACATCATCGGACGACAAGTCCAGTGTCATCCATAACCAATAATAATCGTCCCTGTATTGACCAACCAAGTGCAACAGGCATGGAACTTCACCCCAAACACTGATATCAAGCACTGGTACGACAATGAAAGCAAGTTTTCTTGTTTATATCTAACATTCTGGCCATTACATCGGTTATTAACGTACCATCATTTCAGATTTACAGTGGCTTATCTCACGCTTACTGTAATCTGTGATTTTGCAATATTAATCACTTAAATATGCCAACTAGGCAAATGTATTCACGAAATTATTTTTTGGTGATAAACGATTTGAACTCTTTGCCCAAAAGTGTAATCTTCGCTCTTTCCCTCGCACTTGGCGTAAAGATTTTTAAGAAGCAGTCTCGTTTTAGTTGTGCGAATTAGTTACGTTTTAGTTGTTGGATTGTAAGTAGGCTGTTAGGTTTTATGTTGGTAAGGCCACGTAGCGCTCTGTATGAAAATAACTGACTGTACTGTGTGCAGTCTGTGGCTGGTTGGCATTGTTGGAATATTCACTATTGTAGTGTTGGGCAGTTGGATGTGAACAGCGCATAGCGGTGCGCAGTTGAAGGTGAGCCGCCAGCAGTGGTGGATGTGGGGAGAGAGATGGCAGAGTTTTGAGAGCGGACGATCTGGACGTGTGTCCGTCAGAAAAACGAAATTTGTAAGACTGGATGTCATGAACTGATATATATATTCGGACTTTTGAACACTATTAAGGTAAATACATTGTTTGTTCTCTATCAAAATCTTTCATTTGCTAACTATGCCTATCAGTAGTTAGTGCCTTCAGTAGTTAAAATCTTTTATTTAGCTAGCAGTATTGGCGCTCGCTGTATTGCAGTAGTTCGAGTAACGAAGATTTTTGTGAGGTAAGTGATTCATGAAAGGTATAGGTTATTGTTAGTCACGGCCATTCTTTTGTAGGGACTATTGAAAGTCAGATTGCGTTGCGCTAAAAATATTGTGTGTCAGTTTAGTGATGATCAGAAAAAGTAAAGAGAGAAATGTCGGAGTACGTTCAGTTTTGCTCAACTGTTTGAAAATCAAATAACGTAAGAGGTTTACCAGCACAGTACTTCATAAATTTTTCCAAGGGGATGTTTCAGTATGAAGCAGACGGGTTTTAGCCGTTATGAAGAGCGGACGTGTTTGCCTTTAGTTGGAGTTTGTAGCACATGAGAGTAGATACATGTTAATGTTGTCAACCAGTGAAGTGTTTCAGAATACAGACGTTACAAGTGTGAACATTTTTCGTTTTGTAGTTAATGGTCCAACAATCATTTACTATCCTAACAAATCACATCCCTGAGCAGACAGTGTAGCCAGCAAAAGAATCAGCTTATGAGAGGAGGCCACGACGTTCGGAACACGGATTTACTTCAGATTTTGCACACTTTTAGTAGTCCATCAGGACAACATAATGTGCAAATAGTAAGGAGTACTACTTTTAGAGAAAATGGTAAGAGATGTTCTACGCGTGGATGACGTACCGGTGTGCTGCGACCAGGACCTTGGGATGGCGCCAGTCATGGGGTTAACCTTCAAACTCCATAGTTGGTGGATCACTGGATCGAGTCCTGCTCATGTTTTTATTTACATTTATTTAAAATGGTTCAAATGTCTCTGAGCACTATGGGACTTAACATCTGAGGTCATCAGTCCTGTAGAACTTAGAACTACTTAAAGCTAACTAACCTAAGGACATCACACACATCCATGCCCGAGGCAGGATTCGAATCTGCCACCGTAGCGGGCGCGCGGTTCCAAACTGAAGCGCCTAGAACCGTTTGGCCACACTACATTTATTTTAACACTATCTATTTTATTTCATACATATTACATTTGAAATATGATATGATGGAGATACAGGCGTATTTGTATAATATTTTATCGAACTGCCAATATTATCTGATTTTTGATAATTTTACTATCACAACAAATATAATGTTTATAACCATCGACACACGCCAAACGCATAAAGTTTTCCTGAAAATGTATTCCTGTCGTGATTTCGCAAATCCCTTATACTTGTAGTCGGGTAAGGCACCAAGAACTGCTTTGCAGAATACACACACTATTTTTTTTTTTTTTTTTTTTTACTGCTGTGCACCTGCACACTTTAATTTGCAGGCGAAAGTTCCAAGGACGAGGGACAGACTAGGAAAGTCAAAAATCGAAAAAAATAAAGGTGTAAATAACTTTATTCAGTAATACGAAGGGTTGCAATATGACAGAATATGAGGGAAAAGTACCATTGTACATCGTATTTGTTTCCGACATTACAAGTTGCAGGATGACATTTTCTTACACACATGGAAAATCTAAATTAAAACGGCATCTACGACATCGTATAATGCAATTTTGCCACATGCACAAGAAATCTTCAGGGTTTCTAAGGAAAAACATAGCTGTTTTACATTTTGAAAAATTTCTCTTTTTTCCGACTGTTTGGTTGCTAAGCATACTTAACGCAACATTCTAGTAAATATCGGTGCCAAGAATTGGCGACGTAGAACTGAATGCATTTCAATAGAATCTTAAGTAGAAGCAATTTCTTACTCGTTGTCAATGAAATACAAATAAGTCTGAAGGCATTTGATAAAGCCTGTAAGTTGGCTATAGAAATACAAGTAGCATAATATATATTGTAATAATAAAAATTAGTTGACAGCCAAATAACGATGGAAATTCAACAAAACTGCGGACGCTCATCATTAGGAGTGTTCGGTGCACTATGTTTTTTTTTGTGGAGGGGTTGGGGGGTGTCGGGGAGGTGTGGGGTGGGAGGGGCGGGGAAATCTGTGGTAAGTTCCTATGGGACCAAACTGCTGAGATCATCGGTCTCTAGGCTTACACATTACTTAATCTAACTTTAACTTACGCTAAGGACAACACACACACACCCATGCCCGACGGAGGACTCGAGCCTCCTACGGGGGTAGCCGCGCGAACTCTGGCAAGCGCCCTAGACCGCGTGGCTGACACGGGCGGCGCACTATATGTTCAGACACACTTTTACTCAGCACTGAAGTCTGATGTTAGTTCCACCACAGTTCGTCGCCTATTACGTTTTACCAGTCTGTCCAGCCTATGATGTCCGACATGTGTAATGACGGGTAGCCACCCAACGTCATGACATCTGGAAGTGGTTTCGTCACGTGTGGAAGACATTCACCACAGCCCTCCTCGAACTCCCGACAAGTCGTGCAGTTTGTGAAATGCTCGTACCGCGCCTCCAAGCCAGTACAGTCTGCCCTCGGTCAAACTTAGATAGATCTTACTCTTGCTCACACTACACACTGACAGCAGGCTCACTGATACTACATGCACGGTGCGTGTGTCCGACTAGCAGTCATTCCTCGGCAGGTGACGCTGGTATAGCCTGGATGGGTTTATATCGATAGTAGATCGGTCGTCATAATGTTCTGGTTGATCAATGTATATACCATCACCTCATCATATAAAAAATATACCATATTTCACAAACACACACACACACACACACACACACAAAATAGATCAAAAAGATCGCAATAGCACATTGAATAGTTAACAACATTTGATCTTTGGCAACAATCAACAGTTGGCAACGCCTACAAAACACAAAACTGAAACAAGTGTTCAGTTCCTAATGCTGTGAAGTCTGAAAAACAAAGTTAAAAATGGCAATTATAACAAGAAGAACTGATCACAAAATGGAACAAAAATACGTGTAGAACAACATCCATGGATCCTGTAAGTAGAACTTTAAATTATTACTACATTATAAAAAAGCAAAGTGCCAGAACTGTTTAAACCCCATATACAAATCGTCCCAAACGTAAATGGTATAAACAAAATATGTACATATTCGAAGCCACTAAAGATGCGTTGCAAAGAACAAAGGCGAAACGCATACGGCACCAAAACTGTGTTTATTTCAGTTTTAATTAGACGGTTCAAAAGTACAAAACTGTTAACGTACCGTAATACTATAGGCAAGTAAGGAAGACAGGACTACAAAAGTTGAAAACATAATCGATTTTTCTCCAGTTCATTTCTGATTCTACTGAATGTTAATGATACAACGGGATGACAACATTAGCAGCAAGCAAACCTCCATTTCAGGATGGGGAATGAAACGAGCAAAAAAACCAGAAGCTATCGGCAAGTGACAGAATACTGCTCCAACTCTGCTAATAAACAGAAGGTTTCTATACATGGCGAATATTAAGTAAGGGATCAAACTTTATCAACTAATTACTGTCAGAAAAAAGAATAAAAACAATCATATCATGGACGGCGATACTCGAGGAAAGCAATTAGTACTGGTACATTGCATTACACATTAGATTGCGTTAATTTATTGGTTATCTAATGCATATTTGCTGACGTAGTCGACAGTGATGAACAACTATACTATCTACATTGCAGCTTGTGATTAAAGCTAAGCCGAAGCACAGTGTTCATTACTCATTGCTGAACCGAGCCAAGATGGTTTTCGTCTATGGTAAAACACGTGAACGCAGTCGAGAGGCCACATGGATTTACCGAACCACTTAGATTTAAACAGCACTATTCCCCTCACAAATTTTGAGGTGTTTTTGTGACGATGTATCCTTTCAGAGTGATGAACAACCTTGACGGCCTCAAGATGTTCGTACACTAACTCTGTAATAACAGGTGCTAAACGGTACTGAAATCGATTCCAGTAGAAGCTCCAGACACCTGGCCCATGAGCATCAGGTAACCCAGAGGACGGTGTTTTGTATGCTGACCTAAAACCAGTACTATCCTTTATCACCTGCAACGTGTGCAGAAATTATCAGTTGCGGATAACCCTCCATCATGAGGTTTTGTTGGTGCCTGTTGCAGGAGACCACTATCACATCGGATTTATGTCGTCAGCGCTCTTCACCGATGAGTTTAACTGCACAAAAGAAAATCCTCGGCGAATGGTTGCTGATTCGTCGCACGAGCTACTGATTAACATCAGTATTTGTTAAGGGATTATTGGCGACCACCTACCTAATTTATTTTCCCGTGAAGCATTAATAGACATAAGTATGTGGACTTACTGCAGGTCTCTCCGCCATTTTTGTTGGAGAATGTGCCTTTAGTAGTATGACAGTAACGTGAAGGATGTTTGAAAGGTAACCAGCCCCTTTCCATATCGTTCTTCGTCAGCGCCTCAGCTACATCTTCTCCAGTAAAGTACGAAGAAACGAAGAGCTAGTGAATCGCAGTACAAAGAGTAGCCTCATTTACTGAAATTAACCACCTTGACTTTTACTTGTGGGCCCATCTGGAAAGTCTTGCGTCGCGGAATCGGTTGCTGATGTGCAGACCAGGTACTCCACAAATTACCTTTACATCTGTCGATTTCATTCCATTAACAATCACTTATTAGTTGTATTTCTCAGAAAGTTCTGAATACAGTCAACATTCCGATCCGGTACTCGACAATCTAATATTTTACTCAAAAAACGACTCTTTGGGACTGTATCGATGATGTTTGGTTAGTGGAGCGCTCAACTGCGCGGTCATCAGCGCCCGTACAAAGTCCTAATTTCCACACACCCCAATTTTTACACAGTCCAATCTAGCCACTGTCACAAATGATGATGATGATGATGAAATGATGAGGACAACACAAACACCCAGTCCCAGGGCAGAGAAAATTCCCAATCCGCCATGGAATCGAACTCGGGACCCCGTGATCCAGAGGCAGCAACGCTAGAGACTGTATCGAATGCTTTTTGGAAATCAAGGAACACTGCATTAACCTGGGACTCCCATTCAGCGGCTCTCTGAATTTCATGGACGCACAGAGTAAGCTGTGTTGCTCAGGAACTCTGTTTATGGAATCCATGCTGGTTTTTATAGAGGCGATTTTCGTTCTCCAGAAATGTCATAATGCGTGAGCACAAAACGTATTCCACAGTTCTCCAACAGAGTGGCGTGCATCAGTTCAACTACACTTTTTGGAAACTGGAATGATCTGTGTTTTTTTCTCATCGCTAGGTACCCTTCGTTGTTCTAGCGACCTCCTGCTAGAAGACGAGTAAGTTCTTCGCATAATCTGTGTCCTTTTCACAACTGAGCCACCTTAGTTGATTTTCTATTTCACAGCCACTTATCTCAGTATCTGCCGTCTCAGCGTTCGTGAGATGATTGTGAGGAAATGCATCACGACCTTCCGCCGTGGAACAACATAAACGTTTTTATTTTGTTTCTTGCCAGTGATCACCACTTGAAGTTTGTCCCCCTACCTGCATATTTTAGTCGGAAAAATGCAAAGTTTTAATTTAATAAGAGTGTAGGTGGGTTACATTACCTAAACTGGCGCATCGTTTCTACGACGAGTGGTGGTAGGTAAAAATGCGACCCGTTCTTATGTACGTCACGCTGCGCTACGATTTGTGAGGAATGTGACATCGTAGGCCAAAGTGTGCTGATAAACTCGCGCCAGGGCCACGCCTGCGTCACAGGCGGCGCTCGCTGTCTTGCGCTGAGGTAACAGACAGGCCTACCTCAACCTGAGAGTAATAGGTGGGCAAAGCTGACGCGAGACTGCTGTCCGCTGCGCAACTTCACTCGTGGTTATGAGCAGAGCCCGGATTTTTGTGTCATGTCAACAAGAAATACGCACAAAGAAAACAGGCAAAATATGTAAGAAAATATGTAATGTCATGAATACACACTGCGTAATAAAAAGTATCCGGACACCCCCAAAAACGTACTTTTTCATATTAGGTGCATTGTGCTGCCACCTGCTGCCAGGTACTCCATATCAGCGACCTCAGTAGTCATTAGACATCGCGAGAGAGCAGAATGGGGCGCTCCGCTGAACTCAACGGACTTCGAACGTGGACAGGTGATTGGGTGTCACTTGTGTCATACGTCTGTACGCGAGATTTTCACACTCCTCAACATCCCTAGGTCCAGTGTTTCCGATGTGATACTGAAGTGGACACGTGAAGGGATCCGTGCAGCAAAAAAGCGTACAGGCCGACCTCGTCTGTTGACTGACAGAGACTGCCGATAGTTGAAGAGTATCGTACTGTGTAATAGGCAGACATCTATCCAGACCATCACACAGGAATTTCAGACTGCATCAGGGTCCACTGCAAGTACTATGACAAGCGGGAGGTGAGAAAATTTGGATTTCATGGTCGAGTGGCTGCTCATAGGCCACACATCACACCGGTAAATGCCAAACGACGCCTCACTTGGTGTAAGGAGCGTAAACATTAGACATCTGAACAGCGGAAAACGTGGTGTGGAGTGACGAATCACGGTACACAATGTGGCGATCCGATGACAGGGTGTGGGTATGGCGAAAGCCTTGTGAACGTCATCTGCCAGCGTATATAGTGTCAACAGTAATATTAGGTGTTATGGTACGATAGCGTTTTTCATGGAGGGGGCTTGCACCCTTTGTTGTTTTGCGTGGCTCTGTCACAGCACATGTCTACAATGGTGCTTTAGGCACCTTCTTGCTTCCCACTGTTGAAGAGCAATTGTTTCAACACGATCGAGCACCTGATAATAATGCACAGCCTGTGTCGGAGTGGTTACACGACAGTAACATGTCTGTAATCGACTGGACTGCACAGAGTCCTTACCTGAATCCTATAGAACACCTCTGAGATGTTTTGGAACGCCGACTTCGTGCCAGGCCTTACCGACCGGAATCGATACCTCACCTCAGTGCAGTACTCCATGAAGAATGGGCTGCCATTCCCCAAGAAACCTTCCATCACCTGATTGAACGTATGCGTGCGAGAGTGGAAGCTGTCATCAAGCTAAGGGTGGGCCAACACCATATTGAATTCCAGCATTACCGATAGAGGGTGCCATATATTATTAAGCATTTAACATAGAAGAACTGAAACCAACTTCTGAATCACTCCATTGCCTTCTATGCCACGTTAACGTACACTCAAACGTATCAGAAACAGGAGAAGAACATTAAGGCGCGACTTTCAAGAAGAACAAACACTATTTAAAAGATGCACGAAATTCATAGTTTTCATAAATGGCAATGAAATTTTGTACCATGCTTTCACTGTTAATTTGCTTGGATTATATACAGGGTGATTCAAAAAGAATACCACAACTTTAAAAATGTGTATTTAATGAAAGAAACATAATATAACCTTCTGTTATACATCATTACAAAGAGTATTTAAAAAGGTTTTTTTTCACTCAAAAACAAGTTCAGAGATGTTCAATATGGCCCCCTCCAGACACTCGAGCAATATCAACCCGATACTCCAACTCGTTCCACACTCTGTAGCATATCAGGCGTAACAGTTTGGATAGCTGCTGTTATTTCTCGTTTCAAATCATCAATGGTGGCTGGGAGAGGTGGCCGAAACACCATACCCTTAACATACCCCCATAAGAAAAAATCGCAGGGGGAAAGATCAGGGCTTCTTGGAGGCCAGTGATGAAGTGCTCTGTCACGGGCTGCCTGGCGGCCGATCCATCGCCTCGGGTAGTTGACGTTCAGGTTTCATAACTAACCTTTCTCGTAGGACTCTCCATACAGTTGATTGTGGAATTTGCAGCTCTCTGCTAGCTCTGCGAGTCGTTTTTCCTGGGCTGCGAACAAATGCTTGCTGGATGCGTGCTACATTTTCATCACTCGTTCTCGGCCGTCCAGAACTTTTCCCTTTGCACAAACACCCATTCTCTGTAAACTGTTTATATCAACAGTTAATACACCACCTATCAGGAGGTTTAACACCATACTTCGTTCGGAATGCACGCTGAACAACTGTCGTCGATTCACTTCTGCCGTACTCAATAACACAAAAAGCTTTCTATTGAGCGCTCGCCATCTTAGCATCAACTGACGCCTAGTCAACAGCGCCTCAAGCAAACAAATGTACAACTAAATGAAACTTTATAGCTCCCTTAATAAGCCGACAGATAGTGCTTAGCTCTGCCTTTTGTCGTTGCAGAGTTTTAAATTCCTAAAGTTGTGGTATTCGTTTTGAATCACCCTGTATCTTTAATGTTTTCTATGGAATTTAAAAATATGTTTTTTTCCTCAGAAACTATTCTCTGTTTAATCTCATTGCATAAGGAAACTTCTCTCATGAGTTTTTTTGAATATATCGAATAGGTGAATTTTAATATTTCTTAATTATAACTCTGGAAGTAGAATATAAAAGTCATGTAAAATTCCAATCACTTCGCACCATATCGCGGCCTATACACAAAATTTCAAAATTTACTCTTGAGACAGCATTTATTGCGTTTGTAGAAACAAGTGTTTAAAATTTCATAATTCTAGCCTTCATACATTCTGAGAAAAGTCATGTCATTGATAACCTTTCACCCTACATTTTAATCCCGTTCTTGAACCTTACTTTTATTTCTGTCATTGCTTCTTCAATGTATAGACTGAACAGCAGTGGACGAAAGAGAACTCTTCGTTCTTGGTTTTCCAATCTCATTTTTCTTCTTGATTCTTGTGTCTGTCTTTCCCTTTAGCTTATTCCTACTTTTCTCAGAATTCGAAGATCTTGCACCATTTTATATGCAAGACTACACTGGACTTACTGTATATTTTGGAAGGCGAAGGTGACTCTGAGTTACCGTCCTGACAGCAGTCACTTTAACTAGTAAACCTTTCCTACCCCATGTATCCGTTAAATTGATTTTGCCCTTGGGTTGTTTTTCTTATTGATAGCCTGCATTACAGGTTATCATATTTATCAGAATCTAAACGAACTCAGTAATCAACACAGGATTGATCTTTTATAAAATTTATGGCACAAGTTTATTGATTATAGAATAGGACAAAATATACATGCTAAGCGAGATGACAAAAATAAAACATGATCTGATGGAAGCACAAATATGAAACCAACAGTTAACTCTCCCTGAGGTCGCAGCTGGCTGGCAAAGACTGATTTGTCTGATTGAGGTATTTACTCTGGCTCAAAACACGATTAACGTGACCTGAAATTATCTAAAACTGAAAAGACTTTGATGGATTTCTTCTACACGGAAGTTATACTACTTGGGTGCAGCTGAGAACAAGTGGCAAGATTCTGATCCCGTTTGTCCTAACAAGCCGAAGCAGCAGTACAACACGCATTTTCTCGATATGTGGCGCTCTCCCAGGTGACGGTCACGTTTCAAGTGTATGCAGAGCAGCGATGTGCGGCCGCTGTGATGCTCTACTGCCGTCATGAAACACGCAAAGTCGCAGCTGGCAATCTGTTACAGGTATTGCACTTACTGGCAATAGAGAACTGGACCAGTTTGACTCACTTATGTGACAGTGCTCACAATGAGATCAAATGTCAAAGCAGCAGGAATGTCGAAAATAAGATTACCCTCGGCAAAGCGAGTTGTCCGAGATGACTGAGGTCTAAACTGTCGGCACAGTTAGATCCTCACCACACGCCTCCCAGTCAAGACCAGTGTTAGTGCGAAATCACGCTCAGGATAAGTGTCCCAATACAACTCACTCATAGCAAACGTCAAGACCAGAATCCTCTCCAGACAGGGGTCTGAATCAGAAGATCCACTCCAGACTGGAGTTTGAATCGGGAAACCCAGCTTCACTTCCACTCACTATGCATTGAAACCTCGGTAAACTCCACCAAAGCACACCCGTAACTTACCCCCCCCCCCCCCCCCCCAAAGATTTTGTGCCAATCACAACATTTCATCAGTTCCACGTCTCCCCTCTGTCTGCTCTACTAATCAGCCAATCCTCATCAAAGTCAATATTCTTCTCTTTACAGGAGAAGAGCCAATCCCTGACTATCAAATTACCGTGCAGAGAGGAGGAGACATTGTGCTCCTGGCTTTTTTTCCCATGGGCCACTTTAGGCACCATTTTATTTTGAGTTTCTGTATAGCTCTAGAGTGAACAACACATTTTACATGGCGATCATTATCTGGACTGCCCGAATGTTTCCCCTGTCTGACCAACGGCCACTGCTAAACTAAGAGATGTGCTTTTGTGCTCCAACATAGATCATTTCAGAGCTGCCTTAAATGCTGCACTCCTTCTAAAATTGTTTTGAAGGCTTGAGGCTTCCCAAAATAAAAAAAGCCCTGGACGCCGAGGGACGACACCATCTGTCAGTTCCCTCAGTAATGTCTGGTCCATGGGGAGCATGGGATCTCACAAATTTTTATGGCTGCCATACCTGTTCACAAAGGGCGTTTACAACACTGTCGTAACACGTTGGCCAGGCGACCTAGATTTCTCTCATGCCCCCTGCCCCTACTGTGCCAAGAGGCGCCTAACAGATAGGTCCAGGTAGCCTGTGTTTTCGCCTCTTCGACTGAATGCATTGTCTGCTGAATGATGAGAGAAATTCTTGGCCGTAGCGTTTTGCCCCTGGTTAGTGCTTGGAGATGTCCCTTTCCTAATAGCTACACGAGGCTTTCAAACCCCAAACGTCCACTACAAAATTTACCGTTAAATGAGCAACGTGGCTGCACGTTCCCAACTCCAGAAAATACTACTCAAAGGAGCGCCACCATAAAGATCACATGTACGAATACGTTAACAATATACACACTCCCATCATTAGCTGCCATGCAGATAACTTCCTTTCGTCTCACGAAAACGATATAGTGGCTGTAAAAGGAACATTAAATTGTTCCCCTGTGTATGGAGAATAGTGAGAGAGTGAGTCGTCCTGTCTATCATCGAATACTTTTTCCAGGTCGACTAGTTATAAAAATATTTCTTGTGTATATTCCTGTGTATATTCTTCTTCTCTGCAACTTGGATGCATGAGCTATTAAGATGATCGTACGAAAGTTTTTGCACATGTTTGGCCTTGTTGTCTCCTGAAATTTCGATACTTTTCCCCAATGATTACAGAAATTCCGACAGAACGTACCGAGCCGTCCTGCCCTATTTCATCTCAAGTCTCCCAAAGTTCTTTTAAATTTTCATTCTAATGCTGTATCCCCATCTCTTCCATATCGATTCCAACTTCTTCCGTCATGTCATGAGACAATTCCTCCGACTCCTATCCGCTCTCCGCTGGGTTTTAAAGTAGAGTTGCCATTGCGCTCTTAATGTTGCTGCCCTTGTATTTAATTTCATCAAAGGTTGGTTCAAATGGCTCTGATCACTATGGGACTTAACATCTGAGGTCATCAGTCCCCTAGACTCAAAACTAGTTAAACCTAACTAACCTAAGGACATCACAAACGTCCATGCCCGAGGCAGGATTCGAACCTGCGACCGTAGCAGCAGCGCGGTTCCGGAGTGAAGCGCCTATAACCGCTCGGCCACCGCAGCCGGCATCACAGGTTGTTTTGACGTTTCTATATGCTCAGTCAGGCCTTCCTACATTCGTTTCTTTTTCAATTTCAGCATGTTTTTCCTGCTGCCATTTCGCCTTGTCTTCCCTGCACTTCCTATTTATTTCGTTTCTAAGCAACTTGCACTGTTCTATTCCTGTGAGTATAATGATAAATTAATGGATCTGGACATTAACTGGGCGAATGGATCGTGAGTGGAGTAAAGAAGTTCATAGTTTGATTCCACAAAACAAGAAATGACCTGGTGAAATGTGATTAAAAGATCGAAATACACAAGGAAATCTACAGACCTTTAACCCCCAATGGATGTCAAATGACTGATTGCGATAAACGATAAATTGTATATTATAAACCTAAAGTAAAAGACTGTTGGAGGGGCCTCTCAAATAGCATACAATAACCTACTCCATCGTGATGATGGTGCAATGTCGCTGTTATTGTCTTCACAAGACATCGTAACTTCACTGAAGCGTTTTTTCCTGGAACTGCCCAACAGTTGAGTGCAGTTCAGACATCGTGTTGGTCAAAGATGTGATGTTAACTGTGGGTTATTACGACGAGTGACGAACTGAGCGAATCTGTGACCAAGGTGGTTGTCTTGGCCTGCGGAGGCAGAGGAATGTACTCCTTGACACAACAAGATTATGAGCCAACAACAACAACAAAAACAACGAGATAATCAAGACAAGTAAAAGAAAGTTCTTTTGTAATCTTACTCTTCTCGAAGTTTTCAAAATCTGTGCAAAGAATGAGAACATTAATGGTGATGTGTGGAAGGGCCACGCCAGGAAGTCGCCACGTTCTCTTAGTGAGCCGCAGAAACGTATATTCCACGGGCACGACTGTCTGGGACGGTCAACAACCTTCTTTTAGAAACTGGAAATGATCGTCCCAGAAAAATTAGAGCACTCCGTAAATGAGGGGCTGTTGTCCCTTCTAGGTAGATGTTTTCTGCCAAAACATGGCTATGCTTACCGTGAGGAAGACACTTCCCTAGCCTAAAGCCTTCTGTTTCCATACAAGAGAGATCTGGAGGCGCTGATTGGCCCCTCTCTGTAAATGCAAAGGAGAGGCTTGCCCCTCATGTGGGAGCCCCGGTGCTGTGTCTGGACTGGCTACCAGGCCAACAGTACAGTCAAAAGGGGAGATTCAATGAGTAGAAATCAATCCCATTATTTTGTACAATGTGGAAGTGGTTTCGTCACACTGCTCTTCGCCCACAGCGCGCCGTTTTCTGCTGCCTCCTGAATCAAGATGAAAGGAGAAGATACTGCTGAACCAGGGTAGGGTTGTGAAATGACATTCGCGCCGTTTTCTGCTGTCTCCTGAATCAAGATGAAAGGAGAAGATACTGCTGAACCAGGGTAGGGTTGTTAAATGATATTCATAGCGATATGGTCTTAGGTGAACCATTGTTTGTGGTATAGCTAATGGTAGTTGATTCCATTTGAACAAGAGTTGGGCCTCAAAGTGGATTCATGTAAACAATGTCAAACTGCGTTGTAAAAGAGATTAATTCAAGGGAGATTTGTATAGCTTCCACCTCAATGTATGCTTTTCCTATCAAAGACCTTTATTTAATTGATTTGTGTTCGGCATTCTTGTGCAAGATTTATCAGCTGGTTCTCCTGGAAGTTGTAGTTACTAACGTTGCATAAAACTTGCCATTATTTGGTACACTTAAATACATCGCTGTTATCATTCATACTCCCTCTACTACTCACTGTTTTTATTTTATTATGATGGTACATGAGTACACCAGCAGTTTAAGGTTCAGTGTTATTAAATTAGCTAATTTGATTATTAATCTGAAGACCTATGTGTGTGTAGCATACGATTTGTAGGTTCTTTCAAGCATTTTTCTTTATGTAAAGGTACTAACATTTAGCTGTACGTAGACGTATATTTATGATTAAAGCAGGCGACGGCTTGCACAAGATGTTTAGAGTCCTTGTGCGCGTATTGTGCAAGGTTGAGAAACAACAAACGATGCTTCCGGAAAACATCAGCGCATGAGGGATTCAGTGCGACGGCGCGTTGATGAATGCCTACGCGCTAAAGGAGGGCAAGAACATTCCATAGAGGAAAGTCTTTCATACTGTACTGATACGTTCGTTCCCATGATTAATGTGATTATAAAGATAGTAGAAAGTGAGCCCTAACAAGGAAATAAAGCGTTTCCGGACGAATGTCTGTATAACATTTTCTTCCTTGACCTGTGAGGAATGTTTCCTGGAAGTGTGCTCATACCTTTTTGTTACACCCTGTACATTGCACGTGTGCGTCACATGTCATCTGGTCCTTTGCTTCCATCTTTTTTTGTGAAAACGTATATTTCATCTCAAAATTAAGACGTTATTTTGGAAAGAGAATCAGAAATAGAATATTTAGAAAACTTCGGGACCAAGCTACTTCATTACACAATCATTTGTTGCAAGACGTAGGACTTCACCATTTTTCTTTGAGTTTTTTGTCCTGGTGCTAAGAAGGCTACGAACAAGATTACAGATAAGAGGCAAATCGTTCTCTAACTCCACACGGGTACCAGGCTGTTTTACATGTGGTTAGGTACAGAGCAGTAGAACAACTAGTGCGGGTTGTCTTTATGCAGTCGGAATTGTTACCCTGAGTGCCCTTCTCGTTAAAGAATAGTAAATTACTTGTGTTGCGAGTAATGATTTACATTTTATCAGTCTTAATGATGGGGGATAAGATTTTTGATTGTTTTGCTTAAATGATCAACATCAGTCACAAACTTTTCAACACACAAAAACAGAAATCTTTCAACGGAAATTGATCAGAGCAATATTCAAGGCTTGCACATTCCTGTCATCAGCATTCCTGATGCGGTCAGAAGGAATATGATTTGGCGTCTCCACTGTCAGGTGAGATTTGGCGGCATATTGCTCTGAAACGTCTCTTTCACATTGACAATAGGGTCGTTACAAGTGACTATACTGCTCCACCTTCCCACTACCTGCGCTTGTGTAGAAAGTGACGGTGGTTAGGCAGAGAGAGAATCGTATTTTTATTCTCCATCGGTTTATACTAATGTCATTAGTACTTCTAACTTTGATTACGTATACACACCTACCGTGATGTAGATAAATTAAGTGGCAAAATAAGGAGCAAGAAAAGTCTCTGAGTTAATTCAAAAAAATATTGGTTTGAATTTTATTTTGCTCAGTTTGTTGTTTTAGTGGAAACTATCCCCACACAGGCGGACACTTCTTGCCAAATGAGGATTAATACACTGCCGGGGGGAATGCAACACCCTCAAGGACAAGGGCATTTTATTGACAAGTGGGATGACAGGTAGTTCGTCATTATAGATGTAAAAGATAAATTCAGACCAAGTGAAACATACATGTCACTGCAAAGGGTGACGTCAATGCCCCTCTGGTGGCATGACAGGTGTGTACTTTCAAGTACGAACGACCATCAGGGTCTGCCACAGGCTGTCACAAGCATCTTGCGCCATTTGTTGCAGTTCGGCAATGGCTCTTCTAAACCATGGGGAATGAGTAAGCTGCCGCTTCATGATGTCTCATACGTGTTCAACTGCCGAGACATCTGGCGATATTGCTTCCCGGGTCAATTTTTGTGCACCACGAAGAGCACTTTGCGTCGCAGCACCCGTGTGTGAACGTTCATTTTCATGCGAGAAAGCACATCATCTTCCTGTCGAAGAAATGGTACCATCACGGAGTTGTATGTGCAGTGTGGCGGGTACTGTTGGTTACTTTATGCTACAGAAATACCAGAAGTGGTCGCGGGTTGTTACTGATGGCTCACAACACAATGAAGCATTTAGAAAAGCGATTTAGAAAAGATTGCTGTATGGCGGGGCAGGTGGCAGTTGACGCTAAACAACGAAAAGTGTGAGGTGATCCACATGAGTTCCAAAAGAAATCCGTTGGAATTCGATTACTCGATAAATAGTACATTTCTACAGGCTGTCAATTCAACTAAGTACCTGGGTGTTAAAATTACGAACAACTTCAGTTGGAAAGACCACATAGATAATATTGTGGGGAAGGCGAGCCAAAGGTTGCGTTTCATTAGCAGGACACTTAGAAGATGCAACAAGTCCACTAAAGAGACAGCTTACACTACAATCGTTCGTCCTCTGTTAGAATACTGCTGCGCGGTGTGGGATCCTTACCAGGTGGGATTGACGGAGGACATCGAAAGGGTGCAAAAAAGGGCAGCTCGTTTTGTGTTATCACGTAATAGCGGAGAGAGTTTGGCAGATATGATACGCGAGTTGGGATGGAAGTCATTAAAACAAAGACGTTTTTCGTCGCGGCGAGATCTATTTACGAAATTTCGGTCACCAACTTTCTCTTCCGAATGCGAAAATATTTTGTTGATCCCAGCCTACATAGGTAGGAATGATCATCAAAATAGAATAAGAGAAATCAGAGCTCGAACAGAAAGGTTTAGGTGTTCGTTTCCCCCGCGCGCTGTTAGGGAGTGGAATGGTAGACAGATAGTATGATTGTGGTTCGATGAACCATCTGCCAAGCACTTAAATGTGAATTGCAGAGTAATCACGTAGATGTAGATGTAGATGGAATGGGACCTTTGTGTCGTGGGCGAATGCGCTCTGGAATAGGCACTCATCAAGCCTGTCCATACCTACGTCCATTACTCGCATACAGACAGATCCTATTCTCATGACTAACGGTAACACAGCGCTATTCTACTCTCCAGTCGACTCTTGCACGACACCAGAGTAGCTCCACCTGGCGGTGTCAATGGTAGCCTGGCCAGAGGCACATGCGATTTAATCCTGCTACACGCAGGCTGTTTCCGATGATCCCTGATGACGCGATAGGTGAAACATTGTCCGTATTTCGTTCCCAGATGATCAGCTGGCCACCGCTGCTCGCGCAATGCGCCAATCTGTAATGTATAGACGTCCAGAAGCTGGTCTACTGGTGTGGGAATGCCCCACAGACCACTCTCGAAGGCAGCGACACACCACTGGTACATTGCCCCCAATACGTGCAGCAGTCTGTCGACACATCCATCCACCTTCCCGCAAGCCCACTATGCGACCCCGTTCAAATGGCTGAAGCTGTTCAACAGGAATAATTATTCGTCATTGTGGCGTGCTTGTATCCTAGAATCAATATTGCAAACATTTTTCACCTCAGAACTCAGCACATTTACTGCCTGCACAGCCAAGACATAGGGTTCAACGACAGGCCTCCTGTGTGCCATCTGATCGAGGATGGCCGTGACAATTGAATCACTAACAATACAACCAATCAGTATGCACATGTTGTATCCTGATGCCACTGAATATAGTTCCTGAGGGTTGCATTTTGTTTCCGGCGCTTTATAAACAACAAGTCCATATCCTATTTATTCATTCGAGAGATATATTCAGGAATTAAACAAGTCAATAACTTTTTGGTCTGGCCCACAAGCAAGCAGTTATTCAGCTTGGCACTGATTGATGCAGTTCTTGGATATCCTCCTGAAAGACAGTGTGCCAAATTCTGTACGATTGATGCGTTAGATCGTTAAAATCACGAGCTGGTTGGAGAGCCCTGCCTATTATGCTCCAAACTTTCTCAGTTGGGGAGAGATCCGGCGACCTTCCTGGCCAAGGTAGGATTTGGCAGGCAAAGACAAACAGTAGAAACCCTCGCCGTTTGTGAGCGGACATTATTTTGCTGAAATGTAAACCCAGAATAGCTTGCGATGGAGGGAGACAAAACGGGGCATACAATATCGTTGACGTACCGCTGTGTTGTAAGGGTGCCGCGAATGGCAACCGTAAGGGTCCTGATACGAAAAGTTTTTGGTTATTGGGCAGTATGGCGGGCGTAGCTAACTTTGGTATCCGACCACTGTCCGTGCCGTCTTCAGACACGTCTTCACTGGTAATCAGGGCTCTATTCGAAGAAGGACTCATCACTGAAGCTAACCCCACTCCATTCAATGAGATTCCATGCTGAACTTGCTCGACACCAGTGCAAACGTGCTTGTTGGTGTACTGAGGTCAACGAAAGTTCCTCATGGGGTACCGTGAGCTCAGTCCCCTTTCTGTGAGCCGTCTATTTAACAGTCCTTGTGGTGACCGATGTACCAGTTGCCCGTCAGATCGATGATAATGATGAATCCGGGGATTTCAGTGTCTCTCTGACGACTGCTCGGTCCTCAAGTTCTGTCGCCTCGCTAGCTCCACACTTTCATTCTTGACTCTGTGATCAGCCATTGTTCACTCTTTCCTGCCGACATCGTCGAATACTGGTATCGCTCATATTCAGATACTGAGTGATTCCCCGAGTACAACTATATGTCCTCTCCCGTATATTGTTTACCCGCCTGACTGTTAGACGTAGTTACTGTCCAACTGAGTGCACCAAATGAAACTGGAAAAGATTTTTTGCCCTTGCATCGACATGTGTCCTGTTTACTGTTTTTGCCAGCTGCACGTTAAAACTGCGCTAAACGTCACACGTATATCCATCGGCCGCCAGTGTTCACAGTTTTGCATTTTCCGTCTATACCTGTAAGAATATTTCTTTGTGACAAATTTGTATGAGTGATTCATGGTGCCTTTTTCATTTTTTGTTGTTGTTGTCTTACAGTGAACGTCTGAAATTGTTTTTTTTTCTTGTGTGTACTCTGTTTCTATGTACTTCAGTAATCGTCGTAGAAATTTATCTAATGTTAAGGCTGAATTCTGTTTCCTGAAATGACAGCTATCTATTCCTCAGAATCCTTGTTTGGGGGAGCTGTAACAACAAGATTTTCTAAGATGCATGAGTTATGTGCTGTCGAGTCCAACACAAAGAAAGTTTAAACTACATAATAATCATGTTTCCAACAAAATTTATCAACCAATTTATTCACTCATATGTATTTTACCCTACTTTCTGAAGCCATTGTTGGGTTATGTAAGTAGAGGACCATTTAATGATGGAGGCTGAACATTTTTCATACCCGCTGATCAATAAAATTAAAAAAAAGAAAGACAGAGAAAATTAGTCAACTTCAAGGCCGTTACGTTTAAGCCGCAGACACTCTGTTCCGTCCCTCGCTCATTGACGTAGCCCCACAGCAGGTTATCCAACTTAATCGCGAATGGTCAGGGCCGCCCCGCCAGTTGGAAGTCATAGGAACTGTCTTCACCGTCGCCCTCGGTAAAGTTGCCTATGCGGACTTTTCTTCTATGGAGCAGGCACACAACTGTGATGCGACCGAGTCTACTCACTCTGAGCCCCATTTGGTTATAAAACTTAGACGGTAGCATTTGGTTACTGATAGTAATGGGGAAGCTACCATTCTACTATAGAGTGTATCTCAAGTGCCAATATGCATTCAGACTAAACAGGTGATAATAGGTCCAAAACTGATTATATTAAGATGGGGAACCAATGGACAGACGTGCAAATTTATTGTGCTATGTACATCCACAGCGTACACCGCATAGCAACGACGTAGTAACGACCGCCAGTCTCAGTGCATGCATGTTCACGTTGCATGAAGTTCTGCGGTACTCTTTCATATCTACCTGTTGTCTGTTGCACCACAGCAGACAGGCAGCTTGGACCCCAGCAAGCAGGTCTTCACCTGTTCCACAGTGGATTCATGCACCAAAGTCTTGACGTAACCCCAGGCAGAAAGGGTCAGAGGTGTGAGATCTAGCGATCGCACTGGCCGTGGGAAGGGACCTCCCATTCCAATCCAACGATGAGGCTGTGTGTAGTTCAGGCGCTCGTGGACGTTAATACTAAAGTGGGCTGGTGCACCATTGCGTTGAAACCACACCCTTTCACTGACAAAGTGTGTAGTATCCAAGAACTGCACATATCGCAGGAACACTAGGTAACGGGGACCAGTGAAACGAGAAGGCAGCAAATAAGTTTCTGTTAGGTGATCTTGGTCAAGGTCCTCCTATACGTTCACAGACAGTCGTTGCTAGTGGCCACCAATGTGGGTGACGTGGGGAATTGCGGCTGCTGAAAACACCATCACTTGCGAATGAGGCCTCATCCGTGAACAACACAAAGTGTAAGAAGTTCGGCACTACAACACTGTGGGCACTGTAGTGGATATTCCATTGACAGAAGTGAACACGGGACTAAAAATCCGTTGTCCCAGTGTTTGCACACGTTCTTTATGATACAGGTCTAATAGCTGTTCCACCAGTACTCTCCACACTGTATTCTCCGAAGTGTGCCTTTTAAGCGCAAGTTGACGAGTGTTTATTGCTGGGTGGTCGTCCACACGATACAACAGTATCTCTTCGTCGTCTGGTATTCGGGCAAGTCTTTGGCGAGAACCTTGGCCGGTTGTCTGTGGTGTGAACGAACCTGTCTCTCGTAAGTAGGTAGCCATGGAGATAAACTGTATCCAATTAAAATCACGCCTGTTCGGAAGCGTTCTCAGAACATTTTTGCTATTTTACGAGCACTACACCTGACGCACTGTACGTTAAATGCATGCCTGCAAATTATCGTGACGAGTGACGTTCTATCTTGACTACGTGCAGTAACACTGCTTACCTTGGGCACATCACTAACTGTCTGATGCGATGGACAATGATACTAGGAATATTGGTGTGCATGCGGCGCAGGTCAATGTGCTGGTGCGATGCATGTAGTTGTTACACAACACACATGCTTTGAGCTAAAATGTGTACAGTATATCTGTTTGGTGGTCATGTGCATACGCTCATACGCTCTTTACCAACCGACACCCGAGAGTGCGGCAGAACTGCTGTCGCTGTTGCAACAATGCATTGAGAATGTTGGTTGTCGCTTTGAACAGTCATTATGACCTACGTTGTTGTAATGCGGTGTACGCTGCGTATGTCTATAACACAATAAAAATGCATTCCCGACGATTGGTTTCCTATATAAATATAATCGGTTGGAGACTCACTGCCACCTTTCTCAGTTTGATGGAACTTTGTGGTAATGTCTTATAGGACCAAACTGCTGAGGTCATCGGTCCCTAAGCTTCAAACGGTTCAAATGACTCTAAGCACTGTGAGACTTAACATCTGAGGTCATTAGTCCCCTAGATTTAGAACTGCTTAAACCTGACTAACCTAAGGACATCACACACATCCATGCACGAGGCAGGATTCGAACCTGCGACCGTAGCAGCAGCTCGGTTCCA
Source organism: Schistocerca americana (assembly GCF_021461395.2). NCBI lineage: Eukaryota > Metazoa > Arthropoda > Insecta > Orthoptera > Acrididae > Schistocerca > Schistocerca americana. The sequence goes on from NC_060120.1 coordinate 296,689,863, forward strand.
GACTGAAGGGCCTAGAACCGCTCGACCGCAGCAGCCGGCGCTCTAAGCTTACACACTAGTTAATCCAACTTTCTTATGCTAAGGACAACAGACACACCCATGCCCGAGGAAGGACTCGAACTTCCGACGGGGGGAGGCCCCGGGCCGTGACAAGGTGCCCTAGACTGCGCGGCTACCTGCGCGGCTACAGTTTGATCCAAAAAGTTTGACACACCCTGTAGGTAGGCCTGTGCCGCTGCATTCTCCGCCGTACACTTATGGATGTGATTTGCGACCAAGTACGGCCCCTGCCTCATCTTGGAGTTTATTAACCAATAGAAGACTCATTGAGCTGTTTATCATCAGTCTCCTGCAGGCACAACAGCGTCTGGGCGCCGATACGTGGCGTACAGGTCGCAGGAACATATTCGCTTCCGCGCGGTGTCGCGTCCACGTGACACCGCGCATGTGGTCTTCCGCCGCACCGCCCCTCATGAGCCGGTTAATCTCCAGGCTCCGGCCGACCATCTGTGGACCTAACTCCTGCTGCTGCCCACCAAGTAGTGTTCTCGGCCTCGCCCGTGTTCTTTGTTTCCCTGGATATGCGTTTATACTGCCCATGAGCTACCGCCTCTTGGGACCGTGTCGTTACGGCAGCTTGCTGCTCATCGGTTGACTGCCCACAAGCCTCCAGCCTCATGGAGCCGTGTCGTTGCTTATCCTGCCTGTTCGTCACCACTCCGTCATCCATGGACCTAGTCCTGTTAGGTATCGTCAACAATAGACATTTCGGTTGTTATCAAATCGTCTGAATTTCCTGGTCGGAAGCTGTGCTTACTTCTGTGAATGTTAATAAACAAACACTTGTTATACGCAAATATTGTATTTCAGTACTCTCTGTTGCACCACTCGGGTAAGGACAATATAGAACGTTCGTGGCTGATTGAGTCGTTTTTATCACGGTAATAGGCCGCTTGCACTGCGAACAACCTGTACCACAGTTTCTCCAATGCTGGCGTTATAGGCCGGCTGGGGTGGCCGAGCGGTTCTAGGCGCTACAGTCTGGAACCGCGCGACCGCTACGGTCGCAGGATCGAATCCTGCCTCGGGCATGGAGGTGTATGACGTCCTTACGTTAGTTAGGTTTAGGTAGTTCTAAGTTCTAGGGGACTGATGACCTCAGAAGTTAAGTTCCATAGTGCTCAGAGCCATTTGAACCATTTTTTTTGCTGACGTTATAAGATTTGGCAGTGTGTCCCTGTTTTTGCGATCGTATCTATAACTCTTCACGGCTAAACACTTCCGTTCCTCTTACTTACCTCCAAAAGTCCATCTCAGTCTCCAAATACCATTCTCTAGGTACTGGGCAAGTTATCATTTGTGTTTTGTAGTTTATCCACGAATTTGTCTTTTCCTGCAGCAAGACAACTGAGTGCCAATTAATACATAGTGTTGCGTTTATGTCGTTTCAGTTATGTACCAAGACAACTTCTCATTTATTCTGTTTCAGACGAACAATATAGTGTGATTTTTTTTTAAACTGCTCTCCGTTACTTGTCTGTAGCTTTCCTCTTATCCATTTCTTTATACAATTAATTGTGGAAGTCGACAGGCTTGCTGTACGAGAAGAGATCTGATGACTCCACGGGCAGATGGCAGAGTATTGGCAGGTAAGAAATTTTTTATTTGGTAGCAAATGGTAACAAGCAGAACAGCCGATTCTTTCAATCGCGCCCCCAAAAACATCTTCGACAACATACCTATCTACAAGTTCATTCATTTTTTTGTAGGACATTCTGCTCCCCAGAGCAAAGTGATGCACATCAGCTCGAGTAGGTACTTGCATCAATTCCCTGCGAAGGTTAAAGACGGGCCTAGCAGGTATACCATTTCGTACACGATAAACATAGCGATATTAATGCTCATCTAAAGCTTATCGTGCTGTACTTATTACATACCTTAAAAGAAATAATTGATGCCAGTAGTGGTTATTGCTGTCTGTATTCGTGGCTTTTATTTGCAGTATTTCTTTTTCTAGTGAATAATTTATAAATCTCGATTCTTTTGTTTGAAAATTTTAATAAATATTTATGTATGGGATCTAAGTCTACGCCATTTCATTTCGGGTACAAACAATTTCCGATGAAGGTTACGAATGTCGATGATCAGAGAAAGACAATAATAAATCGTATCGACTCCCACTTTAGCTGTTAGGTCACTGAGTGCAATAGCTGACGTAAGCATAATTGCGCCTTTTTATTGGCGCCGGTAGATTTCCAAGCTTCTTCGCTTGCCTTGCATTACATGTGAGTGATTTATTTCAGCATGAAGCACTAACAAGCAGGTGTGAAGTCATTGAGTGAGCTGAAACGACGTGGGAGCTTCATCCGGCCTGTCTGTTACCTCAGCTGTTATGTGGTTTGCTAGAACCAACTGGCTTCGTCGCTGCGCCTTGATTTCGCGTTATCGGCGCCAGTGATGTGCCGTCGTTACGCGAACGCACATTTCTCACACCTCAGTTACTTACCGTCTTGTAAATCACTTGGTTTCTGCGTTAAATGGGTTATCTGGACATTGCGGAATATGGTTTCGGTGTTTTTACCGCTTTCTGTTGTTTCTCATGCGCCATTTTAGAAAAGACACTAAACAATGAGACGGCGTCGGGTCTCTAGTTACTTAGTTGGACAATTTGCACGATAAATCGTAAAGAGGTGGAACGACTCATTTTACATGCACATCACAAATTAATTTGTAAATATGGTTACATGCGGAACATTCATGAGTTCTTTTTGTTTTATTTTAGCGTAAATTTACAGATGTGAACTTTACAATCGGAACTGAGCACAAGACGACATTGTAGACAAAATAGTTAAACACCAAGGATACACTAACACTAATGCCCAAAAGTTAATCATAGTAGGAAAGATGAAAATGGAGAGAGAATATCACTTCCGATGATGATGATAACGGGAACCCTCTACTTCGCTTATAACCTGTCAACATTATAATTGATAAAAAGTTTTGTGAGGTATGAGTGTTGAGGTAAGAGACTAAGTGACCTTCGAGTAGATTGGTCGTCCCTTGTTTTCTGTTTAAGTAGCCAGCCATTCATACAACAAGCGGTATGCCATTAAGCTGTTTTTGTCCCAACGATTGAGGGTTTTAACACATAAAGACCAACATATTTGAGTCAACATAGACAGAAATTATGAAGAAATCTGCTAAAGTTTCTTCCTGAGGAATTTTCACATCAAATTCGCTCTTGAGAATAGGCACTGTTCAAGCAACAGATGAATAATGTTGATATCTAGTAAGGGCGTTGACGACAGTGTTGTTGACTACTCTAAATCCATCATCACCATCATAATCGAGTATGAGAAATCACTGTAAATGACGATCCGGATTTCGTTGGCTATCGAAATAGCGTTGACATATTTGACAATAAAATGCACCCAGTTCCGAACGGGTGCATTTCTCAAAGAAAACATAAAAGCAGTGCTTTTCACTTACCGAGCTGCAAATCTCACTAAGTAAAAAAAAAAAAAAAAAAAAAAATATCCAGGTTTTCTTGACTTCTCATAGATACTAGTGCTCTCTTCCCATAGTAATAAATCTACTAATTATTAGCGAAAAAGCCTGTTCGGCAACGAAGTGCAGAATGATCCCAACAGCTTTTTACGTTCCAAAAGTGTCTAGTATCTGACTCTCTAATTCTCAAAGATGACATATCATAGCATTAAATCTGTCTCATTGTAAATTTTTAAAGTATTATATTATTTCACAGGAGAGCTTCTGTGAAGTTGGGAAGGTATGAGACGAGGTACTGGCAGATGCAGGGCTGTGAGGACGGCCGTGACTCGTACTTGGGTCGCTCAGACAAAGTCGCCTTTCGGCACGCTAGCGGCACGGACGTCTGTTTACGTCCTCACCGCGCAGTTCGCTCGCGGAGTTGTTTACGTGATTCTGCCCTCTTAGCGCGCTATATTTCCTTCGATAGAAAATGTCTTACGCTCACAGAAAAACAACACTGAAGATTAGCTTTGCACCTGAATATGCACTGGAAATCGAACAGTTTATCAGAGATGAAGTCAAGATTGATTGCAACGATCTTGTTGGCATCCACCTGTCTTTAGTGAGCAGTGTGGTATACGTGAAATTAGTTAACGAAGAAATGTGTGACAGAATTCCAAGTGCAGCTCGAAGTGGTCTTCCGTTGCTCTGATGGATACATCGGTGACGTAACTGTGGAACATACGGGACTTGGACTACGAACGATACGTGTATTTGAACTCCCTTTCGAGATGCCTTCAGCGGTAGTGGTATCTGCATTCCAACCATATGGAAAGGTGATTAGTCATACAGCTGCAAAGTGGGTTCCGTTCACTACATACCCGGTTCTCAATGGAGTACGATAGATCCGCATAGAGCTAACCAAACACGTGCCGTCCTACTTACATATTGGCGGCTACCGTGCAATTATTATTTATGATGGCCAGCCGAAGACATGCTCGGGATGTGGCAAAGAAGGCCACCTCCGTTCCAGCTGTCTGCAGAACAGAATCACAAAGTTACCGCCTGGGGAGCTGGCGGCCACGACCGCTCCGACGATGCTACCGCTGACGTTAGTCAAAATTCTCCATAACGGCCCCCTACCGCGATCACCACTGGCTGCTACTACTGCCACATCGTCGTCTCCGGTAATGCCTCAGGCTGTTGCGGACGGACTGGCGCCTTAGCCTCCTCCTCCCGAAATGTGCAGTGGTGAGCAATCTCTAGGACAGGGAACGACCCTTGACTCCATGGTTGTGCGTACTGACGCTTTTGTGACTGAACATCCGGATCCCCAGGCGTCTTCGGGCACTGAAGATCGCGTCAGCAAGTGACGGTCGCCGACGAGACGTCGGAAACAGCGGATCGCCCCGTCTGACACCTGCAGGACGCAGTCTCAAGACGATGAGGATCACACCTATCAAGGCGTTCCCCCGATGGACGATTCCATGGTGGATGCACCAGTCTAGCCCCCGTCGGAGGTACAACCATCTTTGTCTGCGCCAGGCGCTGTACCTATGGACGTTGAACAACAGCTGAGCCAGCACCACTCTTCCACCGCCGACGTAACGCCGCCTTCGGACACCACAGGTACTCCACTGGACGCACACTATCCACACACCTTTGCGTGGTCTGACGATGTAGACGACGAAACACCCACCGTTGAGACAGCAGCGAATCTGCTGCTCCAACCCACGACTGCTAATCGACAGGGTCACTGGATGGGGATGTGCAGGTTATGCAGTACCAGGATTCGGTCCAGTGTACCAGCAAATGCAATGTTCTTCGTGAAGACGTGCCTGGAACATGCATGACTACCTTAGGATTCAGTGTACGTCTACCCACTAGTTGGTGGGACGCGGATCCCATTTTGTCTTTTCTACCAGGAGTGCGTTTTCTTTAATTTCTATACTTCCCATTTTATTTTGTTTGCTACTGATGGTAATTACACATCATTATTTTACTCCTGGAGGGCGTCCTATGTGATCTCAACAAAAATAAAATAAATAAATAAATAAGTTAGTATAATACATGGTCTGAAAAAAACCACCTGATATCAAAAAGGTATGCTTATTTACACTGTCAAGAAATATTTCATTTTATGCAAGAGGTCGTCATTTACTTTAGAGAACCAGAGATTTTTATTTGCTTTGCATAAAACGGTAAAAAAAAACAAAAAAAAGGATGGTAGACCACTTGCGCGCGATATGTAAAGGTCCAGAGTTCGAGTCTCGGTCTGGCACACAGTTTTAATCTGCCAGGAAGTTTCATATCAGCCCACAATCCACTGCAGAGTGAAGATCTCATTATGTTATTAATTGAGTATTTAACGTAACACAAGGGAGACAGACTTCCTTTGAGAGATATACGAAGTCTCCAAGAACATGTTTTCCATCAACACGTTGACTGCCACCAGGCCACTGGGGAGCACAGCGGTGTCTTCCGCCTAATGCCTTGTGTCCGTCCCGGACTGGCGGTGAAACATCCGTCACCACGCGTTCGGTAGTGAACGTGTTAAATAACAACGGAGGGGTATCTGTTGAGAGGCCAGACAAACGTGTGGTTCCTGAAGAGGGGCAGCAGCCTTTTCAGTAGTTTCAGGGGCAACAGGCTGGATGATTGACTGATCTGGCCTTGTAACACTAACCAAAACGGCCTTGCTGTGCTGTTACTGCGAACGGCTGAAAGCAAGGGGAAACTACAGCCATAATTTTTCCCGAGGGCATACAGCTTTACTGTATGATTAAATGATGATGGCGTCCTCTTGGGTAAAATATTCTGGAGGTAAAATAGTCCCCCATTCGGATCTCCGGGCGGGGACTACTCAGGAGAACGTCGTTATCAGGAGAAAGAAAACTGGCGTTCTACGGATCGGAGCATAGAATGTCAGATCCCATAATCGGGCAGGTAGGTTAGAAAATTTAAAAAGGGAAATGGATAGGTTAAAGTTAGACGTAGTGGGAATTAGCGAAGTTCGGTGGCAGGAGGAACAAGACTTTTGGTGAGGTGAATACAGGGTTATAAAAACAAAATCAAATAGGGGTAATGCAGGAGTAGGTTTAATAATGAATAAAAATAATAGGAGTTCGAATAAGCTACTACAAACAGCATAGTGAACGCATTATTGTGGCCAAGATAGACACGAAGCCCACGCCTACTACAGTAGAACAAGTTTATATGCCAACTAGCTCTGCAGATGACGAATAGATTGATGAAATGTATGATGAGGTAAAAGAAATTATTCAGATAGTGAAAGGAGACGAAAATTTAATAGTCATGGGTGACTGGAATTCGACAGTAGGAAAGGGAAGAGAAGGAAGCCGCCTGGTAGAATTTTGCACAGAGCATAACTTGATCATAGCTAACACTTGGTTCAAGAAACATAAAACAAGGTTGAATACATGGAAGAAGCCTGGCGATACTGACAGGTTTCAGATAGATTATATAATGGTAACACAGAGATTTAGGAACCAGGTTTTAAATTGTAAGACATTTCCAGGGGCAGATGTGGACTCTGACCACAATCTGTTGGTTATGAACTGTTGATTAAAACTGAACAAACTGCAAAAAGGTGGGAATTTAAGGAGATGGGACCTGGATAAACTGACAGAACCAGAGGTTGTACAGAGTTTCAGGGAGAGGATAAGGGAACAATTGACAAGAATGGAGGAAAGAAATACAGTTGAAGAAGAATGGGTAGCTTTGAGGGACGAAGTAGTGAAGGCAGCAGAGGATCAAGTATGTAAAAAGACGAGGGCTAGTAGAAATCCATGGGTGACAGAAGAAATATTGAATTTAATTGACGAAAGGAGAAAATATCAAAATGCAGTAAATGAAGCAGGCAAAAAGGAATACAAACGTCTCAAAAATGAGATCGACAGGAAGTGCAAAAGGGCTAAGCAGGCATGGCTAGAGGACAAATGTAAGGATGTAGAGGCTTATCTCACTAGGGATAAGATAGATACCGCCTACAGGAAAGTTAAAGTGATCTCTGGAAAAAAAGAGAACCACTTGTATGAATATCAAGAGCTAAGATGGAAACCCAGTTCTAAGCAAAGAGGGGAAAGCAAAAAGATGGAAGGAGTATATAGAGGGTCTATACAAGAGCGATGTACTTGAGGGCAATATAAAGGAAATGGAAGAGGAGGTAGATGAAGATGAGATGGGAGATATGATACTGTGTGAAGAGTTTGGCAGAGCACTGAAAGACCTAAGTCAAAAAAAGGTCCTGGGAGTAGACAACATTGCATTAGAACTACTGACAGCTTTGGGAGAGGCAGTCCTGACAAAACTCTACCATCTGGTGAGCTAAATGTATGAGACAGGCGAAATACTCTCAGACTTCAAGAAGAATATAATAATTCCAATCCCAAAGAAAGCAGGTGTTGACAGATGTGAAAATTACCGACTATCAGTTTAATAAGTCACAGCTGCAAAATACTACGGCGAATTCTTTACAGACGAATGGAAAAACTGATAGAAGTCGATCTCGGGTAAGATAAGTTTAGATTCTGTAGAAATATTGGAACCCGTGAGACAATACTGAACCTACGACTTATCTTAGAAGCTAGATTAAGAAAAGGCAAACCTACGTTTCTATCATTTGTAGACATAGAGAAAGCTTTTGACAATGTTGACTGGAATACTCTCTTTCAAATTCTGAACGTGGCAGGGGTAAAATACAGGGAGCGAAAGGCTATTTACAATTTTTACAGAAACCAGTTGGCAGTTACAAGAGTCGATGGATATGAAAGGGAAGCAGTGGTTGGGAAGAGAGTGAGACAGGGTTGTAGCCTCTCCACAATGTTACTCAATGTGTATATTGAGCAAGCAGTAAAAGAATAATTCGGAGTAGGAATGAAAATCCATGGAGAAGAAATAAAACTTTAAGGCTCGCCGATGACATTGTAATTCTGTCAGAGACAGCAAAGGACTTGTAAGAGCAGTAGAACGGAATGGACAGTGTCTTGAAAGGAGGATATAAGATGAACATCAACAGAAGCAAAACGAGGATAATGGAAACAGTCGAATTAAGTCGGGTGATGCTGATGGAATTAGATTAGGAAATGAGGCACTTAAAGTGGTAAAGGAGTTTTGCTATTTGGGGAGCAAAATAACTGATGATGGTCGAAGTAGAGACGATATAAAATGCAGACCGACAATGGCTGGGAAAGAGTATCTGAAGAAGATAAATTTAACATTGAGTATAGATTTCAGTGCCAGGAAGTCGTTTTTGAAAGCATTTGTATGGAGTGTAGCCATTTATGGAAGTGAAACGTGGACGATAAATAGTTTGGACAAGAAGAGAATAGAGGCTTTCGAAATGTGGTGCTACAGGAGAATGCTGAAGATTAGATTTGTAGATCACATAACTAATGAGGGGGTATTGAATAGAATTGGGGAGAAGAGGAGTTTGTGGCACAGCTTCACTAGAAGAAGGGAACGGTTGGTGGGACATGTTCTGAGGCATCAAGGGATCACAAATTTAGTATTGTAGGGCAGCGTGGAAGGTAAGAATCGTAGAGGGAGACCAATAGATGAATACACTAAGCAGATTCAGAAGGATGTAGGCTGCAGTAGGTACTGGGAAATGAAGAAGCTTGCACAGGGTAGAGCAGCATGGAGAGCTGCATCAAACAAGTCTCAGGACTGAAGACCACAACAACAACAACACCATTTGTTGTCATTACGTCACAAAATTATATAATAAACTGTCTGTTCGTTTAATGTGTTAGTGCGATTTGTCTTCGAAGACCATTTCAATTTCGACCACATGGCATTATCAAAAGGTATACTACAAAAGATGAGATACGTGCTATATGAACTTAAGAACATATTTTCACACAAAATCTTAATATGTTCTGTCTAATGACATTTATGTTCAAAATGGTTCAAATGGCTCTGAGCACTATGGGACTTAACATCTGTGGTCATCAGTCCTCTAGAACTTAGAACTACTTAAACCTAACTAACCTAAGGACATCACACACATTCATGCCCGAGGCAGGATTCGAACCTGCGACCGTAGCAGTCGCGCGGTTCCGGACTGCGCGCCTAGAACCGCTAGACCACCGCGGCCGGCGACATTTATGTGACCACCTATCAAGAGACTGAATAACAATTTGGAGCGCGGACCATTGTGAGACGTCCAGGAGGAGTCAGTGAGCTACTGTAAGGTACCGAGTAGGATTTGGAGCCACAAAGACCACAGTGCAGTGGCCAGCTGCACTAGGTTTCTCCGTTGAGGATACATGGCGCGAACAGCCCGATCAAGGTGGCCCCACAGATTATCGATTGGGTTTTAATCGGGTGAGCATGGAGGCCAGAGAACCACGGTAAATTCATCCTGTTGCTCTCCGGACCACGCTCGTAGACAACGTACTGTGTGACACTTTGCATTGCACTGCTGGAAGATGCATTCGTGCCGAAGAAAACCTAACTGCGTGCACTGCCACGGTAGATTCGCACTTCTGCGTCTCATCTACATGATTACTCTAAAATTCACAGTTAATTGACTGGCAGAAGGTCCACCTATCCACCATTAAGCTACTTCTCTATCGTTCTACATCCGAACAGAGTGCGGGAAAAACGAACACTTAAATCTTTTCGTGCAGCCTCTGTTTTTTTTTTTCTTATTCTGTTACGATGATCGTTTCTCCCTTTGTAGACGAGCACAAAGAATAGTGTCACATACTGAGGAGAACGTAGGTGACTGAAATTTCATGAGAAGGTTGTCCCGTAGCGTAAAACGCCTTTGCTTTAATGACTGCCACACCAATTGGTGTGTCATACGCTTGGCAGTCTCCTCCCTATTTCGCGGTAACGAGCTGCTCAACTTGTTCTATGATCCCCGCCAATCTCGTATAATGTGGATCCGACACCGCACAGCAGTAATACAGAAGCGTAGTGTAAGGAGCCTTTTTAGCAGACCTGTTACGTTTCCTAATTATTCTGCCAATAAATAGCAGTCTCTGGTTTTCTTTCCCCAGAACGTTATCCATGTCATCGTTCCAATTTCTGTTATTCCCGATTGTAATCCCTATGTATTTAAATGAGTTTATAGCCCTTAGATTTGTGTGCTTTATCGTGTAACTGAAGTTTAGTGCATTTCTTTTAGAAATCGCGTATATGACTTACTTTTGTGATTATTTAGAGTCAATTGCCACTTTCGCACCATACAGTTATATTGTCCAAATTATTTTACAAATCGTTTTGATCCTCTGATCACTCTACTAGACGGTAAATGACAGTATCAGCAGCAAACAATCTATGTGGGCTACTCATTATGTAGGTCAGGAACAACAGAAGACCTATAGGCCTACCAATTCCTTGGGTAACATCAGATATTACTTTTGTTTTAATCGATGACTTTCCTTCAGTCATTACGAACTATGACCTTTCTGTGAGGAAATCACGAATCCAGACACACAGCTAGGGATGTTACTCCATAGGCATGCCATTTAATTAGAAGTAGCGTGTGAGGAACGGTGTCAAAAGCCTTCTGCAAATATAAAAATATGGAATCAATTTGACGTCCCCTGTCGTTAGCACTCATCACTTCGTGAGAATAAAGAGCTAATTGTGTTTCACATGAATGATATTTATGAATCTCTGTTGGCTATTTGTCAATAAATCCTTAACTTGGAGGTAAGTTGTGTTGATCCATTGTGACTTCCAGAATGACGAGGTCAACTAGACCTCGAAAATATTGCCCAACCCATGATGCTCCCACCGCCGGCCTGGTCCCTTCCGACGCTTGTTGAGGGACGTTAAGGCAACGACCATCTACCCTGAGAATAAAACGTGATTCCTCTCAAAGGCCACCTCTCGCCTCTCGGTGAGCGTCCAGCTTTCGCCGCCGATGAACTGCAGTCAGCATGGGTGTTTGAACATGGTGTCTGCTGCGGAGACCCATAATCAGCAACGTTCGCTGAACCGTCATTGGGGAGACACTGCTGGTAACCCTGCGGCTCATCTGGGAGGTCAGGTGCTCTGCAGTTGTCCGTCTATTTGTTTGTATACATCGCTGCAGCCGTCGTTCACCCCTGTTATATACTGCACGTGGTGCACCACAGTTGCCTCGATGCCGGTTTTGTATAGCGCCGTCTTGCTATGCACAGCATACTTTAACCGCGTTGGCAGTCGAACAGTTTACAAACTTAGGCGTTACCGGAACGCTTCGACCCTTGGCCCGAAAGCCAATGATCATGCCCTTTTGGACGTCAGAGAAATCGATCCATTTGTGCCTTACGACTGCCCTGATTTCGAGGTCTCCCTGAAACGCTTTACGTACCCTCTACTGCTAATGATGCCAACTGCGGTTATTGCACTTTGACGTCCAGTATACGGGGTATTCACAATAATGTGACTGGACCGTGTAAAATGGGATAAAATATCTGAGACTGAAAAAAGCTGTGTTTTTGTTATGCTAATATTTGTTTATTTCGAATTGGTTTTCGGCTAATTTCGACACCGCCAGGAAACAGCTGACTAACGTCCACAACTCACTGGTACGTGGGAAGCAAAGCTTTCGAAACAGGAATGCTATCAACACGCAGGAAACTTTGGTCATGACTAGAGACTCATTTATATGCATTTGCAGGTCACATATGCATTTGCATATTTGGCTCCTTTTCACCGGCTGTTGTATACTTTAACTAAAAACTAGTGACGATACATATTTTCACTCTGAGTTTACAATATTTTAAAAATTTAGATGTGCGGTCTCTAGCTCGATCTAGTTTTGATGTCTCACAGACTGACCGTGACCTACAATTGCGTACAATCGAGGTCACTGCCTAGCGAAATCATTACATAAAGAGAGAGGAACAGGCAGACTGAGTCAATGCTATTGCACCAGCGCCCCCCCTCCCCCCTCCGTTAATCACCCCAACTGTCACACCGTACGCGTCGGCAGCAATTAAATTAAAGTACGGAACCTTTTAGTCACACGTCCATTGTTTCAGTTTAGCTTTCTATTTACTTGTGCACAGTTGAACGTGTTTACGAAGTGTAGTGTGTAACGTCTTGTGTGCCATGCCGCCCGAAAAAAGAAAAGTTGTTTTGTGGATAGCTGACCATCCTGGAACATTTACATATGACGGAATTGTTTTATATTGTCAAGCTTGTGAGGAAAACGCTTCGTGAAAAAAAAAAGTTTCAAATAGGCCAGCATATCAAGACAAGTCTTCATATCGCAGGACTGCCGAAGAAAGGACCACGACAACAACTTCTGACAAAAGCAAGTTGCAGTAGCAGGGATTTGTCCAAAGGTAACCAAAAAAGTCGATTTAACATGGATCTATGTGAAGCATTCACAGCAAGCACTATTCCTCTTCACAAACTTACAGCCCCTATCCTCATAGGCTTTCTGCGTAGATATTGTTTAACTCAAAATATATCAGATGAATGAACATTCCATAAAAATTACATACCGACAATTTACGTATATGTTCTGGGAGAAATACGCATGGGCTCAAGGACAGTATTATCTAGATTTCAGTTGACGAAACTACAGACGGTTATGGCCGTTACATTGCAAATTTAACTGTTGCTACTCTAAAAGAAGAGCCCGCAAATAACTTGAAAAAGTACATCATTCTACGATCGCCTGTTTCGTGAATGAAGGTATTAGAAAAATATTCCTGAATCTTCTGCAGATGAGAGGGTGTTTGTGTTTATTTCAGATGCTACTCGCTATATGATGAAAGCTGGAAAAGTCCTCAGAGTATTTTATCCCAATTTGATTCCTGTGACGTGCTTTGCTCATGGAGTATATCGCCTTACTGATGAAGTACATTCCACGTTTGTAAATGTAAATAAACTGATTTAATCCACAAAGAAAGTGTTTCTAAAGGCTCCTGCTCGCATCAAGAGCTACAAAGAAAACCTACCAAAAGTCCCGTTACCTCTCGAACCAGTGGTAACTCGTTGGGGTACGTGGGTCGAAGCTGTATTGTTTTACAATGAACATTTCGACGCCATTAGACGTGTAGTAAACGACTGCGATAGTGCAGAGTCTTTGGCACTTTGCAAGGAAGCTTTTAATGATTCCGGTATTAAAAAAGACATTGCTGTGATCAGCACTCATTTTTCCCATATACATGCAAGTATTAAACTGGTCTCCAAAATAAATATATTTATTGGCTATATTGATCTCGTCCAACTGTCATTTGTTTAGCAAACTAGGCCTACAATTAAAGGTAAGTTACGAAAAGTCCTTTCAAACTGCTGTCTCACTCACTTGGCTATCATATTTTGGCGTATTATTAATGGATTAAAAGTTTGTGTGGATTATGAGCTGCAGAAGCACTTGTGATGTGAAAAATGCTATCACAGTATTAGTGAATTTTCAAGGCTTTATAGTTTCATACCGCTTTGGTAATATTTAAGGATTCTTACTGTTAATGTTAAGATGCCTCAGCGCACGTAGATGGATTAACTGATTGAAGTTCATACCAGTTGTCTTATAATTCCGAAAGAATTTCAAACTAACCGATGATATTTGTTCGTTATTAAATAATTGCATAGTCATGTAATTTTTGTGTTGCTTGTTTGCACTTAATAATGTTTAGTTATGGTCCATGTGGCTGCCACCAAATGCTGATTTTTGGCAAGTAATGTCATTATGAGCCATGAGCCGCTTTTCCTGCCCCAAATTTCTTCGTTATACATTTATCTACATCTAAATCTGCATCCACACTTCGCAAATCACCGTACGACGCTTGGCAGACAGTATCCTGTACCATTACTAGTCATTTTCCTTCCTATCCACTTCACAAACAAAACGAGGGAAAAGCGACTATCTACATGCCTCCGTGTGAGCCTTAATATTTCTTATCTTATCTTGGTGGCCCCTACGTGCAATGTATGTTGGAAGCAGTAGAATCGTTCTGCAGTCAGTTTCAAATGCCGGTTGTCTAAATTTTCTCAATCGTGTTTCTCGAAAAGAATGTCTCCTTCCCTCCAGGGATACCCATTTGAATTTCAGAAGCATCTCCGTAACACTTGTGTGTTATTAGAACATAGCAGTAACAAATCTAGCAACCTGCTCTGAAACGCTTCGATTTCTTCCATTAATCCAACGTGGTACGGACATTATTGTCCTATATGCTGTCTCCTTTACAAATGAACCACACTTTCCTAGAATTCTCCCACCTAAGTCTACCATTCGCTTTCCCTAACACTATCCTCACATGCTCGTTCCATTTCATATCGCTTTGCAACGTTAAGCCCTGATATTTAAGCGACGTGACTGTGTCAAGCAGGACACTACTAATGCGGTATCCGAACATTACAGGTTTGATTCTCCTGTTCATCCGCATTAACTTACATTTTTTCTACATTTAGAGCTAGCTGCCAGTCATCATACCAACTAGAAATTTTGTCTAAGTCATATCGTATCCTCCTACAGTCACCCAACTTCGACACCTCACCGTACTCCACAGCATCAACAGTAAGTGACAAGGTGGCTGCCCACCCTGTCCGCCAAATCATTTATGCATATAGCGAACAAAAGCCGTCCTATCACACATTTCTGAGGCACTCCTGACAATACGCTTGTCTCTAATGAACACTCGCCGTCAAGGACAACATATTGGGTTCTATAACTTGAGAAGTCTCCGAGCCAATCACATATCTCTGAGACTGTTCTTGCTCGTACCTTCTTTAACAGCGTGCAGTGGGCACCGTGTCAAAAGCTTTCCCGAAATCTAGAAATATGGAATCTTCCTGTTGTTCTCAGTATATCATGCGAGAAAAGGTCAAGCTGAGTTTAGCATGAGCAATGCTTTGTAAGACCACATTGATTCGTGGGCATAAGCTTCTCGGTCTCAAGAAACTTCGTTATTTTCGAACTGAGAATATCGTCAAGGACTTTGCAGCAAACCGATGTTAGGGATATCGGTCTCTAATTTTGCAGGTTCGTTCTTAGCCCTTGTTATATACAATATACGGTAGTCAGCTGCGCTTTTTCCCGGTCGCTTGGTACTTTGCACTGGGGGAAAGATTCGCGATAAATCCAAACTAGGAAAGTGGCCAATGCTGTGGATTACTCTTTGAAAAGCCTAACTGGGATTCCATCTGGAACTGGTGACTTATTTGTGTTCAACTCCTTCAGCTGTTCCTCTCCGCCAGTGATGTTTATTACTTTGTCGTCCGTGCGGGAGTCTGTTCGATAGTCAAACGAAAGTATTTTGCACGATTCTCCTGCACGAATGATCTGTTGATCGTCAGATTTGAAACTTTGGTTTTCGTTTTACTACCATCAGCTAGTAGTTGATGGCTGGAGATGCAGCATCGTTGTTACAGGTACATGTGAAAACCAGTTAATAGATATTGTCCACTGACGAATCGAGTATACGATTGGAGTTAACCCCCTCAGAGTCAGTTAAGGCCTGAAGATGGTGTACTGAAGCACCGAAACTAGTAGCCATATAATAAATAACATCGTAAGGACGACTGTAGGTGTTCCATTTTATTTAATAAGTGAACCGCTGAATGCCCTCAAACCTCCAGTCAGAGGGATGGATATAAAAAAAGTTTCCGGAAAACATATTCAAAAGTACTTCGTACGACTGTCTGCCTGTACCCATTGCGTTGAATCGATAGACATCCCAGTCCATACTCGGTAGGTTAAAGTCGCCTTCGAATAGTATTCATTGATCTGGATATTTATGCGCTACCGACCACAGACTTTCTTTAAATGACTCTGTAACTCTCACAGCAGAATCAAGTGGTCGGTGAAAACATTCAACAATTAACTTCGTTTCACCTAGATCTGTTATAGGCGAACAGATAATTTCACTGTCACACTCAACTTCGACATCAATAGAGACAATATTTTTGTCAACAACATTGAAGAGTCCCCCTTCTATGGCCTGTACTCTGTCTTTCCGATATACATTCCATGACTCGCTAAAAATCTCAGAGCTTTCCACTTCAGGTTTCCGCCAGCTATCGGTTCCGAGAATAAGTTGAGCGCGAGAACTTTCCTGTTGGACAGTAAATTCAGCAACTTTGTTACGAATACGTCGACAATTTACTGATACAATTTTGACAGTAGAAGTTCTTTACTCTGAACGCGATCTGATTTCTCTCACTGCCTAGCGACAGGCAAGTGTTCGTCAGAATACCTCACACTAACGACTAGCATTAAAAAAACCCTCATGTGCAATCCACAAGTCCTCTGCTACTCGAGAACTGCTTCCTTGTTTAGTGCACCCATGACCTAACAAGTGCTACAAACCCCCAACCGATAACGCAGTTCTAGAAGTCTGCAGCCAAGACCATCACATACTGATGAATCCTTTGGTTGAGGCTCTCCACTGGGCTCCAAACCAAAGGACCCCGATCAACTCAGAGAATAATGCTGCAAACTGCGAGCTCTGCTTGTACCCCTGTGTAAAGCCAGCAGCCTTTCACCACTTCCGCCATTCGCCTGTATCAAATGAGCATGGCCTCAGAACCCATGTCAGGCGTCGTTGGCGACGGCGTGAGCTGCAACTTGCAGACGACTGCACCCTGCACGCTCGATAGCCACAGGTAAGGCCGCCTCCACGTCTCGAATGGAGCCCCACCGGCAGAACCGAGTGCATATTATCTTTCCCTGCCATAGGGGCTCCATAACGTGCTTCACGTTGGAACTCCGGATAATTAGTTAACCCCTCCCCAAGTGTACCTGCTCGGACCCTACTGCATAAGCGGCCACCTATACACTTATATCTACACACATATTCTGCATCTAAATATATAATCCACAATGAGTTCTACAGTGCATGGCGGAGAGTAATTCGTACTTGTATTATCTATTTTCTGTCTCATTCCAGTCATGTATGGATAAAGACATATGTGTCTACGTGTCTCTGTAGACTCCTTAATCTCCCTTGGTTTATTCTCATAATTCTTACACGAGATATAATATGATCGCAGTAAAATGGCTGCACAGCCTTTCCAGAGTACAGAGTCTCTCAATTTACCCAGTACGGTTTCGCGAGAAATATGCCACTGTTCTTGCAAGGATTCCCGAGCAGGTCTGTTAACTTTCATAAGAACTACGCCGACTCGTTCAAATCCCAGCAACGCATCTTTGAATTCATACGAAGTCTGTTATCACGCCTACTTCAGAAGGACTTAAAAACCCTGGAACCGTTGTCTAAACCGGCAATACCGACGTCATGTATGCATTTTTCTGAACAGATGCACTTATATTTTCCAGAACACTTCGAGCAAATCTGAGTCCTCCATTCACCTTCTCGATTACTAGTTTCACGTATTCCCATTTCATAGCACTTCTTACTATTACCCTAAGCACTACTATTATGTTCAGCTCCATGATGACCACGATGTTCGCCACTTATCCTATATTCAGTACTGTTGGAGTCTTTCTCGTTGTTACATCGTCTTGCAAGTATTCACTTTCATGGTCAGATACCATTCATTACACTCAGTCGACCTAGGCGATACTTTCCAGAGACAACAGCATCCACAACGAACAGTCTTATAATGACGCTGATTATCCATACCAATTATAAAATGGATGTAAGTACATATGTATGCATGTTTGTTCCACATTTCCTCCTACACTACTAGACTCATTTGAAGCAAACTTGATAGACGTACCACTTACTATATGAAAAGAGTTGGTGGTAAGAAGAACCTACCTATCAAAGGGGTGGCGGTGAGAGTGAAAAAGCAGTGTAGCTCACGACGCTCGAACATCCATACTTCCAGTCATCCAGTATTTGAGAATGAAACCAATTAGTGACTGGGAACAAGATTTATACGTAATTTCAAACCTTGCTGAAGCTGTTTGTCGCTGACAACCCCTCCCCTCCCCCCCCTCCCCATACACACAAAATTATCAAAGGAAAAAGTTTCTCTTACTTCATTCTCGCTGCTCATACTATGAAATGCAATAAAACTACCGCATGAAGAATAAAGTATTAATTTACAGCTTCTTTACCACTAACTCTGTCCGCTACACATTTGAAAGACAGCATTTACGTATAAAACAGAATGTACTAGCAACATTATGTCATTGTATGACACATAAATACTGAGATGCGCGATAAACTGCCGCATCATGCGCGACTTTTAATTTGTTACATCTCTACTACCAACCCTATTCACAACTCATTTCGCAGAGAGTTGCCACATATGCCACTGGATGTACCTGCAAAATTATATCATTGTACAGCTCATAGTTCAGGAGATACAACGTTGTAAATAATGAGCTGCGTGAAAGTGAAAATGCAGGGCGAAATTCGCTAGAGATACAGGTGAATTATGTGTAAAAGTGCCGGTGAAATGTGTTAAATACATGTGAAATACACTCCTGGAAATTGAAATAAGAACACCGTGAATTAATTGTCCCAGGAAGGGGAAACTTTATTGACACATTCCTGGGGTCAGATACATCACATGATCACACTGACAGAACCACAGGCACATAGACACAGGCAACAGAGCATGCACAATGTCGGCACTAGTACAGTGTATATCCACCTTTCGCAGCAATGCAGGCTGCTATTCTCCCATGGAGACGATCGTAGAGATGCTGGATGTAGTCCTATGGAACGGCTTGCCATGCCATTTCCACCTGGCGCCTCAGTTGGACCAGCGTTCGTGCTGGACGTGCAGACCGCGTGAGACGACGCTTCATCCAGTCCCAAACATGCTCAATGGGGGACAGATCCGGAGATCTTGCTGGCCAGGGTAGTTGACTTACACCTTCTAGAGCACGTTGGGTGGCACGGGATACATGCGGACGTGCATTGTCCTGTTGGAACAGCAAGTTCCCTTGCCGGTCTAGGAATGGTATAACGATGGGTTCGATGACGGTTTGGATGTACCGTGCACTATTCAGTGTCCCCTCGACGATCACCAGTGGTGTACGGCCAGTGTAGGAGATCGCTCCCCACACCATGATGCCGGGTGTCGGCCCTGTGTGCCTCGGTCGTATGCAGTCCTGATTGTGGCGCTCACCTGCACGGCGCCAAACACGCATACGACCATCATTGGCACCAAGGCAGAAGCGACTCTCATCGCTGAAGACGACACGTCTCCATTCGCCCCTCCATTCACGCCTGTCGCGACACCACTGGAGGCGTGCTGCACGATGTTGGGGCGTGAGCGGAAGACGGCCTAACGGTGTGCGGGACCGTAGCCCAGCTTCATGGAGACGGTTGCGAATGGTCCTCGCCGATACCCCAGGAGCAACAGTGTCTCTAATTTGCTGGGAAGTGGCGGTGCGGTCCCCTACGGCACTGCGTAGGATCCTACGGTCTTGGCGTGCATCCGTGCGTCGCTGTGGTCCGGTCCCAGGTCGACGGGCACGTGCACCTTCCGCCGACCACTGGCGACAACATCGATGTACTGTGGAGACCTCACGCCCCACGTGTTGAGCAATTCGGCGGTACGTCCACCCGGCCTCCCGCATGCCCACTATACGCCCTCGCTCAAAGTCCGTCAACTGCACATACGGTTCACGTCCACGCTGTCGCGGCATGCTACCAGTGTTAAAGACTGCGATGGAGCTCCGTATGCCACGGCAAACTGGCAGACACTGACGGCGGCGGTGCACAAATGCTGCGCAGCTAGCGCCATTCGACGGCCAACACCGCGGTTCCTGGTGTGTCCGCTGTGCCGTGCGTGTGATCATAGCTTGTACAGCCCTCTCGCAGTGTCCGGAGCAAGTATGGTGGGTCTGACACACCGGTGTCAATGTGTTCTTTTTTCCATTTCCAGGAGTGTATATTTGACATGTATGTATTTTGACTAAGCCACAGCTGAAAGCTCTTGCTAAATTCCTAGAACTATTTCAGCCAAGTCTGGTACATTTATTACAGTATCTACATCTGCATCTACATGGATACTCTGCAAATCACATTTAAGTGCCTGGTAGAGGGTTCATCGAACCACCTTCACAATTCTGAATTATTCCAATCTCGTATAACGCGCGGAAAGAATAAACACCTATATCTTTCCGTACGAGCTCTGATTTCCCTTATTTTATCGTGGTGATCGTTCCTCCCTATGTAGGTGGGAGTCAACAAAATATTTTCGCATTCTGAGGAGAAAGTTGGTGATTGCAGCTTCGAGAGATGATTCCGTCGCAACGAAAAACGCCTTTCTTTTAATGATGTCCAGCCCAAATCCTGTATCATTTCTGTGTCTCTGTCTCCCGTATTTCGCGATAATACAAAACGTGCTGCCTTTTTTTAACTTTTTCGATGGACTCCGTCAGTTCTATCTGGTAAGGACCCCACACCGCGCAGTAGTATTCTAAAAGAGAACGGACAAGCGTACTATAGGCAGTCTCCTTAGTAGGTCTGTTACATTTTCTAAGCGTCCTGCCAATAAAACGCAATCTTTGGTTATCCTTCCCCACAACATTTTCTGTGAGTTCCTTCCAATTTAAGTTGTTCGTAATTTTAATACATAGATATTTAGTTGAATTTCCGGCTTTTAGATTACATTGATTTATCGTGTAACCGAACTTTAACAAGTTCCTTTTAGCACTCATGTGGATGATCTCACACTTATCGTTGTTTAGGGTCAACTGCCACTTTTCGCACAGTTCCGATATTTCTTCTAAATCGTTTTCAGTTTATTTTGGTCTTCTGATGACTTTATTAGTCGATAAATGACAACGTCATCTGCAAACAACCGAAGACGGCTGCTCAGATTGTCTCCAAAATCGTTTGTATGGATAAGGAACAGCAAAGAGCCTATAACACTACCTTTTTTTTTTTACTCGATGTTTCCGTCAATTACTACGAACTGTGACCTCTCTGACAGGAAATCACAAATCCTGTCCCATAACTGAGACGATATTCCATAAGCACACAAATTCACTACGAGCCGCTTGTGAAGTACGGTGTCACAAGCCTTCCGGAAATTCAGAAATACGGAATCGACCTGAAATCCCTTATCAATAGCAATCAACACTTCATGTGAATAAAGAGCTAGTTGTATTTCACGGGAAGGATGTTTTCTATGCCCATGTTGACGTTATTCAATAGACCGTTTTCTTCGGGATAATTCATAATGTTCGAACACAATATATGTTCAAAACCTCCGCTGCATATCGACGTTAACGATGTTGTTGTTGTTGTTGTTGTTGTTGTTGTTGTGGTCTTCAGTCCTGAGACTGGTTTGATGCAGCTCTCCATGCTACTCTATCCTGTGCAAGCTTCTTCATCTCCCAGTACCTACTGCAGCCTACATCCTTCTGAATCTGCTTAGTATATTCATCTCGTGGTCTCCCTCTACGATTTTTACCCTCCACGCTGCCCTCCAATACTAAATTGGTGATCCCTCGATGTCTCCGAACATGTCCTACCAACCGATCTCTACTCCTAGTCAAGTTCCAGTTCTTCCCAATTCTGTTCAGTACCCCCTCATTAGTTATGTGATCTACAAATCTAATCTTCAGCATTCTTCTGTAGCACCACATTTCAAAAGCTTCTACTCTCCTTTTATCTAAACTATTTATCGTCCACGTTTCACTTCCATACATGGCTACACTCCACACAAATACATTCAGAAACGACTTCCTGACATTTAAATCTGTACTCGATGTTAACAAATTTTTCTTCTTCAGAAACGCTTTCCTTGCCATTGCCAATCTACATTTTATATCCTCTCTACTTCGACCATCATCAGTTATTTTGCTCCCCAAATAGCAAAACTCCTTTACTGCCTTAAATGTCTCATTTCCTAATCTAATTCTCTCAGGATCACCCAACTTAATTCGGCTACATTCCATTATTCTCGTTTTGCTTTTGTTGATGTTCATCTTATACCCCCATTTCAAGACACTGTCCATTCCGTTCAACTGCTCTTCCAAGTCCTTTGCTGTCTCTGATAGAATTACAATGTCAACGGCGAACCTCAAAGTTCTTATTTCTTCTCCATGGATTTTAATACCTACTCCGAAGTTTTCTCTTGTTTCCTTTATTGCTTGCTCAATACACAGATTGAATAACGTCGGGTAGAGGCTACAACCCTGTCTCACTCCCTTCCCAACCACTACTTCCCTTTCATACACCTCGACTCTAATAACTGCCATCTGCTTTCTGTACAAATTGTAAATAGCCTTTCGCTTCCTGTATTTTACCCCTGCCACCTTCAGGATTTGAAAGAGAGTATTCCAATTAACATTGTCAAAATTATATAATCTATCTGCTACCTTTTAGTATCTCCAGGGTTCTTCCATGTATAAAACTTCTTTCATGATTCTTGAACCAATGATTAAGTTATGCTCTGTGCAAAATTCTACCAGGTGGCTTCCTCTTTCATATCTTAGCCCCAATCCATATTCACCTACCATGTTTCCTTCTCTCCCTTTTCCTACTCTCGCATTGCAGGCACCCATGACTATTAAATTTTCGTCTCCCTTTACTACCTGAATAATTTCTTTTATCTCATCATACATTTCATCAATTTCATCGTCATCTGCAGAGCTAGTTGGCATATAAATTTGTACTACTGTACGAGGCGTGGGCTTCGTGTCTATCTTGGCCAGAAAAATGCGTTCACTATGCTGTTTGTAGTAGCTTACCCGTACTCCAATTTTTTTAGTCATTATTAAAGATACTCCTGCATAACCCCTATTTGATTTTGCTTTTATAACCCTGTATTCCCCTGACCAAAAGTCTTGTTCCTCCTGCCACCGAACTTCACTAGTTCCCACTATATCTAACTTTAACATATCCATTTCCCTTTTTAAATTTTCTAACCTACCTGCCCGATTAAGGGATGTGACATTCCACGCTCCGATCCGTAGAACGCCAGTTTTCCTTCTCCTGATAACGACATTAACGATATGGGTCTGTAATTTAGTGGATTACTCCTACTACCTTTCTTGAATAGTAGTGTGACCTGTGCAATTTTCCAATCTTTGGGTACGGATCTTGCGTCAAGCGAACGGTTGTATTTGATTGTTAAGTATGGAGCTAATGCATCAGCATACTCCGAAAGGAACCTAATTGGTATACAGTCTGGACCAGTAGAGTTCCTTTTATTAAGTGATTTAAGTTGCTTCACTACTCCGGGGATATTTACTTCTACGTTACGCATGTTGGCAGCTGTTCTCCATTCGAATTCTGGAATTTTACTTCGTCTTCTTTTGTGAAGGATTTCGGAAAGCTGTGTTTAGCAACTCTGCTAGAGAGTGAGCTCACACCGTTCGTGTAGTTGGCGGCGACGATGACGACGATGGTGTTGGCAACGGCGTCGGAGACGTAGGACTCTTCTCTCATCCACACGATACAACCATGCATTGTATTAGAAGCTGAAGAAAGGAACTTGATTAGGAGCTTGCCCAGTACAGTAAAGAGGCATTCCACGTATTCAAAATGCTTTTTGACCAGTATGGGACATATCTTGGCTTCAAAAAACGAAACTCGTTGCCGTTATAGTCTTTGTAACATACTAGGATTGAGAACATCTGTTTCTCCTCTCCTTACTCCTGTCATTGATTCCAGAATGGTAGGTGGGTAGAATCCCAGCACCAGATCATTAGTATTGTACTTCGAAGCTGGAGTTTCTGCTTCTCCTTCGAGCAGGGTCCTTCAAGCAGGGTTGTCCTTAATACTGGTGGTCTGTGACCCACACCTCTCAGTACGGAAAAATCCTTTTTCGTACCACTGTTTCGTTCAGATGTGATGACAAACGCTCAGCTAGGAACACAACCAGTCAACTATGTTTGGAAAGAAGAAAAAAAAAATCATATCGTACCTTCAAATCCTTGTTAGCGTCATCACGACAGGGTATTAGCTCAACTGAAAGACTGATTATGACCGAGACCAGTTACACAAACATCGTAAGTACCGATAAGTACTCTACCTCTGTTAAAATAGCAGGTAGTATAGTATCAAAAATTAAAAGATTACGTTAAAGATTCAAGAGTTCAAGCAGAAACACAAATAATAATTTAAAAAATAACATTGCCGGAACAAAATCACACGGGTTTTGTAAAGCCATTCTAGATCCAAAAAGTGCTCTATCCTCGTACTGAGCAGCGATGAAACACACTTTATACAACAGAACTGTTTATTACAGTAACTGAACAAAGTTCACTTCAGAGAGAGAATATCCTCGCAATTTGACAACTGAAAAGTGTCTATCCCGGAAAATACCTCAAGGAGTAGAAAAGAGAGTTCGACAGGGTCCTACAAGGTGAGGAGCTCATAGGCAGCCGCTGGTAACGACGGCGAAGCGGTGCCTCGTGAGCCTCTGCTGGAAGCACAGCAGCGGATGTGCCTCACAGCGAAGACGGCTGCGGAGTCCGTTGCAGAGATCTGAAGCGGTTCTTGGTCCGCCGGAGTCCGGGACGTGTCTGGCCTCCTGTGGGCGGGGCTCTGACTTACGTACTATAGCTACCTGTGGTGGATACGGTGCTGTACGGCGTGACCACGTGACCGCGTGGAAGCAAAGTAGTGCCCGCCGATCGCAGCGCTGCGTGCTGTAATTCATATGCCACGTTATGGAGAAGCTGGCGCCCCCGGGAGCTGTGGCAGCTTCTGCCGACTCGACTGCATACAATGCCTTACTTCGCCTGTTTACTAACAACCTGGTATGTGAGGCAGGGGCCCTTCCTGGGAAGTGTGGTGGTCGAACTAGGCTGGGGGCAGCATATACTATGAAAAAATGACAAATGCTTTGAGTTGCCAATGTTCTGTGGAAATGGATTAACCTGGAGGCCAAGTTAAACCAGAAAATTATTTTGAAATTATCTACAGGAGAAGCCATTTCCAACGGCAACTGGAATCCTCTGCAACTATTATACTTCACAATAAGGCTACCTATTATGCAAACTGAGGATGCAGAGGGCAGGGGGAGGGTAGAAAGGAAAGGAAAGGCAAGGAACTGATATCAGGTGCATCAATAGTTCATGCACCATCAGCGGGGACGAATGAAAATATGTGCCGGACGGGGACTCGAACCCGAGATCTTCTGCTTTCTACAGAAATGGTGTAATAGTAATAAACATAAACTGCTTCGTTCAGTACAAATCAATAACGGACCACGTCCCTCTTCGTGGGCGCGTTCCTCGCCGATCCCCTTATACTTCGATTTGGTACCGGGTACGTCTTCACGTATGTGGTGGATCCTATTCTCCACTGTCTAGCTACTTTTTTGTTCAGAATACTTATATACAATAATTATATTCTGCTACCCGGCACACCCCAACTGGGTGGGGGTTCAAGCAAGGCACTCCCTAAAAAATTTGCGTGATGTATTCTATATATCGGATTATGCGTTATCAATGAGTGACGTTCTTGTAGTGAGGCCCAAAAGTCTAGCACATTCTTACTGCTCTCTCGGAAAAGGTAAAGGACAGTCTGACCTCGAATCAAAGTCACTGCATTGGCCTTCGTTCGGGGAAAATATGTTATATCTGGGTGTAGTACCCGTGGCTCTACTGCTTGTGGCACCAACCAACGGAGGAAGGCGATAATTTTTTGGACCAAACACCACACTGCTGCCGCAGGCCCGCACATCAGGCGATGTTTGTCTGTGTCTGTAACAGTGCACTGTGGACACAGTGGCGTATCCGCCATGTGAATTGTACGTAACCTGGAACAAGTCACGTATTTCCCAGGTACTACCTGATCCCACAGCGTGCGCGTCCCCATATCGAGGTGTACGTGTGCACTGTACGCCATGTCACTGTTGGTTGTCGCCTCTCTACGGTTATTCGGCCGTCGTCAAGTCAAGATACGATGTATATCACGTGCCATTGTCGTTCTGGTAGTCGGTAGTGAAGTGTTGGCAGAAGAGCCAACACCGTGTTGCTAGAGGAGGCCGAAATGCACGCTTTTAAACTCACGCAGGCTGGCGTGAGGTCTGGAACATTACAAGGAAATGAGAACTTAGAAAAACGGACGCAGCTGCTGTAATACTTAACTTTAATCCATAATTGTAGAACATCGCTCTTGATTGTACATGCTTCACAATATAAATCTCAAATGCTATGGCGCCTTGCTAGGTCGTAGCAAATGACGTAGCTGAAGGCTATGCTAACTATCGTCTCGGCAAATGAGAGCGTATTTGTCAGTGAACCATTGCTATTAACGTCGGCTGTACAACTGGGGCGAGTGTTAGTAAGTCTCTCTAGACCTGCCGTGTGGTGGTGCTCGGTCTGCAATCACTGACAGTGGCGACACGCGGGTCCGACGTATACTACCGGACCGCGGCCGATTTAAAGGCTACCACCTAGCAAGTGTGGTGTCTGGCGGTGACACCACAGTTAGTTCCATATGTACGTAACTGTGTTCCACGAAAAAGACTCGTATGTGGGCAAGTGATGGTGAGATATGAGCCACCGCTACTGGTGCCAGACGAGAATGTGGAGCCAGTTCGTCTATCAAGGTGCCCGTCAGACTTGTGTGGCGTCGCGTTCACATCTTGATCATCGCGCTTACATAATCACCTCTGCTCGGCAGCGGACGTGGACTAGCTCAAGGCCTCCACGACTACTAGGGAGGGTGGTGATTTCATATCCGACCCTTAAAATCAGCCCTGTGCTCACAAAATATCCTAATGCCGCCAGGATTCGACGCGCAGGACCACCAGCATAGGAAGAACTCGGGCCAGGTGGAGGATGCGTAAAGCTAGATGAGTGTTTGCACGAATTGTTTGCAGGAGATGACCGTAGCTGAGTGGTGCCGTGCGTCGAACGTCTGTAGTGTATATAATTCCCAAGTATTTCATCTTGTCTATGGGCTATATTGGTGGTATACTTCTAGTCGGGTTTCCTCTCCCGATGTTCGTCGCTCCCGACTTCGCCATATTCATACGACTTCCCGTGGCCACACAAAAGAAATTAATCCAATGCAAAGCCGCTCTTTCCTCGTCGCCCGACCGTATTTTCTGCATATATACGTGTGGTGCCTTATCGTCATTCCCTGGATTCGGTTCCGGACACTGCAGAGCAGCAGCTCGAGAGCAATGGTACAAAGTATCGTCGACAGCGGAAACCCTTGTCTAACTGATCGTGAGGGGGTAATGGGCCCCTACATTCGTCCATTGAAGAGCACTCTAAATGAGGATATGAGGCGCCGTGGAATGGTCGCATCGCGACGGTGACAAAACTCATTGGAAACTCCATTTACATCATCCCTTGCACAAGATACGCGTGGCTCACCCTGTGAAAGCGGCGATCGAAATCTATCGATACCACTGCACCCCGGAGAAGACACGTCGTTTCCAGTGCGATTACATCTTGGTAGTCACTGAGTGCCGTTTTTATATTGCTTTCCACCCCTAGCTGGGTTTGGTCGAGTGATATCACTTGGTGTGTTTGAAACACACAAGTATCCAGGTGTAGATCTTGTAGACGAAATTAAGAAGGGTCAGTGGTCGGTAGGCCTGCATCACTGTGCCGCCGGATGGTTAGTGGAAAGGGATGATCATTCCATCCACAACGGCGGACGAAAGAGGCATATTGAGAGACTTCAGTTCGCGGCATATGGCAGTCCATCGCGGAGTCATGAGATCTTTAAATGTCAGATAAAACTCTTACGCAAACCCGTCGGGCCCTGACGACTTGTTCGACGCTCCCTTATCGAGCGCTTCTATTATGTCGTCATCTGTGACTTCCCCAGTTAACTTTCGCTCGGCCGTCGCATCGAGGCACGCGGGTAGCGTTCACGGGACATCATGGAAGGTTCAAAATGGTTCAAATGGCTCTGAGCATTATGGGACTTAACAGCTATGGTCATCAGTCCCCTAGAACTTAGAACTACTTAAACCTAACTAACCTAAAGACATCACACAACACCCAGTCATCACGAGGCAGAGAAAATCCCTGACCCCCGCCGGGAATAGAACCCGGGAACCCGGGCGCGGGAAGCGAGAACGCTACCTCACGACCACGATCTGCGGACATCATGGAAGGCTGTCTCGTCGTGTAGCGCTTCTTCATAGAGGTGACCAGATTGTTCCACAAAGTCATTGGCAATGCCTTTTTGTGTTGTCATACGGCGACCATCCGGCAGTACGACCATCTGTATTAAGTTTGCCGGCCGGTGTGGCCGTGCGGTTCTAGGCGCTTCAATCTGGAACCGCGTGACCGCTACGGTCGCAGGTTTGAATCCTGCCTCGGGCATGGGTGTGTGTGATGTCCTTAGGTTAATTAGGTTTAAGTAGTTCTAAGTTCTAGGGGACTGATGACCACAGATGTTAAGTCCCACAGTGCTCAGAGCCATTTGCGCCATTTTTTTGTATTAAGTTTCTACAGCTACCTTGTTTTTCTCTGATAATGTGATACATCGATGGCGATCCTCCATGGACTCGTTCAAAGGCCCTTGCGTGGACTGCGATCCCCTCCAGACGGCGCCGCATTGTGGAAATTATTTGGGCCTTCGCTCGTTTTATAGCAGCACTCGGACCCTGTGAAGGCGCCTGTACAGAACGTCCGCGAAGCATCGTGAAATAAAATTTCGTTATGTGGTGCCTCTACATCATTTGCTCCCCTCCGTATACAATCAACGTTCGCCGCAATGCAGGCCTAACGCATTCCAGCCACCACTGAAACGTTTTCGGATATGTCTGGAGGCGTCGTTCACATGTGTGCCACGTGTCTTCGATTAAGCGTTTGCACTCAGGTTCCCTGAGGTGCACTGTACTCAATTTCCAAACACCGCGACTCCTCCACACTCGTTGGTGACTTAGGGAGACCGTGCGCATGCTTGCTATGAGATCTGAGAAGGCGACGGGCCATAATTCCATATCGAGGACCGAAGATTCGACGCGTTACGTAAATTCGATAGAGGCGATTTACAGCGTGACTTGTGACATATGTACAGCCGCGTCTGTCACCATGTATCGTCTCCTATGTATCGATTAGATTCACGTCCAGTACGAGTTGCCACAGCTCCTCACATGAATTGTAGTGTGGGTGCTGATCCTTTAGCGCGAGCACTCACTTGAAGTCCCCTCTAAATAAGATATGTTCATACCGACCTAAGAATAGAGGCGCAATCTCCACTACGTGAAATCGGGATCGATAGCGCCTTCTGTCGGACCCTGACGGTGGTGTATAGATGTCAACAACCCGTACTCCTAGCTCTGTGAGTGCCAGTCCTCAAGCTGACGGCAAGTACTCCACATCCTCGGCTGCTATGTCTTCACGTAGAACTATCACTGTTCTGCTACCACTGCCTGTAGTGGGTGTAATGTATGTACCATACTCACAGAGATCAGGGAAGATTTTAACACACACTTGCCGCAGAAGGAGGATGTCGAATGTCTGATGCATGCAGCATGTCTCGTAATAATTGCAATTTGATCGGCGTTCTAATTGTATTAATGTTAATAGGGGCTGTCCGACGCACCTGGTGCTGTTCCTCAGTGAGTAAAGCGCTCATGAACGCTTATGTTAACTTGTGTGCTGCAGTTCCGCAACATGGTGTCTGTGCAACCATATACATCTTCTGTGTGGTTAACATCCGGTGGATACCACGTCTGCAACCCTGCCACGCCCCCCTGGCAGGTAGTTCAAGCTCCATCAGGACAATGCAATACACCACAGCTACGTGAACTAACCTAAGAAAATGGCGGGGAAAAAGAGCACTTGGACTACTTCCGCTAACCTAAGTCACCTGATCGCCACCTCTTCCTAGGAACTTGTGGGAAAGGGACTCAGCATGTGCTGGACATAAGTCCTTATTTTCAGTCTTTATTTAAACAATTAGAGGCAGTATCACCATCAAGGGTGTTAACCATGGGGTACCGAGTCCTACTGACCTGGTACACAGTATCGCAACCAGAGGGCGCTGTCATCCCTGCTGTGACATAACCTAAGATGGCGGTCAGGGGTAGGGGAAAGTGGTGCAAAAAGGACTCACCCTGTGCTGGACATATCTCTTTATTCAAACAACTATATGCAGTACCGCCATCAAGTGCATTGGTGATGAGGTCTGGAGTCCAACTGATACAGTACACAGTACCACCACCAGAGCACACTGTCATCCTCCCATGATGTATCCAAGATGGCAGTTCAGGGTGGGGGAAAATGGCGGGAAAAGGAGTCAGTCTGTGCTGGATAGGATGGATGTAAGTCTTTTTTTGGCAGGCAGTCTTTATTTAAAGAATTTGAGACAGTACCTCCATCCAGTGTGTCCAACATGAGGTCTGGAGTCCAACTGAGCTAGTACATAGTACTGCCACCACAGAGTGCTGTTGTCTCTCCCATGCCATAATTGTAGATGGCAGCCTGGAGGGAAGATGGTGGGAAAATGACTAAGGCTGTACTGGGCTGCTGGACAGAGGCAGGCGAGTACTTTATTTATTTTCGAGCAATTTATTTAGGGACGGATTTCACATTGTTTATTTATTACACTGATTCAAAATACATGCTCTGACATACTTGGGGTCACATCACACAGTCTACAGACTTGAAAACTGCTCGTAGATCACCGAAATAACGCCTGTTAAACGCTGTGCAGACACACAAACAACTCCTAAATTACCAAAATAATGCACTACACAGCAAGCAGACATGAATACTACTCGTAAATAATGCAGTACACTGATGCACAGACACAAAATCAACTCGTAAATTGTCAAAGTAATGCAATACACTGCATACAGACCCGCTACTCGTAAATCACCGAAATAATGCGGTACACTGATGTGGAGACCTGCAAGCTAATTGTAAATCAGTGAAATAATACATATATAATACTCTGTCAACACCCTCACAACTCTTAAACAGCCAGAATATTGTAGTGCACAAACACTCATTGCACGTGAAAGCACTTTCGAACTATCGTCAATGTATCAGAGGCTCCAAGGGTGCGCGTGCATCAACACCGACGTGAGCCACCACTGGATGCAAGCCAGCACGAGCCATCACTCTCATGCCTTTGCTGCGTACAGCAAGCAGGTGAAAGTTGTGTCTATTTTTGGTATACAGTTACAGTTCTTCGAGAGTTATACTGATGTTAAGAGCTCCAAGGCGCGCTTACGCCGCTCTGATACGCGAAATGCCTCTGGGCACATGTGTTTACCATAGCTGGCGCGATGCCTGTGGATACTGACGTCACAGAGAGCGCTATATAAGTATTTTCAAGAATAGCACAGGCTGATACGTCCCTAGTGATCCGAACAGGACCTATGGGCTGCGTCTAGCCATGCACACATGCTTACCTTCCCAGCATGACTGATGCATCACTGCGACATTTCCTTGTGGCGACTCACCATCTAAAAGGTCCTCAGTGTTATACTGACGTCACATAGGTATGTAAAATAAGAGCCAAGCCACTTCTTGGAAATTGTATAGAGTCCCAGAAATAGCTAACAGTCGCTTTTTTTAGGCACTTTTGTGATGTCTCAGCTTGTCTGCACAGAAATACTTTTCCTAACAGTACCTGTTTACGAAAATAACGCAGAATAACGCCGAATGCATTCCTCCTGATAACATGGCACCCCGTCCTTCACGTGTTACTCTTCCCGGAAATCGTTATGTTCTACTTGCATCAAACATCTCCGAAATGCAAACATTCTCAACAGTATCCAGAGGCTCCTACGTCCCGGCACAAGGTATGTCTTGTGAAATGAATAGTGTATTATTAATGGTTCTTACTGAATTTAGCCGCTGAATTACTGATGCCGCCAGTGTGGAATACCAATCTCCCTCTCTTTTCTTCTTTCTGCAGATGAGACTTTCAGCAGCATAAGACTATTTTGCACAGGTCACCATATTGCTGCGACAATTAAACATTGGAAAGTGGCCTACTGATCATATAACACAGAAAGACTCTTACTGAATTACAGTGTTCTTCCACTGAGGAGCTTGAATATTAGAGTGTGAAACCAATCTCCAACCCAATATATTACTGGGTACCGTGTCGTTGTAGTAAACACATAATTCGTATTTTGCACCATACAAAAATCGCCCCTTTTACATCATTCTTATAGCTATCAGCCACCAGACACTCGTACATATACCACAAAAACAGACACCATACATACTCTCGCAGTACTAGATATTTTCCACAGCCAACAGTCATAAGTTATCCACTCCTGATGTGTGACCACAGTGCCCTCAGTGGACCAAAGTCACTCCCACAACTGTTCTAAAAATTCAGGCTCTTTTCCACTTTGACACAAACACGTTACTGTTTGTGGTCCAGACCTGCATGCTTGCTTGCTTTTCTACACCCATTTCGACACTCTGGGATTACAAGAGCACATATATTTTTGCAATGTTTGCCATAATATTATACCATTTTCACGGTACTTCCAAATATGAAGCACACGTCAGTATCCTACCAATCGCTCATACAACATAAACTGGAAATTATTTCTCTACAAACCCGAAACTTTAGCGAGGTGGAGCATGCTGTAAACGACTGAGTAACTAGAAACTTATCCCGTCTGTGAACACCTTTACTTGAGAACTCGAAAAAAATAGCGGCAACTGATAATTCCACTCACGAATACTGATGTTGGAGATGTAACAGATTCCAAATCATCCCTATAATTTACGAAGTCAACAAATGTGTTTCTCATGTCTAGAGAACCAGCAAATGTGTCTTCCACCTGTCTTTCACCTGCTAGATGCACACACCACAATCGATGTTCCCTCAACTATATAAAGGCGCAAAATGTACAGAAGCAGTCAACCGAACAATTTACATGATACATGGGAGGGAGTAACGGTCCAGCGCAAACATAAGTCCATATTGAATCTTCTCAAACTTCCATGCGATCATGAAAGCTGTCCAGTACATACTAACTATTAGTTCACTATTCGGCTGTCTAGAGGACAACACGGTTAAGTCAGCTACATTCCTACACTCCAACACATCTCTCCATTCAGATGGCTCCAACCATTAACGGGAAATGTCAATCATTCCCGCCACAGGTCACCACCATTGCACATCAAGCACACATAGACAGAATCGTCCTAGGAAAAAAAAATGGCCTCATATATATTTTATCACTGTTCTTACAACAAAATGTTACGATTGCAGTCTTAGTTGAATGACATTCGACAACGAGCAAGGTATCGGAAATACACCCTGCTGATAGCTGTAGCTTTGGAACCAGAAATATTGGTACCATTCTTATGACTTGACATACTCTTCCCTTTGCTATCACAGTTCTCCACGTCAAATCCATACCTTCCTTACAACTGGACATAGTCGTATCCTTTGCACATGTCAGAACACAAACACATACTTTATAAGCCTGATGCTTAAAGCAAACCTATCATACACC
The DNA here is from genome assembly GCF_021461395.2 of Schistocerca americana. Lineage (NCBI taxonomy): Eukaryota > Metazoa > Arthropoda > Insecta > Orthoptera > Acrididae > Schistocerca > Schistocerca americana. The sequence continues at coordinate 296,723,628 of NC_060120.1, forward strand.
CCATACTACTAAGTATAATAGATCATCAATAACTGATTGCTGGCGATATGAAGTAATACTGAACAAAGATAAAAGATGGGTGTACATGTCTCATAAATTTTTCTTGCGAGTGCTACCACCATATCTAAGAAAGAGACAGTAATCGTCTTACAATCCACTGTATGTAAAAAAGAAAACACAACCATATTACCATCACAAGCGGTCTTGGTTCTACTGGTGCACACAAGTGTCCATTTTAAAAGATATACCAGCTTTACAAATCCACCCACATATGGCATTACCTACGAATGATGTGGTTTTTCCACACAAATACCGTGACACTGAATATAGATGGTGATGGCCAGAGTGTATATTATCAGACCAGCAGTGTGGTTACATGTCGCCAACGGTATACACTTGTAATAAAATTACCGAATTTTGAAAGTGATTCAGCTAAGGAGCGTGGTATGAAACGTGTCTGAATCTCACTCATGCCGCTGCCACTAGATATTTCTGTAGTATTTGTAACGCATTCTGTCTCGATGCCATGTCAGAGGTTCTGTGATATATCCACTGAGCTATAGGCGGTGATTGGTTGAGAAGGATCACAAAAAGCAGTAGATGGTGTGATGACTGAGGTCGTAAGAAATGTACAGTAGCTTTTCAGATCTATAGTACTACACTTTCGGTAGAAATGATGTCTTACAGCTTTGCGCACGTGATCGTTCCAATATAATTCGGACTGAGTAGAAGTTGGTGAAAGCTGTATCTACCACCTTCTGCAACCCGTGTAGAAACAGACAAAGCTGAGTTACTTGGACAGAACGGCATTTCGACCATTTGATGGAAACGAAGTCTGCTCCAGCAACACAAGGTAGTGTAACAGACAGTACAGTAACTGGGGGAAGGACGGGGATTTTGCTACTTCATTGTGGTGCTTCTCCAAACTACAAGCAGGTACAACAGATCGAAGTCCCTCAGGGCCCATTCATGTTTATCACTCCAACATTCTATCATGGTTATTCTGTACCATCCACCAGAGAAAAATTACGAACTATAACAACTTCTCTAAAAGCTTACAGATAGATTATATGATGGTAAGACAGAGATTTAGGAACCAGATTTTAAATTGTAAGACATTTCCAGGGGCAGATGTGGACTCTGACCACAATCTATTCGTTATGAACTGTAGATTAAAACTGAAGAAACTGCAAAAAGGTGGGAATTTAAGGAGATGGGACCTGGATAAATTGAAAGAATCACAGGTTGTACAGAGTTTCAGGGAGAGCATAAGGGAACAATTGACAGGAATGGGGGAAAGAAATACAGTAGAAGAAGAATGGTTAGCTTTGAGAAATGAAATAGTGAAGGCAGCAGAGGATCAAGTAGGTAAAAAGACGAGGGCTGGTAGAAATTCTTGGGTAACAGAAGAGATATTGAATTTAATTGATGGAAGGAGAAAATACAAAAATGCAGTAAGTGAAGCAGGCAAAAAGGAATACAAACGTCTCAAAAATGAGATCTACAGGAAGTGCATAATGGCTAAGCAGGCACGGCTAGAGGACAAATGTAAGGATGTAGAGGCTTATTCACTAGGGGTAAGATAGATACTGCCAACAGGAAAATTAAAGAGACCTTTGGAGAAAAGAAAACCACTTGTATGAATATCAAGGGCTCAGATGGAAACCCACTTCTAAGCAAAGAAGGCAAAGCAGAAAAGTTGAAGGTGTATATAGAGAGTCTATACAGGAGCGATGTTCTTGAGGACAGTATTATGGAAATGGAAGAGGATGTAGATGAAGATGAAATGGGAGATATGATACTGCGTGAAGAGTTTGACAGAGCACTGGAAGACCTAAGTCGAAACAAGGCCCCGGAAGTAGACAACATTCCATTAGAACTAATGACAGCCCTGGGAGAGCCAGTCCTGACAAAACTCTACCAGCTGGTGAGCAAGATGTATGAGACAGGCGAAATTCCCTCAGACTTCAAAAAGAATATAATAATTCCAATCCCAAAGACGACAGGTGTTGACAGATGTGGAAATTACCGAACTATCAGTTTAATAAGTCACAGCTGCAAAATACTAACGCGAATTATTTACAGACGAATGTAAAAACTGGTATAAGCCGACCCCGGGGAAGATCAGTTTGGATTCCGTAGAACTGTTGGAACAAGTGAGGCAATACTGACCCTACGACTTATCTTAGAAGAAAGATTAAGGAAAGGCAAACCTACGTTTCTAGCATTTGTAGACTTAGAGAAAGCTTTTGACAATGTTGACTGGAATACTCTCTTTCAAATTCTGAACGTGGCAGGTGTAAAATACAGGGAGCGAAAGGCTATTTACAGTTTGTACAGAAATCAGATGGCAGTTATAAGAGTCTAGGGGCATGGAAGGGAAGTAGTGGTTGGGAAGGGAGTGAGACAGGGTTGTAGCCTATCCCCGATGTTATTAAATCTGTATATTGAGCAAGCAGTAAAGGAAACAAAAGATAAGTTCGGAGTAGGTATTAAAATCCATGGAGAAGAAATAAGAACTTTGAGGTTCGCCGATGACATTGTCATTCTGTCAGGGACAGCAAAGGACTTAGAAGAGCAATGGAACGGAATGGACAGTGTCTTGAAAGGAGGCTATAAGATGAACATCAAGAAAAGCAAAGCGAGGATAATGGAATGTAGTCTAACTAAGTCGGGTGATGCTGAGGGAATGAGATTAGGAAATGAGACACTTAAAGTAATAAAGGAGTTTTGGTATTTGGGGAGCAAAATAACTGATGATGGTCGAAGTAGACAGGATAGAAAATGTAGTCTGGCAATGGCAAGGAAAGCGTTTCTGAAGAAGAGAAATTTGTTAACATCGAGTATTGATTTAAGTGTCAGGAAGTCGTTTCTGAAAGTATTTGCATGGAGTGTAGCCATGTATGCATCAAACCAGTCTCAGGACCGAAGACCACAACAACAACAAAAAGCTTCACTAACTTCATCCGATAGAGAACTCGATAAGATTTTTACCGCATCTCTTTCCTCCCATACATCGAAAACAAATTCCGCATGCGTGCCGGCATCGAGCAGATATGACGATCCTATTAAATATACTGGAACTGATCCACTGCGCAGACCAGTTTAATGTTTGATCACCTGTACTTTAGGATGACTGTATCCCGCAGACTATACGGTAAGGCGCAAGAGATACTCCCTGTGACCCTGTGTCGTTATTTGAAACATTGTTTTTTTCTGCTGTAACATGCTTTGTACTCTGCCATACATTTTGTTTTTCCGCCACGACTTTAAGGCCTGTATCAGGTTCTAAACTGACATTAACACGTTCTGATCCATTGCCTCGGGCAGAAAACTAGAGATTGCACAGTGTAAATCATGTTGTTACTGTGGCCCCTATAACACGTCGCACATAGTGGATAATTGTAAATAAAAGGCAGTTACAACATAAGGAAATTGTAAGAGTTTGGCTGCGTTGTGGGGAGATTCCAAACTGCTGGCTGAAAATGCTTGACAACCTCTACATTTAAAGCCATCTGTCACACGTGACAGAATAGCTGATGGCTCTGAGTTCCATTTCGACTGATTACACATATTGGAGTCATGTACATGATCACTGTTTCAGTGCTATCCATCCCCAGAAGGTGTTGTCCCTCCACCAAAACTCTTTCTCTAAAGCCGGCCGGGGTGGCCGAGCTGTTCTAGTCGCTACAGTCTGGAACCGCGCGATCGCTACGGTAGCAGGTTCGAATCCTGCCTTGGGCATGGATGTGTGTGATGTCCTTAGGTTATTTAGGTTTAAGTAGTTCTAACTTCTAGGGGACTGATGACCTTAGAAGTTAAGTCTGATAGTGTTCAGAGTCATTTTTTTCTTTCTCTAAATCAAACAAGAAAATGTCAGTCAATCATTATGTGGTAACCAACAGTGTGCCAGTGAACAGATGGGGTGAAAAAGACACCATCGATGTACTTTAATAAAAAGCACCACCGTCGATAGTGTGAACAATTTTAGCAATTTATAGCAATTTCAACACTGGCCAATGATGTGACAGCATTTTTCCCAATTTCAGTATCATAGCTAAACTGCCCCCTCTCTACTTTGTGAGTATCATTGGGAATGTAGATAGATGACTGTGCAGTACATCCATTCATTGTTAATTGTCGAACACATTCATCATCAAAGTATACCAGAGAGTGCTCTACATATTCCTAGCACCTCGAGCATAGTGCATAATTTACGATCTATCTCTGTGCGGATGGGAGTCACAGAGCATTCTAGCAGTCTTAGGATAGAATTAGAGACTGAAAGACTCCCTTGCACTGTCTGACTGTAACAACAACGACGCTGTACTATTGTACATATAAATAATATTTTTTCTTCTGATTTTTCGATAAACTTGTGTAATTGATGTTCTGATTTCATTTCTTTTTTGTTTCATGCCATTGTGTTAAGAAAACTGTAAATAAGTTTCAATTTGAATATTAATGTTTATGTCAAATGTAAAGCAATATTGTAATAGAATTGAAATGTAACAAATGTTGAAACTGTTGTAAGATGTTTAAAATTGTAAGTGTGCGTCTGGTCCATACGTAGGCAATGTCTTAGGATATGTAGAATTCACAACCTCGGGTGAATACCCGGTCTGTCAGGGAGCGGTAAAAGGTGGATGGCAGGCGAGCGCGGGAAAATGCACGCGGGCACTGCACGGCCCAACGGGCTCAGTAGTAGTTGGAGTTTGGCACTGGTTTGAGCAACACCTTCTGGAGCGAGGAGGCTCTCCTGGAAGACATAGCTTCACTGATCCTCGGGTATGCCGTTCCAACGCCTACACAGCATGGCAAAATTCCATAGGCACTCAATTGAAAAGTATTGCGACGCTAAGAAGAATTAAAGTGCCGATACACCAAAGCCAAAGCTGTGGTTGTACGTGTGCTCTGTGCCTCGCCATCTCGCCGCCCGCCAACCGCCGCACCGATACTAGCAGGTTGAAACTTTTAGTACTGTATTCGTGTGGATCAGAGAGTGAACTGTGCAATAATAACCTAAATTTTACCAGAACTTTCCCAGCATTTAATTATCCTTACAACTAACCTATACAGGGTCCTTTCCAAATGTTGTGCAATCCGAGTGTCCCGAAATGAAAATTAAAATTTGTGTTAATAATAATTACTTGCAGAACTAGCTATGTTAGAATCGTGTTTAAAGAAATGTTTTATTAATGAACCAGTAAATGAATAACGAAGGTCTAACGAAGTTGAAAGATAACTTTAGAACTGGTATAGTAATGAAGTTAATTATTTCGAGACAGATATAAAGGTATTTAAATGAGCAGTAAATAAGATGAAAAGAGTAGTAACTTATACAGGGTGTTACAAAAAGGTACGGCCAAACTTTCAGGAAACATTCCTCACACACAAAGAAAGAAAATATGTTATGTGGACATGTGTCCGGAAACGCTTACTTTCCATGTTAGAGCTCATTTTATTACTTCTCTTCAAATCACAGTAATCATGGAATGGAAACACACAGCAACAGAACGTACCAGCGTGACTTCAAACACTTTGTTACAGGAAGTATTCAAAATGTCCTCCGTTAGCGAGGATACATGCATCCACCCTCCGTCGCATGGAATCCCTGATGCGCTGATGCAGCCCTGAAAAATGGGGTATTGTATCACAGCCGTCCACAATACGAGCACGAAGAGTCTCTACATTTGGTACCGGGGTTGCGTAGACGGAGCTTTCAAATGCCGCCATAAATGAAAGTCAAGAAGGTTGAGGTCAGGAGAGCGTGGAGGCCATGAAATTGGTCCGCCTCTACCAATTCATCGGTCACCGAATCTGTTGTTGAGAAGCGTACGAACACTTCGACTGAAATTTGCAGGAGCTCCATCGTGCATGAACCACATGTTGTGTCGTACTTGTAAAGGCACATGTTCTAGCAGCACAGGTAGAGTATCCCGTATGAAATCATGATAACGTGCTCTATTGAGCGTAGGTGGAAGCGTAGGTGACGAAACTAAAATGAGCTCTAACATGGAAATTAAGCGTTTCCGGACACATGTCCACATAACATCTTTTCTTTATTCGTGTGTGAGGAATGTTTCCTGAAAGTTTGGCCGTACCTTTTTGTAGCACCCTGTATACTAGAAATCTTGAACGCATAATAAATTCAGTAATCATTTTTTTTAATACAGTGATCACAACAGATTCAGGGTCCCCCCCCCCTTTTATTCATTTGAATTCTGAAGTGTTCTAAATTGGTTTGACCAGCAAAAGTAAAAGTCAATATAAAAGTCAAAATTTATCAGTGTTTTATCTTTATCAAAATTGACATTTTGTATGTGGCACGGAAGTGCTGTTTCTAGGGTAACCTATGCCCGATTTTAATCAGATTAATAGACAGAATAAAGTTTTGTAATATACATTATAGTGTAGTGTTATGTATTCATGGTTTTTCCATATCAGTACAGAACGTGAAACTATCAGTTCAATAGGTTTTTTGGTCCTAAAATTCTACTATATTATGCAGTGTTACTACTTGTTGTTTTGCAAGAATATATACCAACTTGTACAGGGAAGAAACTCAGTTAATGCCTAATTAGGCTGGCGACCGTATTATTATCAAATTGGTAGCATCTCCAGGGTTGCTTTTGATCCATCCTGACGTGTAATTGCATTTCGAACTTACTTGACGGATCATTGTTATTACAGAGTGGGTGTAAGTCTGAATTGCCACCATTCAGGTACATGCGGTCGATATCTATACGAAAATCCTTTCTCATAAGGTGAACCCCGCTCACTTACCATTGCACAGGCTTTAACGAGTACTGTGTTGCGGGGGTTACATGACCAATCGACCCTGCAGTACCATTACCGATTTAATCTGCAGCGGACCAGAAGTAGACTGCTACATTTCACGTCTCGTGAATGAATTGAGCTTGCCGAGTCCTCAGCCATCCAAGTGCACAAGAGTTGCCCAGATGCAGTCATGTTAAGGAGCTTAGCACACCTTATCGGCGTATAATAACAGATTTGGATGTGTTGTGATGAAATAGCACAGGGTTAAGAAGAACAAGAAATGGGTGATTTTTATGCCTGATGGAGCTCCAGACAGATGGAGTTCAAAGCATTTTACGTAAATCAACTACACTATCAACTCTAAGGCTTTGTTCTAGAGTCTAGGATCAGTACCTGGAAGGTATTGGTAAGAGTGAACATAAACACATACACTCCTAAGGCTGCAACAGTTGGCACTTAAAACAGGCTATAATGTTAGATCGGGTGAGTTTCCGACCTATCAGTCGTGTGGAATGCAGGGCTGTAATATTCCAATGAAAGAAATATATTTCCAGCGCATGACATTCACCCATCTTGCAAATTTTTCTGTGATAAGCTATGGTACCCAACTGTAAAACGAGAAAACTACTTCCTTAAAACTGTGGCTCTGTGTGATACATGCACAATATAGCTTTCCAAGTATGTATAGCGTGCACTGTCCACATCCGATCACGGTTCAGACATTACACTATGTCTGTGTATGTGCATGTGTGATGGATGGCTCCCAGGACCAGGTCCTCTCGTTGGTAGACCAAACTTCGAACAAAGAACACATCTTCGGTTGTAAAGCATGGGTGGTCCACCTGTGAGCTCTATCCCAGATATGACGTGAGAGGAATCCACCTCTGAACATCGGTCTGGATATGTAGTACACAGCAGATCCACACTCAAACACTAAGTCGGAAGTAGTATATTGTGGATTTGCATCCCAATGGTGCTCTTTACAGCTATCAGATGAAGTTAGTGGAGCTTTTATAGTTCGTAATTCTTCTCTGGTGGATGGTACAGAATAACTATGGTAGAATATTAGGGTGATAGACGAGAGTGGGCCCTGAGGAACTTGGATCTGTAGTACCTGCTTGTAGTGCTGTAGCAAAATCTACATCCTTCCCCCTTTTCCTGTACTTTCTTATACTACCTCATGTGTCCATCGAAGCCACGCAGGATTAGCCGAGTGGTCTGAGGTGCTGCAGTCATGGACTGTGCGGCTGGTCCCAGCGGAGGCTCGAGTCTTCCCTCGGGCATGTGTGTGTGTGTTTGTCATTAGGATAATTTAGGTTAAGTAGTGTGTCAGCTTAGGGACTGACGACATTAGTAGTTAAGTCCCATAAGATTTCACACACATTTGAACATTTGTTTCCATCGAATGATCAAAACACAGTTCTGACACAGTAACTGTTTCTACACGGGTTGCAGATGGTGGTATATAGAGCTTTCTCCGACTACTACTAAGTTCTGACTGACATTGGAACGATCACATGCACAAAGCTGCAGGGATGGTAGCGCAGAGTCTGAGGGGTAGATGCAAGATGCATTGGGGCTCCCTAAAACCAAGCTGGAGTTTTACTGTAGCACATAGGTTCGAGAAAGGTGGCTCATTTCGAGATATGAGATTGCCAGAAATATGATTCACTAGTGGCTATAATCATTAAAGGACTTCTCCATAGGATCCAAAGCAGGTATGCGGTTGAATGGAAAGGCTTGATTCCAAATTATAGACATCGTTTCTACCGAAAGCGTAGCACTATTGATCTGAAAGGCTAGTGTACATTTCTTACAACCTCAATCATCACACCGTCTACTATTGTTTATGATCCTTCTCAATCAGTCACCGCCTATAACTGAGGGGGTATATCGCAAAACCTCTGACATGGCATCTAGACAGAATGCGTTACAAATACTACAGAAATATCTAGTGGCAGCGGCATGAGGGAGCTGCAAACACGTTTCATACCACGCTCCTTAGCTGAATCACTTTCAAAATTCGGTAATTTTGTTACAAGGGTGCACCGTTGGCAACGTGTAACCACACCGCTGGTCTGATAATATACACTCCGCCGATCATCGTCTATATTTAGTGCCATGGTATTGGTCTGGAAAAACAACGTCAATCGTAGGTAATGCCATATGTGGATTTGTGAAGCTGGTATATCTTTTAAAATGGATACTTGTGTGCACCAGTAGAACCAAGACCGTTTGTGGTGGTAATATGGTTGCGTTTTTTTAACATATAGCTGTTTGTAAGACGATTATGCCTCTGTTTCTAAGACACAGTGGTAGCACTCGCAAAAAAAGTTTATGAGACATGTACATCCATTGTTTATTTTCGCTCAGTATTATTTCGTATTGTCAGCAATCAGTTATTGACGAACTAATATAGTTAGTAGTACGGGTTGTGTGATAGGTTTGCTTTAAGCATCAGGCTTATAAAGTATGTGTTTGTGTTCTGACATGTGCAAAGGATACGACTATGTCCAGTTGTAAGGAAGGTATGGATTTGACGTGGAGAACTGTGATAGCAAAGGGAAGAGTATGTCAAGTCGTAAGAATGGTACCAATATTTCTATTTCCAGAGCTACAGCTATCAGCAGGGTGTATTTCCGATACCTTGCTCATTGTTGAATGTCATTCAACTGAGACTGCAATCGTAACATTTTGGTGTAAGAACAGTGATAAAATATATATGAGGCCATTTTTTTTCTAGGACGATTCTGTCTATGTGTGCTTCATGTGCAACGGTGGCGACTTGTAGAGGAAATGATTGAAATTTCCTGTTAATGGTTGGAGCTGTCCGAATGGAGAGGCCTGTTGGAGTGTAGGTATGTAGCTGACTTAACCGTGTTGTCCTCTAGACGGCCAAACAGTGAACTAATAGTATGTGTTGGATAGCTTTCATGAACGCATTGAAATTTGAGAAGATTCAATATGGACATATGTTTGCGCTGGACCGTTATCCCCCCCCCTTTCCCCTCCCCCCCCCCCCCCCCCCCCCATGTACCATGTAAAATGTTCGGTTGACTGCTTCTGCACATTTTGCGCCTTTATATAGTTGAGGGAACATCGAGTGTGGTGTGTTCATATAGCAGGTGAAAGACAGGTGGAAGACATATTTGCAACCAAACATGAGAAACACCTCAGTTAACTTTGTAAATTATAGTGATGATTTGGAATCTGTTACATCACCGACATTGGTATTAGTGTGTGGAAACTCGTTTCCTCGATTTTTTTCGAGTTCTCAAGTGAAGGTGTTCGCAGACGGGATAAGTTTCTAGTTACTCAATGGTTCACAGCATTCTCCACCTCGCTAAAGTTTCTGGTTTGTAGAGAAATAATTTCAAGTTTACATCTTCGGAATTATGTTGCACGAGCAATTGGTAGGGTACTCCCTTGTGGTTGATATTGAGAAGTACCGCGAAAATGGTACAACGTTATGGCAAACAATGCAAAAATATATGTGTTCTTTTAATTGCAGAGTCTGGAGATGGGTGTAGAAAAGCATGTAAGCAAGCAGATCCGGACCAGAAACAGTAACGCATTTGTGTCGAGGGGCAACGAGCCCTAATTTGTAAAACAGTTCTGAGAGTGACTTCAGTGCACTAAGGGCACTGTGGTCGCGCGTCAGGAGTGGATGACTTGTGACTGTCAGCTGCGGGAAGATGTCTAGTGCTGCGAGCAGTATTTACGAGGGTGCTATCTGTCTTTGCAGTATATGTACGAGTGTCTGGTGGTCGATAGCTATACGAATGATGTAAAAGGGGCGATTTTTGTATGGCGCAGAACACGAATTTTATGTTTACCACATCAACACGGTACGCGGTGATGTATTGTTGGGTTGGAGATTGGTTTCATGCTGTAATATTCAAGTTCCTGTCCTCAGTGGCAGAGCAGTGTAATTGGGTAAGAATCTTTCCGTATTTGACTATCTGTAGGACACTTTCCACAGTTTAATTGCCGCAGCAATATGGTGATCTGTGCACAATAGTTTTTTGCTGTTGAAAGTTGCGTCTGCAGAAAGAACAAAAGAAAGGCAGTTGGTGCTTCCACGCCGGCGGCATCAGTAATTCGGGTAAATTCAATAAGAACCATTAATAATACACCATTCCTTTCACAAGACATCCTTTGTGCCAGGACGTAGGAGCCTCTACATAGTGTTGAGAATGGTTGTATTTTGGAGATGTTTGATGAAGCCAGGACTTAACAATATCCAGGGAGGGTAACACCTGATAGACAGGGTGCCACGTTAGGACCATCGGGAAGAATGTATTTGGGGTTATTCTGCGCTATTTTCGAAAACAGGTTCTGCTAGGGCAAGAACTTGTATGCAGACAAGCTGAGACATCGTAAAAGCTACAGAAAAAGCAACAGTTAACTATTTCTGGGACCCTATACAATTTCCGGGACGTCGACTTGACTCTTATTTACATAGCCATGTGATGGCAGTATAACATTGAGTACATTTTAGATGGTGAGTCGTCACACGGCCATTTTGCTGTGATGCATCAGCCGTGCTCGGGAGGTTAGCATGCATGCATGGCTAGATGCAGCTCGTAAGTCCGATTAGGATCGATGGGGAGAAAGCAGCCTGTGCTATTTTGGAACAGATTTTTATAGCACGATCTGTGACATCAGTATCCATAGGTATCGCACCAGCAATGGTAAACACACATGCCCAGAGGCGTTTCGCGTATGGGATTGGTGTCCTGGACTTGTAGTCCTGTACATCAGTATAAACTCGAAGAACTCTAACTGTATACCTGGTTGCGTTCCGCAGTGGCTCACGTCGGCATCAACGCATGCACGCACTTGGAGCCTCTGATACGTTGACGACAATTTGAAAGTGTTTTCACATGCAGTGAGTGTTTTTGCACTACATTATTTCCGGCTGTTTAAGCGTTGTGAACCTTTTGGTAGAGCATTATACATGCATTATTTCAGTGAACTATGAATAGTTTGCAGGTCTCCACATCAGTGTATCGCATTATTTCGGTCATTTACGAGTAGTTTGCATGTCAGTATGCTGTTTCCTGCATTACTTTGACAATTTGCGAGTTGATTTTGTGTCTCCACGTAAGTGTACTGCATTATTTAAGAATAGTTTACATGTCTGTGTGCTGTGTAGTACATGCTTGTCTGCAGGGCGTTTAACAAGCGTTATTTCGATAACTTAACAGGATTACATCACGGGAGGGACGATAGTGCCCTCTGGTGATAGTAGTCTGTACTAGGTCAGTTGGACTCCAGACCTCATGGTGGACAGACAGGATGGAGGTACTGCTTCAAATTGTTTAAGTAAAGGCTGACAATAAGGACTTATATCCAGTACAGGTCGAGTCCCTTTCGCACCAGTTCCTAGGAAGAGGTGGCAGTCCAGTGACTTAGGTTAGTGGAGGTAACCCAAGTGCCCTTTTTTCCCGCCATTTCCTTAGGTTTTCCCGCGAAAAGTCGCCATCTTGGATGACGTCATCGTAGTCATCTTGGATAACGGAAATTGGGGTCACACGAACTTTGCCCCACTACTCATCTCTTGTCGTGTTCCTCCTGCCAGCTAATTGAAGGCAAAGGTGTTGCTATGTTGTATGGTGGGACTCCTACATGTGGTAAGTCTGCATTCAACCCTTGTGTCGTGTGATTCGCGTCATACTGTTTTTGGCGCGAAAAACCTCCCGCTGTGCATGGAATTTCACTGTGTTGTCGTTACACGTAACTCCATCTAGCATTGAGTGCATTAAGTAGGCTTCCAATGGCGTTAGCCGTCTTTACTTGCGGCGCTTCGGCGATCGTTGTTTGGGCGTGTCAGCCTCCGTGTCTGAGTGGGGAAGAGGCTCCCAGCAATCAGGTACGAAAGCAGCTCTTGGCTCCAACTTAGGATCAATTTCCATCTCTCCTACCGATTCTTTATCATCGGTTAACGGCGTCTCCGGCGCCGGAGCGGCAAAAACGTACATCGTTTCTTCACAGGTGGTGGCCTCTGTTGCAGGCGGTTGCCATAAGCTTTCAGGATGGTGAAAAAATTTGTAAATTCGTCGTAAGATCTTATGGGACTAAACTACATAGGTCATCGTTCCCTAAGCTTACACCCCACTTAATCCAACTTAAACTAACTTACGTTATGGACGGCACACACACTAATGCCCGTGGGAAGACTCGAAACTCCGATGGGGGGAACGACACTGACAGTGATAAGACGCCTTAGACAGCGCGGCTACGCTGCGTGGCGGTCAGGATGGTGGAGCTGGCCATTCTTCGGGATGAGATGTATCGATACGAGTCCACATTCATTAGTTTCTGCGGCATCGGCGTGTATGTAGGCACTGGTTCGCCAGTTGGAACTTGTAGAATCCTCCACTGCACGCATTCTGAACGGCGTGTACTTCTTTCCTGCGTCTATAGCATGATTAGGATTGTCCATCGTAGATGACGACTGCTGTGCATTCACCGATGAACAAGTATGAAGGTACATGTTGTGTCAGTTCTATTTCGATCTGTCGCACCCTCTTGAGAACGGGTAGATCGTGAAGTTGGAGCACTTTTCCCCCATGTGGCTGAGCACTCTTCCATATGGGCGCAAAGCGACAGTCACAAAGTCAAACAGAACCTCGAAGGGAAGTTCGAAGTTGCGTGTGCTTCGTAATCCAAGTCCTGCATGATCATGTCCATCGGAGTGACGAAATCTGAGTCCAAATTTAGTATCTCAAATGATTTTCTCATACACTGTTTCATTAATCAGTTTAACGTAGACGACACCGCTCACTATGGAGAGGTGTATTCAAATAAGTTCGTCGTAATCAAGTTTATCTTCATCTCGTAGGACCCTTACAATTTCATAGGTAGACTTACGGTCGGGCATAGTCATTCGAAAAAGAAATCTTGAGAGTCGACTTTCGGTATGCATATGCCATTCTACAATGAAGCACCAAAGAAACTGGTTTAGGCATGCATATTCAAATACAGAGATATGTAAACAGGCAGAATATGGTGGTGCGGTGGGCAACGCCTATATAAGACAACAAGTGTTTAGCGCAGTCGTTAGATCGGTTACCTCTGCTACATGGCAGGTTATCAAGATTTAAGTGAGTTTGAACGTAGTGTTATAGTCGCCGCTCGAGCGGTAGGACACAGTATCTTCTAGGTAGCTATGAATTGAGGATTTTCCCTTACGACCATTTCACGAGTGTACCGCGAATATTAGGAATGCGGTAAATCATCAAATGACCGATATCGGTGCGGCCGAAAAAAGATCCTGCTAGAAAGGGAGCAAAGACGACTGAAGAGAATCGTTCAACGTGACAGAAGCGTAATCCTTTCGCAAATTGCTGCCGATTTCAACACTGGGCCATCAACAAGTGTCAGCGTGCGAACCATTCAACGAAACGTCATCTACACTACTGGCCATTAAAATTGCTACACCACGAAGATGACGTGCTACAGGCGCGAAATTTAACCGACAGGAAGAAGATGCTGTGATATGAAAATGATTAGCTTTTCAAAGCATTCACACAAGGTTGGCACCGGTGGCGACACCTACAACGTGCTGACGTGAGGAAAGTTTCCAACCGATTTCTCATATACAAACAGCAGTTGACCGGCGTTGTCTAGTGAAACGTTGTTGTGGTGCCTCGTGTAAGGAGGAGAAATGCGTACCATCACGTTTCCGACTTTGATAAAGGTCGGATTGTAGTCTATCGCGATTGCGGTTTATCTTATCGCGACATTGCTGCTCGCATTGGTCGAGATCCAATGACTGTTCGAAGAATATGGAATCGATGGGTTCAGGAGGGTAATACGGAACGCCGTGCTGGATCCCAACGGCCTCGTATCACTAGCAGTCGAGATGACAGGCATCTTATCCGTATGGCTGTAACGGATCGTGCAGCCACGTCTCGATCCCTGAGTCAACAGATGGGGACGTTTGCAAGGCAACAACCATCTGCACGAACAGTTCGACGACATTTGCAGCAGCATGGACTATCAGCTCGGAGACCATGGCTGCGGATACCTTTGACGCTGCATCACATACAGGAGCGCCTGCGACGGTGTACTCAACGACGAACCTGTGTGCACGAATGGCAAAACGTCATTTTTTCGGATGAATCCAAGTTCCGTTTACAGCATCATGATGTTCGCATCCGCGTTTGGCGACATCGCGTTGAACGCACATTGGAAGCGTGTATTCGTCTTCGTCATACTGGCGTATCACCCTGCGTGATGGTATGGGGTGCTACTGGTTACACGTCTCGGTCACCTCTTGTTCGCATTGACGGCACTTCGAACAGTGGACGCTACATCTCACATGTGTTACGACCCGTGGCTCTGCCCTTCATTCGATCCCTGCGAAACCCTACATTTCAGCAGGATAATGTACGACCGCATGTTGCATGTCCTGTACGGGCCTTTCTGGATACAGAAAATGTTAGACAGCTGCCCTGGCCAACACATTCTCCAGATCTCTCACCAATTGAAAACGTCTGGTCAATGGTGGCCGAGCAACTGGCTCGTCACAATACGCCAGTCACTACTCTTGATGAACTGTGGTATCGTGTTGAAGCTGTTCCTGTACACGCCATCCAAGCTCTGTTTGACTCAATGCCCAGCCGTATCAAGGCCGTTATTACGGCCAGAGGTGGTTGTTCTGGGTATTGATTTCTCAGGATCTATGCACCCAAATTGCGTGAAAATATAATTACATGTCAGTTCTAGTATAATATATTTGTCCGATGAGTACCCGTTTATCATCTGCATTTCTTCTTTGTGTAGCAATTTGAATGGCCCGTAGTGTATATGGGCTTTCGGAGCCGAAGGCCCACTCGGGTACTCTTGATGACTGAACGACACAAAGCCTTACGCCTCCCCTGGGCCTGTCAACATCGACACTGGACTGTCGATGAGTGGGAACATGTTGCCTTGTCGGACGAGTCTTGTTTGAAATTGCATCGAACGGATGGACGTGTATGGGTATGGAGACAACTTCGTGAATCCACGGACTCTGATTGTCTGCAGGGGACTCTTCAAGCTGGTGCAGGCTCTGTAATGGTGTGGGGCGTGTGCAGCTTGAGTCATATGAGACTCTTGATACGTCTAAAAACGACAGGTGGGACGTACATAAGCATCCTATCTGTTCACCTGCATCCATTCATGTTCATTGTGCATTCCGACGGACTCTGGAATTTCCAGCAGTACAATTCGACACGCCACACTTCCAGAATTGCTACAGAGAGGTTTGAGGAGGAGTTTCTGAGTTTAAACACTTCCGCTGGTCACCAAACTCCCCAGACAAGAACATTATTGAGCATATGCCCTGCAACGTGCTGTTCAGAAGATATCTCCAGCCCCTCGTACTCTTACGGATTTATGGACAGCCCTGCAGGATTCATGGTGTCAGTTTAATACAGCACTACTTCAGACATTAGTCGAGTCCAAGCCACGTCGTGTTGAGGCACTTCTGCGTGCTCGCGGGGACCCTATAAGATTAGGCAGATGTAGCAGTTTCTCTGACTCTTAAGTGTATATCGGTGGCTTCGAAATCTGCGATTACGCCGGATAGATAAACAGTCTCATACGTGCGAACTTCCGCGGTAGAGACGTAAACAGACGTCCGAGCCGCAACAACGCTGAAGGTAGGGTGCGTATTGGGCAGTAGCGTTAACCATTGCGCCACGGGGACACAGTGTTTACTGCAATTGCGGGGGCCATCTTGGCACGCACCTCGCAGACTCACTACCACCTAGAGTCACCACATATCCGCAGTCCCAGTCCATATCATCCATGCTCGCTAATTTTGGATTCCCGCTGGAGGGCAAACGTAAATGCATATCTGTGCTAATGGTTTTGGATTCATGACCGATCCAGATCATGCAAATACGTGGTGTCTGTTTTTTCAGAAGAGTCCGAAAGAAGAGAAACCACACATTCGTATATTCGCACAAAATATGGAGTCTGGTCTACATAATGCATAACATTGTGACACGAAAGACCGCAAAGAGACACGATCTGGCTTGTTGTGGATGAGTGCGGCAGCTTTGCCACGCACTGCAGCGATGACACTGGCCAGCGCACGACACGAGGACCAGGTGTCGCGACCACGGCTGAACTTAACACAATGGGTGGCCAACAACTATACATGTTTGCACACGTAAAGGATAAACCACAAAACCTACTGCAGTGTACGACGCACCAACTTCAAGAGCTGACCAATATGCTTCTTCTGATATATACACTGATAGAAAAAGTCGCAAGACCAAGAAGGAGTTGTGCGAACAAATGGAAGTTGGTAAGTGTGTTTCTACATCTGAAAGATGGCGTCTGTTCAGATTTCGCACTAGTCGCACAAGAGTGCGCCACTACAAGGATGCAGATCAAGTTTGCTTTAAATACTCGCTGTAATGGTTGTGAGCATTAGTTACTGTTGAGGTTAGACGTGGTGAGGTAATGTCAGTCAATGATGCCTTTATGACGACGAAGACGCTATCATCAACAGCTCACTGTATTAGAACGATATCATATAGTGGGACTACGAGAACTCGAAGTTTCTTCCACGAACTGCTGAAAAACTTTTCAGGGATGTAGTCACTGTAGATGATTGCTGGCAGTGGTGGTCACGAGAATGTACGGCCGCATGAAGACTGAGCTTCGGACAGCCCCTTGGCACTACTGGGAGGGAAGACCATCGTGTTCAACGTACGGCTTTGGTGCATCCTACTGCATCTGCAGCAGCAAACTGAACGGAAATTGGCACCACAGTGGCACAACGAACTGTTACAAATCTATTACTTCAAGGACAGCTGCGCGCTAGACGCCCTTTTGCTCGCATCCCGCTGACCACAAACTACAGCCGTTTGCGACCTCAGTGGTGTGAAGCGAGAGCTCATTGGAGAGCAGAATGGAGATCTGTTGTGTTTTCTGATGAAAACAAGTTGTGCCTCAGTGTCAGTGACGGCCATGTGTTGGTTCGAAGAAGGCCAGGTGAACCCCTGCTACCAGCCAGTCTGCGTCCCAGACACATTGGACCTACACCGGGAGTTGTGGTCTGGGATGCGATTTCGTATGACAGCAGGAGCACTATCGTGGTTATTCCACGCACCATGACTGTAAATTTATACGTCGGTCTAGTGATTCGACTTGTTGTGTTACCATTCGTGAACATCATTCCATAGGTGTTTTCCAACAAGCTAACGCTCGCCAGCATACAGCTGTTCCAACCCAACATGCTCTACGGAGTGTCGACATGTTGACTTGCTCCGCTCTATCATTAGATGTATCTCCAATCGAGCACGAATGGGACATCATCGGATTACAACTCCAGCGTTATCCACAACCAGCGTTAACAGTCTCTTTATTGACCGACCATGTGCAACAGGCATGGAACTCCGTCCCACAGACTGACATCCATCACCTGTACGATACAAAGCTTGCACGTTTCAATGTTTGCATTCAACAGTCTTGTGGTTACACCGGGTATCAGCTACCAGTATTTCAGATTTGGAATTACTTTTATCGCGCTTACATTAACCTGTTATCTTGCAATGTTAATCACTTAAATATGTCACCTAGATAAATGTATTCCCAAAATTTCATTACTTTTCATTAATTATTTCTTGATGTTTGGATTTATTTATGTCAGTATACAGTGACTATGCTAATAATTTACTTAGTTACTGAGTGAAGAGGGAATTTGAAACAACTTGTTACACTATCTTTAATAACAGTTGTAATAATTTAACTCTAGAGAAGATAGATTTCTTATACGAAAGCGCTCGCTAAGAGAGTCGGGTGATCTGCTTACAAGTTTATTTATGTACTTGATCCCCAATGAGAGGCATTTCAATCAAATGTTTAATTAAAATCTGTATAATTAATTCCACAAAAAGCTACACTAAAAGCAATGCAGTATGTGGTGGGTAAAAAGTACACATCGTAAACAAAATTAAATTGTAAGTTTTCTATGTTAGAATTACTGATATTAATTAGTTAATCAGAATTTTCCACGATTTGGCCCGTAATTCAAATTCTATCACACATATATAAATTTAGACAGAAGCAGTGGGAAGAACAGGTCATTCACTGCGGACCTGATATGCCATTTGTGTGTATAATGTAAATGTTTAACGTACAGTTAACGAAAACAAAATATCGTTCTAATCACATGCAATGTGCAGTCCACTTAATTAAGACTGTGAGCAAAGTACTCAGACAAAACTTAAAAACAGATAAAAATTCACTTGACATCTTCTTATAAGACAGTATCCATAACTTCCACTTTGACTTCGTAAGCGTAGATCAGATGAGATTAAAATTCAGAGAAGCAGTATCTACGGCGTTTGAGAGACATATACCAAATAAATTTATAAGAGATGGTACTGATACGCCATGGTACACAAAACAGGTCAGAACGCTGTTGCAGAAGCAACATAAAAACCATGCCATATTAAGAAGAACGCAAAATCCACAAGACTAGCGAAGTTTTACAGATGCTCAAAATTTAGCTCGATCTTGAATGCGAGATGCTTTTCATAGTTACCACAGCAAAAATCTCTCTCGAAACCTGGCAGAAACCCGAAACATATTCTGGTCGTATGTAAAGTGCACCAGTTGAGTTGGGCTGATTTGGTGGAAGAGACCAAACACCGAGGTCATCGGTTTCATTGGATTAGGGAAGGATGGGAAGGAAGTCAGCCGTGCCCTTTTAAAGAAACCACCTCAGCATTTGCCTGAAGCGATTTAGGGAAATGACAGAAGACCTAAATCAGGATGGACCGACGTGGGATTGAACCGTCGTCCTCCCGAATGCCGGTGCTAACCGCTGCGCCACCTTGCTCGGTTTAAGGGGACCACACCGTGGTTCAGGTCGAAAAAAATCAATTTTCGGTTTTCATCATATTTCGATAGATTAAGGTTTTATTTAAGTACTCTGAAAAGGATTTTGCTGAAAAAATTTTTTTTCGAGCACTTAAAAAGCATTTTCCTACCACGTGTGTTTATGTGCCACGCCCACTTTTCTGTCACCCACTTTTCTGCATATATTTTAGATCTTTATATCCCCTACATTGCACGTTAGGGACTTTTTTTTTACTCCCAAGTATGTTGGCTATTTTTGGAATGCAACGGTCGGTATTTTTTGTTTCTGCTGTTTGTAAACAACACGCTTTCAAACACATGGTTAGTTTTGTTCAAGTGTGATTGCGAGTAGTTGTTATACTTACGCTTGCAGTGCCTTTTTACGCGTGTATTGTTGTGTTTATTGAAGATGACGAAACGTAAAGGCATTTTCAAGATACGACAATTTAGAGGAAACAAGTTTAGAAAGCTTTCTGTACAAGAGGTTATGTCATCTGGCAACGATGTTTCTAATTGTAATTCTTCAACAAGTGCATCATCAAAGAAGCTCTCACCATTTCAAGAGATTTACAACGAATTTACTGCAAGTGACAAGGGGTGCAGTAACATTATTATAAATTTGAGAATATTATCAGATGTAATTTCTAAATTTGTACGATGTATACGGTGTGGCGAGTCACAGAGTGTGAAAATCTGTGAGAGTGCCAGTGGGAGACAGTGGGCCAGTGGGAGAAAAGGCCTAGCAATTGCTTTGGATTTAATTTGCACTAAATGCTCAGCTGTGAATTCATTTATGCGTTCTTCAAAACCAGATGCAAGTGGCCCTTATGAAATCAATACTAGATTAATTTATGCCTTACGATCCATTGCCTAGTGCATGGCTGCAAGGAGAACATTTTGTTCAGTGATGAACTTACATTAACCACCAAATAAATTTGAAAAACTGACTGCAATATTAGAGAAAACTGTATGTGAGGTCAGTGAGGAAAGCATGAAACTGTCTGCTAGGGAAGCAGTGGAAGAAAATGATGAATGTTTGGATATTGCAATAGCACTTGATGGAAGTTGGCAGAAAAGAGGACATACTTCTCTGAATGGAGTACTTACTGCCATGTGTGTAGACCCCTATAAAGTGATGTGGAGATAATGTCTAAATATTGCAAATGTTGTAAAGTCAATGAACATAAAGAACGAAACTGTGTGGCTAATTTTAGAGGAACAAGAGGTGGTATGGAAGTTCATGGAGTACAGCAAATATTTCATCACTCCTTAGAAACAAGAGGCGTGCGGTACACCAAATATTTGGGCGATGTTGACAGTAAGGCATACAACAATGTGGTGAACTCTAAGCCGTATGGAGATGCCATTATTAGCAAAATACAACGTGTAGGCCATGTTCAAAAACATTTGGGAGCAAGGGTGAGAAAACTAATTGTTGATATGAGAAGAAAAACATTAGAAGATGGAAAATTGTTGACCAGACAGGATCAGTTAACTAAAACTGAAGTAGAAAACTTGCAGGTAGGCAATTAGGAGAAATAAAGAAAATCTGGAGGCAGTGAAAACAGATGTTTGGGCCATATTCTTCCACAAGTCCTCTACTGATAATAAGCCATGTCATGGATTGTGTCCATCAGGAGAAAATTCGTGGTGGAAATACAATAGGGCTCAGGCAACTGGAGAATCTTATTGTCACCAGCATTCTCTTCCTGTTGCTGTTATTACACCAATTAAACCTATTTTCAGAGACTTGGCTCATTCTGACTTTCTAAGGAAATGTCTGCATGGGCAGACACAGAACCCAAATGAATGTTTCAACTGCATAATTTGGAACCACCTTCCTACAACTGTATTTGTAGGCATGTATACAATGAAACTAGGAGTTCATGATGCCGTTATTACATTCGATTGTGGTAATACTGGAAAGTGTTGGGTACTGAAAAAGCTGGAAATTAATCTTGGTGGAAATATGATCGCTGTGATGCAACATTGCGATAAAATGAGGATAGCTGATGCAGACAGGTCTGCATCTAAGATGGCCAAGAAAGCGAGACAAACATCCAGAAAGGTGAAAAAGAAGCTGGAAGACCTGCTAGAGTCCAAAGAAGGGCCATTATATGCTGAAGGACAGTTTCAATTAACTGTAAGTAAGAAATTCAAAAGTTTTTTCTTTAAAGTCAATTTCCCGCAAACTAAAATTTTCAGTACACATGCCCCATTATATCAGAAACTATCATAGATAACCCCCCATGAACCATGGACCTTGCCGTTGGTGGGGAGGCTTGCGTGCCTCAGAGATACAGATGGCTGTACCGTAGGTGCAACCACAATGGAGGGGTATCTGTTGAGAGGCCAGACAAACGTGTGGTTCCTGAAGAGGGGCAGCAGCCTTTTCAGTAGTTGCAGGGGCAACAATCTGGATGATTGACTGATCTGGCCTTATAACATTAACCAAACCGGCCTTTCTGTGCTGGTGCTGCGAATGGCTGAAAGGAAGGGGAAACGACAGCCGTAATTTTTCCCGAGGGCATGCAGCTTTATTGTATGGTTAAATGATGAAGGCGTCGTCTTGGGTAAAATATTCCGGAGATAAAATAGTCCCCCATTCGGATCTCCGGGCGGGGACTACTCAAGAGGACGTCGTTATCAGGAGAAAGAAAACTGGCGTTCTGCGGATCGGAGCGTGGAATGTCAGATCCCTTAATCGGGCAGGTAGGTTAGAAAACTTAAACAGGGAAATGGATAGGTTAAAGTTAGATATAGTGGGAATTAGTGAAGTTCGGTGGCAGGAGGAACAAGACTTTTGGTCTGGTGAATACAGGGTTATAAATACAAAATCAAATAGGGGTAATGCAGGAGTAGCTTTAATAATGAATAGGAAAATAGGAGTGCGGGTAAGCTACTACAAACAGCATAGTGAACGCATTATTGTGGCCAAGATAGACACGAAGCCCACACCTACCACAATAGTACAAGTTTATATGCCAACTAGCTCTGCAGATGATGAAGAAATTGATGAAATGTATGATGAGATAAAAGAAATTATTCAGGTAGTAAAGGGAGACGAAAATTTAATAGTCATGGGTGATTGGAACTCGAGAGTAGGAAAAGGTAGAGAAGGAAACATAGTAGGGGAATATGGATTGAGGGAAAGAAGTGAAAGAGGAAATCGTCTGGTAGAATTTTGCACAGAGCATAACTTAATCATAGCTAACACTTGGTTCAAGAATCATAAAAGAAGGTTGTACACATGGAAGAATCCTGGAAATACTAGAAGGTATCAGATAGATTATATTATGGTAAGACAGAGATTTAGGAACCAGGTATTAAATTGTAAGACATCTCCAGGGGTAGCCGGCCGCGGTGGTCGAGCGGTTCTAGGCGCCCAGTCCGGAACCGCGAGACTGCTACGGTCGCAGGTTCGAATCCTGCCTCGGGCATGGATGTTTGTGATGTCCTTAGGTTAGTTAGGTTTAAGTAGTTCTAAGTTCTAGGGGACTGATGACCACAGCTGTTAAGTCCCATAGTGCTCAGAGCCATTTGAACCATTTCCAGGGGCAGATCGGGACTCTGACCACAATCTATTGGTTATGAACTGTAGATTAAAACTGAAGAAACTGCAAAAAGTGGGAATTTAAGGAGATGGGATCTGGACAAACAGATTAAACCAGAGGTTGTACAGAGTTTCAGTGAGAGCTTAAGGGAACAATTGGCACAAATGGGGAAAATAAATACAGTAGTGAGACAGGGTTGTAGCCTATCCCCGATGATATTCAATCTGTATATTGAGCAAGCAGTAAAGGAAACAAAAGAAAAATTCGGAGTTGGTATTAAAATCCATGGAGAAGAAATAAAAACTTTGAGGTTTGCCAATGACATTGTAATTCTTTCAGAGACAGCAAAGGACTTGGAAGTGCAGTTGAATGGAATGGATAGTGACTTGAAAGGAGCATATAAGATGAACTCCAACAAAAGCAAAACGAGGAAAATGGAATGTAGTCGAATTAAGTCGGGTGATGCTGAGGGAATTAGATTAGGAAATGAGACACTTAAAGTAGTAAAGGAATTTTGCTATTTGGGGAGCAAAATAACTGATGATGGTCGAAGTAGGGAGGATATAAAATGTAGACTGGCAATGGCAAGAAAAGCGTTTCTGAAGAAGAGAAATTTGTTAACATCGAGTATAGATTTAAGTGTCAGAAAGTCGTTTCTGAAAGTATTTGTATAGAGTGTAGCCATGTATGGAAGTGAAACATGGACGATAAATAGTTTGGACAAGAAGAGAATAGAAGCTTTCGAAATGTGGTGCTACAGAAGAATGCTGAAGTTTTGGTGGGTAGATCACATAACTAATGAGGAGGTATTGAATAGAATTGGGGAGAAGGGGAGTTTGTGGCACAACTTGACAAGAAGAAGGGACCGGTTGGTAGGACATGTTCTGAGGCATCAAGGGTTCACAAATTTAGCATTGGAGGGCAGTGTGGAGGGTAAAAATCGTAGAGGGAGACCAAGAGATGAATACACTAAGCAGATTCAGAAGGACATAGGTTGCAGTAAATACTGGGAGATGAAGAAGTTTGCACAGGATAGAGTAGCATGGAGAGCTGCATCAAACCAGTCTCAGGACTGAAGACCACAACAACAACATCATAGTTAAATGGATGAAATTATCACAGACTCTGCATAACATAAATAGCCACCGCTGGTACTACATTCATTAATATTCCCCCATTAGGAAGTTCACAAAAAATATTTTCTGCAGAAAAAACTTAATATTTTTGTTGATAAATTTAAAAATGTATTTCTTAAAAACTATAAAATAGATAAAGTAGATTTTAGTGCAGTTGACTCTATTATCATCATGTAACGTACAGTAAAAATATTAAGGTCCTTCATCAAATAGTTTTTCAGAAATGGGTGAAATACTTCGCCTAAATTAACGTGGGTTAGATTGACGGTGTGTGGTCCCCTTAAAGTGCACCAGCTGCAAAAGAAATCAGTACTTGTACCTTCACAGCGCGAA
This sequence comes from Schistocerca americana, assembly GCF_021461395.2. Taxonomy (NCBI): domain Eukaryota; kingdom Metazoa; phylum Arthropoda; class Insecta; order Orthoptera; family Acrididae; genus Schistocerca; species Schistocerca americana. Next base: position 296,748,301 of record NC_060120.1, read on the forward strand.
GTCATTGGTGATGTTATTCACAGTGGCACTTTAGCATTGTTACTATACACGGTTTTCCGAAATTCTGGATGAAGTAAATATTCCAGAATTCGAATTACGAACAACTGAAAACATAAGTAACTTAGAAGTAAATATTGTCAGTGTAGCGGTGCAGTTTAAAACACCTAAAAGAGACAGCGCTTCCGCTCCAGGTTTTATATCAGCCAGGTTCCTTTCAGAGTGTGCTGATACAATAACTCCGTACTTAGGAGTAGTATACAACCGCTTGCTTGTAAGAAGATCCGTACCCAAAGATTAGAAAGCTGCATAAGTCTCATCAGTATCCAAGAAAGGAAACAGCAGTAACCTGCTGAATTTCAGCCCAATATCACTAACGTTGATATGCAGTAGGATTTTGGAGCATAAACGTACTCTAACATCATGCATCTTCTCGAAGAAAACGATTTATTGACAAATAGCCAACACGGATTCAGAAAATATCGTTCTTGTGAAACGCGAGTAGCTCTTCATTCTCACGAAGTAATGATAACTATCGGCAGATGATGTCAAATTGATTCCATATTTCCCGCCGGAGGTTCGAGTCCTTCCTCGGGCATGGGTGTATGTGTTGTTCTTATCATAAGTTAGTTTAAGTTAGTTTAAGTAGTGTGTAAGACTCTGACCTCAGCAGTTTGGTCCCTTAGGAATTAACACACATTTGAACATTCCATATTTTTAGATATCCAGAAGGCTTTTAACACCATTCCTCACAAACGACCTCTAATTAAATTGCTTGCTTATGGAGTATGATCTCAGTTGTCTAACTGGATTCGTGATTTCCTTCAGAAAGGTGACACTTTGTAATAACTGACGAAAAGTCATTGAGTAAAACAGGAAGTAATATCTGGGGTTCGCCAAGGAGGTATTATGTGCCCTGAGTTGTACTTGATCTACATAAACGACTTATGAGACAATATGAGCAGCCCTCTTAGACCTTTTTGCGGATGATGCTGTCCTTTACCGCCATGAAAGTGATCGGATGTGTCAAAACGAGCTACAAAATGAGTTAGATAGGATGTCTGTATGGTGTAAAAAGTGGCAGTTGACTCTAAATCAAGAAGAGTGTGAAGTCATTCACATGAACACTAAAAGGAATCAGCTGAATTTCGGTTACAGGATAAAACACAAAAATCTGAAGGCTGTAAATTCAACTAAGTAGTAGGGATTACAATTTAGAATCATTTACATTGGCACATATAGATAATGTTGTGTGGAATGCAAACCGATGACTGTGGTTTACTGGCAGAACACTTAGAAAATGCAACAGGACCGTTAAAAAGACTACTCACACTCCGTTTGTCCGCCCACTTCTGGAGTACTGCTGTGCGGCGACGGATCCACGTCGGACAAGACTGACGGAGGACATCGAAAAAGTTCAGAGAATGTCAGCTCGTTTTGTATTATCGCGAAATAGGAGAGAGAATGCCACGGATATGATATGCGAATTGAGGAGGCATTCATTAAAACAAAGGCATTTTTCACTGCAGTAGGATATTATCATGAAATTTCAATCAACAACTTTGTCCTCAGAGTGTGTTGTTGACGCCCACCTACATAGGGAAGAATAATCATCGTAATAAAATAAGAGAAATCAGAGCTCACATGGAAAAATGTTCGATTTTCTCGCTCGTTGTTCGAGAGTGCAACGGTAGAGAAATAGCTTGAAGGTGCTTCGATGAACCCTCTGTCAGGCACTTAATATAGAATTGCAGAGCAATCATGTAGATGTAGATGAAACTGAATAGGGTTTACAAGACGAAGATTCCAATAGGTAACCGTTACCAATTTTGACTTGAGGGAGTGAACGTGGATTTTCGACGTAGAAACCACTGAATATATGACAGTTGGTCAGGGAGGAATGTACAGATGCATATTGGGAATATAGAGAAGAGACAGGAAACACACTGCAAGGAAAGACGTTATTATGATTGTAATGAAAATGTACTGGATATGAGCGGGACATGTTGCCAGGCGACTGGATGGCCCTTGGACAAAAGAGTACCGTACACTATTGGAGATAATGTGTAGATGGCAACAGTCAGGAGCCACATAAGTTTGTGTAACTGAAGACTGTAATGGCTAGACAAAAATGGAGGGGTACTCTGTTTTGCAATGGATGTCAAGTGGTTGACGCTGATTATGATGACTTCGGTGTCAAAGCACATATTGACCTAAAATGTAAAAATGGAATTCTTCAGATAAAAAAAAAAAATTAGCTACGTTAGATTCGCAACTGATTTCTCTCGGATGTTCTATGTCTGAAACCGAGCGAATTGGCGCTGTGGTTTGCACACTAGATTCGCATTTGGGAGGACGACGGTTCACATCACAGCCCTACTTTTCAGATCTAGAATTTCCATAATTTCCATACATCGCTCGATGCAAATGCTGGGATGGTTCCTTTGAAAGGGGAATGACCGATTTCTTTTCCCATCCTTTGCGTAAACCGAGTTTGTGCTCCGTCTCTAATGAACTCGTTGTCGACGGGACGATAACTGACAATCTTTTTCCTTCTTTCCTTCGTTCCTTCCTCCCTCCCTGTGTTTCAGTCTGCACTCAGCAGGAAAAGATTAAGATTTTCATCCTGGAAAAATTGTTTTGTTGGTCTCAGAACAAATGTCTGCCTCTTAAATAAGCTTGTTTCCTGGAGGATCTCGTTATGGCTATTGCGCCCCAGTGCTGAGAAAATGGACTACTAAAACCGTTTGTTCAGTGCCTTAAAGTAGTACGATATAAGGTCATCCTTATGGCACAGTTATTTTACTGCTCGGAGAATTAAGTAGGGCGGGGAGCGAACAAGCGGTACGATTGGTAGACATCATAGCAGTATGCCCCGATGTCTTCCACAAATCTGCCCTTAAGGTGGAGACAATTAAAACATCTAGGCTGTGAGATGGCAGGCAAGAAATGATTTATATAATATTTGCAATTTAAAAAATTTCTTCTGGTTAACAAATGGTTTTATTTACTCACACATTTGACTGATGAAGCCAGAAAGGGAAGTGGCTATGTCGCTAGTTTTCCCAATACTGTGGGTGATTTTCATGGCGACTTATCGATAGTACCAACAGTCTTGTTTGCAGGGCGCTTGGGCAAGCCATTTCATGAGTTCCAGTCACGAAGTGTACTGAAGTACGGCGGGATACGGAGATAAAAAGCTAGTTCTGGAAACGAGCCACATGCGCTTCCATGCAGCGACGTCCCGTTAAGGCATCATGTTCAAAGTATCATGAGCTTGTATTATCAAAAAGAATACTGCCTTGGTTTCACTTTTTTCTTTCTCGTGGTAATGTGTTCACCATGTGCTTCGTTTCATACAAAATCCTTGAGGCAAGTAGGACACGGCACAGCTAACTACTTACTTCTCATTTACGCTTTGAGTAATTGTTTCTCGAACTGTATTGAGATCTAAAATCATAATAGAGTACGCTCATTAGCAAGTAACGACCGAAAAAAAAATTTGAGTTTATTCTAAAGCATGAATATACTACTTTATGTTTCCAACTAATGCTGCATTTGTCTGCAAATACATATCACAAAATCAAACGAATTATATGTCCAAGTATTTATTTCTGTCACTCATAACAACACTTCGCAAACATGAAACAGATCAGTAAATTCCTTGGTGCATTCAAGAAATGTCATGAGAACATAAAATGACAACTGACGATCAAGTAGGTAAAAAGACTAGGGCTAGTAGCAATCCTCGGGTAACAGGAGATATATTGAATTTAATTGATGAAAGGAGAAAATATAAAAATACAGTAAATGAAGCAGGCCGAAAGAAGTACAAAAGTCTCAAAAAAGAGATCGACAGGAAGTGCAAAATGGCTAAGCAAGGATGGCTAGAGGACAAATGTAAGGATGCAGAGGCATATATCACTAGGGATAAGACAGCTGCTGCCTAGAGAAAAATTAAAGAGACCTTTGGACGAAAGAGAACCACTTGTATGATTATCAAGAGCTCAGATGAAAATCCAGTTCGAAGCTAAGAAGGGAAAGCAAAAAGGTGGAAGGAGTATATAGAGGGTCTATACAAGGCCGATGTACTAGAGGACAGTATTATGGAAATGGAAGAGGATGTAGATGAAGATGAAATGGGAGATTTGATACTGCGTGAAGAATTTGGCAGAGCACTGAAAGACGTAAATCGAAACAGGGTCCCGGGATTTGACAACATTCCATTCGAACTACTGATAGCCTTGGGAGAGCCAGCCCTGACAAAACTCTACCATCTGGTGAGCAAGATGTATGAGACAGGCGAAATACCCTCAGACTTCAAGAAGAATATAATAATTCCAATCCCAAAGAAAGCAGGTGTTGACAGATGTAGAAATTACCGAACTATCGGTTTAATAAGCCACGGCAGCAAAATACTAACACGAAGTCTTTATAGACGAATGGAAAAACTGGTAGAAGCCGACCTCGGGGAAGGGGACTTCGGATTCTGTAGAAATGTTGAAACACGTGAGGCAATACTGACCCTAATACTTATCTTAGAAGATAGATTAAGGAAAGGCAAGCCTGCGTTTCAGGCATTTGTAAACTCAGAGAAAGCTTTTGACAATGTTGACTGGAATACTCTCTTTCAAATTCTGAAGGTGGCAGGGGTAAAATACTGGGAGCGAAAGGCTATTTACAGTTTGTACAGAAATCAGATGGCAGTTATAAGAGTCGAGGGGCATGAAAGGGAAGCAGTGGTTGGGAAAGGAGGGAGACAGGGTTGTAGCCTATCCCCGATGTTATTCAATCTGTATATATAGCAAGCAGTAAAGGAAACAAAAGAAATATTCGGAGTAGGAATTAAAATACATGGAGAAAGAATAAAAACTTTGAGGTTCGGCGATGATACTGTAATTCTGTCAGAGGCAGCAAAAGACTTGGAAGATCAATTGAACGGAATGGACAGTGTCTTGAAAGGAGGATATAAGATGAACATCAACAAAAGGAAAACGAGGATAACGGAATGTAGTTGAATTAAATCGGGTGATGCTGAGGAAATTAGATTAGGAAATGAGACACTTAAAGTAGTAAATGAGTTTTGCTATTTGGGGAGCAAAATAACTGATGATGGTCGAAGTAGAGAGGATATAAAATGTAGACTACCAATGACAAGGAAAGCTTTTCTGAAGAAGAAAAGTTTGTTAACATGGAGTATAGATTTAAGTGTCAAGAAGTCGTTTCTGAAAGTATTTGTATGGAGTGTAACCATGTATGGAAGTGAAACATGAACGATTAATAGTTTAGGCAAGAAGAGAATAGAAGCTTTCGAAATGTGGTGCTGCAGAAGAATGCTGAAGATTAGGTGGGTAGATCACATAACTAATGAGGAAGTATTGAATAGAACTGGAGAGAAGAGAAATCTGAGGCACAACTTGAGCCGGCCGCGGTGGCCGAGCGGTTCTAGGCGCTTCAGTCCGGAACCGCGCGACTGCTACGGTCACAGGTTCGAATCCTGCCTGGGGCATGGATGTGTGTGATGTCCTTAGGTTCGTTAGGTTTAACTAGTTATAAGGTCTATGGGACAGATATGATGTCCCATAGTGTTCAGAGCCATTTGAACCATTTTAAACCATATCTTGACTAGAAGAAAGTATCGGTTGGTAAGACATGTTCTGAGGCATCAAGGGATCATCGATTTAGTACTGGAGGGCAGCGTGGAGGGTAAAAATTGTAGAGGGAGACCAAGAGATGAATACACTAAGCTGATTCAGAAGGATGTAGGTTGCAGTAAGTAGTGGGAGATGAAGAAGCTTGCACAGGATAGAGTAGCATGGAGAGTTGCATCAAACCAGTCTCTGGACTGAAGATCACATCAACAATAACATGTACGTCTATGTATGTGTATGTGTACATGCTGTTGGCAAGCGGGTTGCGCTCAGCACTTGTGAGGCCAATGGAGGAGCTACTTGACTGAGGAGTGGCGCCACTGGTTGCGAAAGCTGACCACGGCCGGGAGAGCGGTGTGCTGAACACTTGCCCCTCCATATTCGCTTTAGGTGACGCCTAAGGGCTGAGGATGACACGGAGGCCCCTTCGCACCATTGCGGCTTCAACGCCTGTACCGATGGTGTTTGTTTCACATCTCCTCCTAGACTATTGGACCCATATGAATCAAACTTGGTACACAATATCACTTACTGTCTGAAAAGAATCGCTGTGTGGGTAACAATCACCTACCTATCAAGAAGCTGGGGACGAAAGAGCAGTGCAGCCCATGAGTCGCAAATACTTCATTCATCCAGTATCAGACAATGAGAGCACTCTGTGACTCGCAACAAACTTCATTCATAATCTCGAATCTTTAAGAAACTTTTTGCCTCTGACAACTCCCACAAAATGATAGAAGGAAAAATGTTTGTCGCTTGCTACAGTTTCTCTGTTCATGCCATGAAACTGTCGCATGAAGTGAGACATTTAAATTTATTACTTCTTTACTACTAACTGAATTCGCGACACATTTTGCAGACACTGTTCACATATTCCTTTGAATATAACAGCAAAATTATATCATTGTGTACGACAGTTAGTTCAAGAGATTTGACGTCAAATACTGAGTTGCGTAAAAAGCTAAAGCATCATTCATGCCTTTTAAATTTATTTATTCTTTGTTACTAACTATGATTGTAACAGATTTCGCAAACAGTAGCCACATTTACCATTCTACGTAACTGCACAGGTGTACCATTGTACAACACATCATTCAGAAGATACGACGTTATAAATATTGAGCTGCGTGAAGATGAAAGTGCAGGGCGAAATTGGTAGAAACACATGTGAAATATGTGCACAAATACGTTTGATATACGTTAAATATGTATGACATGTGCATATGTGGGCAAAGAAACGAGTAAAAAGCTCATCCTAAGCCCCTAGAACGATGTCAGTGAAATGTGGTACTCATATTAATAAGGATCTGGAAAGAAATACTGTGGGGATAAGAACCACCAGCCTCCTATTGGGGTAAGATGATAATGTGAAGAGAGAAGGGGGAGGGGGAAATGGAGAGACAGAAAGGGAGAAAGACAAGACGGACATAGAAAGGGCGGAGATCGACAGAGTGATAGATGAGGAGGAGACGATCACAGGATGGAAAGAGGACGAAATGGATGGAGAAAAGGGGAAGAAGATATGAGCAGATGAGGAGTGAGAGGGGAGGAGGATATGGACAAAGAGAGAAATATATAGAGCAAGGGATGAGGAAATAGACAGAGAAAGGGAAGGGATTGAGATGGACAGCAGAGGAGCAAGGAGGAAATGAACGGCAAGAGGGAGAAAGAGGAGAAGGACAAGGAGAGGAGGAGGAAGAGGAGGACGAGATGGATGGAGACAATGGTAGGAAGAGATGAGTAGATGAACAGGGAGAGAGGGAGGAGGATATGGACAGAGAGAGAGGGTGAGGAGATGAGGAAATGGGCAGAGAAAGGGTAGAGAAGGAGATGGAAGGGGAGGAGCAAGGATGAAATGAACAGTGAGAGGGAGTAAGGGGACGACATAGAGAAGAGAAGGAGGTGGACAGAGAGAGAGTGATGAGGAAATGGACAGTGAGAAGAGAAGGAGATAGAAAGGGGTGGCGCAAAAAAAGATGGACAGAGACAGGGGGGGGGGGAGGAACAGATGAGCAGAGAGAGGGGGGGGGGGGGAGAATATGGACAGAGGGAGAGAAGGTTGAGGAAATGGACAAAGGGTAGAGATGGACAGGGCAGGAGCAAGGAGGAAATGAACAGTGAGAGGGAGAAAGAGGAGAAGGACAGGGAGAGGAGGATGAGGATGAGGATGGACAGAGACATGGGGGAGGAAGAGGTGACCAGATGAGCGGAGAGAGGGGGAGGAGGATATGGACAGAGAGAGTGGGAAACATGCTAGGGCAACATCGGGTACTCTGCTAGTAATAGTCAATTGTAAAAACGAATAAAATATTTAAAACGATAACAATCACTGCTAAGATATAGTTCATTAATTTCATTTTTCTGCCGGCCGGAGTGGCCGTGCGGTTCTAGGCGCTACAGTCTGGAACCGCGTAACCGCTACGGTCGCAGGTTCGAATCCTGCCTCGGGCATGGATGTGTGTGATGTCCTTAGGTTAGTTAGGTTTAAGTAGTTCTAAGTTCTAGGGGACTGATGACCACAGCAGTTAAGTCCAATAGTGATCAGAGCCATTTTTCATTTTTTCTGTAACTATTAATACCGCTTACTTGACTAAACTTTCATGCCGAGACAGACCGAAGAATGCGACATTAAAACACTCACAAGATTCGAAATTTGGAACGATACTTTCTTTAAACACAAAAATATGCGTACGAGAGTCTACTGCGGCTAGTGTAGTGCGTTATAAATCGGACCTCTGTGCAATTTTGCCGGCCGAAGTGGCCGTGCGGTTAAAGGCGCTGCAGTCTGGAACCGCAAGACCGCTACGGTCGCAGGTTCGAATCCTGCCTCGGGCATGGATGTTTGTGATGTCCTTAGGTTAGTTAGGTTTAACTAGTTCTAAGTTCTAGGGGACTAATGACCTCAGCAGTTGAGTCCCATAGTGCTCAGAGCCATTTGAACCATCTGTGCAATTTTAGACATGAGAATTGTTTGTTGTCTCTCCGTTTCAAATCAGCGGCAGCAAAGTGAAAAACTTGGAGAGGACGAAAGAAGAAGGATTGAAGGATTCGAAATGTGGTGTCTGCGAAGGATGTTAAAAATTCCATGGACGGCCAGGATGACAAATGAAGAAGTCCTGCAGAGAGCGGAGGAAGTTCCAGTTCTTTGGAAGACGGTCAAGAAGAGGAGAGATATATGGATGGGACACATTCTGAGACATGAAAGTCTTCTCCACACTATAACGGAAGGCCTTGTGGAGGGCAAAAGGGCAAGAGGCAGACCTAGAAGGAAGTACATAAGCCAGATAATGCAGGACCTAGGATGCGGAAGTTTCACGGAATTGAAGAGGCTGGCCGACAATCGCACTGAATGGAGAGCTGCTGCAAATCAATCTTAGGATTGGCAACTTAAGAAGAGAGAGCAAAAATTATCATGCTCCCTCCAAGCGGTGATCCTCTATGTAGAATTTTCGTTGGGGGTGGGAGTAATTCAGTGTTTACATTGCCTTGCTTTTTGGCAAAGATAAACATTTCTGTCATATGTAACTATACTCATATCATCTTAAATCTGAACCCCTAATTTTTTTTATGAAATGAGCTTCTTATTATGTGCATCCTGATTGTGATACCCATGAAGAAAGTTCAAAAATTTATACACCAAAACATCAAACGAAATCGTAGTGATTCACAGTTGGTTTCATATATTACCACTTACCCCCTTTTGTAAACGTGAATTTGTGAACAAAATAGCCTGTCCCTGTCAAAACAAAGCGTGCTGCTTGTGACATTTGCCTTTAATTAAACATTTTCATTTCCAAGTTCATGACATTGTTCCACAAGTATGTCAAAAGATAAAGGCAACTCACTTGTTGCTAAAAATTTTTTAACTCTTTTCTGTCAACACAATCTTGACCGTTATAAATAATTTAGTTAAGTATCTTGGTGACATAAATAATCTGCTGTTCATGTGACATTACTACTATGCTGTCCAAATGACAGTAACACTGTTTAGGTTTATTAGCTTTGTTTCACATATTACTCTTTAGAATTACAATACTTAGAATCACAATTTCAAACGGAAATACACTAGCATCTATAGCTTTGTTTGTAAAATAATTTTTAAATACTAGTTGCTATGAGCAAAAAACATTCTGGGTGTTGTAAAAGGTTTGTATATTAAATGAAATAGCAGTAAATCACAGTTAGTTTGGTATATTACCACTTGGTGCATCTTTGAGTGCAAATATAATGAAAACTATCTGTTTATTCGGGACATTCACTTCAAATATCCTTGTATGTTGAACACATCAGCGATATACAGTCTCGGTTATCAGAGGATCCATTATTAAGAAGATCGTTTGCAAGCTACTAGGGAACAGTCAAATCGAGTCGCAGCCTTGCAGAAGTAGTCGTGGGGTCGCGAAGGGGGAGTGTTCGATCATGGCTGAGTGAGCAGCCTGGATAGTGGATGTGCCGTCCAGAGGTTTCCACTTGACATGTTCCGTACTGAGTAACCTGAGGATGAAGGATGTTTTTTAAGATAATAGGATAAAGAGACGGCACTAAGTTTGTTAGCTGCAAGCGCGAGTTCAGTAATTATTGATGAGCAAATATTTCATTGTATCCAATAATGTCTTCGTAATAGCAATCAGGGAGAACTACCAACCATGTGTTCAGTATTCGAATGACCCTCTCCCCAATTTAGATTCGTTAAATCGTATTGTATTAGGAATTCAAGAAAACATTTTTCTAACAGAAATATTTTGTAGAAGCAAATATTATTGTGTATGACAATGTGGAGGGAGGGAGGGAGAGAGAGAGAGAGAGAGAGAGAGAGAGAGAGAGAGAGAGAGAGAGAGAGAGAGAATGCTGTTTGTTCGTATTAGCTGGTGTCCACTTTTGTGTCAATAAAAAACTTTCTACGTACTTCTTTTGTCATTTATTAATGTTTGACACAAGGCATATCCCCACTTTTGAAAGAATCTTATTCGGTAAAATTTGCTTTGTCACGCCTTGCACTTTTGCGTGAACAGTAGCTAGGCCTAATCATTCTGGAAAGAGACTCAAAAACTAATTTGCTAAAACATCAACTTACAAGAAAAAAGAATAAGACGTCAGACTGCAGTACAGTGATCTGTTTCAGGTCATTATTTGCAGTGCAGCAAAAGCAGAGACAAGTTAACCGTTGCAAGCTCAGAATTTGTTAAAGGATGTAAAAGAACATTTTGACAGAATGTTACGAACCTTTTTAAACTACTGAAATTTCATGTAAGTTCAACCGATGACTTTTTTAGTATTAGAACATATTTAAATTACGTAAAAGTTAGCCATTCTGAGTATTCTTCTGAACATTCTTTTGTGCAGTCTAATTTACAGTCAGATGCATTTCAGACTAATTAAAATCCCATTCCTACAAAGTAATTTTAGATGGTCAGTGTAACATTTAGTTACACACAGTTTCAGCAAACAACTTTTAGCTATACAGGCAACTTTCACAGCGTAGTGTCGATAAATGGTTTCGTCAGAGATGACAAAAACAGAGTTATGTGGCTATTATTTGAGAGTACAGAGTAATTACCGGAATTCATCAACATAAGTGACGTCTGTACATGGAGACAGTTAACTGAAAACGCCAACTACACTGTAAATTTATTTTCGTACTATATTCCAGAAAATGTTTCAAGTGCATCTCACTTTTAGCTTACCAAAATTTCAAAGAGACACGTTTTAACTAGCAGAATTGCACATTATGTTTAAACGATACCGTAAGAGATATCTACACAGCTACTTAGTTGCCTGCTCTCTGACGAAACGTTTCTTTGAAATAGTAACTAAAAGTTATTTACAGTACATATTAGAAATTTAAATATATGTCACTGTCACAGCATACAGTATTCTCTTCAACACGTCTTTCGCATTTCTCTTCACTCTTCTACTAAACCCACGATCAACACTGATGAATCGGTGGAACGAGAGTTGTGTAAGGTCCTTCTTTCGTGGATGAAATACAATTTTCTTAATACTCTTCCAATGAATCTCAGCTCTGAATATGGGTATCGTTGTCGTTCTGGTCTGCAGTCCAAACACTGGTTTGACACAACTCTCGACGCTAGCGGCGTGCAGGGGTGGCCTGACATATGTAATATTAAGAAAATCTTATTGACGAACAATTACGTTTATCTTTTCTTCGAACGAAGAAGACTTCGTTGATCTGTATTGAACTTCGGTGTTAACTAGACATGGTGACGGTGAAGCCACAGTATTGTTTTTAGAACTGTTTGAAATGATCGGGCGATCTGGACGACGTCGGCCGTCGGCGGGATCGCCCTTTGACGGCTGCACTGTGACTGTATCCGTAACTATCGTGGCTCGCATATCTCGACCCCTCCTTACAGCGCTTCAGATTTCACGAGGAAGACATGACTGCAGTATGAAGCGATTCCTGGTTAATGACAAACATAAGACATCAGTGGTTCATTAACTGAAGTACGGGTAGGAAATATTCCTGAGGCGAAACTGAGAAGATAAGATGAAAACTATGTGTTACTAAGCTTCGCTTATATCATTGCCAATGGTGAAGAACGTCATCAGCGTGTAATTTATTTAACCATTTTAGGTGCTGATAGCCTCACGCTTAACAGGTTAAAGAGACTTCTTGACACTAAACATCCTGATTAATGGGAAAAAGTCTGCCGAGAAGATCTTTGCAAAAAAGACGAATGTGTCTCCTAAGACATGTTTGGCATAGGATTGCTAAATGCAAGAAAACAAACGGTTGCAGAAACCCTGTTTTTACCAGCACCGATTGAGACAGTATCAACAATCTTTGCTGTCTCATTTGCTGAACAGTTGAAAAGTATTACTATCTCTAACGACAAAGTACGTAGAAGAATTTTAGACATTTCTGACGATTTATTTAGGCAGTTGATCAATCTGCGTAAAAACTAATTTTCATTTGAAGTGGAACTAGTGACTGACATTCGCAAAGATGCTCATGTGATTGCTCAAGTTCGTTTCGTTGATTTGTTTGTTCGAGATGAATTGCTTTTCTGTAAGCCGATATTGAAAAAAAGCTGCAGCTCAAAGTCTTGCTGTAATGAGGAATACTTTTTTTTAAAAAAATCTGAGCGACTTATTATGGAATAGGTGCATCTGTCTGTGCAATGTCTGGAATGAGTGGTGGGTCGCATGCTAAAATTAAAGTTATAGCTCCTGATGCCTTTATGGACTCACTGCGTGGTACATCGGGAGGCTCTGGCCGCTAAGAACTTAACCCACCTCCTCATGAAGTGCTTCAAATGGTTATAGAAACAGTTAATGTTACTGAGGCAAAATCTATAAATTCAAGACTTTGTAAAGTGCAGTTTGAGGAGATGGGTGCTGAAGACACTCAGTTGGTCTTTTTTAGCAATGCTCGATGGCGTTCAAGGGCTAATGTACAAAAACAATGTTTGAACTGAGGAATGAGGTTCTCTGGTTTTTAAGGGAGGAGAGAACTCCCTCTCGGGCAGGCTGTTTCAGCAACGGAGGTTTTCTGTGGAAAATGGCTTACCTCACTGACATTTTTAACAAACTAGGCATTCTTAACACTTTACTTCGTGGTAACCAAGTAACTGTACTACCTGAAAATGAAAAAGTGAAGGTGCCCATAAAGAAATCAGAGCTGTGGCCAAACCTAATGGTAACTCGAATGCTAGATATGTTCTCTCTAGAGTCACAGTTAGAGGACAAAAATAATCAGATACTTTCGACGAAGATAATAGTCTGCTTTTTTCATCCTTTTCCAATACTAAAAGTTCACTTCGACATTCACAACATTACTTACATAAAAAGTCCTGCACCATCATTGCTAAATATAAAAAAGTAATAACAATTTATTGATCTCACGTGTGATACTCCAATGAACAGTAAATTAAATTAAATGTCTCTGTTGGAGTTTTGGATATATATTATCAAGGAATTGACATCACTGAACTAAAATGCAGCGAAGATCCTAATTTTTTTTGCAGCAACACATTTGGGAGAGACTGGCTTTGCGGTTTTGGCAATTATGAATTCAAATTACCGTTAAAAAGTAAATGTAAGCAAAAAACTTTGAGTGGCTGTTTCTGCTATTACAGGACGTTTTCAGAAACAATTCTTCTCCAAAGTAAGCGCATCCATCACACAGAAATTTAAATATTTAGTGCCTTTTAATCCTTGTTTGCTAAAATGCAAATATTTTCATTTCATTAGTTTTTGAATAAATCATAATTAAATAAAGGTAAACTATTTAATCCGTATTTTCGTTATAATAATTAATGTAGTTTCGATTTCTGTTTGCGTAAAATCCCATTAAATTGAATTTGCTGAAACGTGCGCGTGTTGCGTGAATAAAGCTGTGGGGTGAGGCAGTGTATCGTGCTTGAGTAGCACATCTGGTAGACCACCTCCCTGTGGAAGGTAAGTGGTCCGAGTTCGAGTCCTGGTCCGGCACAAAATTTTAATCTACTAGGAAGTAGAGAAGCACACTCCCAACAAAGGTCTTTATTAACCGCTTCCTTAACGACAGACTTATCATATTTGATGTGAGGAGTCCTTTCCTTTTATAGAATGCAATCTTTGCCTGATTTATTCTACTTATTACATCTTTCCTACTACGACCATCTGATGTTATTCTGCTTCCCAAGTAGACAAAGTCTTGTATTTCTTTCAGCTTCTCTCCATTCAGCCTTATATTCGTAATTGCTTGATTATTTTGTTTGCTTGCAACTAAGATTTTTGTTTTTGACTTATTAATTTTCATGTTGTACCGTGTAGCAAGAGTGTTTTCCATTTCCTCCAACACTACTTGTAATTCTTCCTCATTTTCGGCTAGGACAGCAATGTCATCCGCAAAACGCACCATATCAACTATTTTTCCCTAGATCCTGATTCCATTAGCTTGTCCTAACTTCCCTCTGACCTCGTTCATTGCTTTCTCTATGTACACTCCTGGAAATTGAAATAAGAACACCGTGAATTCATTGTCCCAGGAAGGGGAAACTTTATTGACACATTCCTGGGGTCAGATACATCACAGGATCACACTGACAGAACCACAGGCACATAGACACAGGCAACAGAGCATGTACAATGTCGGCACTAGTACAGTGTATATCCACCTTTCGCAGCAATGCAGGCTGCTATTCTCCCATGGAGACGATCGTAGAGATGCTGGATGTAGTCCTGTGGAACGGTTTCAATGCAATTTCCACCTGGCGCCTCAGTTGGACCAGCGTTCGTGCTGGACGTGCAGACCGCGTGAGACGACGCTTCATCCAGTCCCAAACATGCTCAATGGGGGACAGATCCGGAGATCTTGCTGGCCAGGGTAGTTGACTTACACCTTCTAGAGCACGTTGGGTGGCACGGGATACATGCGGACGTGCATTGTCCTGTTGGAACAGCAAGTTCCCTTGCCGGTCTAGGAGTGGTAGAACGATGGGTTCGATGACGGTTTGGATGTACCGTGCACTATTCAGTGTCCCCTCGACGATCACCAGTGGTGTACGGCCAGTGTAGGAGATCGCTCCCCACACCATGATGCCGGGTGTTGGCCCTGTGTGCCTCGGTCGTATGCAGTCCTGATTGTGGCGCTCACCTGCACGGCGCCAAACACGCATACGACCATCATTGGCACCAAGGCAGAAGCGACTCTCATCGCTGAAGACGACACGTCTCCATTCGTCCCTCCATTCACGCCTGTCGCGACACCACTGGAGGCGGGCTGCACGATGTTGAGGCGTGAGTGGAAGACGGCCTAACGGTGTGCGGGACCGTAGCCCAGCTTCATGGAGACGGTTGCGAATGGTCCTCGCCGATACCCCAGGAGCAACAGTGTCCCTAATTTGCTGGGAAGTGGCGGTGCGGTCCCCTACGGCACTGCGTAGGATCCTACGGTCTTGGCGTGCATCCGTGCGTCGCTGCGGTCCGGTCCCAGGTCGACGGGCACGTGCACCTTCCGCCGACCACTGGCGACAACATCGATGTACTGTGGAGACCTCACGCCCCACGTGTTGAGCAATTCGGCGGTACGTCCAGCCGGCCTCCCGCATGCCCACTATACGCCCTCGCTCAAAGTCCGTCAACTGCACATACGGTTCACGTCCACGCTGTCGCGGCATGCTACCAGTGTTAAAGACTGCGATGGAGCTCCGTATGCCACGGCAAACTGGCTGACACTGACGGCGGCGGTGCACAAATGCTGCGCAGCTAGCGCCATTCGACGGCCAACACCGCGGTTCCTGGTGTGTCCGCTGTGCCGTGCGTGTGATCATTGCTTGTACAGCCCTCTCGCAGTGTCCGGAGCAAGTATGGTGGGTCTGACACACCGGTGTCAATGTGTTCTTTTTTCCATTTCCAGGAGTGTAGTTTTGACATTTAGCACAATAATAAACAAGTCTGTGAAATATCTTGTTAAATACAATTATCATAATCTTAAAAATTTCAGGTGCTTGTAGGATGTTATATAATTATGAAACTGCAACATATGCTCCGACATTTGCACTGCAGCTTACATTTAGGCAAATACGAACAAAAACTGACCATCCCTAGTACGACGTACTGCCGAATACGTTGATCAAACTTGCAGTAGCATTCAGTCTCGTTATTCTAATTCGATTAGTAATCCATCTCTAACAAAGTCATGGTAGGCTAACATTCAGATGTCAATCTGAAAATAAACTAGTGTTAATACCATGCAATGGTAATGTAAATTTGTTGAAGGTGACCTGTAGTCTACACAACTGATGTCTCCAGTATACATTAACATTTAAACTACCAAGAAGTTATCAGTTAAACCCCGTTTAAAACGACATCTCACAAACTACAATACATACCACCTCTACTCACGACTGCCCCGGAGAGGTTTTTCTAACACAGCTTCTTAAATAACCAGTGCACCCACACACCGTTAATGCCACACATCTGTCCACAACGTGATTAAGGGCAAATGCTTTGGTTCACTTGGGGAAGGCATAATAACATTCGAGTCAGAACATGTTGTGTAAAATAACAACTATACACAAATCACTCCTGTGGCTTAAGACAAGGCACAAAAAGGAAACCAAAAAGCTCCGAATAACAGGCCGTAGCAGATACGAAGCGAATAGCCCGGAAACCAAAAAGATCCGAATAACAGGCCGTAGCAGATACCAAGCGAATAACGGGCTATAGCGGAAACAAGTCTCTAAATTACCTCACTACCGGTAACATGGATAAATCAAACTGCTGACGGCTGCAGCCAACATCCGTTATTCGGAATAGGATTCAAGACACTGATCCCACTTGAAGTGAGTAGAATACACTTTTTTCCATTTCCAGGAGTGTATATATTAAAGAGGACAGGGGAGAGTGCACATCCCTGTCTCACACCCTGTTTAATATTTGCTTGTTGTTGATGTTCCCCAAATCTCACTATTGCCACCTCTTCTTGTATATGTTCCACATCGTTCTCCTGTCCTTGTACTTAGCTCTAGTTTCCCTCAATATCTGGAATAGTTTTTTCCATTCAACCTTATCAAAGGCTTTTTCGAGGTCAATAAATGCTATGTAGGTGTCCTTTCCTTTTTCCATCTTTTTTATATTATGAGCCTTAGGGCCATAATGGCTTCTCGCGTACCTCTCCCACTTCTAAAGCCAAACTGGTCTTCTGTGAGCATGCATTCCACGTTCCCTTCAATTCTTCTGAGGAGGATGGTCGTCAAAATTTTAGATGCATGTGATGTTAGGCTGAGGGTTCTGTATTGTGCACACGATTTTGCTGGCATTTTCTTTGGTAATGGAACAATAATACACTTTTTGAAGTCCTCAGGCAGCTCTCCAGTATCATATATTTGGCAGATTAATTTATACAATTTATCTTTTATTTCTGTTCCAGCTGCTTTGATGATTTCTGCAGCCAATGTGTCAATTCCTGGTGCTTTTCCGTGCTTAAGTGCCTGTAGTGCCTGATCAAATTCAGACCTTAGTATGCTGTCTCCTAGTTCATCTTTTTTGCTATTCCCCATTTATTTAGTAGAGAAAACGCCCAATATGGAAAAAATCTAACTTCGTTTCCTGACAGTTTTACTCAATGTCACGTTATAAATTCCACACGCCAGCACTTCGTTCTGGAAGAGTTGTAGCCGTAAGATAACTCACTGCAGTTAGAACAAACATGACGTGAGGTAGTGACTTTTTCAGGCTCATAAGGCACCTGCAGAGGCCACAGCGCCTGTCCACATCAGCCCCCACAACAATGGATGAGAGAGTAATAAAATTAATCCTTTAATTCTGATCACTGATTCGAACTCCCAAAACATTTACGAGTAAACTGATACTTTAATTTTTGACAATACTTGGTTGTAATTGCCAAGCAACTGCCTACTGTGTGAATGATGGATGTATGGAAAGCAGATGTAAGTCTTAAGTCTGTAAATAGTGGAAGTTTAATTTTAAATTTTGTACGTAATTTGACTGTTCTTAACTGAGGATCATTGAAATGAAGAATTTACTTTAATTTTTTATAATACTTGATTGTAATAGCAAAGTAACTAGCTACTGTGTGAATGATGGATTTAATGAAAGCAGATGTAAGTATTGAACCTGTAAATATTATAAGTTTAATTTTAATTCATGTACATAAATTTACGATTATTGACTGCGGATCATTAAAATGAATGAAACTCAAGTTTTTCTAATTTCATTTTTTTAATGTGTTTATCTGACATGTTCTACAGCCAGGAGGCTGTCCTCTTTTGTGGTCTATGGAATGAATAATTAATCTAGTCTAATCTAATCTGAACACGGACGTATCGGTTAATTAATCCACATATCTTGAATCTTACTTACTTAATTAGAAATACTAAACTAAATTTCGGCAACCCGCAGACGCTACCGAGATATTGTCTACATAAAGGATCATCGCTTGGAGGGAGCATGATAATTTTGGTATTCCTCACTTATTTAGTACAGAAAACGCCCAAGATGGCGAAATCTGACTTGGTTTCCTGGCCGTTAATTCGAATCGTAGTGGAAGCCACACGGTGCCGGAGTCATACATAGTCATCGGCGTTCTGGGAATCCGTCCCATTTGAGTCAACCAACTTGAAGACACAGTGTTGGCCGCTCCAGTAGCCCAGAACAGCATGGACGGCTGTACCTCCAACTTCTGTTAGGTTGGTTACAAGGACCTTCTCGTATTCCGTGGAGATGCACTGTTGGCGTGGTAAGCTCTATTGTCCGACCCCTATTACTGTGACCACTTTCGTGACCCACGGCTAGCTCGTTTTGTTATACTGATTCATGTTAATTCATTTTGCGCTCCCTCGAGGGCCTGGTCTTAACACTGAAGACGTTATTATTAGTATGAACTTTTGTTGTATTTGCTTGTCTAACAGCAAGCCCACTGTTCACCCAGCTGCTGCTTTATTGTGACCGATGCGTTAGAAAACTTGTGAAACGGCTACCTCTCATTTACGTGGCCATTTCTAAATAGATACAGTGCCATACTATACTGATTTTGATTCATCTGTAGCTTCTCTGCTGTACCTTTTTGTGGATCAGGGGACGGTGATGGTTGGTAAATCTCTGAAGCCCATTTCTTCCATCTTTCGGTAATCTGTATTACTTCAGAGTCTTAAGAGGGGAGACGAAAGAGACCCGAGACACAGCTACAGCTATTGATCCAACAACACACGCTACAAGGAAATGGAGTCCGAAACAGAGTAATTGCCTGTAATTTCAAGTATCAAGTGCAGCTGTATTCAAACGGTTGGTCAAAATGAGACGCCAAGGAAAACCAGAACTGGAATACTTGAGAAGCACTTACTGCTCTCTTATTTGAAGGAAAAGAACTTAATGAAAATCGGCTCCTGTACAAGGACATAAAGAAATGCCGTGATGGGATGGGAAATGCAAATTTAGAGAAAGCAAAGATCATGATCTCATTTCTCTTCCTCAATGAGACCATTAGCTAGGGAAGACGTATTTTGAACGGACACGGATAAGAAAGAATATCGGCCGTTTTCTTCCCAGTGGAACCATCTCGTTGTTTTTCTAGAGCGATTTCGAGAGACAACGGATTTGAACTCCACTTCTCCTGAAAGCGAGTCCATTGTGTTAACTGCGACATCACCTCCACCGATGTGAAAGAAGCAGTGTGTTCGAAGGGTACTGTTTAACACAGATAACGGGAATCACACCGAGATAGAATTCATGAAAGGATATATGTAGTAAAAATCCATTTGTTATAGCTGTGCCTCAGATATTTCAGTGGAAAACTAGTGTACAGCTTTGTAGCCTTTTTTGTTTTGCCTATTGGTATTAGGACCGCTAGGCTTTTTTTTATCGATTGTCATTTTCTATTTGCAGCTCACTGTTGCCATTTGAGTTTACATATCGTCATTGTGTCATTTGGAGATAGTAAGTGGAGCTGTGGAAGCTAGAACGTGAGGTGCAAAGTTGAGAAATCTGAATATTTCCGAAATATTCTTCTGTTTGAGTTCAATAGAGAAGTGACAGTGGTGGAGGCATCCAGAAACGTTTGCGACGTATACGGCGATAGTGCCATCGGACACAGTACGGCAAGAAAACGGTTTTCTCGTTTTAACGAAGATCGTTTTGACATGAGTGACTCTCAACGTCTGAGTAGACCTACGGAGTTAGATGAAGGTCGTTTCAACACATTAATCCACAATGAATCACGTCAGTGTACTCGAGAACTAGCAGATGTGATAAACTGTCATCATTCCACCATCGTGCAACAATTGCATGGAGTGGGGAAGGTTCAAAAATCGGGTGTATGGGTACCGTATGCTCTAAACTAAAACACAAAATTCAGCGGATGGCCATATGAGCATCTCTGCTTGCACGTCATCAATTGGCTCGGGAACAACACCGACCACTCCTTACCTTTATAGTTCCTGGTAACGAGATATTACGTATTTATATTAACTCAAGGGAAAGAAACGAATGGTTGAGTCCAAACAAAACAGCAACTACCAGTACAAAGGCCTGCCAGCACCCACAAAAATAATATTAGACATCTGGTGGAACCTCGACGGTGTGGTGTACTACGAGTTTCTTCCCCGAGATGTAACCAACACTGCTGACATTTACTGACAACAGCCGGCCGTGGTGACCGAGCGGTTCTACGCAGGTTCGAATCCTGCCTCGGGCATGGATGTGTGTGATGTCCTTAGGTTAGTTAGGCTTAAGTAGTTCTAAGGTCTAGGGGACTGATGACCTCAGATGTTGAGTCCCATAGTGCTCAGAGCCATTTACTGACAACAACTGAGACGTGTTGCAGACGCAGTCCAAGAACAAGCACCAGGAAGACGGCGTGAAGTGATGCAATCCACGATAACGTGCACCCTCACTCTGCTAGACTCACAAAGGAACAGCATGCGGTAGATGGCTTGGGAAGCCGTTCCCCGCCCACCTTATTCACCTGATCTCGCGTCCTCAGATTTTCACATTTTCCGCTTATAATGAATTCTACTCTGCTTTTGTAAATGATGAAAGTCTATGTGAATGCAGCTTGCCGCTAACTTGGTGTAATGTTTTGTCTGTACAGAAGTGTGTCTGTCGCCTTTATCGCTCTTTCCCTCTCACACATAAATCGGTACAATAAAGTCAGGGCTTCGTGTTTTCTAGTTAGGCTGATCCGTGAAAAGACAGAGAAACAATTATGCTAATGGAGGATTCTCTCACTCTCTCTCTCTCTCTCTCTCTCTCTCTCTCTCTCTCTCTCTGTCCTCTATCTGTGTACAGTTTAAATATATTATTTACGTGAAATCAGCCTAGTAGAATCTCTGGTGGAGCCCTTCGTCTTAATATTCAGCGGCTGGCTTGCTAGAAAAGATCTTTACATTTGTTATTATTATTAAGCGCTGCATTCAGTTGGGAAAATCGATCGTTTGAACAATTCGTTCAGTTTACGACAGATCTAAAATTTCAGATGTGGACGAAGCCTTTTTGGACGATTTCAAA
Organism: Schistocerca americana; assembly: GCF_021461395.2. Lineage (NCBI taxonomy): Eukaryota > Metazoa > Arthropoda > Insecta > Orthoptera > Acrididae > Schistocerca > Schistocerca americana. Next base: position 296,769,921 of record NC_060120.1, read on the forward strand.
AAACTCAGAGATTGCAGGCTCTCTTCGTCACAGCTGAAACTTCCCAATTAATTACAGGGCCCAGACAATCATCAATGGTTCAGACAGAGAACTCATTCGTCATTCACTCTAGAATAAAATGGTCACAAACCTTATTTCTGAGGAAAATTGTATATTGAATCCATTTTCGTACATGTTCCGTTTTCTGTTGGTTCCAAGTCTCATGTAATTTTCTTTTACAGGTTTTTCTTTCTCTTTATCTATCACGCTAGCGGCACAAACTTTCCTAGCTCGCTTTAGCGCGAAGAAGAGTAATCCGACAATCTTCCAACCGATACTTCCGAAGCTGTTCCTCTCTCTCTCTCTATAATAACCATGGAGCATACATTTCTGTATCTCTGTTGTTCCAAAGAATAAACGTATAAGAAAAATACCTTGGCGTCGACGAGCTGTCGGCGCATATATTACTAGAAAATCTGATCAGATACTTTTCAAACGTAAATACATGTGGATGATTTGGTTGACCATTATTAATTATTGCGTGGTAGAGGGTAATTTTCCGTGGGGAGATTACACGCTCTCTATCGAACAACCTTCAAGGAAATTCCTATCTGGATGAAAATACGCTCCGAACATGGCTCGACGAGTTCTTCGCCTCAAAACCCAGTTGGCTTAAGTGTATATTCAAAAACGTTAATGAATTCCATCGAACTCTATTATAGCCATCCGGTTCAATTTTTTAAACGTTTTGAATGGCAATCGAAATTACTAATATATTATTTTAAGATATTCCGATGTCACGTATAGTTCCAAAAACGAAAAGAGCGTCTGGACTCTTGTTACGCTGCTATGTTGAGAACCTTTTAGCGTTATTCGTAGAAAAAAAGTTTTTAGAAATCTTTTGTTATCCGATGACTCCAGTACCGCTATCCATTTGTCACGTGGACAGGACAATAAGTAAACGGACAAAACCGCGTTGATGTGACACCAAGGAAACAAAACTGAAAGCACTTGAACCTAATTCTAATCGTTGAGGGGTTATTTTTACTGGATACCGTAAGAGACATTCCACGAATTTTCTGAGTCTTTCGAAGAAAATTTTGCATATTGTGTGTAAACATGATGCTTCAAGGGTCGACCTAGTACCTGATATGTACTTCTGCTCATCTATGAAGGACACAGAACATTGACTGTCCGAAAGCGCAAAATCGGTAGATTTTCACATTTCAGGACCGCAACAACCAAGACCTCTGGACTTCACAAAAGAATTGAAAAATATCAAATTAAAAAAAAAAACTTCGGTCAAATTTTAATTAATTATTGGTCACAACATGACACGGCGCAGATCATCGTGTACAAAGCCACCCGTATTAATCAGGCATGTGCAATGAATGTTCGGTTGAAGGTGGTACTTTTAATCAGATCATGAACACGAGGAGGCAGACACTAAGAGTGTGAATCATTTTCGTCGAATTATTCGGTGTTGAGTATCTGTTCAGTGTTCTTAGACTGACGCTTGAACTGTAGTCCACGGGAATATGGAATTTATAAAAAGTTCCGTCAACATTTAGATGGGTATTGACATTGGTAATTCCCGCCGTTATATTCATGTTTCGCATTTGTATGAGATATTGGAATCACCTCTAGCAAAATCATTACCTGCTTTTCTTGCTATCACCATCTGCGATTACAACCCCGCATTCACAGAATGGGAAAAGAGGCCGACTGACAATACTGAAAGTTCCAAGCTACCTAAAGGTTTTCGCAGATTTAGGCAGATGTACTTTTGATACAGGGAATATATTGAACGTATTAGAGCAGTTAGCGTTACGGATAGTACTGCGGAAAAAAATTAATGATGTCGAATCAGGTAAAACAAATATTTTTAGAAAACAGTATAAAATGAACAGTGAACTTTCTTCTACAACTCTAAATCAGGATTTATCTAATTGCGACCGCTGTGTAAAGCAGAATTGGAACAACATTTATTGAAACAAAATTTATTCAACAAATATGAAGCAACACTCTTACAAAATATCTGACAGAGAGAAATCCCACAGATTTCGGATGGGATGACATCGAGGCATTTAGGATTTTTTTCGAGTTTCTCTGGAAGCTAACTACCAGAAATTAGCGACGTTATCTAAGACGAAGAATCAACAACCACAAAAAGTGAAGTTGACATGAATTTTACCTGTAAGATTTTTATAAAGAAATGGTTGATATTGACTAATATTGTTTGTTTTGCAGAACAAGACATTCAAGATCTTGGTTATGACCTGGAGCGTGATTTTGATGACTAGGATGCTTTCACTTTAAATGAACTATAATTTTCAAACTTCATCCGAATTTTCTTTGGCGCAGTTTATGAAGACAGTGTTGAACTTCACTACGACGGCTTCGAATAACCTCTTTATTAACCATACAGAATTTTAGAGTTTTAAGTTATTCATTGGCTTCCATCAAGGACTTTCATACGCTTCAATACTATATTTAACAATTTCTGAATATCGATAAGTTGTCTGACTAATAATATGCCGACACAATTTGTCTGATATTTTTTTCTAGATATGGGTAATTTATTTTATCATGTCCAACAGTTTTCACGCGTAATGCTATGTTACCGATCGGTAAAACTTTTTAGCATTTTTCCAAACAGTGTCAGAACGGAAGGTGCTCAGATTTTCTTGTGAAAAAATGATTTTTTTTTGCATCAATTGACCCTAATTTAGTAGTGAAGTACATTTTCAGACAGTTTTCTGTGATTTCTTTCGTTTGGTCTCATTTTTCATATTTTACTGAGTTTTCAGGCATCCGAAAACCGTGTTTTCTGTATCTGAGATCTTTCAATCAACTACATTCCAAAAATCGTTGGGGGAAAGTGCCCTATTCGACAACATTCTAGTGGAAACAGAGTTAGTTTCCCGATGGTGCCAGAGACCTTTATCGGCGACCGGACACACATGGAGGGGAAGAAGTGGCGCCCGTTTGCAGCGTCGACAGTAGTGATTGGGGAACCATGTTCTGACCACATTACTCATCAGATTTACCGTCCAGTAATTCCTCAGGTGAAGGATTGAATGGTCTTCAATCTCCCTCAGGATGATTCAGTCACAGGGTTTGGTTTTAAGTTGTTACTGAAGGTAAAGTGAAGTATACTTCATGTCATCAATAATAGGTGAAACAATTTTTTATCGTCCTTGTGCATCTCAGAATCGACAGTGAAGTGAACACATACTAGGGGCATTTTATAGATTTCATTGTGTATCCCAATGGTTAGGGCGGACAGTTCGAGATGTGGCCCATTGTAGAGCGCAATTCGTATCAGCCAAATACCAGGTGAGCTGGCAGCAAGGCAGAGAGGATCCTAGTTGGGAAGAATGGGGAGGGCATTCCCAGTTCCGGTATTTGCCTTACAGTCAAGGAGAGTTCGCAACGCTTTGTTGGAAATGGGTGTTTGAAGTTTCTTTTAATTTATTTCCGGGACAATACATACTAAAAATATGACGAACTAGTATATTTTCAAGTATCTATATGACAGTGTAAGTTAGTAAACCGTTGATTTGCTGGTATGTGTGGTGGAAGGACAGGCGTTGGGCAAAGCTACGGAAACACCATGAGAACAAAACATTACCGTCTCTAATACAGCATGAAACCCGTTGGCATTAAAAACAGCTTCCAGTCATACTGGAATCGATAAACACGGAGTTTTCAAGGGAATCTCACACCATTCTTCCTGATAAATAGTGACAACTTCAGTTAACGCTGATGAAGGTGAATAGCAATCACACATCTTCTCGAAAGCCACAAAACGTTGAGAACTCGTGAGTGTGGTGGCCAGAGAAGGTGCAACAATTCACCCTCGTGCTCGCAAAACCAGTCCTGGACGATGCGAGCCGTGTAAACAGGGGCCTGACATCACAACTGGGAAATGAACATCGTACCATGGGTTGGATCTTATGAGCCAAAATATCCTTGGTTGTCACACGACGTTGCAGAGTAACCATGGGACCTATGTAGTGCCACGATATGACTACCCAAAACATCTCCGAACCCCTGCCATGTTTCGCCCTTGGAGCGTAAACTTGGTCAGAAGTTGGGAACAGTGTGCAGCAAGACTCATCCGATCAAATGGCATTAGTCCATTGCTCCATAGTACAGATTTTAGGCATTCAGCACCACATTTTTCTGTTACGGGCATCTCCATCACTGGTGAGTAGTTTTGAAATTATAGGTCGCCCTGCAGATCCCTGCTTATGGAGCATCCTTCGTATTGTTTTGGTGTTGAAAGGGTCTGTGAGTGAGACATGTAGTTCTGCAGTGACTTCTGCAGCTGTCGTCACCTTATTTTTCCCCATAATCCTCTTCAACGACTGTCCATCACGACCACTCAACACACTCTTTTGTCTGCATTGTGATTTAGTGCATATTGTTTCTCTGCTTTCTCCGTTCGAGATATAAATGTTCTACACGGATTCTCTTGAAACACCAAACACAGGGGCGGGAGCTACGGAGCACCAACAATCTGCCCACGCTTGAATGCGCTGAGCCCGGACATAATGCACCCGCAACTACACAGAATACTGTTCTGGCCACGGCTGACACTTGCAACGTGTTGAGGACATTGCACAGGTGGCGATCATGCCGAAATACATCTGTGCAAAATGCTTGCTTGGCTAGCATCTGCGTTTATGTTAGAGTATGGATTCCTCATGGGGTTTCCGTATTTTCGTCCAGCCCGTCTAAGTTGTTTGTGAGCTGCTTGTGAATTGACATCAGTTCCGAAAAAAATAATCATAATAATGATAATGAAATACTGTTTGTAACACATCGAAGATTCCGAGGTACGTAACTACGAAACTTGATTCTCCCGCGGGATAGTACAATGAGCATAAAATGTAGAAATTTTACCCACTGTTGTTGCTCTCAAGAATCTCTCCATTATAAACTTACCTCTGGTGAAAAACTTTCTTATTTGTCCTACTTTAGATAAAATGTCAATAGCATTTAAAGTAAGACTCAGAAATCACTAAAATGCACATGTATAGCGATGGTTGTGGGTAATTTTGTTAACTACTCTGTGACCATATTTAAATTTTGTACATCTAGATCTGTAAACCGAAAGCCACCTTACGATGTGTGGCGAAGAGTGCTTTGTGTACCAGTGTTACTTTCCCCTTTTCTGGTTGCAGTCGCGAATGGTTCACGGGAAGAACAACCGTTGGGCAGCCTCCGAGTGATCTCAAATCTCCCCAGTTGTACATTCATATCCTTTTTCGAGGTATATAGTCTGGTAAGTAAGAACACGGTCGGCATTACACAATGTGGTAAAAGATTTCGCCTTAGTTCTTTCACAGCCCAATAGAGAGAGACTTTGTCCTTTATGCGATGTCCATAAAGCATTAGTTTGCTTTAAATTCTTGACTGAGAAATACAAGAAGAGACACGAGTGAAGCTTACGAGTCGCGTGCTGAGACTGTGTTTCTCTGTAGCCACTCTAAAGGCTGCGGCGTCTAAAAAATGTGGAAGTGAAAGTCATTCATACAATAGTAGCTAACACGCAATAAATTGGTTAAAAACGTGGATGACTTTAAAGAACGTGGCTCAATCAGTAAAGTGACTGCAAAGTGAAAAAAAATGATTATAAGACTTTTTTCGGGAAACCCATTGCGTCAAGTGCAAGCAAAATTCACTTTGAAACAGCTGTCAACGCAAATTCGACGCATCTGAAGTTATCCGCGCGTAAATACGTGGAAAACTTGGATTCAGGCATGCCTTGTAGGTGCCAAGCAATTATCACGTGGCGCATCACTGGACGTTTTACTAATTGCAATTGTATTTTTCTTCTTTTCATATATGCTGCATGTATAAATTTTATTTTGTTGTCAAATACATTTTTCTACTGATTACCCCGACCACAATCTTACTTAGTACACTGTATATAGGAGAAAGCAATAGATCGATTGGCGCTTGTACGAATGTACGCCCTCGAACAGGGGTATAACTACTGACAAAGGGGCTCTGGGTCAAGTACGAGTTCCCAGCTGGGTCCCTCATCCCGCTGCACGTCCATCTCTACACCCTGCCTCATTCCCAAAAGAACAGAACGTCGCCCACAAATCGTCTCCCACAGCCACACTTCTCCTCCCTACCTAACATACATAAACAGTATAGCCTACTAAATCTTTACCAAACACACTCTGCTCAAACTTGAGTAAAAAAGTGAAACATGTTATAAAACTTAAAGTACAGTATATTTTATTAATAATACTCCAGCAAAGCGAATTATGACCTTCACAACTTTTCTCTGATTTATCAATGCATAAACAGATAATCGTCACCAAAGCATTGCACGTAACACATCCTGCTCACAACCTAAGATTCATTTTATTTGCAGAACTTCGCTTGACTCTACTGTTTTATTAATTTTTCATTTTCTTTGCTTCGTGCGTCGTCGAACCCATATTCTCGGGAGTCCTGGGGAATTGTCCCAGGTGCCCCACCCCAGCTACGCCCTGCTGTTACTCCTAGATAGTTTCCTTAGTTACGCGTGGATTATTCTAATAATAAACGACAAATCGCGACGTGATGATGTTCTCAACAATACGCGAGTTCCTGCATCAGACCATGCCGTTGCTGAGCAACAGTTTGAGACGAGGCGACTGCCGAGCGACAGGAATGTGTCCCTCTCCAGCTAGCAGTATCTCAAACAAACAGCGAAATGCAGAAACCACCTGGAGCAATGACATCAGTTATGAAGATACAGCTAATTGGGATAAGTAATTTTTTTTCTTCTTTTTATTTTGCTTCATTCACTCTGAACACATATCTGTGGTGGTTTAGAATCTGTTTTGTTTTCTTATAGACTGTGAAATGTGATTATGGTTTACATTATTTACACTGATCAACCCGATCATGAAGAATGACTACTAATCAGACACACCCACAATGCATGTAGTATCAATGAGCATGCTGTCCGTGTGGAGTATGGGAAAGGACTGCGATCTATCTAAGTTTGATCGAGGGCAGATTGTGATGGCCCAGAGACTCGGGACGAGCATTCCGGAAACTGCACGACTTATCGGGTTTTCGGGGAGTACTGTGGTGAGTTTCTTCAACAAGCATCGAAACCAAGATGAAACCTCGTCCAGATGTCGTCAGGTTGGGCGGCCATCTGTCATCACAGATGTCGGATGTCGTGAGCTGGGAAGACTGATAAAAGAGGACAGGCGATGCAGTGTGGCAGAACCAGAGTCAGAATTTTATGCTGGGCAGAGTAAAAGTGTGTGTGAACACACAGTGCACCGAACACTCCTGACAATGGGCCTCCGCAGCTGACGGACCATACATATGCCAATGGTAACGCCACGACATCGGCGGCTACGAAATAGTCACGTGGGCATCCATGGATCCAGCGGAGCTCGAGCTAGGCAGCGGACGGCCAAAGCGTATCGTATACTGGTTGCAGATCACGTATATCCCGTCATTACGATCGTGTTTCCCGACGGCTGTGACGTTTTCCAACAAGAGAATACGCCATGTCACAAGACCAGGAGTGATGGAGTTGCTCAAGGAACACAGTGGCGAGTTCCAGTTGATGTGCTGGCCGCCAGACTCGGTAGATGTGAACGCGATCAGAGGTCATCGACACCTTCCCCGGCATTTACGGGAATTAGGTGACTTGTGTGTGTAGATGTGGTGCCAGTTCCCTCCAGCGACCTACCAAGGCGTCATTCTTTCATGTCACGATGCGCTGCCGCTGTTCTCCATGCAAAAGGTGGACGTACCGGATATTATGTAGGTGGTCATAATGTCAGTTTGATGATTTGCAATTACAATTTTTTTATTCGCCTTAATTGTGTGGATACAGGGCGTCGAATGAATGTTTGGTTGTATTTGACCACAATATTTCTCTTTCATGCCCTGTGATAATTTATATTATTTTTCCCATTGAAGTCTTACTCTTTTATAGAGTGCAGTCTTCAGATATGATGACAGTAACAAAATGTTTTTAAAAATACTGTCTTGACTGGCGGTTTTAGTTAAGTCACCGACCATTTCATTATATTTAATGTTAGCATGTCCTTTGGTCCTCATAATTTGTTTCATATTTCCGAGATCTTTATTTTCCTTGGTAGTTTTCATGGTATCTATTACTACTGAATTACTTTTCATGACTATGGCAGATGTCTGTATATCTTGGAGTAACCTTCTGCAATCCGTTAAAATCAAAATGTTTCTAATTGGGAAGTTCTGCGAATACTTTAAAGCTAAGAGTATAGCTGTGTTTTCTGCCGAGAAGAAGGTTCCCTGGGAAGCGAATTCAAATACTTGGAGCCCCTTGCTTGGGCGTAACCCATTCTACCACTATATGGGGTTTTGTAGCCGTCAGTATAAATATGGGAATATCGAGGGAAATTATCAACAATGCAGGTTTTTACTAACTGTTTTGCTCTGACATTTGTTTCTGTTGGAAAGCAGATGTCATCAGCTACTAAAGCTGATTTGTTTTCTTGTGTGTTTGTGACAGTGGCAAACACGGGGCCAATTGCTGGTGGCTTGGACGAGGAAAGCAAATTTTTGTGAGAGTGAGGCCAATATGTTTGGCGGCGATGATTCTGAATACTCTGCTGAGAGCTCCGATCATGATTCCGACAATTCCGATGCAGGCAGACCGGGAAAATGAAATAGAATAACTGTTGGCGAATCAGCAATTGTGCCCCAAAGAGACGTCTCCGAAGTTACTTGGATTCATGTAACTGGAAATGTGAATTATTTTATCACAACCTGTAATGATGGACTTGCTGATCATATGAAGACGAACGGTACACACAAATAACGAAGAAATCTTGTGGTTTTTTACTTATTTATTTATGTATTCTGTGGACTGTTTTGGGTCTAAAACCCACACTCCAGAAATATTCCTCAAAGAATGTACTGCACAGAAGTGAAGTAAGTAAAGCTTTTCCCCGCAACAGATTTGAGGCCCTTTTGAGTACGCTACATTTTTCGAAAAATTCTGGCGCAAGAAACGGGAAGCTGTACATAATGTCACCACTATGTCACCACTACTAAACGATACATTTCAGGAAGTGTATTGTCCTGGTGAGAAAACATGCACTGATGAAGGTGTGGTGCTATTTAGAAGAAGGCTGGGGTTTCACCAGAATATTCCGTGGAGACATCAAAAATATGGTCTCAAGTATAAAAAAGTACGTTGCCCTAGAACAAAACAAAACAAACGGATTGTGAGTGCTCATCGAGGCTACAACTGGAGTGTGAAAGTGTATACTGGAAAAGGAGATTGCCCCCGCAGATCACAATATGTCCTCCAGTGTAGTGATGCAGTTGACGGGTCCATTGTTAAATGCCGGACGCACTCTGTATTTCGACAATTACTATAGAAGCGTCGCCTTACGCCATAAGACGAGTGAACGTTCAACCCACCCTGTTGGTACATTGGGGAGAAAGAGAAAGTACGGTCCAACGACCGTAATGAAAGCAAAGATCATAAAAGATGAAAGTGTTACTCATGCACAGTAACACAAATGTTACTATAGGAAAATGGAAGAACAAGATGTCTTGTTTCTGACCATTATAGACGTTCCAGAGATGGCAACAACCACCTCATGAAAAGTTGCACCACTAAACCATCCACAATTTTGGGAATATAATTACGCATAAGCCTTCATAGACGTCTCAGATCAAGTAGCATTGTCACAATGTTTATAATGGAGCAAAGAAGAATTCAAATATGTTGTTACATCTGCTGTCAATTTGTAAACCAACATACTGAATTTGTAAATATTCCATATTTACTCGTATATTAGATTTGCTCTGTTCTTCGAAAATATAGATGTCATTTGTCTGAATGCTGAAAGGAGTGCTGATTTGTTATTAAAGGTTGTGCATAGTTCCCATTAACCGTGGTCTAACAGGTGTGGTATTGAAGAAATTTACTACACCGGCTACGTGTCTAACAATTATATACACCTGAAAAAGGCTTCGTCCCGGTACATAACCTTGGATGATTCAGGTCCGGCTGTCAAATGGTTAAATCTATGCCGCTTTTACTTAACTCTGTTTCTAGGGCAGTGTTTATTCTCTGTCTGTGCACGACTTCTTGATACAATCTGTTGAGTTTCTGTATAAGTGGGTGTCAACTGTACAATTTCTTTCACAATTGATTTCTGTTGCCTCTGCAGAACAACAGTCTTCCACGGTCGATTTTAGATCTTATTAGGCCTATGTATATTCGTAGCAGACTATTACAATCCGCTCCCACCACACTCTTGTACCTGAGTGCATCACGTTGAGGCAAGGGTGAGTCTTCTGTGTCAGGTATGGAATATGACCCACCCGTGATCGGCGTGAATCCGTTACAATTACTAGGAATTTAGTTTGACTCTTCACTGGGAAAATTGGTTATTTAATCTTGGGTCTGTCAGTCCTTGTGGAATCTTGCGCCTTCCAAAGTTAACCACAGTTGTCGTAACGACTGAGAGCTGTAAGCCTTTAGTTGGCAACCAGTTTCCTAACTGGAATGTTGTTATACTCATTACTCTATTCGTTTCTTCAAGGCCGCTATCAGAAGTGTATATGCATAAAGCAGCAGCATATTGTAGTACTTGAACAGCATTCGACAGCCTGTTTCCCATATCTGCTGTGTAAATATTGACAGGATAGGTCTCAATATCGATCCCTGTGTAAGTCCAACAGGTGATTAAAAAAACTTGGGCGGTCCTTCTAACTAAAAATCCAGAGACAATTGCGTTCGATTATCTAATGTAGAGTTATGTTTTCGAAACAAATTTTGATAATCTGGCAGTATATTATTAATTTTGACGTGTATTATTAATTTTGAGTCACCATTCAAACGATTTTTAATTAATTGTTGCAACGTTTTCGTAATGTGATATGATAGTGCTATGGATCTTTAGGAGACAGTAGACGTTCGATCCTTTCAAAGTTTCAGTAATGGTATAATGATCTGTGTAGTCCAGCCTTCAGGAAATGATTCGTATAACCATATTCGATTGTAAATATACAAAGCCACTCTTTTCACATAAAGTCCACAGGATTTCATAATCATTATCGTCGACTCCTGGTACTCTGCTTGTTGAGAAAGTTAAGGCAATCGATAGTTGTCCCTTTGTAAATGGCGAGCATGGTAAGTTATGTGATATTTCTTTTGGGCCACTTAGAGATTCTGCTGTTATTGAGGGCGCACTATTTTGTGTCTAGAAATATGTCTTCGAGTCATTAATCCATGCTTCTCATACTGATATTGTGCTGGTGTAAGCTGTGGCCAGCAGACCGGTCGGCAAAGATGGAGCGCGAAGATCGATAAGTAGGTGCTGGATCAAGCGCTCCTTCAGAAGAAAGGCCAGAGACACACTGAAAAGCAACAAGCCGCCAACACCCTCTCGATAGCAAGCATTTAGGCCGCCGCCGCTGACCGGAGGAGTCAAATGGTTCAAATGGCTCTGAGCGCCGGCCGGAGTGGCCGTGCGGTTCTAGGCGCAACAGTCTGGAGCCGAGCGACCGCTACGGTCGCAGGTTCGAATCCTGCCTCGGGCATGGATGTGTGTGATGTCCTTAGGTTAGTTAGGTTTAATTAGTTCTAAGTTCTAGGCGACTGATGACCTCAGAAGTTAAGTCGCATAGTGCTCAGAGCCATTTTTTGGCTCTGAGCACTATGGTACTTAACGTCTGAGGTCATCAGTCCCCTAGGACTTAGAACTACTTAAACCTAACTAACCTAAGGACATCACACATATCCATGCCCGAGGCAGGATTCGAACCTACGACCGTAGCAGTCACACGTTTCCAGACTGTAACGCCTAGAATCGCTCCGGTGGTAATTGTAGGGGTGAAATTGTGTAACAAAGATTCTGCTGGACATGAATCGCTGCGCCACTTGTCCCATTTATTCTGCTGTTTGGTTTGTTGATTTGGGGGAGTAGACCAAACAGCTAGGTCATCGGTCCCATCAGATTGGGGAAGGATGAGGAAGGAAGTTGGCAGTGCTCTTTCAAAGGAACCATCGCGGCATTTGCCTGAAGCGATTTAGGGAGATCACGGAAAACCTATATCAGGATGGCCGGATGCGGGTTTTAATCATCGTCCTTCCTAATGCGAGTCTAGTGTGCTAACTACTACGCCACCTAGCTCGGTATATCCTGTCCTTTCTTATAATACGATATGCTGGAATCACTATACTCGAAGTTCGTTTAAACCATGTATCCGAGAGTGCTGCGACATTTACTTCATTTCGGTATAATTCCTCTGGCAAACTTTTCTTTGTCGGATGCTGCTGATGTCGTGAAATTTTAAGCATTATCTTGTTAAATAAGGTGTTCCATGTTTTTTCCTGATTTTTTTGTACTTGCATATTTTCTCATCCTGTTGATTTTATTTGCTCCATTACAGTCAACATGACCATCAGCCGTGCCACATTGGTAACACCAGTTCCCACCAAATCACCTAAGTTAAACTCTGTTGGGCTTGGCTGGCACTTGGGTGGGTGACTATCCATGTCTGCCCGGTGGTGTTGGCAAGTGGGGTGCACTAAGGCCATGTGAGGCTAATTGAGGAGCTACCTGACTGAGAAGTGCCGGCTCCAGTCACAAAAGCTGACAACAGTCGGGAAAGCGGTACGCTGACCACATGCCTCTTCATATGCGCATCCAGTGACATCTGTCGGCAGAGGATGACACGGCGGTCGGTCGGTACCAATGGGACTTCCGAGGTGTGTTCGGATGGAGTTAGTTTCAGTTTACTATAGTCAACATTAAGTAGAAGATACCGCCCACTAACCTGTGATCGTATGCAGTTTGTGTCTCACCAGTGTTTACTTTGTGAGGTGAAAGTACCCACGCATTCGAAATTATTGGTTGTATCTGTCCTTGAGGAAGGAATGTGAGCTGAACGACATGCACTCCAGTTGCTGGTCTTATCTCCTTGCAGAGAATCCATATTTGTTTTCACGTTCCGTCGAGGAGTGAAATGGGTTGCTCTCGACAGTAGTTGTTGACTTATTTTCATTATCTGGTGTGTAACAACGGTTATCTTTAGTAGAGGAAATTTTTCAGTACAGGAAATTCTCTTCCGGCACTCCATACCAGGCGTACTGTTTGTAAGAGACTATTCTACTGAACTGTACGCTGCAGTCACATAGATATATGCATTTAATATTTTGTTTGCTTCGCTAAAAAATATGTTATTGCAGGTAGAAACTTCTTGTATGTGTTTCCTTTTGGTCTACTCGCGACGCCTTCTATCTGTAGCTAGATGATATTTTTTTGCAGTAAATACACATAAGGGCCGGAGATTTGTACACTCCTGGAAATTGAAATAAGAACACCGTGAATTCATTGTCCCAGGAAGGGGAAACTTTATTGACACATTCCTGGGGTCAGATACATCACATGATCACACTGACAGAACCACAGGCACATAGACACAGGCAACAGAGCATGCACAATTTCGGCACTAGTACAGTGTATATCCACCTTTCGCAGCAATGCAGGCTGCTATTCTCCCATGGAGACGATCGTAGAGATGCTGGATGTAGTCCTGTGGAACGGCTTGCCATGCCATTTCCACCTGGCGCCTCAGTTGGACCAGCGTTCGTGCTGGACGTGCAGACCGCGTGAGACGACGCTTCATCCAGTCCCAAACATGCTCAATGGGGGACAGATCCGGAGATCTTGCTGGCCAGGGTAGTTGACTTACACCTTCTAGAGCACGTTGGGTGGCACGGGATACATGCGGACGTGCATTGTCCTGTTGGGACAGCAAGTTCCCTTGCCGGTCTAGGAATGGTAGAACGATGGGTTCGATGACGGTTTGGATGTACCGTGCACTATTCAGTGTCCCCTCGACGATCACCAGTGGTGTACAGCCAGTGTAGGAGATCGCTCCCCACACCATGATGCCGGGTGTTGGCCCTGTGTGCCTCGGTCGTATGCAGTCTGACTGTGGCGCTCACCTGCACGGCGCCAAACACGCATACGACCATCATTGGCACCAAGGCAGAAGCGACTCTCATCGCTGAAGACGACACGTCTCCATTCGTCCCTCCATTCACGCCTGTCTCGACACCACTGGAGGCGGGCTGCATGATGTTGGGGCGTGAGCGGAAGACGACCTAACGGTGTGCGGGACCGTAGCCCTGCTTCATGGAGACGGTTGCGAATGGTCCTCGCCGATACCCCAGGAGCAACAGTGTCCCTAATTTGCTGGGAAGTGGCGTTGCGGTCCCCTACGGCACTGCGTAGGATCCTACGGCCTTGGCGTGCATCCGTGCGTCGCTGCGGTCCGGTCCCAGGTCGAGGGGCACGTGCACCTTCCGCCGACCACTGGCGACAACATCGATGTACTGTGGCGACCTCACGCCCCACGTGTTGAGCAATTCGGCGGTACGTCCACCCGGCCTCCCGCATGCCCACTATACGCCCTCGCTCAAAGTCCGTCAACTGCACATACGGTTCACGTCCACGCTGTCGCGGCATGCTACCAGTGTTGAAGACTGCGATGGAGCTCCGTATGCCACGGCAAACTGGCTGACACTGACAGCGGCGGTGCACAAATGCTGCGCAGCTAGCGCCATTCGACAGCCAACACCGCGGTTCCTGGTGTGTCTGCTGTGCCGTGCGTGTGATCATTGCTTGTACAGCCCTCTCGCAGTGTCCGGAGCAAGTATGGTGGGTCTGACACACCGGTGTCAATGTGTTCTTTTTTCCATTTCCAGGAGTGTATGTCTGTGATATGTGTCGCACACAGCATGCTGTATTTCGCATCTCGTCTGTCCTCTGCATTTAGTGCCAATGTGACTGCAGCGTAGACATTTGAAACACTGTCTCACGACAGGAACATACGGTTCTAGAGCACACCTCGCCCCATGAATATATACATATTCGGGTAAGGTTTGAGCTCAAGTGTTTATACACAAGTTTGATGTTCCCAGAGCATTTCAGTTCCATTTTGCATGAATCGTTTTGAATACTTTCGAACCTGTAGGTATAGCTTCAAGTTCATTAATAATAACTTCTTATATTTCCTCTTCACTTACTGAAAGGTCGGCGTCCCTGATTACATATTCATTTTTGTTCAACATTTCTGTGGAGATATATACATCCCAATTATTTTCATCGAAAACTTTGTCCTGTGTTGATTGGTACTGTCCCACTTTTTTGCAAGCTCTTATTTTTACACGGGTCTTGCTAATAGGAGGCAGATTCACATTATAAGATTTCATAGTGGGTACTTTTGCATAAATTTACTTAACCATAGTCGCTGGGTGCAGTTTAATAATATTTTTCTCGAGAATTCCAATGTACAGTACTTACGGTCTGTCTTCTTATATTTGTTTTGAGAAGTTCTTCGATCTCTCTAAATCAGCTGTTTTGTATCCTGCGTTGTCTCTCTGTTGTTCTCCTTCCAGCCGACACTTCTGGTCGGTTGCGCAATAAAGACATTCCAGTCGTTGTCTCTTCAAGAATCTTCGCTGGAATTTTCATTTGACCTTTTTAAAAAATGGTTCAAATGGCTCTGAGCACTATGTGAGTTAACTTCTGAGGTCATCAGTCCCCTAGAACTTAGAACTACTTAAACCTAAATAAGCTAAGGACATCACGCACATCCATGCCCGAGGCAGGATTCGAACCTGCGGCCGTAGCGGTCGCGCGGTTCCAGACTGAAGCGCCTAGAACTGCTCTGTCACAACGGCCGGCATTTGACCTTTTTCCCCAGTTCTTTTATTCATTGGCCTCTTGACGTTAGGGACATCCATCTAACTGTCATCTGTCATCTCGGGAAAGCTTATCCCTGCTAAAATAATCATTGTAGTACAGGTCGTCTTACCTGCGCTGTGAGTAGCAGCTGATACTGTGCGTTTATCCGGCTTCATATTTTACGTTCCTGCCTGATTTTTTCTCCATGCTACGGTACTTTCAGTATCCACGTTGATGTCCTCCTGCATGGACTGTACCACAGTGGCTACAGTCGCCGAAGTTCCAACATTTTCAGGACAAATCTCGATATCCACGTTTACTGCAATCCTCACCAGCCATGGCGAAGAATACACCAATCACAATTAAGCGGCTCGCCTGTTATTGGTGCAAGGCACGCTATGGGCAGGTATTTTGAATATGCGAGCTGTCAGCAACGTAAACTGTGTTTACGTTCAATAAGACATCGTATTACAGCATACTCATGACCAAGTGCGAATTTAATTGACTCTTAGAGTAGTTGTTGTTGTTGTTGTGGTCTTCAGTCCTGAGACTGGTTTGATGCAGCTCTTCATGGTAATCTATCCTGTGCAAGCTTCTTCATCTCCCAGCACCTACTACTACCTACATCCTTCGGAATCTGCTTAGTGTATTCACCTCTTGGTCTCCCTCTTCGATTTGTACCCTCCACGCTGCCCTCCAATGCTAAATTTGTGATCCCTTGATGCCTCAGGACATATCCTACCAACCGATGCCTTCTTCTAGTCAAGTTGTGCCACAAACGTCTCTTCTCCCTAATCGTATTCAATACCTCCTCATTAGTTACGTGATCTACCCACCTAATCTTCAACATACTTCTGTAACACCACATTTCAAAAGCTTCTATTCTCTTCTTGTCCAAACTATTTATTGTCGATGTTTCACTTCCATACATGGTTACACTCCATGCAAATACTTTCAGAAACGACTTCCTGACACTTAAATCTATACTCGATATTAACAAATTTCTCTTCTTCAGAAACGCTTTCCTTGCCATTGCCAGTCTACATTTTATATCCTCTCTACTTCGACCATCATCAGTTATTTTGCTCCCCAAATAGCAAAACTCCTTTACTACTTTAAGTGTCTCATTTCCTAATCTAATTCCCTCAGCATCACCCGACTTAATTCGACTACATTCCATTATCCTCGTTTTGCTTTTGTTGATGTTCATCTTATATCCTCCTTTCAAGACACTATCCATTCCGTTCAACTGCTCTTCCAAGTCCTTTGCTGTCTCTGACAGAATTACAATGTCATCGGCGAACCTCGAAGTTTTTATTTCTTCTCCATGCCTACTCCGAGCTTTTCTTTTGTTTCCTTTACTGCTTGCTCAATATACAGATTGAATAACATCGGGGAGAGGCTACAACGCTGTCTCACTCCCTTCCCAACCACTGTTTCCCTTTCATGCCCTCGACTCTTATAACTGTCATCGGGGTTTCTGTACAAACTGTAAATAACCTTTCGCTCCCTGTATTTTACCCCTGCCACTTTTAGAATTTGAAAGAGAGTATTCCAGTCAACATTGTCAAAAGCTTTCTCTAAGTCTACAAATGCTAGAAACGTAGATTTGCCTTTCCTCGATCTTTCTTCTAAGATAAGTCGTAAGGTAAGTATTGCCTCACGTGCTCCAACATTTCTACGGAATCCAACTGATCTTCCCCGAGGTCGGCTTCTACCAGTTTTTCCATTCGTCTGTAATGAATTCGTGTTAGTATTTTGGAGCTGTGACTTATTAAACTGATAGTTCGGTAATTTTCACATCTGTCAACACCTGCTTTCTTTGGGATTGGAATTATTGTATTCTTCTTCAAGTCTGAGGGTGTTTCGCCTGTCTCGTACATCTTGCTCACCAGATGGTAGAGTTTTGTCAGAACTGGCTCTTCCAAGGCCGTCAGTAGTTCTAATGGAATGTTGTCTACTCCCGGGGCCTTGTTTCGACTCCGGCCTTTCAGTGCTCTGTCAAACTCTTCACGCAGTATCGCAACTCCCATTTCATCCTCATCTACATCCTCTTCCATTTCCATAATATTGTCCTCAAGTACATCGCCCTTGTATAGACCCTCTATATACTCCTTCCACCTTTCTGCTTTCCCCTCTCTGCTTAGAACTGGGTTTCCATCTGCGCTCTTGATATTCATACAAGTGGCTCTCTTCTCTCCAAAGGTCTCTTTCATTTTCCTGTAGGCTGTATCTATCTTACCCCTAGTGAGATGAGCCTCTACATCCTTACATTTGTCCTCTAGCCATGACTGCTTAGCCATTTTGCACTTCCTGTCGATCTCATTTTTGAGACATTTGTATTCCTTTTTGCCTGCTTGATTTACTGCATTTTTATATTTTCTCCTTTCATCAATTAAATTCAATATTTCTTCTGTTACCCAAGGATTTCTACTAGCCATCGTCTTTTTACCTACTTGATCCTCTGCTGCCTTCACTACTTCATCCCTCAGAGCTACCCATTCGTCTTCTACTGTATTTCTTTCCCCATTCCTGTCAAATGTTCCCTTATGCTGTCCCTGAAGCTCTGTACAACCTGTGGTTTAGTCAGTTTGTCCAGGTCCCATCTTCATAAATTCCCACCTTTTTGCAACTTCTTCAGTTTCAATCTACAGTTCATAACCAATAGATTGTGGTCAGAGTCCACATCTGCCCCTGGAAATGTCCTAAAATTTAAAACCTGGTTCCTAAATCTCTGTCTTACCATCATATAATCTGTCTGACACCTTGTAGTATCTCCAGGATTCTTCCATGTATACAACCTTCTTTTATGATTCTTGAACCAAGTGTTAGCTATGATTAAGTTATGCTCTGTGCAAAATTCTAACAGACGGCTTCCTCTTTCATTTCTTAGCCCCAATCCATATTCACCTACTATGTTTCCTTCTCTCCCTTTTCCTACTGTCGAATTCCAGTCACCCATGACTTAAATTTTCGTCTCCCTTCACTACCTGAATAATTTCTTTTATCTCATCATACAGTTCTTCAATTTCTTCGTCATCTGCAGAGCTAGTTGGCATATAAACTTGTACTACTGTAGTAGGCATGGGCTTCGTGTCTATCTTTGCCACTATAATACGTTCACTATGCTGTTTGTAGTAGCTTACCCGCACTCCTATTTTTTTTATTCATTATTAAACCTACACCTGCATTACCCCTATTTGATTTTGTATTTATAACCCTGTATCCACCTGACCAGAAGTCTTGTTCCTCCTGCCACCGAACTTCACTAATTCCCACTATATCTAACTTTAACCTATCCATTTCTCTTTTTAAATTTTCTAACCTACTTGCCCGATTAAGGGATCTGACATTCCACGCTCCGATCCGTAGAATGCCAGTTTTCTCTCTCCTGATAACAACGTCCTCTTGAGTAGTCCCCGCCCGGAGATCCGAATGGGGGACTATTTTACCTCCGGAATATTTTACCCAAGAGGACGCCATCATCATTTAACCGTACAGTAAAGCTGCATGCCCTCGGGAAAAATTACGGCTGTAGTTTCCCCTTGCTTTCAGCCGTTCGCAGTACCACAACAGCAAGGCCGTTTTGGTTAATGTTACAAGGCCAGATCAGTCAATCATCCAGACTGTTGCCCCTGCAACTACTGAAAAGGCTGCTGCCCCTCTTCAGGAACCACACGTTTGTCTGGCCTCTCAACAGATACCCCTCCGTTGTGGTTGCACCTACAGTACGGCTATCTGTGTCGTTGAGGCACGCAAGCCTCCCCACCAACGGCAAGGTCCATGATTCATGGGGGGAGGCTTAGAGTAGTAACTGAACAAAATTACAGTCATATTCTTAATTATTTACGAATTTATGCACGGGAAATTTTCGTGTTTCGTGTTCTTTTGAAGTTCGTTTCTTCTGTTAACTTCGGAAGTAAACAGGTCCTTTTGAGTTGAAATAATCAAA
Organism: Schistocerca americana; assembly: GCF_021461395.2. NCBI lineage: Eukaryota > Metazoa > Arthropoda > Insecta > Orthoptera > Acrididae > Schistocerca > Schistocerca americana. The sequence goes on from NC_060120.1 coordinate 296,789,589, forward strand.
TTTCACATTCAAAATTACGCAATGTAGTCTGAGAATCGTTTTCTTCACGCAGTATGAAGTTGTGACATTAAAAAGAAAACGCGAGTGCTGCCAATCCAAGACACCCAAAACGCACCCATCACATCTACTGCACTTCTCTGAAGCCTTGCAATCTAATTTAAGACAGATTTATATGATTAACTTGGAGATCTTCGGCAACGCATTTGTGTTTAGGTTAATCTGATTCTGCAAACAAGCCATGCAGGTTTTTTCACGATTCGTTTGAAGCGGCTTATGTTGGGGAAGTCCGAATTTCATAAATTTTGTAATTACATAGAAGTGGGAGTACCTCCTACAAATCATTGCTTTCTTTATGAAGCTCCCGTGCCAACTGCGCTTCTGCATTAACTCGTCGAGATAATGTTCAACAAGTCTGGTGTATCACCAGTCGTCTTGAAACACACGTTTTCCACGGAATAATCATAACGAACAATACCTTGTTAAAAGAATTTCTAAGGCAATGTGGACAGATTTCTGATGGGCAGGGTGAACAGCAATATGTGGTTATTTGCTGATGATGCTGTCGCATACGGGAAGGTGTCGTTTTTGAGTGACTATGGGAGGATACAAGATGACTTAGGCAAAACTTCTAGTTAGTGTGGTGAATGGAGTTTTACAGATGTGCGTGGTGTCTGTTCTGTCGGACGTGTTCGACAGAGGAGACAGGATATATACATGAGTAACTGGAGTGAAAAGAATGGAAAGGAAACAGGATTGGATAGAGGCAGGAAGGAAATGGTGACTTTGCCGCACAGGGCATTGCAGCAATGCAACGGCGAGAGATGAAAATTTTTGGCGGATGGGGACTTTTTTTTTTTTTTTTTGGAAACGTAAGTAAGTATGCAGTCTCACCATCAGCAGAAAACCAACTGCTTTTAAATTTTATTTTCATGGGGGAGCACAGGAGAAAGAAAACAAATAGTCTGCAGATAGGATAAACCTGTGTAAGGAAAAAGAGACTTAGAAGATGAGGAGAAAAGAGAAATGAAAGAAATCAGGAATACTTTCTGCGCCATGCTCCACTTTGGCGCGCCATCAGAACAACGTCCATTCTATCATTGACCATTATAAGAGGAACAACGTCCATTCTATCATTGACCATTATAAGGGGAACGTGGGACCGTCCAGTCTTCGCTGGCACGTTTCGTTGAGATTCCAGCTCCGAGGCGGGTTGGCGAAAATACTCTGTAAATAGTTCGCGAAAGTGGCCCGATAGTGTCGATGTCGGCGAAGGGTGTAGTGATGTACTTGGAGGCGTGTCCAAAAGTCCTCTGGATCGACGATGTCGTCCCGGAGAGGTAGTTGATAACCTAGTCACTGATCCATACGATGGCGTGCTACTTAGACGATGGAAAGCAGGTCGTGTCGGGACATACAACCATGATAGGAGAAACGTGATGTGGGGTTACTCGGAGGAAGAAAGCCACAATCTTCTGTACGAGGGTCCAGACAGCTGCTGTTGGCCCACACTCAATACGATGTAAATCTGTATCTTCGACATTGCACTTGAAGCACAGGGGTAAGTCCACTAGCGCTCGATATGCTATGTAGTTTCTCTCTTGTAGTATATTTGCCGTTGAGAAGGTACCACGTAGCGGTGGTGTCAGTGGTGTGGTATGGTTGGTGGATCGTTTTCCAAACTGTAGGCCATGAAACCTGGGGGTGACGTGCTTCGACAGGATTTCGGGGTGGGTACTTTCGGAGAAGACAGTAGATGTCGCGGGTACTGAAACCTGAATTCCCCGCTTCTCTAGATTGGTTGCCCTAACCCTCTCGGCCATCAGGGAACATTTTCTGTATGACCCAAATTCCCCACATCCATTACGCTGCACCGAAACAACATCCACCAATTAACCCCTACTCTCTAATTTCTGATTCCTGTAGGAGTTACGATGTTGGTTGCGCATTCACACTGAACCGTTTTCATCAAACAGCCGTCGTGCCCATAGAACCATAGAAAGAAAGGTGTCTGTTCTGTCGGACATATAATACTAACGTATATCACTCTAACGTGAAACACGTAAATGTTACCCTCTGAGAGGATTTCGAAGATTGAACAGGTATCTGACCATAATTTTGAATTTGATGAAATAAACAGAAAAACCAAACGGACTTTAACCCTGAGAGTTAATGAAAGTGGTAAAATCATAAATGAATGAAAAAAAAATGAACGGTCGCCAGCGCAATTAGGAACATAAATTTGGAAATAAATGTTTAAGAAAATTGAATATTGGCTATTGAAGTGACTTTCGTTGAGATTTGTCTTTGAATAGCAAACAGGATACAAACTGATACAGTGCACTCTGTACTGTGTGTAGCAGCAGTTACAAATAACGCACACACCAGTAAATTATAGGAAGTAATTTTGCACCAAGCTCATACTTATAACAGCTACACTCAGGAGCATTGCTTAATCAAATACTGAAATGTTACTGCTGAATTTCAGACAATAATTGGACAAGAAGGGCTTTTACCTTAATTGACATGAAAAAAATCACAAGTAAAGATGAGTAATATCATAAATACATTGTTTAAACTCCTCTACATATATCAGTTTTCCTTAGCAATAGTAATTGTTCAGTTTTTTTCCTAGTAGGTGGAGAACATGATGGGTGCCATAAACTAGTATAGTTTCATTAGTCAACGCTCTTTGATTATTACAGTAGAAAAGCCAATCATTCACTTCAGCCGTCCGGAGTTGCCGAGCGGTTCTAGGCGCTACAGTCTGGAACAGCGCGACTGCTACGGTCGCAGGTTCGAATCCTGTCTTGGGCATGGATATGTGTGATGTCCTTAGGTTAGTTAAGTTTAAGTAGTTCTAAGTTCTAGGGGACTGATGACCTCAGAAGTTAAGTCCCATAATGCTCAGAGCCATTTGAACCATTTTGAGCCATTCACTTCATTTGGAGTAGTTCATAATTTACTTTGCAAGACAATAAAATACAACACTTGACTTAATTAACTTCAAAAAAGGAACCATTCGTGATACAAATAAAAACTACGCTACTTTAGAAAATGAGCATAACTTATTTGCCTTTTTAGCACATGTGAAGCAGGTAGTCTAGACAATAACATTTTCACAATTTTGCACTGTAATCCTACAAAACTATATTTTGTAATAAACTAAGGAAACTTTAGCAAAAACCTGTCAAAATTCACTTATGTGATTTTAGCTATAACTTTTACTACTCTTTTTACAGTAGACAAAAAATTACTTTTAAACACTTGAATGCAAGAATTGTACATTTAAATCAGGATACTAGATTTTAATAGCACTTAGGTGAGGACCCTGCATAGTTTCGTGATGAGGATAGAAAATTGATTTTGTGATTATTATTAAAACAACACAACAAATTAACTGGTCCATGTCCATATACATTACTGAATGTACGGAGTTAGTGAAGCAGTGACGAAGATTGGTGGCAAGCGACATGGTGACTAACTATACTCACGGCTCTTGATGTTCGAATGCTCTATAAAATCTCTTCTTGGCATCGGAATTTCGAAATATTAGAGCCATTCCCTTACGCCGAGAATACTAGATAAGAGCCAAATCCATATCCGAGGCAAATCCTTTGTAAATTAGCTACCAATTGCCTCTCTTATCACCGTCGAAGTGTACCGTGCGCCTTTCACGAAAAGGGGCCGCTCAGTTCGATCACCAAAACCACTTTTTACATCCCACCATTCCACTTCCGTTGCGGGGGGGACTTCTCAACAACTTTTACATGTTAGAAATACAAGTGCTCTAAGCATGAACCAACTTTCAATAAACTTTTTCTTTTTTTGAACATACACATATTATAATACATTATCATTTAACATATACTTTTGCTTTTTATCATATATACATTACAAAACTCTAATTTTCTTGCCACAGATTAAGGAGTTTAAAATAACACGGAATACACACCTCATAATTGCAGATACACAGTTACGTAATACACACATCAAAATAAGTTTTGCACCATCTCGGTGCCGAGAGTTCAGGAACCTGTACAGAAAATGGGAATAGAGATCATCATGAACATCATTTCCGCCCTTTTTAATGCTCATGAAAACCACACATTGCATGTTGTACCGCCATACAGCGAGACCTTTAGAGGTGGTGGTCCAGATTGCTGTACACACCGATACCTTTAATATCCAGTAGCGCGTCCTCTTACTTGCCTGTATTCGTCGTGGCATACTATCCACAAGATCGTCAAGGCACTGTTGGTCCAGATTGTCCCACTCTTCAACGACGAATCCGCGTACATCCCTCAGAGTGGTTGGTGGGTCATGTCGTCCCTAAACAGCAGTGTTCAGTTCATCCCAGGCATGTTCGATGGGGTTCATGTCTGGAGAACATACTGGCCACTCTAGTTTAGCGATGTCGTTATGCTGAAGGAAGTCATTCACAAGATATGCACGTTGGGGTAGCGAACTGTCGTCCGTGAAGACGAATGCCTCGCTAATATGCTGCCCATACGGTTGCACTATCGGTCGGAGGATGCCATTCACGTATCATACAGCCGTTACGGCGCCTTCCATGGCGACCAGCAGGATGTCATTCACGTATCATACAGCCGTTACGGCGCCTTCCATGACGACTAGCGGCGTACGTCGGCCCCCACAAAATGCCACCCCAAAACAACAGGAAACCTCCACCTTGCTGCACTCGCTGGACAGTGTGTCTAAGGCGTTCAGCCTGACCGGGGCGCCTCCAAACACGTCTCCGACCATTGTCTGGTTGAAGGCACATGCGACACTCATCGGTGAAGAAAACGTGATGCCAATCCTCAGCGCTCCATTGGGCATGTTGTTGAGCCCATCTGTACCGCGCTGCATGGTGTTGTGGTTGCAAAGATGGACCCTGCCATGGACGTCGGGAGTGAAGTTGCGCATCATGCAGCCTATTGCGCACAGCTTGAGTCGTAACACAACTTATGTGGCTGCACAAAAAGCATTATTCAACATGGTGGCGTTGCTGTCAAGTTTCCTCCTAGCTATAATCAGTAGGTAGTGGTAATCCACTGCAGTAGTAGCCCTTGGACTGCCTGAGAGAGGCATGTCATCGACAGTTCCTGTCTCTATGTATCTTCTCCATGTCCGAACGACATCGCTTTGATAAGCTGCGGCATTGTCGCGAATAAAACAGTGACCCGTATATGCAGTAAGTTTCCTTTAATTTACGGCTATGGTCACAAACTTTTTTTTAACAGATTACCGGTTTCGGTCTATAATGACCATCGTCAGATCTGCAGTAAAAAATGGGAAAAACCATAAATACACTCGCAGATTGTCTATAGCTGAAAAACAATAAACAGACCATAATGAAAAGTACTACTGACAAATACACGCGTTTGGGGGCTTTAAATATGAAGAGGCATACCTGTTTTATAAAAACAACGTTCTAATGTACTGCAGCCATAGTGGCATCGTCAAATGTTAAATGCAGCATCAGCACCAGCATCGCCATGTGCACGAGTCATGTTGTCACTAGCACTAGTCAAGCTGCCGTACAGTAGCAACGAGATGTTTGTGTTGTAAGTTGTTAGTTCAATCCGAGACGTCTGAGCACAAAGTAACAAATTGGACGCGATCGAGCCGTGGCATTGACCGTCTAGGCATGGTTGAAATGCAGACAACACAAACCGTGCACCTCCTTCCTGGTGGAATCACTGGAACTCATGGGCTGTCTGACCCCTCCGTCTAATAGGCGCTGTTCATGCATTGTTGTTTACGTCTTTGGGCGGGTTTAGTGAAACCTCTGAACACTAAAAGCGACTGTGTCTGTGATACAATATCCACAGTCAACGTCTATCTTCAGGAGTTCAGGGTGATGCAAAGCTTTCTTTGGTGTGTGTATGTATGAAATCATACACTCTTCTACTTTCTTAGTGTTTGTGTGTAAGTGTGTGTGTGTGTGTGTGTGTGTGTGTGTGTTTGCTTGTGTTTGTGTGTGTGTGTGTGTGTGTGTGTGTGTGTGTGTGTGTGTGTGTGTGTGTGTATGCGTGACTTCGTCTTTGTATGTGAGAGGCAGAGACATTTTTGGAGAACGAAAACCTCCTCCATAAATACGGCATGCATCCCGTAAACAGAGATCTTCCGAAACTCAGCTCGCTCTCTCTCCCTCCGTGAGATCCATAGCCCTGTAAACAACGGCGCGCAGGTTGACTCCGTGTTCCTTGATTCCAAGGACTCATTTGACATCTTCCCGCGTTGCTGTCTAGTGAAAAACATTCTAGCTTACCAGACTTTCTACTGGGTTCAGGATTTCGTTGCTGACAGAAATCAACACGTCGGACTTAACGGAACAAAATAGACAGTTGCAAAGATAACTTCCGGAGTATCCCAGGGAAGTGTAATAGGACCGCTACTATTTACAATGTATATAGGTGATCTAGTAGGAAACGTCGGAAGCTCTTTACGACTGTTCGCAGATGATGCGATTGTCTGTAACAAAGTAGCAGCACCAGAATACAGCATCGATTTGCAGAATGACCTGCAAAGGTCTGATAAATGGTGCATGCTCTGACAGTTCACGCTGAACATAAGTAAATGTAACACGGTACAGATGTATAGGAAAAGAAATCCACTACGGTACAATTACAGCTATGACGACAAATTTCTTTTCGGTATGTACCGTAAAATATCGAGCATTAACTATCCAGAGCAAACTTAAGTGAATTGACCACATAGAACAAAAAGTAGGAAAGGCAGACTCCAGACTAAGACTCATAGGAAAGTCTTAAGGTAATATAACTCATCCACAAAAGAAGTGGCCTACAAGTCATTTATCGACTGGTTCTTGGTTATTGTTTAATGAGATCCTTACCAGGTAAGACTGATAGAAAGAGACAGATAAGACCCAACGAAGAGTGGCACGTTTCGTCGTGGGCTCGTTCCATTCACGCAAGAGCGATAGAGAGACGCTCAGCCAACTCCAATGGCAGAAGCTGCAAGAGAGGCGTTGTGCATCATAGAAAATTTTGCTATTGGAATTTCGATAGAGTATCTTCCCTGAGGAGTCGGACAACATACTGCATTCTCCCACGTACATTTCGCGAACGATGAAAAAATTCGAGAAATTACAGCTAACACAGAGGCTTACCGGCAATCGTCCTTCCCACGCACAGGAACAGGGAAGAGGGAATCAGTTGGTCGTATCAGACGTACCCTCCGCCACTCTAGGTCAGATGGATGGCCGAGTATTGATGTAGAAGTAGACGTATGTACATAGAGAGAGAGAGAGAGAGAGAGAGAGAGAGAGAGAGAGAGAGCTACCTATACAGACTTCTTAAAACAAATGGCTAGACTTCGGTGGCACCAGGCAAGTTTCTGTTCGCTTGTATTAACTGCTGTACATACACTACTGGCCATTAAAATTGCTACATCAAGAAGAAATGCAGATAATAAACGGGTATTCATTGGACAAATATATTATACTAGAACTGACATGTGATTACATTTTCACTCAATTTGGGTGCATAGATCCTGAGAAGTCAGTGTAACCAATGGCACCCCATACTATCACGCCAGGTGATACGCCAGTATGGCGATGACGAATACATGCTTCGAATGTGCGTTCACGGCGATGTTGCCAAACACACATGCGACCATCATGATGCTGTAAACAGGATCTGGATTCATCCGAAAAAATAACGTTGCACCATTCGTGCACCCAGGTCCGTCGTTGAGTACACCATCGCAGGTGCCCCTGTCTGTGATGCAGCGTCAAGGGTAACCGCAGCCACGGTCTCCGAGCTGATAGTCCATGCTGCTGCAAACGTCGTCGTACTGTTCGTGCAGATGGTTGTTGTCTTGCAAACGTACCCATCTGTTGACTCAGGGACCGAGACGTGGCCGCACGATCCGTTACAGCCATGCGGATAAGATGCCTGTCATCTCGACTGCTAGTGATACGAGGCCATTAGGATCCAGCACGACGTTCCGTATTACCCTCCTGAACCTACCGATTCCATATTCTGCTAACAGTCATTGGATCTCGACCAACGCGAGCAGCAATGTCGCGATACGATAAACCGCAATCGCGATAGGCTACAATCCGACCTTTACCAAAGTCGGAAACATGATGGTACGCTTTTCCCCTCCTTACACGAGGCATCACAACAACGTTTCACCAGGCAACGCCGGTCAACTGCTGTTTGTGTATGAGAAATAGGTTGGAAACTTTCCTCATGTCAGCACGTTGTAGGTGTCGACACCGGCACCAACCTTGTGTGAATGCTCTGAAAAGCTAATCATTTGGGTATCACAGCATCTTCTTCCTCTCGGTTAAATTTCGCGTCTGTAGCACGTCATCTTCGTTGTGTAGCAATTTTAATGGCTAGTAGTGTACTTCCAAGCCTAGTAGGTCTTTCGGATTAAATTTCCGATCTTAATTTTTATGTCACTCGAACTAATGCAGTTGCTACACTAGACATCTGTTAGTGTACATACCTGCCGGTTCAAGGAGGTGTTGATGGCATACACTGGTGTATCACGATCCACTACAATAATAGGTCAGGGACAATACCCTGGCATCGAGGATGCCTTGGGGAAGATAAGTGAATTACTTGTCAAGGCTGTGAGGCGTAACAATCGAAACAGGGGTCTACTCATTAAAAGCACCGGTGTATAAAACTTAAGGCCAGATGTAACTTACTTTCGCAATGTTTGTCACTTCCAAGTAACATAGCTCAATTAAAATCGGACCATACATAGTAAGAACGCTACAATATAGATCACAAAATAACTGAGAGACATACGTAATTAGCGGAATAGAAATGACACTTTTACTGAAATCACCGGGATTTTTGGGGGTGCCGTGTGTTTACAAATAAAGGTGGAACGTGTTTGTTAATGGGGTTTGTGATCATCACGGAAAGCAATGCGTGCTCTTCAGCATTCTCCCATGCCGCTCCATGGGTACCCAGGGTGGAGCGGGCTCCTCTGATTTGGAGTCGAGTGGAGAATCTAAACCAGAGGCTACGTCGACTCTGTGATGAAAATGGTTGTAGACTCCTCGACCTACGCTATGGGGTGGAAGGATGTAGGACATCCCTCGATAGATTAGGGGTACACTACGCACACGAAGCAGCTACATGGGTAGCACAGTACTTGTGGCGTGCACATGGTCTTTTTTTTTTTTTTTTAGATATGTTCCTCCCCCCAGGGAAAACAACCGTTGGCCTGAATAATTACCAGTTCATGACACTGATGTGGGTGTGCCAACTGTATAATTGTTAGTTCGCCTAAACAGGTCATTTCAAAGGATTTAAATATGCCACTTCTCACGTTAGTAAATTGTCGAAGTGTCTGTAGCAAGACCCCGAGTCACTCACCGGAATAAACAGTAGCAATGCCAAAACTGTTGTAGGTACCGAAAGCTGATTGAAACCAGACATAAATAGCAGTGAAATTCTGAACTCTGATTGGACAATGTTTAGGAAGTATAGTACTGATGCTATGGGAGGTGGTATGTTCATTGCAGTAAAAAGGTGTTTAAACGCAGTTGAGATCGATACTGGGTCGGGCTGTGAAATAGTTTGGACAAAGCTGTCAATCAGACAAGGATTGACCATTGTATTAGAATGTTTTAATAGACCACCAGCATCCGCAACAAACCTCTCAGAACGTTTCAGGGAAAGTCTTGAGTACATAGGAAGTAAATACCCAAATTATCCATTAGTTATAGGTGGAGACTTTAATCTAGCATCCACTGACTGGGAAAATTACACGTTTATCACAGGGAGCAGAAGCAAAGATTCGTGTGAAGTTATCTTAGGAGCGCTCTCAACATACAACCTTGAGCAATTGGTTAGAAAACCAGCTCGAGATAGGAACATATTAGATATCTTGGCGACAAACAGACCTGATCTTTTCGGGGAAGTTAAGCTAGAAGAAGGTATTAGCGACCATAATGTCGCTGTGGCTTTTATGTCAGTGGAAGTTGGAAAAAAATTAAAAAAAACAACAGCGTAGAATTTTCTTGTTTGGGAAAGCAAATAAAAGCGTCATTAATGAAAATCTTCATAGTCAGCTCCAAGCATTCACCGCAGGACACAAAGATATTGAGCATTTTTGGACAGAATTTAAAGGTATTGTCCACCACTTGCTGGAGAAGTATGTGCCTAGCAAAAATGTGAGGGAGGGAAAGGATCCACCTTGGTACAACAAACAAATTAGGAAGTTGCTGAGAAAGCAGAGAATTTTGCACAGTCGTTTTAAACGTAGTCACTGCCCCTCTGAAAAACAGAAATTGTGTGAAATGAAAGCAGCTGTTAAAAGGCTAATGGGAGATGGTTTTAACGAATTGGAAAGCAATATTTTATCTGCAGATTCTAAAAATAACATCAAAAAATTTTGGTCGTACGTAAAATCTATGAATCCTACAAATATTTCAATACATTCTCTTGCTGACAGTACGGGTAATGTAACGGATGTTGATAAACAGAAGGCCGAAATTCTAAACCTAGCTTTTAAAAACTCGTTTACGGTAGAGGACTACAGCACCATTCCTCCTTTCATTTATCGAACAAACGCAAGGAAGGCTGACATAGTGTTTAGTGAATGTGGGACTGTAAAACAGTTAAGATCCTTAGACACCAGAAAGGCATCCGGTCCAGACGGTATCCCCGTAAGATTTTATGTTGACCATGCTGCAAATATAGCACCATTCTTATCCGTCATCTATAAGAGATCATTGGAACGGCGGAAAGTTCCACGGGACTTGAAGAAGGCCCAGGTCATCTATAAAAAGGGTAGAAAATCGGATGCCCATAATTACCGGCAAATTTCATTGTTGTAGAATCATGGAACACGTTTTGTGTTCAGACATAATGACCTTTCTAGACTCTGAGAAGCTCATGTGCAGAAACCAGCACGGTTTTGGGAAACAGCTGTCATGCGAGACACAGCTGGCCCTCTTTGTCCATTATATACAATAAGCTCTAGATACCGGCTCCCAGGTTGATGCCATATTTCCCGACTTTCGAAAGGCATTCGACTCAGATTCGCACTGTCGCCTGATCCAAAAAGTGCGCACTTACGGTCTATCCGATGACATATGGTGTTGGGTATAAAGTTTTGTAAGAGACAGAGAGCAGTATGTCGTCCTGAACGGGGTGACTTCAACAGAAACAAGCGTAACTTCAGGTGTGCCCCAGAGCAGCGTAATAGGTCCGCTGCTTTTTACGATTTACATAAACGATCTGGTTGATGGTATTGACAGCGGCATTAGACAGTTTGCCAATGGTGCTGTAGTCTACAGGAAAGTAGTATCACATGAGAGTTGTGAACAAATCAATGAGGATTTGCAGAAAATAAATGCGTGGTGTAACGACTGGCAGCTATCTCTCAATATTAGTAAGTGTGACCTACTGCGTATAACAAGGCGAAAATCCCCATTAATGTGCGAGTACAAAATAAATGCCCAGTCTTTTGAAGCGGTAACATCCGTCAAGTATCTGGGTGTGACTATTCGAAATGATCTCAAATGGAATGATCAGATTACAAAAGTAACGGGCAAGGCGAACTCTAGATTGCATTTTATTGGTAGAATCCTGAAGCGATGCAGTCCTTCGTCCAGTCTTGGAGTACTGTTCGTCTGTATGGGACCCTTACCAGTTGCGTCTTATTCAAGAGATTGAGAAGGTCCAAAGAAGAGCGTGACTGGTACATTTAGCCATCGCGAGAACGTTACAGATCTCATAGAAATTATGAAGTGGGACATACATGCAGATAGACGACGCGCTAAACGGAAGGTGCTGCTCACTAAACTCCGAAATCCGATCTTCACCGAGGATGTAGAGCATATATTATTACCACCAACTTTGAAATCGCGCAATGGTCACCATTCAAAGATAATGAAAGTTAGAGCTCGTACTGAGGCGCTCATGCAGTCGTTTTTCCCTAGCACGATCCGCTTGTGGAACAGCGAGGGGGGGGATATAACTTTGGCGCGAATTGTGCCCTCCGCCACACACCAGTTGGTGGTTAGCGGGGTATATACGTAGATGTAGAAGGTTGTTAAGGAGTCGTTGTGGTAGGGTGGACCATTCCTCCACCAGTGTGCTTGACAACTGCTGGACGGTCGCTGGTGCATGTGGACGTGTTGCAGTAAGTCTTCCCAACGCAACCCACACGTGCTCGACGGGATGTAACTCGGGGGAACGGGCAGGCAAGCTCGGGCGCCGAATATCCTCTCACGCTAAGACCTGCTCCACCTGAGCAGTTCAATGTTGTCGCGAATTGTCATCTACAAAAATGAGGTCAGTGTACCGTGTTCAAAGCTGTGGACGTCAACTTTCTGCATCGCCGCACCATAACACTCGGTCTACCAAAACGATTATGTTCGACAGGACACCTCCAGCAAAGTCGAACAAAATCTCTGGTTTGGGGAGGTGTAGTGTTGTATCACGTGAAAGTTACTTTCGTCCTTAAGTATTGGATATCAGTGTATTTAGTGAATGGTCTGTAGCGTGTTATGCGAAGGTGATATCTGGACTTCACTGGCCTTTGTAATAGAGCGCACCATGAGCCCAACACATGCTATAACACATTTATGATCATATGCTTGCGTGCCCATTGATAAGTCTCGATTTTCGACAGGTCAAGATCAACGCTGCCACAGACATCATCGACTGCAGCAAGATGGAGTGAGAAGACGGTCATGTAAAAGGAACAGTTCGCGTCACACGTGTGACATACATTACATGATAGAAAACATTAGGGCATCTGTTAGTAGACATTAAGGTAGGGTGTATGCACCTTTCGCGTTTATGACAGCTTGAAATCGTCTAAGAACGCTTTCAATAAGGTTCTGTATGATTTTAGAGGAATGGTAGCTGATGCTTCCTCAAGAACCGAAACCAAACACTAGAGCCTGGAGCGAAGTCGACGTTTGAACTCATTCTGGAGGTGGTCCATTGGGTCTGGTCGGGACGCTGGGCAGGCTAGTCCATTTCAGGAATTTTATTTTCTTCACACCATTAACTAATAGATGCTGCTTTGTGACTTCGAGCAGTGTCATGATGCTTTTGATTTAGCTATGTTTGTTCATCTACATCTACATCTACATTGATACTCCGCAAGCCACCCAACGGTGTGTGGCGGAGGGCACTTTACGTGCCACTGTCATTACCTCCTTTTCCTGTTCCAGTCGCGTATGGTTCGCGGGAAGAACGACTGTCTGAAAGCCTCCGTGCGCGCTCTAATCTCTCTAATTTTACATTCGTGATCTCCTCGGGAGGTATAAGTAGGGGGAAGCAATATATTCGATACCTCATCCAGAAACGCACCCTCTCGAAACCTGGACAGCAAGCTACACCGCGATGCAGAGCGCCTCTCTTGCAGAGTCTGCCACTTGAGTTTATTAAACATCTCCGTAACGCTATCACGGTTACCAAATAACCCGGTGACGAAACGCGCCGCTCTTCTTTGGATCTTTTCTATCTCCTCCGTCAACCCGACCTGGTACGGATCCCACACTGATGAGCAATACTCAAGTATAGGTCGAACGAGTGTTTTGTAAGCCACCTCCTTTGTTGATGGACTACATTTTCTAAGCACTCTCCCAATGAATCTCAACCTGGTACCCGCCTTACCAACAATTAATTTTATATGATCATTCCACTTCAAATCGTTCCGTACGCATACTCCCAGATATTTTACAGAAGTAACTGCTACCAGTGTTTGTTCCGCTATCATATAATCATACAATAAAGGATCCTTCTTTCTATGTATTCGCAATACATTACATTTGTCTATGTTAAGGGTCAGTTGCCACTCCCTGCACCAAGTGCCTATCCGCTGCAGATCTTCCTGTATTTCGCTACAATTTTCTAATGCAGCAACTTCTCTGTATACTACAGCATCATCCGCGAAAAGCCGCATGGAACTTCCGACACTATCTACTAAGTCATTTATATATATTGTGAAAAGCGATGGTCCCATAACACTCCCCTGTGGCACGCCAGAGGTTACTTTAACGTCTGTAGACGTCTCTCCATTGATAACAACATGCTGTGTTCTGTTTGCTAAAAACTCTTCAATCCAGCCACACAGCTGGTCTGATATTCCGTAGGCTCTTACTTTGATTATCAGGCGACAGTGCGGAACTGTATCGAACGCCTTCCGGAAGTCAAGAAAAATAGCATCTACCTGGGAGCCTGTATCTAATATTTTCTGGGTCTCATGAACAAATAAGGCGAGTTGGGTCTCACACGATCGCTGTTTCCGGAATCCATGTTGATTCCTACATAGTAGATTCTGGGTTTCCAGAAATGACATGATACGCGAGCAAAAAACATGTTCTAAAATTCTACAACAGATCGACGTAAGAGATATAGGTCTATAGTTTTGCGCATCTGCTCGACGACCCTTCTTGAAGACTGGGACTATCTGTGCTCTTTTCCAATCATTTGGAACCCTCCGTTCCTCTAGAGACTTGCGGTACACGGCTGTTAGAAGGGGGGCAAGTTCTTTCGCGTACTCTGTGTAGAATCGAATTGGTATCCTGTCAGGTCCAGTGGACTTTCCTCTATTGAGTGATTCCAGTTGCTTTTCTATTCCTTGGACACTTATTTCGATGTCAGCCATTTTTTCGTTTGTGCGAGGATTTAGAGAAGGAACTGCAGTGCGGTCTTCCTCTGTGAAACAGCTTTGGAAAAAGGTGTTTAGTATTTCAGCTTTACGCGTGTCATCCTCTGTTTCAGTGCCATCATCATCCCGCAGTGTCTGGATATGCTGTTTCGAGTCACTTACTGATTTAACATAAGACCAGAACTTCCTAGGATTTTCTGTCAAGTCGGTACATAGAATTTTACTTTCGAATTCAATGAACGCTTCACGCATAGCCCTCCTTACGCTAACTTTGACATCATTTAGCTTCTGTTTGTCTGAGAGGTTTTGGCTGCGTTTAAACTTGGAGTGGAGCTCTCTTTGCTTTCGCAGTAGTTTCCTAACTTTGTTGTTGTACCACGGTGGGTTTTTCCCGTCCCTCACAGTTTTACTCGGCACGCACCTGTCTAAAACGCATTTTACGATTGCCTTGAACTTTTTCCATAAACACTCAACATTGTCAGTGTCGGAACAGAAATTTTCGTTTTGATCTGTTAGGTAGTCTGAAATCTGCCTTCTATTACTCTTGCTAAACAGATAAACCTTCCTCCCTTTTTTTATATTCCTATTAACTTCCATATTCAGGGATGCTACAACGGCCTTATGATCACTGATTCCCTGTTCTGTACATACAGAGTCGAAAAGTTCGGGTCTGTTTGTTATCAGTAGGTCCAAGATGTTATCTCCACGAGTCGGTTCTCTGTTTAATTGCTCGAGGTAATTTTCGGATGTGCACTCAGTATAATGTCACTCGATGCTCTGTCCCTACCACCCGTCCTAAACATCTGAGTGTCCCAGTCTATATCTGGTAAATTGAAATCTCCACCTAAGACTATAACATGCTGAGAAAATTTATGTGAAATGTATTCCAAATTTTCTCTCAGTTGTTCTGCCACTAATGCTGCTGAGTCGGGAGGTCGGTAAAAGGAGCCAATTATTAACCTAGTTCGGTTGTTTAGTGTAACCTCCACCCATAATAATTCACAGGAACTATCCACTTCTACTTCAGTACAGGATAAACTACTACTAACAGCGACGAACACTCCACCACCGGTTGCATGCAATCTATCCTTTCTAAACACCGTCTGTACCTTTGTAAAAATTTCGGCAGAATTTATCTCTGGCTTAAGCCAGCTTTCTGTACCTATAACGATTTCAGCTTCGGTGCTTTCTATCAGCGCTTGAAGTTCCGGTACTTTACCAACGCAGCTTCGACAGTTGACAATTGCAATACCGATTCCTGCTTGGTCCCCGCATGTCCTGACTTTGCCCCACACCCGTTGGGGCTGTTGCCCTTTCTGTACTTGCCCAAGGCCATCTAACCTAAAAAACAGCCCAGCCCACGCCACACAACCCCTGCTACCCGTGTAGCCGCTTGTTGCGTGTAGTGGACTCCTGACCTATCCAGCGGAACCCGAAACCCCACCACCCTATGGCGCAAGTCGAGGAATCTGCAGCCCACACGGTCGCAGAACCGTCTCAGCCTCTGATTCAGACCCTCCACTCGGCTCTGTACCAAAGGTCCGCAGTCAGTCCTGTCGACGATGCTGCAGATGGTGAGCTCTGCTTTCATCCCGCTAGCGAGACTGGCAGTCTTCACCAAATCAGATAGCCGCCGGAAGCCAGAGAGGATTTCCTCCGATCCATAGCGACACACATCATTGGTGCCGACATGAGCGACCACCTGCAGATGGGTGCACCCTGTACCCTCCATGGCATCCGGAAGGACCCTTTCCACATCTGGAATGACTCCCCCCGGTATGCACACGGAGTGCACATTGGTTTTCTTCCCCTCTCTTGCTGCCATTTCCCTAAGGGGCCCCATTACGCGCCTGACGTTGGAGCTCCCAACTACCAGTAAGCCCACCCTCTGCGACTGCCCGGATCTTGCAGACTGAGGGGCAACCTCTGGAACAGGACAAGCAGCCATGTCAGGCCGAAGATCAGTATCAGCCTGAGACAGAGCCTGAAACCGGTTCGTCAGGCAAACTGGAGAGGCTTTCCGTTCAGCCCTCCGGAATGTCTTTCGCCCCCTGCCACACCTTGAAACGACCTCCCACTCTACCACAGGTGAGGGATCAGCCTCAATGCGGGCAGTATCCCGGGCAACCACAGTCTTAGTCCGATCAGGGGATGCGTGGGACGAGCTGGCCGTCCCCGTCAAACCCCCATCCGGACCCCCACAGTGATGCCCATTGGCAACAGCCTCAAGCTGTGTGACCGAAGCCAACACTGCCTGAAGCTGGGAGCGAAGGGATGCCAACTCAGCCTGCATCCGAACACAGCAGTTGCAGTCCCTATCCATGGTAATAACTGTTTTGCAAAGAACGTCTGAACTAATCTACAGAAAGCGCAAACAAATCGACAAAATTTAAACGGTTATTAAAATACAAGATTGCCTAGTAAATGCAGTAATGCTGCTACTTGCGCACTGCTGACACTGCTCGGCGGCGGAAGGAGACTAAGCGAAATTACACTATTCAGGTACTAAAACACGATGCTACACTCTCAAATACTATAATACGCCCGAAATTTATGAATTAAACAATGCAAGTACCAAAAACACGCAAAGAAATTAAGAATTAAACTATGTAGCAAATGAGTGAGCTAGGAGTATACGACTTGCTGCTGCAGCTGCTTATCCAACGGCGGCAGGGAGCACACTGACTGCGACCAACCGACACTGGCCGTTCAAAACAAAAACAGTAGACAAACGACTACGCGAATTTACACTATTCAGGTACTAAAACGCGATGCTACAACTCTCAAATACTATAATACGCCCGAAATTTATGAATTAAACAATGCAAGTACCAAAAACACGCAAAGAAATTAAGAATTAAACTATGTAACAAATGAGTGAGCTAGGAGTATACGACTTGCTGCTCAGCTGCTTATCCAACGGCGGCAGGGAGCACACTGACTGCGACCAACCGACACTGGCCGTTCAAAACAAAAACAGTAGACAAACGACTACGCGAATTTACACTATTCAGGTACTAAAACGCGATGCTACAACTCTCAAATACTATAATACGCCCGAAATTTATGAATTAAACAATGCAAGTACCAAAAACACGCAAAGAAATTAAGAATTAAACTATGTAACAAATGAGTGAGCTAGGAGTATACGACTTGCTGCTCAGCTGCTTATCCAACGGCGGCAGGGAGCACACTGACTGCGACCAACCGACACTGGCCGTTCAAAACAAAAACAGTAGACAAACGACTACGCGAATTTACACTATTCAGGTACTAAAACGCGATGCTACAACTCTCAAATACTATAATACGCCCGAAATTTATGAATTAAACAATGCAAGTACCAAAAACACGCAAAGAAATTAAGAATTAAACTATGTAACAAATGAGTGAGCTAGGAGTATACGACTTGCTGCTCAGCTGCTTATCCAACGGCGGCAGGGAGCACATTGTTCCTTCGCGTTTCTTCACAATTACGTCGGAAACGGTCAACTACGGAATGTGTCCGTGATGGATTTGTTACTTAGGTGACACCGGATGAGTGGTCGACATTAGAAGTCACTGAGCTGTCCTGACCTACCCATTCTGCTGCTACTGCTTACCTACTAACAATTTGATACTCACCGTTTCCTTCTACACTGGCGGTTGCGGCTCTCCAGACATCTAGTAGTGAATTCCGCATTACATAGTGCCGTACGAGCGCTTTTAATCAGAAGACCAGAAGTTATAAATCGCCATCCATCGCAGTGCATTGTGAGCGTGTGGGTGTTATTCTGTCATTCTGCGCAAACGGATTAATCTGAGATGTACCCTTTACCCTGTGACTCCTGCAAGATGCAGTTTCCACCCCAACACTACTACAGAAGTCAGACAGACGCTCCTAACGTTCTAAAGAGAAATGCCTGAAAAACTTTCAGCAATAAATATCTTCTGGAGTCGTCCGCTGTAAGGAAATGACAGAAAAATTCACAAAATTTCTTACGTAACTAGTGGAATACTTGAGTACTGGAGTAGTGCTAGTTAGTGTAAGAAAAACATGATACTAACGAAAATTATTATTTATTTTGCAAAAATTCTCAGAAATCACAATGGCGCTTTTAGTTATGAACTGAACAATTTATTTCCGGGTTCTTTTCGGAATGTGAAGTTATCTCTTTAAGGACAGGATTCGCTAATGAAATTTCTATACGAAGTTTAAGATTGTTATTGACTTGGCAGAATGGCTGAGAGCCGCGCCTACTCAACTTGAATAATTATCCAATAGAATGTTGCTAGATACGGTCGAGGCTGTCGCGTATGAAATGCAGTGAAATGTACTGTTGTGGAGGAAATATAGGACTCGCAAGAGCTGTAGCGCACAATACTGTAAGCTGCGATGACTGCTGTCTGCGCCGCTCGCTGCTGACAAATAAGATAACTCTCGTTCTATCTGGATTGACCTTCGCCAATCAAACTCTCCCTACGCCTTGATGAAGCCAAGGACTCCTATTCGCCCCTAGTCTAACTATTGGCGTGGTACACCGGTCAGATACCCAGTCCACCGCGATGCCACTCAAAAATTCGCTCGTAGGCACTTAACTATAACTCTGTCCATTTTACCGCACAATAAGTGTGGCGGCAAACACAGTGAACAATGCTTAATCACAAGGACTCAAATAGAGTCGCACTCCGATTCGCTCTCGACAGAGGTGCTCTCCCACTGAAGTACTGGGGAGAGACTTGTTCCTCGATCTTTGAGCACACGTACGAGCGCGCACGCTCTCGTTACGTGTTCTCGCTCCAAGAGCGACAACGGAACGGCCCCTCTCCACGCCAGACGTGAAGGGGCATATCTTTCGGTCTCTTCCATTACTCCTTCAGCTCAAGGTGTCAGAAATATCGTCTGCCAATCAGCATTGCTCTTCTAAAACGGGAGAATGAAGTTTCGTTTAAGGCGAGCAATCCGGAAATCTGTAGCATCGGCGTTTGGCGTTTGCTGCTTCCCCGTGAAAATCTCTGAAAGTACGTGCTATATTTGTAAAGAATGCATAGGCTGGGCACTCCCACACAATGTAGCGGAATTTGCTTTTAAGCCAAACACGGGGTTGTCCTTTCACTCGGGCAAATGCTGTATGCTCCTCGGGCGGTCACCGGCCGACGTAGATAGGTTGGGACCGGCCTCCTGGGGTGCGGTTGCTCTCCTGAACTAAAAGCTGCTGTGACCGTCGTGTCTGGAATATGTTTGTGTCCGCCAGCCTGGAGTATTTCAATCACGGTGCGCTTACTTGTTATTTGCGTATACCAAGACGTCTTACATACCTCTGTCCTTCTGACAAAATTTTTGTCTGCGGTTTGTCAATGCAGAGGAAAACATTGACAAAGTCAGGCAAAAATGGTTCTTTTAGATTTTCCAATAAACTTTTCTCAGCCATTCTTAACAATTTTTTCTAATGTTTTCTATATAGCTATTGTTTCTACTTTTTAATTCTATAATTTATGTTTCGTTGTTAGGCAAATATAGACTTTTCAAAGTTTGTTATTCTTTGTCGTTGCCAGTACGTGTCTCTGTTTTTCTTTTTCATTTCCAAAATTTGTTTTCACAATATTAAGTTTTCTAAACTCCTAAGTGTACAGTGTATTATCTCTTGGTGTGGTTATCTCTTTTCTTCAGTTAGGCTTTTCGTAAATGTTCGCAAAAGCTCTGTTGTGTTACTTTGTTTTACTTATTTAGGCATTATCTTTTTCTTTATGTGTCACTTTTTTTTTGTAAGTATGAAGAAGCGTTTCCTATTAATTCTATCGTCAGTATTAATATTATTACCCCAAAAAGGTGTTCTTTAATGTTACTTAAAGAAGAAAAATCCTGCATAAATCCTTTTCTAATTTTACGTATAAAAGAAATAAATAGACTTTCCATGAGTTTGTGAGATTATATAACTATACTAAGTTTCTTTACAAAAGGTTTTAAGGTATCTATAAATTATGGACCTTACATATATAATAAAAATAATTACTTTTACAAAAAAGGAAAAAAATATATTTTTACAAATATATCATTTTTTTAACTCTACATCCGTCTTTTATCAGTTTTTTCGTTTTGTGCTTCGTCAGTTTCTGTGCTCGACAATCCCCACTGAAATACTGGAAGGCGTCGACTCATTTGTATGGGTGTCACAAATCATGAGAGAAGCTCTCTAGCATGCGATGCCGGGTCTTACTTGTTGACATTGTCATCATGGAGTGGTACTTTTAACCGATGATGATGACTGGTTTACTGCATAAACAGTGATGTTTTGGTTCTCCTTTGCTGTCACACCTGGGACGGTACGGCAGTTCGATGATTGTAGTTGACTACTGACGATCGTCACCCAATATTGTGCTGTGACGTCTTGGTACTTCACACCTGGTTCGGTATGGCAATTTGATGATGTGTACTGTTTATTTTGCTGAATTTATTTCTAGATAATGTTGGTTGGTACTACTTAATATTCCGTTCGTCATTCGTTTGTATTTGTTTGACGATTCAAAGTTTATTTTTGGAGGGGTGGTTGTAGTAGTTGCCATGCCTCAAAGTTCACGGAAAGACGTTTGTTGCAATTTGCTTTGTAAAATAGGAGAGAAAGGTATCTTCCTATCTTCTGCCCTTCTTTATCTTGCATCTTCTGTTCTTCTCTTCTTTCTTGCATTCTTCTGTTCTTCTTGGGCTAGTAATATGTGAATTTTAGTGTAGGAGTGATATAGGATTTGTAGGATCTGACTGCCTTTTCAAATGTTACTTGATGAGTTTGTAGATCTTAGTAATTTTTTGTACCGTCATTGTTGTCTCATCGTATTATGATTCTCCCCACGCTCTTCCATTGTGTAGCAGTGTCGTGACATATGAAATGTCTGTGCTGTGCGTTGTACTCCTGAAGTCCAACCTGGTTGAAACCTGCATTTCTAATGTGGCGTTGGTCTTCATGTTGTTGTTATTGCCCTAAGTGCTTTCTCAACATGTCTGTACCCTCTCCGTCGCTATCTCGAAGGATCTGGTGTTAAGAGAGCTGGTGGGTGATTGGAGTTGGTAGCGATGTCCCTCTGACACGTAGAAATATTTACAATTTTTGCTTTACATATATTAGTTATTTACGAAAAACTTACAGCATTCACTTCGAATCGCGCTGTACTTCAGTGAAGGGATCGTCAGCACCGTGATCCGTTGTGCTTGGCTGTCAATCTGGATTTGCTTAGTGGTTGCTATTTCAGACTTTTTCATTTCGCAGCTGGATGGACTCTGTGACGAGTACGGACTTTTCCTTCGGATGATTTTGTACGATATTGAAACAGGGACTGGCTTAGAGAGCTATCAGTGTATTTTGTACTGTGTAAAGAGTAGTAAAATAGTTCACATTTGCTATACCGACACCGGATGTTACAGCTACAGCAGTGCACAAGTGAACTATGAATCAAAGCACCAACCATGGCTAACGAACTGCATAGTCCATATACATGAAGATTCTTTTGTTGGCCTGCGTGCCACAAAGCTTCAGTGGCACCGAAAAAAGTCTGGGACAGCATCGAGCCAGATAGGCATGCCTTGAATAGAGCTCTGTTATTGTTTCCATCAGTTTAGGGAGTCGGTTGAGAGGTCGTATAAACGAATGGTTCTCCAACTCAGTACCTTGTGGAGTCCAAGTCGCATCACTGTCGTTAACATGACGAAAGGTTGCGCCGCACGCATGTGTGTCTAGTTAGTTGCTCAAAGCTTTCTTTTCCTGAGGCAGAAGTTCTAAAAAATTCGTGCACCTGTTTCTACAATCATTTCTCAGCAATCTTACTTCTTCCCCAGCGCCTCAGCAATTTAGACATCTAAGAGACAATTCTTGAGGGTATTTTCGTTTTGTCGTCGCAACTACAAAAAATATGTGTTTTTTCACCAGTCGCGTTTCGCTTTATTGAAGTAAATCATCATAATTGGTCTGTAATTAAGTTACTTACATTTTGATTTTCTTTAAGATCGAAAAATGGCCATTCAAATGAAGACTGCTGCTACGTGAAAAGTCTGAGGCCTCTTATCGATTTGAGAGTCGCTGCTCTTAAGTGTGAAAGCTGTGTGACTGGTCTGGCCATCGGAAAAGTGTAAACACTGCCGAGGTCCTGTCCTTGTCAAACTGTTTTAGCACGTCTGCTGAGAAACCGCATGGCCGTTTCCTGCATCAGTGCGCCATTCATTCGGATTCAGGAACAAGCAGCCATTCGTGACACAGCGTTCTCCACACGTTGTACAGTCGTGGACAAAACGAGCGAGAGCCCTCGCCTTTTCGTTATGCTGATCCGCACAGCTTTAAAGTCTGCTACACAGCATAACAGGCAAGGCGACGAAGTGCTACCAACATACTATGCACAGGCGTGAAATTGACAAACTATCTAAACTTTTTTAGACTTTTTTCCATAATTTGTAAGACTATTTTAATGCTGATTAATGTGTTAAACACGTAAATATAAGACAGAAATGAAAGAAGAAACGCTAATTGGTATGAACTGTACCAATAAAAATGAATTTCAGCTTCTCAAGAAAACATAACTGTTTTAGTAAGACAAAGAACCCCAGATCGTTACGTATTAGCAAAATATTATCCGCATTCGGCCACGAAACGGTCTGTGTCAACGTTCAGACCAGTCATACTGGATTACTGTTGCTGACCTACCACGAAAGTGTGCAAATTTAGCAATGCGTGAAGATTCATAACGAAATTCAGTTAAAAATCTTTCAGTGCCACACTTAAGACAATTCCATCATTGACAGAAGCGGAAAAAGTAGGCAGTAACATGTATTAAATTCTACAAAAGTGTCATATTGACATCCACAGCATAGAATAAAGGTAGCGATAAAACGTATTGGGGGTGCGAGAATTTCTTAAAATTGCTTTACTGATATTCTACCTGCCTCCATCAACATTAGAACCGAAAACAAACCAGACCTTCCTTTCACTACACTAGCAGACAACCCAGGCAAACAGCCCTCTATTGTTACCCCTGACATGAATAACCCGGCAATTTCGCAATGAAAATGGCAAAATGAACTGCAGTTTCTGTTAAATAGAGCTTTCTGGACTCAAAAACATGAATTTTCTACCTTTATGTCACCGCTTATGTGACTGTCATGTTTATCGAAATAACAAAATACTGTTATTAGCGGGTAAATTTAGTAGGATAATTCTGCACCGCCCCAACAAATAAACGGCTACATAGCTGCCAAACGTATTCTACACTGTTTAGAATTCTCCACTAGGCTCGCCACAGCCAGAAAATGTTCATTAGCCGAAGTGTTTCTTAAGCTAGCTAGCAATAGGAATGATCGCACTTCTAAAACGCGGTGGCATTAATACTGGGATGTGAATTACCACGTGTATAGGCAAATGGATTCTATTTGCATTCTTGTAAAAGTGATTTGGATCGAAAGCGTAGCTACGATTAATATGCTGATGTATCGACTGCAACTAGAACATTTCGAATAAAGAGCAGGGGGTGTTATTTATGGGGCCCTCATCTTCAGTAGTGTCGTAGCTGTTTTCGTTGATAGGATTTCGTCACCTAAACCGGTAAACCCTACTAGTCTCACTTTCTTGACCGTCTATCGGTCTACCCAATCCCTAAAACTCGTTTACCTCGAGAACGGGTAGACATAATAAGCGGAGCTGTATCGCACTTCTTGCGGTAACCGGTCACTTGGCGGTGTAAAAAAAGTGAGCTTCTATGTCAACCCAATCTAAAGATACGGCCGTTTATGTAAAGACAGTTTACGTGAAAGGTCAAAAAATGGCTCCAAGAAATGTGCGACCAAACTGCTTAGGTCATCAGCCCCTAGACCTAGAACTACTTAAACCAACCTAACCTGACACACATCCATGCCCGGGGAAGGATTCGAAATGACGGCGCAAGCAGCCGCGCGTTCCGCGATATGACGTCGTTGAAAGCACGGCTAACCCGCGCCGGCAAGCTGTTAATATCTTCTGATGTTGCTAAGAAGTAGTTTACTTCTGGTGAATGATTTTATGCGCAGTTCATTTAAGATAGAATAACTAAAATATATTTGATGTTACGGAAGACGAAGGACGCCTAATTCATTTTCCTCACTTTATATATGATGTTAGATTCGCAATCTGAGCATACGTATTATCCATAACCACACTTTAGCGCCGCATAGATATGTGATTGCAACACATTGGCGTACACTTGAGACATTTCGTTTCCCATGAAGTGGTGGCAGACGATGCTGTGGCGTCTTCGAAGCGCGAGCTTCGTTAGTGCAAGATATCTCAGCACAGCTGAGCGAACGTTTTCTTCCTGCTGCTAGTCTAATGGACAATGGAAATACTGTAGAATACTTTTGACAACTACGTGACCATCGATTTACGTTCGTGAGTCGTTCATGATTATGTTAGTAAATTCACTCGATATTTTTATGTTCTTTAAATTACATTTGCTACATGATTCGCATTGAAGACGTAGGAAATGTATGTTATTTGGTCCAGGAAGCACGTTCCAATAGAAACTGATGCTTACATTGACATTTATGTTGCGAATTAGTCGTCTTATCCATCACATGGATAACGAGGATGCTCCATTTTGCTACAGTTGTTTCGTAGCTTAGAAGGAAACCTCCTCATTGCACCCCCCCCCCCCCCCCCCCTCAGATTTAGTTATAAGTTGGCACAGTGGATAGGCCTTGAAAAACTGAACACAGATCAATCGAGAAAACAAGAAGAAGTTGTGTGGAGCTATGAAAAAATAAGCAAATTATACAATCTGAGTAGTCCATACACAAGATGAGCAACATCATGGAGGGTGTATACTCACGAGCGCTGTGGTCGCGTGGTTAGCGTGAGCAGCTGCGGAACGAGAGGTCCTTCGTGTAAGTCCTCCCTCGAGTGAAAAGTTTAATTTTTTATTTTCATACAATTATTATATGTCCGTCCGTCCGTCCTATGCGATGTAACTGCGCCGTAGTATGGGGACGCTGCACCTAAACAAACGTCGAAACACACGACGTCAGTCGACTACAGCGCACGGAAGAGAGAGTATTCCTGCTAACGAGGCTCCATGGCTGGCAGTTGACTGTTCGCTACTTTGGACAAGAGTGCTTTAAATACGTGAGATGTATTCCGTGGCCAATATGAATCCAGAAAATATAGCTCGCGACTTCAATAACAAGGTCAATGAATATTTTCCGAACTGTAAGGAATCGGAAAGTTCCTTAAGGGATCGAACGATTGTCGAACATTTGTATGATTATTTCCTACATTTTTTGATAAACAGTACGTGTGGTGATGATTGTCTGAAAATAAAAAATTAAACTATTCACTCGAGGGAAGACTTAAAACAATGATCTCTCATTCCGCAGCTGCTCACGCTAACCACGCGACCACGCCACTCCTAAGCTCAGAGTCTCCTTGATGTTGCCTATCTTCCACATGGACTACTCAGTTTGTATATTTCGCTTATTTTTTTCATAGTTCCACACAACTTCTTACTGTTTTCTCGATTGGTCTGTGTTCAGTTTTTCAAGGCCTGTCCACTGTGCCAACTTATAACAAAATCTGAGGGGGGTACGATAGGGAGGTTCCCTTGTTAGTGGTATTGTGTGTTGGTGGCGTTGCCAGTTTACATACTGTGCATGTAACACACTATAAATGCGTTGGATGCCTCCTGTGATCAGTTCACTTGAAAAACGTTTTTTGTCATCGTAATTGATGTAACTGGCTCCTCGACTTCCAATTTGACAATTTGTGGAAAAATTGTGACTCTTCAGGCTTTGTTTATCTTGCTAGTCCTAGTTTGAAACATTGTCTGACAGAAAATGTAGGCATGAAGGAGTCAGTAAAAGCAATTATTCGCTATTATAGCAAACTTTTGAGTCCACTGGACACTTGAATTCTCTATATTGATGGTGAGAGTTTTGTTATTTCTCTTGTTATTTACTGTATCAATGTCATCCGTGAGAATAAAATTAAAGGCAGTTGGATTAGGTTCCTGATCTATAAACTATGATTTAATATTCTGCTCTGCTAAATAAATTTTGAAGGTTATATTCTTTACGTAAAACAGAGTATCGGTTTCAGTCCTAGGATTTACGATAAACTTAAGAAATACAATTACAGAATAGTGGCATATCGATTATGGCTCCTCACCATCAACAATAGTTGTTACCCATACTTTCGTATTTGCTATTTGACCGTCGTTACCCTTTAGAGACCAACCTGATCTTTCCACAATGTCATTTTTGACTTGCTTCTTAATAGGTTGAAAATATTAACTGTTAAATACTAACGTATTCCACAAATTAAAAACTTCGAGTTATTCTTCATATCTTGAAACTTACTGCCGTTCACTTTCACTGAAGAAAAGATACATAATAATAAAATGAAATCAAAGATTAGAATGTCAAAGCATAGTGTGAATGGTTAAAATGAAATGAACTAAAAATCATCTTCTTGTCTAAAACGCGTTACTGTTCCAGAGAACTTCGGCACCTCTCAAAATTTTTTACACCTCTGATGTTTAGCCACATGTGGACAAATAGTGGGTCTCATGATGCAGCACTGTTTAGCTGCCACAAAATAAAGCCTCAAAAATCAGTAAATAAAACTATTGTTCTTCTGTCGCTCCGAATCGCATATACCAACCGCCCTCTGCTGCGACAACAACTCAAAGTCTACTGGGTATTCGATTTTTCTCTGCTTTTTCGGGCCTCCTTACCTCTCCTTCTAGCCCATCCTTTGTTTTCCAATTACGCCTTCATCGGCGAGCTTCTCCTCAATATTTTTCATTTGTGCTGAATTGTTTTGTACCCTTCTTGCATATACACGTGTGTCATATATTTTTAGAGACTGCATGAATATATGAGGTGAGTATTTCTTCTCTTAGCAAATTAAATATTACATATCTTGCTGTCAATTAATTTGTTTGTCCACATTCCACTTACTGCGTTTCCCTAAAATTTTATAAAATGTACGTCTGTAAAAAAATAAAAACAAACAAACAAAAAAAAGCCTTGAAACATCTGTTGCAGCTGATTGGTGAAGGGCTGAAAAAAAAACACCCCTGCTGATGCTGCTTAGTATCGCGTATAGCCTCCTTCGGCTTCCAACTGTTCGAAGTCTGTTGGGCATTGAGCCCACAACTCGAGCCACATAACTAGGAGATTCAAGTAACTCATTCCAAGCGTCATGAATCACATCAGAAAGCTGTCGGCGAGTCGACGGTGCCTGCCCCTTTTCTCGTATTACTCTGACCATTTCTGCCCAAATATTCTCAATGGGATTCATTTCAGCTGCTTTAGGTGGCCATTCCATTACAGTAATATTACTATGGTTGTCGAACCACCTCTTAACCACACGTGCCATATGAATAGGCGAGCGATGTTGTTGGAACATGATCTGATCATCGCCAAATCTTGCTGTCACAGAAGGCAACATCACGTTCTCCAGAATTGAGATGTAACTGCGCGCATCGATTCTTCCTTCCACTTCCCACTGGCGCCCACACCCTTCGGCGGATATCCATGCCCATACCGTTACCGACTCCCTGCCACTCCTTCGGCAACTGTAAATATATTTTCGATTATACCTCGCACCTTTAAATGGTTCAAATGGCTCTGAGCGCTATGGGACTTAACATCTGTGGTCATCAGTCCCCTAGAACTTCCTCGCACCTTTAGGTCGGTAAACAAGTACTTTTCCGGTTGATGCCGTAGAGAAAACTTTTTCGTCCGTGAAAATCACTCGCCTCCAAAACTGGAGAGGTCTGTCGACATATTCAGCAGCAAAAGCAAGGCGAGCTTCTCTTTGGGAAACAGTCAATGTCTCTTTCACAGCAGCGCTTCTTGCTCTCAGTCCACCTTCCCTTACACGACGAGTGACGGTCTTACTGCTAACATTGAGACCCAAAGTCTGCTGAATTTGTCGTG
This sequence comes from Schistocerca americana, assembly GCF_021461395.2. NCBI lineage: Eukaryota > Metazoa > Arthropoda > Insecta > Orthoptera > Acrididae > Schistocerca > Schistocerca americana. The sequence goes on from NC_060120.1 coordinate 296,818,144, forward strand.
CGTTGACAAATGGGTGGTTCTCACTGAAACGGCGTATCTGCTGATCCTGAGCTGCTGTTGTTTTGCGGCGACGGCCATGAGGCCTCCCATTCAGGTTACCACTCTCTTCCTTTCGTCTGATCAACCTGGCTACCGTCGACTTGTGAAGACCCATAGTTCTTGCTATATAGCCATTTGAAAATCCCTCTGCATGGAGTGCTATTATAGCGCCCTTGTCTGCCTCACCCAGATGGGCCATTTTGCGTTGACTGAATGATTCGTCGCAGTTAATATCTGCTGCGGAAACAGCTGCTATAGTGTAGATACCTCTTAGCGGATAATGATTCAACTGAAGCGGTGGCTCTGTGGCTACCATCGCGACTTCGGAACTTTGCGCTACGAGTTCGAAACCTGGTTTTTCCTTTTTTTTCCCCCTCACTCTCTGAATTATCTACGAATGTTTATTCCAATTTATGCTGAAACAATGTTGTCGTTATTCGTCAGTTAATTTACTGTGTAAAGAAAGAAGTTAAAAAGGGAACACACAGCGCGTAGTGGGGCGATCACTCTGTTGTAGAAATAATTCAGAAGCCAAGATCGCTTAAATACTGTGTACTGGATAACCGGTTTCAACACATTAAAGGTGCCATCATCGGATCTGAATGTAGATTATCATTTATAAACCATTTGGATATAACGATACATGAAGCAGACCAGATGACTTTAGATGAGATTGTCTCATTCTTTTATTATTTTTTTTAATTAATTAATTACACATAAAGCTAATTGGCAAATAACGACAACATTATTTCAACATAAATTAGAAAAAAAAACATTCGTAGATAATTCTGATAGAGGCAGAAAAAAATAATAATAAAAAAAAACCAAGATGGTCTCGAACACGGGAAACGAAGCTATGAAGGAACGACGAAAGCCATGAGCCACCGCTTCGATTGCGCTCTCGCTTGCAGAAGGTATCTACACTATAGCAACAGCACGTTGATAACTTTGACCGTCGCTTTCCCGGAAACGGTAGAGTGTTTGCATGTAAGCCGAACCACAGGTTCGCTTATTTTGTCCTCTCCTTCACTGAGCAAAGTTTCCGGACAATCAGCCTATGACACCTGGCGAGTTCCCCTCGTTAGTCGAGTCGCTTCTTACACCCGGCGAGAACTATGTATGCCTCAGAGTAAACTGCGCCGCTTGGAAACACGGCGAGCGAGGATAAACACATTTTCCTTCATATAAGGCAACCTTCTACAGCTAAAATTCACGAAGTGTTCTTCAGGTTGCCTCAGATATTTCAGTAACGTTTCTTGCGTTTGGCCTGCTGCATATACAATCAGATGCAACAGATGTTTCAAGGTTTTTTTTTTACAGAGCTAAAGGCATGGGACATTTTAATTCCGGAAATCGTTGTGGAATTCAACATTCCGCTGTAGCAGAAGACGACCGACGACAGTGTCGTTGCTAACAGCACGACACCGCCTGCAGCGGCACTCGTGGACTCGTGACCGTATCAGTTGGACCCCAGACGACTGTAGAACAGTGGCCGCGTCAGCGAAGTCCGGATTTCAGTTGGTAAGAGCTGATAGTAGGGTTCGAGTGTGGCGCAGACCCCACGAAGCCATGTATGTAAGTTGTCAGAAGGCACTGTGCAAGCAGGTGGTGGCTCTATAATGATGTGTGTTTATGTGTAATGGACTGGGTCTTCTGGTCCAATTGAACCGATCGCTGTCAGCTACTTGGAGACCATATACCGCCATTCATGGCCTTCATGTTAAAAAAATGGCCACAATTGTTTGCGATTGGTTAGAAGAACATTCTGGATAATTCGAGCGAATGATTTATCCACCCACATCGCCCGACATGAATTCCATCGAACATTTATGACACATAATCGAGAGTTCAGTTGGTGGACAAAACCCTTCACTGGCAACACTTTTGCAATGTGAACGGCTATAGAGGCAGCATGGCTCAATATTTCTGCATGGGACTTCCAACGACTTGTTGAGTCCACGCCTCGTGTAATTCCCGTCCTACGACGGACAAAAGGAGGTCCGAGACTATATTAGGAGGTATCCAATGGCTTTTATCACCTCGGTATATGTATCAGGAGAAAGAAAACTGGCGTTCTACGGATCGGAGCGTGGAATGTCAGATCCCTTAATCGGGCAGGTAGGTTAGAAAATTTAAAAAGGGAAATGGATAGGTTAAAGTTAGATATAGTGGGAATTAGTGAAGTTCGGTGGCAGGAGGAACAAGACTTTTGGTCAGGTGATTACAGGGTTATAAATACAAAATCAAATAGGGGTAATGCAGGAGTAGATTTAATAATGAATAAAAAAATAGGAGTGCGGGTTAGCTACTACAAACAGCATAGTGAACGCATTATTGTGGCCAAGATAGACACAAAGCCCAAGCCCACTACAGTAGAACAAGTTTATATGCCAACTAGCTCTGCAGATGATGAAGAAATTGATGAAATGTATGACGAGATAAAAGAAATTATTCAGGTAGTGAAGTGAGACGAAAATTTAATAGTCATGGGTGACTGGAATTCGTCAGTAGGAAGAGTGAAAGAAGGAAACGTAGTAGGTGAATATGGATTGGGGGGAAGAAATGGAAGAGGAAGCCGCCTTGTAGAATTTTGCACAGCGCATAACTTAATCATAGCTAACACTTGGTTCAAGAATCATAAAAGAAGGTTGTATACCTGGAAGAATCCCGGAGATACTAAAAGTTATCAGATAGATTATATAATGGTAAGACAGAGATTTAGGAACCAAGTTTTAAATTGTAAGACATTTCCAGAGGCAGATGTGGATTCTGACCACAATCAATTGGTTATGAACTGCAGATTGAAACTGAAGAAAGTGCAAAAAGGTGGGAATTTAAGGAGATGGGACCTCAATAAACTGAAAGAACCAGAGGTTGTAGAGAGTTTCAGGGAGAGCATAAGGGAACAATTGACAGGAATAGGGGAAAGAAATACAGTAGAAAAGAATGGGTAGCTCTGAGGGATGAAGTAGTGAAGGCAGCAGAGGATCAAGTAGGTAAAAAGACGAGGGCCAGTAGAAATCCTTGGGTAACAGAAGAAATATTGAATTTAATTGATGAAAGGAGAAAATATAAAAATGCAGTAAATGAAGCAGGCAAAAAGGAATACAAACGTCTCAAAAATGAGATTGACAGGAAGTGCAAAATGGCTAAGCAGGGATGGCTAGAGGACAAGTGTAAGGATGTAGAGGCTTGTCTCACTAGGGGTAAGATAGATACTGCCTACAGGAAAATTAAAGAGACCTTTAGAGAGAAGAGAACCACTTGTATGAATATCAAGAGCTTAGATGGCAACCCAGTTCTAAGCAAAGAAGGGAAGGCAGAAAGGTGGAAGGAGTATATAGAGGGTTTATACAAGGGCGTTGTACTTGAAGACAATATTATGGAAATGGAAGAGGATGTAGATGAAGACGAAATGGGAGATAAGATACCGCGTGAAGAGTTTCACAGAGCACTGAAAGACCTGAGTCGAAATAAGGCCCCGGGAGTAGACAACATTCCATTGGAACTACTGACGGCCTTGGGAGAGCCAGTCCTGACAAAACTCTACCATCTGGTGAGCAAGATGTATGAGACAGGCGAAATACCCTCAGACTTCAAGAAGAATATAATAATTCCAATCCCAAAGAAAGCAGGTGTTGACAGATGTGAAAATTACCGAACTATCAGTTTAATAAGTCACAGCTGCGAAATACTAACGCGAATTCATTACAGACGAATGGAAAAACTGGTAGAAGCGGACCTCGGGGAAGATCAGTTTGGATTCCGTAGAAATGTTGGAACACGTGAGGCAATACTAACCTTACGACTTATTTTAGAAGAAAGATTGAGGAAAGGCAAACCTACGTGTCTAGCGTTTGTAGACATAGAGAAAGCTTTTGACAATGTTAACTGGAATACTCTCTTTCAAATTCTGAAGATGGCAGGGGTAAAATACAGGGAGCGAAAGGTCATTTACAATTTGTACAGAAACCAGATGGCAGTTATAGGAGTCGAGGGGCATGAAAGGGAAGCAGTGGTTGGGAAAGGAGTGAGACAGGGTTGTAGCCTCTCCCCTATGTTATTCAATCTGTATATTGAGCAAACAGTAAAGGAAACAAAAGAAAAATTCAGAGTAGGTATTAAAATTCATGGAGAAGAAGTAAAAACTTTGAGGTTCGCCGATGACATTGTAACTCTGTCAGAGACAGCAAAGGACTTGGAAGAGCAGTTGAACGGAGTGGACAGTGTCTTGAAAGGAAGATATAAGATGAACATCAACAAAAGCAAAACGAGGATAATGGAATGTAGTCGAATTAAGTCTGGTGATGCTGAGGGAATTGGATTAGGAAATGAGACACTTAAAGTAGTAAGGGAGTTTTGCTATTTAGGGAGTAAAATAACTGATGGTAGTCGAAGTAGAGAGGATATAAAATGTAGACTGGCAATGGCAAGAAAATCGTTTCTGAAAAAGAGGAAATTGTTAACATCGAGTATAGATTTAAGTGTCAGGAAGTCGTTTCTGAAAGTATTTGTATGGAGTGTAGCCATGTATGGAAGTGAAACATGGACGATAACTAGTTTGGACAACAAGAGAATAGAAGCTTTCGAAATGTGGTGCTACAGAAGAATGCTGAAGATAAGGTGGGTAGATCACGTAACTAATGAGGAGGTATTGAATAGGATTGGGGAGAAGAGAAGTTTGTTTCACAACTTGACTAGAAGAAGGGATCGGTTGGTAGGACATGTTTTGAGGCATCAAGGGATCACAAATTTAGCATTGGAGGGCAGCGTGGAGGGTAAAAATCGTAGAGGGAGACCAAGAGATGAATACACTAAGCAGATTCAGAAGGATGTAGGTTGCAGTAGGTACTGGGAGATGAAGAAGCTTGCACAGGATAGAGTAGCATGGAGAGCTGCATCAAACCAGTCTCAGGACTGAAGACCACAACAACACATATGTACATTGTGAACAATAACTTTCCTATCACACTTCCTTCTCGTAAGTATAGATTTCACGTTGTCACGATCATAGTAGGACATACCCTAATGCGTTAAAAGTCTACTGCCATGCTTATTTGCTTAGGACTCCATACTTCGAAACAGTGTTCTAAAAAACGGCCCTTTAAGATCCTTTATTGATATTATCCTATTTCAGTATGAACGAGTGTGAAAATGTTTGCCGTTGCCTCCCCAATAGACTCCGCTTTCCTAAATTTCTGTCAACTAATATGACTCCCCAGTTCATCTTATCTACTACTGATTTCACATGTTGGTCCCAACCCATATTACTTTGTAGTGTTTCCGCTAGCGTAAATATTTAAAGTCTTATCACTAGTCTCGTCATTGGTTTCCTTTTGCTTTTTAGGGGAATTATCTTGCATTTATCCTCTTTTGATGAAAGCAAGTCTTGAGCAGAAATATTTACCAAGACGTTTTTTAGTTCCTTACCTGTCATCTATCCTCTGTACTTCCGTCCACATAACAGCACCATCAATGGAAAGTATGGTAATGATGCTGATTCTATCTGATGAACAGATTTTGTGTGCTGAGAACAGTAGAATATCCTTACTGTTCTTTAGAATTTGCCCAATATTTCCCTCATTTATAGTGAGCATTTGCCGTCCAGTATCATGTGCTGTTTATTTTATTTATACCTGTAATTTTCAGCAACTGTACTATACATTTTTTCAGGATAAAATTCAGTCACCAGTTGCAAATATATTGTAGTATGCTTTACCAGCTTCGACAAATTCATTTTTCATCTTCAGAGGCGTAGTATTGGTTTAGCAGATGTAAATATCTTCTTCATAGAAGCGTAACGCCATGGTATGTCTAGAAATGTAGATACGGTATGTGATTATTTTAAGCACAGATTGACAGTTTACAGTAACTGAATAACATCTGTGTATCTGTCGTGCTAATAACTTTGTGGTACCTTTGATTATTTTAGTAGGGGCTCTGTAACAGATTTGTCATTAGCCATTTTTGTATGGTATGCTATGCAAGAGATCGTAATAACTCATACTCCAACAAGGAGGAAAATAAGACTACATACACACTTAGTCTGGTCAACACCCACTGACTTTTATCCACGTTTTAAAACGAGTATGATTTTTAAAAGCCATTATTCCATTCTCTGTTCTGTATCTACCATTTAAATAAGCTTCGGGGGATATGTCGTCGTATTGAATAAATGAGTCTAACTGAAAAATATCTCAACTTTGCCGGCCGGAGTGGCCGTGCGGTTCTAGGCGCTACAGTCTGGAGCCGAGCGACCGCTACGGTCGCAGGTTCGAATCCTGCCTCGGGCATGAATGTGTGTGATGTCCTTAGGTTAGTTAGGTTTAATTAGTTCTAAGTTCTAGGCGACTGATGACCTCAGAAGTTAAATCGCATAGTGCTCAGAGCCATTTGAACCATTGAACTTTCACGTCACGAACGTATCGTAATAATATTTAAAATTTTCTTTGTTCAGGTGCCTAACATCAGTATCATCTATGTTATAAGTGGTTTAAATGGCCCTGAGCACTATGGGACTTAACATCTGAGGTCATCAGTCCCCTAGACTTAGAAATACTTAAACCTAACTAACGTAAGGACAGCACACACATCCATGCCCGACGCAGTATTCGAACCTGCGACCGTAGCAGCAGCGCAAAGTAAGTACTCCATCACAAAACTAGGAACAAGTAATTCTCACAACTTAACGTAGCAATTACTAAGAGAATAGAACTTCACACTACGTTATTCATTGAAATCAGTGATCATGCTGTCAGTCACAGCCTTTAATTGTGTGTGAGTGTGTGTGTGTGTGTGTGTGTGTGTGTGTGTATGGAGGAGGGGGGGGGGGGGGTATTTGGAGCTTACGGGCCCTCAACTTCTAGTTTTCAGCGCCCTTACACACATCAAAAGAAACGAATGTGGATAAAATGACTGTAACTGTTGCCATACAGTGAGGGGAAAACCTATAAAGTGACACTCACTCAGTCAGTACCATCTCACTCGCGGTGACACACACAATCGCTGTATCTCACAGGGCTTAATACAATAGAGAAGGGTACAAGGCGTTGTACATGGGATTAAAGCAGAAGCAAAACCACAGAAGAGCTATACGAAAGGCATAAGGAAATGTGACCAGCTGATCACTTTACGGAAAAAAACATGACTGAGCCAGTCGTCCTGTTAACACATTAAGAGCATCTCCCTAAAATTTTAGGAAACATGTTGGAAAGATCACAAAGCCGTAGAACTTGAACCACATTCGTTTCATCGTCGCTTAATATAGTGGGCAGATCTACCGGCAAATCTACCGCTGTCCTCTCGTCTGAAAATAAAACACAGTCTAGTAAAATATGGTGGACAGTGAACTGTATGCCACATCTATTAATGCAAAAGAAAACTGTGAATTACTGTGAACGAATGAAGTTACAATATGATCTACAAATAACAATGCATTATTTGCGCGTAGATCTAACTGCTTGCTAACGTTCTTTTAGAGGCATTCAATCAATATTAGCTTCAGAAGTCCTGTACTGGGAAAAATAAAGTAAATTTCAGTCAGAAACAAATACAGGACAAAGATTGATGGAATATAATCAATTCTTTAGTTTTCACTCATCAGCAAACAGTGGCCAGTTGTCGACGCCCCACCCCTTGTTCCTTTGTCATTGTTCTAAGGCTGTTCTGGGTCTACATTTCACTTCCAGGTACCTAGCTGGCTACAGCTAGGATTGTGATGCGGCGTGGCGTCTCGTATATTCTTGTAAACGATTTTTTTTCCCACGTGGTTCAAATGGCTCTGAGCACTATGGGACTCAACTGCTGAGGTCATAAGTCCCCTAGAACTTAGAACTACTTAAACCTAACTAACCTAAGGACAACACACACATCCATGCCCGAGGCAGGATTCGAACCTGCGACCGTAGCGGTCGCGCGGCTCCAGACTGTAGCGCCAGAACCGCTCGGCCACCAGCGGCCGGCTTTCCCACGTGCTTACCTTCTCTCATAACTGAGACAACGTTTTTAATACATTATTCTAGTTTAACATCTTGGATTAATACTTTGCTAGGGACTAAAATGCTGAATGTAAACGGATCGTTGGAAAGTGATGAGCAGGTACAAAGGGAGAAGTAACCAGTCAGCAAACGTGACTGAAATAACGAGTAGCCCAGGTATTGGACAAAAAAGTAATGTTCTAAGGAGCAGGTTGGACATTAAATTAGTCTTAAAGGGGTACAATATTCACTTCATTGGCTATGAGACTGAACATATTTTAGCAGGTAAATTAGGAAGCTTCCCCACGCCAGGAAAAAGAATGTGTTTAATATATTACGCACTGAAATTTACATAGTACCAATCTTCCATGGTGGGTCGTCTCAATGGAGTAGGGTACCATGCTTGAATAGGTAGTGTCCATTCGCAGGCGGTCTGGGTACGACTTGAGCGAGTGCTGGGTTTCGCCGATAGTAGCACGTAGTCCTTCGTATCCAGACACTTGCCATTCAGCTGAAGAAGTTCCCTGTGACTCAATTGCTGGGTCACGACCTATGAGAGGTACGCGAAGACCTCACCGAGTGCTGGGTTTCACCGATAGTAACATGTTCTCTTTCGTATACAGGGACTTGTCCTTCAGCTGATGAACTGCCCTGCGCCTCAACTGCGAGGTCACGACCTGTGAGAGGTTCGTGAAGTGTGCCACAGTGCACACATTCTAGTCTCACTTAGCAGCAGCATCACATAGCGCGTCTGTCCTGGTCTCTAGGAAAACGATAATTACGTACCCCAAATTCGTGGGTTTTTGTGTGAGACAAAAATGCTGTCGCTAATACGCAGTAGTAAGAATCAACTTGGCAAGGGATGGGATGAAGTGTGTAACAGGCGGAGGTTTTCAGGTATTTTTTTGGCCTGACTGGTAGCGTACTACTCGCAGTCACTCATATTCAAGACGTGATCCTACATACAACTCTAACTCGCCACACATAAACACTGCAGTGCAAGCTAGCGTTGGGAAATGAGAGCGCATAGCTCGACACTCAAGAAAATCTCCATTTGTCGTAAAACACACTTCACAAGGTTCTCGGGAGTGTAAACACGCTTATGAAGTCACGACTCTGTGGCACTGTAATACTCTGGGGAGAATAGTGGGCTCGGACTCTTACGAAATGAGCCAGTAGGCTGAGTCAAAATGGAGGTGCAGCCTTCTATTCACAGTAAATAGCATTCGTGTAACTGATAGGAATGCAGCGACGAGCAACACTCGAGGGAAGTTAAGTAAAGGGAAAGAGCTATACTAAACACATTATTCGTTGTTAACGTGGTTGGGAAATAAGTCGCAGATTTGAGAATATTTCACGGTTGTCGCAGAAAATAAAGTATAATGGCGTATTTTTTCACGGCTTATAAATTTCAATAGCCCAGATACAACTGGGCAATCATCAACCAGTAGCTCTTCTTCTTTGTAGGTTATTTGTGTTACGTGCCTAATAACGATAACATGTCACTGATTTTCTGGGAGGGCAACCTGTTTTAAGACGTACCGGTACTGCGGCAGCGCGGTATATTTTACTCATTGCTCACTGTCCTCAGTGAATTCCACAAACGAACTACCTGATCTAGGGCGATCAGTAACATAAATTACTTAGTCAACAATAGCTATGAAAAGCTGAATGCACTGGATATGTCTCAAGCCAGCATTCTAGTGGCTATTAATCTACAGTAAATTTATTTTGCACAAGTTCTCTAGCTGAAGAGGGAAGCTATTTGAAACATAACTGGGCTGTCTTTTCGTACATAACACTCACCAATACTTTCATAAACCCAAAACAAAACAAGTACATGGTTCTAACACACGACTATTGGTTCTAAGTCTCCGGGACTGAAGACCTCAGATGTTAAGTCCTATTATGCTTAGGGCCATTTGAAGTACACTCGAGGAGCTCAGTCATACCGCCAGAGTTCTTATCGAACCAAAAACTTCTGACCTACAAACTGCAGCTAAAATCAATCTGTGTGGAGTCGAAAAGTTCACACGGTATTAAATGATCAATTTTCTCTAAAACATTACTCAGATTTTTACTTCGCAGCGAAGTGATGTCTCCAAGCAAAAGCTGTATAATATGCCACGCCTTATTACGACTAGTAGGAAGAAAGGTAATTTTCAATTTGATTGAAAAAAATTCTCAGTCAAATCATCAAAATCGCACGTAGATCATTACGTCCGCTTTATAATGTCCCTAGTTAAACCCGTGACTGTACACATTACCAAAATTTTCAGAGAAGTGGAAGATACAGCGTGGTTTATAATTAAACTTTCGCTGCTTGGGAGGGCATCCATGAGAAACAAGTGATCATAGGACAATGAAACTTTGAGAAAACATTTGTAAGGACTTAAGGAATGAAGGAGTAAAGGAAACAAATTATAATTTCCACATGAGATTGTAACGTTTGTTAATTGTGACCAATGTTTATGTTTCAGGTTTAAACGTTACTCAGTGTGATGACCATCTGCATCCATGATAGCCAGGAACCTTGCCAAAGACACCATTTCACTATTGTTGCAACACATTTCGAAGGGTGGACCACGGAATATTTAGCTGTCGTGACACAGCTCATGCACTGCTTGAAGATATCACATTACGTCCAGCATTCTCCGCCTCGGCAACATTAACTTCTTCAACAATTGATGGCTAATGGCCGCCGGTATCTTCCAGGAGAAATTCCCGAATCGGCAGTTAATTCAAACTTCCGAATCATATTTTTCAATCCCGGTGTGGAAAGAATATGTCGATACGTGCGAAGAGTAGCAGCGCTATTGGTTTGTTTTGATGAGAACAGCTTTACGGGTAAATGCTCACGTTGTCCAGAACCAGTTGGACTGTCTCCTACTGTAATGCACGCTGATGCTGGTGTTTTAGCCGTATGTCGCCTGTCGCCCTGGGGCTCTAACGACGACGTACCAGCAACAGCGCCTAACACTACTAACAATACAAATCTTGCAGCCCACAGTCTCAACATATTTCCTGTGTCGGGTACGCACACAGTAAATAGTTTTCTGTCTACACTGGCTCAAGTAGTGAAAGTGTAATTATACCTACCCTGTACATCCTTCCTCTACGAAAACTAGATCGCTACTCCCTGACGTTTAATCCGTTTATTCAATCTACAGTCTTTTCTGATTGATTGAGACAAACTGTAACCAATGACCACTGGTACGGGGTAGCCGCTCGGTCCGAGGCGCCTTGACCCGGTTCGCACGGCTCGCCCCATCGGAGGCTCGAGTCCTCCCTTGGGCATGGGTATGTATGTTGTCCTTGGTGTAAGTTAGTTTAAGTTAGATTAAGTAGTGTGTAAGCCTAGAGACCGATAACCTCAGCAGTCTGGTGCCATAGGAACTTACCACCAATGACCATTATTGCTGCCCTCGCATAATTAGGTACTTCCGTTCTCGACCAATCTTAAGCCTCTAGTATTCTGTCAGATTACGACCTTTAAGAATGCCAATAAATTGTAAGGAACAATATCTTCGAAGGTTTAAAGTAAAGGCATTACTTTCTCAATATAAACAATGGCTGTTTTACAAAATGATTTTCGTATAGTCTATTTGATCCACAACCTAACTGCATAGCGCTAGCTATACACTTGTACATGCCTATTTATTTAGCTCTAAAATTCGTTCTTTACGTACACTCTTCATTCTTTCCATCACAGATTTTGACATCATAACAGCTGTATATTATAAACCGACAAAAGTCTGGGTAAAGTGCCTCGGGTAACTTAGCTGTTACACAAAATGATTTTCGCTACCGAAAGACGTTGGTAATACTGCCCACGATAAGACCAGTGCTCGGAACGTTGTGCTTAGACATGGCAGGCTTAGAATGCATGTTCATTTACGGGTCTTGCTGGCTCTCATGCGGCATTAATTTTACCACAGCTTCAACTATACGTGTAATTTCCATACGTAACAAATGGTTCAAATGGCTCTGAGCACTATGGGACTTAACTACTGAGGTCGTCAGTCCCCTAGAAGTTAGAACTACTTAAACCTAACCAACCTAAAGACATCACACACATCCACGCCCGAGGCAGGATTCGAACCTGCGAGCGTAGCGGTCGCGCTCCATACGTAACACTGAAGGCCAAATAAAAAATAAGGAGACAACTGTTATTCAGTTTTACAAGTCTGACAATGAAGACCAGAGATACTCTCAGTTATTAAAAATGAGTTACCTCAACTAGAATTAGAACGACAGTCTCTAATAGAAACAATTTGGAAGACGGAAACCATACCTGCAAATTGGAAAACCGCAGTTGTGTGCCCCATATTGAAGGAGAAGAATCCCTTTATGAGAGATAACTATAGAGGAGTTGTTTCAGTAGAAGTGACTTATAAAATCCGATCGATATGCCTATTGAACAGGCTGATACTTATAACTGAAGTAATTGCGGACTGCCACTAAGGACCGCAGAAACAGATCCACGTTAGATGATTTATTCACTCCACGACAAGTAACTGAGAAGGCTTGTAAATTCATTGTAGGCGTCTGCATATTATTCCTAGATTTCAAAAAGGCCTACCATAGCATACACCGACTCACAGTCCTAAATATAATGGGGAAATATCAAACACTTTCAAAGTTAATGAAATTTGTTAAAAAGTGTATATATACACTACTGGCCATTAAAATTACTACACCACGAAGATGACGTGCTACAGACGCAAAATTTAACCGACAGGAAGAAGACACTGTGATATGCAAATGATTAGCTTTTCAGAGCATTCACACAAAGTTGGCGCCGGTGGCGACACCTACAATGTGCTGACACGAGGAAAGTTTCCAACCGATTTCTCATACACAAACAGCGAATGACCGTCGTTGCCTGGTGAAACGTTGTTGTGATGCCTCGTGTAAGGAGGAGAAACGCGTACTTTTGTCAAAGTCGGATTGTAGCCTATAGTAATTGCGTTTTATCGTATCGTGACATTGCTGCTCGCGTTGCTCGAGATCCAATGACTGTTGTCGGAATATGGAATCTGTGGGTTCAGGAGGGTAATACGGAACGCCGTGCTGGATCCCAACGGCCTCGTATCACTAGCAGTCGAGATGACAGGTATCTTATCCGCATGGCTGTAACGGATCGTGCAGCCACGTCTCGATCCGTGAGTCAACAGATGGGGACGTTTGCAACACAACAACCATCTGCACGAGCAGTTCGACGACGTTTGCAGCAGCATGGACTATCAGCTCGGGGACCACGGCTGCGGTTACCCTTCACGATACATCGCTGACAGGAGAGCCTGCGATGATGTACTCAACGACGAACCTGGGTGCACGAATGGCAAAACTGCATTTTTTCGGATGAATCCAGGTTCTGTTTACAGCATCATGATTTTCGCATCTGTGTTTGGCGTCATCGCGGTGAACGCACATTGGAATCGTGTATTCGTCATCGCCATACTGGCGTATCACCCGACATGATGGTATGGGGTGCCATTGGTTACACATCTTGGTCACCTCTTGTTCGCATTGACGGCACTTTGAACAGTGGACGTTACATTTCAAATGTGTTACGACCCGTGGCTCTACCCTTCATTCGATCCCTGCGAAACCCTACATTTCAGCAGGATAATGCACGACCGCATGTTGCAGGTCCTGTACGGGTCTTTCTGGATACAGAAAATGTTCGACGGCTGCCCTGGCTAGCACATTCTCCAGATTTCTCACCAACTGAAAACGTCTGGTCAATGGTGGCCGAGCAACTGGCTCGTCACAATACGCCAGTCACTACTCTTGATGAACTGTGGTATTTTGTTGAAGCTGCATGGGCAGCTGTAGCTATACACTCCATCCAAGCTCTGTTTGACTCAATGCCCAGGCGTATCAAGGCCGTTATTACGGCCAGAGGTGGTTGTTCTGGGTACTGATTTCTTAGGATCTATACACCCAATTTGCGTGAAAATGTAATCACATGTCAGTTCTAGTATAATATATTTGTCCAATGAATACCCGTTTATCATCTGGATTTCTTCTTGGTGTAGCAATTTTAATGGCCAGTAGTGTATAAAACTTTATGTCGTTTAAAGACACCCGTAGGAGAAACTGAAAATTATAAAGTGTGCACTGGACATTTCACTTGTTTTATTTATCCACTACTTAGAGAAGATCGATACAGGATTTACTAAAATAATCCATAATGGAATCAACTGCAGGGGATGAACATCAATAGACTCGTTATGAAACTTCCTGGCAGATTAAAACTGTGTGCCCGACCGAGACTCGAACTCGGGACCTTTGCCTTTCGCGGGCAAGTGCCCTGGGATCAAGATTACGTAGCATTGATACATATTTAAAAAACAGAATTAATCAGAATGATGCAAAATTATTATAAATCGCTGAGATAGTAGGATTGCATATTAACGAGGAAAATGCAAAATATCTAATCACAAGTAAGAAAACAGGAGGTGGTGCTCTTTTGGCTGAGGATGGATTCATTTTTAAGACAGTTTACAGTTGGGGAGTCTTTTACTAGTATAACAACAATAGAACTAGTACAGAAGTAAATGTTCTTGTAGGAACAGCAAAGAAAACCCCTTGTAGTTTTATCAGTACCTTAAGGAAAATATCACTTGTACTAACTTCAAAATTCTCTTGTATCAATCGACTGTTATACCAGTAACATTATACGGATGTGAAACATTGATATTTAGAAAGAAAGATAAAGAAAAACTGTTAATATTTAAAAGGAAAATACCAAGGAAAATTTTTGGACCTGTGTGTGACGAAAATAAAATGGGATGGAGGAAACAAAAATGAAGAATAAGAAGAGCTGTAAAAGTACTGTAACGTCGCCGAAGTGGGAGAAGATCGAACTGGGCTGGCCACATAGCAAGAATGACAGTGAGTACACTACTTATAACAGCATTCGGCAGGACAATATATGGAACGAGAGGAAGATCCAGAACTAGGTGACGAGATAACATCTGGAAGGACGGCTCCGTCGTCCTTTGTCGGCTCCGCATTGGCCACTCCCGGCTAACACACAGTTATTTACTGCTCCGGGAGGACCTTCCTGTATGTCGCTGCGGGGCGGCTTTGACAGTGGCCCACATTCTGTTGGCCTGCCCCCTTTTAGCTGTGGTCAGGCAGACATTTGCGCTGCCTGATACGCTCCCTGCCCTTTTAACAGACGACTCCACTATGGCTGACTTAGTTTTACGTTTTATTCGGGCAGGGGGATTTTATCATTTAATCTGAGTGTTTCTGTTTTATTTTATTGTTTTGTGTTGATTCTGGCCTTTGGCCTATGATTTTCAACTGATTTTTTTAATGTGTTTCTAAGTGGTTGGCTTTTCCTTTTTTATTTCTATGGTCGGCCAACCACCGTCACACTCTGTGTGGTTTTAGTTCGTTTTGTCTTGTCTTTGTCTCAGTTTCTCTTGTTCTGTATCGTCTGTGATCTCTTCTGTTCCTCGTTTTTATTCTCTGTGGGTGTTCTTTGTCTTTGGAAAAAGGGACCGATGACCATAGCAGTCTGGTCCCTTTAATCCCCCAAACCAACCAACCAACAGCTGGGATGAACATCAACACCAATTAGACAGACAATGCAGTCACCAGAAAGGAAAGGAAGAGACCTGTAGAGTAGATGTATGACCGATAAGGCCCCTGCCACATGTAAAGTAAAGTAAGCATCAAATTAAGTAACCGTACTTGCAGTTAATGTTCAATATACAGGGTGTTACAAAAAGGTACGGCCAAACTTTCAGGAAACATTCCTCACACACAAATAAAGAAAAGATGTTATGTGGACATGTGTCCGGAAACGCTTAATTTCCATGTTAGAGCTCATTTTAGTTTCGTCAGTATGTACTGTACTTCCTCGATTCAAAAATGGTTCAAATGGCTCTGAGCACTATGGGACTTAACATCTATGGTCATCAGTCCCCTAGAACTTAGAACTACTTAAACCTAGCTAATCTAAGGACATCACACAACACCCAGTCATCACGAGGCAGAGAAAATCCCTGACCCCGCCGGGAATCGAACCCGGGAACCCGGGCGCGGGAAGCGAGAACGCTACCGCACGACCGCGAGCTGCGGACTTCGTCGATTCACCGCCATGATTTCATACGGGGTACTCTACCTGTGCTGCTAGAACATGTGCCTTTACAAGTACGACACAACATGTGGTTCATGCACGATGGAGCTCCTGCACATTTCAGTCGAAGTGTTCGTTCGCTTCTCAACAACAGATTCGGTGACCGATGGATTGGTAGAGGCCGACCAATTCCATGGCCTCCACGCTCTCCTGACCTCAACCATCTTGACTTTCATTTATGGGGGCATTTGAAAGCTCTTGTCTGCGCAACCCCGGTACCGAATGTAGAGACTCTTCGTGCTCGTATTGTGGACGGCTGTGATACAATACGCCATTCTCCAGGGCTGCATCAGCGCATCAGGGATTCCATGCGACGGAGGGTGGATGCATGTATCCTCGCTAACGGAGGACATTTTGAACTTTTCCTGTAACAAAGTGTTTGAAGTCACGCTGGTACGTTCTGTTGCTGTGTGTTTCCATTCCATGACTAATGTGATTTGAATAGAGGTAATAAAATGAGCTTTAACATGGAAAGTAAGCGTTTCCGGACACATGTCCGCATAACATATTTTCTTTCTTTGTGTGTGAGGAATGTTTCCTGAAAGTTTGGCCGTACCTTTTTGTAACACCCTGTATATAGACTAGAAGCTAAGACCTACGGAGGGTAGATCAAATAGGACAACGAGATCACATCAGTAGATTTGAGATAAGCAGTCCTTTCTTCCAACGCTCAGTGAATAAGAGAATGCAGACTGTAAGGATTAACTCTCGCAGTTTATTCACCTTAGAAGATACTATACAATTTCTTGTAGTAATAAGAACTGCGTGTGTCTCGATGTCCGAGTGCAAGCCTTACGACTAGATGCCACTTTCGCGACCTGCGCTTTCCTTACCCACGCCACTTATCCACCAGGGAAAGCGGGCCTACGGCTTAACGTGGATTCCGAACGACGTATCGTTCCTGGAGACTCCTCGCGTCGATGAGAGGTCAGCCCAAGTTAAGGCATACTGAAAATTTCCATGGTTCGACTGGGATCCGAGCCCGAGACTACCTTGTTTCCAGACATGCGCATTACCGCTTGAGCGCCATACACCGCACAGCTTCCCATAATGAGCAACTTACGAAGTTGGCACATCCAAATGGAGTACTGTGTAGGGGTCGAAACGCGAAAGCTACAGTGTGTTTAGTTACATAACTTCATGATATGTATACAATGTCATATCAGTGCGAAACGAAGCTGTTATTTACTCAAGTCTCCTAATTTCGCGTTTTAAGTGAATTTATATGAGTCACCAACTGTTAAGGATACCAATTTGAGACTTGAATGGTAATCTACAACTACGATTTGAAAGTGTGAAATTTTATTAAAATCGGTTGGTATAGATTTAGCTACTTAATATGCGTTTGCACAACGGCACGAATGGGAATTAATACTCTATACCTACGTGTCTGTCCAGCATCCTGAGAGAGTATCAGACTGCACTTAATGAGTGATTACCTCCGTTACACTACAGTACGACAGAGAAAAAGCGTTAGGATTGTGTCGCCATAGTGTTAGATGGACTCTGTCTACTACTCTTGTGTAATAACGTACACTCCTGGAAATTGAAATAAGAACACCGTGAATTCATTGTCCCAGGAAGGGGAAACTTTATTGACACATTCCTGGGGTCAGATACATCACATGATCACACTGACAGAACCACAGGCACATAGACACAGGCAACAGAGCATGCACAATGTCGGCACTAGTACAGTGTATATCCACCTTTCGCAGCAATGCAGGCTGCTATTCTCCCATGGAGACGATCGTAGAGATGCTGGATGTAGTCCTGTGGAACGGCTTGCCATGCCATTTCCACCTGGCGCCTCAGTTGGACCAGCGTTCGTGCTGGACGTGCAGACCGCGTGAGACGACGCTTCATCCAGTCCCAAACATGCTCAATGGGGGACAGATCCGGAGATCTTGCTGGCCAGGGTAGTTGACTTACACCTTCTAGAGCACGTTGGGTGGCACGGGATACATGCGGACGTGCATTGCCGGTCTAGGAATGGTAGAACGATGGGTTCGATGACGGTTTGGATGTACCGTGCACTATTCAGTGTCCCCTCGACGATCACCAGTGGTGTACGGCCAGTGTAGGAGATCGCTCCCCACACCATGATACCGGGTGTTGGCCCTGTGTGCCTCGGTCGTATGCAATCCTGATTGTGGCGCTCACCTGCACGGCGCCAAACACGCATACGACCATCATTGGCACCAAGGCAGAAGCGATTCTCATCGCTGAAGACGACACGTCTCCATTCGTCCCTCCATTCACGCCTGTCGCGACACCACTGGAGGCGGGCTGCACGATGTTGGGGCGTGAGCGGAAGACGGCCTAACGGTGTGCGGGACCGTAGCCCAGCTTCATGGAGACGGTTGCGAATGGTCCTCGCCGATACCCCAGGAGCAACAGTGTCCCTAATTTGCTGGGAAGTGGCGGTGCGGTCCCCTACGGCACTGCGTAGGATCCTACGGTCTTGGCGTGCATCCGTGCGTCGCTGCGGTCCGGTCCCAGGTCGACGGGCACGTGCACCTTCCGCCGACCACTGGCGACAACATCGATGTACTGTGGAGACCTCACGCCCCACGTGTTGAGCAATTCGACGGTACGTCCACCCGGCCTCCCGCATGCCCACTATACGCCCTCGCTCGAAGTCCGTCAACTGCACATACGGTTCACGTCCACGCTGTCGCGGCATGCTACCAGTGTTAAAGACTGCGATGGAGCTCCGTATGCCACGGCAAACTGGCTGACATTGACGGCGGCGGTGCACAAATGCTGCGCAGCTAGCGCCATTCGACGGCCAACACCGTGGTTCCTGGTGTGTCCGCTGTGCCGTGCGTGTGATCATTGCTTGTACAGCCCTCTCGCAGTGTCCGGAGCAAGTATGGTGGGTCTGACACACCGGTGTCAATGTGTTCTTTTTTCCATTTCCAGGAGTGTATTTACCAACCTCTGCTCTTAAGTTTAGGTACAATAAGTGTGAGCACCTGTCGTCCATTGTAGACAAGCAACAAGTTTCGGACACGTAAGGTTTTCTTTCTTCTTTCAACTGTTCCTGTGGTCAGATACTCGTGCTAATAACGATTCTGTGTATTTGGAAACTTAAAATAATGTTATGTTACGAAAACAGTTTCATAGGCAAGATCTTGTAGGAATAAATTATTGCGACACTATCGATAAACTGAGGAGCTTTGAAATTAGAAATCAAGGCTTGTTAAAAAAATAAAAAAAGAAATAGACAACTAAAAAAACCACATGGTGTGCATTGCGTCATACTAAGAACCATCGTAAATAGATAATGTGTTTCTCCCGTTTTAGTGGCATTGGAAAACATTTTGCAAATTGTTTTTTATTTGTTTCGAAGTCTCTGTTGTGTAAGCATTTTGCAAATTGTTTCTATCAGTTTTGAAGTCCCTGTTGCCGAATTTTTCACCATGCTTCTGGAAATAGTTTTCTCACACCAATGTAATTTTGCAATGTGACTGCATTTAGCACAGGACTTTAAGATGTTCCACAAATTTTGTAAATCAAGAGACTTGATTGTATTGAACTATTTTGGAGTCTTGTACAGAATCCACAATACAGTATTTGTGGCAGTATTCTTTTTACCACCATCCTACTGGAAGATAAAATTGTTTTCATCTACATCTGTAACACTGCCTCTTTTCACAAAACCTATATCCACTGCCTCCAGTCCACAGGACACTGGCTGAGCCCCGTTAAGGACGCTTCAAACGGGCAAAAGTGTTTCTCAAACGCGTCCTTGTGTAGCCGCGGATTTGTCAAGCAAGCCCGTACAGGTACAAACAAAGTTTGTTAGTGTAACCTCACTTTGAAGGAGCCGCTGTTCATATTCATGAGTGTTTCGACAGTAGTGAGAATGACCAAAAGTTCAGGCGAAACAGTCCCGTCACTGACTTTGTCACTGCGTTTAAAGAATAAAAAGAAGAAGAAGAAGAAGGAAATGGCTTAAAATTAGAGAGAGATGGTTACAAATGTAGGAAAAGCATTTCTAATATTTACTCTTTCACTGTGTTGAAAGAAGAACGAAAATAAGGAAACAAGACGCTTCGCCAGGGAACTGTTTGGAATGAGAGTGAAATATATACTTGAATACCTGGTAATGGAAATGTAACACTCAGAACTTGATGTTACACCTTCCTGCGGATGAAGTGAAACATTTAATAACTTATTTAGAGTTACTTTGCCCTCACACTGGAAAAGAAGACGCAAGTACAAGTATGTGAAAATTTATTCTCTTCTTCTTGGTCCTCTAAAGACAGTTCATCAAAATACCACAATATGGGAACATATAGCCCACATCTTCCGTAAGAGAACCAGAGAACTTCGATTTCTTTTATTTCATTGCACTCCCGCTTGTATGCCATGCATAAAATATTGATTTTGTTCATAACCTATTCCGGCGTAATGTATGGTTGGGAAAGACGTGATACTCCTACCATTTGGGTAACAGCACTATTTTGTAGTCCTTGATCTTAGTTTCCATTGCTGTAGAAACTCACCATACAGTGAAATAAATTTTAAATAAAACAATTTTTCAGTATACATACGCGGCGAAACATCGGCACAACGTCTGCCATCTTGTCAAACTTTCTGTCAATCAAAATATCTTGCAATCACGTCAAACGTGATCTGTGCTTGACAAACACGCCAAACAACACCGTACGTGGCCATACGTTTGGAAAGCACTGTTACGTTTGACGAAATATTTGGTTGTTTAAGGGGACGCTCCTACGTGCGGCCTTTGTGTACCGCCCGTTCTCCATAGACTGTGAGGTACGCGAGTCCCTCCTTCTATAGAATCATCAGCAGATTGGAAATGCGCGGGAAAGCGGCAGATACCTAAACAGCTCATCTATATGACCCATGAATGTGAAACTCGTATTCACCAAAAAGTAATAAGCACTTAACAACAACAATAAAACGTATCAACAGTAATCAGAAAAAAAGATCGAGTAAAGTGGTAACAACGAAACAACAGCAAGGAGGTGTCTTACAAAGCGCGCCGGCCGCGGTGGTCTCGCGGTTCTAGGCGCTCAGTCCGGAACCGCGCGACTGCTACGGTCGCAGGTTCGAATCCTGCCTCGGGCATGGATGTGTGTGATGTCCTTAGGTTAGTTAGGTTTAAGTAGTTCTAAGTTCTAGGGGACTGATGACCTAAGATGTTAAGTCCCATAGTGCTCAGAGCCATTTGAACTATTCTTTTCTTACAAAGCGTGACGATTAGAAACAGAAATTCAGGTCAGGTGGTATCAGTCTCCAGTCACCATTCAGTGTACGACGTCGCAGCCAGGCGTGCACGGTCGCGAGACGCTCTCGTGCAGTGGGTTTGTTTATCTCCGAGTTATCCATTCCCAGAGCAGCACGATACAGATAAGCAGTACCGAACCTTCGAAAAAAGGAGATAAGCAGTACCGAACCTTCGAAAAAAGGAGCCCATGTAGGTGTAGTGTTCCATGTCTCTTCCTCTACGCGTAATAGTACTCCATCATCCACCAATCAAAACGTTGTTTCTCCTTGTCAGAAATTTACAGCCATCGATGAGATATCTTTCCACCATAACCCTTTGACCATACCTAATAAGACATTTGATCCACAGGAATACACATCAAAACGTTTTTTTTATAGAAAATGAATGGTTACTTATTTGAGCAGAGCGCATTAGCCGTCTCATGGCCCAATCTCTTTGGTGCTAACTCCAGAAGGAATGAGCTCGGCTCTGCTATGGCGTTCGCAGGGATCGCATTGCCAGACATTCGGCACACTGCCCAGTTGCTCTTAGCTTCCTAAACACCTGACACATATTGATACCGATTCTATGTCCACTTAAAGACAGATGCAGTCCTGTCGGTTGACATTGTGGTGCCTTACGAGAAAAATTTATTGCTCCTAAGAACCGTCGCTAAATCTACTGTTTATTTTTTTTTAATTTTTAGTACGTTCAGTGTTAGTGAGTAGCCTGCTTTAAGGCGTACGAAGATTCTGTCCTGTCAAACACGGACCAAAAAGTATCTTTGTAAAAGAGCATTCTAAACTTCACTACCAAGCTATACTCATCTCACAGCAGACGGTCTAAACGATGCTGAATCACTATGGGCCAAACACATGGAAAAGAAATATATTACAGACTACCACTATTTTTGTTGTGAAAGTGGATTCTAATTCGCGTTGCCCAAATCTCTGACAAAGCAACTCAAATAAAACCTATCTTTTGTCTCGGAGTTACGTGGGATTTACCGTCATTACTGTGCCTCCTACTACACATCTAGCGGTTCTTGGGCCTCAGCTTTGATCAAAGGTTAACATAGCTGCCACACCTGCATGATCCGAAATACACATGTCTAAAGGCACTAAACGACTTGAAACATCTGAGCTGTAAGAAACGAGGAGCGGATGGGTTCAGTCTGATGTCGTTCTATAGAAGCTTCGTCCACATGCGACTTGACTATGGGAGCTTAAGGTTGGACCTTACCCATTCAGGGATATTTGATGCTATCGACACGTGGGCATTACATTGGTGACAGAAGGCTACCGAAACAGCATCCGTCCAGAAAGTGGTGCACCGTTCTTATCTTCCGGCGAGAACTCCTCTTGGGACAACATGCATGCAAAGTGGTGAGGTCCATCTCCGAAAATTCTGTTGTCCATCTTCGGGTTGAACAACCCATACAACGAAGGTTCATCAGTCGTCGTGCAAGTGGGCATATATCTCTCTATGCAAAGGACTATCTCGAGCAAATAGCAGACATACCAGTTCTTAGACAGGGATAGATCAAATACCATCCATACAGGCCCACAGTTCACTTGGACAAGATCACCACTCCGCTTATACTTTTGAAAAGGGTCTTTAGCGGCATTTTGATGGAGTACTGCTAGCGCTTGATGGTTTTTACCGAAGAACAACAGAACAATGTTTGGTGTTCCGTTATCTTCGTCATTAGAAATCGCCTAACAAACTGCTTCTCTGTGTACTATACAGAGTCGTGGGTGATCAAGAATGCACTAGAGCATATGAGATTTCTTAGGGGAGGGAAGCTTTTGTCTGCTTGAATTCTCTTAACCTTTGGTAGGCTATTCAGCAAATGTTCCCAGTGGATATGATGGTCCAGGAAATTATCCACCTCCTGCACAGGTAGAAGAAGAGGTGGTCTTCTTGCTGGGTCCCCAGACACATGAGAACCGAACTGAGAAAGCGGACAGAGCAGCGAGGTAAGGCTGCCGAGAAAATACACCATTCATCTTATCGTCCCCATACAGGCTATAGTGCCGTAGGGAACAAAGAGATTGTTGGATTAGTGTGAAAAGCAGTGGATGAAGGGGCCAACAACAAGCTGCATACAGTATCTACTTTTTATTTTGCGCCTCCAACATAGGAAGGGTCATACCCACACGCCGTTTTATACACATTCTCATGTAAAATGTGTAGAGCAAAGATTTATTTTAATCTGTGTGTGTTCAATTATCTTCCTCTTCAGAAAGATGCAGACAACACCAGAGAAAGTTAGTTCACATTCATCAGTGGAAAGAAACAGACGCTATGTTAACAAATTGGGCCACTAGTTGTTATCCACCATTACATGCGGCACAATCAGTTTAATACAACGAGGCGTGACTTTTTTAAATAGTTTGATAGGGAAGTATATGACGAGTGCTTCTCTGACACACATATGCTCGAACCTAATAAAAATGTACTAGGTAAAGTACATTCTACTTCTGTGTCTTGTGTGTCTTACTAATCAAAAATAGATTTTTAAGTTACCAGAATCCTCTCCACAGAGGACTAAAAGTAATATTTTATAACATTCCCTCGTCCATGGAAAGAGGCGACTTGGTCAATTGTAGAAGTATTTAATGTATGACTATAGGCAAATGTATGAATAATCCAATCAAAAGAGAAAATATAAAAACCTGCCGATAGAGGAGTGGCTGCTGTATGCTGTCGGTCAAGTTAACTATTTGACTGTGTCATGTTTCCTTTCGAATCCAACGAAGGGACAAAGTGGTGATCACTAGTTTCGTATCAGACTCTGCCCAGTGACACATGATTGCCTCTTGCGGCATGAAGATCCGCCGGAATGCAGTGTTTGTAGCGTCACACTCATGGTGCATCACCTTTTAACATCGTGTTTTGTATGCTGATGGGAAGGAAGACTTTCTTCTACCAAGCCACTTACCCTCAGTTTTAGGCTATTACGAGACAATAGCAAGAAAATTGTTTGAGATTTTGTGTGGTGTCAAGATACCTGCCTTTTTTAACTGGAGGAAAAATTTAATGTGTTTTTGAGTGACTGAGTCTTCCTATTAGCTCCGCTATCAACAAACCATGTTTATGTGATGCACTGTTTTGTTGTGAGGACTTAGTTGAGATGTTTAGCATATTCCTGCGATGCTGTAAGTCCAAACCCGGAGATCTACAAGGAAGGGAAGCTCCCTTTAAGATCATCCAAATTTAAGGTGAACAATGTCGCATAACGGAAATGTCTTATTGAAGGAAAATTACTAAGGCTGGCCCACTTTAGCATGAAAATACGGGTAACACACCACACACTAATATATTAATGAAGCAGATCATCCAAACTGCAAAGGAAACCAGCGGTTTGTATGATGGAAGCAACTACCTGTTAGCAAACATTAAAAAAGTGCAGTTGAACACAGCTAAAAGTTAACTACCCTCATATGTCCCTGAATTCGGCGACTGCATTGTCACCACTAATGTTGAGAGCGTGGAAGACGGCGGCACTAACAGATCGAGTCCAACTCTAAACTCAGTTCTGATACGGAGACCTCTCTCTGCGTGGTGACTCAGCCGCCACTGCACTATCTGTGGTGTCCATGCAGCAAGGGTCATCTGACTTAACTCTTAAAAACTTGACTGTTTCTGCCAGTGTAGGAAACTTGTAAGCCAACTGCAGCAGATCTGTAACTTCCAACAAATAATAAATTCGTAATTAAGTTCACAAATTCTTACTCTCATGGATTTTGTCGTGGTTAACCAATGATGATTTGGCGCAGGGAGGAAGGCAGAAAATCTCTCCCAATCCATGACAGGCTTGTAACCCTGGAAAGCGAAGATCTTGTACACAGACACTTACGGGAAAAATGCCATCTACAGAAATAATTACTGTGTTGTTGCTGTTGTGCTTTTCAGTCCAGAGAGTGGTTTCATGCAGCTCTCCATGCTACTCTATCCCGTGCAAGCTTCTTCATTTCCAAGTAACTACTGCTCCCAACGTCCTTCTGAACCTGCATGGTATACTCATCTCTTGGTCTCACTCTACGATTTTTACCCTCTACACTGACCTCCACCACCAATCTGGTGATCTCTTGATGCCTCCGAACATGTCATACCAAGTGATCCCTTCTTCTAGACAAGTTGTGCCACAAATTCCTGTTCCCTCCAATTCTATTCAGTACCTCGTCATTAGTTACATGATCTACCCATCCAATCTTCAACACTCTTCTGCAGCGTCACATTTCGAAAGCTTTTGTTCTTTTCTCGTCCAAACTATTTATCGTCCACGTTTCACTTCCATACATGGCTAAACTCTATACAAATACTATGAGAAAAGACTACCTGGCACTTAAATCTATACTTGATGTTTACATATTTCTCTTCTTCAGAAACGCTTTCCTGGCCACTGCCAGTCTACATTTTATATCCTCTCTACTTCGACCAGCATCCGTTAATTTGCTCCCCAAACAGCAGAACTCATCTACCACTTTAATTGTCCCTTTTCCTATCTAATTCACTCAGCATCACCTGATTTGGTTACGCTACATTCCATTACCCTCGTTTTGCTTTTCTTGATGTTCATTTTATATCCTCCTTTCAAGACACTGTCCATTCCGTTCAACTGCTCTTCCAGGTCCTTCGCTGTCTCTGACAGAATTACAATATCATCGGCGAACCTCAAACTTTTTATTTCTTTTCTATGGATGTTACTTCCTACTCCGAATTTTTATTTTGTTTCCTTTACTGCTTCCTCATTGTATAGGCTGAATAACACCGGAGAGAGGCTAGAACCCTTTCTCACTCCCTTCCAAGCCACTGCTTCCCTTTCACGTCCCTCGACTCTTATAACCGCCATCTGGTTTCTGTACAAATTGTAAATTTGACCGCTGTCACCTTAAGAATTTGAAAGAGAGTATTCCAGTCATAAGCTTTCTCTAATTCCACAAATGCTAGAAACGAAGGCTTGCCTTTCCTTAATCTATTTTCTAAGACAGGTGGTAGGGTCAGTATTGCCTCACATGTTCCAACATTTCCACAGAATCCAAACTGATCTTCCCCAAGGTCGGCTTCTACCAGTTTTTCTATTCGTCTGTAAAGAATTCATGTCAGTATTTTGCAGCGATGACTAATTAAACCGATAGTTTCACACATGTCATCACCTGTCTTCTTTGGGATTGGAATTATTATATTCTTCTTGAAGTCTATCTCTAGGTGGTTTACCACCATTTCTTGGATTCCTACCAAAATGAATTGTTATACAATCAGTAATAGAAAACAACATAACAACCATTATAACAATTATAGTTGTACTAACTACAATTACACTTTATTATTATGTATGAATTAGATTCTTGGCTCTAACTATATCATATACTGAAAATTCATTATCTATAAAAATAAAGTATCAAAAATCAAGAAATATTCTTCCTATAACTGTGATAATTTCAAAAATAGGATGGATTTCAACATCAACCTTAATCTCATTATGCTAAGGACTTAAGTTAATTAAACTAATAACCTTCAAAGTTATAATTAAAAGAATAATCTTTTAGGCCTTAGTAAAACTTTACACCTCTAGAATTGCAGTCTAGAATCATAATTAAATATAAGACCAAAATATGGTTGTTGTTGTTGTTGTTGTGGTCTTCAGTCCTGAGACTGGTTTGATGCAGCTCTCCATGCTACTCTATCCTGTGCAAGCTTTTTCATCTCCCAGTACCTACTGCAACCTACATCCTTCTGAATCTGCTTAGTGTATTCATCTCTTGGTCTCCCTCTACGATTTTTACCCTCCACGCTGCCCTCCAATACTAAATTGGTGATCCCTTGATGCCTCAGAACATGTCCTACCAACCGATCCCTTCTTCTGGTCAAGTTGTGCCACAAACTTCTCTTCTCCCCAATCCTATTCAATACTTCCTCATTAGTTATGTGATCTACCCATCTAATCTTCAGCATTCTTCTGTAGCACCACATTTCGAAAGCTTCTATTCTCTTCTTGTCCAAACTATTTATCGTCCATGTTTCACTTCCATACATGGCTACACTCCATACGAATACTTTCAGAAATGACTTCCTGACACTTAAATCTATACTCGATGTTAACAAATTTCTCTTCTTCAGAAACGCTTTCCTTGCCATTGCCAGCCTACATTTTATATCCTCTCTACTTCGACCATCATCAGTTATTTTGCTCCCCAAATAGCAAAACTCCTTTACTACTTTAAGTGCCTCATTTCCTAATCTAATTCCCTCAGCATCACCCGACTTAATTCGACTACATTCCATTATCCTTGTTTTGCTTTTGTTGATGTTCATCTTATATCCTCCTTTCAAGACACTGTCCATTCCATTCAACTGCTCTTCCAAGTCCTTTGCTGTCTCCGACAGAATTACAATGTCATCGGCGAACCTCAAAGTTTTTATTTCTTCTCCATGAATTTTAATACCTACTCCGAATTTTTCTTTTGTTTCCTTTACTGCTTGCTCAATATACAGATTGAACAACATCGGGGAGAGGCTACAACCCTGTCTTACTCCCTTCCCAACCACTGCTTCCCTTTCATGTCCCTCGACTCTTATAACTGCCATCTGGTTTCTGTACAAATTGTAAATAGCCTTTCGCTCCCTGTATTTTACCCCTGCCACCTTTAGAATTTGAAAGAGAGTATTCCAGTCAACATTGTCAAAAGCTTTCTCTAAGTCTACAAATGCTAGAAACGTAGGTTTGCCTTTCCTTAATCTTTCTTCTAAGATAAGTCGTAAGGTCAGTATTGCCTCACGTGTTCCAGTGTTTCTACGGAATCCAAACTGATCTTCCCCGAGGTTGGCTTCTACTAGTTTTTCCATTCGTCTGTAAAGAATTCGTGTTAGTATTTTGCAGCTGTGACTTATTAAGCTGATAGTTCGGTAATTTTCACATCTGTCAACACCTGCTTTCTTTGGGATTGGAATTATTATATTCTTCTTGAAATCTGAGGGTATTTCGCCTGTTTCATACATCTTGCTCACCAGATGATAGAGTTTTGTCAGGACTGGCTCTCCCACGGCCGTCAGTAGTTCCAATGGAATATTGTCTACTCCGGGGGCCTTGTTTCGACTCAGGTCTTTCAGTGCTCTGTCAAACTCTTCACGCAGTATCATATCTCCCATTTCATCTTCATCTACATCCTCTTCCATTTCCATAATATTGTCCTCAAGTACATCGCCCTTGTATAGACCCTCTAGATACTCCTTCCACCTTTCTGCTTTCCCTTCTTTGCTTAGAACTGGGTTTCCATCTGAGCTCTTGATATTCATACAAGTCGTTCTCTTATCTCCAAAGGTCTCTTTAATTTTCCTGTAGGCGGTATCTATCTTACCCCTAGTGAGATAGGCCTCTACATCCTTACATTTGTCCTCTAGCCATCCCTGCTTAGCCATTTTGCACTTCCTGTCGATCTCATTTTTGAGACGTTTGTATTCCTTTTTGCCTGTTTCACTTACTGCATTTTTATATTTTCTCCTTTCATCAATTAAATTCAATATTTCTTCTGTTACCCAAGGATTTCTACTAGCCCTCGTCTTTTTACCTACTTGATCCTCTGCTGCCTTCACTACTTCATCCCTCAAAGCTACCCATTCTTCTTCTACTGTATTTATTTCCCCCATTCCTGTCAATTGCTCCCTTATGCTCTCCCTGAATCTCTGTACAACCTCTGGTTCTTTTAGTTTATTCAGGTCCCATCTCCTTAAATTCCCACCTTTTTGCAGTTTCTTCAGTTTTAATCTACAGGTCATAACCAATAGATTGTGGTCAGAGTCCACATCTGCCCCTGGAAATGTCTTACAATTTAAAACCTGGTTCCTAAATCTCTGTCTTACCATTATATAATCTATCTGATACCTTTTAGTATCTCCAGGGTTCTTCCATGTATACAACCTTCTTTCATGATTCTTAAACCAAGTGTTAGTTATGATTATGTTGTGCTCTGTGCAAAATTCGACCAGGCGGCTTCCTCTTTCATTTCTGTCCCCCAATCCATATTCACCTACTATGTTTCCTTCTCTCCCTTTTCCTACACTCGAATTCCAGTCACCCATGACTATTAAATTTTCGTCTCCCTTCACAATCTGAATAATTTCTTTTATTTCATCATACATTTCTTCAATTTCTTCGTCATCTGCAGAGCTAGTTGGCATATAAACTTGTACTACTGTAGTAGGCGTGGGCTTCGTACCTATCTTGGCCACAATAATGCGTTCACTATGCTGTTTGTAGTAGCTTACCCGCATTCCTATTTTCCTATTCATTATTAAACCTACTCCTGCATTACCCCTATTTGATTTTGTGTTTATAACCCTGTAGTTACCTGACCAGAAGTCTTGTTCCTCCTGCCACCGAACTTCACTAATTCCCACTATATCTAACTTCAACCTATCCATTTCCCTTTTTAAATTTTCTAACCTACCTGCCCGATTAAGGGATCTGACATTCCACGCTCCGATCCGTAGAACGCCAGTTTTCTTTCTCCTGATAACGACATCCTCTTGAGTAGTCCCCGCCCGGAGATCCGAATGGGGGACTATTTTACCTCCGGAATATTTTACCCAAGAGGACGCCATCATCATGTAATCATACAGTAAAGCTGCATGCCCTCGGGAAAACTTACGGCTGTAGTTTCCCCTTGCTTTCAGCCGTTCGCAGTACCAGCACAGCAAGGCCGTTTTGGTTATTGTTACAAGGCCAGATCAGTCAATCATCCAGACTGTTGCCCTTGCAACTACTGAAAAGGCTGCTGCCCCTCTTCAGGAACCACACGTTTGTCTGGCCTCTCAACAGATACCCCTCCGTTGTGGTAGCACCTACGGTACGGCTATCTGTATCGCTGAGGCACGCAAGCCTCCCCACCAACGGCAAGGTCCATGGTTCATGGGGGGGCAAAATATGGTAAGAGAGAAAATATCTCATAAGTAGATTTACAGCCTACCACCTAAAATTCAGCCATCTTACTGCAAAAATGATTACTCTCAACAAACCATAAGGACATTGGTACTTTATACTTTCTATTTGCAGCATGAGCAGGAATAGTAGGAGCATCAATAAGAATGCTTAATCGCACTGAATTAGGTCAGCCAGGATCTCTAATTCGAAACGACCATGTTTATATCGTTATTATTACAGCGCATGTATTTGTAATAATTTTCTTCATAGTAATGCCTATTATAATTGGTGGATTTGGTAATTGACTTAAACCATTAATAATTGCTGCACCAGATATAGCATTCCCACAATTAAATAACATAAGTTTTTGATTACTATTGCCCTCATTAACCCTTCTTCTTACATCTTCTATAGTAGATAATGGTTCTGGTACAGGATGGAGAGTTTACCCTCCTCTAGCAGGAGCTGTTGCATATGGGGCGCATCTATTAACAGACCGAAACCTAAACACATCATTCTTTGACCCTGTGGGAGGAGGGGACCCAATTCTATATCAACACCTATTCTGATTCTTTGGGCACCCAGAAGTTTACATTTTAATTTTACCAGGATTTGGTATTATTTCACACAGTGTATGCCAAGAAAGGGGGAAGATTGAATCATTTGGAACACTAGGTATAATCTATGCCATGTTATCAATTGGGTTAACAGAATTTACTGTATGAGCACACCATATATTTACAGTAATAATGGATGTTGACACATGAGCATACTTTACATCAGCAACAATAATTATTGCCATACCTACAGGAATTAAGGTATTCAGATGATTAGCCACCTTATATGGAACTAAATTCAAATTTAATCCACCATTATTATGAGCTCTAGGATTCATTTTCCTATTCACAATTGGTGGATTAACAGGATTAGTACTTGCAAATTCATCACTTGACATTGTACTATGTGATATATATTAAGTAGTAGCCCAATTCCATTACATCTTATCTATAGGAGCAGTGTTTTCAATTACAGGAGGTCTTACTCAATGATACCCACTATTTACATGGTTAACCATAAATAATACGCGATTAAAAAGTCAGTTCACAATTATAGTCATTGGAGTAAACAGGACACTTTTCCCTCAACACTTCCTAGGATTAGCAGGAATACCACAATGATATTCAGACTACCCAGACACATATACATCATGAAATGTAGTATCAAGAATTGAGTCTACAATTACTATTGTAGGAATAATTATATTCATTGTAATTATATGAGAAACAATAATTACAAACTGAGCAATCATATTTAGAGCTAATATAAGAAGATCAACAGGATGATTACAAAACAACCCACATGCTGAACATAGTTACTCAGAATTAACATTAATTTCTAGATTATAATATGGCAGATTAGTGGAGTAGATTTAAGCTCTATAAATAAAGGTTTGACCATTTATTAGAAACAAGTAAATGGCAAAATGATCAAATTTATCTC
Organism: Schistocerca americana; assembly: GCF_021461395.2. NCBI lineage: Eukaryota > Metazoa > Arthropoda > Insecta > Orthoptera > Acrididae > Schistocerca > Schistocerca americana. The sequence continues at coordinate 296,849,988 of NC_060120.1, forward strand.
TTCAAGATGGAGCTTCACCATTCATGGAGCAATGATCATTCTTCAATGACCATACTATGGTCATATTATTAATAATTACAGTAATTGTAGATTATGGCCTAAGTTACATACTATTTATTGCCTACACAAACCGAAATATACTTCATGGACATTTAATTGAAACTATCTGAACAGCATTACCAGCAATTAGCCTAATTTTTGTTGCACTCCCATCGCTACAACTACTATATTTACTTGATGATTCAGTAGATGCAATAATCACAATCAAAACATTTGGACGACAGTGATACTGAAGATATGAATATTCGTACTTTATAGACATAGAATTTGATAACTATATAACACCAGAGCAAGATTTAGAAAATGATGGCTTTTCACTTCTACACGTAGATAACTGGACAATTCTCCGAATAAATATGGAAGTATGAGTATTAACAAGAGCCTCAGATGTTCTTCACTCATGAGCAGTACATGCTCTAGGGGTTAAAACTGATGCCACACCAGGTCGACTAAATCAAGGAACATGTACAATAAACTGATCTGGACTATTTTTTGGCCAATGCTCTGAAATTTGTGGAGAAAACCACAGATTTATACCAATTGTAATTGAAACAACTTCAGTAAATTTATTCATCAAGTGATTAGCTAAGATAATCTAAGGAGTTAGTTAAAGTATATAACATTAGAGTGTCAATCTAAAATGACTAAACAATTAGTACACCTTGAAATATCAGATGACTGAAAGTAAGTAATGGTCTCTTAAACCAAATAATAGGAAATTAAGTACTAGTTCTGATGGGGAAATTGAAATCCAAATCTCTCAAATATCTCCTCTCATATGATTCTCTCTATTCATTATATTTTCAGCCACTTTAATTATATTCAATCAAATCAATTTTTTCTCATTTAAACCTAATCCTGTTAAAAGGGCAGTAAAAAGAACAATTGAAATAAAAAATCTAAATTGAAAATGATAAACTTATTCTCAACATTTGATCGATCAACTAATATTTTCAACTTGTCATTAAATTGAACTATAACATTCCTAGGATTATTATTAACCCCATCAATGTTCTGACTTACACCACCACGAATTAATATTATCTGCAATAAACTAAACTTAACCTTACACAACGAATTTAAAACAGTATTAATACCAAAATCATGTAATTGAACAACATTCATCTTTATCTCAATTTTCATTATAATACAGGGTGATTCAAAAAGAATACCACAACTTTAAAAATGTGTATTTCATGAAAGAAACATAATATAACCTTCTGTTATACATCATTACAAAGAGTATTTAAAAAGGGTTTTTTTCACTCAAAAACAAGTTCAGAGATGTTCAATATAGCCCCCTCCAGACACTCGAGCAATATCAACCCGATACTCCAACTCGTTCCACACTCTCTGTAGCATATCAGGCGTAACAGTTCGGATAGCTGCTGTTATTTCTCGTTTCAAATCATCAATGGTGGCTGGGAGAGGTGGCCGAAACACCATATCCTTAACATACCCCCATAAGAAAAAATCGCAGGGGGTAAGATCAGAGCTTCTTGCAGGCCAGTGATGAAGTGCTCTGTCACGGGCTGCCTGGCGGCCGATCCATCGCCTCGGGTAGTTGACGTTCAGGTAGTTACGGACAGATGAGTGCCAATGTGGTGGCGCTCCATCCTGCTTAAATATGAATTGTTGTGCTTCTTGTTCGACCTGAGGGAACAGCCAATTCTCTGACATCTGTAGTCCAGTTACAGTAGCACCTTCGAAGAAAAAGGGACCAAAAACTTTACTGGCTGAAATGGCACAGAAAACGTTCACCTTAGGCGAGTCACGTTCATACTGAGTTGTTTCCCGCGGATTCTCAGTGCCCCATGTACAGACATTGTGACGGTTGACTTTCCCGTTAGTGTGGAAAGTTGCTTCATCACTAAACACAATCTTTGAAACGAAAGATTCATCTGTTTCCATTTGAGCAAGGATAAAATCACAGAAATCTATTCTTTTAATCTTATCAGCTGCAGACAGTGCTTGAACCAATTTCAGACGATAAGGTTTCATAACTAACCTTTTTCGTAGGACTCTCCATACAGTTGATTGTGGAATTTGCAGCTCTCTGCTAGCTCTGCGAGTCGATTTTCCTGGGCTGCGAACAAATGCTTGCTGGATGCGTGCTACATTTTCATCACTCGTTCTCGGCCGTCCAGAAATTTTCCCTTTGCACAAACACCTATTCTCTGTAAACTGTTTATACCAACGTTTAATACACCACCTATCAGGAGGTTTAACACCGTACTCCGTTCGAAATGCACGCTGAACAACTATCGTCGATTCACTTCTGCCGTACTCAATAACACAAAAAGCTTTCTGTTGAGCGGTCGCCATCTTAGCATCAACGGACGCTGACGCCTAGTCAACAGCGCCTCAAGCAAACAAACGTACAACTAAATGAAACTTTATAGCTCCCTTAATTCGTCGACAGATAGTGCTTAGCTCTCCCTTTTGTCGTTGCAGAGTTTTAAATTCCTAAAGTTGTGGTATTCTTTTTGAATCACCCTGTATTATTCAATAATTTCATAGGACTATTTCCTTACATTTTTAGCAGAACAAGTCACTTAGCATTAACATTTTCAGTCGCTCTACCTATGTGATTAACATTGGTATTATTTGGATGGATCAATCACACTAATCACATATTTATACACCTTGTACCCCAGGAACCACCTCCTGCATTAATGTCATTTATAGTATTAATTGAAACAATTAGAAATGTTATCTGACCAGGTATATTAGTGGTATGACTAGCAGCAAATATGATCTCTAGACACTTATTATTAACCCAATTAGGAAATACAGGACCATCCAAGCTTGTGTTTTCTCAATTTTAAGAACTCTATATTCTAGGGAAGTATACTAAAAATTCACTCAAATCATCCATTCCACTTAGTAGACTATAGACCTTGACCATTAACAGGAGCAATTGGAGCAATAGTCCTAGTATCAGGATTAGCAAAATGATTTCACCTATTTAACATCATCAGGTTACCCTCCATTCAGAGACTGTTGCTCACAGCGACTGTTATTTTGACTTCTAAATAATAGATTTTAGCTATCAGTCGTCCTTTGGAATTTTTATTGGCAGATCTAGATTTCGGCTAGCAACTAGCCATTTTCCATGCACTATTCTTTTTTGGTCAATGCATGTAATGCCTGTTGGTCTGGCTTTGTACACAGTTCATGACTGCCTGTTCATGTAATGCCTGTTGGTCTGGCTTTTTACACAGTTCCTGAACTGTGTACAAAGCCAGACCAACAGGCATTACATGCATTGACCGAAAAAGGATAGTGTATTGAGAATGGCTAGTTGCTAGCCGAAATCTAGATCTGCCAATAAAAATTCCAAACGACGACTGATGGCTGAAATCTATTATTTACAAATATTTAATGTCAACTTATTCATAAACTTATTTGGAATTACCTTATTAACTATAATTCAATGATGATGAGATGTAGTACAGGAAGGAATATATCAATGATTACATACAGGATTTGTATCAATTGGACTATGATGAGCGATAATTCTATTTATTGCATCAGAAGTATTATTCTTTGTATCACTCTCTTGGGCCTTCTTTAGAAGAAGACTAGCACCAACAATTGAACTAGGGATATTGTGACCTCCAATATGAATTCAACCTTTTAGTCCCACACAAATCCCATTACTTGATACATCCATTGTTTTAGCCTCAGGAGTAATCGTAACATGAGCATATCACAGTCTCACAGAATCTAACCACACTCAAGCATTACAAGGCCTATTCTTCGCACTACTATTAGGGCAATATTTCACAATACTTCAAGTATATGAATATTAAGAAGCAGCTTTCGCTATTGGAGACACAGTATATGGTTGAACATTCTTTGTTGCAAATGGTTTCCATGGACTCCATGTAATTATTGGAACAATTTTCTTAGAAACATATCTACTTCGATACTCAATAAATCAATTTTCACCAAGACACCACTTTGGATTTGAAGCAGCAGCATGATATTGACACTTTGTAAATGTAGTATGATTATTTCTATACATCTCAATTTATTGATGAGGTAGATAATTGTTTTTCTAGTATAAATAGTATATTTGACTTCCAATCAGAAAGATTGATATAAATCAAGAAATACCATAATGATTAATCATGCAAATGATACATTGAACATGAAAGTAACTAAGTATCGGTATACCACAAAGTGTGGTACAGACTACTATACCTTTAAAACCTCAAAATGAAATTGAAAACCAAAATCAAGTAAATGATTAAAGTAGACGTACATTCTAATGGTGATATGTTTTAGTTATTCCTGACAAGAAATATTCAGAAAAAGGAGCAAATACGCTACGGTTGGAAAAGTAGGCCTACATGTTACACAGATCAGGCTACCCTAGCTAAAAATGACTTACATACATGTCAGAGGAAAATATCCATTTTGTTGGGTCTAAGCGTTTGAGATAATTCCCTCAATCACTTTTATAGCATTGCACAATGCTGAACATGTTAAAAAAATAACACATCTCAGGTAAGATTTCAAAGAGGGGAGATATGTAAACTAAATTGACATAAATCCACAGACAGTCAACATTAATAAGAATACTATTCTCCATGGAGGTACACGTCTATGCCTTTCTCATATATCTTGCTCATCAGACAGTAGAGTTTTGTCAGTGCTGGCCCTCACAGGGCTATTAGTAGCTCTAATGGAATGTTGTCTACTGCCGGGGCCTTGTTTCGACATAGGTCCTCCAGTGCGCTGTGAAACTCTTCATGCAGTGTCATATCTCCCATTTCATCTTCACCTACGTCTTCTTCCATTTCCATAATATTGCCCTCAAGTACACCGCTCTTGTATAGACCCTCTATACACTCCTTCCACCTTTCTGCTTTCCCTTCTTTTCTTAGAAGTGTTTTTTTTATCTGAGCTCTTGATATTAATACAAGTGGTTCTCTTTTCTCCAAAGGTCTCTTTCATTTTCCTGTAGGCAGTATCTATCTTACCTATAGTGATATATGCCTCTACATCCTTACATTTGTCCTCTGGCCTCCCTGCTTATCCATTTTGCACTTCCTGTCAATCTCATTTTTTAGACTTTTGTATTCCTTTTCGCCTGCTTCATTTACTGCATCTTTATATTTTCTCCTTTCATCATTTAAATTCAATATCTCTTCTGTTACCCAAAGATTTCTAATAGTCCTCGTCTTTTCACCTACTTGATCTCTTTAAATTCCCACCTTTTTGCAGTTTCTTCAGTTTTAATCTACAATTAATAACAAATAGACTGTGATCAGAATCCACATCTGCCCCTGGAAATGTCTTACAGTTTAAAACCTGGTTCCTAAATCTCTGTCTCACCATTATATAATCTATCTGAAACCTTCCATTGTCTATAGGCTTCTTCCACGTATACAACCTTCTTTCATGATTCTTAAACCAAGTGTTAAAGTTATGCTCTGTGCAAAATTCTACCAGGTGGCTTCCTCTTTCATTCCTTACCCCCATTCCATATTCACCCACTACTTTTCCTTCTCTTCCTTTTCCCACGATTCGAGTCCTCCTTCGAGCATGGGTGTATGTGTTGTCCTTAGCATAAATTAGTTTAAGTCAGATTAATTAGTATGTAAGCCTAGAGACTGATGACCTCAGCAGTTTGGCCTCCCATTAAGAAGAAACGGTGAACCAGTGTAGACTGTAATTGAAATTTTTTATGACTGTGGCTGTAATTATATAGCCTTTGCTCTTCGTTTTAGTAAGAGTGACTACTCATCCACCAGTACCACGAACTTGATAAAGGGCACTAATGACCGCGCTTTTTAGCACCCAACAATTTTAGATCCATTCATTTTGGGAAGCTACTGGGTACCAGCCTGCATCGACAAATTAACAGGCCGTAATTTACCGTAACCGTGGGACCTGTCAGTAGACACCTGCGACCGTCTGATAATTCCGGAAAGCTACCAAAGACTTGTCGAATAGTAACATGCAGAATTGCTTCAATGTCGCATTCCAAAGATGGACCAACACGCTATTAAGCAGCTGATTATAATAGTTTAGTTCACCACTGGAAATTATTTGCACTGGTATTCATATGCACCAAGCTGACATACCTATATTACGAACAGATAACTTAGTATTAAATTTTCTTCAAAACATTTATTACTCTTATTGTATATTACATCCAAGCGTACGAGGTGGTGAAGAACTGGTCGGAAATAGTTGCAGCAAAATACGACGGCCGTTCAATAAGAATGTAGCACATTTTTTCTCGGACAATTTCAGTTGGAAAAACAGAATTTGTTGCGGAACATTGAGGAATATTCCCGTTACAGGCCGTGTAATTTTCGCGAAGTTCCGATAGGTGGAGGCGTTATACATAGCCTTCAAAATGGCGTCGGTGCATGCCAAGCAGAGAAAAACCGGAGCGTTGTAGACATTCATGCACTCTTGCAGAAGTCTACGAAGATCTGACGGTGAACAAAGGAGTGTTGAATTGTTGGGCGACGCATTTCTCATTATCAAAAGGCGATCGCGCAAACCTGCCCGATCTCCCACGTGCTGGCCGGCCGCACACAGTTACGACTCTTGCAATGTTGGAATGTGAGGACACTCTCATTCGGGGTGATAGACGGATCATAATCAAACACTTCGCTGCTCAACTGAAGGTCACTAGGTCACTGGTGGTAGTACTGACAAGCACATCCACTACAAGGGGTACTCAAAGGTGGGTCCCTTGTGGGTTCGTCGTCACCAGCCATATAAAGAGCAACGAGGAACCATCTGTGAGTAATTGGTTGAGAGTTACGAGGCTGATAGTCACATTTTTTGTCGAACATCGTCAAAGGCGATGAAAAATGGATTCAGCGCTCCGAGTGGCAAACAAAATTGTAGTCCACGGTGTGGCGCCACACCACCTCTCCTCCGATGTGCTGGTAAAGTCATAAGCTACGGTCTTCTGGGATGTTAGAGGGGTGATTCTATTTAATGTCCTTCCTCATGATGCAACCATCAATTGTGGGGTTGATTGTGCTGCCCTCAGGAAATTGAAGAAACGACTTCAACGTTTTTGTCAACACAAAAATGAAAACGAATTTCTCCCTCCTCCACGACAACTCGATATCTCACACAAGTCTGCTCACAAAACTTGATTGGACTGTTCTCCCTCATCCTCCCTATTGCCTGGAGCTCGCATTTTACGACTTCTACCTATATGGCCCAGTGAAGGATGAACTCCGCGGAAGCAGTACATGGATGATCTGGAGATTATTGATGCAGCATGACCTGGGCTCCGATGTCGATCAGTAGAGGAGTACCATGCGAGCATACAGGCTCTCCCAGTAAGGGGGCGTAAAGCCGTGGCATTGATCGGAGATTATGTTAAAAATAGGTTTCTGAAGTCAAGAAGTGAGGAATAATGTAGTGTATTGGAGCACAAAATAAAACGGACCTGCTTTCAGAAAAAAAGGTGATTTGCGTTACTTATTGAACGACCCTGCTAATTGTATAGCAGCTTTTGGTGGTATATACACTAACGTCTTTTATCAAAGATGTGGAGCACAATTTAAAGAAGCAGGTACGGCTTTATAATTTATCGGTCCAAACATTTCAGCCATACGAATGTGCAAATCAGAACTTTTTTTCAGATATTCAATGTACTTCCAAGCAGCCAGCGCGAGATGTTTTAGATATCAACTCACTGTCGAGCTGTGGTCTTTGAGACCTGATCCCAGAGAGTTGGAACTGGGACAGGAGCCTTTTCAGTTGTAAATGTTTGAGGCGAATTTCCAGTTTCTACATTTGGTTTACAACCAAGGAACTTCTTTCGCAAACCTTAATTTGCACCAGAGATATAAAGCTGTTCCATTTTTTTATTGGCACGGTACTGTCTCGGTAGTGTTCATGTAGCCGTTAACGTGGTTCCAAAAGGAAATTTCGATGACTTTCATGGCAAGCAGTATCATCAGTCTGTTGAATCGTGAACAAATATTCGTTCTGCTCAGTTTGACTCGTCTTGGATTAATTCTGTTAGACAGTGTTCCAGGAACGACTTATTTAGGTGCTGTGCTATGTTGCGCATTCTTCAATAGAGAGGATGACAAGTGAATCACGAGGACACTTACCGCTTGATGGCCGAGGTGTACTTCTGTTGTTACCCGGATATTTCCGTCGGAAACCCACTGCTGCTGACGCAAGTGAATGAGTTTTCACTCTTGGGGTGCTGAGTAAGGCACTGTGAAATTTCCCTTCTCTAGCCACTAGCACGGCTTACAAATCACTGGCACCTGCTGTATTCGAATAAGGGCAGAGGTTACAATGTTTATAAATGGCGGGATGAGACATATTATGATACAAGTTTTTGTGCCTATTCCGTGAGTTACGCAACGGAAGAGGACGATACTGTTGAGTGGTGTATCAGTCTCCGGGTAATGAAATGGTCTACAGATTCTGATCGTGGAGAGAAGAAAGACTACATTGACGTATATTTCCCTCCGGTTGCCATAGTCCATTACTAATTACGTTCTGCTTAAATTCGATCATGGTATCGGAAGGAATGATTGTCGGATGCAAGTGGTACATCTCATTTGTACTAAAGCATTTTTTCAATTAATGCTACATTGTCTAGTAGAATGGGCTTTTTTTCTGTTTGTGCTACGTTTTTTAGTACAATGAATGGTCTGATTAATGGGGTTGTTATGAGAAACGGTGCTCTAATTATTAATTATGACGCATCTGGCTTAATATACTTAATTTACTCCGTTAGTTGCAGCCCAGCTTATAGTTATCACACAACAGTATATGTTTAGTTTGCAGAATTAAACCTTCAATAGTAAAATATAGAAAATATTCCGTTGGATACAGCAGAAAGCATATTGCTGATGGTACAGCGCCCACTTCCATTGTACTATTATAACATCGTTTCGTATTTCCCGAATATTCAACTATTATAGTGAAATAGGAGACACGCTGCTGATAGGAATATAATCCAAGCGCTGATTCCAAGTTAGTGGCATTAGGACTAAATGCGTGATATTTGCAACCATATCGGACACATATTACAAAAAGTGTACATGAATCGTTCAGATTCACGACACCAGAAGGTCAAATGTTGACATTTGAGTATGCGTTCCGGTGAAACCTATTTTTTAATCTGAATTTCTTAATTTTCTCTCTCTCTTTCCCTCCCTCTGTCCCTCCCTCAACTGAATGTATCCTACACATCTCTGTTTGTTTCGTTCTTTTATTTGCTGGGTACTGGTACTCTGAAGATGGTTGATGAGTGAAAGAGGCTGTAATCTATACATATTTTAAAACTGTATATGTGTGTGTGTGTGTGTGTGTGTAAGCTTTCTCAATGTTCTGCACTTAAACAGATACTCTTTCTTGTAATAAGAAGCTGCTTGATAAACCGTTTTGGAGCATAGACATGTAAGGGCAAAGCCTAGAACTAAGTGGAAATGTTACTGGAAAGAGAGAAACATGAATGTGGAAACAGTGAACCGTCTTATCAATACAGTCTCAAACCGAAAGGTTTTACAGAATAGCATGTAGTATTTTGAGCCTTTCCTTCCTAAACACACACAAGGTCAATGTTAATAAATCCCTGATGATGCGTTAAGCCATAAAAGGGCAAAAACGCAAAGAAAATAGTACAAGTGAGTGCAACGTGTATTTTGACAATGAAAGTGTACTATGTTATACCACTGATTTTGTATGCAGACTTACACTAAATGAAAAATATTGTGAAGATGTTTATAAGTTAAACTTGCTGGCGACTGGAAAAGCACTGTATGTGCCTTATGACCCGTGTTACTGTTTTGCTTACCAAATATTACATCTGTGTCTATGCATGACATGTAATTGCTTGAATAATGTTTACATTTGCATGTAGCGCTGTGCTCCATATACGTATATGACTTAGAGTTCTCCTGTTAAACAGTATTTTCTTGTGATTTTTAGGTTGTTATTTCTTATGTGCCTAGACTATGTACAGTGATTTAGCTTCAGTTTTAGATGAGTAGGAGAGACCAAGACACATTTAGGTCGAATTCTTTTCGAAATTTTTTAAATTTTTTGAAGTGTTTAGAATATTTAAAATAATATGTCAGTAACATAGTTATTGAAATATACACACACTGCCTTAAGATTACATCTAAGTTATTTTATATTGGCTCGAGTTGAGTGCGTGACATGCCCCGGTCATGGGGCAGGTTTACATAACTATGGGGACACTTTTCCACGTATCATAGTCACAACAATGAATAAACAAAACTTTTCAAAATGTATTTTGTTGGCATTAATCCAAAGTACAATCTTACTTCTGGATGTTAGCATGATAAACCAGAACAATTTTGCCTGTTTTTTTTTAATTTTTAAATTTATTTATTTATTTACTTTTTTTTTTTTGCGAAATTCCACCTGTTAGCGCAATATGAACTACACAGAAGTGTTTGAATGTTAATTGACGGGCTATTCATCATCATTGTCCGAGCTGTAATTCATAAAAACGTGTTCCTCATCGTGGCAGATTACGAGAGAAATAAAAACGAACTAGATTGAATATTCTTCGAGATAGGAGTGTATACTAGCAGTAGCTTTGAAAAGACTGGTTTTTGAGAGGAGGTTGAGAGGAAGGAGGCCTTATAAGAAAGCAGAAATTACGCAGAGGTGAAGAGGCTGGGAGAAGATAGGAATGAATGGAAAATTACAATGTGAAAACCTGCCTTTGAGCAGAACATGTACAGTCCACAGTGAAAATATTGAAAAAATAAAACGCAAATATTAAAAAGATTTAATATGGACGAGAGCTTTTATCTTGATCCGAAATATTATACTGAGTGCGATACTGGCCGCACAGGCGGCATAAATTTTTCTCATTTGTATTATTATTACGTAAAATGTTAATTTCAATATTTGAGTGCAAAGATTACTAATTATGTACAACATAATCTTTGTAAGTTTAATGTGAAGAAGAGCAGCGTTTAGTTCTTCTTCTACTATCTATTTTTTTTCTCTTGTCTGATCTGGTAGACGTCGGACATGTTTGTTAATTGCTGACGAATGTAAGCTCATTTGTGATATTAATTCAGTAATATAATATGGTTCAAATGACTCTGAGCACTATAGGACTTAACATCTGTGGTCATCAGTCCCCTAGAACTTAAAACTACTTAAACCTAACTAACCTAAGGACATCACACACATCCATGCCCGAGGCAGGATTCGAACCTGCGAATAATATAATAGTTTAATGTTATTGTTCACCTTTATTTGTAGAAGGTGAGCCCTGTGTCAGATCCGTTTCCTTTTAAAATCAGTATTCTGAGTAATTTTCAGCTCAACAGTTGCAGCCACCGCTGCAGCAACAGACGCCATTACGTGGCATTTTTATTTCGCGAATTTAGCGCAAGCGAAGAGATCGCCCGCTCCAAACATAACAAATATATTTTTCACAGCCGCCTGACTCAGTGGAGGAAAACATAGTTTTAAGATTTTTAAATCGCCGAGATCCAGAGCCACGACTCTGACTTATATTACTTGTTAACGGCGGTAAGGACAATTCTCTCGCTTGTGTGGGCAGTTGCAAATTATAACAAAGAACTCATGCTTGTTAAAAACATTAGCCGAGGCCAATACAAAAATATTACTTTAATTTTCAATTTAAATGCAATGTGTATCTAAACTGGCTCATATTAAAGTAACTTTAACGTGAACAAAACGTTTGCCCATCTTAATCTTTATTAATCAGCCATTTATTAAAACCATAAAAAAGTATAAATAAAATCTGAAAAATAATTTCGATTCAACTCAAAATCAAATCCGAATCACAATCATTAAAAAGCCTCTCGCCCACAAATTTTATTTTAGCGCGAGGAACACTAATGATGACATCAGAAGTAGGCCCATCCACATTTTCCCTTGTTCTTGCTTTTAGCAATTTCGTGCCGTTATCAGTCCTTGTGCTGATAATTTTAATTCTTTCTGATTAGGAATCGTTAGGTTCAATGGCGGTTTCAGCAATTTCTGCCTCTTATTCTCCTGTAGCTTCATTTTTCATTTTTTTGTAGATTTCGTTTACAACTGCTAATGTATTACAGTTTCTTTGAATGAGGCATCAGTTACGGTGGCAATACAAAATAGTACCTATGCGTGACCAAACAGAACTGCGTAAATTTGCTGAAACTGCAGAATAACCTTCAGGCTTTCAAATTTATAGAAATGTACCTTATAAAGTAGAATAACCTCCTATAAACGAGCTTATATTTATCTACTCTCAGTTCTAAAGGGTATGCTCTATAGGAGGTTCGGTATTTGAGTTTACTCACCTTGTGTGAAAACACAGTATGTTCTTTGCGCTAAGACGTTCATTTAACTGGTGCCGTGAAGTTTGTGAGAGCTCTTTGTGGATGGCATTACTTGTCCTTTCATTGTCGGTAATGCTCTAGCAAGAATGTTTCCCGGGAAAGTTATTTTGTATAAACGTGCCCCGGTGTCCCTTTTATAAGATTTTGTTTCAGGTATCGATTATTTCCTTGTTTACGGGCGTCTGCATCTTACACAGTGAATCTCAGAGCAGTTCCGTCCCCATCATTCTCACTTCAACTACTCCATTTTGAAATACTGTATGGAATAGGGTTCTCTTATGCTTCCTTATACTCAACTCTATATATATATCATAAAGGAAGCGACGATAAAATGTTCTTGTGTCAATGTCTTCCAATGATTTTTCTGAATTTTACGGGTGTTTAACATTTACCTGGTTGCCTGATGAATTAAAAATTTCAAGGTGCCCAAGTGTGTGGGGGAACTCATATTTCACGTAATATTGTGATGAATGTCCCAATCATTTTCTTCAGGTACTTCGAGTAATAATTGCTGGCGTTTTTGTAGTTGCTAGACTGAATATTATTTCATAGGCACTGCTGTTGACAGAATTATTCCAAATTTGGAACCTCTCTGCTTCATGTCAAGTCTGCAAGTTGTGTCTGGAAAGCACAGTCGTTCCGTAATCAGTCCGTTCTACTATTTGGAGTACGAAACGAAAGTGTATACATAGAAAGAGTCCACGCCCCCTCATAGTAGCGTGAAGCCAAGCGATATTTTTTTCTTTTCATGTTTGTTCGGCTTGATGGTTAAAATCCTGGCAAAGAACGTTCCTGTATCTTCACTCCCATATAACGAAAAATGAGAGTAAGGAGGTCGTCGTAATATCCTGCTAAAATTGAATTCGATATGTAGTAGTCGCAGTAGTAATAGTATCAGTTTTATTCTGGCGTAGATCACTTTGCAGCAGTAGCAATAGTAGTAGTTTTATTCTGCCATAGACCACTTTTACGTGGATATTGGACATTAGAATTGAAGAACACCAAAAAGAGACATGATTTATGCCTACAGGCGTTTAAGTACTTACAGGTCTAGTTGACACTCTGCAGCGGAGTGTGCGCTGATATGAAACTTCCTGGCAGATTAAAACTGTGGGCCGGACCGAGACTCGAACTCGAGACCTTTGCCTTTCGCGGGCAAGTGCACTTTCCCGCCAAAGGCAAAAGTCCCGAGTTCGAGTTTCAGTCAGACACACAGTTTTAATCTGCCAGGAAGTTTTACATGTCTTCTTGGTGTCACAGGAGTGTCAACCGTTTGCCCTGCCCCGCCACACCACCCGACTTGTCGCCAATCTAAAATGTGTGGGATATGGTGAAACGATAGGTGCAGCGCTGTGACTCAACGCCAACCACCACAGAAGAACTTTGGAATCAGGAGAATACAGCATGGATGGCTATACCACAGGACGCCATTCGTGCCTGATGCGCGTCGATGCCATCACTCATGAAACAAGTTATCGGGGTCCATGGCGGACCCTGTGCCTACTAGGCAACAGGACACATGCGGAACCGAGGTGACTGAAATGCTAATCATCTCTGCAGAACATACTAAGGTACACGTAATGTAAATATGAACGTGCTATCTCTAGTCTTTCAAGGTGTTCTGTTTTTTCTGAACATGAGAGTGTTTGGAACATGTGCTGCGCTAATGCCGTGTAACTAAAATAGAAGTATGAAGTTGCTCACATTTCACGTCTACCTGGTAGTTATTAGAGCATTTCTCGAATCGTGTATTCTTTCCATTTCGGTAGCTCAAGATTAAAATGTGACATCTGCGTCTGATACATGCTTCGCATAACATAAAAGTCTGTTGGACATTGACTCAATAAATGGCTGCTGCACTAAATGTCGATATTTTTTCTTTTTTTTTCCAGCACAGCGCTTCTTTGCAAAGAAACCGTAAGACCAGGAGTCCGTTTGAGAAACGCAACTGACAATAAATAAATGTATTGTGACGCGTGATTGTTCCTCAAATGCGAAATCTCTTCTGTGTCCCAGTAAGTAGCTGGATTTACTGTTGATCGATAGGTGGCACCTTTTATTAAATTATATGTGAACTGTAATGGACGCTGAGAACGAAGGTAATCACCGTGTCGGTAACAACGCTTTTCATCTGGCATAGTTATTTTGTGTACTGTAGTAAACATCGTATGCTGGACATGGAACCAAATATTTCGTCCAGTAACCATACATGTATTTATAACTACTGATTTAACCAAAAATTCGTGTGTAGTACACGGCTGATTAATAGAACCCTTGGACCCAGGTTTCAACAAGGCTCTGTGCACATTCCATAACGGTGTTGGCCGCGTTTAAATGGAATGGACTCGGTCGTCGGTTATGTTCAGGTTCTTGGAGACCATTTGCAGCCATTTATGAAACAATGATGGAATTTTTATGGGTGACAGTGCGCCATGTCATCCGGGCCACAGTGGTTGGCGACTACTTTGAAGAACGTTGTAGACAATTTGATCGAATGATTTGGCCACCTAGAACGCCCATCGAACGTTTATAGTGTGCAATAGAGAGATCATTTCATGCAAAACATCTTTCGCCGGAAACACTTTCGCAATTATGAACATCTATAGAGGCAGCGTGGCTCAATGTTTCTGCAAGGTTCTTTCACGACTTGAGTCAATGACACAACGGCTCTATGTTGGACAAAATAAGGACTGATACGATACCAGGAGTTACCTCATGACTTTCTCCTTTCCACGGTATTCTTCCACTCCCCTCACCGGGTACAGAATGAGATGTATGGAACATCAATGTTTCAAGTCACATGCTCAGTGCAGGTGTTTCAGGCTGACGTTTACAGGTACGCTATCCTCATCTACATCTACATTTACTTATATACTCCGCTATCCACCAAGCGGCGTGTGGCGGAGGGCACAATTCGCGCCAAAGTCAATTTTCCCCCCTTCTGTTCCACTCGCGGATCACGCGAGGGAAAAACGAGTGTCTGAACGCCTCATTATATATGCTCTACATCCTCGGTGAAAATCGGATTTCGGAATTTAGTGAGCAGCCCCTTCTATTTTGCGCACCGTCTAACTGCAAGTGTGTCCCACTTCAAACTTTCTGTAAGATTTGTAACGCTCCCTCGATGGCTAAGTGAGCCAGTCACGAATCTTGCCGCTCTTCTTTGGACCTTCTCAATGTCTTGAATCAGACCCGACTGTTAAGGGTCCCATACAGATGAACAATACTCCAAGACTGGACGAACTAACGTATTGTAAGCAATTTCCTTTGTTAAAGGACTGCATAGCTTGAGGATTCTACCAATAAACCGCAATCTAGAGTTTTCCCTACCCGTTACTTGTGTAGTCTGATCAGTCCATCCGAGATCATTTCTAATAGTCACACCGAGATACTTGACAGACGTTACCGCTTCCAAAGACTAGCATTTTTGTGTACTCCTATATTAATGGGGATTTTTGCCTTGTTATACGCTGTAGGTTACACTTACTAATATTGAGAGATAACTGCCAGTCATTACACCACGCATTTATTTTCTGCAAATCCTCATTGATTTGTTCACAACTTTCTTGTGATACTACTTTCCTGTAGACTACAGCATCATCGGCAAACACTCTCAGGCCGCTGTCAATACCATCAACCACATCGTTTACGTAAATTGTAAAAATCAGACGACCTATTACGCTGCCCTAGGGCACACCTGAAGTTAAGCTTTTTTCAGTTGAAGTCACCCCGTTCAGGACGACATACTGCTGCCTGTCTGTTAGAAAACTTTCTATCCAACCGTATATGACATCGGATAGACCGTAAGCGCGTAGTTTTTGTGGCAAGCGACAGTGCGGAATTGAGTCGAACGCCTTTCGAAAGTTGAGAAATATGGCATCAACCTGCGAGCAATGTGCGTAGAAGTACAGCAACCAGTAATTTTCATATCCGGATTAAGTTGTCTGTACGTTTCGCAGGTCCGACCACTAGCTTTCAGTTGTGGTGGAATAACCAGTCCGACTGACGCAAGCGACTCGTGGAAGCGCTTCGTACGAGGCAGGCGTCGGCGGTCCCTTTCCCTGATCGTCACGGTGGTTCCCCGTAGCCGGCCGAGGGAGCGCAGACCTGGCAGTGACCACAGGTGTTATTAATAGCGGAATGCGTGCGAAAGCCGCCGAGACCGCACGAGGAAGTGGAGGAGGAAGACAGCTGGTCGGCTTTGCGGTCGCGCGTGATTCGGTTCTAGCCACTGCTACAGCCGATTGTCAGACGCCACGCTACCTGAGGCTAGGGACAAAGGCGGCAGCTGCGCCTCTCGTTGCGACACCAGGTCACGTGCGGGGTTCGCACGTGCGTTTCCCAGAAAGATCCACCGCGATTTGGCCTTCCTCAAAACTCCTCTTCAAGGCGACGCCGACCAGTATTGACACGCAGGCGGATCAGTCACACCAGATCTCGCCAAGTGCGACAACCGGTCTCAGTTCGAAACACTCAGGAAAACTTTTTTCTGTCTGCTGCTCTACGGTCCCCGGGGTTAAGCAAAAAATCTCTAATCGAGCAGGAGCATGAACGCTTCATTACAGGCTGAGAAGTTACATTTGTTTCATGTCGTAAGAGAATTACTGCAGTCTGTAACAATGATGTATGTCTTTTCTCTGACAATGTGTTTCAGAAGGTATGAAACGTCCCCTTTGAACAATTATACATGACTGTGCTTAAACTGACACCCAATATTTTTAGCGCAACGCAATCTGACTTTCAATAATCCCTACAAAAGAATGGCCCTGACTAACATTAACCTATACCTTTCACAAATCACTTACCTCACGAAAATCTTCGTTACTCGAACTACCGCAATACAGCGAGCGCCACTACTGCCAGCTAAATAAAAGATTCAAAATACTGAAGGCACTAACTACTGATAGGCATAGTTAGCAAATGAAAGATATTAATAGAGAACAAACAATGTATTTACCTTAATAGTGTTGAAAAATCATAATATACATAGCAGTTCATGACATCCAGTCTTACAAATTTCAAAACTCCGCCATTTCTCTCCGCACATCCACCACTGCTGGCGGCTCACCTCCAACTGCACAGCGCTACGCGCTGTTAACATCCAACTGCCCAACACTACAATGGCAGACAACAATGCAAACTAGCCACAGACTGCACACAGCATAGCCAGTGATTTTCATACAGAGCGCTACCAATAAGAAAACCTAAACAGCCTACTTACAGGTAACATTTATCTTTCGGTTCTGCAGAGGACGCACGTATAATGCATACACTTTCCTTTGTTACGTCAATTCGATGTATGTTCTGATCGAATGAACATGAGACAGTAAGGAGAATAGCTCATTATCAATATTTTATCACATTTACAAGAAAAAAATTACACCCAGACCCAATCTGAAACATGGAAGCTGTGATCCAGTGATTTCAACGAACCTGACAGTTTAGTCGAGGGTTAATCTAAAACACCGGTTATCTTCTTTGGAAGGGTCTAGGTCACTATTCTCACGTTTTCGAGAAAGCACAGGTCGTAGGTCAAAGCGCAGGACCCATTTCGGACCAGGTAGAATCTTCACAACACTCTAAGATAGACAAATTTTGATTTATACCTATAAGGTTAACAGCGTAATTATCAGAGAAATCTAAGAATTCGTGTTTTGCACCTGTTGTGGATAAACGTGAGGAGGCAATCCGTTGCAAACTGGGACGGTCGCCAAGTGGTGTAAGGCCTGCGTTTTACTAACAGTGAACCACCAATGGCGAAAGTTCAAGTCTCTTTTCTCGTAATATTGTTGAACCAAAAACTAACATAAATTTAATCTATTCCAAGATAAATTCACATCATTCTTTGAAAACAGCTTTGCGCATAAGCTAATCAGAAAGGTTAGCAAGCGGTCACACACACACACACACACACACACACACACACACACACACACACACACACACACACCTACACCCCCCCTCACCCCCCCCCCCCCCCCCCACACACACACATACACACGTTATAATTTTATCATCCGTGTAGAGTTGGCTAGTCTTCCATTGGGCGCCTTTCCAGGTTGCAGATAGGGGAATACTCATGAGATATGGCGGGCAGCATGGGTGGACCAAAACCAGCACAACGCCAGCTCAGGTCTGAAGACGTAGGGAAGGCAATCTGTCTAGAACAGATCAAGTCTGAAATAAAGTCACCTGGGACGGAAGCTTAAGAACTGGCAGCCCCACCACTGTCCTCACCCTGAATAGGGTTTACAGTGCGGGCCAGGGGAGATTAAAATGTCCAAAAATTCTAAACAAATTTTACACCGTACAGATGATTATACGCCGATCTATGAAAGAAATAAGGTACTTATTAAGGACAAATCATATATATTCAGAAACGTTTAAGCTAGCATCGTGGAATGTTAGTGGGCTGACACACAAAAAAACAAAATTGGAATAAGAACTAAACAATGCTAAAATCGATATTGCGGCCTAACTTTAACAAAAAAGAAATTACGGGGAAGAATCGAATTTCATGATTATTTGACGATCTATTGCGAATTACAGCATGAAAAAAGAACGGCTGCTGAAGTCTCCTTCTGGGTGCGAAAAGCATTAAAGAACAGAATACATTCGTACACATTTACGAACGAAAAAATACTATTGCTACGTCTTGCAGTTGAGAAGGATACGTCTCCGTGTGGTCTTTGTATGCACTAGAAGAAAAAAGTACTCAAAATTATATTGAATTATATAACCTATTATAGAACACTTTAACTGCTACCGCTGAAGAAACGTTATTACCGCCAGTGTTCAACAGAAGATCCCAAAGAGGATGGCAATAGATAATAACTTTAGAGTACAACATCAATTCTGAGAAAAACAGCACACCTCTTCTGAGCTGTGGTTGCCTGACTGACGTATCTGAAGATTCCGGTGAAGATATCAAGAGAAGATACTGACAGGGTATAACATCATAAATTGACGACACTACCCGACTAGCGTATCAAATAGATTTTCAAAGAATAGTGTCAATAGGCATTCACAACATAATACAATCTACCTTCTTAGTTGTGGAATCAGTAGAAGCGATTAGCGGTGTAAAAATATATTGATGTACAGTTGTGATCTCTCAAGATCAATATCGTAAATCAATCCACAACATATAAGAAAACCTTTGAGTACACTACAGAGAATCTTTAGAGATGGATTATTTAAATTATTACTATACTTTGGTAACAACAACTTCCTTCAGTAATGTAACACCACAGTTTTATTTAGGCCGTTAGTGTTGAAAAGAGCAGGCAACCTGTACGCGTACGTTATATGCAACAAAATTAATCTGACACCGACACATTGCATAAATAGTTTTTTTTCTTTTCAGAAGATGTCCAGCTCCACCTCAATTCAATACCCAAATAAAAACTCACAACGTTGTAATTCCAAGTCGGCAAATCACATATTCACAAATTACTGCCCTACTTATAACTTCCGCCCAAATAAATGCCAATATAGACACTAGTGGGACTCTTAGTGCATAGACGTACAAAATATTACGTACCCGAGGATTGCTATCTGTAAGTCATGTTTGCTTACGATAAAACAATCCTATGTCTGTGCCCTGTATTTGAAGAGGATTAATATATAAAGGTATTTCTTTAGATAATAAAAGAAATCGTTATTTCCATCAGATTGTTAAATAACGTTAAAGAAAATTAACGACACAAAAACGCCTATTTGCGATCAGCTGATCTGATAGACAAATGACTACCATTTGCGTATTGTTTCGATGTGATAAAATATATCTTTTCTACCAGAGGCAGTTAACCTCTCTGACGGCTTAAACTTTATATCGTAACTGTCAAAATTCAATCTTATGCTTTTCTTTCCACTTTAGAGAAAAGCGTTACTAAATATATCTCTTCAGAAGTATTTGTATTATTATTTCTGCATTTAAAATGCTCAGAGACACTGACACAAGAATATAAGTAGTATTAACTAACTACACAATAAGTTCGGACACAAGTGGAACTTTGGTTTTAATTTAACGATGAACGTTATTTTATTGCCCTTGAGGAACGTTACACAATATTTCAGTCTTTTATGTTTCAACAATTTCAGTTGTTATATAAACTTTTGCTGGAAAATATTTTTAAAAAATCCCTATTTCGGTATTGAATAATAAATCTAAAATAAAGAAAAACAAATCACTAAGCTCCACCGCCACTTTTGTCCCAGTATGAAATAATGTACAAGACTCAACCTTTTCAGGACATTCGCGGTTATTAACCCTTTTTTAAAATATCTTTTTTCCAGCAATGTAGAATAAGAACTTTTTTTGTATGTCCGGTAATTGTTCACTTTACTTACTATCCAATAGTAATGTCATCACCGTAAGTGCTCGCAGTTATTGAACTCGCAATTACTTACTTCAGTATGAAATGGGAAGAACAACTATTACAATAGTATAAATACTTTAGGTGAAATGACCAGGATTTAATCACACAATCGCTTACACTCTTGACAGGGGTTAGTAGTCACAACCACCAACAAATATACCATACATATACCGACACCTATCATCAAAATAAATCAAATAAATCAATATACGACAGAGGCTTCTCTTACGCTTGTCGTCACTTTCTCATCAATTGATAAGTTCGCGTATTTTACAGTATGTAACTACTACCCCGAAGAAAACGAATATTCAACCAAAATCACCTGCGTCACTTTTCAAACCAAACAAAATTTATTCTGAAATTAACTTCAGATACTACACTGAACCTCCGTTCAACTTTCTAGAACAGCTCAGTCCTTAATTTATAAACCATTTGGAAGTATCTAGCTTCAAAACTTCCCATTTCAATCAACATAAGAACAATCTCCGACGGAGAATTATTCCCTTTTTTACAATGCACTTTATATGGTTGTTCACTCACCTTAAGTGAAAACAGACTTATCTTCTTCAGAATTAAACGAAAACATGAGCCTTACGTAAGTGATGACAAATTTCAAACTTTCCAATCAGGATAGAATCCAATATTATCTTGCTAATTTTCCTTTCTTTACGTATCGATGTAAGTACGTAAGTCAGACCATAAATTCTCCTACTGCAAGATATAATATTAATTAAGCGTCAAACGCCGAACTAGTGTCGTAACCATGAACAAACGACGAACTCTGTGTCTACTTCAGACCTACTTCGGACATACTACTAAAATTCTTATTCTTTTACATCATTGTTGTTTTAAACGATTAACTCTTCTTTGGCCTTCTGTATTCTTTGTTTTTCTTCAGACACCAGGTCGCTGTTGTACCGCGATCGGCAGCCAAGCCCACCACTTTGTCGTGCGCTCTATAACATATGACAGAATTCCTTCTAAAAAATAAAAGTTATATATTTATTATCCAACCACTTTGCGTATTTTGAGGCTACGTACATCTTGTGCTGATAAAACATGAGTGAATTTGTACTCAGGGGCAGCACACACTAGAGGAAAATTAAGAAAAAAATGATTATATTCTTCTTATGAGTCATGACAGTATTAAACATCCGAGGGGGTGAGAGACCCATTATAGAAATAGTACGTACAGAGGGAGAAAATACACAGAATAACAGTGAAAGAAGCTAGCAGAGTTTGCCGCAAACAATCAACGAGTAGCAAACACCTTTTTTAAACACTGTGACATTCATAAATTTACTGGAGACGACGCTGATGGTGCAAATGTTCAAATGGTTCAAATGGCTCCGAGCACTATGGGACTTAACATCTGAGGTCATTAGTCCCCTAGAACTTAGAACTACTTAAACCTAACTAACCTAAGGACATCACACACATCCATGCCCGAGGCAGGATGCGAACCTGCGACCGTAGCAGTGGCGCGATTTCGGACTGAAGCCCCTAGAACCGCTCGGCCACAGCGACCGGCGATGCAAATGTCAGTGATGATCATGTAGATGACTGTGATGCTAGTGCTGCTGGTGGAAATCGCTTTGCTATCGGTGCTGCATGTAGCGACGACCTTGATGCTGAAAATGGTACTGGTGATGAATTAGGTGGAACTTAACGTCGACACGGAAAGTGATCACATGGAACGTTAACTGAAGCAATACAAATTAGGTACACCGTGGTATGAAACGGAAAGAAGGTGTCAACTACCGAACTGCGACCCGCACTACAGCAAAGTAATTACAGACGAAGATACAAGAGTGTTAAAGATAGATGGCGAAAGAAAAAATCTAGTTTTCATTTGGTACAACTTCGAATAAGTGTAAGGGATATGATTCTAAACGATGAGTCAAGGAATTTAGCTTCGCTTCTTTCAGTAACAAGTATAGACGTTTCAGCTCCTGCGTGCATAGCCTCTTTTATTTCACCCAGTAGTGAGACAATTACGAGCAGAATAGTAGTTCATATAGACAAAAGGGAAAGAGTAAATTACTAAATTAGGAGCGTCTCTTGCCTGTTCACGATGAATGATTTAGTCACTTTTAGTTACTCATGATTGTATGGGGTGACTGGAATCATGGCAAAGCTCATTATCAGTATCTAGTATTTCACTTTCATGAGACCTAATTTCTTTGAATGCTTCCTAGTAATAGCTTTTTAACAGTTCCGTTCTGGCAAACATTAAGGGAGAGGCATCAAGGCCGGCATGGGAACTGCACTCGCATTTTGTAAAGCGCTCACTACTTATCTTTGTCTCGTACGGGGAATTTTATACGTCGTGCGGTGCGAAAGCTCTATAGTTGGCGTAACGGCTCACGTACATCGAAAGGGTACCTGTGATGAAAGATGGGATTCTCCAAGGACACATCGTGTGTGGAATTTTACTAGCGTGCTTAAGGTGACAGGTAGTCCATTGATCAGATCGGCTTGAATGAAATCTCAACACAATTTCACATTCTGTATTGTCATATATGTTCGGGAGGGACGCTGTGGTACACTACTTCTTTCTGTTAGTACTATTATCGACAAAATGAAACCTATTTGCAAGGAGAAATTTTTACAGCATGATCTTGCGATCATGCACCCATTGCTGACTGCTATAGTGATTAGCGTCGTGGAGGAATTCAGGTCGTTTCCAACACTTAATTAGGTAAATAAAGGTGCGTTCCTCATTTCTACCCATGACTCCAAAACGAAGCAAACAGGAAAACACAGACGACAAAAGCTGCACAATATGCAGACAGCTGGCCTCTCGATTTCCTCCAGGACAACTGTCATGGTCATTTTCTAACGACATGAAAGGAATGGTGGCACACAAAATGTCAGATCCAGGATGAACCAATTCTTCATCACGCAGGGATCCGTTAAGACTGTGCAGGAGAGAGCGAGAGACAGAGGGAGAGAGAGAGAGAGAGAGAGAGAGAGAGAGAGTGTTATGGCTTTTACTGAAATGTTGCTTGTATAATACTGGAACTTATGATCTCTTTGAGTTTTTATTAGTTTGTCTTCGACTTAAGACTTCTCTTTATTCAGTCTGGATTATAGACAAAGCGCTCAGGAAATACTCGTATTTTGCCAAACCATACCTGAAGTAAAATGTTACTGAAGCTTTTCCTGAATGATTAGAAGCAGGTCTCCTTTGCCATCTATCGTCTCATGAACTTTTAAACCATATTCACAAGATTTTTATTTTACTGTTTTACTTTATCCATCTAGAATTAGGGTCAAGGCCCAATATGAAGGAGATATGCCCAAGATCAGTTGAAATTAGTGGTCCTTAGTTCATAAATACGTAACAACTTCTCTGTTGGTCTCCCAAGGAATTTTAATATGCCTAAATATTTTTTAATTTTTCTGGGCTTTTTGCTGAATGATATTGTACAACGAATCCACGATCTTCAGTAGCCCTTTAGCGAGTATTTTGTTGTTTATGTGTTATACAGGCCTTGTCTCTGATTCGTCACAGGAATTAGGAGGTGAGAAACTACTGTCATTAATATTCTGTAGTTCGTACATTTTAGAACAAAATAACCTAAATTTACAAAATCGTATTACATCAGTAATGTAATCTACTTCATCTACTTCGCTCATGTGGTGCCCTGCAGATAGTTAGTATTTGAAAAATATCAAACTCCTACCGCAAAAAAAAAGCACTTCGTCATCAGGCCACAAGTGGCCCATCGGGACCATCCGACTGCCGTGTCATCCGCACTGAGGATGCAGATAGGAGGGCATGTGGTCAGCACACCGGTCTCCCGGTCGTTACTATGGTTGTCTTTGACCGGAGCCGTTACTATTCACTCGAGTAGCTCCTCAACTGGCATCACGAGACTGAGTGCACTCCGACAAATCGCAACAGCGCATGGCGGCCCGGATAGTCACCCATCCAAGTGTCGACCACGCCCGATACCGCTTTGCTTCGGTGATCTGAATATCGCCAAAATCTGCTGATAAATAATTGACAGAACTGGTTTTGATCGTCAGGTATCCTATGCTGACAGCCTCAAGACGGAAGTGTGGAAACCGATTGAAATACATCCACGAAGAATAACAAATGACGCTGGATAGCTTCTATGATATTTGGTGACAGTTTTAATATTCTCATGTAAGCTGTTGTAAATAAAGTTTAATGCTGAGAATGGCTCTACACGAAAAGCTGGAACAAGATGATAAAATTGATGCAGAGGTAAATTAACATGACACAGGATGACTTTTAAGTGATTTGACACCACAGGCTTAATGTTGTCATGCAAACTCCTGTAGTTCGAAACTGGTTGTGAATAATGATTAAAGGCATCTAATAACAGTTGAAATACGACGTTTTTCTAAAGCAAAAGCAGTAACAAACAACACGTACACGCTTGTTACAGTAGCGTTGAATATCTGTTTTGTTACGGTTGAGATCTGTTTCATAAAAACGTCGGCCGCTATGATCACGATATCCACGATATCTTATAAATGGAACATCGTGGACATCTGTGCAGTGTCTAGCAGCCTGACTCACAGAATATCAGTAGCTGAGACAACTTAGCTGAACGTATCGACTGCAGGACTGCCTTCACGTCACCTCATGATATCACACGAGTCACATCTGATGCGACATCTACATCTATAATCTGCAAGCCACCGTACGATGTTTTCCGGAGGGTACTTACAACAGTACGATCACTTCTCTATTTTTCTGTTCCAGTCGCATTGGCGGGAAGAACGAGTGTTGGTAAACCTCCGTGTAAGCTCGAACCTCTGGTCTGTTCGCGAGATGCATGTATGAGCAAGCAATACATTGATTGACTCTTCCAGGAACATATGCTCTCGGAACTTTAACAGTAAACCACACAATTCGCCTCTCTTGCAGCATCTGCCTGTGGAGTTGGCTGAGGCTGCCCGTGACGCTTTCGCTCTTGCTATACGAGGCTTTGACAAAACGCGCAGCTCTTGTTTGGGTCTTCCCTAGTTCCTCTGTCAATCGTATCCCAGACTGACGATCAACACTGAAGTACTGGTCGAACGAGGTTTAGTGAGCTACGTCTTTGTGTGAGGACTACAATTCCTGTAGATTCTTCCAATGAATCTCACAATCACACTGGCATCTGCCTTACTCGCGATTCGTTTTTGTAGTCGTTCCATTTTAAGTCGCTCCTTATGTATACTCCTGAACATTTAATGTATGTGCCTGCTTCCAGTGATTGTTCTACACTCGTATAATCATGTAGTAATGGGTCTTTCTGCCTCATTACGTGCAGTACGTTACATTGTTTATATTGACGGGAAGTTTCTAATTCCTGCACAAAGCGTAGATTCTCAGCACATGTTGGCATAATCAGGTGTGGTAGACAAGCGATCTGATCTTTCTCTAAAACTTTCATAAAGCGATTTTTATAAAAAAATTAGTTATCTTGATTTACTTTACACGTGAATACTAGTCCCGGTTGTTAGACGACACTCTTCTGATCTGTGAAAACAACAGTAAACAGAAACTGACCTTCAGCTTAACATGAATTTTATAATACTTAGAAACACAGGCCGATATCATTAACGTCGATATGAAACAGGATTTTGGAACATATATTGTGTTCGAAGAAAACGGTCCATTGACCCACAGTCAACATGGATTTAGAAAACATCGTTCTTGTGAAACTCAACTAGCCCTTACACGCATGAAATGTTGAGTGCTATTGACAAGGGATTTCAGATTGATTCCGTATTTATAGATTTCCGGAAGGCTTTTGACATTGTACCACACAAGCAGCTTGTAGTGGAATTGCGTTCTTATGGAATATCGTCTTAGTTATGTGACTAGATTCGTGATTCCCTGTCAGAGAGATCACAGTTCGTAGTAACTGACGTAAAGTCATTGAGTAAAACAGAAATGATTTCTGGCGTTCCCCAAGGTAGTTTTATAGGCCCTTTTCTCTTCCTTATCTATGTAAACGATTTGAGAGACATCTGAGCAGCCTTCTTAGGTTGTTTGCAGATGACGTTGTCGTCTATCGACTTATAAAGTCATGAGAATATCAAAACAAATTGCAAAACGATTTAGAAAATAAATTTGTATAGTGCAAAAATTGGCAGTTGACCCTAAATAACTAAAAGTGTGAGGTCATTCACATGAGTGGGTGGCAGGGACAACTCTGAAATCTTCAATGGCAACCGTCACTTTTTATTGCAGATTACGGCTCTGCGGCAAAATATACATACGTTTGTCTGGAGATTTTCTTTGTTTCTTTGTTTTTTTCTTTGTTTCACCATAGCTGACGTTGTAACTAAGGGAACAGAGATAGGTACAGAAACATAATCTACGACATGCTACTGAATGGCCCTTGAGTCTGCAGCTCATGGACTAGTGGCTAGTGTTGTTGGTTCGATTCCCGGAGGATCGGGGATTTTTCCGCCCGCGACTCGGTTTTTGTGGTGTCCTTATCATTTCATCATCATTCGGGAAAAGTGGTGTGAATGTACTGTGAAAAGATTGGGAGTTTGTACGGACGCTGATAACAACGTAGTAGAGCACCGCACAAACCACGTCACCATCATCATCATCAATGGCCCTTGAATATCCAATGGTAAGTGGGACCCCCACCTACATGCTGCGAGGGCAGGACAGGCCAATATTTCGTAACTTATAACTGGAACCACATTCGCAACGCTGTATTCCCCCGACATTTCGAACAGGGGACTACTCGACGCGTCACTGTATCCGTGGTTTGAGGCGAAAGCTACTCTACTTTTAGAATTAGAATTCAAATGTAGTATCGCCTTCTTGAATACACTTAGTGACCACCTTTCCAACTGATCGTATACGACAGAATCATATCTGCGGGAGTGCCAGTACAGACGTTTCTGATCATGTTTTCGCGGCCTCTTGGCACTTGCTGGTACACCTTATCTTTTAGATATCCCCACAGAAAGATATCCGACGATATCAGATCCAGTGACCCAGCGTGGCAATCAATAGGGCCACATCTGCTGGTCCACAGACCAGTGTAAACACGGTATAACTCCTCCCGTGCGTCGATTGCGTAGTGCGCTGCGCAACCGACATGCTGAAACCACGTACGTTGTCAAACGTCCAGGGCAACATCCGGCAGTGGTACCGGTGGTTCCTGTTCGAAAAACTTTCGATATTTCGGTCCATTCAACGTGCCGTGGATAAAATAGGGACTATTGAGTTTGCTTTACA
This sequence comes from Schistocerca americana, assembly GCF_021461395.2. Taxonomy (NCBI): domain Eukaryota; kingdom Metazoa; phylum Arthropoda; class Insecta; order Orthoptera; family Acrididae; genus Schistocerca; species Schistocerca americana. The sequence goes on from NC_060120.1 coordinate 296,878,010, forward strand.
TTATGCTACACCATTCGTTAACTTGCCGTAACCGGTGGGGATTGTCTACAGTCCAGTAATGCGTTTTATGCCAATGGTTTGTGAAAGTACACTCATTGGAAAATAGTACCTTGGCGAAGAACGTGGGGTCGTTTGCATTTGTTGAAGTGCCATTTCACAAAACACTACCCGGTCATGGAAATCAGCACCATGAAGTTCTTGATGCAGTGCCACTCGGTATGGATGACACTTATGACCATTTAATACTTTGATAACACTACCTACGGTCATACCGGAATCACGGTGTACTTGCCGAGCGCGTATCCGTGGATTGTGACACACTGCCGTTAGTACAGCTGTTTCATTAGCTTCTCCTGTAGACGTTTGCATCGTTTCGTTTTGTTGGTCTTACTCTGAAATCAGACATGAAGGCGTTCACGGCCTTGTCAAAGAACGAACGAGAGCGAGCTTTTTCTGGAAAACGCCCGGCATACAAGGCAACAGCAGCCTCAACATTTCTCCTACATTCTCCGTAAATCAGGATTATTTCAAGTTTATCTTCTCTGGTTGGAACATTCGTCATCAACTTGCACATCTGTTATCCAAATATGGGTAAGTGTGCTGAAAACAAACACTGTGCAAGTATTATAATGTTCATAGCCGCCATCTGTTCTGCGTCTGCACGATACGTGAACTACGGTCACAGTGTACTACCTGTTATGATAGATCGTAGTTCGATATAAGGGTACGGTGTCGATATGTCGGAGGAATACATCGTTACGAATGTGATTTCGATTAGAAGTTATGAAATACTGGCCTATCGTACCCTCGCATCATGGAGATGGCGTCCCACGTGCCGTTGTGTATTCAAGGACCATTGAGTAGCAAGTCGCAAATTACGATTGTGTACCCATTTCTATCTCTCCAGTTACAGCGGCATCTGTGGTGAAACGAACAAAACGCTTCAGACCAAACGTATGTAGATTTTGCCGTAGAATCGTGAACTGCAATAAAAAACGCAAGTTCCCATGGAAGATTTCAAAGTTTCCCCTGCCACCCATACACATTGTGTGGAGTGCGGCTCGAGCGAGGTGTTATTGGATTTCACCCTACGAGACAATCGTAACTTTTTCTTTTAATCCAATGTGTAGTTTTCAAGATATTTCAATGTCTTCCGTTCGAACGAACACTCTCTATAGAGGCGCGCATGCGCAGGTAGAGATCTTTGGCGACAGTAGTCTTGGAGCGTTAATAAGTGGTAGTAGATCCTTGGGTCTGTAAGCAGTGTGAGTGCGGTGTTGTCAGCAAGAATGCTCAGATGTGATTTTGGTTTCGGCGTAGTCCAGGAGAGGGCAGTACAGTAGGCAGTACAGGTGACAGAGCCTGCGGGCTTTAAAATAAAACGATGGAATGGCGTGATGGTCCTCAACTACGTACCCTCAGACTCAAAGTTGAAATATTAAAAGATTTGGTTGGTTTCGTTGTCTAGGGGCTGGGATACGTAGTTGCCGTATTACAAGCCAATTACTGCTGAGTCTACAGTATACAATATGAATATACACATGAATCGAATGGTCGTCGGTTTCTGTCATCGGTTCCTATCACTCAGCCATTGCGAATGTGACGTAGAAATATATAAATGAAAGATTGCAATTAAATAAAACCTGCAGGTACTATCTTAGCGAGTTTAAATGATGAGTACGATGGTAGAAGTACTTTTGAGAATGCGATATATTTCTGCAGACACTTATTGGCTTCGATGATCAAGCAATTAGATAAAATATAAGTTGAATAACAGGGAAACTATAGATTCCTGCTGCATGTAATTAGTTATGAACACTGGAACCGCGCGACCGCTACGCTCGCAGGTTCGAATCCTGCCTCGGGCATGGATGTGTGTGATGTCCTTAGGGTGGTTAGGTTTAAGTAGTTCTACGTACTAGGAGGCTGATGACCTCAGATGTTAATTCCCATAGTGCTCAGAGCCATTAGAACCGGGCCGCGGCCCGCCGAGAGGCCCCCGCGCGGCCACGCCAACTCCGAACTTAAGAACATTTCCAGGGCGCCACAGCTCGCCTGTTACCTCACAGGCTCCATCTCCCGTCAAGACGCTTGAATTTTCCCCAAGGGTTCTCTAGCCAGGGATACAGCAGGCGGATTTACCTCTACAGTGGTGTGCCTCGAGAGGAGCCATTGCGGAAACAACACGATAGTTGGCCTGCGTGTTCAAATCAGATACGCTGTGGTTACTACAACCGTATTAAACCAACTTGCTTCGAGCACACTGCATCTGTATTAGAATGGCGAGAAACTGCCTTTGCTAAGTTCTTCCAGTAAGTTATCTGCTTCGTTATATGGAGCCTATTCTCTATATCCTCCTAGTTTCCAATCTGTCATATCATGGCTTATTAATGGGTCACTGAGAGTGCAGCTCAATGTAAGATGTAGTTAGAATAAAGAATAACATCAAGATATGTGTGTTCCGCTGCCTTGCAAATAAGAAAGTGTTGCCATTTGCCGAAAGTTGCTGTGTAATTATGTTCCAAGTTACGGGTGAGTGCTGTTGTGATAGAGTTATAGTACCGTTAATGAGTACTTCTTTGCATCTGGCCCATAAATTTCCTCAGCGTTAGAAAAGTGTTTCGAGCAAAATACTTTAAAGTTTGGTCGCTCTTTCAGCTGTGATCGTGTGTAAGAATTTAAAGACTGTCTTCAAGTTTTAAGTACTTTCTGCTTTTCAAGTTAGGACGGGTTACTTTATTGTATGTTTGTGATGTGTTACAGGTAGCTTATTTATTGTATTGTAAAAGTCTTAAAACTAAAGGCCATGGCGTACGCTCTGGCAAACAGAGGGGGTTTCTTGAGAACCAAATACAACTGGGGCCTGTCCTTCTTTTACAGCGGACTTTGTATGTACGCAGGTTCTGGAAATTACAGTTATAAATATTGTATTTAGTATCTTTAAAGAACACCTTTTAAATACTGATATTTATTGTTCTGAAGTTGACACACCATCACTGAGTTTTACAAGTTTAATTGACTGATGACTTAATTGAAATGGCTTAAAGTTTTTAACTGTGAGTTTAATAATTGTTTTTGGTTGGAGTTGTTTTAAATTAAATTCATTATGATCGAAACAATTATTTTTTATTATCCATTGCTGACATGTTGTTATTGTAAAAACTCTGGGATTTTTGAATATTTAAATAAATTTCTTTAAAATGTTGTAGTTTTTATCAGAGTATAGCACTTACCATTCCAGCAGTTAGCTCCCTACCATTTGAATGATAGCCGAACCTTTTTACGATCCTCGGACCTCCGGGGTATGGGCTCAACACCATTCCACTCTGGAACTGTAGGTCGTTACGCGTACACTAACGACTTGTTACTTCCAGTACACGCCAACAGTCGAGGCTCGGAATAAAACAATACTTGCGATTTCCTTGAAATCCCGCTCGAAGCTGCGACTCAAGGCAGGAGCACAAAAACTGACGTATATGCTACTTAAACAGATTTTTATAAGGGACTCATCAATTAAACTAAATCAGTCGATAATTCAAAGTCATAATGTCAAATGTTACTTAGGCATGTACCTGGATGAACACTAGACGTTGTAGGCTCTAATAGAATATGTAGTAGCAAGGAAGGTTAGTTGCATCATGCATTTAATTATTAATAGGGACAAAGGAACTTTCTTTCACCCGGGAATGTAATTAGAGTTCACCATGAGTCCATATTTACTGCAGTTGTGGGATATAATTCTAATGTTTGGATGCTCAGGTTATGGCTGGTCAAGCTCGCTGATGTGGAAGAAAAGGGAGAATTTGTGCATGATAATAAAATAAGGGAAATCGCAGCTCCCACGGTAAGATTTAAGTGTTCATTTTTACCGTGCGCTGTTCGAGAGTGGAACGGAAGAGAAGTAGCTTGAAGGTAGTTCGATGAACCCTCTGCCAGGCATTTAATTATGAGTTGCAGTGTAACGATGTACATGTTGATGTAAAATTCTGCTACGCTGTAATGGAGCCTTCAGTACCACATCCACAGCCGTCTAGACTACATTAACGGGCATTTAAAAATTTTTGGAAGGTGACCGACAGCCGTCAAGTAATGTATAAAATGCATGTTTGACAATCGGCTGCTTTTATTTTAAACCCAAATATCAACCGTTTTCAGTCTCAGGCTTTCTTCAGGGATAAGGATTACAATAGTTTAACCCGCCATATTACATTTATCGTTACTTAAATAACTGTGCAGCATCTCATGAACGACACAGGACCTTAAGCATCAAACATAACGAATACTAAATGTATACAGATCACTACATGATAATGCCCATTTTGATCCTGGAACCCAAAATGACGAAAAAAATGGTTCAAATGGCTCTGAGCACTATGGGACTTAACATCTGAGGTCATCAGTCCCTACAACTTAAAATTACTTAAACCTAACTAACCTAAGGACATCACAAACATCCATGCCCGAGGCAGGATTCGAACCTGCGATCGTAGCGGTCACGCGGTTCCAGACAGAAGTGCCTAGAACCGCACGGCCACACCGGCCGGCAAAATGACGAAAAGCACTGTCAGGTATCAGATAAAGAAAAACAGAGAAAATATACAAGATTATTGAGTAAACAGCAAAACCTCACTAGTGAAACAGTAATTTAGTGTTTACAGAATGGCGGCAGGGGCAGAATTCCTCTGTCACAGGAAGGAGAACATTTCAGTTCATTACCAGAGTAACCGATAGATTTCAGTTTGCACATTTTCACTCTAGGTACGGGAATGCTCCATTACAGGGTCCACATACTACCCACAGGGACAGAACAAGTGTGACCGTAGCGAAATTGGCACAACAGATTATTAATACAAAGAAAAACTAGCCAAAGTTGCAGTTTTAACTTTTTTTATTTAGTCGATGACGAATTTCGGGCCCGCACCCATTTTTAGATCATCGTGCCAGATAGTAAAAACGGTATTTCCAAAGATACAAAACCGTATCAAAAATATATATGTTTAATGAAGTGCAAATGAACGGTTACAGAGCATGAACTGTATGAGCTGCAACTGTTCATTTGGACTTCATAATACGTATATATTTTTGACACGGTTTTGTTCTGGGAACTCCATTTTGCCTGTCTCGCACGATGATTTGAAGTTGGGTCACCGCCTGAAACTAGTCATCAATTAAGTAAAAAAATGGTAATTTGCACCACTGGTTGGTTTTTCGCTGTACTGATTAATAGAAGTTGCTCACCTGCAATTATTCCAGCATGCTGGAAGTTCATATACACCAAATTATATCCTATGGGAATGTCTTCTAGTTGAAGGACCGTTGGTTGGGTTCATAAGAGGTAAAACTGGGTATGGCATGGAGTAACATTGTGTCTAAATCTTCTAGTTGATGCTCTCGGAAAAAGCAAGGCATACCTACAGTCAACAGACGCCACAGCAAAATCGAGAAAGACTACTAGTAAAGGTGCCTAGGGAAAGAGAACGAAGTCCGATTACTCCTATCGTCGCTTGGCCCTGCAAAGGATAATGAAGATGGGTGACCATAAGAGCACTTGAGAATATCGAGAAGAATCAGTAGTTATCAGCAAAAGATGAATTGTGCACTTCGATGCGACATCTTGTGGCCGTAACCATGGTCGATCTGGTTCAGAACCTACAGAGATATCAGAATTATTAGTTGCAATTAAATAACCATAAATAGCGTGTTCCCATCCGAGACTACAACGCAAATAAATCATAACTGTTGCAATAACACGAAACAGTAAGTAATAAAAAATAGTGAAATTAAATAAAATAGACTGAAAATAAGGGAAACCTACTTGTATGTTGAATAGCGTCAACATAGCCATTGAAGTTTTAGGTTGATAACAGCAGAAATTAAGAAAAAGTTGTACGGTAATTACTACATTATTTCCAAAATGATTCCGATAAATCTAATCTAACCTGTAACGGTACATTGTTGTTATCAGGGACGTGGACTGGAAATTCCTGGACGAAATAGTGATCTTCTGCAGATCTGTCAGGAACTCTGCCATGTTGCGAAAATCCTGGGTACAACAGCATCACCCTTGAACAGTCCTACAGCACTTCCGACGTTATCCACCAGATGATTTCTGTGTATTGTGAACAGTAACACACCACTTAAACTCTTTCGGACTGCCCTACGTTTCTTTTGTATATGATTATTGCACTCCATAAACACTACATGCCTAGTTCTGAACGCTAAGCAGTCCTGAACCCATCACATATTTCGTTCCACATTCCGACATCTCTCATGTTGCTCACTGTGTGACAGAACAGAACTGCATCTAGCGCATTTAGGATCTCAAGGAACGCGGCATAAAGCTGCGCGTTGTCAGCTATCAGCTTTTGGATCTCATGGACGAAAAGAGCAAACTGAGTTACCTCAAGATCCCTGCAGAGAATATTGTTATCTAGAAAGCACGCATAAAACGTGTTTCATCATTCTGCAACAGATAGACATAAGCGATTTAGGTCTACAATTGTGTGTATTTTCCAATCACCCTTCTGGAAAAGGAATGTGACTTCAATCTCTCGTCAGTTGCTTATAACATTCATGGATCCAGTGAACTATGGTAGTGAACTGCTGTTAGAAAGGGAGGAAGTTCTTTTAGTATAATTTACATAGATACTTAAATAAATCTAACAAGATAATGAACAGCAAAGAAATAAATCAAATAATCAAAAACTTCAAGCCATCTGCTACCATAGAAACCAGAACATCTGAATAAAATATCACTGAAAACTAGGGCGAAAATAAACAACGCAATGCTAAAATCACATAAGAAGAAAAGGGCAACGTATAATGAAAGAAAAAGAGAACCGGAATAGGTAGGCTAATTTCTGCAAGGAAGCACCATCACAAAACTGACAAGTGATCAACTTCATGTTATCAGAGAAATATTCAGAAACCATTTAACAATAGTGAAGGGATTTCACCAAAGACCAGACAAGAGGAATTACACAGAAAAACCCAAAGGCACCCACTACAAACCCTTTTACCAAAGTTCAAAAATTTACATTGCTCAAAGACCAGTCATTAGTTTTAGAAATGATCTGGTCTCCAATTTCGCCAAACGTACGATAATACTCCAGGAAAGATACATTTATGAAAACAGGAGGCACATACAAAACTCAGTAAGGTAAAATATTTGACCAAGAATAAAAAAATACTATACTTGGACAGCCTTAGTCATTTGTGTCACCTCAGTTTACAACGTAGATGAACAGTCATGTTTATAATAAAAGACTGCAAAATGGGGTGGCACGCCAGGTACAGAAATGAAAGGAATATCAAAAGTACTCAAAGATGCAACTGTACAAAATTGCTTCACATTCAGCAAACAGTTTTATTCCTGACATGACGGGCTTCCATTGGGGCCAACAGTTAGTGAAGTTTTAACCAATATATCCATGAATAATCTTGAAACTACATCGTTTATTACGTAAAGAACTAAATACAATACAACCAAAAATTTATTTCGGAATAGTATAGAACAGAAACAATAAGCTACAATTTTTGGACCTTATTACATAATGACGCAAATGAATTTACAACATACAAGAAGCACATAAACAGAAACACCACCACAGAAAAGGAACAACAACAACATTAGAGAATGTATACAACATATACATGGCAGACAAACTCAGCCGTAATGTATACAACCATTCAAGGGAAGAATACATCACACACACACACACACACACACACACACTGACACACACACACACACACACGCACGCACACACACACACACACACACACACACGAGACTCTACGAACATCACATAAGAACCCGAAACACAGATAACAACGTAATAGAGGATGGAGAAAAATGGGCACGGACACACAAAATAAAGTGGCACGTACTAACCAAAAACAGTAAAATAGTTCAGAAGAAGAGATCTAAGTTTGGATACCGAACAGATATACATTGCAAAGAAAATTGAGAATGTATGACATATCTCTTGAGATATTCAACTTTCATGTGTCTCTTGTCAATCTGTAGATATACCACAGTCGTGTTGAAACTTTAATATGTGTTGATCAGAACGCATCTGACCTGCAAATGCATTTAATAATTGCTTCTGACTACTAATTTTTCCACAACCATTAACACACAAAATTAGAATTTCAAATAATCAAATCCAGGCACTCCCTACACAGAGAATATACCACTGAAGAAAACATCCACGTAATGACAGAAGCAGAAGAAGGAAACATTTTAAATAAATACACAACAGTATGAAATGGCAGACTATTAAACTCACTGAATGAATTATATAGCAAAGACAACACAAACAACACAAATAGAGAAAATAATACACATACACACACACACACAAACACACACACACACACACACACACACACACACACAGAGAGAGAGAGAGAGAGAGAGAGAGAGAGAGAGAGAGAGAGAGAGATAGAGACAGAGAGAGAGAGAGAAATGTACTTGTTTATTTTCGGGCATTTAATTGCGGCCCCATTAATAGCTACCCTTATCCACAACTCCCGCAGCTATACTGCACTTATCTTAGTTCATACCGTTTCGTACAGAATTAACGTGTCCATAGCTTTATTTGATGTATCATGTGATACTGAGATTTTAATGATAAACTGAAAGCTTGCAGCATTTTTCTTTATTCTTAATTTTCAACACCAACAGAAACACATACACAGATTGCTCCTGTGTGCATGCCATAACTGCTACCAACTACACCGTTATTCAAAACTAAAACGCAATGGTACTTGGAGTGAAACACTGGCTGTCAAATGAACCACTACGTGTCGCTGCTCGTCACAACCCAAACTCTGTCCACCTCAAGCAGCTTCTTTTGTAATGATGGTTTGTGACCTCATTCTTATGGCTTCAAAAAAGGCGTATCTCAAAATTATAACATGTCTTTTTATCAAATTCACTTATATGTAATGTTAAATTAGCTAAAGGCTAATTTCACCCAAGATCAGTGTTTCACGATAGAAATAGGACTCCCTCAAAGACTACCAGTTCTGATAGCATGTTTGAAATGAAGTAACGGGGTCGACATGAGAGTAGAACAGTAAAAATCACTGCAAAAATGCCGGAACGGAAACTGAACGGAATTTTGCTGTTGTTATGTACATCAAATATTTGCTTTTGATCAGGAGGCTACAAACCTAAAATCGAATTTTCTCAAGGCAACGTACTTTGAAGGTAGTATACACTAATAGTAATTAAATAGTCGACTTTAGACGGAACTAGTTATCTAATTCGCGGTACGTTGACCTTGTGGGTCGACTAAGGTACCTCGCCTACTCGATTGCTTCAAAAATATGATATAATTGCTCAGTCAGTTTATTTATGAAAACCTGGACGGTTTGTGGATAAACCATATATCTACAGTCGACGTGAAGTTGTACAAAACTAAAGACGAATATATACTGGTATCGTGGTACATGTATTCAACAAACTGCCGAATATGCAAAACCTAGATGATCATGTACGTACTTTAAGTAAATCATGCTGTAGTAGAACCAATGTAAAAATAGGCTTATTTCAAAATACGGTCAAGTGTAAGTAAATAAAATATTGGTACAGTTACGTGGTGTTTGTGGAAATGAGGCCACTCAAACAGTATTTTTGACAGCAAGACATGGTGGTCAGAAAAAAATCTTAAACCTACGACATTTATTAAGAACGTCTCCATCCATAGAAAACTAGTGGTTATCAACAAACTACAATAAGCTGTTATGGATGAAGAAGGATTAGCTACTCCCACCACGAACCAGTACAATAGTATAACGTCATAACTCCCAGGGAACGGATGTTCTTGTTATATACAGTCTAGGAGTAGATAATCACATCAAGGAAAATGTCCTCTCCAAAGTGTACATAATTTATATAGCATTCAGAGGTAAAAATTCTACAACGCATAAATCGAAATGAAACCCTCACACAGCACAAGCTGCTACTGCAATTGAAGACGTGCACGGAAAAACAGGCTAACTCCAAATGTAAAAGCTTAGAGATAAGTGTTGTCATCTGTTGTTGGGTACGGGAACTATCAAGAGTGACATTGGTCCCACCCCTAAATATCACTTATGTTCTTTCACATACTGCTAACAGCTGAACATATGAACCTAAAACGTATCCACTCCAGCTTCATATTCAGTCGGACAAAATAAATTAGAGACATAACGTAGTAAAGTACTACATTGACTCTTGACTTTGCACAGTCTTTCATTAAACCGTGGAAATGCCAGGACAAACTCCGAGACATTAAGAATCCAGCGCACAGTTGTTTCTGAGCATTGTACTGCCCAGAACGATAATTATTATGCCGTCTAATATCCCATTCCATATCTGGCAATAGCCTCGACAATGCTGTACATTACTACAGCTTGTTCCTAGGTGATAACTTCTGTGCTCTAATTTTTTGTAGATGTTTCATATCCTTTTGCTCTAAACCATGTTTATCTTCAAAAGAAAGTCGGCATTCCTTTTTGTATCAATTATAATAATAACTTTTTTTCATTTAAGGTGGTGATAGTTCAGAGCTTTTAAATATTTATGAAAAATTATGATTCGGCACAATAGCCGCTTGACACATTATTAAATGTAAGGGAAGTACTACCATAATGGCCACCTAAGGTCCGGAGGTTTTTTTTTGGTAAGATGCGATCGATCAAGGTACTCTTCAGTCACAGGGCGTACAGTCAGATATTATCCCCCTACTCGCCCGAGTTTTTTTCGTTCGACGAAAGTTAGCACCTAAACAATCAATAATCTGAAAAATACCCAATTGACCACTGTGCTCGACATGATAGGGTGAAATGGCTTATTTACGGTACAAATTACATGTTGAGAGCAAAAATTAACTACATGACTTAATAATTATTTATTTGAACAAAAAATACGTTATTGTTATCCATAAAAGCTAAAGTGGTTCAAAAAATTTTAGGTACAGTTTTTGCACAAAAAGTTATTTTCGTCATCACCAATAGCCGCACACTGTTCGTGAACCCACCTTCCGTATTCTGGGCTCTTGAACCCAAACTCAGTGTTCGAAATCTTTCCGGAAACCAGCAATCCACCCACCCCTTTCAACGATTCTGGTCTCCTTACTGAAATTACTTCCTTTCGGCCGGTTAAAGTGCTACACGTCGCATATCCTTTACTGCCACGTCGAAACGTCTTGTTCCCCACCGTAAATTTATATTTTATTGTTTTGAAGTGAGAAGACTGAAACTGTCTTAATACCTTCTATTGTAAGCAGCAGATAGATTTTTTCTGCAAAACACTCTTCTTCAACGTACGCATTAGAATCCAATGGGTTGTTGTTGTGGTCTTCAGTCCTGAGACTGGTTTGATGCAGCTCTCCATGCTACTCTATCCTGTGCAAGCTTCTTCATCTCCCAGTACCTACTGCAGCCTACATCCTTCTGAATCTGCTTAATGTATTCATCTCTCGGTATCCCTCTACGATTTTTACCCTCCATGCCGCCCTCCAGTACTAAATTGGTGATCCCTTGATGCCTCAGAACATGTCCTACCAACCGATCCCATCTTAAAGTAAAGTTGTGCCACAAACTCCTCTTCTCCCCAATTCTATTCAATACCTCCTCATCAGTTATGTGGTCTACCCATCTAATCTTCAACATTCTTCTATAGCACCTCATTTCGAAAGCTTTTATTCTCTTCTTGTGCAAACTATTTATTGTCCATGTTTCACTTCCATACATGGCTACACTCCATACAAATACTTTCAGAAACGACCTCCTGACACTTAAATCTATACTCGATGTTAACAAAATTCTCTTCTTCAGAGACGCTTTCCTTGCCATTGCCAGTCTACATTTCATATCCTCTCTACTTCGACCATCATCAGTTATTTTGCTCCCCAAATAGCAAAACTCCTTTACTACTTTAAGAATCTCATTTCCTAATTTAATTCCCTCAACATCACCCGACTTAATTCTACTACATTCCATTATCCTCGTTTTGCTTTTGTTGATGTTAATTTTATATCCTCCTTTCAAGACACTGTCCATTCCGTTCAACTGCTCTTCCAGGTCCTTTGCTGCTTCTGACAGAATTACAATGTTATCGGCGAACATCAAAGTTTATGTTTCTTCTCCCTGGATTTTAATAACCACTCCGATTCTTCTTTCCCTTCCTTTACTACTTGCTCAATATACGCATTGAATAACATCGGGGAGAGGCTACAACCCTGCCTCATTCCTTTCCGAACAGCTGCTTCCCTTTCATGTCCCTCGACTCTTATAACTGCCATCTGCTTTCTGTACAAATTGTAAATAGCCTTTCGCTCCCTGTATTTTACCCCTGCCACCTTTATAATTTGAAAGAGAGTGTTCCAATCAACATTGTCAAAAGCTTTCTCTAAGTCTACAAATGCTAGAAACAATGGGTAATTGCAGCAGTATGAAAGCTACGCCTTTCGCCACTACCTGTACTGATATCCTTATCACATGAATCCCATGATTGTCTCCTTTGCACTTATATGTTTACGACATCGCATACTGTAAATGTATATTAGTTTTATTATTTAATATAATAACTTTTAGTTTTATTATTTAATATAATAGCTTTTGACATTATTGGGTAATTATTATGTTCAGTTAGTGATATTATAATTATTTCTTGTAACTCATTGTTTGTGTTGGTTGTATTCAATATGTCTTCGCATACAGAACAGTAAAAACAGAATAGAAAGTTTTGGCCATTAGGTGGCTGTTGTACCCACCTACACGCCATTCTACAAAAGTTGTTAGCTGGTCGGTGTGACCGAGCGATTCTAGGCACTTCAGTCCGGAACCGCGGTGCTGCTGCGGTCACAGGATTGGGAATGGATGTGTGTGATGTCCTTAGGTTAGTTAGGTTTAAGTAGTTCTAAGTCTAGGGGACTGATGACCTCAGATGTTAAGTCTCACAGTGCTCAGAGCCATTTGAACAAAAGTTGTTAGTTGGCGACTCCCTCCGATAAGCAACTGCCAATATGGGAATCTGCAGCAAAATAACCACTCCTTCAACACAATGATGACCGTAAAACCATACCTGTACAAACTTGTAACAATTACATGAATTGAGAACATTTCTTATATCAGAAGGTATCGAAACGATACATAGCGCGACCACTGTACCCTGGCCCCTTCAAATGGCTATGAGTAATTGAGGGGGTTTCGAGTGACACCTTCAAGCAGTTTCCACACGAATGCAGCTCTGTACGCACTCACAAATTTAAATGGTCGTTATGCTCGTACTGGACATTCTGCCCGCCCTTCCCCTGCCAATTTTGGTCAAAAAACAGACCGTACTGAAGCACAAAAATGGTCGTGGTTTTTAGGGCCTGGGGATGGTCTGTTGTATGACGAAAACTGCTATGTCTAAGACTGTGACATGTAGCTGTTGTGCCAAATCATATTTCCAAGACGTTTTTCTTCTGATGCAGAAGTGTAGCCGTACAATCACTCCTCCCTCCATGGAGGGCCAGTCTTTCTTTTCACGATAAGTCACCTGAGGAAGATGGCTTCACTATGCAAACAGCGCATCCCCTTGTTCCCTCTGCCCCCTTCCCCGTATCCAATGATTTACGCTCTATAAATTTCATGGTGACTAAATTTCGACGTCCGCTATTTAACGTTTACCTCTAAAATATATCACACCGGACCAGTATCGGGACACAGAGCCCATCTTCAGCTGCGTATGCAACGGTGTCACTAAGGCTCGATAGCGATTCGGCGTAATAAATTTTAAAAATAATTCCTACTCACTAGAAGCTAATTCTTGGTCAGCAAAGGTTCTTGAGATTCGTGTGAGCTGCAGATCACTGTATGTGTAAAACTTCCATCTATGGACTACAGTTAGTCTTTTAGGCTCCAAAGCTAAGGTCAGTCTGGAAGTGATAGTCAGTATGATAGCCGTCAGCCTCTTAAATCCACGAGCCTTTAAAGTTTGCTGCCATAAGGCAGCGTCCTGGGAGAGATGATGTAGGCATTCCTCGGTGTCCATGAATCATTCATCATCAAAAAAGCCCCAGGCAAAGGCGCCTCAGATCCTAAATCAAAAAGAGAACCAATTTTTCTCATAAAGACACTCTCAAAAATACAAGAACAACTGCTTTGCAGAAGACTAAATGCACATAGCACACTACAGGGACTAACGCCACACCAATTCGGCTTTCGGGAAGGGAAATCAATTGATGATGCAATAAACAGAGCACTACAAATACTACACAATACACTTGCCAAATACACATTGGCTATCATGATAGACATCTAAGGCGCGTTCTATAACTTATGGTGGCTGGCTTTGTTTAAGAGGCTTAACACATACAGGTACCGGAGTCTCTGTACAACAACTTTGTGGACTACTGCAGAGACAGAACAGTAGTTTGGCACATGGACAACCAAAAAGTAATCAAGCGCCTTACAAAAGGTTGTCCACAGGGGTCGATCTGTAGCCCCACCTTCTGGGTAATAACGATATAACCCCTCCTACAGTTACTAGAGAAGCATAATTTGACAGGTGGGGTTGTCGCCTATGCTGATGACTTGCTAGTGACAGTGTCAGCAAATAACCGTGCCCAGCTAGAAGACAGAGCCAATGGAACGTTACGAACAATTACCCTATGGTACACAAACAACAAACCCAAGGTAGCCGAAAACAAAACAACTTACATATTGCTGAAGGGAATCCTGCACAGGAACCCAATAATCAAAAGACCAGTAGTTGCACGCTACAAAGCAGAAAAGATACTTCATAAACGGACAAGGTTAAACTCGGAACAATTCAGGCTGCCCCTGTCAGTCACACGAACATACCATTGCTCTGTCGTCGAGTCGGTACTTGGCATTGCTGCCAGCACATGGGCCTACAGACTTATTAGCCTTTCTATCAACAGAACCGTCGTACGTCGTGTGCAAAGTAGCGTCCTGCTTCAGTTAACGGGGGCTTTCAACGCAACGTCGGTCGACGCACTATGCTTTGTGATGGGAATCTTCCCGATAGATATAACCATCAGATACCGTGCGGCAATGTACTGGCTTAGGAATGGGAGACTAGACCACGTTCGGCAGATCACTGGTGTACCGCATGGGATAACACGCCAACCCAACGCATGGCGAGTGGATACCTGGCAGAGCGAGTGGGACCATAGTGATAAATTAGAATTATATATTAATACCTTCAGCTGCTGACTGGCGTTGATATATATCAACGGGGACATTTGAAAATTTGTTCCCCGACCTTGACTCGAACCCGGGACCTCCTGCTTACATGGCAGACGCTCTGTCCATCTGAGCCAGCGAGGGCACAGAGGATAGTGCGACTGCAGGGACTATCTCGCACACGCCTCCCGCGCAACCCACATTCTCACCTTATATGTTCACACACTACATTCGTAGTGTCCCTACCCAACACACTCATTACTCGTGGAAGACATTCTTACCAAGTCCCGTAAGAGTTCGGGTAATATGTGTGCATCCGCACAGAAGAGGAAGGTCATGGCCGGTACTGACAAAACTATACACTTACGTGGATATGGTGTCTGTTCTTTCGGACATGTCGGAAAGAACAGACACCATATCCATGTAAGTAAATAGTGATAAGGGCCGCCAAGTTCACAACAACGTCCATGATATCAGGGAAGACTAAAACTAAAGCATATCGATCCCAGCCGCGGTACCGTACATTTCATCACTGGCCATAGCCCTTATCCCACGCACTTGTGACGCGTGAATCTCACAGACTACTAGGTGCACATGCGGGGAAGAAGGTTTCCCAAAACACATCGTCTTTTCTGCGGACAGAGCACAAAAATAAGACGTAACCACCTGGACATACATCATACACTGTACGCTGTACTGCGCGACCCTGACCAGTGGACTGAACTAAACACACTGACCGACGAAACCTCCAAGATCCTGCACACGGAATACCCACGAAACAGACCATACAGAAGGCAATTCGGTACACAAAGACAGCAGAGTGCCCAATGGGATGGATGATAGTGCTGAAACAACCAGCCAAGAAGACACGGACACCGACCTTGGCGACGAAACAGATCATGAGGCGTCTCCATAGTGGCACCCCGCATAACAGTAGAACAACTGGTCCAGAAAAGCCGAAACGAGGAGCATACGATCCAACACATTAAAAACAAACAGCACCATAACCGTATATATGTAAATAATAAGTTGCACTTCCATGTCCCAAGAGTGAGATGGTCGCATCAGGTCACTAGCAATTGATAAGAAGCTTAAAGTTAGGTAACTTTTCAAGGGACCTACGCCTCCTGGTGAGCGGCGACGTACAACCTGGAAAGAAGGATTTTAATTGTGGTCCCTCTTAGCTGAGCCCAACCAGACGGATACGTATATATATAGCGGGGGAAACCACTGTTCAGGCACCAGACTGTTGACTGGAATGAGTGAACTCGGCTGAACATGGAGTGCCTGTTTTTGCTCTTGTTTTTAGTGTAAGGGTAGTAGACATAGAAAAGGAATCGTCAGTGGCGGTCAGCGGCTTGAAGTTCATTCCAAGACCCTGGCCGCCACCCTCAGCCAGGTGGTGGGAATCTTTCATATTGTAGTCTTTCCTATCTTCTTTTTAAATCCTTCTTAACTGCCATATTTTTTGTATTTCATCTTCCTACTTCCATTATATAAATTCAATGGTTTTTAAAGTGCTGCACACGAAACAACAATATCGAAATAAAAAATAAATAGAGGCCGTCTCCATGTGGCCGGACACGGGCAACGGTGTGAGTGGGACGGGATCCAGGGTGATACTCCCAGCCATCTAGGACCCCGAACCCACTCACAGCGGCCAAGTGGCATATACAGACCCACCATAAGAAATAAGAGGGTGGGTCATTAAAAACAAACAGCAAGTGAAAAAAAAAGAGTCCATGAATCACTCCATACGAATTTCAGTTTGGTTCCGTACTAAAGCTACATTCTGTACTTTTCTTCCTTCCGTCGTCTAGAGCCATTTCCTTCTCGGCATGCAAATGGGCTCCTACTTTTCACCAGTTCAGAACACGTCTGTTATAAAATTTCACCTAAAACACACTCATGATTGACAACCGCAGTCATCCATTTACCAGCAGACTTGTGTCTGCCTCATTCGTTTGTAAAAAAGCAGATTTTGCATGAAGCCTTTGACGTACTATAGTCGAATTATACGGATAACAAAGTCACTACCGCACGTTATGATCAGCAGGAATATGAACATTTAAGCGCCTGCCTCCTGAATAATCATTTTTTATTTTAAGAGTGCACAGAGATTTTTTACTTATTCATCGAATTTATTGATATATGAAAGGGCGATAGCTCAGTAGAAGAAGGTTTGAGGGATGTCTTTGCATTATTCTTAGCAAAGAAGCCATCCCTGGTTTTACATGAAGTCGCGTATGGAAGCCACAAAAGAACGATATCAGGACTGCTGGATGGCTACTTGAAGTTCTCCACTCCCCGTTTTCGAGTCCATTGCTTTAAACACTAACATACTTCTGCTGGCAGAGTATGTTCAGGGTTCGAGGAAGTTCGAAAGGAAGATAGTAATCGAAAGATTACAGATTATGAATGGTTTCGAGACAGCCCTGACCAGTGCCATCTCATTAAAATCTTGGAATTTCCTCATCCGCATGCGACCAAGTTCTCATTTTTCTTGGTGTCGGTTCTTCCCATGCTCCAAACGGGGGGAATAACTGCGAGGATGTTGCGACCTCTGCCGCGGTCGATACGTACTCCTCCCCCTTCCTCCAACTCCTACCTTCCTGTGACGTGGCTCTTGCAACGACATACCTCGTAAGAGTGTGGGCGCGGCACGGATCGCGTAAGCCGCAACAATAAGGTGACTTGCGGCGGACTGCAAAGAGAGTCGGATGACTTACACTGCCCGACCTTCCTGCTCCCGTAGGGGAATACCAGCAAATCGGAAACTGAGGTTCATATATTGTAAACTGAGGCGACGTTTCATTACAACTGCGACCGCGAAACTCCTGTTGGTTACACAAATCTTAGTACCGTGTCGTAGCAGCAGTCAGTGTGCGTTTCTTTTTCAGGAAATACCTACTGGCTGTGAGTGTGGAAGTGAACCGTGTTTGAGTCATGCGATTTATTACTCGGAAAAATGACTGATGTAGTGGCCTCTCCATGTCAGGACGTAAAGGTTAAGTTAGTGTATTAGAGCAGCGGATGACTTTTAGTTCTTGGTTCAGGTCAGCCACCAAAATGAAAAGCACTTTTCGTGATTTGTCCAATTTGACAACTCTCCTTTATGACAACCAATAATGTGTACCTGGTGAAGCAGAAACTCCGCGCGCAAGCTTTAGAAGGCTCTACAGTGATATTTTCTTGGTATTTTGGTATCAGAGACGGGTGGTCTTTGATGACTCGTTACAGAGGAAGAGTGTAATCGTGATTTACTCAGTGTCTTATCTCAATAAACTATTTTTCAGTCAAAATGTCGTCACAAAACTGTAAAAAAACTGTAATGTGCAACCACCAAAACATACGTACAGAATAAAAATGCATATGCACGGATTCAGAAGTACTGCTGCCGTTGAGGGAACAGCTCGACATAGCTGCGTCGCACCACTCTTGCACTGCAGTCAGTAAACCCGTACACGACGTAAGTTAATGTTGCTGAAGCCGCGCTATTCAAGGGAGCGTTACTGTATTTGTTAGGGTAATTTAAATAACACAGTGTGTTTTGCATGCACTGAATCTTTACTTTTTAAGCTATCAACAAATACGAAAAATCTTTTCGCAAAATAGCTTTTCAACCTCGTTCAAATCTGTGGCTTCGGTACAACTAAGGCGCCTGGTTTCCAAACCCTTACCCTTACAGCCTAAGTCGTACGTAGGATAAGTCAGCGACGACATAATAAATCCATGGAATAGTGTAACAAAACGTCACAATAACAAATTACAATAATAATAATAACAATTCATTGTTACACGCATTGACACTACACGTATGAAACAAAGTATAAATTCTTAACAAATTAAGATGCTTAAATTGGTACATCGAAAATAGTTGGTTTTAACACAAATACCACAGAAATATTTCTTCATTCTACTTTCCATGCCAGTGCATAGGGCTTGTACCCAACTTTTACATTTCGTACTCTGAATCATATCTTCTTCTCAATCTTCCTTACACAGTTGACGTAACCAACTCACTCTGTCCTGAATTGTTTATATTCTTGTTAATGTTTTCGTTTATCGTATTTTTTATCGTTTTGTGCACAGGTTTCGTTTTATTTGCCTTTTCTTTGGCTTCTGTTTCATTTTTGTAAGGAGTTGATGTTAATTTCATTGTTGGTTTAGGTCGTTCCATGTTTGTACTGATAACTGTTGCTACACACGGTATAGGAGATAAGGTGTTCAAGTAAGGCTTTGCTTCTGGACTTTAAATTTCGGCAACTTCTGCAATATTGTTTTCGGGTCCACATTCTTGAAACATTGTAGAAAGTCCGGACTGCTCATTGAGTGATGTTGCAACGTTAGGCGGCCTTTCACATTTTCAAGTTGTGGCTTCAGTTTCATCACCCGATTGTCGGTCTGATTGCTCAACAACATGTGCAGTAGTAGCTATAAAATCCTCTTGTTTGACGATATTTCTATAACATGGCGAAAACCCTGTCACCTTAAAAATGTTTAGTCCAGTTTACCTACAAATTGATTTGGGATATGCAGTGCCAAAGAGATCTGCAATGTTAGCTTGTTTTATGACTATGCCAGGATCTGAACGTAGCCACGAAGACGCTACTTCATTGTAGCTCTTCTTAGTGTTGTGAAGAACGGTCTATTCAACGGGTATAGACGATGAGCCGTTCGAGCAATAAATGATTGCGTGATTAGGTCTTAATCAAGAACCAGCTGAACAGCCTCCAAATTTTTATTGCGTGTGCTGTGTCCAATCAGTGAAACCAAAATATGTTTGTGGCCTCTTTTTCGAACTTTCGTATATTTTATGAAATGTTCTAGCCATCGGATAAATAGTTCTAATGTTATCCAGCAATTTGTCGACCACTAAAATATTGCGTTTGGTTGAACTCGTTTTTCAAGAGATCATTCATTCTGCTGCGTTTAAATATTTAACATCGGAGGTATGAATTCGCTTGTTGAATTCAATGCACATACAGATGTTTCTGTAAGACTCCTTTCACCGCTTTTGATTGCGCCCACTTAGTGTTTACTGTTTTGGGCTATTACTTGCGAATTGCGAATTGTGGATAATGCGGCTGCATCAAAAAAACGTTCAAATGTGTGTGAAATCTTATGGGACTTAACTGCTAAGGTCATCAGACCCTAAGCTTACACACTACTTAACCTAAATTATCCTGAGGACAAACACTCACATCCATGCCCGAGGGAGGTTTCGAACCTCCGCCAGGACCAGCCGCACAGTCCATGACTGCAGCGCGGCTTCATCCAAATTATATAATTGGACAGCAGTATTTCCCGGACAGTAGTATTTCCTCACATTTATTAAAAAACTCATTACATGCTCTTTATTATACCACTTACTTCGTGCCAACAATACTGCTTCTGTAACTCGCAAGGTCAAAACGATCTTTCATAAACTTATAACACCAACATCATCATATACCTCTTTTTCGTTATTGGAGCGACACGGTGGGAGATATTTCTCAGTAAGTTGGTAGGAAAGTTCCTTTAATTCGGTAATAGTTACTCCGAAGAAAATACACTCTAAATTAACTATATGCTGAGAAAATTTATCTTGCATGTCTGCTATCATATCATTAGGTCTTCCGAATTTTGATGTTTTATTTAAACCGTTCAAATAACAACGCAGGGTACGCCTTCTACATATTTATTAAATTCAATATTACCATACCGATGTTCCAGTAAAGCTTCGTCCATATCCTCCTGCTTCCACTTACTGTGCTCTCTCTTCGTCATATTGATCAGCAGAAATAAACAATTTTTAACTGGTAAGTAATTTCTGTCAATGTCCTAGTCGTATAGCTACGATAGCGAACTCTCCACAGGCACGAGTTAGGCAGTGAGGCCTCTACCATGTAAAGCCAGAAATACAGGCATAACCTCAACGTTTTCTACTGTTTAATTGTACTTAAATGAATGTCAGAGTACCATGAAAATATACATAATACGTAACAATTACTTTATCACCATATTCTTCTCTCAAATTGCTTACAAGTGAGTGAGTGACCTTAATAAAAACAACTAAGTAAATTTACCTGTCAATTATTTTTCTGTCACGAAAGTCAGCCGTCCGCTCACTTGTTCTAGATTACTCACAAGACGTGTTGTTCAGTTTCACACCGCGTGATGTCGCATTTTATAAACGTGGAATCGGTTGTTAACAGAGTACGAATTAGGCTGTGGTACGACTAACGCAGCTTTACCCTACACATCTCCCCACTCCTCCTACTGTTGTGCATTATCGTCAACTTACAACTAACACTGCTGAAAAAACAAGTTCTAGATATAACCGAGCAGTAACGACTGCAACCTTAAGGGCTAAAAGTAGAGTGATCATTACTGTCATTAACAATGATTCCAGTGAATGAATGGAACAGATTTGTTTACAAGCAAGACACACAGTACGTTGTTGTTGTTGTTGTGGTCTTCAATCCAGAGACTGGTTTGATGCAACTCTCCATGCTACTCTGCAAGCTTCTTCATCTCCAAGTACCTACTGCAACGTACATCCTCCTGAATCTGCTTAGTGTATTCACCTCTTGGTCTCCCTCTACAATTTTTACCCTTCACGCTGCCCTCCGATACTATACTGGTAATCCCTTGATGCCTCAGAGTTTGTCCTATCAACCGATACCTTCTTCCAGTCAAGTTGTGGCACAATATTCTCTTCTCCCCAATTCTAATCAGTACCTCCTCATTAGTAACATAATCTACCCATCTCATCTTCAGCATTCTTCTGTAGCACCACATTTTTAAAGCTTCTATTCTCTTCTCGTCTAAACTATTTATCGTCCATGTTTCACTCCCATACAGGGCTACCTCCATACAAATACTTTCAGAAAAGTCTTCCTCACACGTAAATCTAAACTCGGTGTTAACAAATTTCTCTTCTTCAGAAACACTTTCCTTGCAATTGCCAGTCTACATTTTATATCCTCTCTACTTCGACCATCATTAGTTATTGTGCTCCCCAAATAGCAAAACTCATGTACTACATTAAGTGTCTCATTTCCTAATCTAATTCCCAAAGCACCATCTGATTTAATTCGAGTACATTCCATTATCCTCGTTTTGATTTTGTTGATATTCATTTTACAGCCTCCGTTCAAGACACTGTCCATTCCGTTCAACTGCTCTTCCAGGTCCTTTGCTGTCCCTGCCAGAATTTCAATTTCATCGCCAAACCTCAATGTTTTTATTTCTTCTCCTTGGATTTTAATTCCTACTTTTATTTCCTTTACTGCTTGCTCAGTGTATAGATTGAATAACACAACTGTGTCTCACTCCCTTCCGAACCACTGCTTCCCTTTCATGCACCTCGACTCATATAACTGCCATCTGGTTTCTGTACAAGTTGTAAATAGCCTTTCGCTTCCTGTATTTCAACCCTGCTACCTTCAGAATTTGAAAGAGAGTATTTCAGTTAACATTGTCAAAAGCTGTATCTAAGTCTACAAATGGTAGAAACGTAGGTTTGCCTTGCCTTAATCTATCTTCTAAGATAAGTCGTAGGGTCAGTATTGCCTCACGTGTTCCAACATTTCTACGGAATCAAACTGATCTTCCCCGAAGTCGGCTTCTACCAGCTTTTCTATTCGTCTGTAAAGAATTCGCGTTAGTATTTTGCAGCCGTTACTTATTAAACTGATAGTTCGGTAATTTTCACACGTGTGAACACCTGCTTTCTTTGGGTTTGGAATTATTATATTCTTCTTGAAGTCTGAAGGCATTTCGCCTGTCTCATATATCTTGCTCAACACATGGAAGAGTTTTGTTATGGCTGGCTCTCCCAATGCTACAGTAGCTCAAACGGAATGTTCTCTACCCCCGGAGCCTTCTATCGACTTAGGTCTTTCAGTGCTCTGTGAAACTCTTCACGTAATATTATATTTCCCATTTCATCTTCATCTACGTCCTCTTCCATTTCCATAATATTGCCCTCAAGTACATCGCCCTTGTACAGATCCTCTATATACTCCTTCCACCTTTCTGCTTTGCCTTCTTAGCTTAGAAGTGGTTTTTCATCTGGACTCTTGATATTCATACAAGTGGTTCTCTTTTTTCCAAAGGACTCTTTAATTTTCAAGTAGTCAGTATCTACCTTACCCCTAGCGATATATGCCTCTACATCCGTATATTTGTCCTCTAGCCATCCCCCAATTACTCATTTTGGACTTCTGTCGACCTCATTTTCGAGACTTTTGTATTCCCTTTTGCCTGCTTCATTTACTGCATTTTTATATTTTCTCCTTTCATCAATTAAATTCAATATCTCTTCTGTTACCCAAGAATTTCTACTAGCCCTCGTCTTTTTACCGTGTTTATCCTCTGCTGCCTTCACGATTTCATCTCTCAATTCTATCCGCTCTTCTTCTACTGTATTTATTTTCCCTGTTCTTGTCAATCGTTCCCCAATGTTCTTTCTGAAACTCTCTACAACCTCTGGTTCTTTCAGGTTATCCAGGTCCCATCTCCTTAAATTCCCACCTTTTTGCAGTTTCTTCAGTTTTAATCTACAGTTCATAACCAATAGATTGTGGTCAGAATCCACGTCTGCCCCTGGAAATGTCTTACAATTTAAAACCTAGTTCCTAAATCTCTGTCTTACCATTATATAATCTATCTGAAACCTTCCATTGCCTGTAGCCCTCTTCCACGTATACAACCTTCTTTCATGATTCTTAAACCAAGTGTTAGCTATGATTATTCTATACTCTGTGCAAAATTCTACCAGGCTGCTTCCTGTTTCATTCCTTCCCCTATTCCATATTCAACCACTACTTTTCCTTCTTTTCCTTTTCCTGCTATCGAATTCCAGTCCCCAATGACTATTAAATTTTCGTCTACCTTCAGTATCTGAATAATTTATTTTATCTCATCGTACATTTCTACAATCTCTTCGTCATCTGCGAAGCTAGGTAGCATTTAAACTTGCACTACTGTGGTAGGCGTGGGCTTCGTGTCTGTCTTGGCTACAATAATGCGTTCACTATGCTGTCCGTAGAAGCTTACCGCCGTTCCTATTTTTTATTCATTATTAAACTTCCTCCTGCATTATCCCTATTTGATTTTGTATTTATAACCCTGTATTCACGTGACGGGAAGTCCTGTTCCTCCTGCCACCAAACTTCACTAATTCCCACTGTATCTGTATTTCCATTTTTAAATTTTCTAACCTACCTGCCCGATTAAGGGATCTGACTTTCCACGTTCCAATCCATAGAATGCCAGTTTTCTTTCTCCTGATAAAGCCGTCTTCCTGAGTAGTCCTCGCCCTGAGATCCGAATGGAGGACTATTTTATCTCCGGAATATTTTACCTAAGAGTACTCCATCATCATTTGACCATACAGTAAAGTTGCATGCACTCAGTAAAAATTACGGCTGTAGTTTCCCCTTGCCTTCATCCTTTCACAGTACCATTACAACAAGGCCGTTTTGGTTAATGTTACAAGACCAGATCAGTCAATCATCCAGACTGTTGCCCCTGCAACTACTGAAAAGGCTGCTGCCCCTCTTCAGGAACCGTACGTTTGTCTGGCCTCTCAACAGATACTCCTCCGTTACGGTTGCATCTGCGGTTCGGCTATCTGTATCGCTGAGGCACGCAAGCCTCCCCACCAACGGCAAGGCCCATTATTCATGGGGGGACACAGCACGTAGCTTCGACATTTGTACTGTTGTGCAGTTATTGGCAGTGCAATACAGATACAAAGATAAATAGTGGTAAGAAATCAAACGAAATGCAATTACTGTGTAGCTGAACTACCAGACAGCACAG
Organism: Schistocerca americana; assembly: GCF_021461395.2. Classification (NCBI taxonomy): domain Eukaryota; kingdom Metazoa; phylum Arthropoda; class Insecta; order Orthoptera; family Acrididae; genus Schistocerca; species Schistocerca americana. Next base: position 296,903,012 of record NC_060120.1, read on the forward strand.
GTGCTTCATCTCATAATATTCAGAAAATATCACTGAACAACGTCGAAATTTTATCATAGAATGCACGCCTCGACCGCCGGTATTTGAGTAGTTGCTGACATTTGTTTTACGGGCATAAGATCATGGCCCAGGGCACAATTCTCTGTTTAACATTTCGTCTTACAGTATTGGAGACACCGTCAGAGGCTATAACGAACTCTGAAGGCAGTTACAAAATTGGAACAAGCTCAGCAAGCCGAATTGTTTGTATGTATCCACACAACGGTCGGTTGGAGGCTCCATCAGCAGTATATGAAAAGAAGCATTAACACCCCACTTAAGGAACACAAGAGCAATTGTCACGTGGGGAAGACGGATAAGTCAGCAGTAGTATGTCGTGGACCTGGACCAGGAAATCACCAGATTCGTTTTCTGACACTACGTTTTTAGCAAGATACAATAAATACTACCTTTATGATGTACAGAGGGGCAGTCAAAAATCAAAATCGCAAAATCAGTTTTACCAGGAAAGAAGAAGCACTGAAATTAAGAAAGTTGTGATCCTTATTGTTAAATAAAACAATCAGCGCCAAATCTTCCTCACTAGAAGCTCCATAGCTACGTCGTCTTGACTTTGCGATGTTTGACAGTGGTCTGATGACATCACAAACTGACCTTTGCGGGGATACTTATAAACAGTTCGGCTTACTTTGCTTGTTCGAGTCTGTAACTGCTTTCTGAGTTCGTTTTAGCTTCTCATGATATCTCCAGCATTGGAAGAGGAAACGTTAGGCAGATAATTATGCCTTGAGCCACGACCTTACGCTCATAAAACAAAGATCAGCAAGTTTTCGAAATTCTGTCGGTGGAGTTCGCGTTTCACCTTATACGTATTGTTGACTTCGCGGAACAAATACTGTGTAGAGTACTTTATACATGTCAATGAGTATTGAATGAGAGAGGAAAGCTACAGTCTCATACATATGCTACTCACTTGAAAACTACCTAATTATTCAGCGAAGCGGCGCAAATGAGTAAATTGAAAAAAAGTCGGATTGAGTGCTGTTTGAATCGTTATCCAGTCATCGTGATTTACGTCTCGCTGTGCTCCGACAACTAAGGCGGGCTAACTGGGACCGACCGACCCCGTGTGATCCATGGCCAAAGGTGGCACTTGGATGCGTTATGGAGGGGTGACGGGTCAACACACCACTCTCCCGGCCGTTGTCGGATTTGGAGCTGCTACTTTTGACTCAATAAGCTCCACAATTGGCACCAGGAGGATGAGTGCACCGCATTCCAGTCCTTCCACATAGGAAAAATCTCTTACAATATCAGGCATCGAACCCTGGTCTCCGCAAACTAGCCAGACACGCTGAACACAGCTATGGAGACGGCACTTTTAACCATGGTTTCTCTTAATGACTGAAGACAATCCTGCGATGTTTCCTCCAATGGCCGGCCGAAGTGGCCGTGCGGTTAAAGGCGCTGCAGTCTGGAACCGCAAGACCGCTACGGTCGCAGGTTCGAATCCTGCCTCGGGCATGGATGTTTGTGATGTCCTTAGGTTAGTTAGGTTTACCTAGTTCTAAGTTCTAGGGGACTAATGACCTCAGCAGTTGAGTCCCATAGTGCTCAGAGCCATTTGAACCATTTTTTCCTCCAATGAGGACATCTGCGATTTGTTTTCTTATCTACGTCTCATTCAACTAACGCTTCAGTTTCAATGACACATTAATTTAAATTACTTTAGCAGTACATTCCTTCCAGTCATTAATTCATCCTGCTCCGAACACGTAGGTTTCATCGGCATTCCGTAATCTCATCACACTAGATTCCATGAGGAGGCTGACCTTAGGAATTATACAGTTACGAATGAAGAAGTACTATCAAAAAATATTGTCAATTACAACTTAAGGCAAATTATATTTTCGTTTGTAGACAGAACTTACTGTCGACCTCAGTTAGAATATTGCTGACACGATATTAACCTAGAACAACTCTGTGTTTAAGTGTGGACTGAAAACTATATGTCGAGTCATAAATCGCATCATGCTGAAGTATTATTGTTTTAATTTAGGTTAGTTAGGTTTAAGTAGTTCTAAGTTCTAGGGGACTGATGACCTCAGATATTAAGTCCCATAGTGCTCAGAGCGATTTTAATTTAGTTTATGATACTTAAGATAATTTGACATAACTATATTAATTAGAATAAAAGATATAAATTTCTTTTCCATTTTTGGTGACAAGGACGTAAAATCTGTTTATATTTTCATCTATAATCTTGCTCCATACGGTGGAGTGTACTTCAGTTCCACTCTGTTCCGTTCCATTCGCTACTTTTACACGAGAATAACGACTCCCAGTAGATCTGCAGTATCATAATAGGATCAAGCAGTATGTTGTTTGCCTCACTCTTCATGTAACTTATGCTTTCAGAATATTAGCAGTAAATCGCTTTCTCTCCTACCTAATTATGGTCCCAGAGTAACACAGGGTTATTACAAATGATTGGAGCGATTTCACAGATTTGCTTTAGTTATATTATTTGAAATATTGTCACAGCACATTGTTCATACGTAGAAAAACTCTCTCCCTCTCTTTTCTTTTTACTTACAAGTGCTCCATACGTGCACCCTACTTATTCTGAAGATATCAATTCGATAATCAAGATCTTCCCATGATCGGCACAGCATATACCCATCAATCTATTCTAAAGCACTGTTGATGCGAGTTCACAGTTCTAGTAGCCATAAACAGTGGATCTCCACACAAAAAAAAAATCTCATGGGGCAAGGTCGGGAGAGCGCGGAGGCCTTGACATGAATTGCGAATCATCAACCTCACCACGACCGATGCAACTGTTTCTCAATGGCCTTTTAAGAATCCATAAATATCATCATGGAAGTGTAGTGGAGCGCCATTCTGTTGGTTCATAAGTCCACACTGTCAGTCTCGTGTTGTAGCATGAGCCAAGTTTCCAGCATGTCCTGATACACATATTCTGCAACGATCTTTTCGTAGAAGAAGAAGGAACTGTAAACATTAAACCATGAGATTTCTCAGAACACTTTAACTTTTGCTGAATCTCAAGTGTGCTACACAACAGTGTGGGATTCTCTGTCACCCAGATTCGTACATTCTTCCTGTTCACTATGCCACTCACAAAAAGTCAACAGTGAAGACGAGTTTTTCACAAAACCCTTCATCTTCCATAAGCTGCTGCAACTGTGTCGAGAATTCATAGAGTCTGACTTAGGCATCGGGAGCCGCAGAATATAGCAATTGCAAGCGGCAAGACTTCAGCTTCAATCGTTTCCTGAAGCCTTCCAAACGGTCGGTTGTGTTATTTTCGGCTCTGTGCTTCTGAGTGTTATGTGTGAAACTCGCCAACACGCTGTCAATTGTTTCTTCACTCACTGCAGGCCATCCCGTTGATTTCCCTTGGCAGAGACATCCTGATGCTTTAAACTGCGCATACCATCGCCGAATGGGGTTGGCAGCAGGTGGATCTTTGTTGTACTTCATTATGAAATGTCGTTGCAGTGTTGCTGCAGACTGTTGTGAATGCATTCGAATCACAACATACGCTTTCTAGGGGACTGTCGCCATCTTTCCTAACTGCTCACTGCTGGCTGTGCTCTCGTGGCGGGAATCTGAACTGCCGCTGCAGCAGAGTTTTTCGGCATGAATTTTCAGTCTTCTGACAGTATATCAGTTAATGTAGCTACAGGGAATTTATGAAATCATTTTAATCATTTAGGAGAACCTTTAGAGAAACAGTGTAATGAAGCCTTTGTAAGCTAGGTCCTTTATGGGTCAATTTCGTTTCCTTAGGATTTTTTCAAGAAATCTCAGTCTGGCATTTACCTTTCTAACTTTTAGCTTTGTGTGCTTGTTCCACTTTAGTTCACGCCGGTTAAATTTTCCTAGATAGTTTAAAAAATTTGCTGTTTCTAGTGGGTGAGGGCCAATAGTGTAATCGATCAATTATTATTAATATTTCCGAATGATTATGTGCAATAGGTTACATTCATCTTCCCTTCCCTGCATCGAGGTTCACTCCGCTCGATTTCTGCCCGTATTTTGCTAGAAATTCCTGACTTTCGGGTTCTCTAAGCAGGAAGATGTCATCTGCCAAAGACACAAAAACATAAACAATGATTCGATCGGTGTGTTAGAAAGAAATGATGGGTCGAAGACAGGACAGAATTTTACAAACAAGAGAGTGGTTTGGAAAATTTTAATCTTTATTAAACGCACAGTGTTATCCATAAATATCTCTGGAGTTTCTGAAATAAACACGTATCAGTGTATACAACATGTCTCAAAGTTCTTAACTCACATTACAGGTGTTCAATACGGGCACAATTTGTGTTGCGGAAAACAATTCGTGCGTGCATGCGCAAAGACAGCGGCCCACTATGGAAATCCGTTCAGTGGGTTGCCTAACTGCAGGAGCGAACTAATTCGATGTAAGGAGCCGATGAATCGTCTGCATGTTCTGACGCGCTTGCTCCATAGTGGTGATCTTTGCCAGTGTGCCTCAGCAAGTATTACGAATTGAAAATGTCGAGCGAAGCTTTATCCACTGACATGTTTAATTTTCCTGTATGTCATGTAGTTTCCGCGCAGTTGTCTTTTGAAACACCAGAGATATTTATGAGAATCGCTGTACCCCTACAAATGTTTGTGTGTAGTGTTCCTCTAAAACAGATAGCGCAAAACTGAATAAAAGTAAGAATAAGAAGTGGATAACTTCTGCGAGGATGGGAGAGCTCTAAGCAATTCAGAGTACATGCTGCACTCAATGTTTGAAACTCCATCACCACCATCACTGCTGAATCCTCACCGTTGTTATTATAAAAGAAAACTTTTGTACTACAATCAAAAACTTAAGGACTCCAACAATAAGGCAAAAACTACTTGACACATTATTAAAGAAGAAAGAAACAAATCATTAAAGTTAAATTCAGTCTCCAGAAATTAGCTCTTGCGGGAATGATAACATTTTCAAACCACTGACCATCAGATTCAATGATTACTACTTCACAATGACTGCAAACACGGTAACAAGTAATGAACATCCAGACACCGAAGGGCTAGATCTACTTGTGCAGGCACTGCGTTCACCGTCAGCATACAAAAATACAACATCTAAGGAGATTAGAGAAGTGATCATGCCACTAAAAAGAAGTAATGACACTGACTATAATAGTGTTCCGAGCAGAATAATAAAATCTTGTGCTAATTCGATAGGGTTAACTTTAAGCTATCTTTGCATGTAGTCAGGGACTAGGGGAATGTTTCCCTACATACCTGCTTATGTCTCAGTAACACCGATGTACAAAACTGGAGGTAAGCAGATCATCTTTATATACGAGTTATATCACTCCTTCCAGTCCTTTAGCCCATTAAACCTATTTTCGCCGCACTGTCCTAACGGATACGTTCGTCGTACGTCCCACATTGATTTCTGAAATTATTTCACGCAGTGTTCCTCATCTGATAGCACTGACAATTGTACGCATACGCCGCTGCTGTCGGTCATTAAATGAAGGCCGTCGGCAACTGCGTTAGCTGTAAAGGTAATGCCTGAAATTTGGTATACCCGGTACACTCTTCACCCTGTGGATCTCGGAGTATTAAATTCCCTAACGATTTCCTAAATGGAATGTCCCATGCGTCTAGCTCCAACTACCATTCCGCGTTCAGTGTCTGTTAATTCCCGTCGTGGGGGCATAATAAGGTCGGACATCTATTCACATAAATCACTTGAGTACAAATGACAGATCCGCCAATGAACTGCCCTTTTATAGGTTGCGCGCAATACTACCACCATCTGTAACTGTACATATTGCTATCCCATGACTTCTACGTCTACATCTATATATATATATATATTCTGCAAACCACCATGAGGTGCATGGCAGAGGACATGTCCCATTATATCAATTATTAGGGATTCTTCCTATTCCACTCACATATGGACTGCGGAAAGAATGGTTGTTTGAATGCCTCTGCGCGTGCAGCAATTATTCTGAACTTATTCACACGATCCCTACGTGAGCGATACGTAGGGCTGTAGTATATTCCTAGAGTAATCATTCAAACCCTGTCCTTGAAACTTTGTCGATAGACTTTCTCGGAATAGTTTACGTCTATCTTCAAGAGCCTCCCAGTTCAGTTCATTCAGTATCTCTGTGACACTCTCCCATGGATTAAACATACCTGTGACTATTCGTGTTGCCCTTTTCTGTACACGTACAATATACCCTCTTAGTCATATTTGGTACGGGCTCCACACACTTGTGCAATATTCTGGAACCGGTCGCACGAGTGATTTGCAGGCAATCTGCTTTATAGATTGATCGGACTTCCCCAATTATTCTATGAATAGACCGAAGTCTACCATCTTCTTTACCTACGACTGTACCAATGTGATCATTCCGTTTCGTATCCCTACAGAGTATTACACCTAGGTATTTGTATGAGGTGGCTGATTCCAACAGTGACTCACTGATATTATAGTCATAGTATACTACATTTCTTCGTTTTGTGAAGTGCACAATTTTACATTTCTAAATATTTAGAGCCAACCTCTGAACCGCGTTGAAACCTTAACAAGGTCTGACAGAATACTTATGCAGCTTCTTTCAGACAGTACTTCATTACAGATAACTGCACCATCTGCAAAAATCCGGGTTTTAATATTGATATTGTCTGCAAGGTCATTAATATACAACATGAATTGCAAAGGTACCAACACATTCCAAGGGTCACATCCGATGATTATGGCTATGAAGATTCTAACTATGAATCAGCATCTAAGTTAACGTGCTGCGTCCTCTCTACCAATAGGTCCTCAGGACAATCATAAATTTCACTTGATACCCCATATGATCGTAGTTTTTGGATTAAGCATAGGTTTGGTACTGAGTCAAATACTTTTAGGAAATCAAGAAATACTGCATCTACGTGACTGCCTTGATCCAAAGCTTCCAGTATGTCATGTGAGAAAAGTGCGAGATGTGTTCCACATGATCAATTTTTTCGTAATCCATGCTGATTGGCATTGAGGAGATCATTCTGTTCAGGATGTGTCATTACGTTTGAGCTCAGAGTATGTTCTAAGATTCTACAACAAATCTATGTCAAGGATATTGGACGGTAGTTTTGTGTATCACTTCTACTTCCCTTCTTGTAGACGGGTGTGACCTGTGCCTCTTTCCAAGAACTGGGTATGGTTTTTTGTTAGAGCTATCTACGATATCTTAAGTCTCATAGTGATTAAAGCCATTTGAACCATTTATCTACGATAGATTATAGACAGAAGAGGGCCTAACTCAGCCGCAATTTCAGTATAGAATCTGACAGGTATTCCATCGGGCACTGGAGCTTTGTTCAATTTTAACGATTTCAGATGTTTCTCAACACCCCTGGCACTAATACTTATTTCATTCATCTTTCCGGTGGTATGAGGATTAAATTATGGCAATCCTCCAGGGTTTTCCTTTGTAAAGTAATATTTGAAAACAGAGTTAAGCATTTCAGCTTTTGTTTTGCTACCCTCAGTTTGAGTTCCCGTCTCACTCACTAGGCACTGGACACTAACTTTGGTGCCACTAACAGCCTTTACATACAATCAGAATTTCTTTGATTTCTGTGGAAGGTCACTTGACAATATTGTGCTACTATAGTCATTGAAGGCATCACGCATTCATTTCTTGACCGCCAAATGCGTTTCATTCAGCATCTCTTTCTCCTTAGCCCTACGCTTTCTTTTACACTTATTATGCAGTAATCTCCGTTTCTTTAGAAGTTTCTTTGTAGTGACTGTATACCATAGAGCTTCCCTCCCTTTGTGAACTGCTCTGTTAGGTACATATATATCGAGTGCATGGTCAACTATTCTACTATTCTCTTAAACTTGAGTCAGAGTTCCTCTGTATGTTTCTACCCTGTGCTGAAAGTTTCAAGTTCCTCACTGAAATGCGACACGACTGACTTTTTATTCAGTTTGCTGACCATAGATATCTTTCTGCTTGTTTCACTTGTCATTTGTACTTTAGTAATCATTGTTGCCACAACCGCGTCATAGTCACTAATACCAGTTTCTACGTGGAATTCCTCAAAGAGGTCAGGTCTGTTTGTTGCCATTGGACCCAATATATTTCCATCATGAGCGGGCTTCCCAACTATCTGTTCTGGGTGGTTTACAGTGAAGGCATGTAGTAAAGTTCCATAGGATGTCTATTAATCACGCCTACCACTAACAAAACTATAATTTTCCCAACTAATTGTTGGATGATTAATGTCTCCACCGATGATTGCAGTGTGAAAGGAGAACGAAATTACGTACAAGTGAATTGATGATAACGGTTAAGTCAGGAGATGAGTCTGGTGGTCGATAGAAGCACCCAATTATCATTTTATGCCCACCCCTGACACTGAGTCTTGCTCAAACACTCTCACATGCAGCTTCAATTTCTACCTCGGTGGATATGAGTTTCCTATTAACTGCGACAAATGGTTCAAATGGCTCTGAGCACTATGGGACTCAACTGCTGAGGTCATTAGTCCCCTAGAACTTAGAACTAGTTAAACCTAACTAACTTAAGGACATCACAAACATCCATGCCCGAGGCAGGATTCGAACCTGCGACCGTAGCGGTCTTGCGGTTCCAGACTGCAGCGCCTTTAACCGCACGGCCACTTCGGCCGGCTGCAACTGCGACAAATACAGCACCTAAATTTCCCACTTGCCAAGCCTTTCGATGTACACTTAAATTCTCCCCAAAAATTACACTGCTGGAAATTTCAGATTTCAACCAGCTTCGCTGCTTTTAATGAGCGCTTCAAACTCTGGCACTTTGTTGCGAATGCTTCGGCAGTTTACAATTAAGACTTTAACAGTCTCACCTATGGGAGGCATTTCCTTCGATCTTACACAAGTACTTCTGGGTTTTCTACAGCTACCACTGGATTGGATGGAAAGTTGCCTAATCTAAAAAAACCTTGTGTGCACCCCGCATCTTCTCAGATTCCTGAGTAGCAGCCTCTGGTGCGTAGTGCACAGATGATCCATTTAGCGGGACACTGCAGTTCTCAACTCTATGGCGCAAGTCCAGGAAGTCGCAGCCCAGCTTGTCACAGAACTTTCGAAGTCTCTGGTTCAGTCCTTCCAGTCGATTCAGAATCGATATGCCACAATCAGTTCTGGGGACAATGCTGCAAATTAAGAGCTTCGTTAAAACTTCTTGAGTCACTATTTTGTCAGCTTCGTTTATTTCACATTTTCTTCTTAAGATTACCAGAATTACGTCGAAATTAATAAACATTTCTGGCATCCATAGGAGATATACTTTAAATGTACTGCAATGAGAATCGTTAACTTGCGATATAAATGATTCAGTCTTCCGGCAGCATAACTGTGTAGGTTTCTGTGACCAGAGTCAGTTGCCAGACGTTCTTCCTTAGAAAGGCACTGAGGCATATTGTAAAAAACGATACTGGAGAAACCAACGTTTCAGCCACGGTTACAGTGGCGCGGTACCGTCTCGGAAAACGTCTGTGTCAGCTGACGGCAGCGTATGTAAAAGAAGACAACCAAAGACGTCATCGCTGCACTCCTACTATAATCCTTTCCTCTCTCGAACTGAAAGAAAAACCGAGCAAGTGATCACCATTAACTATTAATTCAGGAGAGAGATTCGACAATAATGCCTCCGTTTACACGTGTTTTATATCATTCTCCATTTGCTGGATCCAATCCACCAGAGATCTCTGCAGCATATCAGCGTCCCTCTACGTCATGTCCCTATCCCCTTTTCCATCTTTCTCTTTACCGTCTTCCGAGAGGTACACAGTCCTACGTTCTTACAGGTCACCTTTTCTCATGCAACCTTCTAGGATATCCATACCATAGCAGTGTATATCGCTGTATCCTAACCCCATATTTTGCCATCATTCTACAACTGCGATACCTTGTATCTCTTTCTCATTGCGTTAAGATGCAGAATTTTTCCTCTCTTGGTTTTTTTAACTTCCCTACCATGAGTGATTGACATCTATGGTGTGTTATGGAACTGGAGTGTCAGGGAGGAAGCTAGTAGTTCACTCACTTGTCTGGGTAGCGGTGGAGCGCGAATGGACGGCTGGCTCTCTTCCGATGTTCTGTCAGGAAATTTTCCTTTATTGCCCAGCAAACTACAACAGACGCGATGCTGCTTGGAGATGCCAACACCACAGAGTATAAGCTGGTAAGCTCTCAGTGAGATGGTGCTGCGGTCAACGACTGGCTTATAGTCTCTGGCTGTCCGTGCGTCGCTCGACTGGTGAAGTGATGACGACAGCGATGCTGCAAGAACGCTGACTCAAGCAGCGGACGGCAGCCCACGACGGTGGTCAAACGGACTATAAGCATTCACAGGACACAGTGAGGCGCACACAATCACGTTGTGGATATAACTTAGAGGAGCTGACGCTCAGGAACAGTGCCTGTCAACGCAAGCTGAGTAGACAGCAAGTAGTTGGCCTGCACAGGCTTTCACGACTGAGCGCCTGCACAGGTCTGGCCTTCAACTTTAGACCACCAGCGTAGGAGGCCAGCAGTGGCTGAAGTAGGATGGCAGGTGGCCCAAAAGTTGAAGAGTGTTAAGACAGCAGCACTGGATTCAGTGCGCAGCGTCAGAGTCCCGGGATGGTGGCTAGTTGAGCCATGCAGACTTGTAAAATGGTGTGGACCTCTCCTTAGAACTAGTGGCTGTCAGATTGCATGCTTTTGTCTAGAAACTAGTATTTATATCGGCTTGTCACATCCTTATTATGCCGAGGAATCGATTTCTGTCATGTAAGTTACAATAGAGCGGACGTGATGCAATCGTATCAACCACGTCACAGCAGCTCTGTCTTTCTACTGTGTCGGTAATATTAGGACTCTGGTATCTCTACTGGGCCAGACTATGTTGTAATTGTCTATAAAGTTCTTCTCGGTCTGGGACCGCATTGTCAACTATAAAATTCCGACGGTTCGACGACTATTATAAGACACCTTCAAAATGGTTCAAATGGCTATAAGCACTATGGGACTTAGCATCTGAGGTTATCAGTCAAATGGTTCAAATGGCTCTGAGCACTATGGGACTCAACTGCTGAGGTCATTAGTCCCCTAGAACTTAGAACTAGTTAAACCTAACTAACCTAAGGACATCACAAACATCCATGCCCGAGGCAGGATTCGAACCTGCGACCGTAGCGGTCTTGCGGTTCCAGACTGCAGCGCCTTTAACCGCACGGCCACTTCGGCCGGCTGGTTATCAGTCCCCTGGACTTAGAACTACTTAAACCTAACTAACCTAAGGACATCACACACATCCATGCCCGAGGCAGAATTCGAACCTGCGACCGTAGCAGTAGCGCGGTTCCGGACTGAAGCGCCTGGAAGCGCTCGGTCACAGCGGCAGGCTCGGGCGGGTTTAGTGACATCTCCGAACAGTCGAAGGGACTGTGTCTGTGATACAATACCCACAGTCAACGTCTGTCTTCAGGAGTTCTAGGAACCGAGATGATGCGAAACTTTTTTGATGTGTGAAATTAAATGAAAGTGTTTATATACGTAAAATTTCATTCTGTTACGTAAAGCTTGCATAAACCAGTTACCACCAAGCCTTACTCTAAGTGGTACAAAGTATGAAAAGTCGACACGCACACATCATTGATAACATATGCAGTTTATGGTAATTACTAGTTTCCTTCACAGGAAGCTTGAAAAGGATTGTTTATTGTAGAAAAGTTCGCCCAAATGTAACTGTAATCAGTCTCACGAAACAAATTGTTCACTTTCGCTAGTGAGGAACACGCCACGTCGAATTTATTTGTTTTAAATGTCGCTAAAAGTTCTGAATTTCACGCCGTGCGATCTAACTCTCTTCCACTCACTTTATAGCACTTCTCAAACATTTTGGTACTGAAATACCACAATATTAATAATTTTCATCGGAGCAGCTGTTAACAAGTCTGATCACTTTGATATCCAAGCCCCGACTCCACTCATCTCTCTACATTAAAGAATTTTTCCCCAAAATACGTGCGAATATGTTAATTTGTGATTGGCAGAGAAACATCACATCGTAGAGCAGCATCATACCTGCTCAGTCCGGTGCATAGATACAAACCAATCAAAATTTGTTATTGAATCAGAACAGTAAAATAACAAACAAATTCCGAAACCCCAAAATATAAAATTAACTACCTCTTAACAAAACTACTTTTCGGAAATCCTGATCTCATTCCAGCAGCACTTTGAAAGTGTGGCGGTGGAACTTTAAGTTCCGTGGCACCCTCCGACGGTGGAAGTATAGGATGGAGGCAGAAATGCACCAACTCTGTACTGAAAGAAAAAAGTGGCTGGACGCGAACAGTCCACTGCTAGTGACTGTACGAAACGGACAGAAAGACGTGGTCGTATTGTGCTGAATTGGCGCCAGTTTGATTACTTATGTAATATGGAGGAGTGCTGCCATTGGGTATGAGGGTGAGGAGGAAGGGTATTAGGTGTTCTTTTATTGGTCTTTGCATTACGTGTTTTCATTGGCGGAAATAGGCGTTTTCCATTGGAGTTTCTTTCATCACTTGCCATTGGTGGAAATCGGCGAATAGCGTAATGAGCGGCTACTGCAGCGTAGCGCTGTTTACTAACTGCCTGGTGTCGACTAGGGCGCGTCAGTAGTCTGTATACCCTCCGCGAAAGCTTCCTTCCGCAAAGCTGTCACTGCTGGCAGCCAAGACGCTGGGATTCGGTACCCGTCTTCTCTATTCATGTTATCGCGTCGCTTGGCTATTTCTATAGCTTCTCTCATCTTCCTCCTCAAGCTAAATGACTGTTTCGCCAGTACGCGGACCTCTCGAAATTCGAGCTTCATCTTGCACTATCCCTGGTGCTCGCTACCGCTGATTTATTGTATTATTTGAGACGGATATATCTCTCGTTTTCAGATAACCTTGTGCTTATTTTTCGTAGCAACATCAAAATAAAAGGCGTTCTGGGCTCGACGAAAGATACAACTGACAAGTTTCATGCCGCCGGAGTTTATGAAATCGGGTGCGAATATAGGCTGGTATATGTAGGCAAGACTGGGCGTCCAATAAGCACAAGGTTATCTGATCTCGTCATTCTGGGAGGCACAGTGGATGCATCTACCATTGAGGAAAATTTCCACCCCTGCGTGTATTATATTTCTCATCGCTACGATGGCATAGAACCACCAGGCCAATGCAACGTATTACACAGACCTCAATGTAAGTGAGTGGTTCGATGAACACCATGAACATCTTACTCCCCTGACCACCAAACTCCACATCCTTGTAGGTACCTTACGAAAACCATTGACTCTCTTCCTGCACCCGTCGTGGCGATCCACACTGCGAAAGATATTTATTTGGGATTCTGACAGATGGTCACATTAATGTTACTTAACACTGTACATACCTTCATGTCGTCTTTATATATTTTCTCAACCATACACCAATTAGAAGTTGTACGGCCTTTAGTTGCTGGTAATTCTCAGTTATATTACCCTGTGACAACCTGGATGCTTATCAGAGACTCATCTAAGAAATTTGAATTCTTCAGAAGCCTTTACAATGTCAGCAGGTTTAGCGTTGTTCACGTGTATAACCAAACATTTCGCCACTGTCACGGCTTCTGTTAGACTTTACCTAGACAGTGCGAATTCATGATGTGTGGTGCAAGGAGATTCTGCTACTAAATCAGAATCTGCCCGAAGGAATTTATAGAGCGATATAATTTTGTAAGGAGTGATCAAAGCGTTTCCTTTGAGGGCGTTGCTGCAGCGTATACGCAACGTTGCGCCAATCCAACGCTGGTATAAAAGCACCGACGTAGAGGGAAGGGATTAGCGTAGCATTCGTATCTTTCCGACGTGTGTGCTGTAAATGCGGAAACGTGGAGTACCAATATGCTGTTCTTTTTTTGGCTGTCAAAGGGCAGACACCGGTAGACATCCATCGTAGAATGAAGAATGCGTAGGGGGCAGCAAACCACCTTCGCGGAATGGTGCGCCAAGTTCCGTGCTGGTCGCAATTCGACACATGACTCCGATCGACCTGGGAGCCCAAGTATCGTAACACAGAAGTTGCGTGAAGCAGGAGACAATAGAACACCTGACCTACAGTCTAGCTCTTTCCCCATGCGATAATCATGTCGGTCTGGAGTCCAACACCACCAGAGGATGCTGTTGGCGCTCCTCCCTCCCCTCTCATGACGTAATCCAAGATGGCGGCCAGGGGAAAAATTTGCTTAGTCTGTGGTGAGCTTCCCAAGAGGACGGACGTAATTTTTACTGTATACTATGTGTTCAATGGATGACATTTCTGTGCTGGGGATTGAGGCGTTTAATGGGTATATTAGCTATAATCATGGATCTGAGGATTGTGTCGATAGCCACCTGCGCGACGCTTGGAAAGCAATCATGTTTGGTGACTGTATGAAGGAGATGAATACGCTTCATCAAATGATGAAGATGAAGCTGGATGTGGATAAATTACACTTCACAACTCATGCTGATAAATGCGTCTGCTGTCACTGTAGATCTTCGATATAAGTCCAGTCTCTTTTCTGAAGCACGAAAGGCAACATGTTCATCCACTCCAGCGCAAGCACCCATGTGTACAATTGATGTAATGCTGGTGGTGATCAGGGATAAGTTTAATAAGTGTACTACACGCAAGCAGACAGCTGATGACTGTATCCATAGCGTCTTACACAATGACTGCAAAGAAAAGATAATGGATACGCGTATGGTGAATACTTTTCGACAGATAACGGCAATGAGGCGGGATGGCCAAGCGCCGGGCTCACAGCGCCGGTACGCGGTAGCCGCAGGGTGGCCGCCAGCTCAGTACTTCCCGTTGTAATGGACATACCCGCAGCTTTCCTCCTCTAGTCCCTGCGTCATTACATGTGTGAAGTGTACAACAAGTTGTGTGTGATGTTAAGTGTGTGTGAGACTCTGCACAAATGGACCATTAGAAAACTTAAAAGTCAACTAAATGAAGCAGACTCACACACACTGACAACATCAAAGGAAATGGCTTAATACACACAAAAAACGCACTTGAAAATGGGAATTATTTCTCGAAACGCGTCGTGCGAAAAGCAAAATAAATAAAAATGATGACTGGTAGCAGAAGATTTATTTATTTATAAGCAAACCTATTGTTTCTACAGTCGCAGGCTTTCAAAAACATTTATAACTGATCAAATCAGATGGTGAAGGAATGTTTAAAGTTCTTCGTTTTACATTCATCGTCTTATTTGTAAACGTCAAGGGAAACATGATACATAGACGTCCGAAAAAGTGTGTACTTTACCCCCCCCCACAGCCCATGAACGGACCTTGCCGTTGGTGGGGAGGCTTGCGTGCCTCAGCGATACAGATGGCCGTACCGTAGGTACAACCACAACGGAGGGGTATCTGTTGAGAGGCCAGACAAATGTGTGGTTCCTGAAGAGGGGCAGCAGCCTTTTCAGTAGTTGTAAGGGCAACAGTCTGGATGATTGACTGATCTGGCCTTGTAACAATAACCAAAACGGCATTGCTGTGCTGGTTCTGCGAGCGGCTGAAAGCAAGGGGAAACTACGGCCGTAATTTTTCCCGAGGGCATGCAGCTTTACTGTATGATTAAATGATGATGGCGTCCTCTTGGGTAAAATATTCCAGAGGTAAAATAGTCCCCCATTCGGATCTCCGGGCGGGGACTACTCAAGAGGATGTCGTTATCAGGAGAAAGAAAACTTGCGTCCTACGGATCGAAGCGTGGAATGTCAGATCCCTTAATCGGGCAGGTAGGTTAGAAAATTTAAAAAGGGAAATGGATAGGTTAAAGTTAGATATAGTGGGAATTAGTGGAGTTCGGTGGCAGGAGGAACAAGACTTCTGGTCAGGTGACTACATGGTTATAAACACAAAGTCAAATTGGGGTAAAGCAGGAGTAGGTTTCATAATGAATAGGAAAATAGGAATGCGGGTAAGCTACTACAAACAGCATAGTGAACGCATTATTGTGGCCAAGATAGACACGAAGCCCACGCCTACTACAGTAGTACAAGTTTATATGCCAACTAGCTCTGCAGATGACGAAGAAATTGAAGAAATGTGTGATGATATAAAAGAAATTATTCAGATAGTGAAGGGAGACGAAAATTTAATAGTCATGGGTGACTGGAATTCGAGTGTAGGAAAAGGGAGAGAAGGAAACGTAGTAGGTGAATATGGATTGGGGCTAAGAAATGAAAGAGGAAGCCGCCTGGTAGAATTTTGCACAGAGCATAACTTAATCATAGCTAACACTTAGTTCAAGAATCATAAAAGAAGGTTATATACATGGAAGAATCCCGGAGATACTAAAAGGTAACAGACAGATTATATAATGGTAAGACAGAGATTTAAGAACCAGGTTTTAAATTGTAGTACATTTCGAGGGGAGATGTGGACTCTGACCACAATCTATTGGTTATGACCTGTAGATTAAAACTGAAGAAACTGCAAAAAGGTGGGAATTTAAGGAGATGGGACCTGGATAAACTGAATGAACCAGAGGTTGTACAGAGTTTTAGGGAGAGCATAAGGGAACAATTGACAGGAATGGGGGAAAGAAATACAGTAGAAGAAGAATGGGTAGCTTTGAGGGATGAAGTAGTGAAGGCAGCAGAGGATCAAGTAGATAAAAAGACCAGCTCTCATAGAAATCCTTGGGTAACAGAAGAAATATTGAATTTACTTGATGAAAGGAGGAAATATAAAAATGCAGTTAATGAAACAGGCAAAGAGGAATACAAACGTCTCAAAAATGAGATCGACAGGAAGTGCAAAATGGCTAAGCAGGGATGGCTAGAGGACAAATGAAAGGATGTAGAGGCTTGTCTCACTAGGGGTAAGATAGATACTGCCTACAGGAAAATTAAAGAGACCTTTGGAGTTAAGAGAACCACTCGTATGAACATCAAGAGCTCAGATGGAAACCCAGTTCTAACCAAAGAAGGGAAAGCAGAAAGGTGGAAGGAGTATATAGAGGGTCTATACAAGGGCGATGTACTTGAGGACAATATTGTGGAAATGGAAGAGGATGTAGATGAAGATGAAATGGGAGATACGATACTGCGTGAAGAGTTTGACAGAGCACTGAAAGACCTGAGTCGAAACAAGGCCCCCGGAGTAGACAACATTCCATTGGAACTACTGACGGCCTTGGGAGAGCCAGTCCTGACAAAACTCTACCATCTGGTGAGCAAGATGTATGAAACAGGCGAAATACCCTCAGACTTCAAGAAGAATATAATAATTCCAATCCCAAACAAAACAGGTGTTGACAGATGTGAAAATTACCGAACAATCAGTTTAATAAGTCACAGCTGCAAAATACTAACACGAATTCTTTACAGACGAATGGAAAAACTAGTAGAAGCCGACCTCGGGGAAGATCAGTTTGGATTCCGTAGAAATACTGGAACACGTGAGGCAATACTGACCTTACGACTTATCTTAGAAGAAAGATTAAGGAAAGGCAAACCTACGTTTCTAGCATTTGTAGACTTAGAAAAAGCTTTTGACAATGTTGACTGGAATACTCTCTTTCAAATTCTAAAGGTGGCAGGGGTAGAATACAGGGAGCGAAAGGCTATTTACAATTTGTACAGAAACCAGATGGCAGTTATAAGAGTAGAGGGACATGAAAGGGAAGCAGTGGCTGGGAAGGGAGTAAGACAGCGTTGTAGCCTCTCCCCAATGTTATTCAATCTGTATATTGAGCAACCAGTAAAGGAAACAATAGAAAATTTCGGAGTAGGTATTAAAATTCATGGAGAAGAAATAAAAACCTTGAGGTTTGCCGATGACATTGTAATTCTGTCAGAGACAGCAAAGGACTTGGAAGAGCAGTTGAACGGAATGGACAGTGTCTTGAAAGGAGGATATAAGATGAACATCAACAAAAGCAAAACGAGGATAATGGAATGTAGTCTAATTAAGTCGGGTGATGCTGAGGGAATTAGATTAGGAAATGAGACACTTAAAGTAGTAAAGGAGTTTTGCTCTTTGGGGAGCAAAATAACTGACGATGTTCGAAGTAGAGAGGATATAAAACGTAGGCTGGCAATGGCAAGGAAATCGTTTCTGAAGAAGAGAAATTTGTTAACATCGAGTATAGATTTAAGTGTCAGGAAGTCATTTCTGAAAGTATTTGTATGGAGTGTAGCCATGTATGGAAGTGAAACATGGACGATAAATAGTTTGGACAAGAAGAAAATAGAAGCATTCGAAATGTGGTGCTACGGATGAATGCTGAAGATTAGATGGGTAGATCACATAACTAATGAGGAAGTATTGAATAGGATTGGGGAGAAGAAAAGTTTGTGGCACAACTTGACCAGAAGAAGGGATCGGTTGGTAGGACATGTTCTGAGGCATCAAGGGATCACCAATTTAGTATTGGATGGCAGCGTGGAGGGTAAAAATCGTAGGGGGAGACCAAGAGATGAATACACTAAGCAGATTCAGAAGGATGTAGGTTGCAGTAGGTACTGGGAGATGAAGAAGCTTGCACTGGATAGAGTAGCATGGAGAGCTGCATGAAACCAGTCTCAGGACTGAAGACCACAACAACAACAACATGTAGAACACATAGCGTTATAATTCTTCTGGCGGTTTAAGGTCACCAAATGAGTCGAAATTGTAGATGGTATTTGCATTGTTCATAACATATGACAGCCAGTGGGTGCCAGGACACCCAGTAACATCTAAACTCACAATATACCTACGGAAAGCAATTTCATCATTCATTTTGACAGTGACTGGAAAGGACGTGTTTGAGGTGGTTGTCTGCTGCTGTTTGATTATAGGTGCAGAACTGAAAATAATGATATTAAGAATGTAGTACTTGAGCATAATGAGAGAGGCGTGAAATAACACACAAACACCGTTTGAGATTATATATACACACTATCTGTTTAGAAATCCTACATCGAATGCAGTATTTCAACAAAATCATCAGATTCTTTCTTTATCTTCTTTGCACCTGTACGATATTGTCCAAATGAAACTTCTTGATATGCAGTATATTCTGATCACATCTCGTTCAGACTGGTGGGCGTCTCACAATACTCTGGTTGTTCACATGGACATTTAACTGTTTCTCTTTTGGCTCTGCATTCATGCACAAATAAAGTTACTTTACCCAATGCACTTGTAGAAAGATTACAGTATCACTGTATGCAGAGTCTGTGCTTGGCAACCAACGACTCACTCTCTCGAATGCAGGGTGTAGCACAGTATCCACATCATATACGTTCGTAACTGAGGCATGGCATAGATAAACACACGTGTCATCTGATTGCATACATAGTGCAGAGTTATCATACACTGTTGTAATAGATAGTGCTACACTACTAAGGGAATGTCGGGAGGCGTACGAGTTGAATAATGCTCTGTGGTCATCTTCTCATTGATGTAGCGCTCTGCACAACGTATTTCATCCCAGTCGAAATCAGAAATAGGCACTTGAACACCCTTCGATTCATTTTCAATTTCTATCCACACATGCAAGCCCCAGTCACGATATGCTTCTATACCCACATTTACAAATTTCGTTCCACTAGAAGTTAAATTGTATGTAGTGTGTATTGTATTGTAGTTTGCATGGGCGCACTTGATACTGCCTTATCCACAGCATCTGCACTCTGTCCCTCCACTAGCATAGGGATATTCTGCTGGAATGGATCGTATGTTGATGACTTAGTACTGTCCTCCATATTGCTGTTGTTTAGGATCAACAGCAGCATTCGAGGCATTGGCTGCAGAATGCTCATCCTCACCAGATGAACTGATGAGTGGATGATACAATGATAGCTCTGTGTCCCGCTCTAGCAAGCGGATTACGTGTGGAACCTTCCTATCCACAGCATCTGTGCTCCATCCCTGCACGACCACAGGGGTGTTCTGATAGGTTGAGTCATTTGTCGATGACCAGTACCGACCTCCATCTTGTGGTTGTTTAGGACCCCCAGCAGAATTCAAAACATTATGAGCAGACCAGCCATCCTCACCGCCCATATCAGTGGGTGGGATACCCAGTCACAGCTTCTTGTCCTGCTTCAGCAAGTGGGCTACATGCGCTACAGGATGTCATGTGGTCGCTACAGGTTTGGACATGCTGGAGGTTGTTATGCTGCAGGTCCATAGGTTGGTGCAGGTCTCGACAAGATGGAGGCTGAGGTTTCTGCAGGTACGGATGTGGCAGAGGTTGCCATGTTGGTGCTCACTCCCACAGGCCCCGACGTGTCAAAGGCTGCATCTGAACAAGGGGGAGGAAGCGTTACATACAGACCAAGACACGAAATAACCAATAATAATAATGCTAACCACAGACAAAGATGTGATGTGGGATACTTACTTTTCCATTTCTTCCTGTTTTTCAGGGCTGTGCTGGATCTCGAATGCAGCTGCTGATGCTGCATGGTTCTTCTTCTTCTTCATGTGCTGCTGATGCTTCTGGATGACTGTGGAAGACTAGGGCAATGGAGCTACTGGGCCCACCCTTTATCTCCTCTGACGACATCACAAGATACTGCCACCCTATGGGCTGAAGCATTCGTATTGCCTACCCTTTCTTTTCTGGACTGTAGTACGGGGAGTTGGGGGAGGGCTGACAGTGCCCTCTTGTGGGAATGTTGTTAACTAGGCCAGTTGTTCTCAAATCTCAAGGTGAATACCTGTGGTTCATTGTGAATATGGGCAAAGTTGATTTGGAGTGTTAGGCGATTTCAAAAAAGGTGGGCAGTTCCACTACAAGCATCTATCTGCGTGAGTTCTGAAGAGCATCTTCACTTCATCCCACCGCATTGCCATTATTTCTCCAAATGTATTCACCACACGCTCATCCATCATCTTGTCTTTCCACTTAGAGTATGGGAGGCTACAGATACAGTCCTCAGCTGTGTGCTTGCACGTAGTACGCTTATTAAATTCATCCCTGCTCATTACCAGCATTTCCTCAATTGTACATAAGGGTGCTTGCATCGGAGTGGGCTAACATCTGGCCTGTTGCACTTTGGACGACTGACTGGACTTTCATCAAATAATCTAAAGTTACAGCATATGCATTTATCAGCATGAGCTGCAAAGTGTAATTAAGCCCCATTCTGCTGCATCTTCATTATTTGATTAAGTGTATTCATCTTCTTCACACATTCACCAATGCTTTCTAAGCATCATGCAGGTGGCTATCGACACAGTCCTCAACTGCATGATTGCAGCTAATATACCTGTTAAAGCCCTCTTCCTCCAGCACATACATTTCATCGACTGATCATATAGCACACAGTAAACAATTATGTCTGACCCCTTGGGAAGCTCACCACAGACTGAACAAATTTCCTCCCATTTTTCCCCAGGCCACCATCTTAGATTATTGTACAGGAGAGAAGAGGGCGAGGAGGATGAGGGCCAACAGTGCCCTCTGGTGGTGGTGTTGTGAACTACAACAGTTGGGCTATGGACCTCAATGTGAACACACTGGATGGAGCTACTATCTATAGCAACTCAAATTGTTTAAATAACGAATACACTACAATGCATACAAAATTAAGACTTATGTCTGTCCTCTCCAGCAGCCCAGCACAGACTCAGTCCTTTTCCTAACAATTTCCATTTGGGAGAGCTGGCAGGGGAGAGGAGAGTGGGGAGGGGAGAGGGGAGGGGATGGGGTGGAGGGGTGTGGAGATTCTTAATTAGAGATAGCTTAATTGACCTATTTTCTCGCTAAGTTTTGAATTTCCTGCCATGAAACCAGTGCGACATTGCCACATCTATGGTCACCATATTGGATTCATCGTCTGAACAAATTTGAAACAATTCAGATTGGGGTGACACTGTCTTTGTCCTACTACTCATCGGAAGTAAAGTAAAATAACCACTTTCAGGCAAATTCCGGTGATTTTTATGTTTCCCATTAGTAGAGTAAGTTTCAATATCAGTTTGAAAATCAAATAGAGCAAGCCTAAAATAATATAACTAACATATTGAAAAGAAAAAAAGTCAGATCCAACTGTTTTGTACGTAGTGAAATTAAAGAAAACAACTCGATGGAGAGCAATACAAATATGGGCTGGAGTGAATTTGGTAAATTAAACAGGGTTTTCAAAATTAAATGTGCGTTTGAAAGGAGCGATTCCAAGCAGAGGTTAATATAAGATTTAAATTACGGTCGTGTGATACGAATTTTATATGCGAAAACTGTTTAGAACCGCTCAGTAAGAACTAAAAGAGACATATGAAATGCTTGTTTCCAAAACCTACTATTTTAGTCATTAATAATTTTATAACAGGGGCAAAAATCCGTCATTTAGCTTCAGTAAAATGTAAATGATAGATTATTTTCACCAGTATTATCATCTACTACTGTCTACGTGACGTGTTTGTTCAGTTCTGTATGTACAGTTTGTGCTTCAGTATTCTTTTAGTTTTTGCGGTACCACTTGATAATGGCTCACAGGCCGAAAATGAAACTGTGAAATAAATAATTTCCACAGTCAACGGCGAATATGACGTCCTTTAAAAAATCCTGATATTTTGTAGTTTTTCACTTTCTGTATCGGGACGTTACTTCATTGAAGCTCCTGATTTTCCTGGTGTATGAATTACCATCCCAAATGTATAATACCATATGCTCTTTGGTAAAGACTGATTTTATACGAGATCAAAATTGATGCTTAAGGTTTATTCAGGCGGCAGGTTCAGTTCTTCTTCAGAAAAGCACTTTGTTGGAGTGTTGGGGATAAGGTATGAAACAATGAGCTCCTTCTTTTCTTGTGGGTTTGTCCCTGCTTTTCACAAGGTTGTTAACTCAGTACAAGTGCAGGTATCATTTCTTAAGGAGCTGAAACCTAAATTATAGGCTGAATGAGAAACGAAATATTACAACGAATACCGACATTCGTCTGGCGTTTTGTTAGTAGCCCTTAAAAACTTTTCACGCATTTTGTTTGCAGGTAAATGAACTGGTAAATATTTTTTTCCACCATAGTGACACTAACGACATCTGAATTCTCTAATAAGATCCTTTATTTCCTCTATAAGCAAGTTCATATTTTCAGTCACTTGAGAACCACCTCTTCTCCCTTTTATCCCTGCATTTTCTTCCATAATCCCCCCCCCCCCATGAACCATGGACCTTGCCGTTGGTGGGGAGGCTTGCGTGCCTCAGCGATACAGATAGCCGTACCGTAGGTGCAACCACAACGGAGGGGTATCTGTTGAGAGGCCAGACAAACGTGTGGTTCCTGAAGAGGGGCAGCAGCCTTTTCAGTAGTTGCAAGGGCAACAGTCTGGATGATTGACTGATCTGGCCTTGTAACAATAACCAAAACGGCATTGCTGTGCTGGTACTGTGAACGGCTGAAAGCAAGGGGAAACTACAGCCGTAATTTTTCCCAAGGGCATGCAGCTTTACTGTATGATTAAATGA
This sequence comes from Schistocerca americana, assembly GCF_021461395.2. NCBI lineage: Eukaryota > Metazoa > Arthropoda > Insecta > Orthoptera > Acrididae > Schistocerca > Schistocerca americana. Next base: position 296,926,532 of record NC_060120.1, read on the forward strand.
TGATGGCGTCCTCTTGGGTAAAATATTCCGGAGGTAAAATAGTCCCCCACTCAGATCTCCGGGCGGGGACTACTCAAGAGGATGTCGTTATCAGGAGAAAGAAAACTGGCGTTCTACGGATCGAAGCGTGGAATGTCAGATCCCTTAATCGGGCAGGTAGGTTAGAAAATTTAAAAAGGGAAATGGATAGGTTAAAGTTAGATATAGTGGGAATTAGTGAAGTTCGGTGGCAGGAGGAACAAGATTTCTGGTCAGGTGACTACAGGGTTATAAACACAAAGTCAAATAGGGGTAATGCAGGAGTAGGTTTAATAATGAATAGGAAAATAAGAATGCGGGTAAGCTACTACAAACAGCATAGTGAACGCATTATTGTGGCCAAGATAGATACGAAGCCCACACCTACTACAGTAGTACAAGTTTATATGCCAACTGGCTCTGCAGATGACGAAGAAATTGAAGAAATGTATGATGAAATAAAAGAAATTATTCAGATTGTGAAGGGAGACGAAAATTTAATAGTCATGGGTGACTGGAATTCGAGTGTAGGAAAAGGGAGAGAAGGAAACATGGTAGGTGAATATGGATTGGGGCTAAGAAATGAGAGAGGAAGCCGCCTCGTATAATTTTGCACAGAGCACAACTTAATCATATCTAACACTTGGTTTAAGAATCATGAAAGAAGGTGCCGGCCGCGGTGGTCTCGCGGTTCTAGGCGCGCAGTCCGGAACCGTGCGACTGCTACGGTCGCAGGTTCGAATCCTGCCTCGGGCATGGATGTGTGTGATGTCCTTAGGTTAGTTAGGTTTAAGTAGTTCTAAGTTCTAGGGGACTGATGACCACAGCAGTTGAGTCCCATAGTGCTCAGAGCCATTTGAACCATTTTTTGAACCATGAAAGAAGGTTGTATACATGGAACAACCCTGGAGATACTAAAAGGTATCAGATAGATTATATAATGGTAAGACAGAGATTTAGGAACCAGGTTTTAAATTGTAAGACATTTCCAGAGGCAGATGTGGACTCTGACCACAATCTATTGGTTATGACCTGTAGATTAAAACTGAAGAAACTGCAAAAAGGTGGGAATTTAAGGAGATGGGACCTGGATAAACTGAATGAACCAGAGGTTGTACAGAGTTTTAGGGATAGCATAAGGGAACAATTGACAGGAATGGGGGAAAGAAATACAGTAGAAGAAGAATGGGTAGCTTTGAGGCATGAAGTAGCGAAGGCAGCAGAGGATCAAGTAGATAAAGAGACGAGGGCTAGTAGAAATCCTTGGGTAACAGAAGAAATATTGAATTTAATTGATGAAAGGAGAAAATATAAAAATGCAGTTAATGAAGCAGGCAAAGAGGAATACAAACGTCTCAAAAATGAGATCGACAGGAAGTGCAAAATGGCTAAGCAGGGATGGCTAGAGGACAAATGTAAGGATGTAGAGGCTTATCTCACTAAGGGTAAGATAGATACTGCCTACAGGAAAATTAAAGAGACCTTTGGAGATAAGAGAACCACTTGCATGAACATCAAGAGCTCAGATGGAAACCCAGTTCTAACCAAAGAAGGGAAAGCAGAACGGTGGAAGGAGTATATAAAGGGTCTATACAAGGGCGATGTACTTGAGGACAATATTGTGGAAATGGAAGAGGATGTAGATGAAGATGAAATGGAAGATATGATACTGCGTGAAGAGTTTGACAGAACACTGAAAGACCTGAGTCGAAACAAGGCCCCCGGAGTAGACAACATTCCATTGGAACTACTGACGGCCTTGGGAGAGCCAGTCCTGACAAAACTCTACCCTCTGGTGAGCAAGATGTATGAAACAGGCGAAATACCCTCAGACTTCAAGAAGAATATAATAATTCCAATCCCAAAGAAAGCAGGTGTTGAGAGATGTGAAAATTACCGAACTATCAGTTTAATAAGTCACAGCTGCAAAATACTAACACGAATTCTTTACAGACGAATGGAAAAACTAGTAGAAGCCGACCTCGGGGAAGATCAGTTTGGATTCCGTAGAAATACTGGAACACGTGAGGCAATACTAACCTTACGACTTATCTTAGAAGAAAGATTAAGGAAAGGCAAACCTACGTTTCTAGCATTTGTAGACTTAGAAAAAGCTTTTGACAATGTTGACTGGAATACTCTCTTTCAAATTCTAAAGGTGGCAGGGGTAGAATACAGGGAGCGAAAGGCTATTTACAATTTGTACAGAAACCAGATGGCAGTTATAAGAGTAGAGGGACATGAAAGGGAAGCAGTGGCTGGGAAGGGAGTAAGACAGCGTTGTAGCCTCTCCCCAATGTTATTCAATCTGTATATTGAGCAACCAGTAAAGGAAACAATAGAAAATTTCGGAGTAGGTATTAAAATTCATGGAGAAGAAATAAAAACCTTGAGGTTTGCCGATGACATTGTAATTCTGTCAGAGACAGCAAAGGACTTGGAAGAGCAGTTGAACGGAATGGACAGTGTCTTGAAAGGAGGATATAAGATGAACATCAACAAAAGCAAAACGAGGATAATGGAATGTAGTCGAATTAAGTCGGGTGATGCTGAGGGAATTAGATTAGGAAATGAGGCACTTAAAGTAGTAAAGGAGTTTTGCTATTTGGGGAGCAAAATAACTGATGATGGTCGAAGTAGAGAGGATATAAAATGTAGGCTGGCAATGGCAAGGAAATCGTTTCTGAAGAAGAGAAATTTGTTAACATCGAGTATAGATTTAAGTGTCAGGAAGTCATTTCTGAAAGTATTCGTATGGAGTGTAGCCATGTATGGAAGTGAAGCATGGACGATAAATAGTTTGGACAAGAAGAGAATAGAAGCTTTCGAAATGTGGTGCTACAGAAGAATGCTGAAGATTAGATGGGTAGATCACATAACTAATGAGGAAGTATTGAATAGGATTGGGGAGAAGAGAAGTTTGTGGCACAACTTGACCAGAAGAAGGGATCGGTTGGTAGGACATGTTCTGAGGCATCAGGGGATCACCAATTTAGTATTGGAGGGCAGCGTGGAGGGTAAAAATCGTAGGGGGAGACCAAGAGATGAATACACTAAGCAGATTCAGAAGGATGTAGGTTGCAGTAGGTACTGGGAGATGAAAAAGCTTGCACAGGATAGAGTAGCATGGAGAGCTGCATGAAACCAGTCTCAGGACTGAAGACCACAACAACAACAACAATCATTTTAGCAGCGTACTTAACTTAGGTCTTTCCTATATTTAAAATTCCAAGAAAAGCTTTTTTACACACACTCGTTAGTCCCTTTTGTATTTGAACAGATTGGATGGTAATATATAATCACTTTCTTTGTGGATTTACTGACTAATGTGTGTTTATCATGGATATTGGAATATTACGCTGAAAGTATTGTCTTTCTTTAATGGCATGTTACAAAATACAGAACTTACTGTAAAACACTTCAGTGTCATTCGTAGCAGTTTCCTTAGCTTTACAAAACTAAGTACTTTTATGATTCCTATATATTTTACATCCTTTGTTATGTTCGACCTGTTTTCCAGTTTTCGCTTTGTTGTTTTCCATCCTTCTTCGTCAATGCCTCGTTTTCCACTCTTGTCCTTTTCTACTTATTCTACAATGTCATCAAAATCTTCGGTTTCAAACATATTTCAACCAGTTTTAGTAAGCAATGTTTAAACAAGCAACCCACAAGCTTAATGCTCTTTGCATTACAGTGTTACTACTAACAAAGGAATAACACCATTGTTACAAATGGCTCTGAGCACTATGGGACTCAACTGCTGTGGTAACCATGAGGAAAACACTGATAAGGAGAAGGGACAGGATGATAGGACATCTGTTAAGACATGAGGGAATGACTTCCATGATATTAGAGGGAGCTGTAGAGGGCAAAAACTGTAGAGGAAGACAGAGATTGGATTACGTCCAGCAAATAATTGAGGACATAGGTTGCAAGTGCTACTCTGAGATGAAGAGGTTAGCACAGGAAAGGCATTCGTGGTAGGCATGGTAGTGTAACCATTGTTACAGTGCTGCAGTGAACACAAGTTTGCCATCCAATACTGGACTCTTTAAAGTGCTTTAAGTCTCAAAGTTATCCTTTTTTTTTGGAGTTAATGCTTTCTGAGCATTTCCTTCAAAACATAAACAGCAAGTTTTGTAAACTAATGTTTTATTGCTCTACATTTAGTATATAAAACACTGGATTATGACACAAAAAGTAAATGGCATGGTAAGGAAACAAAATTACGGTTGAGACAGCTAAAAATAGAAAGTTTAGGAAAAGTCCTTGAATTTTGGAGAATAGTGTTACAGTATATGGTAAGATTTGGCCACGATTCTCAAGGTGAAAATGCACATTTGTAACCAAAAATCTACAATCTGCAAAAATAGAAGGTTTTGGAAAGTAGCTACTTACATATTGATAATTACTGGGAAACTAATGAAGAGTCCAGGCAGTGGCGAATATGACGTCATTTAAAACAATAACATTTTTTTAATTTATTTATTTATTTATTATTATTTTCTTTTTTTTTTGTCTACTGACTGGTTTGATGCGGCCCCCCACGAATGCCTTTCCTGTGCTAACCTCTTCATCTCAGAGTAGCACTTGCAACCTATGTCCTCAATTATTTGCTGGACGTAATCCAATTTCTGTCTTCCTCTACAGTTTTTGCCCTCTACAGCTCCCTCTAATATCATGGAAGTCATTCCCTCATGTCTTAACAGATGTCCTATCATCCTGTCCCTTCTCCTTATCAGTGTTTTCCTCATATTCCTTTCCTCTCCGATTCTGCGTAGAACCTCCTCTTTCCTTACCTTATCAGTCCACCTAATTTTCAACATTCGTCTATAGCACCACATCTCAAATGCTTCGATTCTCTTCTGTTCCGGTTTTCCACAGTCCATGTTTCACTACCATACAATGCTGTACTCAAGACGTACATCCTCAGAAATTTCTTCCTCAAATTAAGGCCGGTATTTGATATTAGTAGACTTCTCTTGGCCAGAAATGCCTTTTTTGCCATAGCGAGTCTGCTTTTGATGTCCTCCTTGCTCCGTCCGTCATTGGTTATTTTACTGCCTAGGTAGCAGAATTCCTTAACTTCATTGACTTCGTGACCATCAATCCTGATGTTAATTTTCTCGCTGTTCTCATTTCTACTACTTCTCATTACCTTCGTCTTTCTCCGATTTACTCTCAAACCGTACTGTGTACTCATTAGACTGTTCATTCCGTTCAGCAGATCATTTAATTCTTCTTCACTTTGACTCAGGACAGTAATGTCATCAGCGAATCGTATCATTGATATCCTTTCACCTTGTATTTTAATTCCACTCCTGAACCTTTCTTTTATTTCCATCATTGCTTCCTCGATGTACAGATTGAAGAGTGGGGGCGAAAGGCTACAGCCTTGTCTTACACCCTTCTTAATACGAGCACTTCGTTCTTGATCGTCCACTCTTATTATTCCCTCTTGGTTATTATACATATTGTATATGACCCGTCTCTCCCTATAGCTTACCCCTACTTTTTTCAGAATCTCGAACAGCTTGCACCATTTTATATTGTCGAACGCTTTTTCCAGGTCGACAAATCCTATGAAAGTGTCTTGATTTTTCTTTAGCCTTGCTTCCATTATTAGCCGTAACGTCAGAATTGCCTCTCTCGTCCCTTCACTTTCCCTAAAGTCAAACTGATCGTCACCTAGCGCATTCCCAATTCTCTTTTCCATTCTTCTATATATTATTCTTGTAAGCAGCTTCGATGCATGAGCTGTTAAGCTGATTATGCAATAATTCTCGCACTTGTCAGCTCTTGCCGTCATCGGAATTGTGTGGATGATGCTTTTCCGAAAGTCAGATGGTATGTCGCCAGACTCATATATTCTACACACCAACGTGAATAGTCGATTTGTTGCCACTTCCCCCAATAATTTTAGAAATTCTGATGGAATGTTATCTATCCCTTCTGCCTTATTTGACCGTAAGTCCTCCAAAGCTCTTTTAAATTCCGATTCTAATACTGGATCCCCTGTCTCTTCTAAATCGACTCCTGTTTCTTCTACGATCACATCAGACAAATCTTCACCCTCATAGAGGCTTTCAATGTATTCTTTCCACCTATCTGCTCTCTCCTCTGCATTTCACAGTGGAATTCCCGTTGCACTCTTAATGTTACCAACGTTGCTTTTAATGTCACCAAAGGTTGTTTTGACTTTCCTGTATGCTGAGTCTGTCCTTCCGACAATCATATCTTTTTCGATGTCTTCACACTTTTCCTGCAGCCATTTCGTCTTAGCTTCCCTGAGCTTCCTATTTATTTCATTCCTCAGCGACTTGTATTTCTGTATTCCTGATTTTCCCGGAACATGTTTGTACTTTCTCCTTTCGTCAATCAACTGAAGTATTTCTTCTGTTACCCATGGTTTCTTCGCAGCTACCTTCTTTGTACCTATGTTTTCCTTCCCAACTTCTGTGATGGCCTTTTTAGAGATGTCCATTCTTCTTCAACTGTACTGCCTACTGCGCTATTCCTTATTCCTGTATCTATAGCGTTAGAGAACTTCAAACGTATCTCGTCATTCCTTAGTACTTCCGTATCCCACTTCTTTGCGTATTGATTCTTCCTGACTAATGTCTTGAACTTCAGCCTACTCTTCACCACTACTATATTGTGATCTGAGTCTATATCTGCTCCTGGGTACGCCTTACAATCCAGTATCTGATTTCGGAATCTCTGTCTGACCATGATGTAATCTAATTGAAATCTTCCCGTATCTCCCGGCCTTTTCCAAGTATACCTCCTCCTCTTGTGATTCTTGTACAGGGTATTCGCTATTACTAGCTGAAACTTGTTACAGAACTCAATTAGTCTTTCTCCTCTTTCATCCCTTGTCCCAAGCCCATATTCTACTGTAACCTTTTCTTCTACTCCTTCCCCTACAACTGCATTCCAGTCGCCTATGGCTATTAGATTTTCGTCCCCCTTTACATACTGCATTACCCATTCAATATCCTCATACACTTTCTCTATCTGTTCATCTTCAGCTTGCGACGTCGGCATGTTTACCTGAACTATCGTTGTCGGTGTTGGTCTGCTGTCGATTCTGATTAGAACAACCCGGTCACTGAACTGTTCACAGTAACACACCCTCTGCCCTAACTTCCTATTCATAACGAATCCTACACCTGTTATACCATTTTCTGCTGCTGTTGATATTACCCGATACTCATCTGACCAGAAATCCTTGTCTTCCTTCCACTTCACTTCACTGACCCCTACTATATCTAGATTGAGCCTTTGAATTTCCCTTTTCAGATTTTCTAGCTTCCCTACCACGTTCAAGCTTCTGACATTCCACGCCCCGACTCGTAGAACGTTATCCTTTCGTTGATTATTCAATCTTTTTCTCATGGTAACCTCCCCCTTGGCAGTCCCCTCTCCCGGAGATCCGAATGGGGGACTATTCCGGAATCTTTTGCCAATGGAGAGATCATCATGACACTTCTTTAATTACAGGCCACATGTCCTGTGGATACACATTACGTGTCTTTAATGCAGTGGTTTCCATTGCCTTGTGCATCCTCATGTCGTTGATCATTGCTGATTCTTCCGCCTTTAGGGGCAATTTCCCACCCCTAGGTCAAGAGAGTGCCCTGAACCTCTATCCGCTCCTCCACCCTCTTTGACAAGGCCGTTGGCAGAATGAGGCTGACTTCTTATGCCGGAAGTCTTCGGCTGATTATTTATTAAAATTTAGGCAATGGCGGGGATCGAACCCGGGACCGAAGACGTTTTGATTATGCATCAAAGACGCTACCCCTAGACCACTATGAGTGTAAGAAAATTGTAATGGAGGTGAGCGAGACATATAGGCAGTGAATGCATTATAACGGACAAAGGAAGTCCTTTGGTGGATTCCTGTTGATAAGAAAAGACAGAGACGACGACCCTATGGAACGCATATGGATGTCGTTAGAAAAATGCAGGAGGAAGATGCACTGGTGAAGCTGAAGATTGTAATAAATGAAAAAGTTTGTAGGACCCCCATATTCAATGGTAAGTACCAAATGGTCGAAGAAGACGATGATGATGATGAAGTGCCAGTTCCATTAATGTGCTTCGTTTACGATAGTTCAAGTATTTCAGATGTCAATGATATATGGTATGCAACAGCGTATTGTAATGAAATATCTCTCGACGCTTTTAGACCAAACAACATTATAGTATTTGAAGTGCAGCTCGAGTTACACGAAAATATAGTGCCTCGACTGGTTTCGACAATAGCAATACTGTCCATTACAATATTTAGACTCTGATTCATCAATGATCTCTACAAAAATGCTCATTAGTGTCTAGAACTGTTCCTCAAGAATCCACTTATTGTGAGTGCATTGCTGAATTTGTGATTCAATATCACAGATATAAGTCTCATTGTGTTAGTGCACCAAGATTAAGGAGACATTCTATCTGGCGATGAAACTTGTGTAGCATCTCACACCAATGAAAATAGGCTAAAATCAATGGAATGGGCCAACACGCAACCTCAATCACATAAAATGTTCAAAACTTTCCATGGAAAACAGGACACGACAGTTCATATCTGTTCTTAAAAGCTAACAAAGAAGAATTCTTTCACATGCTTTGTAGAACTAAGATCTTCTACACAATGTGCGTAGCACAGAGGATACGGTTAATTGTAAAATCGATGGGACTTTTCTATGCATTTATTGAAAGTTATAGATCTCAGATCAGCAGAAGTACCTTTTTCCCAAGACTTAAAAGAGTACCTGGCTTTTGCTGGCAAAGATTAACTGCATGGCGCAGTGGTAAAGGGACTGGCAATCCTGTATTAACCTGAAATACGTTACAAATATAAAATACGTTAGGGAAGTATGCTCACGGCAGTCTCAGCATGGGCATGAGGGATCTGAATCGCAGTATCTGGGATGAACACGAACAGTTGGTAAAATTAAAGCAATGGCAACCCTCGGTCGTAAAAAGAAGTCTTCTTTTTGCGTCCGAGGGTAGCCATCGCTTTAATTTTACTTTGCAATCGGTCGCTGACAACGCAACTGTGTTTAAAGCTTTACGAACAGTTCGCATGCTAACCACTTGCCAACACACATTTCCAGTGATTACCATCATCCGGCACTCAGTCCTTTCGTGGTGATACCTTTGGAAGAAAAATTATGATTATTTAACTCAACGTGCTGTCTACAGTGTGGATTGATGTTCACGTCATCCGTAAACCGATCCTCCAGGACTGTTTGTATTAGGATTACTAATAGCTGCACGACGTGACCGTCTGGAATTTACATGGGGCTACATCGGTTGGATTCTTTCAAATGGTTCAAATGGCTCTAAGCACTATGGGACTTAACATCTGAGGTCATCAGTCCCCTAGACTTAGAACTACTTTAACCTAACTAACCTAAGGACATCACACACACCCATGCCCGAGGCAGGATTCGAACCTGCGACCGTAACAGCAACGCGGTTAAGGACGGAAGCGCATAGAACCGCTCGGCCACAGCGGCCGGCTATGAATTCTTTAAGCCTCACTAAGGTGTAACTAGGGACTCTCTCTCTAGTTGTTCATAGATTTCCTTTCGTAGCCTCTCACTTTAATATTTGACCATCAGAATATATAAAACCGAAAAAAACAAGCACCACGAAGAAATCATCTAAATAGGACGGAAATCGCTAGATGTGAAGTACAGCACAAACAAACAAATGACTACAATTTCAGAAAACTTGGAGATTTATTCAAGAGAAAGAACTTTACAAATTGAGCAAGTCAATAACTTGTTGGTCCACCTCTGGCCCTGTCTCGCGGTTAAGGCGCTCAGTCCGGAACAGTGCGACTGCTACGGTCGCAGGTTCGAATCCTGCCTCGGGCATGGATGTGTGTTATGTCCTTAGGTTAGTTAGGTTTAAGTAGTTCTAAGTTCTAGGGGACTGATGACGACGGATGTTAAGTCCCATAGTGCTCAGAGCCATTTGAACCATTTTTGAACCTCTGGCCCTTATGCAGGCAGTTATTCGTCTTGGCATTGATTATCAGAGCTGGTGAATGTCTTCATGAGGGATATCGTGCCAAATTCTGTTCAATAGGCGTTTTAGATCGTAAAAATCGTGAGCTGGTTGGGGAGAGATGCGCTGACCTTACTGGCCAAGATAGGATTTGTCAGGCACCAAGACGAGCAGTAGAAACTCTCGCCTTGTACTGGCGGACTTTATCTTGCTGAAATGTAAGCCCAGGATGGCTTACCATGAAGGGCAACAGAACAGTTCGTAAAATATCGTCGACGTACCGCTGTGCTGTACGGGTAGCGTGGATAGCAACCAAATCGGTCCCGTTATGAAATTAAATGGTACTCCAGGGCATCACTCATTGTTGTCGGCCCATTTGGCGGGCGACATTGGCGTTGGTATCCCACCGATATCCAAGGCGTCTGCAGACACGTCTTCGCTGGTCATCGAGGCTCAATTAGAAGCAGGACTCGTCACTGGAGACAACGCTACTCCGCTCAATGAGATTTCAGCTCGAAGATGTGTGTGAAGATACCCCGGACAGCGGTGGGATACTGACCTGACTGTCGTCTTCCATACGGCCCAACAGCCAAGAGTGATGGTCTGTTGTGCCATTTCATTTCGTAGCAACAGCCATCTGGTTGCCATCCGCGGCGCCCTTACAGCACAACGGTACATCGAAGATATTCTGCTCCCCGTTTTGTTGCTCTTCATGACAAGCGAGCCTGTGCTTACATTCCAGCAAGATAATGCCCATCCGCACACTGCTTCTCGTCGTGCTTGTCAAACGCTGCCTTGGCCAGCAAGGTCGCTGGGTCTCTCTCCCAATTTGAGCACGTTGGAGCATTATGGACAGGGCTCTCAAACCAGCTCGAGATTTTGACAATCTAACGTGCCAACTGGACAGAATTTGGCACGATATTCCTCAGGAGGGTATTCAACAACACTATCATTCAATGCCAAGCCGAATAGCTGCTTGCCTATGGGCCAGTGAAGGACAGATGCTGATCAGTTTGTAAAGCTCTTTCTCTTGAATAAATCATCATTTTTTTCTGAAGTTGTGTGTACGTATACATCACACCTACCGATTTCCGTTCGGATAATTCGCCCGTGGTGCGTAGTTTTCTTTGTCTTAGAGTATACATAGACGTTAAAAGTACGTTGTTATGACGTAAAAAGAACTCGGGCATTTTAAGCACTCGGAATTGTGTCATTATGCATGCCGATAGCTGCTGGGCGTATAGTTGGAGGGTAGCATGCTAAAGACACTGTTAAGGTTGTTCTTATTCTGCATGAGCACTTCGCATAAGTCTGGACTGACGCGGGAGAAGAAAGCAAATCATCTGAGGGTCGTCCGCCCAGTGTCATTGGTAAAGAATATCAGTTTTCCCCCGGGGGCCTCATTTTAGACACAATATGTGACTATGCAACGTACTTACCGAGAAGCTAAGACGTCGATTTTCATATAGCGTTGTTAAGAGAAATTCCGTTGACAAGTGGAAAAATCGGTGTTTTTTTGACACACAACCGGTTTCACGGTCTAAAGCCGCATCATCAGGTGTAACGATGTTAAATGATCATAGGCGTAACCATCGCTCCATATATTATTCAGCGAACATTATCTACATTATGTTGGCGACAATATTCACTGAATAACATATCTTCTCTAGGAGGGATGGGTACACCTACGAATTTTTCTTAACATCGTGTCCGGAATATAAAATACTTTGTTGCCTTCACATTCTGTTGGATTTCAGTGGTTCTCAGATTACTGGTTTTGCCCGCCATTTTACCAGGTGAAAAGTCGCCGCAGTCCCCTACTGTCTTTTACTGTCTCTTATCTGCATCATATGTTTGTAAGCATGTCGCTGTGAAACAATAATATCGGAACTGTGAGTCCGCCTTGGTGCAAAACACCTTGTTATTTGTTTACCTATTTATTCCCCTAACTAGTTTCGGCGACTGATATCACCATCATCAATGGGTCTTTAATATCTACAGAAAATAGCATAGTTATGCAAACACAGTATCACATGAAACTTCCTGGCAGATTAAAAATGTGTGCCGGACCGAGACTCGAGACCTTTGCCTTTCGCGGGCAAGTGCTCTACCAACTGACCTACCCAAGCACGACTCACGCCTCGTCCTCACAGTTTTACTTCCGCCAATACCTCGCCTCTTACCTTCCAAACTTTACTGAAGCTCTCCTGCGAACCTTGCAGAACTAACACTCCTGAAAGAAAGGATAGACCGATGACCGTAGCAGTCTGGTCCCTTTAATCCCACACAAACCAAACCACAAAGAAAGGATATTGCGGAGACATGGCTTTGCCACAGCCTGGGGGATGTTTCCAGAATTAGATTTTCACTCTGCAGCGGAGTGTGCGCTAATATGAAACTTCCTGCCAGATTAAAACTGTGTGCTGGGCCGAGACTCGAACTCGAGACCTTTGCCTTTCACGGGCAACTGAGCTACCCAAGCACCACTGACGCCCCCTCCTCACAGCATATTGGAAGGTAGGAGACGAGGAACTGGCGGAAGTAAAGCTGTGAGGATGGAGCGTTAGTCGTTCTTGGGTAGCTCAGTTGGTAGAGTACTTGCCCGCGACAGGCGAAAGTCCCGAGTTCGAGTCTCGGTTCTTCAATTTATGTACAATCTGTAGCACATGTAAAAAAAATTTTCTTCCACTTCTGCTCCATCTGTGATGCTGATGTTTTTCGTCATATTATCCCACCTAACAGTGCAAACTAGAGGAAGAGATCAGACCAGAATACACAATGTGAACGTGGCATCACAAAGGCATGACACACAGAAATTTGAACTCAAAATCAATGGGTCGATGCTACATATAAATTATTACGCCTGTCCTGCAATGCTTTACCAAAACAAAAAAGACGACAAATGGCCATTTAAAAGGATTCAAGGACAACAATAAGAGAAAAACGAAAAGAATATACAAACGAAAACCTATAAAATGACAGTAATGTTAACCCACTCTAGAAATAGGATAATAGAATGAAATGTTTCTTTATTTAAATGTATCGTTTGTTAATATATTTAAACAAATATATATGGTTACAAAAAAATGTTCGGCACACGGTTTTAATCTGCCAGGAAGTTTCATATCAGCGCACACTCCGCTGCAGAGTGAAAATCTCATTCTGGAAATAGTAACACATTACATTTTTACTGTTCGTTTTTTGAAATATGGTGTTCTATGGATACTTCCTTACTACCTTATTTATTGTATGGTATGGCGTGATTTTAAAACATATTGTCGCTGTGTTGCGGCATATTTTCTGTGCTATTTACTGCACAGAAGTCAACGAACAGAACAAGACACAACCGGGCATTTGGAAGATCTTAAGGAAACGACAGAGGAAGCCTACCTCTTGCAGTTGCTACCCCTCTCCCAGTGACAAAATCAGACGCTTTGAAATTTCGCCACAGTTGCAACAGCTTGTGGAAGAGGATGGGTTTTGTGAGAAATTTCATCTTCAGTGACGAAGCAACATATTTTCACAAATATGTGATCAGGACCAGTGGGCGAATCTGGGAGATAGATAATACCCACGCTACCGTGCAGTGTATTCGAGGTTCACCAAAAGGTAATGTATCCTGTACTGTCTCACAGTTTAAAGCTTAAGACCCTGTTTCTTCCGCGAGACTACCCTTACGGGGCACATGTATATGAACATGCTGGAATACTGGTTCATGCCGCAATTGGATGCCAACAGTGTGGACTTCAACTAGAAGCAGGATGATGCTCCACCCTACTCCCAAAATGATGTTTGTGAATTCTTAAACAGGGAATTTAGAAACAGGTGGATCGGTTGTAGTGGGCTTGATGATCAGCAGTTCATATCATGGCCTCTACGCTCTAACGAAGTAACCCTATGCAATTTTTTTTTTTTTTTTTTTGTGTGGTTACCTGAGAGATTCGGTGTTTACGCCTCCTCTACCAACAACTTATTATAACTGTGAGCTCACATCAACAGCGGTTTTGAACGGATTGATAAGGACACGAACCTAGGTAGAATTCTATCATCGACTTGATATCTGCAGAATCAGTAGGAAGGGGGAGGGGGGGGGGGGGGAGAAGTCATATGGATGTCATATGGAAGTCATATGGAGCACTTTAAATATGTCAAAAACGTTTTGAGTTTCTCTATGTGTTTGCAAACCCTCCGGCGATATGTCAAACAATATAACTCAGCAAATCTATGAAATCGTTTCAGTCATTTATAATAACCATGTATTTTTATGTTGTGTATTTCAGCCTTATGTCTCACAGTTTCTATATTATGACATCACTAATTTCGACCCAAACTACATTAACATTGGCTTTCACGTCCTGTCCAAAGACAGCAGAACGGACTGCTCAAAAAAATTTTAAAAATACTATCGAATAAGGTTCGAAACTTTTTATTTTCTTCTGATGTTTATGTAAGTGGGACAAGGTATGTCACATAAAAACCTCTGGTCGTGAGTTCAGAGTTACCAATAATTATCAAAAACTTATGTAACCTACTGAAACATAATACAAACCCAAAGAACACCTAAATATGTATGATTATATTGAAATTGGATGAAACCTCCAATGCTCTAACCAAAATAGCTTGTGTGCTAAGGACAGTCATTGATTGTGATGAATAAATTTCACTTTGTAATGCTGGGAAAAAATCGAACGCGGAATATCGGAATCAGATTCGGCGAAAAAAATTGTCTTACTCTTAAGACAGTAGACAGAAACTTCATTGTGAAGGGTATGAGCTAGTAAGTAGGGCAATACATATTCCTGTTTTTCACTTTGGTGAGTCTCCAACAAACGCACATGTCTCATGACGTCCATTGCCTTTTCCCGCTCAATACATGTTTGATTGTTTGTCTACGACCTCATATAAACTGTAGATACGGTGATTTCCTGCTTAAATTCTGCTCGAAATCCTGCTCACGCCCGGATCAGACAACAGAGGAACAGGAACAGTGCTACTTGCTCACCCGTTTTAGTTAATATTTCACTGGAGATAACGTCTGGCGCTGGTTATCTCTGGTTGTTCGGTGGCACTAGGTGTTTACGGTAAGTTTTGTGTTTCTACATACGCAGTCTTTCCGGTTCCTTGCTGACGTAGCCGCTCTCACAGAGATTTCAGATACCATGCACACCAAACTCTCATTAGATTTACACCTTGAGAATAAACCAAATGTTCAGTCCTGAGCATGTTACGCCACCAGTTGTCTAATATGTGATATTTTTAGCAGGACGTGTTTCGGGACTACGTTATCCCATTATCAAATTTTATAAAACAAGAAGACGAACTAATAAATCGTAATACTACACATACTGACGACCATAAAATATATTTATATTTTCCTGCAATAAAACATACCTTAAAGCTTCTATGCCATTAGGCATCGGCAAAATCAAAAGTCTAGAGAACACAGAAGTGTTCAAGTGGAACTCTTAGGCCCTCTTTTCGTTTGCAAGCAGCCACCACCTTAAGCGAAATAACATGTTTAGGTTTTATGTTTTTTTGTTAGCCATTCTACACTCACGGAAACAACCGCACCACCAAAAAATAATTAATGTATAATTTTGAAAATTTCGGGATTACATATGTCTAGGTAACAGATTTGCGTAAGTGGTTAACCTTGCAAGATCACAAATTAATGTACGCGCGAGATAAACCATTGCAAATGTGAAATGCTGATACTTTAATAACCGGTGTAACCGCCAGAATGTTGAATGCAAGAATACAGGCGTGCATGGTTTGTGTTGCACAGGTGCCGAATGCAACATGCCAATATACTGTAGAGCATGTTCGGTTACAACAGCCGTATGTGCGCGAGCGTTACCAAGTTGGAAAACAGATCTGGGATTGCTGATCACGAATGGCAACAAAACAGGTTGAATCATCAGATTCACATACAGTTTTGCAGTCAGTGTGCGTGTGATAACCACGAGAGTATTCCTGCTGTCATACGAAATCGCTCCAGGTGAAGGTCCAGTGTGCCTAGCACACAGACAGGCTGGTAGCAGTCCCTGATCTGGCTTCCTACTAATTAACACACGGCCATCACTGCACCAAAGTAGAACCACCTTTCATCACGAAACACAACAGACCTCCATCTTGCCCTCCAAGGAGCTCTCACTTGCGACACCACTGAAGCTGCGAATGACGGTGGTTTGGGGTAGGTGGAATGCACGCTACAGGGCGTCTGGCTCTGCTCTGTCCTTGAAGTAACCGATTTGTATCAGTTCATTGTGTCACTGTGGTTCCAACGGCTGTTCAGATTGCTGCTGCAGATGCAGTACAATGTGCCGAACCCATGTGCCGAGCACGATGGTCTTCCCTCTTGCTACTGCTACGTGGCCGTCCGGAGTCCGATACTCATGCGACCGTACATTCCGGTGACCCCCGCTGCCAGCAGTCATGTACCGTGGCTGTATTCCTCCCAAGCCTTTCTGCAGTATCGCAAACGGAACATTCAGCTTCTCATAGCCCTGTTGCAATAACTTGCTGATACTCAGTGCAGTGTTAATAATGGCGTCTTTGTCGCCTTAAAGGCATTCATAACTTACATCGATTCCCCACATGCAACCTCAAAGGTAACTAACGCTCACGACTGTTACAGCGTGTATTAAAAGCAAACCTGAAATGCATTCACATGGTGGCGTTAGTAGCACCACTCTGATGCAACTAGCGTCAAATCTGAAAAGACATCGTCTTTAAGATGTAGAAACACGCCTACCAATTTTCGTTTATATCGTAAACTCCTTTTGGTGTTGCAATTTTTTACGTCAGTGTATGTGGAAGTACACGTCGCAATGTAGGTGTTTTACTGTTTGTTAGAATTAGCTAGTATTTGTCATAAAATTCATAGACTTTGTAATAGACAGTAACTCGTTGGGGGCTGTGACATATTCATTGAATGAATGTACTATCTGTGGTAGGTGAAAGAGACAGCCTTCAGTTTATAAGTACGCGTTGACAGTGTAGCGTGCCAACACGAGTTGTCCTAAGACGAGTATTATATTTGACAATGCATAGAGCCGGCCACTTTGACCGAGCGGTTCTAGGCGATTTAGTCCGGAACCGCGCTGGTGCTACGGTAGCAGGTTCGAATCCTGCCTCGGGCATGTATATGTGAGATGTCCTTAGGTTAGTTAGGATTATGTAGTTCTAAGTTCTAGGGGACTGATGACCTCAGAAGCTAAGTCCAATAGTACTCGAGCCATTTGAAGCATTTTTGAATGGCATCGAAGCGTTGAAGTATATTCTACTACAGGGCAATTTATACATTTCATACGGTTGTCAGTATGTGTGGTATTGTGGTTTGGACCGGCCGCGGTGGCCGTGCGGTTCTAGGCGCTCCAGTCCGGAGCCGCGCTGCTGCTACGGTCGCAGGTTCGAATCCTGTCTCGGGCACGGACGTGTGTGATGTCCTTAGGTTAGTTAGGTTTAATTAGTTCTAAGTTCTAGGGGACTGATGACCACAGCAGTTGAGTCCCATAGTGCTCAGAGCCATTTGAACCATTTGAACCATTGTGGTTTGATTAGTTTCCTTATTTGATATCATTTGACAATGGGATAACGCATTCCCGAAACACGTTGTGCTAAAAGTTTGAGAAATGTTGCTGTCACATTCTCGGTACCGACACATGGGACAGTTGTGTGGTGGTTTCGCAACAGTCGACCAAGTGTTCATTTCTCGAAATATCGAAGGTTGTTGTGGATGTTACCCGGTTACATTACGGTAAGTTATCTGAATGTCCGACACGCTGAAAGAAACTTGAGTTTCAATCTGTTTTTCTGTTGCCACCTCTCGCAGTATAAGAAGTACAATTTTTTTGTTATCTAAAGCCGGCCGAAGTGGCCGTGCGGTTAAAGGCGCTGCAGTCTGGAACCGCAAGACCGCTACGGTCGCAGGTTCGAATCCTGCCTCGGGCATGGGTGTTTGTGATGTCCTTAGGTTAGTTCGGTTTAACTAGTTCTAAGTTCTAGGGGACTAATGACCTCAGCAGTTGAGTCCCATAGTGCTCAGAGCCATTTGAACCATTTTTTTGTTATCTAAACTTAATTAGCACCAAAGGGTGATTTACCATAATAAGTAGTGTGTTCTATTTTGGTCATTACCAATGTACTTGGAAATAATCATCGGACCCTATTCTTATTTACCAGATTCTGATAACAGAAATATGTTCCTTGACTGGGATTAGCACCGACAACCTCCTAGCAGACGGTCTTGGCTTCGTGTGAGATTGCAATTAAATTGAAGAAAGAGTAATCGGAAACAGATTTCGGAGTAGGTTTCCATACTCTCCAACTACTGTTATGGGCAGTCGCTCTGTAGGACACCCAAGACGGGCAGAAGATCTGTGGATACACTTACGATGCGTATTGTCATAAATTATCTATTGTCTTAATACGATCGTACAGACCATACATTGCTTTTACTTTCGTCACATTCAAGAAGAAGTGTCTTTCAAAATTAATCATGCATCATGATGTGTGGGCCTAGGATTTGAGACACAAGTGTGCGGTTTCACTTGCCTGTTGAGAAATTCTGTGATTCATCTGGAATCGAAAGGTGGTTCCCCTCGCTTGTGGGAGATGCTACCTATGTGGTGGCAGACCCGTCTGTGGTTTTCGGCCCTTTTCCTGTATCGCAATGGAGTATATAAGTGCTAAGTCAGACCTGGCACAGGGCCCACCTGCCCTCATTTCTTGGAAGGCATCCTTGCACCGAGATAGTGAGTAGACCCCCACGTAACTGGCAGAGTGAGTCACTTCTTTGGCTGGATGAAGGCAAGGACATACCAACAGCAACAGTAACATACCTAACAAGCGCAGTATACAAACAACCTTTGGCTGAAAACAGTTTTACTTACCTTCGTTTATGGAACAAGATCGCCTTCAAAAATTAGAATTTAATAGGCTGCTAGAGCTGATAAAACTCAATACAACAAATTTAGTTCACTACTCAGGAGGAATAAAAGTCTGTGTAAGTGTGCACAGCAGGCTTTAGGAAGAAAATGAGGGAAAGACAAATAATTTCAGTGCCACAACAATCATTTTTGTGTGACTTACTTTTGACTTCTTAACCTGGAAACATCGATTCCAGACATCCAGACCTCTGCTTAGCATGTATTTGACACTAGTCGGTGCTACCTTCATGTCCGCGTTGCCATAGCCTTAAATGTTTCAGCATTTGAAGCTGATTGGAAAGCAATTCGACGAACAATTCGCGTAAGGGCCACGAAGACAAGATGAGAGAAATTAGGGCTCGTATGGACGCATATAGATAGTCGTTTTTCTCTCGCTCCATTTTCGAATGGAATAGGAAATAGAATGACTAGTCCCGGTACACGGAATCCTCCACTATACACCATACGGTGGCTCGAGGAGTATTTACGTAGATGTACATGTAGAAACGCTGTCTGATGATTGTCCATTAACCGAAGGTGCTAACAACGTTAATATTAAATAAAAGTGAGTTTGACTGTTTTTCACAACCAAGACACAGTGCACTAGCCCTTTTTGTACCATCAGTTGTTGTACTGTTGATCTGATTACTGTTTATTAATGTTAGACCAAGAGCGAACTGCCCGCAAAACATATTATTTATGTGCACGGACTACGGCAGAGAGATAGGTGGATTGTGACGGCATTATTCGATGAACTTGTGATTCCATCAAGAGGGAATGAATGAGCTCTCTGTTCTTTTGAACTACGATGAGAACGGTTGCATGTACTTTTATGTAATAACGAGCATTGCAGTAATTGCCATTAAAGAAACTAATTTAAATGCAAAAGTTACGTCCGTATGCGGACGAGAATTAAACTGCGATTAACATAAAGAGATAGGGAAAGATGTAATGCTTCTTGGAGAATACAACTGAAGTGCTGAGAACCGTAAGGGCCTAAAGCACATCATCGGCTATTGTGAGACAGTAGTATTTATTCATGTTTCTGATATCTGTTGATCATATGGTGAGTCACGTTTATTTGTGCTGTAGGCCCACATTGGATATACGAACATCGCGAAAACTGTCTCATTGGTTTCTCTGATATTTACTTAAATGTGGGCTCGGCGACGGTGTGCTTAATGTCCTGATAGTTCTCAGTACCTCATATATTTTTTACAGGTACGTTAGTGGTCCGTCTTGTAATTTTGTTCCATTGATGTCATTAAGTATTCTTGTCGGCAGTTTATGGACCATAGGTATAGAAGCAGGGTGGCTCTGCAGTTCCAGCCTGCATCAATGTCGTTGGCCTACTTGGAGAATTTGTTATTTCAACGAATTTCAATTTCTATAGAGTACGATACGTACCATCAGCCTTCCACTTAAAGCACTACACTACCACACGTGTTCACTCCCCTGCTACCCACAAACTTGGGAACGATTCATAGAGCAAATTTTCTAGTTCAGCATAGTAACGCTGTGAACTTTTGTCATTTGAAATACTTCTCCGAAACCAAGCTGGAGCTACAAAAGTCCTTCCACTCCATTCTCAAACTCTGTGGCACTGGTACAGCAACCATGGTAATGTTACAGAGAGAATTCAGTCGTGGTTGCAGTAAAGATGGTTTTCTTAGTTCTTCATTTGCGACGCGTATTTTAAGGCATCTTCAGACAGTCGAACTAAGGGTAAATAATCATTTCATGAGATGATTATTTACCCACAGTTCGATGGTCTGGAGATGCCTTTAAATACAGGCGAAAAGCGTCGCAAATAAAGAACTAATAAAATGATCTTTATTGCAACCACGACTGAATTCTGTCTGTAAGCTGGCGTTACGTAGTATCTAAACTAATAAGAGATATGAAATGTTACCCTTTAACGTTTAGATCTACTTCTGGTAATTCCTTTTGTGCAAATATTTTAAATTAGAATATCAGAAAGTTTCAAAGAAAATTAGAGAGATATTCTACAGTAGAGAATCGCTGTAGTTCCATAGGCTCCATGTATAAAATTATTTACGACACAAGTTCACACATTCTCTCAGATTAAACAAAAGTATTTCTCATTTCTGATGCTCACAACTCGGAAGAATCCAATAACCCAATGCTGCTGTTTTTAAAAAACGTTTATCGCACTTGTTACACTTATCCATGCTTCGGCATTTTTCTCAAAATTTTAATTGTATAGCAGGGTGCTCTTCTTGTCGCCAAAGGCAGTAGTCACACTTAGAAATGAACGTCGTCTGCGATTCGTTTAATCTTAGTGTATATTGATATATATATATAAATCAGTTTACAGGACATGTACACATAATTTGTGTTAACATTAATGAACCTAAGGGTTTTAGTCGTACTCTTGCAAGTCCAGTTCAAAAGTAGATTTTATTAGAGGCTTCCACTTTTTAAATAACACTTCACTCATGTGATAGTGAGACGGAAATGGTAATCAGCGCATATTTTGTACAAACAAGTTTGTAGATTCACCTATGATGCGCACTCACGACGTTTGATGTGCCAGACTTGGAATCTTTATTGTGGCTCTACGGAAATATTACGCTGGATGGCACAACGCAATACGTTTTTAGTACCGTGACCACATCATTTGTTCACGAAAAGTTGTGTCCATACACAGATGACGCCGGAAGTGACGACCATTCAACGTTTTTTGCAATATTTGGTGTATGATCACTATATTGAAACCACGTTTCAAACCTTATGGGAAGTGAGAGCTGAGGTCATAACTTTCCCAAATGGTAAATGAGTCAGGCAGGTGGGAACTTCCAGTCATGAATCGCACACTCGCTGACGAGTTGCTGCAATACTGTACACATGTCGCAAATATCACGTTGGCCGCTGCTCATAGTTCCCTGATCACGTGATGAGCTCATGCAGTGACCAAGGTCACGTGAGCCTGCGGCTTCTAGCTCCGCACTCGGGAGTGTTGGCATTAGGCGAGATCGATATGCATCTCGGACTTTGTTTTCAAGGCGGCTTCCCCCCGTACCGTGTCATTTTGCGTCATTATTAAAGCTGTCCGGCTAATGAAGATGGACTGTGACATCAGACACTATCAGATCTAGCAGCAGCAACAGTATTAACACTTGAAGAATTACTCTCAAATAGATTGTTTATTAGGAAAGGAGGTTAACTGACATCATCAAATGGAGTCCTCGTTTTGTTAGAGAATAGGAGATGTAAGGTATCGTTCTTGGTAACTGCTCTAGAGGGGCATGCATTGTTTAGCCACGGTTTTATTCTCACAGAATGTGTACCACGTTAGTGTTCGCCGCTCCTGAGGAATTTTCTGGAGGGCTACGCAGTGCGCATCCATTTGGCGTCGAGCGTCAAGCATTTGTGGAAGGAACGCCGGAGAACTTACTGTCTTCAGTACTGAAATGACGCTATATTCACAACGAGGAAAAGCTGATTTCTTAATACTGGCTGCACCGGAGCGTTAACGATTTCGCGTGAATATGTTGTTCAAGTGTAACATTTCCGCGTCACATCTCGAAGTAAAAATTTTGTCTTGGCCACTCCGATCCCCGTAATCATTATTATCAGCCAGTGGCAGTAGTTAGTTAGTTAGTTAGTTACCTGTTCCATAGAACGTATGAATGATTCTTCTGTCGAAAGGATACGGAACGACTCAGTTTATAGGAAATGATTACATCATAAGTACAAAACTTAGCTTTTCACAGGTTACTATTTTTTAAACAAAAATTTCTCGACGAAGTAGGAGTTGTCCAGGAGAAACGATTTTAGGTTAGTTTTAAAACTTACTTTGCTGCCTGTCTGACAGTTTACGTTATTGAACAACTGATCAAAAATTTTTGTTGCTATTGATGTCTCCTTTCCGGGCACAGACAGTTCCAGTAATTCATAATAATATTATAAACGTGAAAGTGGATTTGTCTGTTGCCCTTTAACGACTAAACCGCTGATCTGATTTTTATGAAATCCGATACAGAGATATTTTGAACCCAGAGCTTACTTTACTTTAGAAAGTAAAAGAAAAAATCGACCTCAAAGAGTGTGGAGTAAAGAATCGAACATCTTGTTCTATATCAGTGAACACAAACCATGGTTGTTGTTGTTGTGACTTCAGTCCTGAGACTGGTTTGATGCAGCTCTCCATGCTACTCTATGCTGTGCAAGCTTCTTCATCTCCCAGTACTTACTGCAACCTACATCATTCCGAATCAGCTTAGTGTATTCATCTCTTGGTCTCCCTCTACGGTTTTTACCCTCCACGCCGCCCTCCAACGCTAAATTTGTGATCCCATGATACCTCAGAACATGTCCTACCAATCGATCCCTTCTCCCAGTCAAATTGTGCCACAAACTCCTCTTTTCCCAAATTCTATTCAATACCTCCTCATTAGTTATGAGATCTATCCATCTAATCTTCAATATTCTTCTGCAGCGCCACATTTCGAAAACTTCTATTCGCTTCTTGTCCAAACTATTTATCGTCCATGTTTCACTTCCATACATGGCTACAGTCCATACAAATACTTTCACAAACGACTTCCTGACACTTAAACCTATACTCGCTGTTAACAAATTTCTCTTCTTCAGAAACGCTTTCCTTGCCATTGTCAGTCTACATTTTAGATCCTCTCTACTTCGACCATCATCAGTTATTTTGCTCCTGAAATAGCAAAACTGCTTTACTACTTTAAGAATCTCATTTCCTAATCTAATTCCCTCAACATCACCCGACTTAATTCGACTACATTCCATTATCCTCGTTTTGCTTTTGTTAATGTTCATCTTATATCCACCTTTCAAGACACTGTCCATTCCGTTCAACTGTTCTTCCAAGTCCTTTGCTGTCTCTGACAGAATTACAATGTCATCGGTGAACCTCAACGTTTTTACTTCTTCTCCATGGATTTTAATTCCTACTCTTAATTTTTCTTTTGTTTCCTTTACTGCTTGCTCAATATAATATCCGGGAAAGGCTACAATCCTGTCTCACTCCCTTCCCAACTACTGCTTCCCTTTCGTGCCCCTCGACTTATAACTGCCATCTGGTTTCTGTACAAATTGTAAATAGCCTTTCGCTCCCTGTATTTTACCTCTGCCACCTTCCAGTCAACATTGTCAAAAGCTTTCTCTAAGTCTACAAATGCTTGAAATGTAGGTTTGCCTTTTCCTAATCTTTCTTCTAAGATACGTCACGTGTTCAACATTTCTACGGAATTCAAACTGACCTTCCCCGAGGTCGGCTTCTACCAGTTTTCCATTCGTCTGTAAAGAATTCGCGTTAGTAGTTTGCAACTGTGACTTATTGAACTGATAGTTCGGTAATTTTCACATCTTTCAACACCTGCTTTCTTTGGGATTGGAATTATTATATTCTTCTTGAAGTCTGAGAGTATTTCGCCTGTCTCATACATCTTGCTCACCAGATGGTAGAGTTTTGCCAGGACTGGCAAACCCAAGGCCGTCAGAAGTTCTAATGGAATGTTGTCTACTCCTGAGGCCTTGTTTCGATTATGGTCTTTAGTGCTCTGTCAAATTCTTCACGCAGTATCGTATCTCCCATTTCATCTTCATCTACGTCTTCTTCCATTTCCATAATATTGTCCTCAAGTAGATCGCCCTCGTATACACCCTCTATATACTCCTTCCACCTTTCTGCTTTCCCTTCTTTGCTTAGAACTGGGTTTCCATCTGAGCTCTTGATATTCATGCAAGTTGATCTCTTTTCTCCAAAGGTCTCTTTAATTTTCCTGTAGGCAGTATCTATCTTACCCCTAGTGATATGCGCCTCTGCATCCTTACATTTGTCCTCGAGCCATCCCTTCTTAGCCATTTTGCACTTCCTGTCGATCTCATTTTTGTGACGCTTGTATTCCTTTTTGCCTGCTTCATTTACTGCATTTTTATATTTTCTCCTTTCATCAATTAAATTCAATATTTCTTCTGTTACCCAAGGATTTCTACTAACCCTCGTCTTTTTACCTACTTGATACCCTGCCGCCTTCACTACTTCATCCTTCAGAGCTACCCATTCTTCTTATACTGTATTTCTTTTTCCCATTCCTGTCAATTGTTTCCTTATGCCCTCCCTGAAAATCTGTACAACCTCTGGTTTAGTCAGTTTATCCAGGTCCCATCTCCTTCAATTCCCACCTTTTTGCAGTTTCTTCAGTTTTAATCTACAGTTCATTACCAATAGATTGTGGTCAGAGTCCAGATCTGCCCCTGAAAATGTCTTACAGTTTAAAACCTGGTTCCTAAATCTCTGTGTTACCATTATATAATCTGTCTGATACCTTTTAGTATCTCCAGGATTTTTCCATATATACAACCTTCTTTTATAATTTTGAACCAATTGTTAGCTACGATTAAGTTATGCTCTATGCAAAATTCTACCAGACGGCTTCCTCTTTCATTTCTTACCCCCAATCCATATTCACCTACTATGTTTCCTTCTCTTCCTTTTCCTGCTCTCGAATTCCAGTTGCCTATGACCATTAAATTTTCGTCTCCCTTCACTACCTGAATAATTTCTTTTATCTCATCATACATTTCATCAATTTCTTCATCATCTGCAGAGCTAGTTGGCATATAAACTTGTACTACTGTAGTAGGCATGGGCTTCGTGTCTATCTTGGCCACTATAATGCGTTCACTATGCTGTTTGTAGTAGCTTACCCGCTATCCTATTTTTTATTCATTACTAAACCTACTCCTGCAGTACCCCTATTTGATATTGTATTTATAACCATGTATTCACCAGATCAAAAGCCTTGTTCCTGCTGCCACCGAACATCACTAATTCCCCCTACACCTAAATTTAACCTACCCATTTCCCTTTTTAAATTTTCTAACGTACCTGCCCGATTAAGGGATCTGACATTCCACGCTCCGATCCGTAGAACGCCAGTTTTCTTTCTCCTGATAACGACGTCCTCTTGAGTAGTCCCCGCCCGGAGATCCGAATGGAGGACTATTTTACCTCCAGAATATTTTACCCAAGAGGACACATTCATTTAACCATACAGTAAAACTGCATGCCCTCGGGAAAAATTACAGCTGTAGTTTCCCCTTGCTTTCAGCCGTTCGCAGTACCAGCACAGCAAGGCCGTTTGGGTTAGTGTTACGAGGCCAGATCAGTCAGTCATCCAGACTGCTGCCCCTGCAACTACTGAAAGGGTGCTGCCCCTCTTCAGGAACCACACGTTTGTCTGGCCTCTCAACAGATACCCCTCCGTTGTGGTTGCGCCTACGGTACGACACGCAAGCCTCCCCACCAATGGCAAGGACCATGGTTCATGGTAAAAATTATTAAATTTGTTGCGTAACGTACATTTTATATAAGGTACTGCTACTTCAATATTATTATACATACATGCTGACTCCTGGCACGTCTCTCCATACCCACCGCTCTGCAGTAATGCTGCATCGTGCGTTGAGGCAGCTGTTCGTGGAAGGGGTGAGGGGTGGGGGGCGCGGGGGGCACAACACGAGCTATGCTTACCCAAAAATGCAGTTACGTGAGGGACGCTTACGCTATTGCACGTACAACAGCGCATGTGAGCGAGACTGTGGGTAGCAGGTAGTGGATAATAAAGGTCATTTTTCTGCCACTATTGTAGGTATGGGCATCAATGTTCTTCTGAAATTATGATGAATTACTTATGACAAACTCCATTACAGAATATATTGTATTGTGGTGGTGTATTTAAAAAGTGTATCTTGCGGAAGAAGTCCCCACATGACGACTGTGGGTGGGCATATCGTATTATTCTTACTGCTAGCCTTTGTGCGATCAATACTTTCTTTCTAAGTGACGAGTTACCTAAGAAAATTATTCCGTAAGACATTTTCGAATGGAAATATGAAAATATTCCTGGAGGTTGATTCCTTAGTCCCCAGGACTAGTAAGTATAAGAAGAACAAAAGCAGGTGAGCTTAACTGTTTGAACACCTCAGTAATACGTTTCTTCTAGTTCAAATTTTCATCGGCATGCACACCCAAAAATTTGGAGCGTTTCAAACTGTTTTCTGATATCTGTTCATGTGCTACACACGACTGTTTCTTGTATTGAAGTAACTATGGTATGTTTTCT
This sequence comes from Schistocerca americana, assembly GCF_021461395.2. NCBI lineage: Eukaryota > Metazoa > Arthropoda > Insecta > Orthoptera > Acrididae > Schistocerca > Schistocerca americana. Next base: position 296,953,623 of record NC_060120.1, read on the forward strand.
CAAAATTTAGGGGAAGTCCAATTTTAGAGAACCGCTTAACTCTTTGAATAATATCATTGACAATCTCTTCTGTTGATTTGTCTCTAATGCGATGTATTACAACACAAGTATTGTGTGCAAAAAGTACCAGTTATTCTTAATGAATGTTAATTTAATATTTCTCTCCTGTTAACATTGTTTGAATTATTGAATACAACTTTTGGGTTGTGATTTTGAAGTATGATTCAAACTAGTTGTGTGTAAGAACCATCAATTCCATAAAACTTAATTTTTTCTAAGACAGGGCATGGTCTTTGGAATCAAAAGTCTTCGAAAGTTCACAGATAATAGCAACTGGCGATATATTATTATCTAAGGCTTGTAATATTTGGTGAGTGAATTTATAGCATTCTCAGTCAAGTAACTCTTCTATCATTTGACAGCTCAATGAAGTTTTCCTCAGTATACTTCTATGCATTAAGGTCTTGAGCTACAATCCATTTTTTACGTATTTTTAACATCGACCCCTACCCTTCCAGTAAGTCTTCTTCTGGGTCTTTTCGTGTCATTTTTACTCCGGTAAAAAAGCTTCCTTGGTCCACTTCCCACCCATTCATCTGGTTACATGTGCCTCCCATGTACATTTCTTTTTCTTTACTGACCTCTCCACTCTGGTCCTCTTCAATTTATCTGTTATACTCCCTCGCCTAGTAATTTCTGATATACATTTCTCCATTGCTAGCTGAAGAGTCGTCCGTTTTTGATTGAATATCTCATCAAAAGTCCGTGTCTCTCTGCCATAAGTCAGAACTAGTTATGCACATTCAGAAACATAACATTGAGAACCGCATTTAGCTTACCAATAACACTAAGTAATTTTTGAACTTATTTTTATTTTTCTGTCCCGTCATTGTCTTGAACTCCCCTAAGTATAAAAACTCATCCACTGACTATGGTTTAAGTTCTAGTCTGTACTATTTTCTTTTAGATGTTGTGGTTATACATTACTTTAGTTCCATATGTATTAGTTATTTAAGTCTAAATTCAATTTTTCCCAGTAAGTTATTCTATTATTAGTCGAACTTCATCTGCTCTAGATGTATGCTGTATCGTACAATATTACCATGAAAACGAACGTGGTTCAAATATATGTGATTAACATGACTTCGTCTTTCGTTTTCCAGGACGTGAAAACGTTTCTAAGTTTGAGGAGGCAGTTTTAACAGCACTGAATGTCCATGGATAACTTTTCTTTCAACTCTAAATTCCGCCATGTGCTGACGAAGTGTAATAGTAACTATATTATCAACGTGAATGTCCTACCGTACAAATATGAGGAAGTTCACTGTAGTAAACTTATAGTGTAGTAAATCAGAAGACTGAATTGGTGCTATGAGTGTGAGATGTTTCGCTTTAACGAAGAGGAAAAATTGAAACTAAACTAAAATATCAGAAAACTTTTCCGTTTACATTTTCACTACCTATCCGCTATATTAGGAATGATATAGGATAAAGAATGAAATAATACCCTGTAGATCAAGCCCCTAAAAGAAACTATGGTTAGTAATAAGGATAAATGTTTTGGCCACGTTAAAAGAATGGGGCCAGAAAGACTTCCGAGGAGAGTCTTAGAATGGACAGAATCCAGACGAAAGCCAATTGGAAGATCGCGGACCAGACAGAGACATGAAGTGAAGGATGATGTGAACCGACGAGGACTACAATAGGAGGGGCCGCTAAGTGATAGACCGTCGGAGAAAGAGGAGCTTGGAACGTTTAAGAAAGAAGAAGATGCGCCGTATTAGGCAATAAACGGTTGACTTATACCGGAATGGAGAACGCACTACAGATTTCGCTGAACGTAATTTATTTAGAGTGGTTGGACTTCGATTACGACTTCACCAAGACGTCCTTTCGACTGTACCACCCGCTCAGCTCTGCTTTTATTATATTACGGCCACTGTTAACCAACTACAATTTATCATAAGAATTGATAATTAGAAATTTTACACTACAAAGCCAAAGTTTCGCGATTATAGCCTTCCTTTATCGAAGCATTGTTTCTGTTACTTACCGACACTGTTAATTTTGATCGGGCTTTGTATATGTGACCATACATACACCATTTCGAATTCCACGTTAAGCTGTAAGTACTCCGTAAATCATTTCCGATGGCTGAGAATGATTCCCAGTGAAAGACCATGTGGCTCAAACAGATCTTCATGCTAATAAAATCTGTGCTATTAATTCCAGTTCTGTGACTACTGACGTGGCATAGTGTAAAATACTGGGCTCGTGTTTGTTGGGGGGGGGGGGGGAGGGGGGGGGCAGGGGGATGATCAAATCTTCTTCTGGCACTCTGGTGTCTAATAACACTTCAGGCGAATGACAGGATTTGTTTTCTCATTTGTTGCATCATTTGTCGCAGAATTTCCCTCTGTCCCAATCAACTGCGAGCTAGTGCTTTCTGTTTAGTGATTCAGATGCTGACTGGATTTGCAGTTTCCTTTCTTGTATCGCTTAAAATATGTAATGCAGTAAATTACAAACTTAATACGTGGAAGTTGTTTCACTGCAAGGAATCTAATTAAAGCAAGTAATTATTATCAAAACCTTGGCAAGAAACAACATGGCGTATAAGTGGATGAAGGTATTCCTGTTTTGATGGAAAATTTGATTGAAATCGTTGCACATATGCAGAAGGGGGACAACTATATGGAAACACTTTCGAAACAAAACATTACGATGCTTTATACGGTGCAGAAAACGTGTTGGCAATTTAAACAGTTTCCAGTCGTCTCAGCGGGGATACATTACGGTACTGAATAGATTCAAGGGAATCTTATTCTATTCCTCCTGCAAAAATTCGGGTAACTATGAGGGACTTGGATATCGATCACGCACCCTCCTCTGGAAAGTGGACCACTGAGATCTGGGGGGCGGGGGAGATTCACCAGTTCATCCTGGTTCTCACAGAACCATTTCTGGATGATGCGAGCTGTATGAAGAAGCGGCATGTCATCTTGGAACGCAGTATTACCATTGGGGAACAAACATTGTACCTTGGGGTGGATCTGATCACCCAAAATGGTAATATAATCTTAGGCAGTAATGCCCATAGAATACCACGATATGGCTGCCCAAATCACCACCGAACCCCCGTCATGTTTCAGTCTTGGGACGTGCACTCGGACAGAAGTCGGAAATCGAGAAGACTCATCCGCCCAAACGAATTTCTTCCATTGCTCCGTAGTGCAGGTGTTATGGCTTCGGCATCGCGTTTTCTCGTTATGGGAATTTGCCTCACTGACAAATTGTTTGGAATTCGAGCTGGCCCAGCAGTTCCTTGCTTATGGAGCTTCCTTCGCGATTTTTGGTACTGACAGGGTTCTCGGGTGCGACAATCAGTTCTTCAGTGACTTTTGCAACTGTCGTTCCCTCCTACTTCGTCACGATCATCTCCAATGAACTTCTGTCACAATCGCCCAACACACGCTCTCATCAGCCTTGCGGCTCAGCGGATGATTCTTTTCCGCTTTCCCTCAGTGCGAGATAAATCTTGAAATACCAAACACTTCGGCAACCTTGGTTACGGAAGAACCCACCATACGAGCACCAACAATGTGTCCACGTTATAACTCACTGACCTCCTACATAATCCGCTCACAACTAGACAACGCTGTGTTCCCCACGACTATCACTTGCAACGTTTTCAGGATACTGCACAGGTTCTATTCGTGGCCAAATACAACAGAGCAACGTGGAGACTTTGCAAGCATCTGCATTTATGTTTAAGCATGCATTTCTCTCGGTGTTCCCACAGTTTTGCTCCCTCTGTGTATACAGATTAAGTAAAAATTAATAATAGCAAAAACTACACTCTTTGACGAAAACAACAGTTGGTGGTGATTATCTTCTAGCTGCTTAGTTACGGACTTTTGTCGTGCTCACAATAGCAGTTGTTTGCTTTTTGAACATTTAGCTGGAACGATATCGTCAGTTGTATGTTGTAGCAGGGTTCGGTACGGTAAGCTGTTACCGTTTCGGTAGGCAAAATGTAGACTGTATAAACATATTACTCAAATATAAGAAAAGTGGAAAGCTCGGACATAACGTTTCAATGAATCTTCTTTTCTGATATTGTCAAAATTGGATAGTAACACACTGAATGTGATCGCCGTTGCTACCTGCCTTATACTGAAGCTTTTGTCTTCCTCGGAAACACTGTCTTTCCCCTCTTGGATGAAAGCTATTGCTGATGTGAAAGTGGGTTGTTTTCTACGTATTAGACATATTCAACGAGGAAGTATCCCTGTTTAACACCATCACCTATATGAGCTATATAATATACGAGGGTCGTTCAATAAGTAGTGCAATGCATTTTTTTCTGAAAGCAAGTGTTTTTTTCAGGATTCCAGTACACCATATTATTCCCCACTCTTTTAAGTAAAAAACCATTTTTGGAACATATTCCCCGTTCAATGCGACGCCTTACTCCACTTTACTGGTGAACCGTAAATTTACTTTCAAAATCTTTTCTTAAAGAATTTATTTTATTTACTAGCGATTCATCAACAATATTAACACATTTAATCACACTAGGTGAGCGTGGAAGTAGTTGTCAGGAAGCAACTCATGGAAAATGAAATTACTTTTAACAAATGTGAATTTTATTCCTAAAAGCTTTTTCAAAAACAGATTTAAAATTATAAGCAGAAAAACACCCTCTAAATATCAAGTTACAATTTTATTTGGAGGCAGAAAGAACAATATTAACAGTATGAGCCTTCGGGCTGACGAGCTTGCCTGCTCCCTTTCAACACGGCCGTAGTCATGACCGCTCACAACAACCTCTGAAAGAGTACACTGGTGCAAATCTGCAACACACCAGATTACTTTAAACTAAAAAAACATTTTAACAACTCACACAAACACATAAACTATGCACCCCGTAAGAGGGATGGAAATGGTACAACACTCAAACTATTTGCCACCGAAAGTGCAATTTGTTGCTATTTTTTTTAAGTACTCTTACGGTGGAAGGGTGGCAACCTTATAACCTAAAATGACTATTTACATAAAACCCATAAAATGCTGACTTACATAAAATGTACAACATGCTCTACATTACACATATACTACCTCGCAAGATGATAGGCAAGATAAAAACATATAACGCCGAATCCGACAAACATGACAGAGGCAGCTATTAACGTATGGCAGACCGACAGACAGGCAGACAGAAACTAACTGCCTAACAAATGCGGACGAGAGACAGCCGAGCAAGCTGGGGACGAGAGAGTGACCAAGAAAACAAGTAAAATTTAACAAGTAAATGAAACAACATATCACAAATCACTTAACTTCTAATAAACTACGATGTCTGGCGACGACCTGGCGCAGCACCCCCAAAACGCTCTCCCGAACCGTCGGCTGCCAGCCGCTTCAACGGACGCAGGAAGGCGCGCCGATCTCCCGTCTCACGGCGTCGCAGTTCGCGCCGGTCAGACCGATGTCGTGGGTTGACTCCTGTTGCTCTCGTGTCGGCCGCGAAGCTATTACTCCTCGCTATACGGCGCGGCCCACTGGACTGACGTGGCGACCTCACATGCACCGACGCTCAAGACGGACAAAACATCTTGTGTCCCAGTGCGCTACCGACTATCCGATGGATCCCACCTTCCAATGTCCGTTGCCTGAGCAACTCGAACAGACTGGCGGCCTAACACATACTAGCACTCCGGACGACAGACAGACACTGACTACCCCACACTGGCCCTGCTGACCAACTGCCTAGACTCCCGAGACTGACCGACTCAGACTGACCCCCTGCCGAGCTGATAGTGCCCCGTGAACAGGCAACCTTTCCGCTTTCCCACCAGAGGGAGCCACCAAAGCTGCGATTACCACAGCGGCGCCATCGCCAGAATCGGAGAGCGACTGCTTCACACAACGCGCTGCGGCACGCTCTTCAAAACAGCAATTTTTTTACCACGGCTCAACTGGGAGGACCTGTATGTCCGCGTGGTACCACTATATTGGTCGACGACGGAGCCAACGGCTTCCTGAATCAAGAATGTCCCCATCATCCACGTACTGCTTTCTGCGGAGTACGTCTTCCATTGGGGCAAACAGCTGGAAGATGGAAGGTGCCAGATCCGATATCTAGGGTGGATGTGGAAGAACAGTCCAGTTAAGTTTTGTGAGCTGGTCACGGATGTGCAGATTTGCTTGAGGCTTTGCGTTGTCTCGGAGAAGAAGTTCGTTTGAATTTTTGTGGCATCGAAGACAATGAAGTCGTTATCTGTTTCCCGAGGGTAGCATAACACAAATCGGAGTGGACACCAAACAGAATAACCCGTTCAGAGTCCCAGAAAGACGTCGGCGTGACTTATACGGCTGAAGGTCCAACTTTGAACTTTTCATTTGGAGGAGAGGTTGTGTGGCGCCACTCCTTGGTTTGCCGTTTCGTTTTCGTTTCGAAGAGAACCCATATTTCACCGCCTGTGACGACGTTCGACAAATAATTTTCACGATCAGCCTCGTATCGCGCAAGCAATGACGCACAGATGGTCCTCCATTGGCCTTTATAGTCTTCTGTCAGGCGACTAGAAACTCAGTGAGCACACCCCTCTGAGTACCCCAGCTGGTGGACGAGTGTGTCGGCACTACCAACAGAGTCGTCCAGTTGCGTAGGGAGTTGTTTTATTGCAAGCCGTCGATATATCGAATGAGAGTGTCCCCACGTTCCATCCTTGTAGGAATCACAGCTGTGTGCGACCGACCGGCACGCGGGATGTCGGACAGGTCTGCGTGACATTGTTGCAATGATGACAGTCGCGCGGGATTAGCCGAGTGGTCTCAGGCGCTGCAGTCATGGACTGTGCGGCTGGTCCCGGAGGCGGTTCGAGTCCTCCCTCCGGCATGGGTGTGTGTGTTTGTCCTTAGGATAATTTAGGTTAAGTAGTGCGTGAGCTTAGGGACTGATGACCTTAGCAGTTAAGTCCCGTATGATTTCACACACACACATTTGGCGATGATGACAGACACCTCGTTCAACGACTCACCGTGCTCTAATTCACTGCCAGGTCTCCGTAGACGTTCTACAAGCGCCTATGAATATCTGTGATACTCTCGTTTTCAGCCAAAAGAAATTCAGTGACAGTTCTCTGTCTGGAAAGCACCTGCGTTACAGACGCGATTTTGTAGGCTACGTATAGCTCCAACAGCTTTCGGAACGAAATGAAATTATATGGGCTGAAGCGGGAATAATCCACGATGTCCCCCAACCAATACCGCATTTTTCGGACCGAAACTAGCCAAGAAAATAATTCATTGCATTACTTACTGAACGCTCGTCGTAATTGCAGTGATGGTCTAAGTCTTACGTTTCGTCGATCTCACCATTTTCATTTATGTCACATTTAGAAACGTGCCTAGTCCATTTCCTCCAGAGAGTACCATTGCCTTAACAGCTACGTAGTGACACCTTAGTTCTGAGCATATGGAGTTCTTATGTGACCCAGTGTACACCTGACTGTTCTGTCAGTGCCTTCCACTGGTGATAAATCTGTAACAGCTTGTTTCTCAAATGGAGCAAAGTTCCCGGACGTGGCGGTGGTCGCAGCAAGCGCCAAACACAATTTCGAAACAGCGGCACTCGTGTGCGCCGCTGTCTCCGGTTCGGGCTCCGGGGCGACAGTGGGACGGCGCCAGGTGGGCGTGTCTGCCGTGAGTTACGCGGGTACCCCTGACCCGTATACTCCCTGTCACTCGCGGATACGCTGCCAGCTACGCCGTTCTGTTGGCGGCTGGGCTGAAGTCCAGTGTACGAAGTGACCACTGTCAGTTACGATATGACATCTAGTGGCAAGAACAGACATTGTACAAACTATAGTATAGGTTAACTGGCTGTAAGACAGGACCCTTTAATCTTTTAGTTGATTATTTGTTGCAAGACATACCACAACACTACACAGCTGCGCATAGTTTGCGCCAAATGCACATTGCATTACTTGGTTTCACGTCGCATTTTTATTCTTTTTTTTTTATTTTCAGTCGACAGGAACACTTATGAATTTAATCCAACCAGATAACCGAGCCTGTTAACGTGCCGTTTCCTGAATACGGAGATGCTAGCCCGCCCCGTATAAAATACGCCGCGCGAGTTAACGGCGAGAGATGATGAGCCGGTCAACCTGGATGTGGCTTTTAGGCGGTTTACATCATTCAGATATGAGAGTACAGGTCTACCACCCATGTCTTGGCACAGATACAAGTGTCGCAAACGTTTAGAAAACTGTCTCAGACTTGAATATAGATTTTTATAGACGCAGAATGATAGGGTACAAAAAATTCCGTTCCGGGGAGAGGGTGGGTAGGAAGGCGAGAAGAAGAGGGGGGGGGGGGTGACATCAGTAAGGCCATCCGGCCACCACCCACCACCTACACTGCATCAACCAGAACAATGATGCCGTCTCCGCCGGTTAACATTCTGGAAAAAAGAAAAGGAGAAGAAGTTGAAGGTACATTTATGAATGTAGGGCGTCCAATCATCTTTCATGTTTTTCTTCTCGATATTTAGCGGTAAAGATATAAAATATCTATGTTTTATGTTATAATAACCAACCAGCATCATTACTTCATCTTAAGTCTCTGCAAGGACGTGGTTTTACTGGACCTACAATGACGTAGGATTGTAACAGGTACTCCCGTCATACTTCAGCTGACTTTATTTTCACTTAAGAATGGATAACTCACTGGCAGTTGTTCAAAATGGGTCTGAGCACTATGAGAATTAACTGCTGAGGTCATCAGTCCCCTAGAACTTAAAACTACTTAATCCTTAATCCTATCTAACCTAAGGACAACACACACATCCATGCCCGAGGCAGGATTCGAACCTGCGACCATAGCGGTGGCGCGGTTCCATACTGCAGCGGCTAGAACCACTCGGCCACTCCGGCCGGCCTGGCAGTTTGTATCCTACGGTGTACACGGAGGTGACAAAAGTCATGCGATGCCATCTAATATCGTGTCGGACCTCCTTCTGCTCGGCGTGGCGTGGACCCAACAACTCGTTGGAAGACCCCAGCAGAAATATTGAGCCATGCTGCCTGCATAACCGTCCTTAACTGCGGAAGTGTCAACGGTGCAGGATTTCGTGTACGAACTGACGTCTAGATTATGTCCCATAAGTGTTCGATGGGATTCATGTCGTACGATATGCGTGACCAAATCATTCGCTCGAATTGTTCAGAATGTTCTTCGAACCAATCGCTAACAACTGTGACCTGGTGACATTGCTGTATCTTCCACAGGGAGATGCTTGATAAGAAATGATATGACACAGGTGAGACGGCCGCGGTGGCCGAGCGGTTCTAGGCGCGTGACTGCTACGGTCGCAGGTTCGAATCCTGCCTCAGGCATGGTTGTGTGTGATGTCCTTAGATTAGTTAGGTTTAAGTAGTACTAAGTTCTAGGGGACTGATGACCTCCGCTGTTAAGTCCCATAGTGCTCAGAGCCATTTTTTTGACACAAGTAAACAAGAACAAGGATTTATTGCGGCCACAGTAGAGAGATATAATAACAAAGGAAAACTCTCAATAAAAAATAATATAACTTCTCAGACACCAACAGGCATACGCCGGGTTCAAAAATGGCTCTGAGCAGTATGTGACTTAACTTCTTAGGTCATCAGTCGCCTAGAACTTAGAACTAATTAAACCTAACTAACCTAAGGACATCACACACATCCATGCGCGAGGCAGGATTCGAACCTGCGACCGTAGCGGTCGCGCGGTTCCAGACTGTAGCACCTAGAACCGCTCGGCCACCCCGGCCGACCATACGCCCGGAACACACAGTGAATACACGTAGTGGAACGTAAAGACTATGCTACTGATAATCCCCAATACCGGAGGTTGAGCGTTCGGCTTGGTTGGCCGACAAATACGTCTCGGGATATTGCTGGGAAGTCGTAGATCCTGTTGCGGTGGCTTCCGAACGGGCTTCGACTGATGGGCTGCTAAGAGCTGGCGCATAAATTGGCCCCGAGCTCCTGTGGAGCGAACTGCCGACGTGCTGGCTTGCGCCACCCTATATAGCCGGGACGCGGAGGAATTCGTGCCAGTCCAGTTCCGCACATGTGTCACGGCGAAGGAAATAGGTTCCTGGCATGAAGCATCTCTGGTGGCGCTTCTCCTGCCGTCTTATGTCCTTGTTGTGATTAAAGCAGCCCGGGGACGCCTTGTACATACGCAAACCCATGATACTTTGGTGTCTGTGGGGTTGGCATTCCTTTTGAGGGAACGGCGGGTATATGGCAGACATGGCGCATTGTCATCCTTAAAAATTACGTCATTGCTTGGAAACATGAAGTACATAAAGGGTTGCGAATAGTCTCCAAGCAGCTCAGTATAACCATTCCCAGTCAATGGTGGACTCAGTTGGGCCAGACGACACACTCCGTTCCACATAAATACATCCCACACCGTTAAGGAGCCACCATCAGCTTGCAGTGCCTTGTTGACAACTTAGCTCCATGGCTTCGTGGCGTCGGCGCCACACTCAAGCCCTACCATTAGTTCTTATCAGCTGAAATCGGGACTCATATGAGCGGTGCACGGTTTTTCTGTCGTCTATGGTTCAACCGATATGGTTACTAATACAGGAGAGGCGCTTCAGGCGATGTCCTGCTGTTAGCAAAGGTACTCGCACCGGTTATCTGCTGCCATATCCCGTTAGCGCCAAATTTCGTTGCACTGTCCTAGCGGATATGTTCGTCGTGCATCACACATTGATTTCTGCGGTTATTTTACGCAGTGTCGCTTACTTGCACTGACAACTCTACGCAAAAGCTACTGCTCTCAGTCGTTAAGTGAAGGCTGCTGGCCACTGCGTCGCCTGTGGTGAGTGATAATGCCTGTAACTTGGTATTCTCGGAATTTTGAATCCCTAACGATGTCCGAAATTGAATGTCCCATGCGTCTAGCTCCAATTACCATTCTGCGTTAAAAGACCGTTATTTCCAGTCATGCGGCTGTAATCACGTCGGAAACCTTTTCACATGACTCACTCGAGTGCAAATGGTAGCTCCATCAATGCACTGCTCTTTCATATCTTTTGTACGCTATTCTATCGCCGTCTGTATGTGCGCATATCATTGTCCCATTACATCTGTCATCTCATTGTATCTAATGTTATGTATAACAAAATTCTAGCTTCCGAAGTGTTACTGTATTTACACACTGGAGTGAAGTATTGACGAGTAACTGAATTAAGTTTTAGTTTGAAAGTTCCCGGCGGATTAAAACTGTGTGCCGGTCCAACACTCGAACACGGAGCCTTGTTTTGGTTGGCAACGGCCTCACCGAAGTAGTATGAGAAGAGAATCTAATCAGTACGCGCCATTGCAGCTTCGCTTTCTACCAGGACCACCCTTCTACTTTTCGTACTTCACCCGAAATTCTCCTGAATGCTGCTTTAGAAGAAAGGTTATTTAGAAGAAATGGCTTAACCGCAGACTAAAACATTGTTTCTAGTATTGATAATTCATGAATTGTTCAACATGAAAATAATAATTTTGATACTTATCGATGTTGTAACAACACATTCCTTCCGACATTTGGATACCGTAGGAAACACATACAACAATTAATGTTGGGAATTCGATCATCCATCTATATAACTGCAATAAATTCCTCCAGAATGGACGTACACCAAGGATCACATGCTACGTTGATAAGAAATGTAGGCAATATCAATTAGACCTTCTTTTTCGCAGTAAATGAGAAGCACAGATTTCACGAAGCAAAAGCATAATATGCAGTAAGCGGCGTTCATTGGCGGCTTCACCGTAAACACAATTCGTTATGTAATTATAGCGAAAAAGAGAAGAAGACCCGAAGAGGGGGGGAGGGGGACATAAAACAGAGGCAAAATGGAGACAGATAAGCAGATTAAGATATACCAGCTCCCTCTCTCTTCTCCTTTCTCACACACGCACACACAAACACACATTACGAGCGTCTTGTACGGAAAGATAAATATGTGACTGCAAACATCCAGGCAATAACAAATATTTCATACATCAGCGACAGGAGGAAATAAATAATCCTAAGTGAGTATAAGTGCGGCAACGTGGTAGCAAGCAATGTTGATGGTGTTAGTGGCGAGTTATGAAGAAGGCAAGATAGCAATGACTATATTATCGAACGCCAGACATCTCGTGCATGCAAGGCACGGCGACACGAACTCTCCGGTAGCTGCAGGAACTCTATATGCAAGCAGTTAACAAGAGAACGTCAATAGGGCGTGGAGACATCCTTTAAAGGTCACTGTGAATGAAGACTTTGAGACGTCTGTGGTGCAAACGTGCAACTCAGAGACAAGTGACGACGTTTCCACGTCTACATCAAAAAATGCATATATGCTGATTTCTTCTTGGTTAATATCAGTTAATATATCCCGTATTTTGATTTGATATTCATGAGTCTCTCTGCATCTCACTGACTAGTACGTGTATTCCCCAGTCATCTCATAACAAGTAGAGAATCTTTTCTTCACCCCGACGTATATGGGAAAAATCACCATTTCATAAATTACGTCCAGTTCAGAAACTGATTAGTTATGAAAATGTATTAAATTAGTTGATTTCACGAAGATTTATTGTCTTTGAGGATGTTTACGTAGTGAACAGTATCAGAGATCAAGGTGAAGTTGTGATAACAATGTTTTGTGGACAACTACAGAAGCAAACAGTGTTGTTTCGTGTTCTTTTACTGGATATGGTCATATCCACATAATTTGTCACACAGATACTGGAGTCACATAATTGTGGCAAATAACATCGTAATGAATGATTGCTCAATCTCAGCCAAAATCGTTATTATTACTACGAAATATGTTCTTAGTAGATTGATCAAAGATGGCAGGAATTTCCATAATAGACAAACTGCACTGACGGCGAAAAATCGCATCACCAAGTGGATGTTGGTAGGCGTGTTTATACTTCTGGAAGATGACGACAATTCAGATTTCGCACCAGTCGCGTAAGAGTGACGTTAGTAGCGCCACTATGAGGATGAAAATCAGGTTTGCTTTGAATAGACATTGTGACAGTCGCGAGCATTAGTTACCTTTGAGTATGGACGTAGTGAGATGATGATAGTCAAGAGTGCCTTTAAGGCCACGAAGCCGCCATTGTCGACGCCTTACTAAGTTTGAACGAGATCGTGTAATAGGCCTACGAGAAGCTAAAAGTTCCGTCTGCAGTATTGTTCAAAGACTTGCCAGGAACGTAGCCACAGTACATGTTTGCTGGCAGTGTGGTCACGGGAATGTACGGTTGCAAGAAGACCGGGTTCTTGACATCCATGTGACACTACCCAGATGGAACACCGTAGTGTCCGCCGTATGATTTTGGCACATCGTACTGCATCTGCAGCAGCAATGTGAGATGTAGCTGGCATCACAGTGACACAACGAACTTATAAAAACTAGTTACTTCAAGGACAGCTCCGAGTCAGACACACTGTAACGTGTATTCAGCTGACCCCAAATCACAGTCATGTACGACTTCAGTGGTGTCAAGTGAGAGCTCATTGGAGGACTGGATGAAGGTCTTTTGCATTTTCTGATTAAAGTTGATTCTGCCTCGGTGCCAGTAATGGCAATGTGTTGGTTATAAGGGGGCCAGTTGAGGGCCTGCAACCAACATGTCTGAGGTCTAAACGCACAAGACCTACACCTGGTGTTATGGTCTGCGGTGCGGTTTCACATGACAGCAGGAGCACTCGTGCGGTTACCCGACGCACCTTGCCTGAAAATTTTTACATCAGTCTTGTTATTTGACCTTTTTTGGTACCATTCATGAGCAGCATTCCAGGGGGTGCTTTTCAGCAGGATAATGCCCGCCCACATACCGCTGTTGTAGCCCAACACGCTTTGCAAGGTGTCGACATGTTACCTTGGCCTGCTCGATCACCATATCTGTCTCAAATCGAGCACATATGGGACATCATCGGACGATTACTCCAGCGTCATTGACAACGAGCATTAACCGTCCCTGTACTGACCGACCAAATGCAACGGGCATGGAAAGCCATCCCACAAACTTACATCTGGTATCTGTACAACACAATGCATGCGCTTTTGCAAGCTAGCATTCAACATTCTGGCGGTTTGACTGATGTTTAACGTTCCAGCGTTTCACATTTGCAATGGCTTATCTCGCGCTTACATTAAGCTGTGATCTTGCAATGATAATTACTTAAATATGTTACCTAGACAAATGTATTTCCGAAATTTCATTATTTTACATTGATTATTTTTTAGTGTTGCTATTTTTTCCGTCAATGTATTATTGCAGTGTTTCAGAAGAAATAGCGCCTGCTGCCCAATAGATACAAGGCCATACAAAACCTCCCGGCAAATATAACACATATGCTCTGTTACTACTTGAGCTATGCTCAAAACTTTCAGTAACCACTACAGCAAAAATCTATCTCAAGATTCTTCTCGAAACCTTAGGAAATTTATGTCAGTTGTACTGATTAGCGCCAAGATACTTGCCGGTGACACATGGCCGAAATATCCCGCCACTCCAACAAGTTTTGAGACCGAATTAATAAAAAACATAGAAAAGTTAAGATAGTGGTTTTAAAACCATGTTTTCCCCCCACTCGAGTACAGCGTAAAAAACGTTCACACAACCGTGTGAAAGTCATAAATGTCCTTCTCGGGGATGTTGTTCAACACACACCACGCATTTGCCTTGGATGTCGCTTATATCATCAAAACGTTGAGCCTGTATGCGAATTTCTGCATTTTGTATTTTGTAGTAGATTTCTACTGACATTGGAAAATATCATAAACAATTGATGCAGGGATATTGCTCCACTGCTATACGTGACACAGCAACGTCGACAGACAACGGCCGCACGTCCACTACTTAACGCTGCCTGCTCGCAGCTGATTGGTCGAAGGCACATCTGTGGTCTACAGTTGGTGGTTCAGGCGCTGACTTTTGTATTCCTTTCTACTCTTCCTTTATAATGGAAAATCAAGGACTGTTACCGCCACGTGATGTCCAAATTATTTCAGAGGTGAAAGAAGAGTTGTTAATGCTGTAGAGACTGAAAATAGGTTAAGTACTCGTAAAAATCGACAAAGTTTCCAAATGCACACAATTGAAGACTACGCTGAAACAAGACAAGAAATAAAAGATGAAGTGCTTCTTCAGGTATGAAATGAAGAATGAATCCGTTTGTTTCACTGAGGTGACAAAAGTCGTGAATCTATTAGAAGATCTATGCGTGAAGCATACGACACTAGCACCATCACATCTTGGCAAAAGATCTGGCTCAGAACCTGAAAAACTTCCGGTTCTATGTAAAATCGCTAGGGAGTCTAAAGCTTCCATTCAGTCCCTTGTTGCTCAGTCTTGTGTGGCAGTTGAAGACAGCAAAACGAGAGATGAAGTTTTAAATTTCACGTTCAAAAAATCGTTCACACAGGGGAATCGGGCAAACATACCGTCAATTGAGAATCGGACAGACTCCCGTATTGACGGCATAGTAATAAACATCACAACAACTGAAGGATTTCAAAGCAAATAAATCACCATGTACGGAAGGAATTCCAATTCGGTTTTACAATGCTTACTCCACGGCATTGGCCGCTTACATAGATTGCATTTATAGTGAATCTCTCGCCCAGCAAAAAGTACCAAGTGACTGGAAAAAAGCGCAGGTGACTCCAGTATAAAAACCTGTAATGTTCGGTTACAATCTTGCTAGTGTCCCACTCGACACAATCGAGTCGTTTAATTATTTGGGCGCAACGTTGAAAAGCAATATGAAATGGAACGAGCATTTGAGAACTGTGGTAGGGAAGGCGAACAGTGGACTTTGGTTTGTTGGCAGAACCTGAGGAAAGAGTGGTTCGCATGCAAGGGAGACCTCGTATAGCATGCTGATGTGACCTGCTCTTGAATACTGCTCGAGTGTTTGGGATCCGTATCAGGTCGGATTGAAGGAAGACATCAAAGCAATTCAGAGGTGGGCTGCTAGATTTGTTACCTGTAGGTTCTAACAACACGTAATTGTTACGGAGATGCTTCGGGAACTCAAATGGGAATCCCAGGAGGGAAGGCGACGTTCTTCTCGAGAAACACTATTGTTGAACTTTAGAGACCCTTCATATAAAACTGAATGACTGCCGCCAACATACACTGTACGTAAGGGCCACGAGGAGAAGACAACAGGAATTAGGGCTCATACAGACAGTCGTTTTTTCTCGCTCTATCTGCGCGTGGAACACGAAAGGAAACGACTAGTAGTGGTACAGGGTACCTCCGCCACGTACTGTACGGAATATCTATGTAGATGGAGATGCAGATGTAGATGTAGATGTCGGTAGTATCACGTACACATGGCATGAAAGGGCAGTGCATTGGTTGAGCCGCCATTTGTACTCACGTAGTTCATGTGAAATGGTTTACGAGATTATTATGGCCGCACGACTATTTAACAGACTTTGCACGCGTATTGGTAGCTGGAGCGAGACGTATGGAAGATTCTGTTTCGGAAATCGTTAGAGAATTCAATATCCCGGGATGCAGAGTGTCAAGAGTATGCCGAGAATACCATATTTCAGGCATTACCTCTCATTATGTCCAACGCAGTGACCGACGGCCTTCACTTAATGACCGAGAACAGCGGCCTTTGAGTAGAGTTGTCAGTACTAACACACAAGCAACACTGCGTGAAAGGACCGCAGAAGTCAGTGAGGGACGTACGATGAACATATCCGTTAGGACGCTGCGGCGAAATTTGGCTTTAGTGGGCTACGGCAGAAAAGGACCGACGCGAGTGCCGTTGCTAACGGCACGACGTCGCCTACAGCGCCTCCCCTGGGCTCATGACCATATCTGTTCGACCCTAGACTACTGGGAAACCGTAGTCCAGATTTCAGTTGGTAAGAGCTGATGATAATGTTCGAGTGTGGCGCGGACCCCACGAAAACTTCGACCCAAATCGTCAACAAGGAACTCTTCAAGATAGTGATGGCTCCATAATGATGCTGGCTGTGTTTACGTGGAATGGACTGGGTCCTCTGGTCAAACTGAACCGATCGTTGACTGTAAATGGTTATATTCGGCTACTTGGAGACCATTTTCAGTCATTCATGGACTTCATGTTCCCAAACTACTATTGAATTTTTATGGGTGACTATGCGGCATGTCACTGGGCCACAGTTGTTTGCGAATGGTTGAAGAATACTCTGGACAGTTCGAGCGAATAGTTTGGCCACCCAGATCGTCAGACATGAATCTCATCGAACATTTATGGGAGATAATCGAGAGACCAGTTAGTGCACAAAATTCTGCACGGGCAACACTTTCGCAATTTTGGACGGGTGTAAAGGCAACATGGCTCTGTATTTTTGCGAGAGACTTTCAAAGACTTGTTGAACCCATGCCACATGACACTGCTGTTCTACGACGCACAAGATGATGTACGACACGGTATTGGAAGATATCACTCAATAAATAATTTTGAAAAAATTAACAATTCCCAGGTTTCGTTGCTGGTAAACCTTATGGGGTATGAGATCGTCGTCCACGAAATGCTTCTGTTCCTAAAGTTACTAAACTTCCGTCCAGAACTGCGCTGGTCATCTTCAGAGGCGTTGCTCCTCCGTTGAGTCTTCCGGCGAGCCAGTCCATTTGGCCCTATCGGTGAGACTTTTAATGACACCTGTGTTTTGTTGTGTATGGTCAGTGCCTTTACTTTTCGAAATACGTTATGTTCCAAACTTCCATCGGTCTGTCTCATAACTAAACCATTCCAGAAAGGTATTTTGTTGTCATTTTCTATTTCCATTGTAAATTGAATTTTGCATTTATATTATTTAGAAAACCAAAAAATTCGTCGAAAGCTTCTTCACAACGTGGCCAAACCACAAATATGTCATCCACTAACCGATACAAGCGAAATAGTTTCTTATTTGCTTTTTCTAATGCTGACTGTTCCATATGAAAAGTAGTTAAAGCGGGGCCTAATGGGTTACCCATTCCTAAATCACCATGTTGTTCATAAAATTCATCATCCCTCTGGAACTGAATGGTACTAAGGGCGATGTCTGAAAAGAGCAGACAAATCTCCAGACAAATCTTTAGGAAAAATTTCCACTACAAATGTCATAAAGTCGTTGACTGTGAGGCGTAACAGTACAGGATAGGTGGCATCAGATGCCCGAATGTATGTAGTTTCTATGCGACCTGGTAGAGGTCACTAGCTGACGGACGCTGTTTGAGCTGCAGTGAAAATAGTATCAATTTTGAAACTTCATGGCAGATTAAAACTGTGTGCCGGGCCGAGACTCGAACTGGGGACCTTTACTTTTCGCGGGCAAGTGCTCTACCAACTGAGCTACCCAAGCACGACTCACGCCCCGTCCTCACAGCTTTACTTCTGCCAGTAGGGCTTCTGTAAAGTTTGGAAGGTAGGAGACGAGGTACTGGCAGAAGTAAAGCTGTGAGGACGTGGCGTGCGTCGTGCTTGGGTAGCTCAGTTGGTAGAGCACTTGCCCGCGTAAGGAAAAGGTCTCGAGTTCGAGTCTCGGCCCGGCACACAGTTTTAATCTGCCAGGAAGTTTCAAAGCGATATTGTTCGGACATGGAGGAGATTCAGAGAGACAGAAACTGTCGATGACATGTCTCTCTTAGGCAGCCCAAGGGCTACTACTGCAGTGGATGACCGCTACCTACGGATTATGGCTCGAAAGAACCCTGACAGCAACGCCACCATGTTGAATAATGCTTTTCGTGCTGCCCCAGGACATCGTGTTACGACGCAAACTGTGCGCAATAGGCTGCATGATGCGCAACTTCACTCCCGACTTACATGGCGAGGTCCATCTTCGCAACCACGACACTATGGGTCCAACAACACGCCAAATGGACCGCTCAGGATTAGTATCACGTTCTCTTCACCGATGAGTGTCGCATATGCCTTCAACCAGACAATCGTCGGAGACGTGTTTGGAGGCAACCCGGTCAGGCTGAACGCCTTAGACACACTATCCAGCGAGTGCAGCAAGGTGGAGGTTCCGTGCGGTTTTGGGGTGGCATTATGTGTGGCCGACGTACGCCACTGGTTGTCATTGAAGGCGCCGTAACGGCTGTCCGATACGTGAATGCCCTCCTCCGACCGATACTGCAACCATATTGGCGGCATATTGGCGAGGCATTCGTCTTCGTGGACCACAATTCGCGCCCCCACCGTGCACATCTTGTGAATGACTTTCTTCAGGATAACAACATCGCTCGACTAAAGTGGAAAGCATGTTCTCCAGACATGGACCCTACCGAACATTTCTGGAATAGACTGAAAAGGGCTGCTTATGGACGACGTTACCCACCAACCACTCTCAGGGATCTACGCCGAATGCCCGTTGAGGAGTGGGACAATCTGGACCAACAGTGCCTTGACGAACTTGTGGCTAGTATGGCACGACGAATACAGGCATGCATCAATGCAAGAGGACGTGCTACTGGATGTCAGAGGTACCGGTGTGTACAAATGGTTCAAATGGCTCTAAGCAGTATGGGATTTAACACCGGAGCTCAACAGTCCCCTAGACTTAGAACTACTGAAACTTAACTAACCTAAGTAATCACACTCATAAATGCCTGAGGCAGGATTCGAACCTGCGACCGTAGCAGCAGCACGGTTCCAGACGGAAGCGCATAGAACCGCTCGGCCACAGCTGCCGGCCCGGTGTGTACAGCAATCTAGAAGACCACCTCTTCAGATCTCGCTGTATGGTGGTTGTTGTTGTTGTTGTCCTCAGTCCTGAGACTGGTTTGATGCAACTCTCCATGCTACTCTATCCTGTGCAAGCTTCTTCATCTCCCAGTACTTACTGCAACCTACATCCTTATGAATCTGCTTAGTGTATCCATCTCTTGGTCTCCCTCTACGATTTTTACCCTCCACGCTGCCCTCCAATGCTAAATTTGTGAACCTTTGATGCCTCAGAACATGTCCTACCAACCGGTCCCTTATTCTTGTCAAGTTGTGCCAGAAACTCCTCTTCTCCCCACTACCCATCTAATCTTCAGCATTCTTCTGTTGCACCACATTTCGAAAGATTCTATTCTCTTCCTGTCCAAACTATTTATCGTCCATGTTTCACTTCCATTCATGGCTACACTCCATACAAATACTTTCAGAAACGACATCCTGACACTTAAATCTATACTCGATGTTAACAAATTTCTCTTCTTCAGAAACGCTTTCCTTGCCATTGCCAGTCTATATTTTATATCCTCTCTACTTCGACCGTCATCAGTTATTTTGCCCCCCAAATAGCAAAACTCCTTTACTACTTTAAGTGTCTCATTTCCTAATCTAATTCCCTCAGCTTCACCCGACTAAATTCGACTACATTTCATTATCCTCGTTTTGCTTTTGTTGATGTTCATCTTATACCCTCCTTTCAAGACACTGTCCATTCCGTTCAACTGCTCTTCCAAGTCCTTTGCTGTCTCTGACAGAATTACAATGTCATCGGCAAACCTCAACGTTTTTATTTCTTCTCCATGGACTTTAATACTTACTCCGAATTTTTCTTTTGTTTCCTTTACTGCTTGCTCAATATACAGATTGAATAACATCGGGGACAGACTACAACCCTGTCTCACTCCCTTCCCAACCGCTGCTTCCCTTTAATGTCCCTCGACTCATATAACTGCCATCTGGTTTCTGTACAAATTGTAAATAGCCCTTCGCTCCCTGTATTTTACCCCTACCACCTTTAGAATTTGAAAGAGAGTATTCCAGTCAACATTGTCCAAAGCATTCTGTAAGCCCACAAATGCTATAAATGTACGTTTGCCTTTCCTTAATCTATT
Source organism: Schistocerca americana (assembly GCF_021461395.2). Classification (NCBI taxonomy): domain Eukaryota; kingdom Metazoa; phylum Arthropoda; class Insecta; order Orthoptera; family Acrididae; genus Schistocerca; species Schistocerca americana. The sequence goes on from NC_060120.1 coordinate 296,974,526, forward strand.
TTCTAAGATACGTCGTAGGGTCAGTATTGCCTCCCGTGTTCCAACATTTCTGCGGTATCCAACCTGATCTTCGCCGAGGTCGGCTTCTACCAGTTTTTCCACTCGTCTGTAAAGAATTCGTGTTAATATTTTGCAGCTGTGACTTATTAAACTGATAGTTCGTTAATTTTCACATCTGTCAACACCTGCTTTCTTTGGGATTGGAATTATTATATTCTTCTTGAAGTCTGAAGGCATTTCGCCTGTCTCATATATCTTGCTCAGCACATGGAAGATTTTTGTTATGGCTTTCTCTCCCAATGCTACAGTAGCTCAGACGGAATGTTGTCTACCCCCGTAGCCTTCTATCGACTTACGTCTTTCAGTGCTCTGTGAATCTCTTCACGCAATATTATATTTCCCATTTCATCTTCATCTACGTCCTCTTCCATTTCCATAATATTGTCCTGAAGTACATCGCCCTTGAATAGACCCTCTATATACTCCTTCCACCTTTCTGCTTTCCCTTCTTTGCTTAGAACTGGGTTTCCATCTCAGCTCTTGATATTCATACAAGTGGCTCTCTTTTCTCCAAAGGTATCTTTAATTTTCCTGTAGGCAGTATCTATCTTACCCCTCGTGAGATAAGCCTCTACATCCTTACATTTGTCCTCTAGCCATCCTTGCTTAGCCATTTTGCACTTCCTGTCGATCTCATTTTTGAGACGTTTGTATTCCCTTCTGCCTGCTTCATTTACGGCATTTTTAAATTTTCTCCTTTCATCAATTAAATTCAATATTTCTTGTGTTACCCAAGGATTTCTACTAACCCTCGTCTTTTTACCTACTTGATCCTCTGCCGCCTTCACTACTTCAACCTTCAGAGCTACCCATTTTTCTTCTTCGGTATTTCTTTCCCCCATTCCTGTCAATTGTTCCCTTATGCTCTACCTGAAACTCTGTACAGCCTTGGTTCTTTCAGTTTATCCAGGTCCCATATCCTTAAATTTCCACCTTTCTGCAGTTTCTTCAGTTTTAATCTACAGTTCATAACCAATAGATTGTGGTCAGAGTCCACATCTGCCCCTGGAAATGTCCTACAATTTAAAACCTGGTTCCTAAATCTCTGTCTTACCATTATATAATCTATCTGAAACCTTCTAGTATCTCCAGGATTCTTCCATGTATACAACCTTCTTTCATGATTCTTGAACCAAGTGTTAGCTATGATTAAGTTATGCTCTGTGCAAAATTCTACCAGACGGCTTCCTCTTTCATTTCTCTCCCCCAATCCATATTCAACCACTATGTTTCCTTCTGTCCCTTTTCCTACTCTCGAATTCCAATCACCCATGACTATTAAATTTTCGTCTCCCTTCACTACCTGAATAATTTCTTTTATCTCATCATACATTTCATCAATTTCTTCATCATCTGCAGAGCTAGTTGGCATATAAACTTGTACTACTGTAGTAGGGATGTGCTTCGTGTCTATCTTGGCCACAATAATGCGTTCACTATGCTGTTGGTAGTAGATTACCCTCACTCCTATTTTTTTCATTCATTATCGAGCCTACTCCTGCATTATCCCTATTTGATTTTGTATTTATAACCCTGTATTTACCTGACCAAAAGTCTTGTTCCTGCTGCCACCGAATCTCACTAATTCCCACTATATCTAACTTTAACCTATCCATTTCCCTTTTTAAATTTTCTAACCTAACTGCCCGATTAAGGGATCTGACATTCCACGCTCCGATCCGTAGAACGCCAGTTTTCTTTCTCCTGATAACAACGCCCTCTTGAGTAGTCCCCGCGCGGAGATCCGAATGGGGGACTATTTTACGTCCGGAATATTTTACCCAAGAGGACGCCATCATCATTTAACCATACAGTAAAGCTGCATGCTCTCGGGAAAAATTACGGCTGTAGTTTACCCTTGCTTTCAGCCGTTCGCAGTGCCAGCACAGCCATGGCCGTTTTGGTTATTGGTACAAGGCCAGATCAGTCAATCATCCAGACTGTTGCCCCTGCAACTACTGAAAAGGCTGCTGCCCCTCTTCAGGAACCACACGTTTGTCTGGCCTCTCAACAGATACCCCTCCGTTGTGGTTGCACCTATGGTACGGCCATCTGTATCGTTGAGGCACGCAAGCCTCCCCACCAATGGCAAGGTCCATGGTTCATGGGGATAGGTGGTACAATATGCAATTTGTCGTTATCATGAGCAATAAAAGGGGCGGAAATGATGTTTATGTTGATCTCTATTCCAATTTTCTGTACAGGTTCCGGAAGTCTCGGAACCGAGGTGAGGCAAAACTTTTTTTTATGTCTGTATTATTTACCTTCCACTGACAAAACAAATTTTAGTGCTACTTATGATTATGAGGTGTACAGTTGTTTTGTTTCTATAAATTTTGCAGCATGATTACTGCATTTCAGTAACTTCCAGCAGGCGTGGATGTGAGAAGAGGCTCACCACAAGATGAGTGGAACTTAATACGGAGCAGCGACGCACAGCACCGCCGCAACTGGCATCATAATTTTTCGAAAAGTAACGTATGCGGTCATATATTTACGTAAGAACTCTAGTCACCATCCACAACAGAAGAGAGCTGTCATTAAAATTCTTGCCGATAGAGCCGAAAGGATTTTTGCTGCCGGCCGTGGTGGCCATGCGGTTCTAGGCGTTGCAGTCCGGAACCGTGGGACTACTACGGTCGCAGGTTCGAATCCTGCCTCGGCCATGGATGTGTGTGATGTCCTTAGGTTAGTTAGGTTTAAGTGGTTCTAAGTTCTAGGGGACTGATGACCTCAGATGTTAAGTCCCATAGTGCTCAGAGTCATTTGAACCATTTTTGGATTTGTGTAGCGGAACACCTTGACGCCGAATTGGAAGATCTAAAGAAGGATTTCGAGAAAAATTGCTGTTCGGGGAAAGAAGTAAAAAGAATCCTTCGACAAAATAACGATAGGCCAAAGGACAAGCACGGAAAAAAAAGATTGATGAATACAGTATGTCTTGCTTTTGTTAAAAAAGTAATAAATCAGGTCGGAAAGACGTTACAGAAACATGACATTAGACCGGTTTTTGGAATAAAACAAAGAAAATAGGTCAGGCACACCGACCTGTGAAGGACAAACGCCCTCCTCTGTCAGCTTATGTCATAGTACTCAGTGTACGTGAGGTAAAGTTTGCATTGCAACAACCAGGGGAAGAATGAATATACGGCTAAAGTAATACAGAAGTCTTTGCCGACTAGGGAAAATAGAGAAATCGGCTGTAGCAGAGCATGCTCTTCAGACAGGAAATTCGAAGTGAAGATTTCAGAAACAAAATCCACGTCGACGAACTATTATCCACGCCCATGAAGAGAAACCATTGAAATATGTAAATATTAGATAGTTTTCCAGGAAAGTAGAGACCATGAAACTTAGCGACATGTGGGCTGTAGCTATGCAGAATCACCGAACGGTTTTTCATCTTTGAGCAGACGACAATCGATATTTAAGTTTTATGTTTGTCAAGGTACATCTGTGTTTATTACGTGTATCTCCGGCCGCGCCCCCGTTTTCAACAGTATATATGTCACACTCAGACGTCCGACCCGTCAGTCGGGAAGACTCAATGGAGGGGTAACTCCTCTGAAGATATCCAGCGCAGTTCTGGACGAAACGCTAGGATAAGAAGAGTTTCGTGGACCACGATCTTACACCTTGAAGGAACAAACAATTCATCACACATCCTTAACGCGAACTCTTAGGAGAAATACGAACTTGCACTCATTACAAGAAAGTAAAAGAACTGTAACAACCATCTATCAAGCCACCTTGTAACAAAATTGCAAGAAAACAACAAAACTGAAAGAAATCCATGCTTCTGTCGTAAAGAATGTAACGATAGGCATGAAAATAGAATCGAACAAAATCTCTACAAGAATTGAATGGATCAACTTTCATTTTGAGTTACAAAAACAAATCGAGACTGATAACGTTCAACATACATAAATTCCCTATCTTTACGTACATGTAGTATCTTTCAACAAACAAACAAAACCATTATATCAAAGATTGAGGTTTTGGGGGAGGTATTTTGTCGTGTACCGTTATTATTAGTGTTTGTAATGAATTTTTGTACACCAATTGTTAAGCAGTGTGTATCTAAGTGTTATGTATCCGCACTGGTGTTTATGAATTCTTTCAATGCACTATCCTGAGAACCATCTATATCAGATAATCAGATTCAAGTTTCATGAATGATTTGTACAGTAAATCGTAATGTTGTGGAATGAGTCAGTTTACATGCACATTACACATTCATAGAGGAAATACACTCATGCGATTATAATTTTAGTCAGCAGCAGCCTGCTCATATCCATGTTCATACGGATCACGGCACCGGTAACAAACCGCTGATCATGGGTTATGTAGGATTTCGACACAGCTCGTACTTACGTGTGTAGTTGCTACTCCTGTTTCATCTAGGCCACCCAAATCTTGTAACTGATGTCTTTAGCTAGGCTGTTTCCTGTTCGATCTACTATTGTCACCTGATCCTCTTAGTCAAACTCTTCTCATAAATTCTCTATCACCTGGATAAGACAAGCCCTTGGTTTCCCAATGTCTGTGACCAGGTATGCTGTTCCTAATACGTCTTGTAACATCTGACCTTTACCCTTGCCTCGGCTACTACCTAGCAGCAAGACTCTTGCCTCCCTAGTCTCCTTTTATACCGATTTAAACTTAGTTTCTTTCCTAGAAGTTTGCTGCACCCTACTGTGACGTATAGCTGTATCAGACTCTTGCCTTCCTACTTCAGGTACAAGTCAAACTTATTACGAACTATAAATTCGAAAGTAGATGAAGAAGTTGAAGCGCTGTTCCCCTTTCGCCCATTACTTGCTACCTGTCCCCATTTCTCACGATCTTTTTCTCCCCTTCAGCCTATCTAGGTTAAATTTCACGTAATCTGATTCAGGCTGGAGAACACAAACCATCACTCTGTTTTAAGCGATTCTCTCGTATTTCTTTCAGAGCCTACAATTCCGTGGGAGAATCTCTGAGTTCCACATTCAAATCCTCACGGCAATCGTGACTCCAACACACAACCTCCCTCTCTGACTACCATTCGGCAACTACTACTCTTATCACGCATTAGAACACAGATTAAACACTTAGAATTAGAATTAAATCACTTAACACGTTTTACACTACACGAATTTTCGTTATTTACGAGCCGCAAAAATTAGTCTACAGGTTAGCGCTCCAGCTGTATGATATAACGTAAACAAAGAGTTATTTCCGATTAAAACACGAACTTGGCGCTCACCCAAGTACATTATCTGTTAAATAACTTAGTCGCAGTAAAATATAACGTTTAATCATTAATTACTTGATATTAGTAATTGTTGACTATCGACAAAATACGACGCACTACGCGTGACGCAGTTTTACGTGATACTTTTAAATACAAACCTCAGATGCGAAGATAACCAAGCAACAACGCTATCTTTTCTTTCTGTACGCTATTCCTTACAGTTTATGTAAATTAAGATATTTCGTCAGCACTGAAATTCAAGTAACTAACTGCACATGACGTGCAATGTAAGGTTTTTGCAAATACCCACTACTTGACAATGAGTCTACAGTGACTCGGAAGCTTGCTAATAGAAGAATAAAAAATTTAAAAATGTTGTAACGTAACAAGTCACCGTTCTACAGAAATTTTTCGCTACTTAACTACAATAACGGTGTTATGTGTCCAGAATGGATGAGATGCCTTTTCGTACGTCAGTATTATCCCCGGAATAGCTAGAACCAGTTGCGCCTGGAATAATCCGTAATGTTTCTAAAAGTCTTAACGTTGAAAAATGACGATCGTGGAAAGTAATGTGGCCACAGCTCCAGCTACTGCTACGTTATTTATGAAAAATATTCCTTGGGTTAACAATGTGGCATCCGACAGTCTTTGTTAAGTCAGAAGTTCACAATCGAGGACGCAACGTTCCTGTATTGGAATGCATTGTTCTCGCATCGGAACATGATAATCTCGCTCTGCAGTATTACGTTCATACCCAGCACCTTACGTTGTCACCTTAGTATGGACTTTGGAAAGTATGCAGATCATCCCATGCTAAGATCTTTGTCTAATAGTGACTCATTATCCGAACAGAGTACACGTTCCAGGTTCCCTGCAGACACACACCTGCTCCAGTGCGGATAACAGTTGAAGCACAATGTGCGACTGAAATAGCGTGGGAACGGAAAATTACTATTTAAAGTCGAATTAGTCTGGACAGTAGGATTCTTGTAGGTAAAACGTCTAAACTGCACACAGATTCGCTGTGAAATTCAGACAGTATATGGACCATATGTAATATTGCGTGCAGCCACAGTGAAATGCTGCCAACAATTTGACCAGAGCCGCACACACATGGGTGATGCTGGTCAGGAATATAGATTTTCTACGATGTGATTTCCATCCTTTTTGGCAAGCTGAAGGAACGACAGTGGTTTTCCTACAATGAGGACGTTCAAGCAAGTATTCTCCAATGGCTCCGTGAGCAAGGAGCGAATTTATGTCGTCGAGGAGTTGAACGATTGGTAGAATTTGGTGATTACGTTGAAAAATAATATCTTATGTCTGTGTTATTTTGAAGTATAGTCCAGGATTCTGTAAATGTTGCTTGGTCTGGAAACTTACTGTCAAAGTCCGCTTGTATACTGTGATCATGTGTTGCAAATTTATTATGTCGCGTCGGAATGTTAAGTACAAGCCTTGGAACGTAAGGATCGTACACAGAAAATTTGGCCATCATTGAATGCGGTAACGTCTCGCTCTTTCCGACAATGCTACGGTCTGCGCCGCGAACACATTACGTGCTGAGAACGCGAGGTTTTGGTCAAATAATGAAAGTTCTCTGACAACAAAACTTCGTTTCGAGCCAAAAATGGCAAATTGTGCCCCTAAACGCAACAATCAAAACAAGAATGCAGTGCTCCCAGCCGACCAAACAACGGTCTGAATCGAGAATGCGACGTTCCTAGCGTACAAAGTAACGGTCCAATGGCAGAACCCATCGACCTTTGCTGAGAATGCAACCTTCCGAGCCGAGTACTCATCGTCCCAAGTTCAGACAGTTATCAGAGTATGGCACGTAATTTACTGAGCGATGAACGAAACGTTCTGTGCCAAGAATGCGACATTCCGAGCTGGAATTACATTAAGAGAGCAAAACTTGATGTCCCAAGTGCAGAACGCAGGGTACCGGTAACAAATCTAACAGTACACTGGTGAGTTACTTCTATGATTTTCAGCCGACATGGTGAGGATCCCAAACATTTGAACTGTTCTCAAGAGTGGATAAAAGAAGTGTTTTTTTTACGTTGTTTGTTTTAAAGGTGAGTACCTTCCACAAAAAAAAAACAAAAAAAAAAAAAAAACGCAACCGGCCACTTTCCATGTCTAGAATTGTGCCCGTTCCGTTTCATTGCGTGTCATGTGCCACCTTTAGCAGTTGATATGTATTCGACGAGACTGACTCAAGTAGCATGTCATTAATACCGTATTCTAACAATTACAAGAATGTTTCTCCCGGCCATCCATTTTAACACGTTCACTACCACATTCCGCCAGAATTGTGCCCCTGATATTTGAGAAATACTTCACGGATGGGAGTTGCTTGTGTGGTCCCCAAGCACCTAACCTTCATAGAATTAAATGCGTTCTATTCGCAAATAGAGTGAGGGAAAATCTATCGTCTGTATACCTGCCTACGAGGTCAAATTTCTCTTGCCTTATCTTTGCGGCCCTTATGTGAAATGTACCTTGGCGCCAGTAGAAATCTTCTGCAGTCAATTTCATGTGTCCATTCTCTAAAATTTATCAGTAGTGTTTCACGAAAAGAACATCGGCTTTCCTCTGGGGGCACCCTCTTGAATTCACAAACATCTCTGTAATATTCACGTGTTGATCGAACCTACCGGTAAATAATCTAGCAGCCAGTCTCTGAATTGCTTCGACGTCTTCCTTTAATCCGATTTGGTGGGGATTTCAAACACTCGAGTAGTGTTCAAAAATGAGTAGCTCTAGTTTTCTGTAAGTGGTCTCCCAATAAACAGAAGTCGTCCATCCGGCACGTTACGCATAGATATTTAATCTGTGTTAATGTGCCAAGCAGCACATAACTAGTGCTGTATTCGAACAGTCCGAAAATGTTTTTCCTAGTTATGTGCATTAACTTATATTTTTCTACGTTTAGAACAAGTTCCCACTCATCACACCAACTAGAAATTTTGACTATGTCATCTTGTATCCTCCTACAGTAACTCAATGGTGACACCTTCCCCTAAATCACAGCGCCATCAGCAAACAGCCGCAGATAACTGCTCACCCTGTCCGTCAGATCATTTATGTATATAGAGAATAAGAGTGGGCGGATCACACTTCTCTGAGGCACTCACGTCGATATCCTTGTCTTGCGGAGGACACCTCACAGGTTTCTACACACATCAAAAAAAGGTTTGTATCACCTCGGTTCCGAGAGTTCCGCATCCTGTACAGAAACTTGGAACAGAGATCAACATAAATATCATTTACGGCCTTTTCCTTGCTCATGAAAACCAAAAATTGCATGTTATACCACCATACAGGGAGGTCTTCAGAGGAGGTGGTCCAGATTGCTCTACACACCTGTAACTCTAATACCCAGATACACGCCCCTTGCATTGGCGCGTGCCTGTATTCGTCGTTGCATACTATCCGCACGTTCATCAAGGCACTGTTGGTTCAGATTGTCCCACTCCTCAACGGCGATTCGGCGTAGATCCTCAAAGGAGTTGGTGGATCACGTCGTCCATAAAAAGCCCTTGTCAATCTATCACAGGCATATTCGATAGGGTTCATGTCTGGAAAACATGCTGGCCACTCTAGTCGGGCGATGTCGTTATTCTGAAGGAAGTCATTCACAAGACGTTCACGATGGGGCTCGCGAATTGTTGTCCATGAAGACGAATGTCTAGCCAGTATGCTGCCGATATGATTGTACTATGTGTCGGAGGATGGCATTCACGAATCGTACAGCCGTTACGGCGTCATCCACGACCACCAGCGGCGTACGTCGGCCCCACATAATGCCATCCCAGAATAGCAGGGAACCTCCACCTTGCCGCACTCGCTGGACAGTGTGTCTAAGGAGTTCAGCCTGACCGGGTCGCCTCCAAACACGTCTCCGACGATTGTTTGCTTGAAGGCATATGCGACACTCATCGATGAAGAGAACACGATGCCAATCGTGAGCGGTCCATTCGGCAAGTTGTTGGGTCCATCTGTACCGTGCTGCATGGTGTCGTGGTTGGAAAGATGGACCTCGCCATGGATGTTGGGAGTGAAGCTGCGCATCGTGCAGCCGATTGCACTCACTCTGAGTCGTAACACGACTTTCTGTGGCTGCACGAAATGCATTATTCAACGTGGTGGGGTTTTTGTCAGGATTCCTCCGAGCCATAATCCGTAGGTAGCGGACATCCACTGCAGCAGTAGCGTCTTGCCAATAATCTTATAAATCGAGACAACGGCTTTCAGCTGGATAAAAATTGGAATCCCGTTATTAAAATTATACAATCACAGCGGAATCGACAGTGTCATTCGATACTCAATGACTAGATGAACCTTTATTTCCACCACCGAGGGCAGCACGTACAACTCGGCTATGCCGCGCATGTCAACACCTGACGCATGCGCTGTAGGATGCCAGTACATTTCACATGCGCGAGATTCGGCATAAATACCGCGACTGCACCTGGGCTCACCTGATGATGGCCGGACGTCTCTGGGCCGAAATATCGTGGCAGAATGTCGACGTGATCCGGCTGCATACCCGGAAATTATTAGAAGGGCAAACTTAATTTCACACGAGCGATGGTTTCTAATCCCGCGCTGATTTATGGACAGGTGCTTTTCCGTCTCAAACAAATTTAATGTTGGTACCGAGTACACGGACAAGAATTCTGCAGCAAACTGATGTTAAGGATACTGTTCTGTAATTTTGTGGAACCCTTCTTTCGCCCTTGTTATACACGTGAGTCACCTGCGCTTGTTTCCAGTGACTTGTAACTTTTCTCTGAGTGAGAGATTCGAGAAGAATGAGAGGTAAATAAGGGGCCGGTGGCGTAGAGTACTCTGGCGTGGAATTGGGATTATATCCGGACCTGGTGACTTATTTGCTTTCGACTCTTCTAGTTGCTTATCTGTGGCAGAAGAGTGTCTATTGCTATGTTCTCCATACGGGTGTCTGTGTGACGCTCAGACGACGGTATGATTGTGCTATCCTCCTGATTAATGATTTCTTAAATGCGAAATATAAAACATCAGCTTCCCTTTCGCTACCCTGTTGCCACACCATATTGGTCAATGAGTGACTAGAGAGAAGCCTTATACCTTCTTAATGATTTTACGTAGGACCAGAATTTTCTCAGACTCTTGGCAAGATCATTTGCTAGGTAGGCTGCGACTGTTGTTACATCGCGCATCGATGATTTTACGTACGCTGGAATGTCCGTTAACTTTTGCCTGTCGTCATTTACGCGTTATTTTTTGAATCGGCAGTACAACAGTCTCTTCTTTCTCAGTATTTTAAGAATGTTGCTGTTAACCCATTGTGGGTCTTCTCCGTCATCGCTGTAATGACATCCTGATCACTAATCTGTGCCCCTATATGCACACCGTCGACAAGATCGGGCCTACTACAACAGCTTGCGAAAAATAGAAGCGGAAACCAAGAGATTTTCGAAAAATTAGAAGATAATGGGTTGGCAAAACCTCTACAACTCTGTGACTTGGACACTACAATGTCAAGCGTGTAGACTAAAGTGAAAAGTTTCAAGTATCCATCGATACCTCGTCATTACAATTCTCCCCCTCGAGTTATGTTATGGAACACGTGTTACAACGGTAGGCACCCTCCTCTGTCAAACAACTACAAAAAATTCCATCTTCGGCCCAGATAATATGCACTACAGTTGGTCGTAATTTCTGCAATATGAAGAACAACAATATCTACTCCATATTTACAATAAATAAAGTTCGGTCTGATCAAGCCCCTAAGAAAAAGGCGGGATGATACCTGTGCTCAAACTAGGAAGAATTCTGATTCGGTGGCATCGTACCGACCATTCACGTTATTACAATGTATGAATGGTCAAATTCCGCTTAGAGCGGTGGTCTGAATACTACTACCTTTCCCATGTTAAATACAACGTAGTACACCAAGCGCCAGCCGCGCAACAAGCAGATCAAAAATCAACGCATACCCCATATATCTCCAGAGCACCTGTTATCTTTTCTCTCGGATGGTTGATGCTAGTTCTACATAAAGGACGTACGATATGACTACAAGCCAAGAGCATGTGTTTGACACAGGGATCTATTTTAGCATCTCTTCTGCTTAATATCTAGACCCTACACCATTGACCTACTCTCGGGAAAGTTAAAGTTTTTCAAAAAGTAGATGATATATGAATCTATGTGGAAATTACATACTAGAAGACTGTAAGTCACAACTGACAAAAGCGAAGTACTCCCTCCAACAGTAGCTGACAAGGAGCGGACTGGAAATGTCAAAAACGTATACCAAATGCACTATTGTTTTCGATGCACAGAGAGAATTTGGTAGCGTATGCGAGATGGTTTTCAACATCGTCAAAACTTGAACGTTCAAAAAATGTTCAGATGTGTGTGAAATCTTATGGGAATTAACTACTAAGGTCATCAGTCCCTAAGCTTACACACTACTTAACCTAAATTATCCTAAGGACAAACACCCACACACCCATGCCCGAGAGAGGACTCAAACCTCCGCCGGGACCAGCCGCACATTCCATGACTGCAGTGCCTAAGACCGCTCGGCTAATCCCGTGCGGCAAAACTTCAACGTCGTCACAACGCTAATACTGTACCGTACGATGGTTTGTCCAGTCATTAATTACGGGAATGATTGTCATGGATCTGCACGTGAAAGATACCTGAACAGAATTAATACAAGCCAATATGAAGCTCTAAGAAATTGCGATCCACCCCTACTAATGTGCACTATGTTGAAGCAAATGTACCTCCAATCCATCTACGCCTGCGGCATCTCTGTGCCATATTTCTTTTTGAAAACATGAAAACATGAATCCAACAACTTCAAATCGATCGCCTCAAACCTAACCATGCAGTTCTTAACTGGACGCTTCTGCATGACTAGAACTTTTCCTCCAATAGTCCAAGCGTATCTGCTGATGAGGTTTCAAGGAACATCATTAAAGCATCCATACTAACAAATTTTAGCATCGGTTCCCACTGAAACTGCCTAAAGTGAACTTAATAAGTGGCACTACCTTTGACCACGAGCTCAAATTAACAATAAAACTTTGACCCACTTCTTAAGACAGCATCACAAGGCAATATATGTCGATGCTGACGGCTCCAAAGTCGGTGACTCTCTTGGAAGCTTGTACTACACACCATGTTTGTAGTATTCTGTGAAATCCAAGTTACTACCAGCGGAAAGTAGCATGACCGATACTAGAAGCACTTCATTTCTGCTCTCGGATGAGAGGAGTTCAATTTTTCCTGCTCAGTGATGCTTTCTTTGGTCTAGCAGTAGTAAGTGCAACACAGTTTCTCCGATGTTGCGTGATACTGATTATCTCTCAGTCGAGAGTTCAAGAAAAGGTCCGACTCTTGTGGTTTTCTGTTACCTTGGAACACCAATCTGATATTATGTAGATCGAGCATTGGGTAATTCTTTTAAATTTTGTATGTCTTGTCTCGTGGTTGATTGAGCTGAATAATTAGTGCCGTCTTGTATGGTGGTGGTACATTGGGAGAACTGCGAGAAAGGGTTGTACGGGGGAAATGGTTTAATTAGTTGGTATTACCTTCGTGTGCAGGGATGTAATGAGACGTTGGCAGACAACAAATTCGAACGACGACTGTGGCTCTGGACGTTCAGGTCACGGAGGGCGAGCTTGTACACAACATCTTAGAAGGGACGCGACCGGTTAACCGTTCGCGAACATTATTTTCTGAGAAATCTGTAACCTTTGCTGATATACACAAAGTTGTCGCCAGCATAAAAGGAATCAGATTGTATGGCGAAAGACTTAATTATGGCAATCCATCGGGCAAGGTAGAGCAGCTTGTTATCGCTGTGATGGTATTGGGCATTTTGTACGTGATTAGCGTTCGGGACGAAAGAAGGTGATGAGCAGCTGACGAAAGGGGAAAACGTGGCAGTGTCAATGTGAATTCCTACCGAGAGAGAGATCGTACAGGGTATTCTGAAATCAGTGTTTCTCTTTTCGATCATACATGGTATTTGAGGAATAATGGCATATGCGGGTCTTCTTCACTGCAACACGTGATTCAGGATTATCACACCATGAACGGTCAGTTATTAGTATTATTTGCTTGGGACCGAGCTTATTGTAAGACTGAGGGCTTGGCATTGTCAGTGAGATTATTTGTGGCTATAGGACTAAGCACAGAACTGTTGCTGGGTTTTCATTTTATTCACGGTACTGTATTGGTTTTAGACTATGCTGGTAGTAAATTTTACTTTATATTCCGGCTCGAGGAGTTGAATAAGGTGTGTGAATATATTGCTGTTCAAGGCGTGTATAACGTGTCCAGTGAATTTACCGAATTTGAACTTGCCTATTTGCGTCCTGGTGAAGCGCAGCCCCTACTCCAGATGCTTAGGGAGGTTTCCAATTTACTGACTGATACGTCTGAGGTCAAGAACAAAATAAAGTATCGGATACACCTGCAATTCTTCCACCCTCCGTGGAACGGCTTACGTATTTCCTATGCCATCAACACTGCTCTATGCCGAGGATATAGTATCGGTTGCTGACACAACAGAAAGACTTCAACAGGCCGTAGTGGAATGGTATGAAGAACTGAAGAAAATGGGAACGATTGTGAAAAGATAAACAAGTATCTGTCAATACACTGGACGAGGGAGACGCCGCATCAAATGGTTCAAAAGGGTTCAAATGGCTCTGAAACTATGGGACTTAACTTCTGAGGTCATGAGTCCCCTAGAACTTAGAACTACTTAAACCTAACTAACCTAAGGACATCACACACATCCATGCCCGAGGCAGGATTCGCACCTGCGACCGTAGAGGTCGCGCGGTTCCAGACTGTAGTGCCTAGAACCGCTCGGCCACCTCGGCCTGCGAGATGCCGCAGCACATGGTAGGGGACAGGGTCGAGAACCTGGGACAGAGGTTTCTAAAAACAATCGCGGAAGTGAAGAGATTGTGGGGGAATAGAGTGGAATGGGAGAAATGGATAGACCGAGGCTATCCCGAAGCTTCGAAGCATAAGGAAACTAAAGAAGCAGGAGAAGAATATAGGTATCTGGTCAGGCACCACTGTGTCAAGCCTCTTAACGGCGTCAGTTGATTGACCAGATATTACTTGATGAGTGTATTAGACTATCGAGGGAAAAACGACTGTGCGTATGCCTACATAGGAGCCCTAATATCTGATATCTTTGTGTTCCTTAAGCGTAATGTATGTTGGCGGCAGTAGAATCATTCGGCAGTCAGCTTCAAATGCCGGTTCCCTAAATTTTCACAATAGTACTCTTCGAAAAAAACGTCGCCTTTCCTCCAGGGGTTCTCATTTGAGTTCCCGAAGCATTTCCGTTAACACTTACGTGTTGTTTGAACTGACCGTGACCAAATCTAGCATCCGGCCTCTGAATTTATCGTCTTGTGCGTCGCCAATTTTCCTGTTCTCCAAGGATAATCGCATGGTCTACAGACCAGTTGTGCACTGTAGCTGCTGAATCAGAAGGTCGTTTTGGAATCGGTTCCCTTCCTCGATCTACACATCTGCTTCGCTTGTTTTGCTGGGGCGCGGTACTTCACCGTTACAGACCTTAGCCGAGCTTACAACCAAATTCCCTGGGCTTAGGATTCAAAGTCTTTTATCCCTTTTGCACTGATTGGAAATTACGAGAGTTTAAGGTGGCTGCCTTTGGTTTATATAACTGAACAGCTATACTTTCAGGGCTCTTGGATTCTGTTTTGAGGTATATGAAATTTAAATTTGTTCATAATTATCTGATCGACGCTGTGATATGCATCAGCATATTTTCTGAGCATATCAAGCATGTCCGCCAAGTATTCTTGCGCCATTTAGTGTCGTCCAGTTTTAACCACCTAAATATAAGAAGAGGATCGCCCGAATCTTGGGGATAGTGAATTTTTTAGGTAGGTTGTATCTGCGAGGTGTGATCAAAAAATACAGTGAACAATGTTATTAGAAACAAAGCAATAAGCTTACATGGTATTTCATTTAATCTCCTTTAAAGTAGTGTGCTTAGCTAGGAATTCATTTATCCTAACGTTGAATCCATGACCGGAAACATTTGTGGAAAGCTTCTTTTGGAAGGGCGTTCAGCTGCTCTGCCGTCGCCATCTTAGTGTCGTGAATGGTGTCAAAACGTTATGGCCCAGTTTTACAGAAAGCCTGATGGTAAACTGCCCCATAGAGTATATAGGAAGCCAATCAGTACTGACAGGTACCTACATGCCTCCTCTCATCATCGCTGTTCGCAGAAGAAATGTGCCCTGCTCACTTTAACTAAGAGGGCTTACAGGATCAACGATAAGGAACATCTAAAGGGTGAACAACAAAACCTCAAGTCCATTTTTGGTGGCAATGGTTATGGGATGAAACTAACAGAAAAAGATGGCAACAAAGAATGAAGACAATAAAGGAGAACAGAAGGAAGCACAAAACATCGCTCTGTTACCATATGTTCAAGGTGTCAATGAACGGTTGGACAAAATTTTCCGAAGCAGCAACAGTATAAAACACATTCTTCGCACAAACAAATCAGGTGCGAATGTGGATCAGTGTATGTAGGCTAGACGGGGGGATCCATCAACACACGGATATCTGAACTCGAAAGATATATCCGACTAAAACAACACACCAAGTCAGCGGTGGCAGAACACCAGGATGAGTGCGACAAAGAAATCGATTCTGATGAAATTCGCATACTGGCGAAACAGCCTCTTACTTTCTGGAGGAAGATTAGAGAGGCAATAGAAATAGCCAAGCGACCAGCGACATGAACAGAGAAGACGGGTACCGACTTGCGACGTCTTGTCTGCCGGCAATAACAGCGTTACGGGACGACGGCTCACGTGAAGCAATATACACGGGCGCGCCGGAGACCGCAGCTGCTGCAGGTACGTAAAGCACTGGCCCGCCTCAGCCGGCGCTAGAAAGCTGGAAAACAACGCCACGTCACAACTAACGGCTGGTTTTACATGTGCCGCTGATCATAAGCAGTAATGCAAACTCCAATCAAAACGTCGTATTTCCACCAATGAAAAGAAACAATAAAAACACCAAGGAAGAGCTTCTAACATCCCTCTCCTCCATCCTTAACAGCCTATCAGAATTAGATATCAGCTACGTCTGCCTGTATATAAGAAACAAAGTTATCCCATTCAGCAGTAAACAAAAACACCATGAAGAACGTCACTTGGAACTGTGACCGGAAGATCGGTAGTTTTACATACTGAGAATGCGGTCACAAACACAGAAAAATTTTATCGACTGTAAAACACAATTTTTCTTCCGTTCATCATTCGGAAGTCGGGTGACAAATTTTGCACTCAGTACTCTCATTTGCAAATTATCGGTTCAAATGCTTTGTACAGCGCTGTACGTTCTTCGGTAAGCTCTCGATTAGTTATCTGACTAATAATGAACTAAAGATAGTTCCCCCTATTTGGAAGCACAGAAATTATTGTTTCATCACCCAAATGTATTTCACCAGAGTTGTGGCATCCTCAGAGTTTTTATTTTATTATTTTCCTTTTCTTTTAAATCGTGTGTCCAGTGGCTGCCAAGCCAAATCAGCCACAGGACACGAACGGCCGTTCTGCCTGTTGGACTGTCTGTATTTCAGAATTCCCTTTCCCCGTCAAACAGATAAGAGGCACGAACAATACAGTGGTAATGCTCCAAGCTGCATGTTTGAAGAGGATGTCGCGGATCGTGGCAATCCTGAAGATACCGAGAGCCGTGCTTGGATTTCCTCTGTATTAGCTGAGATATCCTCCTTATTTGGAGACCTCAGGGAAATACAAGAACAAGAGTTAGCCTTCAGGAGGTCACATGAAGACTTGTAGCTGGAGAGGATGTGTCTGGTTAGCAGTTACAAAAGGGCTATCTTACTTGTGAGGATAACAGGTTGAAAATCTGTCTTCCGCAGCAGTTAGTGCCATCAATTTTGGAATACTTTCATGAGTCTGTGGTCTGTGGCCACCTGGGAATATATAAGGCCGTTCAGAAAGTTAAGGAATATCTCACTTGACCATCCCTAAACAAATACAAGGAGGTTGGTGAATCAGCGTGAAGCCTGTAAGTTTGCCAAGCCGAATTCTATCACGTGCAACGATTTTCTTCATCCTGTGTGGGCTGAGAGATCGAGGTGATTATTGTTTAAGCAGGGCCGTTGCCTTGTGCACAGAATAGTAATAAATATGTACTCGTCGTGATTGATACCATTCATCATTTCTTGTGGATAATACCTAGTGGGCGAGTAACAGCTGAACAACTGGGCGTCTTACCAGAATCTTTTCCAAAAATTGGACCACGTAAGTGTATCGCGAGTGGCAATGAACCTGCTTTTGCTTCGAGGAAATTTAAGGGATATTGTATCCCATACGGTGACCATTACGTATTGCGCCCAGCCTTCATTTGCTGAGATGGTGAATCGTATTCTGAAGTCTGCTCTTATAATATTCCTGTCTCGAGCTCAGTCAAAATGGATCAAGTCTACTCCTTGACTGAACCTAGCATTTTACACTGCCACTCACTAGGCCATTAAGACGAGCCTAGTGGCTTTAATGTTCGCTTATTCTGTCAGTTCTCCCTTGTCGAATATTTGGTCAATGAACGACTTCCTCTCACACCAGTAAATAATTCAGGATAATGGAGCCAGGCAAAGGTTAATATTGACCGTAAAATTTAAGATGGAGGCGGCGCGATACAACCAGGGTAGGCACCCGGCCAAACTGAATATCAGCGTCTTAGTTTTTACGAAGAATTTCGGTGCCCAAGGGAAGAGCGATAAGAAGATCTCAAATACGTTGTTTACTCATGCTGGGACTTTGCAAGAATGTAAAAGTACTCACCCCAGTCTGCCTTTCGGTTGAGGACCACTCCGTTAGTAAGACTCACCGAGTACACCCAAACAATGTTAAGACTGGTCCTGGTACTTTACATTTTGTAAACCTCATCCCCGGGGTGTTTTACTTATTAAGGGGGAAAGACTCAGCCAAGCTGGCTCTTACTGATACCGCACGCGAATACGCTCTTTGGCTGGCACTCAGGAACGGCGTCACAACCGGCTCCCGACAGGGCATGTGTGACGAATTCAGATCCTGTTACAGGCGTTCAGAACTGATGGAGAGGAGGTTGTGTTCAGGGGTCAAGAAGGAAGTTTCCAATCGTCAATAGGAGTGTAGCGTCCATTCTGAGCGGACAAGCTGAATGGACGCCTCCAGAGTAATACAGAGGCGAGTGAAAGAGGCTGACGCGGTGGCTATGCGAGTGCGCGAACGGGAGACGAAGTGGGTGCCTGTACATCGGGCGAAGGAATCGTCGGGTCGCAGGGGGCGACCATAGGAAGACTGGTGTAGCAGCTAGCACTTGCTACACTCCCTGATCAGCCAAAAGGAAATGAACTTGGTGAGCACATTTAGAACATTTCCTGTGGCTATGCTACCGTGCTCCTGACCCGACTTTGACACAACGGCCCAGTCCGGTTCAGTGCTGATACCGAAACTTCGCTCCCTCCTGTGTGCACTCGGTTACTTATTTGGTGTCTGTTACTGGCACCGAAATACTTGGAAAAGTTTATTATTTATTATTTGGTGTTAAGTTGCTTCCACCCTTTAATTTGCTCTTATTATCGAGGGTCGGGATTAAAAAGTTATCTTCCCTAGGTTTTGAATTGGCCATTTAATTGTTTGATGTGAATAGTATAGCTGGTTTAACTTGCATAGAGAGTGCATCCAGTTATAAGATTTTTATTACGTGAGCATCATATCTTGTCCTAGCAGTGCTGTACCTTTATTTAGTTCTATTCCTTTAGGCTTCCGTTGTTAGTACTGTTTCTTGCGAGTTTCAAACTAGGCGTATGATTTCGCTTCATATATCGTTGCTAGAAAGGACGTTAGCACGACAGCCAATATATGTAACACGGCTATACACTCATAAATAATCTCATCACAATTAGTAAGTAGCATGACGATACTGGAAGCACATTGGTTCGCTTTTGCAAACATATTTTGTCTGGAAGTGTAAGCTATGCCACTATGTTACCATGAGGAGCTGATGATGCCATAAAGAACTGCCGAAACCGGTTGCTTCTATAATAAATCATACATGAAAAAGCAGCTATTGGTTTATTTATTGATGGTGATAGTATTACGTTTGTACCAGGTTTTCGAGGACGTTACATATATTTAGAAGTACCAGTGATTGCGCTATTTGGCCAGCGTCCTGTAGAACTGCGCGTCTCGTACTGTGAACTGATACCGGGTTTGAGTCCTGCCCACTATCGGTTGACTCTAAAAGGAAGCTAATTGGATACCTGCTGGCATTTATAACTACTTTGTAAACTTTCGGGCAACCATTTCTATCTCGTTATTTAATGTGAGCAGTGCTGTTGTCCGCGCCGTCCTGCGACACGCTTTATAATATACCCTCCACCGCTAGTGCTGTCAGCCGCCATCTGAGAGTGGTTACCTCACGTTGACGTCGAACACAGGCGGCCTCACATTAATGTGACTGGACCCTGCACACTGATAAGCCAAAACATCATAATCACTGCCCATCGCGACGTTAGATGCCGCCTGGTGGCGTTGGGGAAAAGTATGTAAGCGGAGCAGACACTGACAGGGGATCACCCTAGCAAAAAATGAGCTCCAAATGGGGAAATCAATTGAGATAAGCGACTCTGGCAAAGGGCAGGTTATAATTACGCAGAGCCTGTGAACGAGTATCTCGAAAACGGCGAAGCTGGTTCAACGTTCTCGTGCTATTGTGGTGAGCATCTACGGAAAGAGGTAGAAGGACACTAAAACTACCACTACGGGCTAAATGGTTGGACGTCCACGGCTCTTCACAGAACGTGGGGTTTGGATACTTGTCTGTTGTGTAAAGTTGAATAGATGATGATACACTCCTGGAAATGGAAAAAAGAACACATTGACACCGGTGTGTCAGACCCACCATACTTGCTCCGGACACTGCGAGAGGGCTGTACAAGCAATGATCACACGCACGGCACAGCGGACACACCAGGAACGGCGGTGTTGGCCGTCGAATGGCGCTAGCTGCGCAGCATTTGTGCACCGCCGCCGTCAGTGTCACCCAGTTTGCCGTGGCATACGGAGCTCCATCGCAGTCTTTAACACTGGTAGCATGCCGCGACAGCGTGGACGTGAACCGTATGTGCAGTTGATGGACTTTGAGCGAGGGCGTATAGTGGGCATGCGGGAGGCCGGGTGGACGTACCGCCGAATTGCTCAACACGTGGGGCGTGAGGTCTCCACAGTACATCGATGTTGTCGCCAGTGGTCGGCGGAAGGTGCACGTGCCCGTCGACCTGGGACCGGACCGCAGCGACGCACGGATGCACGCCAAGACCGTAGGATCCTACGCAGTGCCGTAGGGGACCGCACCGCCACTTCACAGCAAATTAGGGACACTGTTGCTCCTGGGGTATCGGCGAGGACCTTTCGCAACCGTCTCCATGAAGCTGGGCTACGGTCCCGCACACCGTTAGGCCGTCTTCCGCTCACGCCCCAACATCGTGCAGCCCGCCTCCAGTGGTGTCGCGACAGGCGTGAATGGAGGGACGAATGGAGACGTGTCGTCTTCAGCGATGAGAGTCGCTTCTGCCTTGGTGCCAATGATGGTTGTATGCGTGTTTGGCGCCGTGCAGGTGAGCGCCACAATCAGGACTGCATACGACCGAGGCACACAGGGCCAACACCCGGCATCATGGTGTGGGGAGCGATCTCCTACACTGGCCGTACACCACTGGTGATCGTCGAGGGGACACTGAATAGTGCACGGTACATCCAAACCGTCATCGAACCCATCGTTCTACCATTCCTAGACCGGCAAGGGAACTTGCTGTTCCAACAGGACAATGCACGTCCGCATGTATCCCGTGCCACCCAACGTGCTCTAGAAGGTGTAAGTCAACTATCCTGGCCAGCAAGATCTCCGGATCTGTCCCCCATTGAGTATGTTTGGGACTGGATGAAGCGTCGTCTCACGCGGTCTGCACGTCCAGCACGAACGCTGGTCCAACTGAGGCGCCAGGTGGAAATGGCATGGCAAGCCGTTCCACAGGACTACATCCAGCATCTCTACGATCGTCTCCATGGGAGAATAGCAGCCTGCATTGCTGCGAAAGGTGGATATACACTGTACTAGTGCCGACATTGTGCATGCTCTGTTGCCTGTGTCTATGTGCCTGTGGTTCTGTCAGTGTGATCATGTGGTGTATGTGACCCCAGGAATGTGTCAATAAAGTTTCCCCTTCCTGGGACAATGAATTCACGGTGTTCTTATTTCAATTTCCAGGAGTGTATGTGGCGTCTCCGCCGAAATAGCACAGTGCTGGAGCATGGACAAGTGTGTCGGAGCACATCGTTCATCGTACATTGTTGAACATTGGGCTCCGCAGCGGACCACTCCTTCCTTTTTCAAATGTTGCCCCAACGACGTCGTCAATTATGATTGCAATGGACACGGAACCATCGGGATTCGACCGTCGATCAATAGAAACGGCTCGGCTCTTTGGATGAATCACATTTTTACTACGTTAGTTCAAAGTGAACGGCGGCTCGAAACGTGCAGCGCGCCTTGGGCGCAGGCTGGTCGGAGCGGTATTATGATATGGGAGACATTCTCCTGCTCTTGCATTGGGGGGGGGGGGGGGGGGGGGGCGTGGTAATCGAAGGAACGCTGACAGCTGCAATTTACGCGATTTACGTGACCTGGGTGTAGAAACCTAATGCCACAAATCTCCACATACCCCCACATACCTATCAACGAACTGTCGGATCCCTTATACGCAGAATTAGTGATGTATCTCGTTCCAAGACAGACAAACAAGCTACTAAGCAGGCGGACAAATGTTTCGGTTCCTCAGTGTATATTAATATAGAGACTTGTACATTGTCACATGGCGCTTAAATACTGAAAATTGTGGATAGATAGCTGCGCCGAACGAACACAATCGAGTTTAGTCGTTACTATTACATGGCTATCATATCTTCCCCTTAATGTTTTGTAGCCATTTTTGATGCTTGGCTGTAAATTATTGAGTTCCAGCCACCAATACAATCGTGTTTATCAATCTATTTCACAGTTTTATTGATGCTTGAACTTAGTGCAATTGGCCTGTAAGAACTGGCATGAAAGGGCTCTTTTCCTTGTTTCACCAAGGGAATAAAGATTTTTGTGACCTATGTCACCAGGTGACTTCACTGCGGATGTGTAACAGGCGTAACGTCTCTTCTGGTAAATGTGCGACCGTTGGATAAGAAATGATATCGATCTCGAAAAGTGGTGTATATGAGGGTTGCTCGACTGCCAGTTAAGCTCTCTCATGGCAATGGGGGTTCGTAGAAAGTGATCCACAACGTTTATATCAAGTGACAAAAGCAGGTATTCATTCCCTTTTTCCTATGTAATAGGCCGGCCGGTGTGGCCGTGCGGTTGTAGGCGCCTCAGTCTGGAACCGCGTGACCGCTACGGTCGCAGGTTCGAATCCTGCCTCGGGCATGGATGTGTGTGATGTCCTTAGGTTCGTTAGGTTTAATTAGTTCTAAGTTCTAGGCGACTGATGACCTCAGAAGTTAAGTCGCACAGTGCTCAGAGCCATTTGAACCTATATAATAAATTATGTAGGTACCTCGAGACGTGAACAAATAAAATGTATGCCACAAATTTTCGTTAACCATGTGTGAAATAAAAGTGTATTTGACTCCAAAGAGGAAACCATTCCAAAATGTTAATCAGCGCGACCGAACAATAGATAGCGAAAGCCATCAAACTGTATTCCAGTTTGAGAAAGGTCAGGGTATTGACGGCTCCCAACCATGTCTCCACGGAACGTGATCTGTTATGCTAATGCTCGCCTTCTCTTCGACCTTCAACGTAAACAATGTTCTTGGCAGAGAGAAAACGTATTATCTGTTAGGGGCGACGTACGAAGGCACGAGGTTGGAAACGCGCCTAGTTTTGCTATTTGTTTAATGACTCAACAGCCTGGCAGCAGTGTTGTGTAATGAGACCGATTTGCATTCTACGTCTTTCCCGTTTCCTGGAAGAGTTTCTTAGTCAAAGACTTTGTCCTTTCTTTTTCGCGACAAAGGAGCGCCGTTGCTGCTCCGTTCGCGGTTGACTGCGAAACAGAATAAGTCAGCACTTGTGGTGAACGGGCGTATCTAAGTTACCCTGTAACGTAACTAGTTGCGCTGTGTTCACTGGAAACAGATAACACCTGGGAGTGCTACTCAGAACTGATGGAGACTGCGATAAATGATATTCCCGTTCCGTACAGCACACGTTTTCGAAGCCAAACAATACTCGTACGGTGGTAATAGTGAAACTGAGAATCCCGCTTGCTTTTCATTAATTAAGCGCGAGTGTCCTTGGAAAACTTACACTCCTGGAAATTGAAATAAGAACACCGTGAATTCATCGTCCCAGGAAGGGGAAACTTTATTGACACATTCCTGGGGTCAGATACATCACATGATCACACTGACAGAACCACAGGCACATAGACACAGGCAACAGAGCATGCACAATGTCGGCACTAGTACAGTGTATATCCACCTTTCGCAGCAATGCAGGCTGCTATTCTCCCATGGAGACGATCGTAGAGATGCTGGATGTAGTCCTGTGGAACGGCTTGCCATGCCATTTCCACCTGGCGCCTCAGTTGGACCAGCGTTCGTGCTGGACGTGCAGATCGCGGGAGACGACGCTTCATCCAGTCCCAAACATGCTCAATGGGGGACAGATCCGGAGATCTTGCTGGCCAGGGTAGTTGACTTACACCTTCTAGAGCACGTTGGGTGGCACGGGATACATGCGGACGTGCATTGTCCTGTTGGAACAGCAAGTTCCCTTGCCGGTCTAGGAATGGTAGAACGATGGGTTCTATGACGGTTTGTATGTACCGTGCACTATTCAGTGTCCCCTCGACGATCACCAGTGGCGTACGGCCAGTGTAGGAGATCGCTCCCCACACCATGATGCCGGGTGTTGGCCCTGTGTGCCTCGGTCGTATGCAGCCCTGATTGTGGCGCTCACCTGCACGGCGCCAAACACGCATACGACCATCATTGGCACCAAGGCAGAAGCGACTCTCATCGCTGAAGACGACACGTCTCCATTCGTCCCTCCATTCACGCCTGTCGCGACACCACTGGAGGCGGGCTGCACGATGTTGGGGCGTGAGCGGAAGACGGCTAACGGTGTGCGGGACCGTAGCCCAGCTTCATGGAGACGGTTGCGAATGGTCCTCGCCGATACCCCAGGAGCAACAGTGTCCCTAATTTGCTGGGAAGTGGCGGTGCGGTCCCCTACGGCACTGCGTAGGATCCTACGGTCTTGGCGTGCATCCGTGCGTCGCTGCGGTCCGGTCCCAGGTCGACGGGCACGTGCACCTTCCGCCGACCACTGGCGACAACATCGATGTACTGTGGAGACCTCACGCCTCACGTGTTGAGCAATTCGGCGGTACGTCCACCCGGCCTCCCGCATGCCCACTATACGCCCTCGCTCAAAGTCCGTCAACTGCACATACGGTTCACGTCCACGCTGTCGCGGCATGCTACCAGTGTTAAAGACTGCGATGGAGCTCCGTATGCCACGGCAAACTGGCTGACACTGACGGCGGCGGTGCACAAATGCTGCGCAGCTAGCGCCATTCGACGGCCAACACCGCGGTTCCTGGTGTGTCCGCTGTGCCGTGCGTGTGATCATTGCTTGTACAGCCCTCTCGCAGTGTCCGGAGCAAGTATGGTGGGTCTGACACACCGGTGTCAATGTGTTCTTTTTTCCATTTCCAGGAGTGTATAATTGAGTAAAATGTACTTACGAATTATTCAAGTTGTAATAGGACTGAAACTTCCTGGCAGAGTAAAACTTTGTGCCATTCCGAGATTCGAACTCGGGACACTTCGCCTTTCGCGTGTAAGTGCTCTACCAAAATTTCACTCTGGAAACATCCCCCAGGCTGTGGCTAAGCCATGTCTCTGCAGTATTCATTTTTCCAGGTTTGCTAGTCCCACAAGTTTCGCAGGAGGACTTCTGTGAAGTCTGGAAGGTAGGAGACGAGGTACTGGCGGAAGTAAAGCTGTGAGGAGAGATGGTGTGACGTGCTTGGGTAGCTGAGCTGGCAGTCCAGCTTTGGCAGGGGAGTGGCACGGATCTCTTGTTTGCGTCTTCGCCGAGCAACTCGCGCATCGAGTTGTTTACATGTTTTAGCGCGCTATATTTTTTTAGAAAAAGAATGGATCATGTCCACAGGAAATCTACACTGAAGATCAGCTCCCTCCGACTGAATATGCTAGACAGAAGGCACTTGAAATCGAACAGTTTATCAGAGAAGAAGTGAAGATTGATTGTACTGATCTTGTTGACATCCACCTGTTCATAGTGAGCAGTCTGGCACGCATGGAGCTGATTAACGAAGAATTATGCAATAGAATTCTACAGTCAACTAAAAGCGGTCTTAAATTCCATCACTCCGATAGATACATTATTGAAGTAACTGTGGAACGTGCGGGACACGGAATGCAGATGATCCATGTATCTGAAATCCCTTCTGAGGTCCCTTCTGCGTTCTTCCCATGTGGGAAGGTGATTAGCTATACAGCGGAACAGTGGGTTCAATTTACCATACACTTTGTTCTCAACAGGGTGTGACATTTCCTCATAGCGTTTACCAAACATTGGGCGTCCTACTTATGAGTTGGCGGATGCCATGTCATTACAATTTATGGTGGCCAACTGAATACGGGTTCGGGATGCGACCAAGAAGAACACCTCTGTTCTAGCTGTATGAAATGCAGAATCACACAACTGCTACCTGCAGATGGGCGGTGCTCCCGCTGATGTATGTCGAGGTTTTTCAAAATTACCTCCAACTACAGTCTGTGCTCACCCATACTAATGAGCCATCGCCTTCTCTCGTACTACCTCAGGATGTTGTGGACGGAGCGACACTTATTCCCTTGCACCCTCCTACAGCGGCCTTCTTGTGCGGTGGTGAGCCATATCTGGCGTAGACTTTACGGTTGTGCGTTTCTCTTAATTGTTTGATATTTTGATGATGACCACATATGATGTATGAACCTGTTGTATGTTTTCCACCATACATTAAGAAACATAAAATAAAGTTTATTGCAAAACAACGGTTAAGGCGACCGCTGGCGTAAAAAGCTCTGTAATTAAGAACAAAAAGCCCTCGTCATGTTCCTATTCTATTTTTATTTTTTGCCCGCAAAGGACAAACGTCCCGAGTTCGAGGCTCGGTCTGATGCACGGTTTCAACGAGTGAGGAAATTTCATATCAGCCCACATTCCGCTGCAGATTAAAAATTTCACTCTATAATACAGTTATTTAAATCTATGTTGGGTTTATGTATTCGTACTTGGTCATATAAACAGTTTTTCAGTTGGCTACTTCGTAAATATTTATTGTGTGTTACTTATTCTCCTTCTTTCACTTCCACTTTCTGACATGGGTCTTCATCTCTGTTCTCAGCTGTTTTAATCAATGGTACACTATCTGAGATGATGTTGCATTCACGTAGATTCTGTGGCCATGGAATCCTTCTCTGACCACGTACACTTTTTCCTATCTTTCCTTCCCGGCAGTTGCGTGAACTGCACTTGTCGTTACAGAAGGTGAAACCAAGCTGCGCTGCATTCCTGCGTTTTATCGTGGATATGACGAAGAGTTTTATCTGTTCCATAAAGTCCCTCATCATTAGTCAGATGATCAAACAACGGGATCTTTAGAATGCCGCAGTACATTCAGCCTGTCGATGATGAGGTCTTCAGTGCTTCCACGGTACCACTTCATACGGCAGTAACACTAAGACAACTTTGAACTATTCGGAAGTGTGTGATAAACTGAATATGATTAAATATCAGATATTTGAATTTTTTGAAATCTGCACTGCAGTTCCAGTACTAGTTTCTCCGTAAATACCACTGTCCCTGTTATCTATCATCTTAAGTTTTGATTTTTCTGCCTCTCTCAAGGATATTACGAATCAAGTTTGTAATCCAGCTATGTATTCTCATTTTGTTAATGATCATAACTGTTGTTTGTTGAAGCTAATTCTGTTTGGAAGTTGGTGAAGAGATGTTACTTTACCAGTGAGTATTATCTACTTTTCTTTGTAAGTGAGAGCCACGAATCTTGTATCAGAGCGGTTACTGTCACCCAACGACCAGTTCGTCACTAAGCTCGCCCTCACTGTGCGCTGGATGTACCGACTTTCGAAAGCAAAAAATTTTACAAGGGTTGTTTCAGGAGAAGACACTCTGAAATTAAATTACCAGTAGAAATCAAAATAAAGTTCAGTTGTCAAAGATGCCAGCATTTTGAAGTGCAGCAAGTGATGACTAACATCACTACAAATCTATCATTACGAGTGAACGCTCGTTTCAGTTAGGTAGCTGATGACTGATATGTGATTTGAAATAAATAGTTAATTTTGCATGTATATGTCAAAGGCTGAAAACAGTTGAGAATTATCAAGAAATAATGGTGGCTCTTTGACACTGGGCTCTCTACAAGGTTGCAATGCCGTGTCACGTATCGGCAAGTACGTAGTCCTTATGGATCGGAAAGCCACGTTTGTAGTCTTTGGTCATCGGTTATTGTATGACATATGTAAATGAATATTTAGGAAGAGTGGTGAGCGTCGTCGGCTTGTGTGGCCAAGCGGTTCTAGGCGCTTCACTTTGGAACCGCGCGGCCGCTACGGTCGCAGGTTCGAATCCTGCCTCGGGCATGGATGGGTGTGATGTCCTTAGGTTAGTTAGGTTTAAGTAGTTCCAAATTCTAGGGGACTGATGACCTCAGCTGTTAAGTCCCATTTTTTGATGAGCCTCAGTGGAATGACTTCAAAGAGATAAGCATACTAATTGATTAATCAACGTTTATGGTGACTATTTCGCCTGCTGTACTAATTAATACTTCTTCCATTACCTCGAGATAAATGATAGCTTACCTAACGATGTTCTCTCTACTCGACGACAGCAGTATCATAGGTCGAATTAAAGAAAATGTTTCAGCAAGATAATGTTGTAGAATAAGGAAAGGTGCCACAAACAAATAGCGGGAAGGCGACAATTGCATCACTATATTCGTCAGGCCTTCAGACTACGAAACTACTGTGCTTGTAAGGACTAAGTTTGGATCGAACTGTCAACGTAATTAATTTTAGCGTATCGTTTGAGAAGCTGTTTCTCTTTCGTTGCCCTCACGGACACGTTTAAATTAATCATGTTAACGAAATAACCGACTAAGATGGTGGCGTAATAGCTCAATCAATAGAGACCCTAAGAAGGTCGAATATCGGGAATAGCTCTTCTAGTTGCTGGTTGTCGTATGCATGCACTATTTTAAAACACCAGTGACGAACAGCTCCCATGAGTTCAAAAAAAATTTCCTCGTAGCTGCCGGAACGCTGGACTGGAGCGTTCCGCCCGAAAATTTAACTCTCTTATAGGTAACTAATCGAATAAATTATAATTAGATTACTAACACGTGACGATCCACCGGAGACCACGAGTCTCTTATACCAAATACTCAGAACACACTGACGTGACAGAAGGAGGAGGGGGGAAGGAGGTATTTAGCGCCCCGTCAATAATGACGTCATTTGAGACGGAGCACAAGCTGGGATCAAGGAAGCATGGGGAAGGAAATCGGCAGTGCCCTTTCAAAGGAACCATCCCGGGATCTACCTGAAGAATCTAAATCAGAAAGGCCGGACGACGATTTGAACCGTCGCCCTTCCAAATGCAAGTCCGATATGCTAACCACTGCACCATCTCGCTCAGTCTGAGGTGACAGAAGTGATGGGATAATGATAAACACATTTTCAGATGGCGGTAGTATCGCATACACAAGGTATAAAAGGACAGTGCATTTGTGGAGCTGTCATTTGCATTCAGGTGACTGTGTTTATGGCGCCACGACGGGAAATGAGCGTGGAATGGTAGTCGGAGCTAGACTCATGGGACATTCAACTTCGTAAATCGTTAATGAATTTAATATTCCGATATCAAGTGTCCAGAGTGCGCCGAGAGCAATCGCAGAAATCAATGTGGGACGTACGACGAACGTATCCGTTAGGACAGTACGGCGAAATTTGGCGTTAACGGCTATGGCGCCGTCCGCTGTGGCCGAGCGGTTCTAGGTGCTTCAGTCTGGAACCGCGCGACAGCTACGGTCGCAGGTTCGAATCCTGCGTCGTGCATGGATGTGGGTGCTGTCCTTAGGTAGGTTAGGTTTAAGTAGTTCTAAGTCTAGGGGACTGATGGACTCAGATGTTAAGTCCCATAGTACTCAGAGCCATTTGAACCATCTGAATGGCTATGGTCGCAGACAACCGACGCGTCTTCCATAGCAGCACGTCATCGCCTGCAGCGCAACTTCTGGGCCCGCGAGCATACCGGTTGAACTCTAGGCGACTGGAAACACGTGACCTGGTCAGATGAGTCAGGATTTCAGTTGGTAAGAGCTGATGGTAGGGTTCAGTGTGGCGCAGACCTCACGAAGCCAAGTTGTCAACAAAGCACTGTGAAAGCTGTTAGTGGCTCCTCAACGGCGTGGACTGTGTTCACGTGGAACTAACTAGTCCTTTGGTTCAACTGGACCAATCATTGGCTGGAAATGGCTATGTCCTGCTACCTGAAGGCCATTTGCAACCATTCATGGACTTCATGCTCCCAAACAGCGATGGGATTACCACTAGGCCACAACTCTTCGCGACCAGTTTGAAAAACATTCAGGACAATTCGAGCAAATGATTTGGCCACCCAGATCGCCCTACATGAATCCCATCGAACATCTATGAGACATAACCAAGTGGTCAGTTCATGCTCATACTCCTGCACTGGCAATACTTTCGCTGTTATCGACGGTTATAGGGGCACCATGGCTCAATATTTCTGCAGATGACTTCCAAGGAGTTGTTGAGTCCATGCCCCCTCGAGTTGCTGCAGTACCGTGACTTTTGTCACCTCAGTCTATGTTCCTCAACAGTCTCCGAATGTTGTCAGTGGAGCTTAGGTTCCCCCCGTATTGCCTGTTAGATGCCAAAATAGTCCATCCAGAGAACTTGTAAACTGAGATTTTTCCTCCATGTTTCACACGCAAATGGAAAGGCTTTAGCGACAGTTTGCTCCAGCCCTTCCAAAGAAACAGTATTGAATTAGTGAATTAATATAAGAGCCAAAGAAAGACACATACAGGAGAGAAAGTTAACAAATCCAGTGACCGAAGTCACAGGTCGATTTTGGGAGTTTAAAATAAAAGAATTGAGAAATTCGACTGGCAAATTTCGACTATAATACCGATTTTTCTCGGTATTCTGGACCCGTTGATGTGTTGCTGAGGTAAAGGAGGTTCAGATGGTGCGATCAAAATAATTTCAATTGAGTTCGTCGTATTGTTTAGGGATGTCCCAAGATACGGTACATTTTTGAAGTACATAGTCATCAAACTCATCGCAGCCACACAACCGGGGAGAAAGACCTATTTTTTCCATGGCTGTCCGAGGGGCGCCACTTCAGAATAGCCAACCAAAGAGCCAGGGATATATATATATGGTGTACTTGAACATGAGCTTTTCACTAATGTGATTTCGCGAAATGGACAGAAATACCTTCATCGTCATTCATCAAAATGGCTCAAATGGCTCTGAGCACTATGGGACTTAACTGTTGAGGTCATCAGTCTCCTAGAACTTAGAACTACTTAAACCTAGCTAACCTAAGGACATCACACACATCCATGCCAGAGGCAGGATTCGAACCTGCGACCGTAGCGGTCGCGCGGTTCCAGACTGTAGCGCCTAGAACCGCTCGCCCACTCCGGCCCGTCATTCATCGCTACGTGCTTTATTAATCAATGCTGAACACAAGTTTACTGAGCAGCTACAATGCAACTGTTTGAACGTTACGGTTGGGAGCAGTTGAAAACATGACGTCATAATCACGAAGTCATGTGCCCATATGTACCGAGCACGATTAGGGAGCAAAGCGAGAGTGCTACAACGACAGTCGGTGACACCTGTTGTTTACATTGAAGTTTGTAGTTTTATTTATTTTGGCTATAGGAAATCACGAGAGCGTGCCTCTGAATTTTATATGCAAAGATTCTTAAAGCTTTTTGAATTCTTCATGCCTACATAATTGCTGCCCTCTGGCGCTTAAGGGATCCGAATTGTAACGTGTAAAATGTCGGTGTGTGACGCATCTGTATCAGTGCTTGAGAAGCAGCTTTCTGTAATCTAGTTTCGAATTTGATGGGTGAATCCACACATGGAGAACCCTTCAGAATGAAACTGCCAGGCGACGCATGAGCGTTGCGAACTCTGCAACAATCGGACGCGTTGGGTTTACTGTCATCGATCATCCTCCATACGGTCCCAACTTGGTGCCACCCAACACTCATCTGTTTCCAGAACTTAATTAACACCTGCGAGGACTTCACTATGATAGTCATGACGCGGTGCGAGCAGAGGTGAGATTTAGGCTCCGTCGAGGAAGTCGAAGATTCTACAGCGACGGTATCAACAAACTGGACTCTTGTCGAGAAAAATGTGTTCGTCTCCAGGGTGCCTATGTTGAGAAACAAATATGTAGACACGAAGAATGAAGATAGAGAATGTTAATAAATTTTGCTATAAAGCTTTAGGAGTTTTCGTATGTTCTAAAAAGGAGAATTTCAGAAAAGAATTTAGTAAGAAAATTATTTATCATTGTAACTATGCTACCTTTGTTTCTTTGAAAATAGCTTGACAAGAATGAAAAAGTCGATAACACGTGAGGATCTGGTTTCCCATAGGCGCCTATGTGCATGTTAAAAAGTAATCTGATGTCGCTGCTGTCGCTGTGGAAACAGCTCAGCACAACATCGATGTGCTGTTTTCCCGCTGCATTCGCTGACGCCGTACACGAGTTGCATCTCGGCCAGCTCTTCATCATCCTGCTGCGTATCACTGTTAACGTACTGCTGTCACTGACAGATAAACAAATCAGACACACAAGCAGTTGCTACTGACTCCAAGGTTGAGGGCGAAGAAGGCATCACTATTTCAGCAGGAAGCATCGTGTGTGACTGGAAGAATTATGTTTCCAAACAAGATACACAGCCCATACGAACGAAATTTTCATTGTTGTGGGTATATTTCTACTGCAATACAGATATGAAAATGCTCAGACAATATGATGGAAGAGACTGAAATCTTGCTCGTGTAATTCGTGTTCAGATTGCATGTTACTGGTACATGGGTGTTAAGATTACAGCAAAAATATAAACGGCGTACAACGTCATACAAAATTTCAATATACTCAGTACGTCTGTCAATGTTCATGCAGTCAACACGAGGTGCAATTCCGTCTTCGTGGCACCTTTACCAGTCATAGCTTACTGCGTGTGCAACCCATCTGTAATGATTATGTAAGGTGTCACTTTGTTCTAGGGGAAAAATTTCAGTTCAAATCAAATGGCTCTAAGCACTATGGGACTTAACTTCTGAGGTGTTCAGTCCCCAAGACTTAGAACTACTTAAACCTAACTAACCTAAGGACGTCACACACATCCATGCCCAAGGCAGGATTCGAACCTGCGACCGTAGCAGCAGCACGGTTCCGGACTGAAGCGCCTAGAACCTCTCGGTCACAGCGGCCGGCTAAAAATTTCAGTAGTAATTACAGTGTTAATATTAAAACATATTTCCATGAAAATTTTGAATATTCTCTCATTTTATGACAAAAATACAGAATTCGCTCCGTGTAACCGCAATATATATCAGCATTCCGCAATTGTACTTAGTATATAAAAATATTTTCGTTTTTTTTTATATTGTTGGTAGATTGATTTGTCTTGCTGAAGGTGTGCATCTTCAGTGGGGAGTGGTTTCGCAACATGGATATGCACATTACTCTATCAGGAACTATATGCAGGGTGTTCGTAATTTTCCGTTACAGACTTAAAGGACTAGAACCCACGTCCGAAAACGTAAAGTTTGCGTGCTACAGCCATCTGAAAACATGCTGGTAATGCGACCACTTTTACAAGTAATTGATTAGGTGCGTGACCGCATACATCACATGTTTACTATTTCTCTCATTAATAGCCAAACAAGTAGCTCGTGTACTCTTTGATGGCTTCTCTTCAACGTGATGCAGTTCGGCCTCTTCCAATCCGGATGTGCGACGTCTCCTTCGAGCACCACAGTCACGCCCGCTGATGGTGAAGGTACCCCTCTTACCGTTCTCTCGAAGCCGTTGCGTAATTGTGGCGGAAAGGGTATGCGATGGAGTTGGACCATCCTGGTAAAGGCGACGAACAGCTCTTCCATTACAGGGAGCTTCGCCATTCAGAAGGATCATGTCGGTATATTCTCTAAATGTGTACTCAGCCATGTTGCTCTAACACTCACAGGTTTTAGAATGAGGCTAGAACCAGGCCAGAGAGATAGGACGGATATCAAATGACACCAGCCGATTCGACTTAACCATCTCCTACGATGACTACTCTGTAGCATGGCCACAAACGCTTTTGAAACGGCTGTAGCACGGAAACGGTTTGTTTCCGGACATGAGTTCCTGTCCGAAATGTTATGTACTCACATCTGCCTACAAGTCCTAGGAGTGTGTAATGGGAACTTCAGAGCATCTTCTATATCATTCGGTGGTAACTGATGGCGTCATGCGAAGTAGAACGTTACTATCACCACACTTTAAAAAATACCATACGAGCATTTTATCAAAAAACAGAAATTTGTCCTTTTGGCGAGAGGAATCGTTTTCTAAATGTATTCTGTCGTCAGTGTGTACTGCCTGCTCATCAGTACTGGTGACCATCTCCCCTGCCCTTATCGATGAGTGACTGTGTCCCTACACCTAAACAATACGAAAGTGTATCTGAGATTAGTAATGTTGTATATACACTAAAGAACATTATTTAAAGCCAGTAAAGGACACTGGACAAGAAAGTGCAACACTAGCAGAGGAAATCTAGTGATGAATAACAATAACAGTATGCAGTACAAAAGATATAACAAGATAGTCCACAAAAAACAGAGAAAGTTATAGAAACAATCCGCAGAGGGGAGGGGGACCGAGTGCGGAGGGGATACAATTTTATGACCGCCACGAATGAATGAACAACAACTGATGCAACACGTTTACTTTAGAAAATACAACAACCACCAAGACTTAGTTCGTGATCACAGAAGACCTCCAGAATCTAGGAAT
This sequence comes from Schistocerca americana, assembly GCF_021461395.2. NCBI lineage: Eukaryota > Metazoa > Arthropoda > Insecta > Orthoptera > Acrididae > Schistocerca > Schistocerca americana. The sequence continues at coordinate 297,009,141 of NC_060120.1, forward strand.
CAAACATAAAGAAACCTTCGGGAGAGAGATCTTCCTAAAGAGGCAGTAACAAACCGGACAAACGGATACGAATCATCAGCAAGGGGAGAAAGTGTCCTTGGACGGAGGGACGCAAGCAAGTTTACCTAATACGGTTGAGGTAATGCTGCTTGCAAAAGAAGTTCATTGTTAACAGGGTATGGATTATCAGCTCCACTATTTGACAATGCTTTAGGAGACGTAAGGTTCTGGAATGCAGACCTAAGATATCACAACACTAATCGATTACTTCGAGACCTAAAAGTGAATATAATTGTTGCACTACCTCGTTTTTATCGATAGTTTTGGGACTGTTACACACATGAATATTTTAGAGAAAATGATAAACAGTGCTGGTTTGAGATGGCTCGCTGAAAAAAAATCAAAGTATGTACCAGAAATGCACTAAGATTAATGTCAGCCAATTAAACACCTATAGATATTTAAATAACTTGGAAAAATAGTGCTATAAATTGATTAGTAAAATCGGTCATAGAAATTGTTTACTTGGAGACCTCCAACGGTGATTGAACCGCTTACTTTGAAATGTTTTTCAAACGTTTTTCCCCGGGAAAAATGACCCTTATGAATACGTGTAAACAGTGCTGGTTTGAGATGGCTCGCTGAAAAAAAATCAAAGTATGTACCAGAAATGCACTAAGATTAATGTCAGCCAATTAAACACCTATAGATATTTAAATAACTTGGAAAAATAGTGCTATAAATTGATTAGTAAAATCGGTCATAGAAATTGTTTACTTGGAGACCTCCAACGGTGATTGAACCGCTTACTTTGAAATGTTTTTCAAACGTTTTTCCCCGGGAAAAATGACCCTTATGAATACGTGTATAGTGTGTGCGGATGACGAACGTAAGAGAGCAGGATGAGGTGTAACTCGGTGTCCGCACGTAAAGTAATCTTTACGAATAAAAAACAAAGCAACATACAACAGGTTAACGTCGCCGTCCGACGGACGAATCGCTATTAATTGTGTCGCCATGGCCCCACACCGCGAGACAATTTGAAGTTAGAAACGTGACCCAAATCACTGGCGCAAAGTGGTGATCTGGAACATCACAGCGAGGAACATACGATACATAAAAAGTAGAATGATGCAGAGATACATAGTTTATCTACGAAGAAAGGAGTATGCCGGTATATTTATTTATTTTCATGTCTGGAAATACAGCCATTACTGATGATCCACAGCCGTACGAAATCAGTTCGAAATAAAGTCGCTGAGTGCGAATATCTTGGCATCGGCTGCATTAGGAATAGATATAATACGAGTTAATTAATTAGTATTACAAAAGCTAGGAATTACGTTACGGTGACTAGAATAGAACGTTAAGACGAATGTACAGGGGCTGGACGAAAACAATGAAACATCGCTCGAAATGCATGCTTGAGCACAAATGCTAGCCAACCCCGCAGATTGCGCTGTTGCACTTGGCCCCCAACAGCACCTGTCGTCAGTATGTTGCACGTGAGTGGTCAGGGTAGTGTTCTATGTAGTTATGAGTACTTTACGTCGGAGCTAAGCGAATTCGAAAGCGGTCAAATTGCTGGTGCTCGTATGGTGAACGGTTACGTAACCAACGTAGCCGCAATGTTTGATGTTTGATGTTTCAAGAGATGTGTACGGCCTACAGGGCAACCGAGAAATCAGCGTCCACGAAGCTATAAGGCGGACAAAAGTGTGAATTGCGCGGTCATGACGGACGGTCATTGAACAAGATCGTAAACAAAAATAAGAGGAGAACAGCTGTAAAAGCCACTGCAGATCTGAATGTCGCATACGCGAAACCTGTTGGCATCAGTACAACTCGAATGGACCTCCACAAGCTGTGAATTGCAGGGCGAGCAGGAATTCCAAAATTACTCAACAGTGACAGGAAAAAGGTACTGCCGAAGTCATAAAATACGGATTGTGAAGCACTGGAGGAAAAACATTTTGTCGTATGAGTTTTTTTCAGACTGTTTTCTACTACTGGCGGAGTTAACGTCCCAAGAGTGAAAGCAGGAGAGAGTTCATTGATGATCTGAGCAGCCATATCGTGATATTTCATGGTCTCCATGGTTGCACTGCAGGGTCGCAATTCTGCCAAGAATTATGTGGCCATTTTGGTTGATTAGGTCCATCCTGTGGTACAATGTTTTCTCCTCACTGGTGAAGCTATGTTCCATGACGTCATGGCCTGTGTTCAGACAGGTCACTTCTACCAGGGCCGGTTTTATGAGCGTGAGAGTGAAGTGTCGCACCTCCCATGGCGACAACAGTCACGAGATCTCAACGTTGTTGGTCCTTTGTGGTCTACTTTGGGGAGAAGTGTGGGGGTGATCGCTATCCATCTCCATCGTCGTCGCCTGTACATGCCATTATTTTGCAGGAAGAATGGTATAAGATTCCCTTGAAAACATTTCTTGTTCCGTATGTATCCACTCCGAGACGACTGGAAGCTGATTTGAAAACCAGTGGTATTTGTACACCGTATTGGGCGTGGTATTTGTTGTGTGTGTGATGTTTCCATATTTTTGCCAATCCCCTGTGTATTTTAAGAGTTAACTGTATTGCAAATGCATCAGAGGAGCGAAAATTGCAAGGAAATTATACACACATTAGAGGAACACGGTAGGTTTTTGAATGGGAAGTACTGCAGCGGTAGTTGTAAGATGAATGTTAATTTTCTTCGGACACCTTTAAAGGACAGATTAAAAAAAAGTATTTTACACTATTTTTGAAAAATTGTAACTAAGCAGAAAGGACTTTGTTTAGAACCGGTTGGGCGGAAGAAATGTAGCAAACTGAAGGAAAAAAGGAAAACGAGATCATGAAACCTGGCTCACAAGTTTACTTGGTTGAGTATAGATTAGGACAGAGGCCGTATCTTTCCAGAGCAACCAGCCTGTTATATGCGTTTAAGAGATGTTGGAAATCACCAGAAACCATAATCTCGGGTTTGAACCGCCTTTCTAAAGTACGTGACTCCTCTGAGGTAACCACTGAGCCACCCCACTCGGTCAAACGACATTATAGGTGGATGGTGAAGAGTAACTGCAATTAGAACAGGATGTTGGTCAATTAATACAAATATATGCATGATTTATTGCATTAAGGGCTTATCGGATAACGTCGAAAGCTCCGCAACGCATTTCGCAAATGATGCTGCTGTCTACAGAGAAGTCGTAACCCTAGAAAATTGTAGTGGAAAGTCTTGAAATGTCAGAAAAGCTGTAGAGAGTCGACATGTAGCTCAGATTTTGGCAGCTGACTCTTAAGCCGAAGAAATACAGACCGTATTTCTCGTAAATAGGCCGCAATTCTCATTATTATGACAGTCACTGAGAGCAGTCACTTTACTTAAATACCTGTGCATTTGCGCAAGGTAGCATTTAAAGTGCAACGAGAACATAAAAGCAATCCTAGGAGTGGCAAATGAGGACTGAGGTTCAGTGGAATAACCGTCAGGAAGTGTGGTCCACCCACAATAGAGGTAGCTTATATAACTCTCGATCGACCGTTAGGTGAATACTGATCTACAGCAGTGGTTCGCAACTTGGGGGTAATGAACACCTGAGAGGTCAAATGAAATTTCCCGAGGGGTAAAAATAAAAGGGTTCGACTGCGTTCCGGTCATAAGACAAACTTGTTTTCGAAACGTCTTTACTATTATCACTATTCCGTAAGACTGTAATAATGATTACAGATGTTACCAATAATTACATTTTTCTTAAACGCGTGACACAATGTAGGTTAGAAACGAATGTATGAGTAACGTCTTCCTCGTTCCTCTTAGAGTTTACCCACTGCAGACAGGCTTTGCACTATGTACTAGTTTTCTATGACAGTAAAACTGCTCAGACATATAGCCCTGGAACACTGGAATCTTCCCAATTAGGCCAGCTCAATAGTAATGAGCCTACAAAACAAGAGATTTACGAAAGATAGTACAAGCATTTTAAGTTGGTTGATTTTAAATGGGGGAGCAGAGTGTAGGTAAAACAAGCGTCACTAGGAACAGAATTGGTGCCGGAAAAGCATATTTTGTAACAGGCATCTACCCTCAAAGTGAATAGATAGCTTTCTTTCCTGAGAACGTGTTGTAGGTAGCAGTCGCGATGCACTGACAATTGCTTTTTCATACTATGAGAAAAGGTTGTTAGAAATAAGTAGTATCAATTGTCTTATTGGCTCATTAGTTTATGGCTCAATAAAACACCTACAAAAACTACATCATTTATCTGCCGTAATTTTAAAAATACAAATCCAGAAAGAAAATTCTCTTTCATTCTAAAGTTTAATTAGATGGTAATGTCAATGGTAGTGGGGAAAGAGGGGAGGGGGCTGTACTAGCTACTATCTGATTGCACTCAGGGATAATGCTGATGTTGATGGGAGGAGAGAGCAGGGCGGTACTAGCTTATGTCTGACTGCATTCAGGCGTAATTTTTCTTACAAAGGTTGGGAACCACTGCTCCACAGTCTGGGACTCTCACCAGACGAGGGTATGAGGGTGAGGGAGTAGAGAATATCCAAAGAAGAACAGCGCTAGTCATTACATATTGGGTTAGTAAGTGCAGAAGGGTCAAGATCATGCTCATCCAGACGCTACAAGAGAGGCGTTGTGAATCATGGAACCATTTACTGTTAAAATCGGGAGAGCGCACTTTCCGACCAGAATCACTCAACATATTGATTCCTCTTGCCTATATCTTGCGGGAAAATCATGAAGATAGCATTAGACAGATCCAAGATCTCACAAAGGCTTACCAACAGCATTATTTCGACTCACCATTCCCGACAGGAAAGGGGGGCAAGCGACAGTGGTACACAAAGTGTAGACATACGAGGGTGGTCCCATAAGTACCCGACCCAACAAAGAAAATGCAAAAATTTTGGAAAAAGATTTATTTATTCTTCAACAAAATCTCCTTTCAGCTCTACATACTTTTCCCAGCGATGTTCAAGTTCGATACCCTTTTTCTACTGAGAACTGTCTAGCTTCTCAAATTAGCCATTAACTGCCGACATCACGTCTTCATTTGCTGAAAATCTTCGACCACCGAGCCATTTTTTTCAAGTTTGAGAACAGAAAATAACCCGAGGGGGCTAAACTGGTGAATGGGGTGCATGAGGTAGCAATTCAAACTTTAATTCATCAATTTTGGCCATTGCAATAACGTACGAGCTGGTGCATTGTCCTGAAGGAACAACACTATCTTCTCGGCCGTTTTTGCTTGATTCCTTCTCCAAACGTTGCAATAAGTTCGCATAATACTCGCCGTTGATAGTTTTTTCCTTTTCGAGATAGTCAATGAAAAGTATCCCACGCGCATCTCAAAAAACCGACGCCAAGGCCTTGCCTGCAGATGAAACGATCTTCGCCCCCTTTGGAGTCGGTTCTCCAATTTGTGTCCATTGTTTTGATTGTTCTTTTGTCTCGGGAATGAAGGAGTGGACCCATGTTTCATCTATAGTTATGAAACGGCGCGGAAAATCAGGTTTGTTGCTGCGAAACTTCCCTAAAAATTCAACTGAATCATCTTCACGACACCGTTCTTGCTCGAGTGTGAGCAAACGCGGCACAAACCTTGCACACAGTTTTCTCATGTCCAAATTTTCAGATAATATGCAGTGTACCGCACTTTTTCAAATGCCTACTATGTCTGCTAGCTCGCGCACTTTCAGTCAATGACCATCGATACAATTTTGTGGATTTTCTTCACCATTTCTGGAGTCGTCACCTCATTTGGCCTACCATTGCGATGCTCGTCTTGGCAGCTCGTACGGCCTCGTTTAAACTCAGCTACCGAATATTTTACTGTTGTCAACAGAGGAGAAGACTCTAACAAAGTAGAATATAGCTCAGTTTAACTTTAATATGGGTTACGCTGAGACCTTTAAAAAAAATATGTTTCTATCACATAACGATGGAAAATTTTCACCATTTTCAGAAGTGCACGTACAACGCTCACTATTGATGGCTGCCAAGCAAATGCTAAACAGTGTGGCGTCTTCAAACTTGTGTTAAATGCTTCCTAGATCGTATACTTTCTAATCCAGAGATATTTTTCAACAACGATCAGGCCGGTACTTACGGGACCAACCTTGTAGATGTAGATCGAGGAAATAGCACGATGAGGTTGGGTTAACTTTTTCCACTGGAAGAGAAGCAAAAATGTGCTGCAGGGGAGTTTGTTGTGACTGGACCACACCGCCGTGTGCAAAGAAGTGTGGCAGAGGACGCAGAGTCGTCACGTCCGGTGCTGACACTGTCAACCGGCAGCCAGCAGGCGCCTGGGCGGCCAACTGTTCTCCAGGGAATGTCGGCGGCGGTGAGCGGAAACGCGTCGCCTTACAGACTCCCACTGCGCCGCGCTGAGCTGAGCTGCGACCTAGGATAAGGTTCCCCGCGTCGCGTGCACACCGCACAGTGTCTGCCGTAGCCGCATTCCGCGCGCCAGCCGCCAGCCGCAGCAGCAGCGAGAGGCTGCGGCGTTGGCACAGGCGCCAGGCGCCAGGCGTTTACTGGCCGCAGCTGGAACGCTGCTGCACTCGGCCTTTAAAACTGGTTACTCCGCACGCTCTCTTACGCATATCTCCCTGAGGAGATACAGCAGTAAGGAATGTAAGAAACTGCAAAGAAAAACTGAAACTAAAATATATGGCTCTGAGCACTATGGGACTTTAACTTCTGAGGTCATCAGTCCCCTAAAACTTAGAACTACTTAAACCTAACTAACCTAAGGACAGGATTCAAGCCTGCGAAAAAAAAAATATAGCCGGCCGAGGTGACCGAGCGGTTATAGGCGCTTCAGTCTGGAACCGAGCGACCGCTACGGTCGCAGGTTCGAATCCTGCCTCGGGCATGGATGTGTGTGATGTCCTTAGGTTAGTTAGGTTTAATTAGTTCTAAGTTCTAGGCGACTGATGACCTCAGAAGTTAAGTCGCATAGTGCTCAGAGCCATTTGAACTAACTAGAATATATCAAACGAGATGATATCACTCAATGAAAATAATGTCAAACGCTTTTACATTTCATTTGAATAATTCGTGTTCCCATCATAAGCTACTCCTAATCAATAACGTTTTATTAACGACTAGTTTCGTCAGAAAGTACCATTTAATGTCGACGTATAAAACAAAAACAATTTCACGATGAACATTGACAGAGGAGAGTTGCGTAAAATAAATTACAATCATAAAAGTGATGTTTAGAAAATTGCTGCAGCTGCTCACGTAAAAGAAACTGCGGGAAAGATCCTGTAAAAAGTTCTTTTCAGAGCCCAGAGTAGGTTTCTCTCCATCTGACTGATTCTCACTTCCATACCTGTAAACAGAGTTAATTATGATCTGTCTTCTATCCATATACAGGGTGTAAATTTTAAGTTGACAAACCAGAATAACTCGAAAACACACAACAAAAATTGTAGAATCCAAAGTTGATTATTTTCGAAGGGGACATCTGCTGGAGCTAAAATTAGCCCGCCACCCCAGCCCCCTGGGGGTGGAGCGGGAGGCAACTTTAAAATTTCAAATGGGAGAGCCCATTTTTTATTGCAGAATCAGATTCTACATAAAAAGCTACGTACATTTTGTCTTAAACATTTGTTTTGATTCTTGGTAGTTGGCGCTGTAATTCAAGAAAATCCATGGTCTCAATTTTGCATGGCAAATGGTTACAGATAAACAAAAAACTTATTTATTCGTAAATTTTGATTCGCTATAACTAAGACTCTCCGCCTCTCCCCATAGGGTGGAGTTTGAGAGAAAGGAATTAGAGTTTTACAAATGTTGACCAAATATTTGGGTCAACATTTGTAAACACGCAATAATGAGAACATGAATTTTCTTGAATTATAGCGCCAATTACCAAGAATCAAAAATGTTTAAGAGAAAATTTACGTAGTTTTTTATGTAGAATCTGATTCTGCAATAAGAAATCGGGGGTTCCCATTTCAAATTTTAAAGTTGTCTCCCGCCCCACCCCCATGGGCCTGGGGTGGCGGGCTAATTTTATCACCAGCAGATGTCCCCCTCGAAAATAATCAACTTTGGATGCTACAAATTTTTCGTGTGAAGTTTATTTTTCGGATTCTTCTGGTATGTTAACCTAAAATTTACACCCTGTATATAAAGAGGAGCGACCGTTTCTTTGTTGTTTTGTAATTCATATAAATCTACAGTTTTAGTCCGCTCTTGAAGAAATTTTGCACACTTTACCTTCAAGACCGTACTCTGACTTCAAACGCATGCATGTGATATATAGAACGGGAAGGTTGTTTTCAAAAGTGTCTTAAAGTTCTTGGCTCATTCACTTCAAAATTTTTACCCGGTATCCTAAGGAACATTTGGGTGAACATAGGCTAGATATATCTTTGATATATACAATATATAATCATATATACTAAATATATAAAGGAGAAATGTCGTTATAAAACATATCGAGAAGTATTTGACCAATTTACTTCAAAGTTCTTGGCGATTTACTTCAAAGTTCTACATTCAGATGAAACAGTGAAGCAAATTAATGAGAAATTATATGCCTAACAAACGAAACATATCGTGGTAAACTTAAAATTAAGCATATCCAGGAAATGTTTTACGGCAACTCTCTCACCTTTACGTCCATTGATTCACTACTGGATCCACTGCAAACTGTGTATTACCCGACACCATTTTTAAAAGCTCATGAGCCCCCAGGATTACCGCCACATAAGCTCATTTTTTCAAGAAAAGGGCCCCATATTATATTATTACACAATATTGACGCGCCTTCGCTGTGCACCGCAACTAGGCTCGCTGTGAAGTAACTTAAGAGACCACAATCACGGGATATGCCACTGGTAAAGACATATTCATTCGTCGCACTGGTTTAACACCCAACGATTCAAATACTCATATTTTAAGCGATTGTAGTTTCCCACGCGCCTTGCATTCTCTATATCAACAAGACGCAGTATCAGTCTCCGGCAACGATGGGCACCGCAGCTAGTACATTACACAACAAAATTGTTTCATTATAACGACAAACTGTAAGACGACGTATTTGTGATATTCACTCGTGGTTGCTGCAAGCCATATTGTCATGACCGAATATTTAGTTCCGGTTATTTTAAACTATGTGGTCTTAATCAGGAAGTAGGTTTCAGTGAATTGTCATACGTATTAATTCACCCACTATAAGCCAGTTACGGTGGTAAAACCTTACACGTTGGCAGAAGCCATGCCACAACTGATAAGTAGTATCTTATTTGAAATACACATGTTTCTACGCCTCTGTTGCCACGCTTGGCAGCAAAAGCCCCACTTGCAAAAAATGTTAACCTATCGATATACGACATGCAACACTGACAGATCTGTGTTGTTATCTGATGTGGATAGCATTGCAGCACTACGGAAGGTATTTTTTTATATTATATGAGTGCATTGCATCTACCAAGTAATACTTTTAGATGTATATTTCATTTCAGTTTTATTACCGGTGTGACTGCAACGCACTAGCCGATTGATTTAATTTAATTTAGACATGATGACCTCCGATCGATGTGTTCTTTCAGGTTCTCGTGTAAGCTTTCTTGACCAAGACAACTGTTGACTTATTTATGATGTGTTACATGTTAATCTGTCCGTCCAAGAAGTTTTTATTTTAATTCATATTTTACGTGAATACCTATATGCAGTTTTCTTCACATTGCTATTTATATAAAAATGATTCTGCACTTCCATAATTACTTGTGGTATTTTATCGTAACCTAACTAAGAAAACTAATTAACATTCTACACTGTCTTGATAGCTTAAATTTTTAAAAAAATGTTAATTGCTATATTTTATCTGTGTTTTAATCTTATATGTAATATTCCAGAAGGTTCTGGAAACATATATACTACCATATGTGTGTGTAAGACAATGTTCTGACTGACTGATCCATACCGCCCAGACCACACAGCTAAGGATAGAAACTTGGAGAGGGTTTTGCCTTTACACTGTAGGTGTCGATTAAGAGCGGGTTTTTCGAAAGTCAACCCCTCATGGGGATGAAATAGGGCATAAAAGGTTTTTTGAAAATATGTTGTTTTTAAGGCATGTTTGAAGCTACGCTATCAAATTTAGTTTCCCCGTCAGAAATATAGAAATACATATTTCAACATTTTTGGAAGTTCAACTACTAAGGGGGAAAAAGTGGCTCAAAGTCTTTTTGAAAATGAATCATTATAGGAGAACTATCTAAGCATTTTTGAAGGTACCTCTATGAAAATTGGTATTTGACTTTTTGGTTAAAAATAAAAGCATAAATGTATCATTGATTTTGGAAATTCAACCCACTAAGAGAATGAGATAAGGGATAAAACGTTTTAAGAAATTATTTTATTATGGAAGCATTTTCAAAGACAAATCTACGAAAATGTGTATTTGGCTTCTCTGCCAGAAACTAAAAAGTACATGTTTCACTGTTTTTGAAAATTCATCTCCTAAGACGGTGAAACAGGGGACGGAATATTCTATGGAAATATTTCTTTGTATCACAAAAATTTTAAAGTTAATTCTGTGAATACTGGTATGTCACTGTTCAGATACATATAAAAAAAATGTGGTAGGGGATTAAAGTTTCTATGGAAGTATCTAGGTAACAAAATCGCAAAATGGTTTAGGCGAGTGGGAATATCTAATGTTTTGTTTTTCTCTTTAAACGAGTGTTAAATCTGGGGATGACCTAACTCCACCGAAACCCGTCATAATAAATAATAAAACGTGATCTACACGATTTTGTTCACAAACCAAGTAAGCCGGTATAGATTTATAACAAGAGTGTAGGCGACATACGCAGAATATGCGAGTTTTCATACAACTTTCTTAAATACCTGAATGAAAAGAAAAAAAGAAAATGTTAAAAAAGATGTCATACGTACAGATGAATATCTACACTTCGAAACAAAATTACGGCGAAGAGAAGGAAATGGAGAACTGAAGATCCGTTGGAAGAAATATAACATGAAACGGAAGGAAGATCAGTAGGCTACAGATAAAAAGAGCAATAGCAGATAGTAGAACAGATGGAAACTGAGAAACTCGAAGAAGTGACTAAACACAAAAATAATTAAGTATGTCTCTCCTGAAATAAAAACAAGACGATTAAAGCTATTTAAGAAGTAAATTGATAGAGGGAATCTCTGAGCTACTTGGACTACATGTTGTTGGTGTTTTTGAGGTCTTCAGTCCAAAGACTGGTTTGTGTGCAAGCCTTCTCATCTCCGAGTTACTACTGCAACTTAATCCTTCTGAATCTGCTTAGTGTATTCATCCCTTGGACTCCCTCTACAATTTTTGCACTGCACGCTTCCCTCCGGTAGTAAATTGGTGATCTCTTGATGCCTCAGAATATGTCCTGCCGACCGATCCCTTCCTCTAGTCAAGTTGTGCCACAAATTCCACTTCTTCCCATTTCTGTTCTGTACCCCCTCTGTGAATTACCCATCCAATCTTCACCTTTCTTCTGTAGTACCACATTTCAAAAGCTTCTTGCCTACAGCGCTTATCCTCTATGTTTCACATCCATACATGGCTACACTCCATACAAACGTTTTCAGATAAGACTTTCTGTCACTAAGATCTATACTCGATGTTAACAAATTTCTCTTCTTCAGAAACGCTTTCCTTGCCATCGCCAGTCTGCATTTTATACCCTCTGTATTTCGATAATCCTTAGTTATTTTGCTCTCCAAATAGCAAAACTCCTTTACTACTTTAAGTGTTTAATTTCATAATCTAATTCCCTTAGCATCGCCTGATTTAATTCCACTTCATTCCATTATCCTCGGTTTGCTTTTGTTGATGTTCATATTATAGCCTTCTTTCAAGACACTGTCCATTCCGTTCAACTGTTCTTCCAAATCCTTTGCTGTCTTCGACAGAATTACAATGTCATCGGCAAACCTCAAGGTTTTTATTTCGTCTCTCTGGATTTTAATTCCTTCTCGAAATTTTTCTTTGGTTTCTTTTAATGCTTATTCAATGTACAGATTGAATATGATCGGGTATAGGCTACAACCCTGTCTCACTCCCTTCTCAGTCACTGCTTCTCTTTCATGCTCCTCGACTTTTATAACCGCCTTCTGGTTTCAGTACAAATTATAAATAGCCTTTCATTCCCTCTTTTTTAGCCCTGCCACCTTCAGAATTTGAAAGAGAGCATTTTAGTCAATATTGTCAAAAGCTTGCTCTAAGTCTACAAATGCTATAAACGTAGGTTTACGTTTCCTTAACCTAGCTCCTAAGCTAAGTCGTGTTCCTACTTTTCTACGAAATCCAAACTAATCTTCCCCGAGGTCGGCTTCTACCAGTTTTACCATTCGTCTGTAAATAATTCGTGTTTATATTTTGCAACCGTGACTTATTAAACTGATAGTTCGGTAATTTTTACACCTGTCAGCACCTGCATTCCTTGGAATTGGAATTATTATATTATCCTTGAAGTCTGAGGATATTTCGCCTGTCTCATACATCCTGCCCACCAGACGGAAGAATTTGGTCATGGCTGGATCTCCCAAGCCTATCAGTAGATCTAAACGGAATGTCATCCACTCCCAGGACCTTGTTTCTACTTAGCTTTATCAGTGCTCTGTCAAATTCTTCACGCAGTATCCTATCTTCCATCTCATCTTCATCTACGTCCTACTCCATTTACAAAATATTGCCCTCAAGCCCTATCTCCTTAAATTCCTACTTTTTTGCAGTTTCTTCCGTTTTAATCTACAGCTCATAACCAATAAAAAGTGGTCAGAGTCCACATCTGCCCCTGGAAATATCTTACAATTTAAAACCTGCTTCCTAAATCTCTGTCTTACCATTATACGAGTATAATGAGTCTGAAACCTTCCGGTATCTCCAGGTCTCTTCCACGTATAGAAACTTCTTTCATGATTCTTATACCAAGTGTTAGCAATGATTAAGTTATGCTCCGTGCAAAATTCTACGAGGCGGCATCCTCTTTGATTCCTTATCACAGTCGATATTCACCTACTACTTTTCCTTCTCTTCCTGTTCATACTATCGAATTACAGTCCCCCATGACTATTAAATTTTCGCCTCCCTTAACTATTTGAATTATTTCTTTTACATAATCATAGATTTCGTCGATCTCGTCATCATCTGGAGAGGTATTTGGCATATTAACTTGTACTACTGTGGTTGGCGTGGTGTTCGTGTCTATCTTGGCTTCAATAATGCCTTCACTATACTGTTCGTAGTAGCTCATCCGCTTTCCTATTTTTTTACTAATTATTAAACCTACTCTGCATTACCCCTATATTTTTTTGTATTTATAACCCTGTATTCACCTAACGGGAAGTCCCCGGCCGGAGATCATATGCGGGACTATTTTACCTCTGGAATATTTTAACCAAGCAGACGCCATCATCATTTAACCATGCAGTAATGCTGCATGCCGTCGGGGAATATTACGGCTGTAGTTTCCCCTTGCTTTCAGCCATTCGCAGCACCAGCACAGCAAGGCCGTTTTGGATGATGTTACAAGGCCAGATTAGTCAATCATTCAGACTGTTGCCCTTGCAACCACTGAAGAGGCTGCTGACACTCTTCAGGAGCCACACGTTCGTGTGGCCTCTCCACAGATACCCCTCCGTGGTGGTTGCACCTACGGTACCGCTATCTGTTTGGCTAAGGCACGCAGGACTAAATGTACCTACTTTAATTTGAGTTCATAATATTTGTGACTGGGTATCTTCGCGTAGTCACAACATAAAACTTGACTGACACTTGACGTGTTGCTTAAAATTTGCTCTTAGTGCAACTACAACCAACGTGCTTCGTCAACAATTGTATTTAATGCCGCAGATTAGACGTCATACGAATCTTTGCACCACACGTAGCAGTTATGTTGCTTTCAATGTCTCTAATTATAAGTTCTTAACATTTCGTAATTATGCACCTTCCGTTCCTTCCTTACTTTTCGTATTGATGCAGGAAGAAAATTTTGAACATAATTTCAATAATCGTCGTAATCTCAACTGTTTATCGATGTTGTCCTAACACCCACAGACAATGTTTGCAAAAGATGTTCAAGACTCTTTGTGAAGAGTTAATCTGAGTTTTAACTGCTTGATTACACATAAATTTTATCATCATCATCATCATCGTCATCGGATTAGGGAAGGATGGGGAAGGAAGTTGGCCGTGCCCTTTCAAAGGAATCATCCCGGTATTTTCTTGGATCAATTTAGGGAAATCACGGAAAGCCTAAATTAGGATGGCCGGACTCGGGATTGAACTGTTGTCCTCCGGAATGCGAGTCCAGTGTGCTAGTCACTGCGCCACTTCCTTCGGTAGTAAATTTTCCTCATCACACATTTAATCAGGGTAGCTACAAATTATTTCTCTTTATATTTTGTAGAATATGCGGTAATATCTTTTCTTCTGAGAATCCCACTCTGCTTTAGTTAATTCAAGTCACCGTAACATTTTTGGACCACGGATTATTTCTAATAACTTTCAATTGTGTTAAATTCTGATTGGAATACTCAAGCTAATATCATTCCCATATTAATCACAGGAAATAAAACTTGTTTCTCCAGGGATGGGTATGAAATGACACTCATAAACCAGTTAATCATTTTTCAACGAAACACGGTAACACTATTCATTCACTATACTTTGTACATGTATTTGGCCAATACTAAAATGCAATTAAATGTGAACTATTAAACAACCAAGAATAGATTTCAAACTCTATATCTGTACTGTACAAGACTCGCAATGAGACTGAATACAATTTTACGGTCATACATCGTGTTCAACAGTATTTCATTTTTCATGACATGGCACAATGGCACAATGGCTGCAGTAGAAGTGGTGCCGCTTCGTCATGTTATCGGGGATAATGGCTCTCGGCCACCCACGATTTGTTTCCATGCTCAAGCCACGGGAAGAATAGCCAAACGTTGACCTCAGATTTCTGCCAGCATACACAAAACAAACTACACTAACACTATCAAGCACACATCAAACAAATAGCAGTAGGATCATCATAAACCGAAAATATTAGTAATACGAGTATGCTATACCATAGGTTGTGAAGTTGGTTAAACCGTCTGTGATACGATTCAGGACCATTATCACTATAAAACATGCTTTTTGCATTTGCATTTTTTGATTGAATGCTAATATTCTTTCGTTTTTCATGAATGCAAATCTGCCAATAGATAATGATGTTTTATTCGCTGAGGACCAAATAATCATAATTGACAGGTAGTAATCCTTACAAATATCCGCTCATGAAATGCAACAGATAACAAAAAAATAATCTTTGTATCTCGTCTGCCAAGGCTTTTAAAGGTCTAGAATTTATTTCATGTATAATATTAATTGAAAATGTACCAACAGCGTGATTACATTAACTTCCAAGGATGTTCCCTAGCTTTTAAGGAATAAAAGTACGTTATAAGTAAAATAGGAGGATTTACGTATATCAGCGGAACCTTACGCACATACTTAAAAAATAAAGTTAGAAGAGAGTCTGATAACGTGTTTGCCACTACAGCTATTCCTATTTTGTTATATGGTAGTGAATTACGGACTCCAGGAAGATGAAGGTACAGGGTTATTACAAATGATTGAAGCGATTTCACAACTCTACAATAACTTCATTATTTGAGATATTTTCAAAATGCTTTGCACACACATACAAAAACTCAAAAAGTTTTTTTAGGCATTCACAAATGTTCGATATGTGCCCCTGTAGTGATTCGGCAGACATCAAGCCGATAATCAAGTTCCTCCCACACTCGGCGCAGCATGTCCCCATCAATGAGTTCGAAAGCATCGTTGATGCGAGCTCGCAGTTCTGGCACGTTTCTTGGTAGAGGAGGTTTAAACACTGAATCTTTCACGTAACCCCACAGAAAGAAATCGCATGGGGTTAAGTAGGGAGAGCGTGGAGGCCATGACATGAAATGCTGATCATGATCTCCACCACGACCGATCCATCAGTTTTCCGATCTCCTGTTTAAGAAATGCCGAACATCATGATGGAAGTGCGGTGGAGCACCATCCTGTTGAAAAATGAAGTCGGCGCTGTCGGTCTCCAGTTGTGGCATGAGCCAATTTTCCGCGGGCTACGCGTGAAACTTGCCCGCACGCATTCAACCGTTTCTTCGCTCACTGCAGGCCGACCCGTTGATTTCCCCTTACAGAGGCATCCAGAAGCTTTAAACTGCGCATACCATCGCCGAATGGAGTTAGCAGTTGGTGGATCTTTGTTGAACTTCGTCCTGAAGTGTCGTTGCACTGTTATGACTGACTGATGTGAGTGCATTTCAAGCACGACATACGCTTTCTCGGGTCCTGTCGCCATTTTGTCTCACTGCGCTCTCAAGCACTCTGACAGCATAAACCTGAAGTGCGGCTTCAGCCGAACAAAACTTTATGAGTTTTTCTACGTATATGTAGTGTGTCGTGACCATATGTCAATGAATGGAGCTACAGTGAATTTATGAAATCGCTTCAATCATTTGTAATAGCCCTGTATTTTACAGGCCACAAACATGAGGTTTTTAAGGAGAACGACACGTTATTCGAGAGAAGAGAGTAAAAGAGGTGCAGAAATAAGGTAGGCAATACAAATGGGAAATGTAAGGGGAAAAAATCCTGGAGAGAAGAACATACTCGTATTCAAAAACTATGTGAACGGACCTATGCCAGCCAACCACTTGGCTGGCAAAGAGGCCAAGATGGAAAGAGCAGCACCGTCAATATGAGCACACATCCACAACAGGCTGTATTGAGCAATACAGTCAAATGGCGCTGTGATCATTTAAAAATTATTGTGGGACTGTTGCTCAGCAACATAAAAAACTGTATCATTGTGACACCTACATCTTTCAAACTGTCAGTCAAGTCCGAATAGTTCACAATATGTGTGACAGGCTGATCCTTGACCTGAGTTCTTTCTTAAAAAGGTTATTTCTTTCAGCCAAAGACCTTAGAGTGAGTGACAGACGCTACACTTGATGATTTTCCCTTACAACTGTAGCGTACTGTATACCATAATTTTTACTATAAAGTCAATTTGAAACTTTGAACCTGACCGAAAACGAATACTACCGAATATGGTTCACAATGCAAGACGTTTTACATGCATCTCATTGCTGTCAATGCATTAATGCTCTTGCGTTGTTACTCAGGTCTCCAATTTTTGGTGTTTCAGATGGTGAAGGTCCATCTTCTTTATTGACCAAAGACGTAACAAGTTTCGATGCCCCCGGCAATATCTCCTACGCTTTTCCTACATACCTGCTACTTTCTCTAATCTGCGACGCTTAATTGCTTGCTGTCGTCAGCGCAGATATTTATCACACGAAGATGTATCTAAACAATTGGCAATAACATGGACAACACTGCTGAAGCATATTGGTTATTCACAATAAATGGTGCAAAAAAAAATAATATATCATTCATTGAAATGATGTGCATGATCTGCAGTAGTTCATGCTAATACACAAACTTCATAAGTTTGTCGTCGGCACGTTTTACGCCTGTTTAGTTCCGGCTGTTGTGTCTTGTCGCTGGATATCCATAGGAATCATTTATCCAGTAATTGCAGTAATTCACCGATTAGGGCTTCCTTCATAGTAAAACTAAGGAATTCGTCAGTTGTGTTACTTGATTATGCATTTTTTTCAGTCTCGCACGTTTATATTCAGCATACAGCGAACCAAGTTAGTCTTTTATTGAGCCATTACTTTTCCCAAATCCTCTTGAAACATGCTCGTCATCCATTTAAGATTAAATATCTTGAGCTCACGTCACCTGAACAATTTCAGGGGCATGACAGAAAACTGTAATAACTTACAAGTAGCGCTGTTGGACAACCTTCACGCCAGGAACATGAACAGTACAGCCATTCCTAGAAAAGAGACCGAGTAACATCACAATACCACACGACACAAGCAAAAGTCACTAAAACGCGTATGTTAACTATTCCACGTACTTGTTTGCAGCAGGACAAAGCAGTTGCTTTCAGCGGCTGGTTTAGCCGTAACAGACTCTTCCATGGTACTTGTAAATCCCCGCGCAGTCATAGAAGGAGAATACGCAAGTGTTCCGCTGCCACAACCAGTTAAAGTAATGGGTTTCTTTCAAAATTAATGCACGTGGAACAAAGTTTACAAGGTGGAGTATCATAACACTCTCGTTGTATGCCTGTGGATTTTTCGCGTTCCTTTGTGAGTTGTAACCTACTGCCGCCCTTTTCTCTCTGCTCACTGCTATCCACTATTCAGCAATACTTGTAACTGGCTACATAACAAACCGGGTCGTGTATTAGTTTCTCTCACCTCACAACAAAATTTGGCGAGTCTTGAAGCCTGTCTCCAGACGATGCACTCAGCACATTTTAATTAGTATCTATCTTGACAAAAATGTTACTGTATTCTATTCTCTGGCATTCTATTATGAGTACGCAAATTACTTCAACACATTTGGTGTTGAATGTCAGACTACTCCAGGCAAAACTCAGTTTGCAAATACTAACAGACTTACCCTAGGTCTTCATACAGTCTAATTCTGTCTCTAGCATCTCGGTGTACGTGTTACGGTTCAGCCAAGAAATGTGTGATTTATCTCTAGTGCAAGTTACAAAAGCAATACTATAATTTCTGCAGCATACTATATCGAATTTATTATGAAAGCAGTGGATACATGCAAGACATAAACAAGCATGACGAAATTACATAGTTTCGTTCATAACAATAGTAACAAAATGAGACTTTTGCATGTCCTGAAAGAAAACAAGTATAAAGCCGCTCACTGTCCGGTTGTGTAATTGCACTGTTAATACTTTGTCCAACCTCTATTCTTCCTAATTACCTCAAAAATTCTCTCCTGCATTGATTTTGTTAGAGTTTTGAAGTTCTTGTAGTGAAATTGTCGCTCACTCTTCTCATATTGCACTTTGCATCTCACATAGATCCTCAAATTGCCTTCCATTGTGATAAACATGACTTGCAGTTATTCCACAAAGGTTTTCCACAGGGTCTGTACCCAGTCTGCGTGCAGCCCAGTGCAAGACATTGACATCTTTGTCTCCAAACCACTTTTTGGATGTAGCAAAAATTTGCACAGTTGCGTTATCTTGTTGAAACGTTAGACTTTTGCTTCCTAGGTCCTCATACATTCTAATTCTGTCTCTAGGATCTCAGTGCTCGTTTACGGTTCAGCCAAGCAATGTGTGATTCACCTCTAGTGCAAAATGATACCAAAATCATAACACTTCCACCACCAAAATTTCTACTCATTCTTACCTACTGCTACGTTCTCAGGTCATGCCAATAATATTGAAATCTATCTGACCCCTGTAAATTAAACTTTTTCTCTTCACTGAAGATCACTTTATTCCATTCTGGAGTCCATTACATACGTTGGTCAGCTAACTCCAATCCAGCCTGTTTGTGTTTGGCGCTACAGCAGTCGTTTGTTGAACGCAAGATCTTTCTAATTTGACAATATTTGTCATACAAATCTGGGAGTTGCTGACAACTGCAAATCAGTAACAAGTTGAGAGGAATAACGGTTTGTGGCCCTTGCTGCACAAAAGGAACCGATTCGATGCTTCAAAAATTTTACTACTTAGCCCATATTTTCCAATACGTTCATATCATGCTTACAGTGTAACGGGATAATTAATCACTGTACTTGAACGGTTCAACTTCGTCGCTGTTTGACGGTCAGAGAATGCCATTTTCTTCTACACACCGAAGATTGCATTTTCATCTCATGATAATTGTTTACCGCGTGGCATTGTCACAATCGTTATTAATGTACACAACAAGCACTGTCGCTATTGGTGACCGTTGCCTATCTACAGTAACGGCACATATGCACACAGTAACACCGCTGCTTTATACTGAGCTCCACATTCTACCACATGAATCGTTGATGTCGTGTCATATCAACGTTAAATGCGATACCATTTGACTGCATTTGTCGGTATACTGGATCTGATATGCGTATACGCTGTGGGCAATTATTCCAGCCGACAATGTTAATTTTCCTACACATACCGATGCCTTTGTACTGAGTTCGACTATTATTTTCTATACTTGCAGATAAGTTCTGTTGATATGCTTCAGTCGCTGCTGCATACGTCTTAATATCTCCTAACTTTGCATTGACTGCTTCACACTTTTCCCTTTTTCTTGCATGGGGAATACTAACGGCGTTGTTCGCCAGTGGACTCAATTACAAAAAGACGTTGTATTCTACCCATAAAAGCTATACGTGAGCAAAATGGAAAGTTCACGCACTACAAGTGAAGATTCTATTTTTCTAAATTAAAGAAGATGATAAAAGATGATGTTCACTTTTGTAATACACATCACTTTGCATTTCTGTTAGGTTTTCATTTTTATTCCTTATGGAGCAATTGAAACGTCACAGGTTTACGCTTCATTTAACTAACTAATTAATTTCCACATGTTTAATAATTCATTTTATGCCGAGGGCGTCCTTTCAATGTTTCGTCTAGCTAATTAACCTCTGGATTCAAGAATGCTTCGGTGTATATTTTTTCTTCTGTTGGTGTCACACCTCCTCTCTCATCCTTTGATCCCGTGATGTATGTGGATGCATAAACGTAATTATGCATGGAATATATAATAATCTGGGTTAATCAAAGATGGTAGTAGTAGGGTAGTTTAGCACCAACATAACAACGTGAGCAGATTCGGCAGAGAGTTCGTGATTCCAAAGATAGTTGGGATAAGCAGGGCAGAGCTTGTGAGGTTGGTCCTCACTGAGGTCCTACCCCCACCACCAGTTTTTTTGAACGGTTGGCGGTTGGTCCTGGAACGCGCCATGTTAGGACGCTCTGGGGCCGCCGATTGAACGAGACAGACGCAGGGGTGCGGCGCTCGTCATGGATGGTGAGAAAAGTTATTCATAATGTAGGTTTTTTGGGGTAACATTGATTATGAAACATGTTCGGGTGTGAATTAATACCGGGAAACGTTCAGCGATATTGTATTTGTAGAAATTTTTCAGATTAATGTGTTTCAGCTAGCGGACTTGGGCGCGAGGTGATTGAGGGCATGAACCAACGGTTCTTGTTCTTACGTCAATAGCAGATAGGTACATTAATGTTTCATTTGTTGCATAGTTTAGTTCCGGATACAAGCAATATAAATTTTCCGCGATTCAACGGTTTATTTTACTCGTTTCTTTGTTGTCGAACTTGGCCACATGTTGTCAGCATTCACAACGGTAGTCACTGGATTTGCCTTTCGTTAGTCCTAGCATGAATACTGTGGAGTCATGAAGCCTGGGCTGGTTTGCTCGCGTTGCATTGCGGTTGCATAATACGCGGTTTCAACATGAACTTATCCGCCTGGTACTACATGTGTAGTAACACAAGTAATGTTTGAGAGAGTGAAAGGTAATATGCTTCCCTACTCCGCGCGTTAAATAGGTGTGACAATAACTAAATGATATTAAGAGGCCACCATTCAGTAACATTCATTTTTACCCATTTTAATCATTAGTAGATGTAACTGGTGACGAAGTGTTGTCTATGTTTCCGGTATGACGAGATGCAAGAGACAGTGAGAGCTTCATGAAGGTTTTGTCACTGAGAGTGGTAGTTTTCTTAAATATAATAGATTTCATGTATGTTTTGTCACAGAGAGTAACAGTTTTCTTAAATATTATCGAAATAAATCATAATGATAATTGAAATTCTCTCTTAGCGTTATTTAGCATCCTTCATCCATACCACTGACATAATGACTATATTCTATGAATTTTCAATCCAGGTATATCCATTGTATGCATTGTGCACTTCATGCAACTAACTGAATTCATAGTATCAAAAAAAGAAAGTCTTACAGTCCCTAATGTGCACGTATTGTTCCATGGCCATTCACCGATGTTGCGTTATCCGTTGCTTCATTTTTAAATTAGAATACTATCTTTTCTAGCCGGTTTGATTGCACATATCTCAATTTATTGGGCCTAATTGAAAGAATTAGACACATAGCGGTAGAAATGGGAACCATGGAGCATTGCGTCCGCTTATATTAAAGGGAGATACTTCTTACATGAGAAATAATCAGCATAACAAAGAAGTAGTAGACTTTCACAATTGTCTGGAACATATCACTTTGGGCTGCGCTGTTTTTTCACAGTTCATCGTATTTCTCGTGGTATTTTGTTGATAAAATATA
Organism: Schistocerca americana; assembly: GCF_021461395.2. Lineage (NCBI taxonomy): Eukaryota > Metazoa > Arthropoda > Insecta > Orthoptera > Acrididae > Schistocerca > Schistocerca americana. The sequence goes on from NC_060120.1 coordinate 297,031,395, forward strand.
AATACGTGAACTAATCTGAAATATGAATAGTTGGAACTTCCGGGTTACCTGTGTGCCGGACCGAGACTCGAACTCGGGGCCTTTGCCTTTTGCTAGCAAGTGTTCTAACCGAGCCACCCAAACACGACTCACGATCTGCCCTCAGCTTCAATTCCGCCAGTACCTCGTCTCCTACCTTCCAAACTTCACAGTTCTCCTCCGGAGCTTGCAAAACTGGCACTCCTGGAAGAAAGTATATTGCGGAGACATGGCCTAGCCACAGCCTGGAGGATGTTTCCAGAATTAAATTTTCACTCCACGGCGGAATGTGCTTAGGTCCCGCGTTCGAGTCTCGGTCCGGCACAATGCTTTAATCCACCAGGAAGTTTCGTATCAGCGCGCACTCCGCTGCAGAGTGAAAATTTCATTCTGGAAACATGGATAGTTATTCAGATTTTGTAAATTATGCATGTGTAACGTAGATCGGCGAGACTATGTACTGTTACGTAACTCTATTATTTACTTCTACATATGGCGAAGGACTCGAGATAATATACAGATTAAGTTTTTAGCCGTTGAACTTTGATGTTCCTCGTCCGCTTGTAAATCCTACGTACAATTATGATCAATTTACACAAACGAAATCTTTGTTCTCAAGCAATAATAACTTTATTCGTTGTCGAAACTAGACAATAGCCGGCCGTTGTGGCCGAGCGGTTCTAGGAGCTTCAGTCCGGAACCGCGCTGCTGCTACGGTCGCAGGTTCGAATCCTGCCTTGGGCATGGATGTGTGTGATGTCCATAGGTTAGTTAGATTTAAGTAGTTCTAAGTCTAGGGGACTGATGACCTCAGATGTTAAGTCACATAGTACTCAGAGCCATTTGAACCATTTAGACAATAGAGTGAGATTCTCTGAGCGTGGCAAATGCAAATATATGTGCTAGTCGGGAAAGAACAAAACTGCTCTGTTTACTGTAACTAAAACGACAGAAGACAATGACTGTTCTTAGTAGGAAAGGAGAATACACAAAACATAAACCTAAGAATAAACAGAACATAGAAAATATAATATTGGGTTGGCGCATATGTTCGTAGCATTTATCCATAAGTCTAATAAACGCAACAGATACACATAACGGAGACTTTAGTCATCAATAACACATTTTCCTTCACTATTTACAACAATGTGCCAACGCTGGGATATCTTTTCGATTTCACGACTAGAGAAATCATGTGGTTTCGAGACGAAGCCATGTTTGGAGCGCATTTTCATCAGGAAAGGAAGTTCTTTGAAAGTTGCGTGATACAGAGCGAAAAAGATTAAAATCTGCGGGCGCAAGATCAGTTTAATAAAGTGGGCGCGGAATGACTCCTGTATAGAGTGTTTTGTCAGTGTAGCAGAATGCGGGCGGGCGTTATCGCGGATGAGCATCATTTCAAGCCGTCTTCCTGATCTTTGCTCTTGGCCTGCGTCTGCAAGACTTCACAGTTGTTGACAATAAATGTCAGCGGTGACGGTTACACCCCGCGGAAGCTATTCGTACTACACCACATGGTCGCTGTTCCGCCAGAGAGCCGGCCGAAGTGGCCGTGCGGTTAAAGGCGCTGCAGTCTGGAACCGCAAGACCGCTACGGTCGCAGGTTCGAATCCTGCCTCGGGCATGGATGTTTGTGATGTCCTTAGGTTAGTTAGGTTTAACTAGTTCTAAGTTCTAGGGGACTAATGACCTCAGCAGTTAAGTCCCATAGTGCTCAGAGCCATTTGAACCATTTTTTCCGCCAGAGACGAAACATTATCTTTTGTGGTCATCCGCAAGTCTTTGTATGGGGAGTTGTTGCTTTGTTTGGGCTCAACCATTCCTTCTTTTTCCTTATGCTAGCATGAAGACACCATTTCTAGTCACCACTACCGACGCAGGATAGGAATGGTTGGCGTTTTACACGAGCCAATTGATGAGGAACAAGCAGAGATGATTTTTGTCATTTTTGCTTAGAGCTTGCGGTACGCATACACCCGATTTTTGGAACCTTCTTTATTGCAAGAAAAACTCGCACGATGGTGGAATGGTTACACTTGATCACATTTGCCGGTTCTCGAGTACACTGACTTGGATGATTTTAGATTACTGCGTTTGAATGATCTTTATCAAATCCCGAAGTTCTTTCTGAATGTGGAGAGTCACTAGCGTCAAAACGATCCTCCTTAAAACGAGAAAACCACTTTTTTGCCGTGTTTGTCTAATGACATTATTCCCATACACGGTGCACATATTTCTGGCTGCCTCCTCTACTGTCACTCCTCTACTGAACACAATTAAAAGAATATGACGATAATGTCCTGATTTCTCCACTTGGCATTCCATTTTCTGGCGTCCACAGCACCAATAACTACCTCCAAAAGACAAAGTAACAACTTGTAAACTCAAATAAAAATAGTGAACTACAAACGAAGAGCAGTCTATAAACATACCCATAACAACAGGAATACCGACAAAAAGGCCACGAACTTTTGCACCAATGTAATAGAAACACAGCTCTGCTGACGGCTGGCACGAAAACTATTTTTACAGAACGAAGTTTATAAACACAAGCATCACAACACGCACGCACCACGCAGCGCTAACACCGGCAGTTGCTACAGCAGCCCCTTCGGTGGAAGCGGAGCGCCATACCTTGTGGTACGTTGGTGTCCTGATGATGACGTTGTGGCTGGTGTTTGGTGTAGCAGCTGCTGTTGCTGGAGTGGTTGGGCGAGGTTGTATTCATGTAGTCTCAGCTGGAGGTGACACACTGAAAACATGTATCGGTTTGACTCTGTCGACAGAGACTTTAGTGTGCTTCCCCTTGACTGAAAAGTCTAGTGTACAGTTTCCTCTCTTCAGAACTCGGTGCGGCCAAGTGTATTGAGGTTGAAGGGCTGGTCTGACGTCTTCAGTACACAGCATAACGTGTTAAAATGTGCTCATGTTGCTAAGAACGAAAGTGAAATTTGACCAAGTGATGCAACACAGGAGGAGTAAGCATTTACCAAGTGCAATTTTAATGGGAATTTCGATTGTTGTTCATGTATTAGCATAACGCTTGAAAATGTCACCACCTAATCAGCTTGAAAACCAAAAGTCAGATGAAACAAGAAATAAACTTAAGTAGGAATGAAATGTCTAAGAAACGAAATAAATCACAGTTAGCCGTTTGTAACTACGCCCGTAAAAGTAATTACAACAGCAATACACGTCGTGAAGATAGTGCAACAGAAATCACTCTATCACGGCACAATCGAAAGCTCGACAATGGGACTCCATCGTGTTTGCGATCTTTTATTTATGTATTAGTTCGGTAGAAAATATTGCAGTCCATATTTCACAGTTACTTTTATTATTAAAATTGAAAGTACGTTAATAATGCTACAACACGTAGAGGAGATAGTACCTACAAACGTTACTAGAGCGCAAGGCGACCGGTAGTTCGAGCAGAAACAGAAATTTCTCAACCTGTACCGTAAACTGATCTAGCCGTTCGAGTCGTGTTGAAGCACAGCACCTGTGATAACTCGGCCAGCGGCATACGGCAATCTGTTCGAAGTAGTAAAAATTATATAATTGTTGACATGGTAAGGAAGACAAATTCGGTCAACATCCACTCGAAGATTGTGAGGTGAGGGGACAGGATTTAGTGCAGAATGTGAATGCTGCCACCTTCCATGTAAGACTAATATCCATGTCTTTGGCTTCTAACCACGAAAAATTGTTTACTATGCTACTTCGGGCTACTTTGTTAATTTGCAAAGAATATTCCTAGCTGGGAAAAGGGTGGAGGGAATGACTGATTTGGTGAGATCTAAAAGTAAAGTCGAAAAGAAGCAACAGGAAAAAATTCATTGCATTTCGACAACACTTCGTTATCATTTGTACGGAAATGTGTTTATTATTCTGCTGGTTTCATTTTCAGTATGCTTCGAGAAGAAAAGAAAATTTTAAACTCAAAATAGCCAAATTTAAGTTGAAAGGCTACCCTGATGCTAACTGATATTTTCTCTGTTCAGTTGCTCCTCTGCCAGGCTGCGGGTAACCCATGTATCCGCAATAACCTTTCTTCCAGAAGTGCTAGTCCTTCGAGTTTCGTAGGAGAACTACTGTGATGTTTGGAACGTAGGTCCGGCGGCTGTGGCAGAGCGGTTCTAGGCGCTTGAGAACGGAACCGCGCGACTGCTACGGTTGCAGGTTTGAATCCTGCCGCGGGCATGGCTGTGTGTGATGTCCTCAGGTTATTCAGGTTTAAGTAGCTGTATGTTCTAGGGGACTGATGACCTCAGATGTTAAGTCCCATAGTGCTCAGAGCCATTTGAACCATTTGGAACGTAGGAGATGGGTCCACATCAGGCGCAAAATACCACATATCTGTGAAGCAGGGTGAATATGGCCCCACGATAATGCATGGCTACATATTGAAAATGTTGGTACTGAATCACTTTCAAAAATCTATGTGACTTGCGTGCCTCACCCTCCCTACCGTCTGGAACCAGCTACATATGACTTGTGCCTATTTCCAAGGACGAAGAAACACTTCCTTGCGAGGTATTTTCCGTCATCAGGTGCAGTAGTGCAGGATACGAAGATGATTATTCAGAAAGACCTTCCAGAAATGTTTTCTGCATGTTTTTGTAGACTTGCAGAAATGCTGGGTCAAGTGCATCGCATCTAGAGGAGACTATTTTAAGAAGGATCATCAAAATTGTGAGAATGAGTGAAGATATGTTGCCAAAAAAATTATGATTATTGCTTATTGAACAGCCCTCGTACACTTTCGTTAGTCATAATTTCTACATCCTCTCTGGTGTGATCACTGGTCATTTTAAGTGTTTCCCCGTCTCCCCAGTAATTCCTAGTATGTATCTCTTCATGTTCGCTGAGGTACTTTTCATTATCTGAGGTTTATTTGTATTATATGCATGTCACCCAAAGAATGATTAGTTTTATAAAGCAACCCAACCCATTTTTCTTCTTCTGCTTTCGTCCTCTTCTCCTTCAGTACAAGAAGACGTCAATTGTTTCTATAATCTGATAGCAATTTTGTAGATACAATTTTCTTTTCAACGTCTTGATTATTTCATTATGTTAATTCTATTTTAATTGTTTTTAGGCCTATTTGTGATCTTCGTGTGTTATATCCGACTTTAGTGATTGAAGTATTAGCACAATGTTGTATAATGTCAGTCTTGAGCTGGTTGTGTTTGCACACAACACGTTGCAATACCTTTTTTACTGCTTCAAGGGGAGACTGCACTTTAACATTCAAGTTTTCTTCTACTTTGTCAATTTAAACCAAACCCTGAAATCATCTCTATCACCCAAAGATTAACAATAACGAAGTTCTGAAGTCCAGAATGCATTGGTTTCTGAGTTCTACACTACTGGCCATTAAAATTGCTACAGCAAGAAGAAATGCAGATGATAAACGGGTATTCATTGGACAAATATATTATACTAGGACTGACATGTGATTACATTTTCACGCAATTTGGGTGCATAGATACTGAGAAATCAGTACCCAGAACAACCACCTCTGGCCGTAATAACGGCCTTGATGCGCCTGGGCATTGAGTCAAACAGAGCTTGGATGGCGTGTACAGGTACAGCTGCCCATACAGCTTCAACACGATACCACAGTTCATCAAGAGTAGTGACTGGCGTATTGTGACGAGCCAGTTGCTCGGCCACCATTGACCAGACGTTTTAAATTGGTGAGAGATCTGGAGAATGTGCTGGCCAGGGCAGCAGTCGAACATTATCTGTATCCAGAAACGACCTGCAACATGCGGTCGTGGATTATCCTGCTGAAATATAGGGTTTCGCAGGTATCGAATGAAGGGTAGAGCCACGGGTCGTAAGAGATCTGAAATGTACCGTCTACTGTTCAAAGTGCCGTCAATGTGAACAAGAGGTAACCGAGAAGTGTAACCAATGGCAACCTATACCATCACGCCGGGTGATACGCCAGTAGGGAGATGACGAATACACGTTTCCAACATGCGTTCACCGCGAAGTCGCCAAACACGGATGCGACCATCATGATGCTGTAAACAGAACCTGGATCATCCGAAAAATGACGTTTTGCCATTCGTGCACCCAGGTTCGTCGTTGAGTACACCATCGCAGGCGCTCCTGTCTGTGATGCAGCGTCAAGGGTAACCGCAGCAATGGTCTCCGAGCTGATAGTCCGTGCTGCTGCAAACGTCGTCGATCTGTGCGTCCAGATGGTTGTTGTCTTGCAAACGTCCCCATCTGTTGACTCAGGGATCGAGATATAGCTAAACCATCCGTTACAGCCATGCGGATAAGATGCCTGTCATCTCGACTGCTAGTGACACGAGGCCGTTGGGATCCAGCACGGCGTTCCGTATTATCCTCCTGAACCCACCGATTCCATATTCTGCTAACAGTCGTTGGATCTCGACCAACGCGAGCAGCAATGTCACGATACGATAAACCGCAATCGCAATAGGCTACAATTCGACCTTTATCAAAGTCGGAAACGTGATGGTACGCATTTCTCCTCCTTACACGAGGCATCACAACAACGTTACACCAGGCAACGCCGATCAACTGCTGTTTGTGTATGAGAAATCAGTTGGAAACTTTCCTCATGTCAGCACGTTGTAGATGTCGCCACCGGCGCCAACCTTGTGTGAAAGCTCTGAATAGCTAATCATTTGCATATCACAGCATCTTCTTCCTGTCGGTTAAATTTCGCGTGTGTAGCACGTCATCTTCGTGGTGTAGCAAATTTAATGGCCAGTAGTGTATTTTTTAATGTGATTGTGAATGGTATTCCAGAAAACCAACTTTTGGTACTTAGAGCTCAGAGTTTCACATTCCATATTTTTAGCTACAGTCACAAGACATAGTTCAAAAGTTCTATGCATTAATTTTATGTGCAATGCTAATTATTTATCGTCTGAATTACTTTCAGATTTCACACTTACAAGACACATAACAATTAAAATTCTTCAGCGTCATACGTTTTCGCTTCCTGCTCCTGTAAGACTTCTTCTTCTTGTTGTGATTTCAAGACCAGGACAGCCTTTTCCTTGGAATTTTCTGTTCCAGAGAGCACCTTGTGGACTGCTTCGTTGATGCTTAGATAAGCACGGTTGCTTCTAGGAGGGTGATAAAAGAGTGCTGGGACTCTTGCTCCCGTCAGTCTTCAAACATCTCATACTGAACATAGAAAAAACTTCTATTAGACTAAAAAGTATCTTCTTTATATATGCAAAAATTTGCTCATGGCACTTGGAACTGCGCAAACTTGCATTTGGATTTTCTGTCTTGCAATCAGTGCATATAGTAATGCAGCAGACGTAAGTCTGACTGACACGTACTTTCCTGACCGTGGCATCCATACTAAGAGGAGTGTGAATGCTATCTCTGTGAGGTCTTGGTATTTCTTCTAGTACTTGCAATTCGAATGAAAAGTATTTTTGGTATCTAAGTATAAACACCCATAAATTTAAAAAAAAAGTGAATTTAGGGTAGAGTATTCCCTTGTAACTGACACAGGACGCGGAACAAAAATGAAACATACACACACGCACACACACACACACACACACACACACACACACACACACACGCACACACACACACACACGTGCACACACACACACACACACACACGCATGATCACACAAACAGACCAAAGTACAGAATAGAGGTTAGCAGAATTTCCTCTACAGCCGAGACTACTAAATTTCTGGATTACTTCTCACCACAGACAATACAGTGGCGACGGCATTCACTTAACGACCGAGAGCAGCAGCGTTTGCGCAGAGCTGTCAGTGCTAACAGACAAGGAACACAGCGTGAAAATAACCGCAGAAACTAATGTGGGACATACGGTGAACATATCCGTCAGGTCTCTGCAGCAAAATTTGGCGTTAATGGGCTGGCAGCAGACGACAGGCGAGAGTGCCTTTGCTAACAGCACGCCATCGCCTGCAGTGCCTCTTCTGGGTTCGTGACCATGTCGGTTGGACCCTAGACGACTGTACAACCGTGGCCTGGTCAGATGGGTCCCGATTTCTGAGGGTTTGACTGTGGTTGTCAACAAGGCACTGTGCAAGCTGGTGGTGGCTCCATGACGGTGCGAGCTGTGTTTACATGGAATGGACTGGGTCCTCTGGTCAAACCGAACCGATCATTGATTGGAAATGGTTCTCTTCTGCTGTTTGGAGTCCATCTGCAGCAATTAATAGACGTCACGTTCCCAAACAACGACGGAATTTTTATGGATGACAATGCCACATGTCAATGGCACACTGTTGTTCGCAATTAGTTTGAAGAGCGTTCTGGACAATTCGAACAAATGACCTGGCCACCCATATAGCCCGACGTGAATCTGAGAGAGCGTTTATGGGACATAATAGACAGATCAATTCACGCAAAAATCCCTGCATCGGCAACACTTCCGCAACTGTGGACGCTACAGTAACAGCAAGGCTCAGTATTTCTGCAGGGGATCTCCAACGACTTGTTGAGTCGACTTGCTACACTTCTCCACACGAAAGGAGGTCCAACACGATATTGGGAGGTATCCCATGACTTGTGTCACCTCAGTGTAAAAGAGTATACCGGCATCCTTTTCTTTCACTACATAACTGAACTGGAGATCTGTTCGTTTAGGAAGGCATTGACTGCGTATGGGATTGCATTACTTATGCCAAAAAGTTCATAACTAGCTCCACACCCCATCTTATCCTTTAGTCTATGAGGCCCAATCATATGTGTCCTATCATACGTATTTCAGTTGTGATTGTGAGAGATAATACATGCAGTGGACTCTACTCACAGTCTTCATCAGCATCATTGTCTTGAAGAGTTTCCAGTTTCAAGCTGGGTCGGTTTGGAAGACATACTTCGCCATCTACTCCTGTTCACCTACCATTTTCCCGTGTGCACTCTGGTCCAGTGCTCACTTCTTTTCTTCAACACACTCCTCCACAACTACCCCTTAGTCTTCTTCTTGGTCCTTTCCTTTGCATCTCCACTTCATGTATCTTTTGCGAATCATTTTGTTTTCGATTGTCTTTAAGTGCCGATACCGTGTTAGTCTTGATGTTTACATCCTGCTCTGCAAGGGTTTGTCTTTCAATGTTCCGCTTTCCCTTCATCCCATGTCTCCTTGTTACTCCTATCCTACTTCTGAGGATCTGCTTACATCTCTTTTCTTCATTACCCACGTTTTAGATGCATAGGTCAATATTAGGATATAGTAACTTCTGTATATTACATCTTTGCCAGGCCCATAACACTTCACAGGACTGCTTCTTCCTGTTTGTCACATTCACCGATCTCTTTCTCATTTCTCCCATTTTCCTGTATCACACTTCCAAAGTACCTGACACTTTCTGCTTTCTTCAGTGGTTCACCTCCAACCCTTATTTCGCTAGCTAGTCTATCTTCCTTTCTAGTTGTAACCAGGATCTCAAACCTCTCTTACATGAAATATCATTCCATACTCTCTCACAGTTTCTTCCCAAACATCCAGCGGTTCCTGAATCTCCAGCCGGCCGCGGTGGTCTAGCGGTTCTGGCGCTGCAGTCCGGAACCGCGGGACTGATACGGTCGCAGGTTCGAATCCTGCCTCGGGCATGGGTGTGTGTGATGTCCTTAGGTTAGTTAGGTTTAAGTAGTTCTAAGTTCTCGCGGACTTATGTTGAGTCCCATAGTGCTCAGAGCCATTTGAACCATTTGAACCTGAATCTCCTCCTCCCTGTTTCCCTAGATCAGCAAGTCATCTGCGAACACCACTGCTATCATCTTGTCATCTCCAGTTTTTTGTGCCACCTTAGGCATTACCTCATTCAAGACCACAATGGAGAGGAGACTGACAATGCACCGCCCCATTTCACACAACTTGTTTGCTAGAACCAATTCGTCCTTTCATTTCTCAGTGTTACACAACTCAGACTTCCACAGCACATCTCTTCCACTCTGCTTGTTGTCTCTTTTTCGATTCCATTCTTTTCTAGTACTTCCCTTTCTTCCAAAGACGCTATCAAATGCCTTTTCTATATCGATAGAGACCATCACAAGATCTCCCTTAAATTTATTGTGATACTCCTGGAGCTGCCTCATTTCAAATATGAGATCATCAGTTGACCTCCCATGTGTCAAGGTATGCTGTTCCTCTCTCAATTTGTTCTCGATTCTTGTTCGTATTCAGCTCTCCAGGGCTCTCCTGTAATTTTTACAATCCTTCTTACTCCCGTTCTTGAATACAGTGACAACTGGTACACTCTGTCAATCTACTAGAGTCTTCTTCTCATTCCAAACTACCCTCATCGCAAGACACCTCTACTGTTTCCCAAACTCCCCTGCTGCTTTCACTATTTCAACATCGTCCATACCTGGTGCCTTTCCTCCTTTTACCTTCTTTCCATTTCAGGTCATTTGTCCACCAGAGTTTATTTGTACCTCATTCGGTCTATAATCCTCATCTCCACGTCCATTCAGAGTATTCCTTCCAGACTTCAGCGTCTCTTCGTTTCGAATCTCAACCCATTTCCTCTACCTCAGTAATACGTGTTAATGAGTTAAAAGAGGCTACGGATCGATGATATATCACTCCCCTACCCATGCCACGATGAGAGCCGCGTGCTCCAGTACGGGTAGCGTTGCGGAAATTTGAGTGAGTGCCTTAGTGGAGCGTGTGTGTGTTTTCTGGCGGAATTCGTACGTCCCTCTTCCCTTGGGCACCGACATCCCGCACACACAGCCGCACTCACGCACACGTACGCCGGCAGACAGGGTGCCGCCAGCTCGCAGCTGTGCTGACACTCGGTCGGTGGTCGCACCTGGCCGCCAGGCAGTCTTGACTGACAGCGCAAAAGCGGGGGAGGCCCGCATGTCACCCTACACCCTGCACTGCACGCTCTCCTACACCTGCCGCAACTGCGTCACGGCGCGGCGTACACCGCGGAATGCGAGGAACTCCGCACGTGTAAATAACAAGGGCAGGGCCGTGCCAACACGTGGCCGCTCTCCTTTCACTCCTTCCATTACCTCGATCGCTGCTCTGCAGTCTCAGATGGCAAATGGACCTTTGTTCATCGTTCAGGACATTCCTGGCAGTTCCCCCCCCCCCCTCCGCTCTCTCTCTCTCTCTCTCTGTCTCTCTTGTTTCGCGAAATGCCTTATACACATGACCCAAATAGCGATCTCCCAGAGACTGCCGTCTTATTTCACATCGTGTCGTCACACCATTACCTCTCAGGTATGGTTTTTAATTTATTTAGTGATATTACCATTTTACGAAGTTGTAAGGAAAGAAGACGTCAACTGACAGTTTCAGACCCTAGACTAGTTACGGATATTCCATATTAAGAAGTGAGAGAAAGGGAAACAGTGAAGAAGGAAAAAGAGAAGAGAAGAAAATGATGTTGTAATAGGGGAGGCTGAAATGGCCCGTGAGTTAGGAGGTTGGGGAATGGTAGTGTCAAGCCCTCGACTAAACATCATTCGCACAATAACAATTTTGTAGCAATAAGTCACCAATTCGCTCATAAGCAATAAAAAGATTGCCCAGAGCTTCACAATACGATTGTAAATGCCAGCAGACGTCCATTTAGCTCCTTTTTCTAATCAACCGAATGTGGGCAGGACAAATCATGGCTCCAGTTCACAGTGCTGATGGTACCGTTCACAGAATCTGGCCAAATAGCGCAGTTTACTGCTGCTGTGGTCTTCAGTCCTGAGACTGGTTTGATGCAGCTCTCCATGCTACTCTATCATGTGCAAGCTTCTTCATCTCCCAGTACTTACTGCAACCTACATCCTTCTGAATCTGCTTAGTGTATTCATCTCTTGGTCTCCCTCTACGATTTTTACCCTCCACACTGCCCTCCAATGCTAAATTTGTGATCCCCTTATGCCTCAGCACATGTCCTACCAACCGGTCCCTTCTTCTTGTCAAGTTGTGCCACAAACTTCTCTTCTCCCCAATCCTATTCAATACCTCCTCATTAGTTATGTGATCTACCCATTTAATCTTCAGCATTCTTCTGTAGCACCACATTTCGATAGCTTCTATTCTCTTCTTGTCCAAACTATTTCTCGTCCATGTTTCACTTCCATACATGGCTACACTCCATACAAATACTTTCAGAAACAACTTCCTCACTCTTAAATCTATACTCGATGTTAACAAATTTCTATTCTTCAGAAACGCTTTCCTTGCCATTGCCAGTCTACATTTTATATCCTCTCTACTTCGACCATCATCAGTTATTTTGCTCCCCAAATAGCAAAACTCCTTTACTACTTTAAGTGTCTCATTTCCTAATCTAATTCCCCCAGCATCACGCGACTTAATTCGACTACATTCCATTATCCTCGTTTTGCTTTTGTTGATGTTCATCTTATATCCTCCTTTCAAGACACTGTCCAATCCGTTCAACTGATCTTCCAAGTCCTTTGCTGTCTCTGACAGAATTACAATGACATCGGCAAACCTCAAAGTTTTTACTTCTTCTCCATGGATTTTAATACCTACACCAAATTTTTCTTTTGTTTCCTTTACTGCTTGCTCAATATACAGATTGAATAACATCGGGGAGAGGCTACAACTCTGTCTCACTCCCTTCCCAACCACTGCTTCCCTTTCATGCCCCTCAACTCTTATAACTGCCATTTGGTTACTATACAAATTGTAAATAGCCTTTCGCTCCCTGTATTTTACCCCTGCCACCTTCAGAATTTGAAAGAGAGTATTCCAGTCAACATTTTCAAAAGCTTTCTCTAAGTCTACAAATGCTAGAAACGTAGGTTTGCCTTTCCTTAATCTAGCTTCTAAGATATGTCGTAGGGTCAGTATTGTCTCACGTGTTTCAATATTTCACATCTGTCAGCACCTGCTTTCTTTGGGATAGGAATTATTATATTCTTCTTGAAGTCTGAGGGTATTTCGCCTGTCTCATACACCTCACCAGATGGTAGAGTTTTGTCAGGACCGGCTCTCCCAAGGCCGTCAGTAGTTCTAATGGAATGTTGTCTACTCCCGGGGCCTTGTTTCGACTTAGGTCGTTCAGTGCTCTCTCAAACTCTTCACGCAGTATCATATGTCCCATTTTATCTAAATCTACATCCTCTTCCATTTCCATAATATTGTCCTCAAGTACATCGCCCTTGTATAAACCCTCTATATACTCCTTCCACCTTTCTGCTTTCCCTTCTTTGCTTAGAACTGGGTTTCCATCTAAGCTCTTGATATTCATACAAGTGTTTCTCTTTTCTCCAAAGGTCTCTTTAATTTTCCTGTAGGCACTATCTATCTTGCCCCTAGTGAGATAAGCCTCTACATCCTTACATTTGTCCTCTAGCCATCCCTGCTTCGCCATTTTGAGCTTCCTGTCGATCTCATTTTTGAGACGTTTGTATTCCTTTTTGCCTGCTTCATTTACTGCATTTTTATATTTTCCCCTTTCATCAATTAAATTCAATATTTCTTCTGTTACGCAAGGATTTCTACTAGCCCTCGTCTTTTTACCTACTTGATCCTCTGCTGCTTTCACTACCTCATTCCTCAGAGCTACACATTCTTCTTCTACTGTATTTCTTTCCCCCATTCATGTCAATTGTTCCCTTATGCTCTCCCTGAAACTCTGTACAACCTCTGGTTTAGTTTATCCAGGTCCCATCTCCTTAAATTGCCACCTTTTTGCAGTTTCATCAGTTTTAATCTACAGTTCATAACCATAGATTGTGGTCAGAGTCCACATCTGCGCCTGGAAATGTTTTACAATTTAAAACTTGGTTCCTAAATCTCTGTCTTACCATTATATAATCCATCTGATACCTTTTAGTATCTCCATGATTCTTCCATGTATATAACCTTCTTTTATGATTCTTGAACCAAGTGTTAGCCTATGATTAAGTTATGCTCTGTGCAAAATTCTACCAGACGGCTCCCTCTTTCATTTCTTAACCCCAATCCATATTCACCTACTATGTTTCCATCTCTCCCTTTTCCTACTCTCGAATTCCAGTCACCCATGACTATTAAATTTTCGTCTCCCTTCACTACCTGAATAATTTCTTTTAGCTCATCATACATTTCATCAATTTCTTCATCCTCTGCAGAGTTAGTTGGCATATAAACTTGTACTACTGCAGTAGGCATGGGCTTCGTGTCTATCTTAGCTACAATAATGCATTCACTATGCTGTTTGTAGTTGCTTACCCGCACTCCTATTTTATTCATTATTAAACCTACCTCTATTTGATTTTGTATTTATAACCCTGTATTCACCTGACCAAAAGTCTTGTTCCTCCTGCCACCGAACTTCACTAATTCCCACTATATCTAACTTTAACCTATCCATTTCCCTTTTTAAATTTTCTAACCTACCTGCCCGATTAAGGGATCTGACATTCCACGCACCGATCCGTAGAATGCCAGTTTTCTTTCTCGTGATAACTACGTCCTCCTTAGTAGTCCCCGCCCGGAGATCCGAATGGGGGATTATTTTACCTCCGGAATATTTTACCCAAGAGGACGCCATCATCATTTAATCATACAGTAAAGCTGCGTGCCCTCGGGAAGAATTACGGCTGTAGTTTCCCCTTGCTTTCAGCCGTTCGCAGTACCAGCACAGCAAGGCTGTTTTGGTTAGTGTGACAAGGCCAGATCAGTCAATCACCCAGACTGGTGCCCCTGCAACTACTGAAAAGGCTGCTGCACCTCTTCAGGAACCACACGTTTGTCTGGCCTCTCTACAGATACCCCTCCGTTGTGGTTGCACCTACGGTACGGTCCTCTGTATCGCTGAGGCACGCAAGCTTCCCCACCAACGGCAAGGTCCATGGTTCAGGGGGGGGGGGGGGGGGCAGGTTACTGGTGTTTTTAAAAAAAACATGAATAGAATGCATTTAACAGTCAGTAATCAGTTCACAAAAGTGTGTGTGTGTGTGGGGGGGGGGGGGGGGGGGGCTCTTCAACGTTCCCGAAATTACACGTCGAATTGCTCGTGCCCAGAAATTTAGTTAAAGTTATGAGCTTAATAAATATTTTAAATACCAAAGATAAGGATACGATTAAGTTAAAACAATAGTAATTATATCTGACAGCAACAGCTATTAACTCTTTAATAGTAAACCAACAATAACAAGGCCTGGTAGACCTAGTACGAGTGTGATACAGCAAGCTTGAAACGTGCAAGAAACGGTGCTGATGACGGAAGTCTGATCAAACAGAACGTACTATGAGGGGACTCAAGCGGTTGGACTAATTTTTTGAGGTTATCTGTATGGTGATGTACGTTAACGTTCCAGATATGACACCCTGCAACAATTCACACTGGTAGGCCCTCGTTTGCGAGTAACCAACGAAAGAAAATTTCGGAATTCTGCATAATGGTCTACAGTTATCAAAGGATTAATACGTAGACAGATATCTTAATGTTACGGTTACGGTATAGTCCTCATGTGCAAAAGGTTTGGCGTTTGAATCTTGTCAGGTGCTGTAAAACCTTTTATTTTTAGATCTTTATCGAAATGACTTTGATCCTTATTTTTACTCAATTAATTGGTTTAAATGTAATTTTTCTATTTCTATTCCCTTATCACTTCATTTTAATCATCGTATTAACTTTCTCCATTTATCTCGTTTTTTTCTTCTTGTCATTCTGTATCTACTTGGAATCCTTGTGTATGTCAATTTTTTTCGTTTATCGGTCGTAATATTTAAACATTTGAAAACGTTTATCAATCGGTTAAAAAGCATAAGACGAATGAAACTTTTTATACGGACTGTGCAATGATTTCATTACAAGATGTACATTTTTTGGATGGTAATCATAGCACAAACATTTAAAACACAAATACTTATCGTACCGGAAAAAATAATGCAGATGATGATTCAAAAGAGAAAATTGTATACAAGTTAAACGAAACTCAAACAAAATGAGGAATATAAATAATGAATGCAGTAACAGCGACGAAAATGCAGGCCTTTTATTGGCCGTGGACACCTTCTGATTGGTCGGCTTGTGATTGGTCGGTGATTACGTACTGCTGTCGCAGACGGTGTCAATGTGTGCGCTGGTGGCGCTACCGTTTCCCTTGGAACGTAAACCTTGGAAGGAATGTCTCTGCTGCTTCTCTGCATCGAGCGCTCGTTTCCATGCACCGCTCAGATAGTATCCGCTATCACGTCTCAGACCATTCGTACCGTTTCCGACCGCTGTGCAGAATACCAACGGCACATTAAAAATAGAGAACTGGAAAGATCGGCAATTGTGGAGCACAGCCTCACGAACAAACATAAAATATTGTTCGATGAAACAAAAATTCTGTCCCATGCCTCCACATACTGGGATTCTGTTATTAAGGAAGCTGTTGAAATAAGAATGAGCGAGAACTTTAAACATGATAGCGATCGACCCTAACCAAATGCAGCCACACCTGGTGACGGAGCTTGCACGTATGATTTTCGTGTACGGACAAGTCAATGAAAGAAGTAGAGAGTCGGAAAGGATGTACAAGGCCCACGTAGAAGAGATACAGCGCAGACCATGTTTACAAGACTGTTCCAACGATTAAGCGAAATAAGGCAATGGGTACCAGAGTACAGAGACCGAGGAGGACGGCGAGCTACACGGACGCCAGACTCAGAAGATGCAGCGCTCGTTCGAGTCGATAAGGGACCTGCAATCAACACACAGATCAGTTGCACGTGAAATTAATATTTCGCAGAACATTGTGTGGCGAGTAATACAGGAAATGCAGATAAACTGCTACGACACACAGGAGATGCCTGCTTTGACACCTGCTGACTTCGGACGGTCGCAGATGGACTGATGAGAATCCTCACGTCGCAGTTGTGAAGGGCCATCGACACCTATTATCAGTCGAGGTGTCTGCAGGCGTAGTCAGTGATTACGTACTAGGCCCGTTTCTTCTTCCTCCTCGTTTAAATGAACCGGCATACAGAGTGTATATCAGAGATATACTACCCAGGTTTCTGGAACATAGCGTTATTTGTCGATGAATATGGTTTCAACGTGACGGAAGCCCCACCTCATATTGGACTGAGTGTTCGTGAACACCTGGATCAGACATTCTCTGAAAAATGGATAGGCAGAGGAGGTCCTGTTCCGCGGACAGCACGTTCACCTGATCTGATCCCACTTCATTCCTTCCTGTGAAAAGTATTGTGTACGCGACACTGCGACTGTACCGAACGTTTACTGCTGTCTGGGTGCTCTTCTTAAACAGCAGTTCATACAATCAAACCAGTTGTTTCTTCAGCTGTGGTTTCTCTCACTTTAGGTACTTGGGCTCTGCATGGCTCTGTTTAAAAAGAATAGCTCGATGTAGTCATAGGGTCAAGCACGTCTGCTTTCATGCTCAGCATCTACACTCATGCCCATAAATTAAGGATAATTGCAGAGTATGGTGCCACACAACGTGGCGCAACACAAAACTGGCGCTAATAGGATAGGCACACACGACACAGATCTGTAAGTGCACGGTATTGGTGATAAGTTGAGAAAACAGTCCCGAAACACATGTGCTACAAAACGCCACTGTTTCCGGCGCATGTACCCCGACATCAGTATGAAATATGATCAGCATGTACACGTACACAAGCCGCACAACGGGTTGGCATACTCTGGATCAGATGGTCGAGCAGCTGCTGGGGTATAGCCTCCCATTCTTGCGCCAGTGCCTCCCGGAGCTCCTGAAGTGTCGTAGAGGTTTGAAGACGCGCGGCGATACGTCGACCGAGAGCATCCCAGACGTGCTCGATGGGTTTTAGATCCGGAGAACAGGTAGGTCACTCCTTTCGCCTGATGTCTTCTGTTTCAAGGTACTCCTCCACGATGCAGCTCGGTGGGGAAGTGCGTTATCATCCATCAGGAGGAAGGTGGGACCCACTGCACCTCTGAAACTGCGGACATACTGGTGCAAAATGACGTCCCGATACACCTGACCTGTGGCAGTTCCTCTGTCAAAGACATGCAGGGGTGTATGTGCACCAATCATAATCCCACCCCACACCATCAAACCACGACCTCCATACAAGTCCCTTTCAAGGGTATTAAGGGGATGGTATCTGGTTCCTGGTTCACACCAGATGAAAACCCGGCGAGAAGAACTGTTCAGACTATACCTGGACTCGTCCGCGAACATAACCTGGGACCACTGTTCCAATGACCATGTACGGTGTTCTTGACACCAGGCTTTACGGGCTGTCCAGTGACCAGGTCTCGAGCAAGGCTACCTGCAGTACTCCGTGGCCGTCTGCGGGCACTGATGGTGAGATATCGGTCTTCTTGGGGCGTTGTACACTATGGACGTCCCGTACTGTAGTGCCTGGACACGTTTCCTGTCTGCTGGAATCGTTGCCACAATCGTGAGATCACACTTTGTGGCACACGGAGGGCCCGTGCTACGACCTGCTTGTTGGACCAGCCTCCAGTAGCCCTAGTATTCTACCCCTCATAGCGTCATCAATATGTGTTCTTTGAGCCATTTTCGACACACACTCACCATTAGCACGTCTGAAAACGTCTGCACACTTACTCGCTGCACTGTACTCTGACATACACCAACACACCTCTGCATATGTGGACTGCTGCCAGCGCCACCGTGCGACGACCGCAGGTCAAATGCACCGCATGGTCATACCCCAAAGTGATTTAAATCCGCAAACCGCCCAACAGAGCGTTGTTTCACAATGTATCAGCATTATCCTTAATTTATGAGCATGAGTGTAATTCGCGGCAATAATAAACTGTAGCTGTGATCCTGCAGTCAAATAGTCTATGCGTTGGCTACAACTGCGAACTAATAAAATGCACACAAATACGAAATAAGAGATAGATGAATAATTTAATAAAAATGGCTCTGTTCTGACGTCTGTGACTGACGTAGGTGACAGAGAATTCATTAATTTTTACTGAAGAAAGGACATCTCAAATAAACGGGAAGTGGTCCTATGATATTCAGTTAGAATGCAGACAGAAAACATCTTTATCAAATGCATTTCGAGTTACGTCGAGAGCGACACGAGAACGGTAGCAAATCAGCAACTAAATAGCTAAGTCCATTTCGTAATAACAATATACGAAATATTAACCAGCTCAAAACAGTTCAGAATTCAACGTGATGGTTCACAAACTGACACACACGATACAAAGCACAGTAACTCATACTCAGACTGTTCTGATTTCCGTAAATGGAGCCGCAAAAGTAAGAGTCGTATTCTGGAACATATTCAGATGTCTCGAAATAATAAGTCCCCTCAGAAGCTAAAGTATGGTAGCGACCGTTCAACCCAGAATCAATCACCTGTACCACTGAATCACGCACACTACCCACGGCAGGTCTGCCTTCTTCAGGAACTGGCCACATAGTGTTCACAATCGTTCCTTGAGCTCTTCCCTCGTAAAGTCCCAGTCTCCACTTGACTTCAGCAGTGTTCCGCCGTTATCCAACTCTCACTGTCTGAACGCCGTCACCACCAAAAACGCATCCTTCTCAAGCTCTACAGATGTGATGCGATTTAAGTTGACCACTACCCGGACTAAACTAATACATTATAACAATATTTAAATACAGAATATCATAAACATTCTGTTTCACTCAGAGCAATTACAATACATATAAGTAGTAGCTGATCCATAAAAAAATAAGCCAATACCCTTGCGTAACTGCGCTCACGTTAAATGACTGCGGGTTATCGCTAAGTTTTTGTTTAAACGATTATTTATTCCCGTTTGAACAGAAGCGCCTTTTGGACTCGTTACAAAAATGGTGTCAGGTAACAAAAGCGACTGACCACTTTTAAATTAGGGTAGTTTTTTAATGGCACAAGTGATCAACATTTAAGTAAAGTGACTGGAAAATACTAAACTGTTTAGTAAATAAATACAAAAGTATGACAAAATATGACGTATTCAGGCTTCATTCATTTGGTGTGTAAATGTAGAAAATACGATGTTTCAGAAACATTTACCCAACGAAAAAAATCGTCGTAAATCAAGAAATAAACTAGATGCAGATACTTAGTTTTTAGGGATGATATCTACAGTGTAATGCTATCATCGGAGACACAGTGTGCTGAAATCACATGAACCGATTAAAAACTGTTAATTCAGAGGTTCATCTGTAAATGTTTGTTCAGTGTGAAATATTAACATCTACAGCTTTAAAGATGTTGAGATACAGTTGTGTCTTTGAATGTGTCTTACTTTTCGAAGACCGCAGATGTATTTAGATCTGCGGGAATATCTGACTGTGAGTTATTGTCCAATCTCAAAGAGCTCTAACTGAGCCATCTATAAGATTTTCTGACACTCCTCCATTTCCTGGAGCATCGTCTGCACAAAGCACACGCGAGTAACAGCCGTCCAAATTCCCAGCTTCGGGATTTTCCCCGCATCCGGTCCTTTGTTAACGCACGTAGCTCGCCTGGAGTGGCCGTAGCGGACCGCCGGGCCGCGTCGTTCTATCAGCCATGGCGCCCCACAGCTTCGGAAATAAATTCACTTTACTTTCTACAGATTCTAGACGGCCGACTAGCTAGCCTACATACGCGCAACGTTACGACGCTTTCCCGGACGAAGATGCTCTCCTAGGAAGAACTCTCGCTGCCTACGACACTGTGCAAACAACAGCGAAGATATTACACTGAAGATCGAAAGAAACTGATACAGGCATGCGTATTTAAATACAGAGGTATGTAAACAGGCAGAATACGGCGCTGCGGTCGGCACCGCCTATATAAGACAAGTGTCTGGCGGAGTTGTTGCATCGGTTACTGCTGCTACAATCACAGGTTATCAAGAACTTAGCGAGTTTGAACGTGATGTTGCAGTCGGTGCACGAGCGATGCGACACAGCATCTCCGAGGCAGCGATGAAGTGAGGATTTTCCAGTACGACCATTTCACGAATGTACCGTGAATATCAGGAATCCGGTAAAACATCAAACGCCCGACATCGCTGCGGTCAGAGAAATATCCTGCAAGAGCGGGACCAACGACGACTGAAAAGAATCGTTCAACGTGACAGAAGTGCAACCCTTCCGAAAAGTGTTGCAGATTTCAGTGCTTGGCCATCAACAAGTGTCAGCGTCCGAGCCATTCAAAGAAACATCGATATTGGCTTTCAGAGCCAAAGGCTCACTCGTGTAACCTTGATGACTGGGCGACACAAAGGTTTACTCCTCGCCTGGGCCCGTCAACGCCGACACTGGGCTGTTGATGACTGAAAACATATTGCCTGGTCGGAGGAGTCTCGTTTCAAATTCTGTCGAGCATGAATCCATGGACCTTGACCCTGCATGTCAGCAGGGGACTTTTGAAGCTACTCGAGGCTCTATAACGGTGTGGGACTTGTGCAGTTCGAGTTGTATGAGACCACTGATGCGTCTGGATACGACTCTGACAGGTGACACGTTCGTAAGAATCGTATCTGACCACCTGCGCCTGTTCATGTCCATTGTGCATTCAGAAGGACTTTGGCAATTCCACCAGGACGATGCGACACTCCACACATCCAGAGTAGCTAAAGAGCGGCTCCGCTGCCCACCAATCTCTCCAAACATGAAAATTATTGAACATATCTGGATGCGTTGCAACGTGCTGTTTGGAAGAGATCTCCACCCCTCATAGCCTTACGGGTTTATAGACAGTCCTGCAGGATTAATGGTGTCAGTTCCCTCCAGCGCTACTTCAGACATGAATCGAGTCCATGCTACGTCGTGTTGCTTACACGATATTATGCAGGTGTACCAAATTGTTTGGGTCTGCAGTGTATATATTTTGTGGTTTGTGTTGGTTCATCAATGTGTGTGAAAAGGACTAGCGGATTAGATATAACGCGAATTTTCATCAGTATCTAATTGTATGATTACTGGTTATGCCTACAGGCCTGAAAATGATGTGCCGCGTCACCGAAACTTGTTGCAACATAATAAGATGTAAACGCTAGCTGCAGGTGTTTCATTCTATTACGCTCTTTGTATTTGTCGCACCGGCACGTCCAAGCATGGAGGAAGAACACAGATAGGATCTCTTGTGGCGCAGGACCCTCTGCCGCAAAACAGTTAAAACGCCAGAGAAAGGGAGGAGGAGAAATGTTTTAGCTGAAGGCGCTATTGTGCATAAGAGTGGAAAACTGAATTCTTCTCTATAAAAGTGCCGTTTGCCTCAGTCAGATATCTCGAAAAGTCGAATGGGGACCCGCAGTTTTGGGCTTATGAAAGCGTAAGATGCTGCTGCACGTGTTGACTTAACAAGAAAATATAGTTTACTGGATATTTGGACAGAGAAGTTCGGCTGTGCTGATGATGACCGCTTCATTGGTGAAAGAGACAGACGGAGAAAGAGTGAGACACCTTTTTTCTGTATAAAATGTTAGAAAGCGTGTTACTGGTTAACCAAAGAGAGCGAAGGGGACTAGAATGTTCTAAGGAGCAATTTAATCGATCTTTGCTAAGAAGATTCAAATGGTTCAAATGGCTCTAAGCACTATGGGACTTAACTTCTGAGGTCATCAGTCCCCTAGAACTTAGAACTACTTAAACCTAACTAACCTAAGGACATCACACACATCCATTCCCGAGGCAGGATTCGAACCTGCGACCGTAGCGGTAGCACGGTTCCAGACAGTAGCGCCTAGAACCGCTCGGTCACTCCGGCCGGCTGCTAAGAAGACCCAAATTCCAGCCAACCTTAGTGCAGTAAGAGATACAAAATGCGGCAGTGCGAGGTTTACTTGTAGAAAACATTCGATCAAAAATACTTCTTCAGAGACTACTTCATCTTCTCCAGCAATGTCAGCAACTTCGCTGGAGAGAGGCGTTGCTGGCCTCCCACCGTCAGAGGTGATGTAGGGGTGTAGGGAAAATTCTCGCTGATTTGCATTTTCCGGTTAGCGAGGGTCGTTGATGTCGCCAATGATTTATTGTATAGCCGCATCAGCTGACACCGACAGCACTATGGTGGGATCGAGCCGCAACCGTGAGATGACGTGTAGGGAAACTAAATTCATTTTACAACATTTCGTCTCCTTCAAGCTTCATTTTGAAGACTTGCTCCTTTAATCCAGTGAACAGTTTGCTACCAGCTTTGGCTATAGGCACGACATATTCCATTCTGTAGTAATATTTGCCTTTCAATTAACACATTTCCCTTTCAATTAAACATTTGCTATTTAAAAAAAAAAGAATTATATGTTGTATCATTACAACACATCAAGTAAAGAGGGAAATTTTACTGTTCACATTTCAGTTGGGTAATGTATTTTCGAAGCCTTTTATTTTTATTTTTTAACAACATTTTCTGTATAATCTGCGAAACATG
The DNA here is from genome assembly GCF_021461395.2 of Schistocerca americana. NCBI lineage: Eukaryota > Metazoa > Arthropoda > Insecta > Orthoptera > Acrididae > Schistocerca > Schistocerca americana. The sequence goes on from NC_060120.1 coordinate 297,054,742, forward strand.
CTTCTATCTGTTGCAATTTAACCAAGAACACTGAATTTTTTTCGTCATTTGTGATATACTAGTTTATTCAAATGTGACAGTGACATTCACAATATGATACCGCAAAAATTTTGCTACTTATTTTCCTGTTACTGGACGATAACAGCAGTATTACAGTGTCACCTTCTTGTCCTCCGATAAGTAATTAATTACACCACTGCTACCGTGCATCTCCAGCTGCGGCTGGAGCCACGCCTTGGGAAACAGTCACTGGCGCGTGACTATCTGACTCGTCACTGCATATCCGAACGACAACAATCATCACGGCCCATCCGACACCATCGAACACAAGACTGCACACTAGAAATAGAGTCTTACGTATAATCCGGCAAGGGAACTGGATATAAAAATTTTGGCAATTTGAAATTCCAAGGTAAGTGGTTTCAAGGTAGATTTATTTCTGACAGCGATAAGGATTGTAACTTATTTTTTCCCCAAAGAGGAGTAATGTTGTTGCTAGAAAGAGATAGGAAGAGTAAATGACAGCTCGTAACACATCAAGGGATAGAGAAAGAAAGGGAGAGGAAGGAATATAGAGAGAGAAAGAGTAGGAGAGAAAGAGAGTGCGAGAGAAGTAGGCAGTGAGACATAGAGAGAGACAGAGAGAGAGAAAGCTCAAAACATGAAACAAAAAGAGGACTGACAAATCAGCAATTTACATCAAATAGCCAACACCAGGCAATACAACAAGACTGGATCAAAAGCATAGCAGTCCTCCCATAAACGTGGGAATAATGGCTAGATCACCAGAAAAGTTTTACAGTAACACAACGTACATACAAAAAAAAAAAACGTTGTATGTACAAAGAGACAAGAATTTCGAATTGAATTTGAAGAACATGTTCATTGCCTGGTTTTTAAAGTTGTAACAGCAGCCCTGTTTGCAAGACAAATTATGGGAACTGTGTTCGGCCTGTTTATGCACACCACATACTTTTTATATTAATATTCCCCTTCGAGCCTGTTTAGGCACTTTTGTGCCATTATCAGTGAGGCCATATGTCACTGAAGTCTTAATTGATGTATGATTAAATCCTACAGGACGTTCAGTAATTTATCCAGAAAGTTTGTCGTTATCCTCCTATACACAAAAGGGAGACATAAAGTTTTAATTACCACGTAGGAAAAATTAGGTTACGTGAGTAACTTATTGAAAATCCTTGTCAGATTCAAACTAATTACCGGACCACGAGTCGAACTCGCAAACTTGCCTTGAAATCCCTTAACGCAATACCGCAACACACCGCTACAGCACCCAAAACGAAATGCCGCATTCCATCTCCATTTCTCCATGTGTGCTTTGACAGCAGACATGTGTCTGCATCAAAACAAAAATTAAATAAGATTCTCTTTTCCCAAATCGAATCACGGAAACACTGTTCATGTTATTTTTAGTCAGCAATTTTCACATGTTTACCCAGTGAACGTCGACATGCAATTATACCTCAACCCGCTACCGAAGGTGGGACCATCATAATAGTGCCAACAGCAAATAAAAACAGATGTGATACAGTTTAAAGACTGTCTGCGTCCCAATCTCTTTTTGGTCGTATCTTTCACCGCGAAAGCAAGATGAATATTATGTATAATGGGCTATCTCTTAGCAGTTATACAGGCATCCATTGGTGGCAAATGTTTCAGAATGTCCACTGAAGTTGTTTCTTATATGAAAGGCGAAAAATGACAGCAATTAAAAATAAAAATACACTCCTGGAAATTGAAATAAGAACACCGTGAATTCATTGTCCCAGGAAGGGGAAACTTTATTGACACATTCCTGGGGTCAGATACATCACATGATCACACTGACAGAACCACAGGCACATAGACACAGGCAACAGAGCATGCACAATGTCGGCACTAGTACACTGTATATCCACCTTTCGCAGCAATGCAGGCTGCTATTCTCCCATGGAGACGATCGTAGAGATGCTGGATGTAGTCCTGTGGAACGGCTTGCCATGCCATTTCCACCTGGCGCCTCAGTTGGACCAGCGTTCGTGCTGGACGTGCAGACCGCGTGAGACGACGCTTCATCCAGTCCCAAACATGCTCAATGGGGGACAGATCCGGAGATCTTGCTGGCCAGGATAGTTGACTTACACCTTCTAGAGCACGTTGGGTGGCACGGGATACATGCGGACATGCATTGTCCTGTTGGAACAGCAAGTTCCCTTACCGGTCTAGGAATGGTAGAACGATGGGTTCGACGACGGTTTGGATGTACCGTGCACTATTCAGTGTCCACTCGACGATCACCAGTGGTGTACGGCCAGTGTAGGAGATCGCTCCCCACACCATGATGCCGGGTGTTGGCCCTGTGTGCCTCGGTCGTATGCAGTCCTGATTGTGGCGCTCACCTGCACGGCGCCAAACACGCATACGACCATCATTGGCACCAAGGCAGAAGCGACTCTCATCGCTGAAGACGACACGTCTCCATTCGTCCCTCCATTCACGCCTGTCGCGACACCACTGGAGGCGGGCTGCACGATGTTGGGGCGTGAGCGGAAGACGGCCTAACGGTGTGCGGGACCGTAGCCCGGCTTCATGGAGACGGTTGCGAATGGTCCTCGCCGATACCCCAGGAGCAACAGTGTCCCTAATTTGCTCGGAAGTGGCGGTGCGGTCCCCTACGGCACTGCGTAGGATCCTACGGTCTTGGCGTGCATCCGTGCGTCGCTGCGGTCCGGTCCCAGGTCGACGGGCACGTGCACCTTCCGCCGACCACTGGCGACAACATCGATGTACTGTGGAGACCTCACGCCCCACGTGTTGAGCAATTCGGCGGTACGTCCACCCGGCCTCCCGCATGCCCACTATACGCCCTCGCTCAAAGTCCGTCAACTGCACATACGGTTCACGTCCACGCTGTCGCGGCATGCTACCAGTGTTAAAGACTGCGATGGAGCTCCGTATGCCACGGCAAACTGGCTGACACTGACGGCGGCGGTGCACAGATGCTGCGCAGCTAGCGCCATTTGACGGCCAACATCGTGGTTCCTGGTGTGTCCGCTGTGCCGTGCGTGTGATCATTGCTTGTACAGCCCTCTCGCAGTGTCCGGAGCAAGTATGGTGGGTCTGACACACCGGTGTCAATGTGTTCTTTTTTCCATTTCCAGGAGTGTAGCTACCGAGTGCTGTGGCGCAATGCTTAAGACGCTGGGCTTACAAAATACCCACATTGCAGCAAAGAATTTCAGTTGTTATAAACTAAGAAATAACGTAATCTGTTTTTGACACACACAACGACATGTCCTCTAATAATAACATGCTTTGTGCTCTGCTGAAAGACTAATATTCCGTTCTATTCTATTAAGTACAGACTAAAGCTTGTGTACAGTACTTCAGCGAAACAAAGAGTACACAAATCTAGAAAAATCTACTGTTACCCATCACAGTCCAACGAGTAAGCATATAATCTTGCTGGAGCAGACACAGATTCTATCCCAAACTTCTAATTACTGGGATTCAGTCTTCTGTGAGGTTCTGGAAATTAGAGTGTATGTGAACAACTTTAACAGAGATATGCGATTCGACGTCAACAGTGTGTGAGGGCGCTGATACAGGCCGCTCGAGTGTGGTTGTTAAGTTTATGTAAAAATATGAAAGTAGGTCCTGTCTCTGACACACACTTATTAATCACCCTCCAAAATAATGAATACGGAGTCCTATCACTCCTAAAGGAGAAAATAAGTGCAATTATTTTGATTTATCCTGATAACGTTATTCACAAACATGGCACGATCAGAGCTGGAAGCAGACTGTTCACTGAATCAAAGAAGCAAGTCTTCAAAGGAAACTTTAAGGGGACGAAATATTATAAAATGAAAGAAATTGGGACTCCCAAAAGCTGAAAACACCGAAGATTCAAAATACAACTAATTTGTTTCGACTTCAACCTCTGAAAATAGTGACTTCAGAACAAATAAAAAAAGCTATAAACTTTGTAAATAAATTAAACACCAAACTCATAAATCGATGTATAGAACAGTGTAGATTTTTTTTTTTTTTTTTGAGTCATCAGTCTTCTGCCAACCTTTTAATCTCAGAGTAGCACTTGCAGCTAACGTGTTCAATTATATGCTGGATGTATACCATCCTGTCATTCTCTACAGTTTTTTCCTTCTACAGTTCCCTCTAGTACCGTTGGAGCTATTCCCGGATGTCTTAGGAGATGACCTATCATCTTGTCTCTTCTTCTTGTCGATGTCTCCCAAATGTATATCTTTCTTCGCCGATTCTTGAGAGATCCTCCTCATTCCTTACCTTATCAGTCCACCTAATTTTCAACACTCTTCTGTAGCACCACATTTCAAGTGCTTCGATTCTCTTCGATTCTGATTTTCCCACAGTCTATGTTGCTCTACCTTACGACGCTGTGATCCAGACGTATATTCTCGGAAATTGCTCCCTCAAATTAAGCCCTATGTTTGATTCTAGTAGACTTCTCTTGGTCAAGAATGCTCTTTTTGCCAGTGCTGGTCTGCATTTCATGTCTTCCATGCTCCGTCCATCATGTGTTATTTTGATCCCCAGGTAACAGAATTCCTTAACTTCATCTACTTCGTGGCCATCAATCCTGATGTTTAGTATCTCGTTGTTCACATTTCTGCTGCTTCTCATTACTTTCGTCTTTCTTCGGTTTACTTTCAGTCTATATTTTGCACTTCTTAGACTGTTCATTGCATTCAGCAGAGCCCGTAATTCTTCTCCACTTTGTCAGAGTATAGCAATTTAATGAGAGATGACTGTAGTCCTGTCTTTACACCCTTTTCAATCGCAGTACTACGTTTTTGATCTTCCAGTCTTATTGCTCCCTCTTGATTCTTGTACATAGTGTATACTAGCTGTTACCTGCAGTTACCCTCCCATATCAGTGGTTTTGTTATGATGAGTGATGTTGTATAGTTAAGCTAATAAGATATATATTTTTGTGTGTATAGTGCTGTAGAGTATATGTAGGAAATACGTATCCAGTGCCAGTATGCAATACTGAAAACGCGCATTATATTTTACAATTATATTCAAGAAATGCCTCGATTAATTACATTCTTGCAGAAGTAGAGTTCATAGGGGTTCCTATCGCTCATCTAATACTGGATGTCAGATTTTGCCACCGGAGCAACAGATACCAATCGTTTTTTCCTTCCATTTCAGTGCATTACAGTGTATACATTTTTCCTCCATTCCCTAAAATGACTAGTTTATGATAAACATAATCAATTAATAGATAATCAGCCTCACCAAAAGCGCCCTACATTCCAGGTGTAAGGGTATGACGTCTCTCTGTTTGTCGTACAACCTGCAGATTATGCTGTCGTTGAGAGTTTGCAAGCGTCTCGGAAGCCGTAAGAGACACGTGACGTGAGCGTCTAAAATGCATCGGCCGTGTGACTCTTCTATTATCTCTGTAACTCTTAAGGCTTGCTGACGCGCTGTGTTCAAGTTCTAATGGATCTGAGACTGCTTCAAGGTTTTCTGGATGCGGGTAACGTTCGCAGCTTGAGCGCTTTTAGAACTGTTCGCTAAATTAGACTTACTTATACGTCTGCGAGACTTATCATATTAATTTTCAATACGGCTGCTCAGTTTTTATTGTCGTATCCCTACAAAAACTCTCCAGCAACAGTATGTGATCAAAAGTATCCGGACACCTAGCTGAAAATGACTTACAAGTTCGTGGCGCTGTCCATCGGTAATGCTAGAATTGAATATGGTGTTGGCCCACCCTTAACCTTGATGACAGCCTCCACTCACGCAGGCATACGTTCAGTCAGGTGCTCGAAGGTTTCTTGGGGAATAGCAGCCTATTCTTCACGGAGTGCTGCGCTGGGGAGAGGTATTGATGTCGGTCGGTGAGGCCTGGTACGAAGACGGCGTTCCAAAATATCCCAAACGTGTTCTGTAGGATTCAGGTCAGGACTCTGTACAGGTCAGTCCATTACAGGGATGTTATTGTGTAACCACTCTGCCACAGGCCGTGCATTATGAACAGGTGCTCGATCATGTTGAAAGACGCAATCGCCGTCCCCGAATTGCTCTTCAACACAGGGAAGCAAGGAGGTGCTTGAGACATCAGTGTAGGCCTGGTCTGTGAAAGTGCCACGCAAGATAACAAAGGGTGCAAGCCCCCTCCACGAAAAACACGACCACGCCATAACACCACCGCCTCCGAATTTTACTGTTGGCACTACACACGATAGCAGATGATGTTCACCGGGCGTGAGTGGAGGCTGTCATCAAGGTTAAGGGTGGGCCATATCCACACCCTGCCATCGGATCGCCACATTGTGTACCGCGATTCGTCACTCCACACAACGTTTCCCCTCTGTTCAGTCGTCCAATGTTTACGCTCCTTACACCAAGCGAGGCGTCGTTTGGTATTTACCGGTGTGATGTGTGGCTTTTGAATAGCCGATCGACCATGAAATCCAAATTTTCTCACCTCCCGCCTAACTGTCATAGTGCGTGCAGTTGATCCTGATGCAGTTTGGAATTCCTGTGTGATGGTCTGCATAGATGTTTGCCTATTACACATTACGACCCTCTTCAACTGTCGGCTATCTCTGTCAGTCAACAGACGAGGTCGACCTGTAGGCTTTTGTGCTGTACGTGTCCCTTTACGTATCTAGTTCACTATCACAACGGAAACAGTGGGTGTAGGGTTGTTTAGGAATGTGGAAATATCGCATACAGACATATGACACAAGTGACACCCAATCACCTGACCACGTTCGGAGTCCCTGAGTTCCGCGGAGCGCCCCATTCTGCTCTCTCACGATGTCTAACGACTAGTGAGGTCGCTTACATGGAGTACCTGACAGTAGGAGACAGCACAATGCACCTAATATGAAAAACGTATTTTTTGAGGGTGTCCAGATACTTTTGATCACATAGTGTATGTCGTGTGGTGCAGCAACTCAGTATAATAAACAGAGTGCACAATAAGACAGGATTTGCACTGTCATGGAGTACCCTAATCTATAAACCCGACCATCGCGTCAGAATCCCACTCACGTATGCCATATTTCAAAGTGTTAGATAACTTCCTCAGGATTCAAGCTATCTCCATTCCAAATTTAGTTGGAATCGGTTCAGCGGTGGAGTCAGAAAAACATAACAGACAGAAATATTTTCGAGCTTAATAATATTGGTATTAGTATGAAAGTATGAATTAATCACTTGTGAATTGAATCAGCATTGTATTGATTACGCTGGATCATATTATGTAGAATATATCAGCCAAAAAAAGCGTTTTTACAAATATGATAAAATTCAAAAGTGAAAGAGTATATAGTTTTTTGGAAGAGCAAATATTTTTCCTTAATTCGTGTAATATTCTTCAAATCAAACTTTGTAAAGTAGCCCATGTTCTCCCTCAGGGTTCATGAGCTACTTCATACCATTTTCATGGATATCGGTTCAACGGCGTAGTCGTGAAAACGTAACAAACAGAATTACTTTCGCATTGTAGAAGGCCGCGACTCCACGATCGACAGTCAGTAATACAACATGCCGACGAGCTGTTCACGCAAATCGAGACGTTTCTTAGTAGTTATAATAGACGCGTGACGCTCAGCGGCTACAGTGCGATGGGCTTGTGGCTCACATTAGTATTGAAATGTGGATTAGACACGTAGAGGAGTCTAAAAGTATTGTATTCATTTCGTTGAAGCGTGTTACGTAGAAAATATAAAACAACAGAAGCGTTTACAAAAATATGATGAAGTTCAAAAGACAATAGGTAAATAGCTTTTCCAAACAATATTAATTATTCCATATATCGAGTTATATTCCTCTAATCAATAAATGTTTTGTACTAGTCACTTCATAAAGTAGCCTTGCTCAACATCCAAGCTATCTTCACACCAAATTTCATCAAGCGGTTTAGTCGTAAAAGCGTTACAGACAGAGCTGTAATATTAGTATGGATTACCCGTCTTTCTCTATAGTTTACCCCTATTTTTCTCAGAATTTCGAACATCTTGCACCATTTTACATTGTCGAACGCTTTTTCACGTCAATAAATTCTATCAACGTGTCTCCGTTTTCCCTCAGTCTTGCATCCATTATCTACTGGACTGTCGGAACTGCCTCTCTGGTGCCTTGCCTTACCTAAAGCCAATCTGTTCGCCATCTAACACACCATCGATTTTCTTTTGCTTTCTCGTGTATGTTATTCTTGTCAGCAACTTGGATGCATAAATTGTTAAGCTGACTGTGAGACAACTCTCGCACTTCTCGGCTCTTGCTTTCTTCGCAGTTATGTGCATGATGTTTCTCCGAAAGTCTGATCGTACGAGTGTATCGCCAGCCTCATGCATTCCACACATCACTGCGAATAGTCGTTTTGTTGGCACTTTCCCCAATGATCTTAGATATTCTTTTCCAAAGCTCTTTTAAATTCTGACTCTAATACTGGATTCCCTGGCTCTTCCCTGTCGACTCCTGTTCCTTCTTCTGTTACGTCATCCAACAAGTCTTGTATATTATATTTACAGAACGACCATTGATAGCTCTTTTTAAATAAAAGGAAAACACGTCTGGCGTAGAACTTTTAAGAAGGATGAAATAAATTATAAATAATTGTACAACAACGTTTAAGCCTGCACGCAAAAATTCAGGGATACGTTCCACTGACACTGAAACTGTTAAAATCTACGACTTACGAAGAGAGCGCGCTATTCATCGATGACACGCATCTACGTCACCGACTGGCTGCCAAGAAGCTGCCGAATACGCTGCGTACGAATACCTACTCGAACTCGTTTTTGCTCCGATGGGTCATCCTTTCCGACCGCCAACTATTTTTTACAATGGGACTAAAAATATCATCATCATACGAATAATAGAACCAAAAGTTGTTGCACTTTTATTAGCCGATTAAAAGGCCATAAAATCGGTATTTCAAGTTTCATTAAAACTTACAGGACGAATTGAAACATAACTTCATTTAAACAATTACATAAGACAAAACTTAGAGACTATGTCACAAACGTCAACTCGATAACAACTTCAAGCTGATCAGCAGTAGACCATAACTGGTCGCACTAGCTTCTTGTACGGAAGAATCAAGCAGAACAGGGTTTAATCTCCCAACGACGAATTAATTACAATCGGATTTTGTATGCACTTTTCCTTATACGTTACACAATACTTTCTCAGAATCCATTCAACAAATCCAGTTTACCTACAATGATTTCACATGTTTACCCCATTTTATTTCGCTTCGTCAGAGTTAATTCTAGTCAGTTGAACAAAGTGACAGATTGCAGAAGTTTACCGCCAGCCTCTTATATAGGGACTTAACAGCTGTGGTCATCAGTTCCCTAGAACTTAGAACTACTTAAACCTAAGTAACCTAAGGACATCACACACATCCATGCCCGAAGCAGGATTCGAACCTGCGACCGTAGCAGTCGCGCGGTTCCGGACTGAGCGCCTAGAACCGCGAGACCATTCTGCTAACAGTCATTGGATCTCGACCAACGTGACAAGCAATGTCGCGATACGATAAACCGCAAACGCGATAGGCTACAATCCGACCTTTATCAAAGTCGGAAACGTGATGGTACGCATTTCTCCTCCTTACACGAGGCATCACAACAACGTTTCACCAGGCAACGCCGGTCAACTGCTGTTTGTGTATGAGAAATCGGTTGGAAACTTTCCTCATGTCAGCACGCTGTAAGTGTCGCCACTGGCGACAAGCTTGTGTGAATGCTCTGAAAAGCTAATCATTTGCAATCACAGCATCTTCTTCATGTCGGGTTAAAATTTCGCGTCTTTAGCACGTCATCTTCGTGGTGTAGCAGTTTTAATGGGCGGTAGTGTAGATTGCATTCAGTAAACAGGAGTGTAATTAATCTCCGAATAATTCTGCGTTTCCGTACGATAGTCCATCGCGGACGCTGACGAAAGTCCGTATCGTCCGCTAATCAAATGTGTAATGGTGGCCCTGTCAGACAAATCGTTTATGCGTAGTTACCAATGTTGGAATAACTGTCAAGGAAAATCTCATCTGCGAGGAGGAACTGAAACTGGGTTAAAAAGTGTATTGGCTGAGGCTGACTAGGTTGCAGTCAAGGAAGGAAACGGTGTAAATCAAGGTTTATATATGTACGTATATAAACACTCGCCAGGGTAGCCGAGAGCGCTAACGCGCTGTTTCCTGGACTCGGGCAGTCACGCAAGCCCCAGATCGAATCAGCCTGGCGGGTTAACGACGACAGCCAGTGTGCCGGCCAGCCTCGATGTTGTTTTTAGGCGGTTTTCCACATCCTCTTAGGTGAATACCATGCTGGTCCCCGCGTCCCACCTCAGTTACACAAGTCGCAGACATTTGAAACACATTCACACTATTTCACGATTTACACTAGACGCATACAGCTGGGGTACACTAATTCCATCCCTGGGGGTATGGGGTGGCGGCAGGAAGGGCATCCGGCCACCTATTACACTTAACCATGCCAAATCCGCACTTAACCCTGCCGACCCTGCGTGCAATGCGGGATAAAGGCGGTAGCAAAAGAAGAAGAAAGAAAGATATGTATGTATATAAACCTCAGATTTCCTAAAGAATCGAAGTCCCATGTAGAAAATAACTTCAAACGTTGGATTACAAATACGTTGGTGAGTTAAATACGTTAAGTACGTAAGCGAAAAAAAAAATTAGCAAAGACTTGAAATTATGTTTAATTATGTTTGAAGTTCGTTGGATGTTGCTAAGTGCTCTCATCACGAAACACTAGATAAATGTAGTCGAGCTAGCTTTTCACCCATCTCAATGCTTGTGACGTCGTATATCCTGAACTGTATGTTCTACAATGATGTAACTTTACAGGTATATTCAGTAGTGTATATGGATACTGGCTACAAAATGTATTGCGAATAGAATTAGTGTTAAAGAAGTGATAAATTAAAAAGTCGTATCTGATGCTGAATATTTACTGCATGAAGAGTGAAAATGTAGTAAGAAATAAACGTTTTTCCTTCCATCAGGTTTTGTGGGATGTCAGCGATAAAAAGTTTCGTAAAGGTTTGAAATTATTTAAATAGTACGTTGGAAGTCGCTAAGTGATACCCTTGTCAAATACTGGGTGGGGAAAGCGGACTTGTAATTCACACGGACGGCACACTAATATTTACTTTGGCGAATTCTAAGCGATCCAAGACGGTATACATTCCTCGCGAGTTCACTACCCGTTTTTTACCGCAAAATACGCTCTTTGACACAGTTCGGCTCTGACGTCATCCGAGGCAGAGCGCGATCCGACGTTTAAGAAACGTGGATCTTACAGTAGCTGAATGCGATGTGAACCATACTATTGCCTCTGGGGCTGTATTTATATAGGTGCCGGAGCGGACGGCCGAGGGAACATCTGTTATCAACGGCTATCAGCATACTGCAGCAGCCTCCGAACGACCGGTTTCTCGGGCACATAAACTTTAATAATATAGTTACAAATTGTTTCAGAAACTTTTAATTTTTATTTGTATTCAGTTATGTTGTTTGAAATCACCGAAAAAGTTTCATCTGGCTAGTATGAAAACTTTGCCTTCTAGAATTTTTATAGTGGAACTAACGGTAGATCGTTACCTCTGAACCATATGTTTCCTAGAGCCTATGTCAGTAGTTATTAATGCTATAACTTTCAAATTTAGTATAGACCACTTGGTATGTTTTATCATCCACTTTAACCAAAATTCTCTATCATTAAAATCATAGGTACTTAATCTACAACACTTGGGCACGTTTTAGTTACAAAATTGGTTTTTTACTTAATTACTTAAAAACTATAAGAGGTAGTTTAACGTGGTCTTTTAGTTGTTATTTTTGGGGTGAACTGAAGCATAAAACAAATTTTCATGTTTCTAAGACCATATTTAGCGCCTCTGATTTTTCCTAAAATCGTGGATTCCGGTGTTAATTTTTGTTATATGGTTTTGGAAATCTGCACCACTTTTTTATTACCTCTAACTGCACCTTCTGATCAAATTATGTCTTTCTAGCTTCATTATTTAGCGCCACTTATTTTTCTATTAAAACGGCATTTTTACGTAGATTGTTAAGTCTAGAACATAAAGACTTGGTATTTGGAATATTACAGCACTGAACTATATTTTAAAAAAACTTTAAACATAAATTTTGATTTTTAATTTCATACTTAATTGTGGTGCATTACTTGCGCGATACGCGCAGACGCGTTAAGGTGACGTGGCGCTATTAGCAATAAACTGTGGTAAGTCCCGGCGCACTGGCTCGCCTCTCTATCTCTCACATGATACAGCGCTTGGCTTGCTTCAAATGGATAATTTTCTTTCCAGTTATACTGCCTGAAGTCATACTTTCTAACGGCAACAGCTGACTTATTGTGTTAAACCCTGTACGTAAGCGTATACCTCTTAATGAGTGGAAAGTTTTTTAAATTCGTCAATAACCGCGTGATTTTTTTTTTTTTTTTTTTTTTTTTTTTTGCCCTACAAGCTGATAGATGGGAAACCTGCAACTGGGACGGGTGACGATGTGTCGGGTTAGCCTTTCAGTAATTTCAAGAAACCTTTGTTCGTCACAGTCACAGTCTTCCTCATCCATAATGGATAGAACTTTTGTAGATAAGTTGTTTTTGTAGTTAAAACTCTGTAACAGCCATTTATACCCAAATTTAATACATATCTATTACATTGAAAGTAATATCCTTGATCTGCCGTTGTGACTACATAGTTTGCGTTTTCCTCACTACAATTACTCACCATTTTACTTGAAAGTAATTGCAAATTAGAGCCAAGTTGCTTAGTTCATTACAAGTAAATTTATTTGCGATTTAACTCCGGTGGCTCCGAGCGAGGTGGCGCAGTGGCTGGCACACTGGTGACGCTTTAGGGAGGACGGCGGTTCACATCCGCGTCCGACCATTCAGGTTTAGGTTTACCGTAATTTCTCTAAATCACTCCAGGCGAACGCTGGGTATGGTTTATATAGAAGAGCATGCACGATTTCCCTCGCCATTCTTTCGTAATCCGAGACTGTGCTCCGTCTCTGACGACGTCGATGTCGAGGGGACGATAAACACTGGACATCCTTCCTTCCTTTTTACCCTGCTGACAGCGGGCTATAATTTCATTGTCATTTCTTTCCAAATCCTTTGGTTTTATTCGCTTATGCCATTTTTCTCTATCAGTTCTTAACCGCTGTTTAAGACAGACAGAAGCACTCAGGCTGGTATCTATTATTTTGCCTCGTGTTCGACATCTTCTAGTCATTGGACATTCCGCTCCGTTTCAACAGCTTGTTTTAACTAATCCGAGAAGCATCGAAACCTACTGCTTAAAACAACCTAAATTTTGCTCTTCCGTGAAGGGTGTCTATTACTGGAAATGCAGGTCGGTGTCCTACTGTGTACTACTCTCCTAGCTGCAGGTCGCCACGCCGCAGACCAACCTTCAGGCGGCAACAACGAGACATACGCGGGACGTGAGCTGCTTGTAGCTTACGCGGACGTGCAGTCGTTAACAGCCCACTTTGACAAGTTTAACGACCTATTCTGTCATCTTAATTTGCAAGCAATTCTTCTGTTGGACACGTGGCTCAAACGACCTCCTCACACTCCGTTCAGCTCTCAGGCTCTACGGTTCTATAGAGGGTGCATATGTTCGATGCGATTTAAAATCGGAGATATTTAGTATGTCAGCTAGTAACGGTGAAAGAGGAGAGCACTTGTTTCTTACAACGCTCCATTGCGTCAAATAAAAATATTTACTCGTTGGAGTCCAGTAACCACACAAAAATGACCCGATGTCAGCGTTAATTAAATCTTTGCTTCGATATCAGGATGTTGACATTATGGATGAGATAAATATAGACTTGCCGCTAAAATCTCGCTCCGCTGAAAAGTTAAAGCAACTGTTGCGCTCTGGTCATGAATATTTCAACACTAAAAAGGAAGGTTGTAACGCTAGAATTTAACGTCCGGTCGACAACTAGGTCGTTAGAGACGGAGCACAAGCTCGGAATATTTCAAGGATGGGGAAGGAAATCGGCCGTGACTTATCAAATGAACTACACCTGCCCTAGTCTGGAGCGCTTTAGTGAAACGGAAAACGTCAATCTGCGTGGCTGGAGGCTATTTGAGCCGTCAACCTCTCGAATGCGAATCCAGTTTGCTAACCAATGCCCGATCTCGCTCGGTACAGCAGTATGAAGTTAGCAAGCAACAATCGTGAAACTGACATTAAGGCCCCTACATGCTTGCCTAAGCAAATTCTTAGCATTTCAATGCAGCCGCACATAGTAGGTAGCAAAAAATGGCTCTGAGCACTATGGAACTGAACTTCTGAGGTCATCAGTCCGCTAGAACTTAAAACTTCTTAAACGTGAATAACCTAAGGACATCACACACATCCATGCCCGAGGCAGGATTCGAACCTGCGACCGTAGCGGTCACGCGGTTCCAGACTGTAGCGCCTAGAACCGCTCAGCCACCACGGCCGGCATAGTAGGTAGCAGTAATGCCATGTACATTCTGTATGTAAGAAAAGATGACGAAGCGGGTCTCTTTATAAAGAAAATGCGTTATGGAGTTTGAATTCTGCAGCGATAGGATCGTGACCTATCAAGACCGCAGTCTGTCGTTCAGCGACACTATTGTAAGTAGACTATCAAACGTAAGCGTAGACTACAGTAGTTTTCCTAGAAGCTTTGCTCAGTTAAGGTCGTACTCGCATTACCTGTATGTTAGATGTGTTGCATACCTATCGGGCATTACCTCATAACGATCGCTTTTCTTACGTATGCTATCATTGTCTTACTAGATTCCTCTAAGAACCGGAGATGAACCGTCTAGAAAGTGAGGGAAGATTTACAAACGGATGCATGACCTTCGAAACAATTTTGTTACCTAACCATAAACAGTATTTATAGCAAAACTGCAATTGCCAGTGTTTAATTAAGGTTATATTAATTTACATCGTGAAAGAGAGGGATGTTGTTGTAAAAATAAAGGAAACAATAGATTTATCGTATAGCGCTAAAAACCGCGATTTAATAAACAAAAAGTCAAAATAAAAAAACTCACAATACAAAAATATATCAAATATCGCTTCAATACTTCGTCGATCTTACGTGATACATGTTCCTGTTATTTATATATAAAAAAAATCTCATTTATCACTAATGACAGGAAGCTCTTGCCTTTGATCACGATGAATGTTCAAATACATACAAAATAACAACTGTAACTATATATATTATGTAAATTAAGGGTGGAGGGGGAAGAAAGCAAAGGAAAGGGAAGGAACTACTGACAACTGCGTCGGAACTTCATGCGGAATAAGCGGCGACGAGTGAAAATGCAAAAGAATAGACACCACGCATTCATATAATTACACATACGTTTTATGTTTGTACTCCGATCAAAATTGCATTGCTTGGGTTGCACATAAGCGCAGAAATTACGTGGTCAACTTATTTTTATTACGTATAAAAAGCGATATATATGTTCTGTACGGATATAAAATACGGAATTACCTAGCATCGAAAGATTTGAGGCTCTTATTATGCTCAAAACAACCAATCAGACAAAAAAAGAAAGAAAACCGAACACAAGTCGACGGCTCCCGTTTTCTCTCTTTACACCTTCATTTATGTTTCGTTTCCTACGAATACAAACTGTACTAGAGGTAATCCTGCAATTTACTACGTGATTTATATAGTGTACCAAAACTACCGAACCATAGTTTTGTTAGAGCTCAACTCTGTCGATGCTTCTTCTGATTTTGGTAGCTATCTCTTCATTACCGTGTGCGCACACAGCCGATGGGTGCAAGAGTGACACGGTGAACAATACGCAACGTCTCGACGGTCTCACGCTACTAACGCCGGAGATAACAAACTTTTCGCTCAAACGTGCAGCACTGTACAGCCATGTAACCTACTTCGAATCACGAAATGAGCTTGTTAGTAGCAGGACAAGTATCCACAGGGACAGTGCAGCAATGTCTCGAGCACCACAGATTGTCATCGAGGCGATCACGGTTGTAGTTTCCCTCGACGTGACATCAGAGAGAGTCGCACCGAAAATGATGTCCAGTGACTCACTGGACACAGAAGTCCTTTGAGACTAGTAGCGGTTCTGGGTACAGCACCACGATTGACGTAACAACGTGTGAGCTTACCAGGAGAACCAACGCTGGATTCATAGTCATGCCGGCCCAGCACCGGGATTGACAGTACAACGCGCTGTTTCATAGCGGGGTAATTCAGACAATAGGCGATACATTTATGACATGATTTTTAACAATATAACTCAAGACCACATTCTACCCATGCTTTCGTCATCTACTCCGATACCCAGAGTTCTCAACTGTTGCCTTGGCCAGCACGTAGTCAGATTTCTCACCCACTGAAAACATTTGCTTTTGGGTTGCTGAGAGAGTGACAAGACACCACTCGCCACGCGCTGCAGGTGGTGAACTCCGGGACAGAGTTGATGCAGTGTGGAATGACCGTATGTGTTATCTAAGCCGGGCTACAGCCAATGTTGCTGCCAGAGGCGTCAACTCTACACACTAAATTTCCCACCCAGCCTCCTCCCCAATCAGAAATAAATCTGACAGTGTATTCTTCCTCCTGTACTGAATTCGCGCTATATGTAAAATTTCGTTCTCTGCTATCTGTTCTGGCGTCGCAATTTAAGTGGCCATAAATTAACCTCCAGATCAGGGTCTCTCAAGCTGTGTTCCGCGGAACACTGGTCTTCAGCACTAAGTGGATAGGTACTTAGCGAAAAACTATTAATAATGTGGCGGTTTTTTCCGACATTTTGACAATATTACCTATTTTTTAAAATTTTATTATGATTTCTGTATTGTTCGTTACGATTTAAAATTGAAGTTATCACCAACTCAAACACGTTTTTCTCATTTTTTAAGTGTTACTAGCCTTCAAAAGAAACAAGGTGTTCCATCAAATTACCAGGATTCTCGAAGCGATTCGTCAGAGAAAAAGTTCGGGAACCCTCGTTCTAGATCCAACTCATCATACGCCACACAGCCTTAAGTAATATAGGCCAGTCACACTTCTGCTGATTGCCCATCTGCCGATGATGCGATGTTCTTAATGCCTGAAAAAGGCATCACCTTACAGCTAAGAGAAACACAAAACCGATCAATTATGACGTCCCATCAAAAGGGCTGATAATATACACTGTGGCAGCCTACATCTACTTCTGTACTCCACAAGCCACTCTGCGGTGTGTGATGAAGAATCCATGATGTACCACTGTTATTTCTCCCCCTTTCCTGTTCCAGTCGCGGAAAGTTCGCGGGAAGAACGATTGCCGATAAGCATCTGCGTGGGATCGAATCACTCCAGTTTTATCTTCGTGGTCTTTTCGCTATAAACAGCTAGGTTGCAGCAACTTATTTCTTGATTCTTCTAGGAACGTACGCTCTCGGCGCTTTAAAGAAACCACACTGTGAAGCAGAACGCCTCTCTTGCAGCGTCTGTCTGGTATTGGTTTACATCTCCTTAACCCTTCCGTGATTACTAAATGAACCTGTAACGAAACGCACTACTCTTCTGTACCTTCTCTATTTTCTCTGTCAATGTGCCGGAGGCAGACGGCGAAGTCCTAGTATGCACTCGCAGGTATACTGCACTTCATGAGCAACATGCCACTCAACATCATGACTATGGGCCTACTCCCGATAATGAATAAAAGAGGTTGTCCATATGAAACATTTAAATGAAATCTAGCACCTATACATTACGAATTACACAGAAAACTGCGGAACAAAGTCAAAAATCTCACTCAAAAGTAAACAGAGTAATTTAAGGAATGAGACCTTTACAGTCAACACTCATTCGGTCACACAATGATTCAGATAATGAAGCAGACATTTCTAAATTGGTCATGGCGCTATAGCTAATCCATCCTCGAATATGAGCGTATTTTTAAAACAAATTAACGACCAGCGAATATAACGAGTAATTAAATGAATCAGAGTAGAGTTTCAGAACTGATAAATAGCATAAGAATGAGTTATCCTGTACGCTGATCGAAATTCACTACTTTTTTTTTCTAAGTCACCATCATACGGGCTCTGTACCATTTGCCGTAATCTAAGTCAGATTCAACTTCATAAAAAACAACTTCCAATTCTGAGCTAGTGATATGACGATAAACTGTATTGTAATGTAAAGTGGGCTAATGGTTACTGTAAGATTGCCCAAAGACAGTTCCGTTCATCTTGGGTGTCAAATAATTTTTTGTGTTGAGGTAGTGAATGAGAATATCCTGTATTTTAAAATAAAGTTTCCTCATGAGTTCCTGTGGGCAGATTATTCTTATTACGAACAGCTCATCGTCGGAGTTTTCACCGTCGTCCCTAACGGTGTCCTCTGCTGTATGTTTGTTTCTGCACATTGTAAAGAGCTTCTGTACACGGTTTTGACTCAGAAAAATGGAAGATAAAGCACGAGGCGAGATAAGGTTCTGACTTTCGTTTCACGTGCAGCTGTCAGGTAGGTGATATCTTCACTTCAGCTGCTTTTAGTTTACGTTAGTAACGAAGCATACAAATTTTCTCGTATGCACATGTCTCTGGCTCTGTTGCTACTGACGTCAACTTGCTATCGTCACTATTCCTGACACTGTCTACCTGTTTCACATTGCTTATTGAAGTGATTTCCTGTCATCAAACTGCTTAGTTTTAATATTATGTAGTCATGTAGAAAATCTTGTCTTCCACATTAGTTCCTATGTCCAACGTATGCTGTAGAATCGGTTTTATGATGAAATTGTACACTTTTCGATCTTTAAGAATGAGAAATGTCTCTGTGTGAGAATCTAGAGAGTTTAAAAATATTCCAGATTCAGTGGCTTTATTTGCTTGCTGTTTGGATTGTGGGTGACGTTACTTCAGTTATTAACAGTTCCTTGGATCACATTTGTGGCACATCACTGTATTGTGGTACGTGTCGACACGTTTACAAATTCTCTTTCAAGGAAACCCTCGAGTGCGAGGTCACAAGTTCAATCTTTAATAACGCACATTTGAATGTGTTGTGTTAACAATTACGACACGAAAAATTTTAGCTGCTAATGACTCACCATGTGTATCATGAGGGCGACAGAAAATGAATGTCCGGGTGATGGAGAGCTCAATCTTCTATGGGGTGGCTGTATTACACTGCATAAAATAGACATCATCGACATTCAAGAAATGTTCAAAATAAACCATTAACTCGCACCACGGACACCGAATGAAAACAGGCGCATCACAGTGATCACAAAGGTTCGCATCATCAAGATCGAAGGCGAACTCCTTGGAAGTTATAAACCGTGCAGAACATTCAGGTAGAAATCCACTCTCAAAAATAGTTCAGATGGCTCTTAGCACTATGGGACTTAACATCTGAGGTCATCTGTCCCCTAGACTTAGAACTACTTAAACATAACTAACATAAGGACATCACACACATCCACGCCCGAGGTAGGATTCGAACCTGCGACCGCAGCAGGACTGAAGCGCCTAGAACCGCTCGGCCACAGCGGCAGGAAATCCGCTCTCAAAGAATGTCTATAGAATCATGTTGATGTAACAGGGTGATGAGATCTCATGGAATGTGACGGCATGCAACCGAATGCGAAACACTCTGTCGTGGAGCTAATCCTAAAACTGACTATCCTGTAAGGCGTATCTGCAGATAGTGCGGTAATGTTTTATAGGCACAGAGAAAACAAACATCCAGAAGCTGAATTTTTTCATTGGTTCTAAGTAGTACGAACTGCAATGTCACACCCTCTGCAGGAGGGATATTTTCCTGTAAAGGATTATCGTTTTTGTACGCAGAGCAGGTATCAAGCAAAAGCAAGTTATTTTAAAAAGCTATTGGCCAAAAGCAGTACTCCTACCATAGTTGAAGTTCCCTTACGCCCAATTTCCCACTCTTGCTTGCTGTGACATGACTATTCCCTACTGCCCTTGGAAGATCACACACTGACACACACACACACACACACACACACACACACACACATACACACAAAGGAAACTCGAAGGGGGCAGAGGACTTTCAACTTGTCGCAGCACAATAAACAACTTTCCAGCCAATTTACGATCCAGGTTAACAGTCGGCATAGTTGTATAAGAATGCGTTAAGATATTGGTGTTTGTCGATCTTGATACAACTATCTTGGTATCTCTGATTTCTAGGGTTCCTTTCACATGCATTTCCTCTTCAAATCCCGATTGGTTGGAGCTGAAAACAAATTCCTGACTGAACGATGGGATAAGTTAGTTCATCTTATCTACATATTTTAAGGCCGATTCCGCAGTTTGCTGTACATCGTCAAGTGCACGCTTTCTTGTATCTTCCAATTTTGTAGCACTGTTTGAAGTTATACAACCAATACACTGCTTCCCTTGAAATCACTATAATCTATGTCGCAAGCGATTTGAAGTGCATAACGTATTAGGTCACTATCCTGCAAATCCTGTAAGCTACATCGAGCATCCTAGAAACGCGCAAATACCAGTTTTTGTAACAAGTGTTGTAAGGAGTGTGTCAGAACTCTCCATAGCATAAAACAATACGCCCAACTTAACGCTATTCTTTATATTGTGTAAGCACTCAGTTATCAGTGGTAACAATCTGAGGGCGAAACATGGGAGCACGATTCTAAGCATTGTTGTGAGACGAGGTCTGTCTGCGAGAGTGGAAGTACAGTAGTAGTGTCGGTCGAGAGCTCTGAGACAGAAGACGTTTCACGCTGCCCTCACGTCGGTGATGCCAGATCTTACGGCACTCATGGCCTGATTTCATTTACAGTATATAGCCAGGAGAGATTTAGATGGCTTAACTACACTTGAAGATGGAATTCAAGGTAAAATTCGCAAATATAGCGCAAAGCCGATTGTAGGTTTAGCCTCGTGATTTTTAGTCTGAGTTTGCGATAATCCCATGTTTTGCTTGTCAGTGAAAGAAGCCTCCTTATCCTCCAAATAATAATAATTATTCTCCACATCTAAATAATATGCTGTGGTTACTATATCTTAATACAATTTTGAAACTGAAATAGTTTCTTAATCTGGCACTCAGCCATTATTACGTCATATGTCATTGTCACTATTAATATTTGTTCATGATGATTCTGAAGTTTTAAAGGAAGTCAATTAATCAAATCCCATCTTAAATGTTATTTAGTAGTTAAGAGGACCCAAACAAACTCCTTTTTATTAAATTCATTCTTAGTAACAACAAGCTTTAGCCGCTGCTGCTGCGCATTGCTGTAAACCACATGGAAAAAGGCAGTCACCTAGAGAGGTGAGTGCAAAACTTAGAGCCAAAACAGAGACACTGACACTCCACAACAAGTCATGTACTCTAGTCCCGTATATTTCGTTGCATAAGTCAGATTCTGTATCACTTGAAAATACTTGTTCAAAAATGCAGTCAGATAGATTATCCAAATATTAGTTTTACGTTTTTCATGCAACGATCCGTTGATGGCTTAAATGACAGTGAATCTGACACTCATACAACACATACACAGTGTTATTCAGGTTAGATTTAGCCGCTGCTGCTGCATATATGTAGCATAAACCTTACAAAGGAAAACAAGGAATTTCGTACAGTGAGAAGAAAGTGTCAGATGAAATATTAGAGTTTCTGCAAGATGTGTCAGTGGAAGGTGTGGTGTCGTACCCATTGTCCAAGCACCGGATACTAAACGTGATTACGTACTTGGAAGACCACTTGTAGCATAAAACTTCCTGGCAGATTAAAACTGTGTGCCCGACAGAGACTCGAACTCGGGACCTTTGCCTTTCGCGGGCAAGTGCTCTATCATCTGAGCTACCTAATCACGACTCATGTCCGGTACTCACAGCTTCACTTCTGCCAGTATCTCGTCTCCTACCTTCCAAACTCTACAGAAGCTCTCCTGCGAACCTTGCAGAACTAGAACTCCTGAAAGAAAGGATACTGTGGAGACATGGCTTAGCCACAGCCTTTCTTTCAGGAGTGCTGGTTCTGCAGGGTCCGCAGGAGAGCTTCTGTAAAGTTTGGAAGGTAGAAGACGAGATACTGGCAGAAATGAAGCTGTGAGTACCGGACGTGAGTCGTGCTTGGGTAGCTCATATGGTAGAGCACATGCCCGCGAAAGGCAAAGGTCCCGAGTTCGAGTCTCGGTCGGGCACACAGTTTTAATCTGCCAGGAAGTTTCATATCAGCGCACACTCCGCTGCAGAGTGAAAATCTCATTATGGAAACCTCCCACAGGCTGTGGCTAAGCCATGTCTCCGCTATATCCTTTCTTTCAGGAGTGCTAGTTCTGCAAGTTTCGCAGGAGAGCTTCTGTAAAGTTTGGAAGGTAGGAGACGAGATACTGGCAGAAGTAAAGCTGTGAGTACCGGGCGTGAGTCGTGCTTCGGTAGCTCAGTTGGTAGAGCACTTGCCCGCGAAAGGCAAAGGTCCCGAGTTCGAGTCTCTGTCGGGCACACGGTTTTAATCTGCCAGAAAGTTTCATCTACTTTCTCTTCCATTTGTATAATATTGTCCTCAAGTACATCGCCCTTGTATATACCCTCTATATACTCCTTCCACCTTTCTGTTTTCACTTCTTTGGTTAGGACTGGGTTTCCATCTGAGCTCTCGATATTCACACAAGTGTTTCTCTTTTCTCCAAAGGTCTCTTCAATTCTCCTGTAGGCAGTATCTATCTTACCCCTAGTGAGATAAGCCTCTACATCCTTATATTTCTCCTCTAGCCATCCATGCTTAGCCATTTTGCACTTTCTGTCGATATCATTTTTGAGACCCTTGTTTTCCTTTTTGCCTGCTTCATTTACTGCGTTTTTATGTTTCCTCCTTTCATCAATTAAATTCAATATTTCTTCTGTTACGCAAGGATTTCTACTAGCCCTCGTCTTTTTACCTACTTGATCCTCCGCTGCCTTCAGTACTTCATCCCTCAGAGCTACCCATTCTTCGTCTACTGTATTTCTTTCCCCCACTGCTGTCAATTGTTCCCTTATGCTCTCCCTGAAACTCTGCACAACCTCTGGTTTAGTCAGTTTATCCAGGTCCCATCTCCTTAATTTCCCACCTCTTTGCAGTTTCTACAGTTTTAATCTGCAGTTCATAACCAATAGAGTGTGGTCAGAGTCCACATCTGCGCCTGGAAATGTCTTACAATTTTAACCTGGTTCCTAAATCTCTGTCTTACCATTATATAATCTGTCTGATACCTTTTAGTATCTCCGGGATTCTTCCATGTATATAACCTTCTTTTATGATTCTTGAACCCAGTGTTAGCTATGATTAAGTTATGCTCTGTGCAAAATTCTAACAGACGGCTTCCTCTTTCATTTCTTACCCCCAATCCATATTCACCTACTATGTTTCCTTCTCTCCCTTTTCCTACACTCGAATTCCAGTCACGCATGTCTATTAAAGTTTCGTCTCCCTTCACTATCTGAATAATTTCTTTTATCTCATCATACATTTCATCAATTTCTTCATCATCTGCACAGCTAGTTGGCATATAAACTTGTACTACTGTAGTAGGCGTGGGCTTCGTGTCTATCTTGGCCACTATAATGCGTTCACTATGCTGTTTGTAGTAGCTTACCCGCACTCCTATTTTTTATTCATTATTAAACCTACTCCTGCATTCTCCCTATTTGATTTTGTATTTATAACCCTGTATTCACCTGACCAAAAGTCTTGTTCCTCCTGCCACCGAATCTCACTAATTCCCACTAAATCTAACTTTAACCTATCCATTTCCCTTTTTAAATTTTCTAACCTACCTGCCCGATGAAGGGATCTGACATTCCGTGCTCCGATCTGTAGAACGCCAGTTTTCTTTCTCCTGATAACAACGTCCTCTTGAGTAGTCCCCCCTCCCCCAACCCCCCGCCCCAGAGATCCGAATGGGGTACTATTTTACCTCCGGAATATTTTACCCAAGAGGACGCCATCATCATTTAACCATACAGTAAAGCTCTGGAAAAATTACGGCTGTAGTTTCCCCTTGCTTTCAGCCGTTCGCAGTACGAGCACAGCACGGCCGTTTTGGTTATTGTTACAAGGCCAGATCAGTCAATCATCCAGACTGTTGCCCCTGCAACTACTGAAAAGGCTGCTGCCCCTCTTCAGGAACCACACGTTTGTCTGGCCTCTCTACAGATACCCCTCCGTTGTGGTTGCACCTACGGTACGGCCATCTGTATCGCTGAGACACCCAAGCCTTCCCACCAACGGCAAGGTCCATGGTTCATGGGGGGCACTGTAACGTATATGCTAAGTATTTGCAGCAGCTGCAGCGGCTAAATATAACCTGAATAACACTGAGTGTGTGTTGTATGAGTGTCAGTTTCACTGTCATTTAAGCCCTCAACAGATCGTTGCATGAAAAACGTAAAACTAACATTTGGAGAATCGATCTGACTGCGTTTTTGAACAAGCATTTTTAAGTGATATAGAATCTGACTTACGCAACAGAATTTCGGGTCTAGAGTACATGACTTGTTGTGGAGTGCTAGTGTCTCTGTTTTGGCCCTAAATTTATCTCTCTCTGTGCAAGAATGAGGAAGAGTTATAAATTGTCGAGGTTATTAAAGACTCTGTTAACTACGAGAACATTTGCGAGTAGCTGACCGAATAGTATCACGTAATGTATTAAGTGCATTCATGATATAAAATTGGCCACTGATTTCGACATTCGTATCGTACGGAGAAATTTAGCGAGAATACTCCAAACCTCTATATTTTGGTTCATTGTGAATTTCAATGTACAAGTGAAATGGTAGCTTTGTAAAAACTGTTACAGATGCTATGTTTCTTGTAATTTCTCTTAATTGTTCCGGAGGATCCCCAAGAATTGTTCGGTTTTAGTGTTTGCCGGTCGAACGCAAGGAATGGTTCAAATGGCTCTGAGCACTATGGGACTTAACTTCTGAGGTCATCAGTCCCCTAGAACTTAGAAGTACTTAAATCTAACTAACCTAAGGACATCACACACATGCTCGAAGCAGGATTCGAACCTGCGACCGTAGCGGTCGCGCGGTTCCAGACTGTAGCGCCTAGAACCGCTGGGCTACTCCGGGCGGCCGCAAGGAATGACGAGATTATTTTCTTTTGTTTTGGAACAAGGCTTTCTACAGCTATACTGATCTGATTTTATTTCTTTATCATTCCTTTATCGGTACTAGTTTCGGGAACGTAACCCTGTTTTCTAGTAATTTTTCTTGCCATCAACCAGACAAGTAATGGCATGGGCACTGGTCACATCCAAAGTTGGCTATGACCAGAGGTGACGCCGGATCACAGCCTGATGGTGACGTTTATGACAAGAATGATTGCTTAAAAACTAGGCTATGTCCCCGAAACTAGTGGCGATGAACTAATGGCAAGTAAATAAAATAAAAACAGTGTAGTTGTGGAACGTCTACGTCCAAAACAGTTCCTCTATCAGCTGCGGAACAGTCAGTAAGAATCCTGCTTGAAAAGTGATGTGGAAGATCATGGGGTTATTCTCCACGACAGGGTACATGCGAATATTAACTGCGGTGAACGGAAACATCAACCTATGCAATGTTTAGTAAATTGGACTTATCGTTAATATTAGAGACTTTCAGATTTTTTTGATTTGGGAACTGGGGTAATCTCAAGAGAAGTTAGAAAAAATATAGATTCTGTACAATGGCACAACGATTTCGTTTTGTCTCGTGCTGTAGTGGCAGGTAATTTAGGTCGTGAGTGAGCAGATAGTTACCGCTCATCACATCCGCTTGGTACCCACCTTCATCATCAACATCACCTTCTTCTTCTTCTTCCTCGGCTTCTTTGTGGAATCTACATCTTCATCTGCATAAATACTAAGCAAGCCACCATACGTTGCGTGGCGGAGGGTACCTTGTTCTTCCACCTAGCATTTGCTTTCCTGTTCCACTCGCAAACGGACCGAGGAAAAAAAGGCTATCTATATGCCTCTGTAGGAGCTCTGATTTATCTCATTTCACCTTCGTGGTCCTTACGAAAAAAGTACGTTTGCGGTTCTAGAATATTTTGCAGTCAGCTTCAAATGCGGATTCTCTGATTTTCTCAGTGTTCCTCGAAATGAATGCAGTCTTCCCTCGTTGGACTCCCATCTGAGATCTCGAAATATCTCCGTAATACTTGCGAGTTGTTTGAACCTACCGGTAATAAATCTAGCAATCCGTCTTCGATGTCTTCCTTTAACCCCGTGGTGGGGATCCCAAACACTCGAGCTGTACTCAAGACTAGGTCGCACATGTGTTCTACATGCGGTCTCCTTTACAGATGGATCTCACTTTTCTAAAGTTCTCCCGATAAAACAGTCCTTACACGCTCTTTCTATTTCACGTGGCTTTCCAACGTTACGCCCAGACGCTCACACGACTTGACTGTGTCAAGCAGCACACAACTAACGCTGTATACGAACATTACGGATATTTTTTTTTTTCGTATTCCTCTGAATTAACCTCAGTATTCCTACATTTAGAGTTAACTGCCATTCATTACACCAGCTACCAACCTTGAACCCTCTACCGTCATCTAACGATGACACCTTCCCGTACAGCACAGCATCACCAACAAACGGCCGCAGACTGCTGTCCACCCCACCCGCCAGATCATTTATATATATAGGGTAGGGAAAAACAGCGCTCTTGTCACTCTGCCATGGCGCACCCCTGACGCTACCCTTGTCTATGATGAATATTCGCTGTCGAGGGCGACGTACTCTATTCTGTTACTTAAGAAATCTTCGAGCCATTCACATACACGGGGACTTCTCAACATTGTTACGAGGGTTTTGGCAATGTTGGCTTCTGATGGTGGCCCATTCGTCCTTCTTTACGACCATCATCCTCCATCCCACTCTAACGGAACTTGTGTGCCACATCCATCTGCGTCGTGGCCGTGGCGGTCTGCTAGATGGAGCAATAATAAACTCCGGCCCTAGAAGTCGCAGTTTCTGTCGCGGCGGGGACGTTTCCTGGTCCTAGACTCTCCAGGATGAAACTAGCTCAATTCAATCTACTGTTAAAGTTAGTGACGGCCCTCTTTCCCAGGGAGAAAAGCGACTGGGTCGAGGAACACTCCCTCTCATAGTGCCACGACAAATGGAAAGCCGTCGTTCTATCTACAGTCAAGCCTATTGTCTGGTCACAGACTCTACATTTTTTCTTTCTGATTCCAGAGTAAATCTCTTGTTCAAGAATGACAACATTTTCAACGTGTTTGTGCGCCTAGAAACGACGTGTCGCCTGGCCAGCTCCTTGGTATCTGCCTTGGCTTTACCCTCGCGGCGGATTAGATCCGACGCTGGCCAGCCTCCCTCAGCCCCAGAAGCAGAGCAAACGCGCTCGGCTATTCATGCGGGTCGCTTGGTGCCTACCTACGAGAGCTGATTCCACCAGCTCGACTCTTTGTTGGAATTCTGTTAACACAATCACGTTTAAACAGTGACAATGAAATGCATTTTGAATGTTATATCTATACTGGCGATACCAGGAACAGCACGAATGTAGCTTAACTTCTTTTCCTGTCCACTACCCGGGTGGCGAGTACGACAACAGAGGAATGCCGCTGCCCAGAAAACCGATCGATAGCGGTGTGTTGTAGCGGCAGCGGGTAGTTAGCCTTCGGACATGCTGGCGGTGCGGGTTTCATTTCGAGCGGGCCAGAAACAGAGAAACCAGGTACACGGACGGAGTGATGCTCCCAACATACATTGTGCATAAGGACTATTAAGATGCGAGAAATTAGGGCTCATACCCAGGCACGTAGACAGTTGTTCTACCTTCGTTCTACAGACATCAAAAAAGTTTTGCATCATCCAGGTTCCCAGTAATCCTGATGATAGACGTTGACTGTGTATTAACTGTTCAGAGAAGTCACTAAACCCGCCCAAAGATGTAAACAAACATGCATGAGCAGCGCCTATTAGACGGAGGGGTTCCGACAGCTTATCAGTTCAAGTCATTCCACCAGGAAAAAGGAACACGGCTCGTGTTGTCTGTAGTTCAGCCATGCCTAGACGGTCAATATCGCAGTTCGATCGCTTCCTCATTGTTACTTTGTTGCAGGAAGGGCTCTCAGCAAGGGAAGCGTCCAGGCGTCTTCGAGTGAACGAAAGTAAAGCTGTTCGGACATGGAGGAGATACAGAGAGACAGGAACTGTCGATGACATGCCTCACTCTGGCCGCTCAAAAGGGCTACTACTGTAGTGGATGACCGCTCGTGGGAACCCTAACAGCAACGCCACCATGTTGAATAATACTCTTCGTGCAGCCACAGGACGTCGTGTTACGACTTAAACTGTGCGCAATAGGCTGCATGATACACAACTTCACTCCCGACGTCCATGGCGAAGTCCATCTTTACAACCACGACACCATGCAGCGCGGTACAGATGGGCCCAACAACACGACGAATGGACTGCTCAGAATTGGCATCACGTTCTCTTCACCGATGAGTGTCGCATATGTCTTCAACCAAACAATCGTCACAGACGTGTTTGGAGGCAACCCGATCAGGCTGAACGCCTTAGACACACTGTCCAGCGAGTGCAGGAAGGCGAAGGTTCCCTGATGTTTTGGGGTGGCTTCATGTGTGGCCAACGTACGCCACTGGTGGTCGCGGAAGGCGCCGTAACGGCTGTACGATACGTGAATGCCATCCTCCGACCGATAGTGCAACCATATCGGCAGCATATTGGCGAGACATTCGTCTTCATGGACGACTATTCGCGGCCCCATCGCGCACATCTTGTGAATGACTTCCTTCAGAAAACGATATCGCTCGACTAGACTGGCCAGCATGTTCTCCAGAATCCTATCGAACATGCCTGGATTAGACTGAAAATGGCTGTCTATGGACGACGTAACCCACCAACCACTCTGAGGGATCCACGCCGAATCGCCGTTGAGGAGCGGGACAATCTGGAGCAACAGTATCTTGATGAACTTGTGGACAGTATGCCACGACGAATACAGGTATGCATCAATGCAAGAGCACGTGCTACTGAGTATTAGAGGTACCAGTGTGTAGAGCAATATGGACCACCACCTCTGAAACTCTCGCTGTGTGGTGGTACAACATGCAATGTTCTGTACAGGTTCCGGAATTCACGGAACCGAGGTGATGCAAAACTGTTTTTCGTGTATGTATTTCAGAGTGGAGCAGGAAGGGAAATGAGTAGTAGTAGTAGAGGGTAATCTCTGCCACGCACCGTGAGGTGGATTGCGGAATACCGATGTAAATGCAGATACAGATGTAAGTGTAGATGACCGCGCAATTCGGCGGTGTCCACAGATGGTTTGGTGAGAGGAAACGGTGCGCGGTGACGACTATGAGTGGTGATAACTTCAGGCTTTCTGTTGATGATGAAAAGAAAGGCTAATATGAGGGTATACAAAAATTTAAACCCATAAGAACGAGAGCTGTAACAGATGAGAAATAAAAGATAGAAACATTTGCTTACTTGGAAAATAGGATCATAAGGAAAGAATGAGTCACATGCATTGTTCTCTGGGTGACCTCAAGAAGTTATTCATTTGCGTAATCGGAAAGGATTTTCTTCGTCGACACACAGTGCGAACTTTCTGCACAGTGCTTGAGAATTCTGCCTCACTCATATCTAGTTGAGTGTACGTGACAGTAATGGGTGTCTGTATAATGTGCGCGCACGTTTGCGTTGTATGGTAATGAGAGAAGGGCGAAGGCGAAAAACGACGCCTGCACTTAGCGTACTTCTATCGAACAGCAACAAGGGAATCGATTGTCTTAACGCACCATTCGTAAGACGCATCGTCACAGTGTCACACGCTATCACTTCATGAGCTGCTGCGGAGACGTTTGGAATTTGTCCCAGGACATTCATGCGAAGTCTGTTGAGCAGCTACTTTACTCCATCAGCTCCTCTCCTGTAGCCTGGAAAATATTGGTGGGGAATATAACTTCCATCACCAACATTCTAGGTGGCTACATCTGAGTCGAGCGTCAGCTCACGGCCATGCGTTAGCGCCCTCATAATAGGAGGCGTGACCCCCAGCTTAAAAATAGACACCACTGGGACTGCGAGGAAACAGAGGAACTCTGACAGTACACTTCTTTCTGTGGTGTTTAAAGCCGCGTAAATATCGGACACTAGGAGACGACAGCTGAATTATATCATGATGAGACAGATGTGACGAAATCAAATACTGGAATGTAAGGTGTACCAAGTCATATCACAAAGAGTTACTAATGAATAGTCTAGTAGGCAGCAGTATATCATAGGTCGCCGCAGCAACGAAAGGTATCTAGCGACTGGAAAGAAGGCGCCGATAATTCCCGTCCTCTTGAAGGGGTGTAGGACATATGCACATAATTAAGGACTGTAAGCTTATATCACCCCTCACTGCCACCCCATGAACCATGGACCTTGCCGTTGGTGGGGAGGCTTGCGTGTCTCAGCGATACAGATAGCCCTACCTTAGGTGCAACCACAACGGAGGGGTATCTGTTGAGAGGCCAGACAAACGTGTGGTTCCTGAAGAGGGGCAGCGGCCTTTTCAGTAGTTGCAGGGGCAACAGTCGGGATGATTGACTGATCTGGCCTTGTAACACTATCCATAACGGCCTTGCTGTGCTGGTACTACGAACGGGTGAAAGCAAGGGGAAACTACAACCGTAATTTTTCCCGAGGGCATGCAGCTTTACTATATGGATAAATGATGATGGCGTCCTCTTGGGTAAAGTATTCCGGAGGTAAAATAGTCCCCCATTCGGATCTCCGGGTGGGGACTACTCAGGAGGACGTCGTTATCAGCAGAAAGAAAACTGGCGTTCTACGGATCGGAGCGTGGAATGTCAGATCCCTTAATCGGGCAGATAGGCTAGAGAATTTAGAAAGTGAAATGGATAGATTAAAGTTGGATATAATGGGAGTTAGTGAAGTTCGGTGGCAGGAGGAACAAGACTTTTGGTCAGATGAATACAAGGTTATAAATACAAAATCAAATAGGGATAATGCAGGAGTAGGCTTAATAATGAATAAAAAATAGGAAAGCAGGTAAGCTACTACAAACAGCATAGGGAACGCATTATTGTAGCCAAGATAGATACGAAGCCCACGCCTACCACAGTAGTACAAGTTAATATGCCAACTAGCTCCGCAGATGACGAAGAAATTGATGAAATGTATGATGAGATAAAAGAAATTATTCAGATAGTGAAGGGAGAAGAAAATTTAATAGTCATGCGTGACTGGAATTCGGTAGTAGGGAAAGGAAGAGAAGGAAACGTAGTAGGTGAATATGAAATGGGGGTAAGAAATGAAAGAGGAAGCCGCCTGGTAGAATTTTGCACAGAGCATAACTTAATCATAGCAAACGCGTGGTTCTAGAATCATGAAAGAAGATTGTACACATGGAAGAGGCCTGGAGATACTCGAAGATTTCAGATAGATTATATAATTGTAAGACAGCGATTTAGGAACCAGGTTTTAAGTTGTAAGACATTTCCAGGGGCAGATGTGGATTCTGACCACAATCTATTGGTTATGAACTGCAGATTAAAACTGAAGAAACTGCAAAAAGATCGGAATTTAAGGAGATGGGACCTGGATAAACTGACCGAACCAGAGGTTGTAGAGAGTTTAAGAGACAGCATTAAGGAACGATTGACAAGAATGGGGGCAAAAAATACAGTAGAAGAAGAATGGGTAGCTTTTAGAGATGAAATAGTGAAGGCAGCAGAGGATGAAGTAGGTAAAAAGATGAGACCTAGTAGAAATCCTTGGGTGACAGAAGATATATTGAATTTAAATAATGAAAGGAGAAAATATAAAAATGCAGTAAATGAAGCAGACAAAAAGGAATAAAACGTCTCAAAAATGAGAGCGACAGGAAGTGCAAAATGGCTAAGCATGGATGGCTAGAGGACAAATGTAAGGATGTAGAGGCATATATCACTGGGGGTAAGATAGATATTGCCTACAGGAAAATTAAGGAAACCTTTGGAGAAAAGAGAAACACTTGTATGAATATCAAGAGCTTAGATGGAAACTCAGTTCTAAGCAAAGAAGGGAAAGCAGAAAGGTGGAAGGAGTATATAGAGGGTATACACAAGGACGATGTACTTGAGGACAATGTTATGGAAATGAAAGAGGATGTAGATGAAGATGAAATGGGAGATACGATACTGCGTGAAGAGTTTGACAGAGCACTGAAAGACCTGAGTCAAAACAAGGCCCCGGGAGTAGACAACATTCCATTAGAACCACTGATAGCCTTGGGGGAGCCAGTCCTGACAAAACTCTACCATCTGGTGAGCAAGATGTATGAGACAGCCGAAATACCCTCAGACTTCAAGAAGAATATAATAATTCCAATCCCAAAGAGAGCAGGTGTTCACAGATGTGAAAATTACCGAATACTAACACGATTTCTTTACAGATGAATGGAATAACTGGTAGAAGCCGACCTCGGGGAAGATCAGTTTGGATTCCGTAGAAATGTTGGAACAC
This sequence comes from Schistocerca americana, assembly GCF_021461395.2. Classification (NCBI taxonomy): domain Eukaryota; kingdom Metazoa; phylum Arthropoda; class Insecta; order Orthoptera; family Acrididae; genus Schistocerca; species Schistocerca americana. Next base: position 297,087,330 of record NC_060120.1, read on the forward strand.
GTGATACTGTACTTACCCTACGAGTTATATTAGTCGATAGATTAAAGGCAGGCAAACCTGCGTTTCTAGCATTTATAGACTTAGAGAAAGCTTTCGACATTGTTGACTGGATTGCTCTCTTTCAAATTCTGAAGGTGGCAGGGGTAAAATACAGGGAGCGAAAGGCTATTTACAATTTGTACAGAAATTAGATGGCAGTTTTTAGAGTCGAGGATCATGAAAGGGAAGCAGTGGGTGGGAAGGGAGTGAGACAGGGTTTTAGCCTATCTCTGATGTTATTCAATCTGTATATTGAGCAAGCAGTAAAGGAAACAAAAGAAAAATTTGGAACAGGAATTAAAATCCACGAGGAAGAAATAAAAACGTTGAGGTTTGCCGATGACATTGTAATTCTGTCAGAGACAGCAAAGGCCCTTGGAGAGCAGTTGAATGGAATGGACAGTGTCTTGTAAGGAGGATAGAAGATGAACATCAACAAAAGCTAAACGAGGATAATGGAATGTAGTCGAGTTAATTCGGTGATGCTGAGGTTATTACATTAGGAAATGAGTCACTTAAAGTAGTAAGTGAGTTTTGCTATTTGGGGAGCAAAATAACTAATGATGGTCGAAATAGAGAGGATGTAAAATGTAGACTGGCAATGGCAAGGAAAGAGTTTATGAAGAAAAGAAATTTGTTAACATCGAGTATAGATTTAAGTGTCAGGAAGTCATTTCTGAAAGTATTTTCATGGAGTGTAGCAATGTATGGAAGTGAAACATGGACAATAAACAGTTTAGACAAGAAGAGAATATAAGCTTTCGAAATGTGGTGCTACAGAAGAATGCTGCAGATTAGATGGGTAGATCACATAACTAATGAGGAGGTATTGAATAGAAGTGGCTAGAAGAGAAATTTGTGGCACAACTTGACTAGAAGAAGGGATCGGTTGGTAGGACATGTTCTGAGGCATCAAGGGATCACAAATTTAGTATTGGAGGGCAGCGTGGAGAGTAAAAATTGTAGAGGGAGACCAAGAGATGAATACACTAAGCAGATTCAGAAGGATGTAGGTTGCAGTAGGTACTGGAAGATGAAGAAACTTGCACAGGATAGAGTAGCATGGAGAGCTGCGTGAAACCCGTCTCTCGACTGAGGACCACAACAAAAAGCTTATATCTACCCCGTTGTCGAGGGGTAGGGTAACGTCTTTGATTAGTAATCAAAATGTCCTCGCTCCCTGGTTAGAAACTGGTACCTCTTAAATTTTGATTAATAGTCAGAATTTGCGGTCGAGGTCTTCCGGTATAAGAAGCCAACCTCATTCTGCCAACGGCCTTGCGAAAGAGGGCGGAAGAGCGGACAGAGGTTCAGGGCACTCTCTTGTCCTTGGGTGGGAAACTGCCCCTTAAGGCGGAAGAATTAGCAATGGTCAACGGAATGGGATGCAGAAGGCAATGGAAACTGATGCATAAACACATAACTTGTATCCATAGAACATGTAGCCTGTAATTGAAAAAGTTTCATGATGATTTCACCATTAGCAAAAAAGATTTGGCAATAGTCCCCCATTCGGATCTCCGGGAGGGTATTGCCAAGGGGGAGGTGACTATGAGAAAAAGATTGAATAACCAACGAAAGAATAACGTTCTACGAGTCGGAGTGTAGAATTTCTGAAGTTTGAACGTGGTAGGGAAGCTAGAAAATCTGAAAAGGGGAAGGCAAAGACTCAATCTAGATATAGTAGGGGTCAGTGATGTGAAATGGGAAGAAGACAAGGATTTCTGGTCAGATGAGGCTAGAGTAATATAAACAGCAACATAACATGGCATAACGAGTGTTACTGCGAACAGTTCAGTGATATGGTTGTACTTATCGAAATCGACAGGTTGATGCCGTGTTCCTCGAGTTCAGGAAGGCATTTGAAACAATCTCACACTGCCGTTTAGTGAAAAAATATGAGGCTATGGAGTATCGGATTAGATCTGTGGCTGGATTCTGGACTTCCTTGCAGAGAGAATTCTACGCCTCGTTCTTAACGGAACAAAATTGGAAGGTGTTAATTTGTAATTTCAGGAGTACCCGAAGAAAACGTGATAGGACCGTTACTATTTGTAGTGTATATAAATGAATAGGGGATAACAACGAAATCTCCAGAAGAGTTTTCGCAGATGATGCGGTTGTCTATAAGAAGTTAGCAATGTCAGAAAACTGTACCGAACTGCAGGAAGACCTGGAGGGACTGTCAGTTGACATTGAAGGTATATAAATGTAACATTTTGCGCACACACGGCAGAAGAAATCCACAACTTTACAATTACACTATTGGTGAGAATTTGCTGGAAACAATAGCTACCGTAAAATATTTAAGAGTAACCATCCGAATCGAACTTAAGTGGAACGATCACATAATTCAAATGGTAGGAAAGGCAGATATCAGACTGCGATTCATAGGAAGAATCCTAAGGAAATGTATAAGAGGCGTTCAAATGAAATCTGGGCACTAGCGTAAAGTAAAGGTAACGATTTTACTGACTCAAAAATGTAGTTATACTCAGCACACATACTGAGAAATAGTCTCCAAAACTGTTGGCACATTTATTCCTGTGTGACACTAGCCAAACGATTCCGTCCTTGAAGAAGCTAGTAGGCTGCTGTCGGATCCAAGCCTGTACCAAGTCACACACTTCATCGTCCGTTGCGAATCGATGTCCGCGAATAGCCTGTTTTAGAGGTCCAAACACATGAAAGTCACACGGTGAAAGGTCGGAACTGTACAGCGGATGTTCCAGCGTTTCCTACCTAAACTGCTGCTATGTCGTCTTCACCACATTGGCCGCATGTGGGCGGGCATTATCATGCAGGAGAATAACGCCATTGGGCAACATGCCTCGGCGTTTCAACTTGATGTCTCGTCTAAGGTTCTGTTAAGTGGCATGATAACGCTGGGCATTGATGGTGCTTCTCCGTTCCACGAACTCTGCAAGCAGTGGGCGCATGTGGACAAAAAAGAAGGACATCATGACCTTACCAGAACTGGTGTGCACGGCCTTTAATTTCTTTGGAGGTGGTGAAGCCGCATGTTTCCACTGCCTGCTCTGACACCGTGTTTCCGGTTCAAAATGGTGACACCATGTTTCGTCACCTGGGACAGTAAGTGACAGAAAGCCGTATTCCTCCTCATGATAACGTTGCAGATGACTCAAAGACAGTGCCATTCGAGTATTGCGCTGTTCGGCGGTCAGTTGGTGGGGAACCCACTGCGCACAGATTTTTCGAAAGTTCAAGTGTTGATGCATTATGGTGTGGGCGGTGCCCACGCTAATACCCTGTAACCGATGGATCTCATCCACGATGATTCTGCGGTTGTCCAAGACTAAATCATTCACTTCCGCAACCGTTTCCGGTGAGATATCACGATGAGCCTGTCTAGGAGAAGCATCGTCTTCCAGGACTCGCGCCCCTCAAGGAACCGTTTTCGCCATTCCACAACACTTGAACGACTCAGACTGTACTCACCGTACACAGCCTTCATCCGTCGATGTGTTTCACGGCCTGCAACTCCCTCCGCCGCCAAAAATAGAATTACTCCTCGTTGTTCCAGCTTACTCGCCTGCAAGTTCGGTAGTCTTTCTACCATTAGATAGCGCCGTACCCGCGGTTACGTGGTGTCACCTTCCGTGTAAGGCAAAGGTAGACGCACTGACCAGCTTTCATTTGAATGAACCGCATAGTTCATCCAAGATTGAACTGGCTTACAAAACACTTGTTCCACCGAGTTCTGAGTATTGTTCATCAGTGTGGTGGGACACTTCCTACGTTAGATTAATGGAAGAGATAGACAAGATCCAACGAACAGCTGCGCGTTTCGTCACAGGTTCGTTTAGTCGGTGCGAGAGCGTTACTGAAATGCTCAACAAACTGCAGCTTCAGTCGCTACAAGGAAAGTGTTGTGAGTCACTGAAAGATTCACTGTTGAAATTTCGAGATAGTACATTCCGGGAAGAGTCGGGCAACATATTACTTCCTCCCACATACACTAGCGGACAAAATTTTTTATCGCCTATGGTAAGAACTACGTACTTTCTTTCAATGTACAAACACATCGTGTTAACTAAATAGACCAACCAAATAAATATTTTCTCTCTATCATTAAGAACAATACAATACGATTTTGATTTTATCATCTTCGAAGTACCCACACTTACTCAGAACAGCTTGTAAAACTATACCTCAACAGAACAAATAGTCCTGCAACGCTAAAAGCCACGTACATCATCATTATTCGGGGAATTGTGCATATATTATACACGTCGTATAATGTTACCCCTTTTACTGGATGTGACTGTGATGTCTGACTACTGGATATGGAAATTATACCGCCGGCCGAAGTGGCCGTGCGGTTGAAGGCGCTACAGTCTGGAACCGCAAGACCGCTACGGTCGCAGGTTCGAATCCTGCCTCGGGCATGGATGATTGTGATGTCCTTAGGTTAGTTAGGTTTAACTAGTTCTAAGTTCTAGGGGACTAATGACCTCAGAAGTTGAGTCCCATAGTGCTCAGAGCCATTTTTTTTTTTTTTTTTTTTTTTTGGAAATCGTACTAAAACTACACTAAACTCCTCCCGAACAGGCCATGAAGGCCCAACAGAACAGATCGCCCGCCGTGTCATATTCAGCTCATAGGCGTCACTGGATGCGGGTATGGAGAGGCACGTGGTCAGTACACCGCTCTCCCGACCGTGTGTCAGTTTACGAGACCAGAGCCGCTATGCCGGCCGGTGTGGCCGAGCGGTTCTAGGTGCTTCAGTCTGGAACCGCGCGACTGTTCCGGTCGCAGGTTCGAATCCTGCCTCGGGCATGGATGTGTGTGATGTCTTTAGGTTAGTTAGGTTTAAGTAGTTCTAAGTTCTAGGGGACTGATGACCTCAGATGTTAAGTCCCATAGGGCTCAGAGCCATTTGAAGCATTTTTGATCCAGAGCCGCTACTTCTCAATCAAGTAGCTCCTCAGTTTGCTTCACAAGGGCTGATGCACCCCCACAGCGCTTGGCAGACCGGATGGTCACCCGTCCAAGTGCAAGCCCATCCCGACAGCGCTTAACTTCAGTGATCTGACAGGAACCGGTGTTACCACTGAGGCAAGCCCGTTGGCGGAAATCATACTATTAGTTCCTTTCCCTAAGAGTTTTCTAGCCCTTAGAAAGAAACGCAGAATGTAGTAAAATGGAATAATGCTGAATCTGGGCTCTTTCCATACTAAGTTCATTAAGTGGTTTGTTTAATGGATTTACGGTCGCCAGCCTATCTAGGCGAAGAAATTGTTGAGTTTCAGAAAACCAGAAGAAGTACAGTTGGCCTACTTATCTGCTTTTCCCTAACGTATCTTCACAAATAAATATAACTTTTCAGGGTGTGGTTCTGAGAATGATACAGGAATCTTGTAGCTACTACACCCACGTACATATATAGTTTTGAGACAGAAAGGCCACACGTTTTTAATCATCGCTGTGTGCTAAGAACGTTGGTCCAGGGGTGGACTTCTTTGGTTGGATTTCGTATAACCAACAAATGAAATACTTAAATATTGTAGTAAGATAATACGCACTCTATATCTATCGTCATTCAGTATTTTTATGCAAGCCTATTTCACTGTTACTGTGCCACATAAGCATTTTTCTTTTTATAAGTGTTTGTAAGTTACTGAATTTCTTTTATAATAGAAGGGGTTTTATCTTTACTTTACTCAAAACGTATTAACTCACTTTCACTTTTCATATTGTTGCAAAGGAAGAAAGAATATTAAAATCGTTAAATTTGTCAGGAAAAATCTCTAAGGTGAAATTTCACTTCAGCACTTCTACTACGTAAAAAACGCACTATTTTACTTGCACTTTGAAAGTTAGTCCACAAGAATTATTTTCAGACATTTATTAAATTATGAGAATAAGTTCTTGTAGGTACTGAATAAAGCACTTCAAATGTTTTTATGACAGGTGTACTCGGAATAACCAAACTCTAGGAAATGACCATATATGGGCGAATGATTAGGAATAAAATAACAGGGTGAACCAAATTTTATGTTTAACACAATAATTTTGAATTAACGGTTCATGTTTCTACAATTCTGATTATACAGCTCGTAACATGTTGGCTGTAGCCGTTGGCTGTGGCGGATAGTAATGGCGGCTACACTACGCATGGTACGACATACAAGTTTCTTGAAGTATGGACTAATTAATTCTTCTTGGCGTCGTTTTGATGTCCACAACATAGCCCAGCAACTTGTACCAAAGCCGTAATAGTCGAGCAGTCGTAATCGGAGGCTATAGCGAAACAATTTCCAGGCAAGGCATCGCTTGCTCCTTCTGAGTGTTGCCTCTTTCACTGCTGCCTTCAGATCATATCCTCTCGTTTCTGCTCGCTCTACAGGTAGCGCACCAAAAATCGAAGCCAGCCGTTACGCTTCCCACAATAACTTCCGCACAGTACAAAAGTACTCCATCTACTACATAACACACAACCTACATATTGTCCCTAACCATGTACCATTTTATACAAATGACAACTCGCACAGTATAAGAGACTACATACACGAACAAATCCATTTCGTTAATCCACGACAAGAAATTGTTTAATAAATTATACATCTCACATAATTCTTTACATAAGTTACAAACATAAGTTATCAAAGCATTCTAATGTCACATATATCACAATTTACCCATAGTATTTGCAAATCACAGATTATTACAACAAACTTCAAATGCAAAAAAAAAAAAATTATAAATTAGATGACTGGTTGAATAATAGTGTTATAAGCTGCACAAACTTCTGGCGTTCTGGAGATAATATTTTTTGTATATTTTCAGATATTCCAGTCCAAAGTGTCTGTAAATTATGCCACAGATCTTCAACAATACAAGTCGAAACCTCAGTTTTTTGTCCTTCCTGTCAAGTTCTACCCGTAAGTGTTCAATGGGCTTTAAGTCAGGTCGGTGACTTTGCTGTATCATATTTTCAGCTCATAAAATTGTTCTTTTCTGTTGATATACCCTGTGCACAAGTCATAAGCATGTTTGGGATACTTCTCCTGGTGTATAACAAACCCACAACCAATAAGTCTCTTGCCAGATTGAACTACATTGTTGCCAGCCGGAGTGGCGAGCGGTTCTAGGCGCTAGGGTCTGGAACCGCGCCACCGCTATGGTCGCAGGTTCGAATCCTGCCTTGGGCATTGATGTGTGTGATGTCCTTAGGTTAGTTAGGTTTAAGTAGTTCTGAGTTCTAGAGGACTGATGACCTCAGAAGTTAAGTCCCATAGTGCTCAGAGCCATTTGAACCATTTTTTTTGAACTGCATTGTTGATCAGTTGAAACATCCCCTTTTTGAAGAATTGTACATGACTGTGCTTATACTGACACACAATATTTTTTTAGCGCAAAGCAATCTGACTTTCAGAAAATCCCTACAAAAGGATGGCCCTGACTAACATTAACCTATACCTTTCACAAATCACTTACCTCACAAAAATCTTCGTTACTGGAACTACTGCAATACAGCGAGCGCCACTACTGCCAGCTAAATAAAAGATTCAAACTACAGAAGGCACTGACTACTGATAGGCATAGTTAGCAAATGAAAGAATTTAATATAGAACAAACACTGTATTTACCTTAAAAGTCATAATATATATAGCCGTTCATGACAGTCTTACAAATTTCAAAGCTCCGCCATCTCTCTCCCCACATCCACCACTGCTGGCGGCTCACCTCCAACTGCGCAACGCTACGCGCTGTTCATATCCAGCTGCCGCTGCCCAACACTACAATGGCAGACAACAATGCAAACTAGCCACAGACTGCACACAGCACAGCCAGTGATTTTCATACAGATCGCTACGTAACGTTGCCAATAAGAAAACATAAACAGCCTACTTACATAGCCCCCATGCTCCCCACAAAAAATTTTACAAACTGTTTTGGGCAGTGGCCAATAATGATTTGATAAAATTTTTCATAATTACAATAACAAAGATATCAAATGCACACACTTATTGATACAATGTTGGTCAAAAGCTAAAATTTCCTCACAGTCCATAAAGACAGTCCTGATCATTCATCACAGTAAAATTGCAGTGTTTTTCTCAAAGTCTAAGCAGTAAAGAAAATGCACACGGAAGTAGTGGATTTCCAAGCAGTCTTGAAGAAGTAATGTTGTCCTTCCAACGGAAAAACAGTGCGGACTCTTGACATGCAGACAGGTAATGGGCCACAACAGAGCAAACCCACAGCAGAGTCATTCGACGTTTTGAAGAATATTGGTGGGTTGGTCATCACAGAGCAGACCCAGTGTAGTCCTGGTAGAGATTATGGTATTGGTGGGCCACCAAAGATGCAGACCCACTATAGCCCTTGTAGAGATAATGGTATTGGTGGGCCATCAAAGATGCAGACCCACTGTAGTCCATGTAGAGACGGCCAGCAGCCATCTGTTGCGACTGTGCAGGTGCACAATCACCATCGAAGAGTCTTGCGGACAATATAGCAAGTCCATAAACCACCGCTTGTGTACTCACAAAACTTTTTGGAATGTCCTTAGAACCAGCAATGCTGTTATCCAGTCCCTTGCTGAATTATCAACACACGTGCAAACACTAACAGTCCCTACTTCTCACATATTGTCCATATACTATGATCAACAGAAACGTGTGCAGTGAAATGTAACTTACAAGTTACTTAATTTGATGAACTGGTGTCAATTACAATTTTATAACATAAGAATACAATAACAAAGGTACAAAATACATCATTAAAGAACATAACAATACAGATAACATTTGTAATAAAACAGGTTTTACAAAAGAATAGAAATAAACATATACATCAGTGTTACAAAAATAACGACATAAGTACATACATAAAAGATCAGAATAACTTTTGAAACATCACCTTCACATGTGAGCAACAAAACAGAATAAATAATGTCCAAACATCTTTACAAAGTAAATAACATATTATTAATGCAAATTATATTTGAGGATAATAGTATTCCTCATCATAGTGAATGTAGCTTAGTATTAGAAGAGAAAAAAATTCTATGAAACAGTACACTGAGACAGGAAGAAAACAAATACACAAGGGTACACAAACACATAGGGGGATAACACAAAAGGAAAGGACAGGGTTTGTTTTCAGTGTAACATTTGGTACTGCAGTCCAACCCAGAACTTCATTCCATAGATCGTCCCTCTTATTTCAACATTTGCTCCAGCCAAAAAAAAAAAAATCCTATGCAAGCATGCTTTCTGTATTCTGTTCACATCCTCTTTCAAAAATAGTTTTTCTCCACTGTACACTACTTTTTTGGCCAAACCATTTTCTTATAGCTTCTCAATGCATTTCTTCCAATCCATCGTAGCTAGTTTCTTATAAGTCTACCCCCTCTTAAGCTAACTTAAATCTACTGAGCTCAGATGCTAAACTAAGGGATGAGGCAATGCAGCAGCACTAAACAATGAACACAAACAGCAATGACAAAATATTCAAGTGGCAAAGCAAGCTACAGTAAATCTAAATTACCAAGCAATGCAACATTACCACTAATATGAGCCAATGTGCAGCAACAAGAAAAATAAATCAGTAGTAAAACTAGCTTAACAGAGTAATACAAAGTGACATTCAGTAGCACTATGCATGGCAAACAGCAGCAGCAAATGCTATAACTAATACCTGAGCATGGCAAAGATCAAGCAGAAAAAATATTACACTAAAGACAACAATGCAGATAAGGGAAATGTATAATCACATCTTAATGTCTATGTAATTAAAGTGGTGCATCACAACTTATTCTACAAAATAAATTACCAAGTACTCGAAAAGAAAATTATTAATGCAGTTCCTGTGAAGGTAAATGTCTTTTTGTGCTCCCTCATGTTTTTGAAAAAAATTATTATTTACTCGATCTGTAGACAGAAAATATTTACATTAGTACATCTATAAAATTTTATAATAACCAATGCAGCAGTGCAGCTAGAAACTAGATATTAAAGAAAATGAGCAAGTATGTACAAAGGAAGGCATGAAACATCATTCATTAGCCATATGGCATTTCATAAGGTAGTACAGAAAATCTCTCATCTAGAAAGACAGTAGTCATAATCAGGTGTATAGACATAAAATATTTCTCGTCATTTCATTAGACATTTCAGTAAATATAATAAATTAAGAGCGCCACAGTGTTATCATATGTTTTCAAGTTTGAGCGTGTCGTATTTGCGATGCTTTCGACAAAGAAATGTCAATAGCGAGGATAATGGCCTGTTTTTTTTTGCACCTAATGGCTTTCTTTTGTCAGATGATTACCTCTCAGCTGGGCGTCCAAAACGCATTACGTCAAGGTCGCTTACCTTTCTTACTGAAATATTTGCGACAGCAGTTTCCGCTACAGTGGCAGTCCCATATAAAAAATTTCAGAGGTCGAGAATTTGCGTTGCAAGTTAAAAAACAGATTATCTTTAAATAAACGGTTTTACATGTGAAGTGTGGTGCTATCCTTTACTCTTCATAGTACTCACAGTTTGATTTGAATGCAATTATCATGTTGTATAGGTCAGTAAGGAATGCTAAAATTTTTCTCAAGGTTAGCATGTATGCTATTTTTCACTGAGCCAGCCAGCGCAGGTGGCTGCCTGCGGTGTGAGTCATTGTCTGCTTCTTTGTTGGCGCGCGACGTTATTGGGATTAGGAGACCGAACTTCTACAAATTCACCTTGATGAGAAGGCCCTGCCCTGTTTGAAGCTCGCCTGTTTTGATGGAATTCAGGTCTGTCGTTTTGTCGGTAGTTAACATTGTTTCTTGTTTGTCGGTAATGTGGTGGAGAATTTCTCCCTGAATCGTAACTGCGCACTGAACTGTTGCGTCTGAAAGTATTCTGTCTCCCTTGATAATAATAGTTCTGGTTACCATATTGTCTGTTTCTATGATTGTCTCTGTCATATTCATTACCGCAGAGAGGTGATCTTTCCCTGTAATTATTACTACTCTGCCAACGGTTGTCATACTGGTGGTGTCTGTTTTGCTCACGATTTGTGTTGTGAGAATAGCCTTGTCGTGTCCAGTTATTATTTCTTTCATCGTGGAATTGCGACGGATGTGACCTGTAATTGTTGTGCTCCTGTTTTCGCGTTCCGCGATTGTCAGTGTCAATTTCTAATTCTTGTAAGAGTCCTTGAAAAGCTTCAGTGTCGTCTTTGCAACGTCCTGCCAAAATAATGTGTCGTAAATGTTCAGGTAATTTGATTAAGCAAATGCGGATGAGTTCTGAGGGGCTGTATGGGTTTGACAGGTGCTGATTCTTGTGCAACATGTCTTCAAAATATTTCAGAAGACTGGAGAATTCAGATTGTTCGAAATGTTTCCTCATTATGATACTATGTTTTACTCGGTCTTGTGTAGCTTGAGACCAATATGCTGAGAGGAAGGCATGATAAAATTCTCCTTCACTGTGACAGTCGTGAATGACCGATCGCATTCTTACAGCTGGTTCATTCACTAAGTAGCCACACATAAATTCTAATCTGTGTTCTAATGACCAGTTGGGAGGAAAACCATGAGAGAATTGAAGAAGCCACGCTTGTGGATGAATGTCGTTGCCAGAATTGTTAAATGTTTTGAATTTATGTGTAGTAATGAACAGCTCATAGTCAAAATCATCGTGTCGGCGAGTCGTCTATCGGTCATTGTTAGGTCGTGTCGGCAGTTCCATCTTAAAATTCGGTGCACATTGCCAATTTCTTTCACAACTTCCGAAATGCCCTGTCTTATTATTTTGCGTCTTTTCCGTATTTCTAAGTCCCTCTTCCCGTGTTGGAGCGCGAGTGTCCTCTGAAATTCGTAATTTTTGTATTACTTGTGCCAACTGATCTTGTACTTCCCGGATTTATCTTTCGTACTGTATATTGATTTGATTTTGATTGAATTTCCTAATTTGTTCGCACTCTTCTGTGTCATTAAAGACTACCAGTTTTGTGTCATTCAGATTATCATCTACCTTCGTAGATAAATTAGTGAACTGATCCGAAAGTTCGGCTACTTTCTCCGATAGTGTACTTATTTCCTCAGTGTGTTTTTATGAACCAAGTTTCAGAGTATCTACAGTGTCCTTTAAGTTTTTCTGAGTTTTTGCAAGTTGTGTAACTGAATCGGTAGATGCAACTGAGTCAAATTTAGCTTGCAAGGTCTCATGATTTTCATGAACAATAGTTTGCAGTTCTTTTATGGCTGCTTCGTGATTCTGTAATGCATTTTCATGCCGCCAAAAAATAGGTTGAAAATGCTCACAAATTTGAGTTTTTACGTCATTACAGACCTTTTGATATTTCGATTCAATGTTATGTAACTCAGTAGTTAAATCTTCACGTGTTTGTTCAAGAGTTTGTTCCAATGAGTCTAACTTTTGCAGCTGTTGCTGTGTTTGTCTCTGAGTTTGTTCCATTGTGTCTAACTTTTGAAGCTTTTGCTGTGTTTGTCTCTGATTTTGTTCCATTGTGTCCGGCTTTTGAAGATTTTGTTCCATTGTGTCTAACTTTTGAAGCTTTTGTCCCATTTGTTGCATTAATTGTAATAACAATGTACTGGTGTCTGAAACATGTTCCTCAGTGCTTTTCGGCAGTGAATTTGCACCGGCAACATTCACATTTTGAGAAGCGGAAAATGTGTCTTGACTCATTTGAGAAAACGGTGAGAACCCAAAACCTGAGTCTACAGTATTTGCAATATTGTGTCCTGTCATTCCCGATTCCTGAGGCGAGCTGTTGCCGACCGATCGATCGATAACGCTTCCCTGTTCACTACCTGTTTCACTGTCTACACCATTATTTGACGCCCGCTCCATTTCCATATGCACAGTTACCAAATTACTACTTTGAATGTCTGTTACTTCATTACACAGTGGTGCTGATAAGCTACGCTCGTCGTCACTATTATTTCTCAGTTTACTTTGGAGCCTAGTGTTACGTTTTTCACACGCCATTATTGTCACAATATTTCACGCGATAACACAGAAAAGCACAATTTGAAGAGCAAAAATAAGAGAACACATTAACATAACACTGAAAATAATATCTAGTTAATTGCACCTGCGAAATACTTAGTGCAAATCTACATGCATGCCACAACTGTTTTACTGTACAACAATGAAAGACTGCAACTACAAAGGAGATTTTCTCCACAATTACGCGCTAGCAATAAACAAAATCTACACTAATTACACAGACTACAAGAAAAAATCAGAAGATTCCAGTGAGATATCCTCGGCTAAGGGTCGACATATGAAACGTCCCCTTCTTGAAGAATTATACATGACTGTGCTTATACTGACACACAATATTTTTTTAGCGCAACGCAATCTGACATTCAGAAAATCCCTACAAAAGGATGGCCCTGACTAACATTAACCTATACCTTTCACAAATCACTTACCTCACAAAAATCTTCGTTACTGGAACTACTGCAATACAGCGAGCGCCACTACTGCCAGCTAAATAAAAGATTCAAACTACAGAAGGCACTGACTACTGATAGGCATAGTTAGCAAATGAAAGAATTTAATATAGAACAAACACTGTATTTACCTTAAAAGTCATAATATATATAGCAGTTCATGACAGTCTTACAAATTTCAAAGCTCCGCCATCTCTCTCCCCACATCCACCACTGCTGGCGGCTCACCTCCAACTGCGCAACGCTACGCGCTGTTCATATCCAGCTGCCGCTGCCCAACACTACAATGGCAGACAACAATGCAAACTAGCCACAGACTGCACACAGCACAGCCAGTGATTTTCATACAGATCGCTACGTAACGTTGCCAATAAGAAAACATAAACAGCCTACTTACACAGTATCCAGTAATGACCTGCCTTCTTTAATGTCCCATTAATTCTCACTAAATCTCCGAGTTTCTCTCCCACGAAACTTCTCTACATCATAACCGACTTACCATGAAGCCTCATCGTCGACATCACGCACTGACTCTTCATACGTTCTCCTTGAAGTCAACGCATAAACAATCGACGAGGACTTCCAGATATCTCCAGCTTAGATTCGTCCGTGAATAGGACCTTGGACCATTCACACACACCAGTTTTTATGTTGCTCTGTCCAATGAAATCTTTTCACCTTACTTCGTTTGCGCAATAAAGAGCTTTTCGTCGCTATGCACTCCTCTAAACGCTCTTCACGAAGACGGCGTTGCGCTATTGAGGATATTAGAGGAGCTCGCATACTATTTAGTTTCTCGCGAATTTCAGGTGCATTGCGAGTATTCTGATGTTTACTCTGTACGCATATGATCTGATTTGCCCTGTATGATGTTACTCGGAGTATTCCTGATCGTAAAACACTTCCGTTGGCAGCAGTTTGCTTAAATCGCTGCAATGTATACATCACTGTAGATTGCAATTGTAGTGCTAGAATAGCCTTTCTGACGCATAGCTAGAATTACAATATGTTTTTCAATTCCGGTCTTCTACTTCCGTCCCATTATCAGGTAATATGGTATGAAACTGGCCAGGTGTAGAAACACACTGATAGATGCGCACAATGTTCTGTAATCTAATGCGAAATGATTGCTGCACAGACAGCTGAAGGAATGGTGCTTCTTGAAAGGGAAATGTCTTAGGTAAGATAAGTCAGTGTTGTCATGGATACTCATCGGTGATCCTCTGTGCGAACAACCACTCAGACGTACAACAGAAGTCTTAGTCTTTACATGTTTATATTTGTTTTATTATCAGAACGGTGATATGACAGAACATTCAAAACGAAATCCCTGTTTTGACCACAAATCTATAGTTCTGACAGGAGATAGAAAACTTTTGATCGGTAGTGTATGTCTCGCGAGATGACCACAACGAGCAAATTCGTTACACCTAATACGAAGGACTTCTTCCTGCGCGCCATTCACGAATGGAAGAAGCAAAGGGAGGAGGGAGCGGGCTATAGAGTGGTACCAGAAGTACCCGCCACCACAAACTGTTGTTGGTTGGTTGGTTGATTTGGGGGGAGGGGACCAAACAGCGAGGTCGTCGGTCCCATTGGATTGGGGAAGGAACTCGGCCGTGCCTTGTCAAAGGAACCATCCCGGCATTTGCCTCAAGCGATTCAGGGAAATCACGGAAAACCCTAAATCATTATGGCCAGGCGTTGGTTTGAACCGTCTTCCTCCAGAATGCGAGTCCACAAACAGTCAGGTAGCTTGTGGTGTGTAGACGTAATTATAAATGAAGTATAAGACAATCGTCGGGAAAAGTCAGTATGCAAAGAAGGGGGCACTGGAGTAGTGAAGAAAGATTAAGGGAATTTGGAGTTCTCTGAGACTCTAAATACTGCAATGAAGAGCACAACAGTATGTAGTTCAAACGAAGACGAATGGACATTCCTGAAAGAGCAATCACAGAGGTGGAGCAGACAAATATGGGTATAAGGGCAACTGTAAATAATGCATCGGTAACAGAAGAAATAATTCATTACAAGAATTACAGGAGAGTTAAGACCGAAATGATTGCAGGAAAAAAATGTGAAGATGAAAAAAAAGAAGCAAATTGTGATCCGAATGTCAAATTCAACGTATCGGAATGTCAAAATTTTCGGCCAAATTAAAAGTAAAGATCGTAAATTTTAAGAGCGCAAAAGGAATTGCACTGTTAAATTCGCGTGTCCGAGCTGAGAGGTGGAAAAAATACGTTGAGGGCCTCCACGAAGGGGAAACACTGTGTGCTAAAGTGATAGAAAAAGGAATGAGTGTCGTTCTTGAAGAGAAACTGGATACAGTAACAGGCTGAGAGTTTGACAGTTCTCTGGAAGATTAGTGATAAAACAAATCAGAAGGTATAAGTAACATTACTTCTGAATGTCTGAAACAAATTGAGGAAATGGTAACTAAATAATTATTCAAGTTAGTGTGTAGAATCTGTCAGACTGCAGGTACACCATCTGGCTGTCGGAAGAATATCAACCACATGATTCTGAATATAGCCAAGGCAGGTAAATGCGTGAGGCGTCCCACAATGAGCTTAACAAGAGATGGATCCAAATTGCTGACAATAATAATATACAGAAGACGAAAATGAAAATTTGAGATACACAACATTACGTTAAGTTCGGCCTTAGGAATAGCAGCAGGGAGGCAGTTCAGACGTAATGGAGGTAAGACATAGGACAAATGAGATACTTTTAAAAGATTAGTCAATTTCGAAAAAGCGTGTGACAAAATCTCGCAATGTTTTCGAAATTCTCATAAAATACGTATAAAATACAAGTAAACACGGATCTTACACAACGTGTACAACAACGAAGACGGAGCAATAATAATTGAAGACCACAGAAAGAGTATAATGTAGTCTTTCGCCTGTACTGTTCAATTAGTACACCGAAGAATCAATGATGAAAATTAAAGAAAGGATTCGTGATTTCCTTTCAGAGAGGTCACAGTTCGTAGTGATAGACGGTAAATCATCGAGCAGAACAGAAGTGATATCTGCCGTTCCGCAAGGTAGTGTCATAGGCCCTTTGCTGTTCTTGATTTACATAAATGATCCAGGTGATAATCTGAGCAGCCCCCTTAGATTGTTTGCAGACGATGCTGTGGTTTACCGTCTAGTAAATTCATCAGACTATCAATTCCAATCACAAAATGAGCTAGAGAGAATTTCTGTATGTTGTGAAAAGTGGGAATTGGCACTAAACTAAGAAAAGTGCGAGGTCATCCACATGGCTACTAAAAGAAATCCGATAAATTTGGGTATACGATAAATCGCACAAATCTAAGGGCTGTCAGTTCGACTAAATACCTAGGAATTACAATGGCAAGCAACTTAAATTTGAAAGACCACATAGATAATATTGTGGGGAAGGCGAAACAAAGACTGCGCTTTGTTGGCAGAACACTTAGAAGATGTGACAAAACCCACTAAAGAGACAGCCTACATTACACTTGTCCGTCCTCTGCTGGAATATTGCTGCGTGGTGTGGGATCCTTATCAGGTAGGATTGACGGAGGACATCGAAAAAGTGCAAAGGAGGGCAGCACGTTTCGTGTTATAGCGCAGTAGGGGTGAGAGTGTCACTGACATGATACGCGAGCTAGGGTGGCAGTCACTGAAACAAAGACGGTTTTCTTTGCGGCGAAATCTATTTACGAAATTTCAATCACCAACTTTCTCTTCCGAATGCGAAAATATTTTGTTGACACCCACCTACGTAGGGAGAAATGATCATCGTAATAAAATAAGAGAAGTCAGAGATCGAACGGAAAGATTTAGGTGTTTCTTTTTCCCACGCACCATTCGAGAGTGGAAGGGTAGAGAAGTAGTATGAAAATGGTACGATGAACCCACTGCCAGTCACTTAGCGTGAACTGCTGAGTAATCATGTAGATGTGGATATAGATGTATACATCCGTCCAACAATGATGGAATAGTGCGAATTGGTCTCGAGTGGTATGCAGGATTGAATCAGTGGTTCTACTCGATTATTCGAAACTTGCTATCGTTTTCAGGTGACTACTAAAGAATGGTAGGCTGTCCAGCTGGAGTTGCCCTTTTATATTACTCCCGTCATGATGGGCTGCTGTTCTGGTTTCGAATTCTGGAATATTTACTTAGTCTTCTTTTTTGAAGGAATTACGGAACACTGTATTTAGTAACTCCGATTCAGTGGCACCATTATCGGTAACATTTCTATCGCTATAGCGCAGTGACGGTATTGACAATTTTTTGCCTCTAGTGTGCTTTACATACTACCAGAATCTCTTTGGGTTTCCTACCATATTTTGAGGCAACGTTTCATTGTGGAAACTGTTAAAAGCATCTCGTATTGACGTCCGCACTAAATTTCGAGCTTCCGTGAAACTTAGCCAGTCTTTGGGATTTTGAGTTGTTCTGAAGTTGGCATGCTTTTTTCGTTGCTTCTGCAACAGTGTTCCGACGTGATTTGTGTACCATGGTGGATCAGTGCCACCTCTTATTAGCTTATGCAGTATGAATCTATTTGTTGCTGTCGATACTGTATCTTTGAATTTGAGCCATATCTCGTCTACACTTACATAATTAGCTTGGAAGGAATGGAGACTCTCTCTTAGGAAGGCATCAAGCGAATTTTTATCTGCTGTTTTATATAGATATATTTTGCGTTTATTTTTAGTGGTTTTGGTTGATACGTTTTCGAGCCTCGCTACAATGACCTTGTGTTCACTTTTATTATCATGTTCTTTAATTACTTGTTGTCTAAAAGCGCCTCATCCCTTCACCTATTACCGCTCCCTTCACAATACAAAGAACAGAGCACTGCGTGTCTTTCGAACTAGCGTGTAGCATATCTGTACAGGTTTCAGGTTTTGAAGCCGCAGACTGATTCAGGAAGTAGTGGCTTGTTGCTCGTACGCTGCACGTAACCAGTGAACTGCTGACCTCCGTTCGCGGGAACCCTTCCTCCCAACAGCACCGCGGGGATCCACTGTGCGGAGGGTCTGGAGCCAGAGCGAGAGGGCCTTGCATCCGCCTGGTAACTACGTCACTCGGCGTTCTGTCGTCTAATTATCGCTCCTGTGATGTGTGGCTAAACCGTTACAGAATTTTTAAGTAAGCATGCGAAGGCCTCAGATCAGATATCAGAGGCAGAATTCTGCTCGCTTTTTCTTTTTTTTTGGAAGTGCCAGTCAAAATGGAGGCCCAAATCGTTGAACTTTTTTATTACTTTTTATTTTCTTACTTCGAAACGAATACAAATAGCTGGCACAAGTAATGATGGGTTCAGTAAAAGTTGTGATGTCTTCTAAAATTAACATATTTGTGAAGAAACTGGAAACAAAAAGAGAACGGCTTCAACAGCAATATGGCAGGTTTTCTGATATCGTGTGTTAATATGATTCGCTTAATGAACCAATATGTACATTTCAGTAATTAACTCGTTGTTTTTCATACCGGCGCGCACATCTTGTTGCAGAAGAAATTACACGTATGTATACATGTTACTCTTTGAAATATGTTCACATGATTCCTATTAGCTCGCATTTTCTAGTAGGGCAATGAAAGTTAGTCTTTCTTCTGTGCATCGGTCATTCTCAAATGCAGCCATTCATGTCCTTTCCGAACACGGATTCTATTATCTCAAACGCCTAAATAAGTTGATTTACAGATGATTGACTGGTTGGGTTGTAGCTGAATATGTTGAATAAAGCACAGAACTTTTCTTATAGTCCAGTCATCGCTTTCCCTGTGAGTAACATATCGTAATAATGAGTAAGATTTCTTTGAACGTTGGCGTAGTTCAAGAGATGAATCGGAGAAACAGATAGTTTACAATGAAACTGTGACATCCCACAAGTACTAACAGATATCATTCGAGTCATAAACAACGGAAAGACTGCTTTAGACGACGACGTATCAAGAGAACTGGTTATCGAGGGAAGCGGAGTGCAACAAAAAATTATTAATGGAATGTGTGAAGGGGAAGACAGTACCGCAAAACTTAATTAATGCTGTAGTGATTCTACTTTATACATAACAAAGGAAAAATTTTTAAGAAGCTACATATCACTCAGCCTTTTCTGCATAATACATAAGATATTCCCTTACGCTGTCAACAAATTACTGACCTGGGAATGAGGATGAAAAACCCGCTTCACTTGGGATCACTAGATTTATAGAACGTTTTAGACGCAGTTTCAACTAACTTTATACTAATAGACCTTAAAAAACAAGGTTATGTTTTACTCTAAGTGCACTGAAAAATATTTATGATAATTTCACGGTTTCCATTAAATAAGCTTCTAAACGGCGAAAGGCCGGCCGGAGTGGTCGAGCGGTTCTAGGCGCTGCAGTCTGGAGCCAAGCGACCGCTACGGTCGCAGGTTCGAATCCTCCCTCGGGCATGGATGTGTGTGATGTCCTTAGGTTAGTTAGGTTTAAGTAGTTCTAAGTTCTAGGGGACTGATGATCACAGAAGTTAAGTCCCATAACAGAAGTTAAGTCCCATAGTGCTCGGAGCCATTTGAACCATTTTAAACGGCGAAAATTCATAGTTGAAATAGAACACGGGTAAGGAGGTTTAATATCAATAAAAAATATTCTCAGCAGCCATAAAATTTGTTTTCATATAGTTAAAATGAGAAAACGAAGAAGATGTAGAATGGAGATGGAACATATCTCAAACACTTTTGTTTTGTGGATGACGCTGTACTGTTTACCTCTGGTACAGACAGTCTTGAACTGCAATTGCACGAACTTACTGCAGTATATTTAGAAGTTGGAGACCAGTTAAATTAAGGCTACAATAATTTGCAGTGGACACGTCGAGAGTTAAATTGTACAAAATGACAATGAATTCCTAGAACCAGTTGAATTTATGGATTAGGTCGGCCGAAGCAACAACTAGGTTGTCGCAAAAACAAATAAATATAAAAGTAAAAAAGGACTGAAAGGAAGTAAAGACGCTTAGGGTTAACATTCCGTCGACAACGAGGGCCTTAGCAACAGACTACTAGTAACGAGCACTATTTAAAGTCTTCCTGAATGGAGGCAAATTTCTCTTACAATTCTACCACCTCGCTGCGTAAATGGCCTGAAGTGATTTTGGTGAGCCGATATAATTTTTAAGCTACAGTTTACAACGTTCCAGTAACATCGTTGAGTCTTTCAGTTTCTACTTATGCATGCACTGCTTATTAAAATGGAAATCACGCAAGAACTCAGATTCGTTCGGTGTGAAATGGGGGGATGCCTGTTTCGAATTACTAGTAGAGACAGGAAAGCAAACAGATGAATTGTGGAATAGAGTGGAGATAAAGGTTCAATATTTTGAGTGGAATTAAAAGTAAATGGGGAAATACGAGACATGTAACCTGGAGAATGAATGGTGGATTCGAAGATATAAGAAACGACAAAGACAATAACTTAATGAAAGGTAAGTAGACGATAGTAGAAAAAATATTGGGGCAAGAGGGATGCATATAGCCGTTTTACTGCAGTGCATGGGAAAGTCAGGAGGCGGCAACTATCCAACAGTCTATCTCAGCTAGGTGATGACGACTGTGATGAATATCTTAGCCTCCTTCGTTTACTGCAGTTACGTGTTTTCGTTACTGGTCAGCTTTTTTTCGGTTGTTGTCGGCCCCCTTTTTTCCTCGTCATGCGTTGTCTCCCTGTCTGTTCCACATCTGATTCATTTCAGAGTCAAAGGTCATTGTACATACCTCTAGAGATGGTTTATATTGGTGCTACCCACTTCGTTCTGCTAGTGAACAGTATCCGCGTGACTGCCTTGTTAAAGCTCATTCGCGTTTTCGCAATGTGTGGGTGTCTAGTGGAAAGGGGAGTTGTGGGGTTAGAAGCTTCTTCCGTGATTGACTTGCTCATTTGATGTATCTTTTTCTATTTCTTTACCTTATTTGTTCCATCAGTGGTGTGGACACTCGTGAATTTCTGACAGGGGCCTCCTCTGACCGCAGCTCGCTCTGGTGTGCTACCCACTTACTGCTCTGGGACCAGTGGCGGAGTACGCAGCCACTGCTTAACGCAGGCGGAGACATGTCGGCTGCGGCTGATGGTATCTCAGGTCCGGCCTTGTCGGCAAGCAGTCGTGTTAGCTCGGGGCATCCAGCTGCCACTGGTTCAGTCCCACGCCTACCGTAGGCGAATTTTTTGCTTTCCCCCTTCTTCACTGCTACTCCTCCCACAAGGTCACGTGAGCCGACGTGTGTCTTTGTTAATCAACGTGGTCCCGTCACTTGGGGGCCTCCGAGTAACATGAAGCAATGGGACTTAACATTTGTGCGTCCAGCATTGTCGATCTCCTCCCTGCAATCTCAGCGTCACACGCACACCTCCGTAGCGTGAAATGGCGTTCTACAGTTGCACGTAATATTTAGTCCACTTATCTCAGTAAAACGCGAAATGCAATCAAACTTTCAGATGATCGGCATCTGTTGCACAGATTGGTAGGTGAGCCTCAACAGAAAATCAGTGTTACATAAGGAAGTATTCCATATTTTGAGAGCTGTTAGTGTGGACCAAAACTTTTGTAAATGCTCGTCGGCAGTTTTGTCGCTACTGTCGTAGAGGCCGAGTTGCCACAGTAGTTATGGTAGGCCGAGATTGCGGGTTCGTAAAACGGCTTCTGATGCAGTACACCGCTAAGACAATTTCCCCCTGCGACTATTACACAGCTATGCCTCAGGGTCAACTAACAGGATAAGAGAACTAAAGTTCTACAACACTCCAAGAAATTAGTAACGAAATCACACAAATGAGTTAAAAAGATTTACTTACCTTTGTAACTTGTTGAATGATTTAACTCTGCAACACTACATATAATATAACACAAAAAGGCCCTCAATGGTTAAGTGCAAAAAATCGTAGGTAAACTTCACAGCACATAGCAAAGGCAATTTACAACAACTGTCTGTTCGCTCCTAAGACTTCACTAACGACGTTCCTGTCCAAGTCAGCCCTGGACGATGATCTATAAACAACTGCGTGAGATCTGCTCTTCTGTATTCCGAGTAGGCTTCTGTCCGTTGACATCCGGTCTTTGGCGAACTGTACTCGGCCAGCAACTGTCCGTGGTGAAGTCGATATCTTCATCCTCAGCGCCGCCCGTGGCGTTTTAGGAACCAGCACAAGTGGCGAGTCTCTATCATACTGGCGCCGGCTCGCGTCTTTGAGCCTGTAGTGCTTTTGCCCTGGCTGTGTCTTGTTCGGACGACACAGCAAAAACAATAAAAAAAGTCCAGTAACGGCGGACTCTAAATGTCATAAGGTAAGAGTTACATTCACTTGTTAATTTTTGTTAATCTGAAGTACATCTCGTCTACTGGACACACTTCGCTATTACGAACGATCTGTAAAAAGTAGTAAACAAATGAGAAGAAATTATTCTGTTGCTGTGAAATACCGGAGCTTCTAATGCATTGGTTGTCAAACTGCGGCACACGTTCTGCATGTGGCCTGAATGAAGTGTTCGAGCGGCCCGTGGTTGTCAGCCGTATTTCATAATAACATGTTTCTAGCAATTAACAGCACAATCCAAAAACGTCAATTTACGTTAAGAGCTTGTTAAGAATGTTGTTTCCCTGCTCAGTAACAAACAAAAACACTTACTGAGACAATAATATTTTAGGATCTGCTTAATTTTAATTGACGTTGGTGAATTCGGCAGAGAAATTAGTAAAGCTGCCCGCTTATCTAAGAGGCAGAGGGGTAAGTAGCGCGGCCACTGCGGGGTTAATAGAAGTGAGAGTAGGAATATTTTGTTGCTCGTCTTCCAATGCCGACGGCTCAAGAGCGTGAGCAACTACTTCGTCGATCTACTGCTCTCGTATAACGGTCAAGCGGACGTAGCATGGGTTCATGAATCCATTACAGAGGCCATCGTCTTCAAATGTGGTATATGCCTGTAACAAGTAATATTAAATAAAAATAACGCTATGGGAATACAATGGAATTAGTAAAAGAAAAATTACATTCTAAACATTTGTGATCATGTCTCGTAGTGAAATTATTGTTGTTGATTAATATAACACACTAATATGTGTAGGGTACCAGTTAATAGTAAGATCGGTGAGGGAAGATGCAGCACAGTGGTCACGATGGGAAGCGTGGCCTTGGATATTTTTGGCCCTGAACAACGCTGTTGCCTTGCGAGAAGAGGTCACACTGGTACTAATATACCGTACATCGCCGTTGTTTTCAGTGACATTGCCAAAGGAAACTTGTTCCATTACATTTTTAGAAACTTTTTTGTTTTAGAGTCTTCTGAAGTAAGATAAGGCATTTATATTATTCTCGTTACCTCACTTGTATGGAGAGTAATAACTTTTTTTATGATGTCGATGTTTAAACAACGTCTTTTGGTCTACATATGTAGTTCCTTGTTATTTATTTCAGTTTGATAGTTTCTTAAGGGGATCACTAAAAATGCTTCTTAGCATCCGATCGGAAAAAGTGGTCGTATACATCGTTAGGAAAATTGGCCAAGGTGTTCACCCCCTAAGGAGAGTTAGTTACTTCCAAAAACCACGCATAACTCAACGGATATAACTGTTTCCTAAACCCTTTTATATACAAAGCTATCATCCGCCATTCTATCCCTTTGTGAAAATTTTAAACTAATTAACTTACATTTATTAAAACAGTATTTGTGCTGTTATATGCGGCCTAATACAAAAGTGCGACTGAAAGCGATCTGCTGCAGCTGCTGGTATTGTTTCAAATAGTAGAGCATCAAGCTGCCTAGAAAATATGACCGGAAACCAGAGCAACAAACGTGGGATACTGTTGCCATGGCACGGGCCACAGTACCCTCTAGGTAAGAAAAGATGGCAACTATGCAAGCCCAAAGGTAATGCATACAGTTCCTGTAACATTACTTTCTGTTTTTATTTAAAGTATTCGGTGTGATACGTTGTAATACGTAGATTGTAAATGTGTAAGCTGTAAACTTCTATCAGTAAAAGTAGTTATGTCACAAATGAATTTATCTTTGAGAGATCACTTCCATCCCTCCCCCCCCCCCCCCCCCCCCCACTTTCTATGCGGTCCATTTCCTGTGTGGAATAAAAAGGTTTTCATTGTGATGCTGGTAAGTGCAAAGGTAAAACTACATTGTAAAAGCATTTCGCAGAGTTATCAAAGCACAAACTGGTTCCATGAGGCGCTGCACTTAGCTTAACTCTGAACACTGTTTACAGTGGTGAGAACCCTAACAGATGTGTACTGCATGCTGTATGCACGGACAGTAAATGAGGAATGTGTCTTCAGTTGCTTACATCATTTGCAGGTCGTTCGTAATAGGAAAGAGCTTGAAGTAGAAGAAATGTGTTTCACAGTATAGAAAATGAGCAAGTGATTACATTTTTGATGGTATGCTCATGTCTACTGAACATATTTGTCTTATTTTGGTCTACACTGCCGCCTCTCAAAATATGGAATACTTTTCGTAACACTCTTTGTATGTTGTGTATTGCGCTTAAAAAGACAAAACGATCCGATAACGTATACTAAGCCACGAATTTCTAATTTCTCAACTGAGACGCAGCCCAAAATTTTTTATGATGTTGTCAGCGAAGTGCGGATTTTAAAACCTTGCCTAGTGAAAGCTAAACAGGTAAATAATAAACAGCTTGATGCGCTTCCCTGTGCGCAGAGTGAAAAATCAATTAAGTAATGGAAAGATGACAGATGAGAAAAGATACTAGAAAGTAGAAAGAATCGAAGATAAGTAGAAGGCAGGAGGAGTAGCCAATGTTTACAACACTGAACCCAAGTACAACGTAGTGGCTATACATTGATAAATATGGTGTATCAATGTGTTAAAAATGTCACGTCAGTTTCGTGACGTGAAACCGTGCCTTTGCCTGCGTTCGATAAGGGCGGTAAAGAGGTATTGGCTTGAAGGAAGGGAGGATGGGGTAGTTATTTTTCGAGGCAATGGTCCCACGTAGCCTCACCAGTTCACATGTACTTCAACCTCCGAAACAGTGTAAATTGTGTCATGTTTAATCAGACTGTTAATCCATGAACATTTGAAACTTTGGAAGTATAGCAATGAATGCCACTCATACTCAATTCAGAGTGATGAATGGCTGTAATAGAATGAAATTAACCATCTGTGTCTCTTGCTCCATGTAGTTTCCGAATCATAATTGAGACTGTATGGTAGGCAACTTTCAAAGATGGTGTTGGTAAAATTCTACACTATCAGTTCACAGTTTTGTCAGAGTTCAATGAACTGATGGGTCATAGAATGAATAATAGTTCTAATGCTGATTTTTTAGATGAAACTATTCGTTCACGTTCAAACCCCTCCCAATCTGCACAGCGTAAGTATTCGGCTCGTAACTTTTTAACGAAAGTTTGTACTCCACACGACTGACAACAGTATTTGTTAACTTACACATCTATTACAAAAATGGATTTAATGTTGAAGTTCAAGTTATAAGACAAATAGTTCATTCAAGCGAAAATTAGGCCTCTAGTTGCACATATCTCAACTGAATTGTGCACGAATACTACTACTTCACGCAGCTACAGGTAAACTGTAGTTATAAATGTTCATATGTTGTACAATGGTGTTCCGTCAGACGCTATACTATCGACGGACACAATAAATTTCATTACTGTAGTTGCTGGTAAATTTGTTCAAATGCCCATTTGTTAGCTCATAGACGTCCACTTTTACAGATCATTGGACAAAGTTTCATTGAAATCTGTGCTATTGTCTTCACTGCTATCTTTAATTAATCGATCAATGGCGTTTGGTAGATTAACTATCGTGAAACGCATTGATCTCTTCTATTTCAATGACGTCTTGTTGAATTCACATAGCCGGCCGGAGTGGCCATGCGGTTCTAGGCCCTACAAACTGGAACCGAGCGACCGCTACGGTCGCAGGTTCGAATCCTGCCTCGGTCATGGATGTGTGTGATGTCCTTAGGTTAGTTAGGTTTAATTAGTTCTAAGTTCTAGGCGACTGATGACCTCAGAAGTTAAGTCGCATAGTGCTCAGAGCCATTTGAACCATTTTGAATTCGTATAAAGGTTCGCACGTATTACTCTGGTAACACGCCCGAACCAAAACGTTGGAATGTCTTTTAATATGAGAAATCTGTAGTGACTTTCAAGGCTTCGCTGTTGATGTGTATAGCGGTTTGCAGCACTCTGATGTTGCACAACTAAACATTTCACGTGACGTAGCATGATACAGTACCCATCAGGTAACAATGGTCAAGGAATTGAACAGCAATACTGGTATTCTTTCCAAGATTGCTGACAAATCCTATGACACGATGGCGATGGCGCGGCTTGATGAACAAGCGCTGCGACTCCCAGATGGTGGTGGCAGCGGGGGGTGGGTGGGGGGAGCAATTAGAACTGTTGATGAATCAGCTGACGGGCGGCAATTGGTTGGCTCGACATTGTCGCCGCGGATCGGCAGGTGTGTTTAAATTTCTATACGGAATAACTCAGAATCACTAAAATTATGGTCAAACGCTGAAAGGATACAAATGGGTTAACGTATAAACGTCAAGACAAAGTTGGGCGCCAGATAGAAGTACCGCAGCAGTTGCCGAAGAATGTAACTAACACAGTATGGTAGAGCGATCATATCTCAAGATCGTGGTATTAGATAAACTTAAACGGATTGTAAAAGACCAGGTTCAAGTAAACTGAGACGGATGATTGAATGGTTATCTTTTCTCCCATTACACTTTCTTAACTTTACCTCCAAGAATAACAAACACAAATACTTAATCACTTTGGCAATCAATGTCTATGAAACACTTTCTTTCTTTTGCGATTAAAATGGTGGCAATGATATGCTTTAATTTCTTGCTCCTTGAAATGTATTTGTATCTGTCACATGACTGCGGTACGACATTCTGAGCTTCGGTGGCGAGTTTGTAAAATTAAACTGATTACCGAGCAAATCTTCTCCCGTTTTTGTATGTGAGAACAGGTGAATACGAGTCCGCTGGTAGTAGCAATTTGGATACAACGCCACAATCTTTCAAAACCAAAGGTCTGAACATCATGCCCAGTTTATTAGCACATTTTATCCTGCAGTAACTGAGGCAGTAACAAAGAAGAGAAGAGAAATGTCATAGGTAATGTCCCTTTCGTATGAATTTATTAAAATGATGCAACTTAAAATTCAGTGTCACAGTGTGAACAAAATGAAAACTTGGAGGCCAAATTTTAATTAAAAAAAGAAAAATGCGGCAAACAGTTTCCGTAGAAGTTTAGACAGACCTTCTTCATTGATTGCAGTACGAAGAAGAAATGAAAGAAGTGAATCTTGTAATTACTCAGTGAATGATCAAAGAAAAGCTACAAAACAAATTACAGAGACACCTATAAAACAACTATTCGAAAAGTATCAGAGGAACTTTAGGGTCCTCGCACGATAGTAGAAGCGTTCACCAAACTACACAGTGTGTCCTAGTTCCATTAGGACTGTGACTGTAAAAAATAAAAATCGTGGATTATGCTCACAAATTCACTGCATTTGTTCAAAATTATCTCCCCCTGAATCAATACACAGCTGAAATCGCTTTATAAATATTTTGAAATAGTCACCGTAGTCCTTTTTTGGAATTACATTCACTACTGCAGTACAGTTTTCTTGGGTATCCTTCATTGAATCATGATGGCGTTCTTTCATTGTCAGCTTCAGATAGGGGAACAATCGGAAGACGGCTGGGGCCAGATCCAGCGAATACCGCGGGTGATCCAGGATTGCGATCCATTTGCTGGCCAAAATCGCTCGCACTGTAGGTTGGGGTCTTGCCGTGGAGGAGCGACCAGGAACCTGGCACTCGGTATTCGGGTGGAATTCGACGAATTGTCGCCCCCAGACATAAAACTTAACACTGAACTTGACGTTGCCTCGCTGCCCCAGCACCATTTCCGGCCAAGTGTCAGACACGTACTGTTACATTTGCAGCCAGAACGCCAGCTGCAACGAAGATACCACTTTGACTTTGACTGTTGTGGTTCAGACTTCAAGGATCGTAACCCCACAACTCGCCATGAGATAGCATAACATTTCACACAAGAAGTCCTAACGAAAGTGAGACATACTGTGTATACCCACTATGACTGCAGTTTCTACTTTTAATGCAGCCATCTAACTAACAGAAACGTATGCAGTTTGTGTGATTTGATGCCTCCGTGTAAGATTATAGGGCATAACTTTTCCAAGGAAGTTGACATTCCTTCACAGATCAAGTTTTTCTGTATATTACAAATGCATGAGAAGAGTAGTGAGGTAACGTTAATGTCATGACTCATGACCCCTTCAATTTTCCTACGTCAGTCTCTTTACTGGTTTAATGCTAGTCGATACTATATCTTGTTCTGTATCAACCTCTGCGATTCGGATTAGCACTTAGACTGAAATTTGATAGCCGATTGAGCTGGCATCAGTGACCGTGTTCCGTGCTGAGGCTTTGTTATGAAAGAAAAACACTCCCTTGTACATCTTCCCGCGCGACTTAAGGTCGCCATACACGTAACTGCATGCTTGACAGACCTGAGCCAGCATGCACAATCTCTGGTGCCTCTATACCGTTCAAGCATGCTTGTACACGTATTAGTTTGTTTACCAGGAAATGTCGAGCTCAGGCGACGATGCGCTGGTCTTAGCAGCCTACTTTGTACTTATGTTAAGAAATGAACAAAAACGAAAAGGTGATATGTGGAGTAAAGAGTATTAAATAAACGAAAATATTATTCCATATTAACTATTGGCGGTAAACAAGCTATGGAAATTGTCACGCAGTCCTGTTGATTTTCTTCTCTCTTTCTCTATTTAAATTGTATTCTCTGAATTGACCTACATTGCAGTACAACCTTCGTACAGAATGTAGCTTAACAGAATTGAGTCGTAGTATAGTTAGCTTTGAAAAGCGCGCCGCTGCGCGTAGCTTGAAACAGTCGCCCTCCGTTTTCTGGCGGTGGCTCCGTTGACACAATTGAAGGCTTCGGTGTCTCCCTCTAACGGGAAAGGAGAAAAGTGGGCGGTTCGCGTGGGTTTAAGAAGTGGCTGTATGGGCTCTCGTGGTGAGTTGGCAGTCGGGGCATCAAGAAGCAACTTCTCTGCCGGTGCTAGAGGGACAGCACGCAGACCGCGGCATCAGCGGAAGCGACGCGAGCAGCGGCTCCGTGGTATGGGGCGTTAACTGCTCGTCGCGAAAGGAATCTTCCTGAGCGTGGGTCTGCAAGGGGCCTAATCTGCAGTTCAGCCGTATGCTGTCGACCGGCGAGGAGGTTCTGAAAATCGCCGCGCGTTCCTGCGTCGGTTGAAACGGGTGGCAGCGGGCGGCTCGACAGAGCATTTGGAGGTGCTGCGTTGGTTCCGACCTGGGAGTCGTAACGCACCAGAAATTGAGTATTGATTGTTAACAGATTTTATGAAGTTTAACTGACTTCAATTTAATTATTCTTGTTAATTATACCAGCCATATTTTTTGGGGGGTTTCCCGCCATTCATTCTCATCTGCCCACCCGCGGGTAGGTGGTAATATTAGATAGGGTGGTCCGTTTGTCCCCTTTTGACGACGAAAGGGTGGGGGGGGGGGGGAGAGTCAGAGTAAATCTGTGGTTCGGATTACTTATTTCCCCTCCCAGCTTACCTACAGGTTTATTCGACTGTTAGCCTCTGCCAAGTCTGTGAAAGCCTAAGGTACCAATGACTAAACTGTTTAAAATGCAAGGCACTGAGATCTGATCCATTCTCTCGCCTGCCATAATTAGTATTACTAGACTCACGTGTTAAAGTTACTCTAAGAAAGAAGGAAAAATTCCTTTTGTCTCGTGGTAAGAACTAGTCAATTGCATAACGAATTCCTGCTCATCTGGAATTTGTAATTTACGTAAATTTGTGTTTATGTATATTTGGCTATAATCAAGCATGGTTAATGTACGCCTTAGTGGATTTTTTTATATTGTTTCTAGTCAGCAAAAACTGTTGTGTGTTTTTCCAATTCAATACCTTTTAAGGCTTTTACTCAACGTGCTTATGTGTTTCATACAGGTAGTTGGATATTAGTGTGGTTTCTTGCTATGCAAAAGTTTGCCATTTTCATTACGGGTGCAAATTGTTGCCTTGAAAGGAGAATGTTGTAAAAGTTCGCAAGTCGTACCTGGCGAGCGTGTGTGTTTGCCGTAAGTTAACTGACAGAAATTTGTAAAATTTGTTTTTCTTATATATTTTGGAAATGTTAATGTTATTAACTGTGAATGTCCACCCGTGTGCATGACTCATGCGTTTTGATTTTTATATTTTGAGAACTTTTGTAAACAGGATTGTCTTTATATGTTGCAGACAAGTTGGATTCTGCGCCATTTAATGAATGGAGTGAAATTCACCTGTAATTTAGCTGAGCTTGAAATATTATACAGTGTCGCGTTGTATACGTAAAATTGCTTGCCTGTACCTGCCTTTTACTTGCGTGAAAATTTTTACAATAATTTAATAATTTAAAAGTCTTTTCCTATCGTAAATTGTGACTTATTTGTTAAATGATTGTTGTTTTTTTTTTTTAAAAAAATATCGTAAAGTCTTGCACCAAATTTGAATAAAGAGTGTTACTGAAAATTGTGTGTAATTTCAACAGTTATTCCTTGGCACTTACTTACACTTTACATTTTGTGTACTGATTGAGGTTAATAACCTTTGGTGAACCAGTAGTAATTTTACGGTTCAAGAATCAAACAAAAATTGCATCAAATCAGATCACTGACAAATACTTCCACAAGCCTCCCTATTCTTGGCGCCCACGATCGAGCATACACACGCTTGCACAAGCATGAGTAATCGAAATTCGATCAAGCACCAAGTTGCTTGTACAGTCCTGATGCTTATACAGTCCTCAGGCATGATTGGTCAGGCACGCACTCTTGCTCAAGCCTTTAGGAGCCGTCAGGAGATTTCGGCAGTGTCCTACTGTTACGGTTTGTCTCTAACAGCACCACATCATGGCTGTCCTATAAAAATTGTAGTATTGCCCGATTTTGCTTGGATACTTACCCTTCCCAGCGATGGTGAATCCACATGTTTCCACTGCCTGCTTCGCAAATTTTGTCTCAGGGTAGTCGTAACACACCAAATAAGTCATTTGCATTTACTTAACACAGCTGCAATACTTCCGCAACTGCCTTGGTGCAGCAGGCTTTCTGAGCGTGTGGGAGCAGCCACGAAACCCAGCGGGAGGAAACGCCTGTCATTCACAAAATTTGGCGCAAGGTGTTGAACTCTTTTCCACAACTGATTTCCACTTCTTGCAATACCACAGAGCTTGTGATAAACCTAACTACAAGCACGGTGACCTCCACTTCTTTTCTGATTCCCAGTAGTTTTGTCTTCCAGTTCGTGCTGCGTCGTTCAGTCATGCGTCACTTTCCTTGTAGCGTCTGCCCCACCTAACCGCTGCGTCATATGATGGTGCATCGTTGCCCCACACTTCTGCCAAAATCGTGGGAGTGAGCAAGGTGACGCAGTGGTTAGCACACTGGATTCGCATTAGGGAGGACGATGGTTCTTACTCGCGTCCAGCCATCCAGATTTAGGTTTTCCGTGATTTCCCTAAATCGCCCCAGGCAAATTCTGGGATGGGCCCTTTTGAAGGGTACTACTAGAGTCGTAAAACTACTACAGACTATCGTAGACAGTAGACTCCGGTAGTTTTTGTAGTACCTTTGGGCAATTAAGATCATAATCGCATTACCTGTATGTTATGTGGGTTGCGTACCTATCAGGCGTTATCTCATTTCGATTCAAAAATGGTTCAAATGGCTTCGAGCACTATGGGACTTAACTTCTATGGTCATCAGTCCCCTAGAACTTAGAACTACTTAAACCTAACTAACCTAAGAACATCACACACATCCATGCCCGAGGCAGGATTCGAACCTGCGGCCGTAGCGGTCGCTCGGTTCCAGACTGTAGCGCCTAGAACCGCACGGCCACTACGGCCGGCTTATTTCGATTGCTTTGTTTGGGTATGCGATTAGTGTCTACTTGATTCCCATAGGAACTGGAAGTAGTGAAGCGTCACCAAACTGAGTAAGGATGTATAAAGAGTCGAGTAACCTAAAGAATATTTTTGCTCTACGCAGTTATCCTTCTATGTGTTTCTTAAAAATCAACAATATTTTGAAATTTTCTATACATAACTGAGATTTTATTCGAAAACTTTTGATTTGCAACATAAAACGGAGGGATTTTATACTAAAAATAAACAACAATATAAATTTATCACATTATGCTATAAAGTGCATTTTTCTCAAATAGGTAAAATTTAAAAAAAAATTCAAAACGAAAACTTATCAAACATCGCTTCAGTACTTCTTTGAGCTTATATAAAACATGTTCCCGTTACTCATAAAACAACTTTCGCACTTATCAGTAGCGACAGGTAAGTCTTCGCCAGAAGATGATGAGTATGTCACTCGTCGAAACGTCGCTGTTTGAAGACACCGCCACCCGGCTGGAAGCCCGAGAACTCTTCGCCAGGTAAGTCTTGCTTTTGAACGTGGTGACAAGCGAGCACAAAATAACAACAATATATATTTTTTTATGTTTGTGCATGTAAACTGTACTTGCATCAAAAGTAATTGCTTTGGTAACATCAAAGCACAGAAACTGCGCGATCAACTAATTTTTATTACTTATATTTTGTAACGATATAGAATACACAATGGACGAACGATGTTAGATTCTAATGCTGTGTAAATCAAACAAAAAACAAAGAGGAGTAGTCGGCTCCGAGTTTCTCTCTCACATATTCATTTACGTTTTTACCCCCACCCATGTTACCAATACTACCGGTGATCCTACCATTTACTACGTCATTTATGTATTGTACGAAAACGAGCGAACCATAGTTTTGGAAGAGCGCAATTATAGGCACGACCGATTCTCTTCCTCCCACTTAAAACATTCCGAACGTGTGATCCATCAATAATGATCTTGATTTCGACTGGGCGTTAAACCCTAATCTTCTTTCCGTCTCATATTATCGACAGACTGTGTCAATTTGTTTTGCTGCCGTGCAGTTGTGCGGAGATAACAACATGTACCTGCAGAAAAAAAAGAAAGAAATAGAAAAAAAAAGCTCAGTGTAGTGTAACTTTGTTTCTTCGATGTGATATTTTAAACTTCATGTACAGATTCAGTCTTCCAGACACGCCAGTTCCATATACCGTCACACGCCCTCCTTCCCCCTCTCACTGTCAGTCTGTCTGTCTCTCTCTGTCTCTCTCACACACACCAACACACACACACACACACATATTGTAAGGGTTTCATTATTATTCGCTAGCGCACTTGAGCAGATGCAATTTCGATGGATTGCTCACGCGCTGCCTGCGATATGGAACATCTATTCTACAATAGAATCGCAGGTCAGAGCAGTGTTGGCAGTAAATCGAGTTTACTAGCTCACAGAGAGCAGTCGCGTTTTGTAGCTCGCACAGAGCACTTGAGTTATGGAGTTCGGACAGGGCACTCCAGCAGTTGACTTGTGTTGGGCCGGTCGTGCAGAACGATGGCAGTACCGGAACGATGTAGCATAAGGTAATAAAAAAATATATTATTGTTCTCTGCTGCCACGCGCATATGTTAATTGCCACAACTGATTTAACCACAATTTTAATGTTAAAGTCCTATGTAATTCCTTGCAGAAATGTTTCAATAATCACTTTTGTTCTGAAGAAAACTTTCGCCTGTCGTTTGTCTGAGTTTAAAGATTTTACAAATTTTTCCTGTGCATACTCATATTGATTAAACAAAAGAAAATCAGTTGTTTTCCTACAAATAAAAATGTTGTGGCCAGCACTGCACTGGGCTGTGCCAAAAATTTTCTATAGGAGCAGATATATAGATAGCGTTATTCGGCAACATCATTGGGAGATAAGAATTTATCAGTTTATTGAGGATCCTTTCACAGGGCCATGAGGCAGCGCTGCTGACGTCAAAACTTATTAATCTCGATATGCAGTCAGACTTTAATGGAAGATCACATTAAAACTTGAAATTTTAATATTGGAAAGAAATTATTCTATTGGGAACTTAAACGAGATTTTTTCTGTTGAGAGGCTACACTAAATGTCAATATCATAATTATTTTTCTGTTGGGAGGTTACAACATCCATATGTTCTCTACAAATAAGAAAAAGTGCCACGCCGTTATTTATAAGTTACTTCAGTTTCTTCAGTGTCTCCGACTAACTTGGAGAGAAGAGAAATTTGTGGCACAACTTGACTAGAGGAAGGGATCGGTTGTTAGGGCATATTCTGAAGCATCAAGGGATCACCAATTTAGTATTGGAGGGCAGCGTGGAGGGTAAAAATCGTAGAGGGAAACCAAGAGATGAATACACAAAGCAGATTCAGAAGGATGTAGGTTGCAGTAGGTACTGGGAGATGAAGGAGCTTGCACAGGATAGAGTAGCATGGAGAGCTGCATCAAACCACTCTCATGACTGAAGACCGCTACAACAACAACAAAACTTGTAAATTTGAGTTTCATTACAATGTACATGTGTTCAACTCTGAATGTGACCAATAAACCAACCCACCTGAGAGAAAGAGAAAAGAAGAGAATTATTAAAATGATCAGAATCAAGAAACAGCCGCGATTATCGATCGTAACCTCGAAGGTAAGTAAACCGTTTTTCTTGAACAAATGTGCGTCGAAGTTAGGAGTGCAACAGTCGATAATCATGGCCGCTTCCTCATTTTATCATTTTTTGAATTGTCTGAAAAAAGCATGTGAAGGTATTTGTAAGGTTCAAAAATGGTTCAAATGGCTCTGAGCACTATGGGATTCAACATGTGAGGTCATCAGTCCCTTAGAACTTAGAACTACTTAAACCTAACTAACCTAAGTACACCACACACATCCATGCTCGAGGCAGGATTCGAACCTGCGACCGTAGCGGTCGCGCGGTTCCAAACTGAAGCGCCTAGTGCCGCTCGGCCACACCGGCCGGCAATTGTAAGGATTTTCGTTAATATTGCACACTATAAAATCAAGCAGTACTAATGCATCATGTCCTATCGTCACTAGATTGTTTTTTCATTAAAGGTGTTACTTGTAGGAAATATTAATTCTTGTATGACAGAATTCAGATTAGAATCAGCAACAATGCCAGATTTGACCATACAATCCCAATTAACGAAAATACCAAAGACCGGAAACATCAATCCGAATACGGAAAATAACGATGCACACTATCGGGAATATAGCGCTGAACATCAGCGGCTTCCTGATGACGAAGTAGAAATTACGAGTTCATAACAAATAGTGAAGAAAAACGGGTTGAACCAGAGGAAATGGTTGAATGGCTCTGAGCATTATGGGACTTAACATCTGTGGTCATCAGTCCCCTAGAACTTAGAACTACTTAAACCTAACTAACCTACATCCATGCCCGAGGCAGGATTCGAACCTGCGACCGTAGCAGTCACGGAAATGGTTGAATTATCTTCTCTCTCATCACGTCAATTCGCTGATTTGTATAACTATTTAGCCACGCTGGTAAAGCGCAATTTTTTACCATTGGCGAGTGAGCAAACGGCATACAAATGAATAAAAATTTTGAGCGTTTGGTTAATGAACAAACAGCACATGAACCAGATCCTTAATCGTGTTGATTATGAGCAAATTGTGCGCATTAACGAAAATTTTGAGAGCTTAGGTAGTAAGCAAACAGTGCCCATAAAAGAGAATTTTGAACGTTTGGCGAGTGAATAATACGCTCAGCTCACTAAATTAAACTCACCGTCGCAATAGAATTAGTTCGAAACTTGCATGTAAAGGTTTACCCGAATCGTTAGCCTGACTACAATCAGAGATATGGGAATTAAAAGACATTCAAACTGAACTACAAAATACACTATAACATTGAACGTCACTTGAGGGAATAGCTTTTACATGCCTCAGAATCTGACATGGAACAGTTCATATCAGTTATAGATTCGATAGTTCTATTGCATGAGGATGTGAAATCGTACGAGTGTAATCATGGCAGTGGGAGTAATTCCTACAAGGAGAAAAAAACTGTATACTAACTATAATAGTCTTCATAATTGTAACCATAATGGCAATGGTAAGGTAGATCATCACCTCAACATAATGATTTTAGGCAAAGAATGCTAAAGATGGTAATAATAGACCACCGCTTAATAAGAAGAGGAAATATGCCAATAGTTATAGTTTAGAAGATAATAATAACAGTAGCAACAGAATAGAGTATTCGCATGGCCTGTGACAGCCGAACTGATAGCAGACTCTCATGTTACAGAATATGAATCAACAAAATACTGACCATGGTCAAGGTGCTAGTCATAGTAATTCTCAAAAGTAGATATCACCAAACCAGCCGGTTCGGTTAATTGAAGTACTTGAAAGCAATCCACCAACCAGAATACATCCGACAAATCACATCAAGCTCTAAGACTGTGGTCAAGGAAGGTGTCAGGTACAATATATTAAAACATATTAATTTAATAAGGTGCAATGACGGAATTTATGTACTTGATGAAACACTAGCAAATTAAAACCCTTTTCTTGAAAAGAGCAATATAGTAGTTCAAGCTGCCTTTGCTGCAACAGTAAGTAAAAAACATACTTAATGAGATTTTCACTCTGCAGCGGAGTGTGCGCTGATATGAAACTTCCTGGCAGATTAAAAATATGTACCGGACCGAGCTCGAACTCGGGACCTTTGCTTTTCGCGGGCAAGTGCTCTACCAACTGAGCTACCCAAGTACGATTCACGCCCCGTCCTCACAGCTTTACTTCTGCCAGTACCTCGTCTTGTACCTTCCAAACTTAACAGAAGGTTTCCTGCAAACCTTGCAGAACTAGCACCCCTGAAAGAAAGGATATTGGGGAGACATGGCTTAGCCACAGCCCGGGGGATGTTACCAAAATGAGGTTTTCACTCTGTAGCGGAGTTTGCGCTGATATGAAACTTCCTGGCAGATTAAAACTGTGTGCCGGACCGAGACTCGAACTCGGGACCTTCGCATTTCGCGGGCAAGTGCTCTACCAACTGAGCTACCCAAGCACGACTCACGCCCCGGCCTCACAGCTTTACTTCTGCCAGTACTTCGTCTCCTACTTTCCTCCTGAAAGAAAGGATACTGCGGAGATATGGCTTAGCCACAGCCTGGGGGATGTTTCCAGAATGAGATTTTCACTCTGCAGCCGAGTGTGCGCTGATATGAAACTTCTTCAGGACTGAAGACCACAACAACAACATCTGTTGGAGGATGGCAATCACGTATAGTACAGCAATTACGGTGGCTTCCATGACCACCAGCGGCGTAAGTCGGCCCCACATAATGCCACCCCAAAACAGCAGGGAACCTCCACCTTGCTGCACTCGCTGGATAGTGCGTCTAAGGCGTTCAGCCTGACCGGGTTGCCTCCAAACACGTCTTCTACGATTATCTGGTTGAAGGCATATGCGACACTCATCGGTGAAGAGAACGTGATGTCAAACCTGAGCAGTCCCTTCGGCATGTCGTTGGGCCCATCTGTACCGCGCTGCATGGTGTTGTCGTTGAAAGATGGACCTCGCCATGGACGTCGGGAGTGAAGTTGCCCATCATGCAGCCTCTTGCGCACAGTTTGAGTCGTAACACGACGTCCTGTGGCTGCACGAAAACCATTATTCAACATGGTGGAATTGCTGTTAGGTTTCCTCTGAGCCATAATCCATAGGCAGCGGTCATCCACATCCTTGGGCGGCCTGAGCGAGGCATGCCATAGACAGTTCCTGTCTCTCTGTATCTCTCCATGTTCGAACAACATCGCTTTGGTTCACTTCGAGACGCCTGGACACTTCTCTTGTTGAGAGCCCTTCCTGGCACAAAGTAACAATGCGGGTGCAATCGAACCGCGATATTGACTGTCTAGGCATAGTTGAACTACAGAAAACAGGAGCCGTGTACCTCCTTCCTGGTGGAACGACTGGAACTGATCGACTGTATGACCGCCTCCGTCTAATAGGCGCTGCTCATCCATGGTTGTTTACATCTTTGGGCGGGTTTAGTGATACTTCTGGTCAAAGGGACTGTGTCTGTGATACAATATCCCTGCCAACGTCAATCGTCAAGAGTTCTGGGAACCGGGCTGATGCAAAACGTTTTTTGATGTGTGTATAAGCAAATGCGTGTGAAGGAAAGATTTCCCAAATTACCGGTTCAAAACTGTCGTGTAGTGGGTGCTATTGATTCTAAATCCAAGTATGTTAGCTGGCTGACACAAGTGGAGATTGCGAAAGGTATGCAACATTTAAAACCACTTTCCTCATACTAGATAATTTGTCAACCAATTGCATTTTGGGGCTCGGCTTTTTGCATGAGGGGAACACAAGAACCGACCATTCTGCATGGAAATGTTTTTTGAAGGTAGATGGGAACAAACAGGTATTAGATTTGATTAAAGCAGAAAGAAAAAATGTCAAATGAAGTGAGAAAGTGAAAATTAGCCTTACAGTGATTGCATTGCACACACAGTTTGCCTAGTGTTTAGCCCAGATGAAGATGCCTAGTTCTTAGGGAACAGAATTGACATTCAAGAATTAGAAACTGCATTGTAAGGTAAATAACGTAGCCTGAGTGTCTAACAGAGGGTCAACGAAACCAACTCAGTAGCTTGTTATGTATGTACATAGCAGTATTCACTGAGAAGGCTGGTATAATAAAAGAATACATATATCATAAGTGACTGAAATCGCATGCAACATATTGTTGATCCACCTGCTCCATTCTCTGGATCAAAAAAGAGGTCGTAAATAAGGAAATGAAGAAGATGCTTGACTGTCGAATGATATAGACATCTATCTCCCTCTATAGTAGCCGACTACTGCCCATGGCGAAAGAAGGACGTAGTGTACACTTAGTACCAGAGGCGAAGGAAATAAATAAGACTATCTTACCTGTTAGCACAAGGCCAGAAAACTTAGAGGAACAAATCCAGAAGTTTTATGGTATACGGTCTTTGTCTTCAGTCGATTTGAGGTCTTAACATTGGCAGATATTAATGTCGGAAGTATCTTGCCAAAATATTCCCTCTATTTTTAACGGTGGAAATTATCATTTTCGTGTCCTGACGTCCTGAACTGTTACGTTTATCGTTACCACAACACAAGTGAATACTACGAAATAATATTTTTTGTGCCAAATGATAACTGGATATGTTTAAACACGAATAAGGAATGTGGCGACGATAAGCCTGAGTGGATGCGTAAACATGCAGAACAAAGTCGCACGGTCTCGCGTGTGACATTATCGCACGGCAACACTGCGCCCTTGAAGTGCAATCGGTCTTTTGGCTGGTGAGGTTCTCGTGTCTTTCTCCGATTTCCTTTTTATGTTACGCAGTAGACATCCCAGTCATGCTAAACAAAGACAGAAGCAAGAATGAATGAACGACATACTACGCAAAAGAAGCTTTTATGGAGAATTTGCTCATATAACGACCTGCAAGAGAAATGATGAGCACATTCTCGTCAACTTATAATAATATACCTTTTGTTACCCACTGACCCATACTCAAGTTCTCTTGAAGAAATATGGAAATTTCAGAGAAAATGTCACAATCAGTTACTTTAAAATAAGTACTTTATTCAGTGCAATCTACTTATACAAATGTTTCAAGTACATTATTCACAATAAATTTTAGTGCTGTTTTCGTCTGTAATAGTGTACCCAGAAGATATGAAAGTTTCGGTTGCTGACTTTGTGTACGTAAATGTTTTGCCAATTTTGCATATTGTAAATATAATATGTTTGTTTCCTACGTAAAACTCAAGATGATGTTGGTAAATTAGAAATGCAATATGTTTTGTAACCTGTACAAATTATTTCTGTAATATAACACAATATACTACTGGCCATTAAAATTGCTACACCAAGAAGGAAAGCAGACGATAAACGGGTATTCATTGGACAAATATAATATACTAGAACTGACATGTGAATACATCTTCACGCAATTTGGGTGCATAGATCCTGAGAGATCAGTACCCAGCACCACCACCTCTGGGCGTAATAACGGCCTTGATACGTCTGGGCATTGAGTTAAACAGACCTTGGATGGCGTGTACAGGCACAGCTGCCCATGCAGCTTCAACACGATACTACAGTTCATCAAGAGTAGTGACTGGCGTATTGTGACGAGGCAGTTGCTCGGACACCATTGACCAGAAGCTTTCAGTTGGTGAGAGATCTGGAGAATGTTCTGGCCAGAGCAGCAGTCGAGTATTTTCTGTATCCAGAAAGGCCCGTACAGGACCTGCAACATGCGGTCGTGCATTACCCTGCTGAAATGTAGCGTTTCGCAGGGATCGAATGAAGAGTAGAGCCACGGGTCGTAACACATCTGAAATGTAACGTCCACTGTTCAAAGAGACTTCAATACGAACAAGAGGTGACCGAGACGTGTAGTCAATGGCGACTCATACCATCACGGCGGGTGATACGCCATTATAGCGATGGCAAATACACGCTTCCAATGTGCGTTCACCGCGATGTCGCCAAACACGGATGCGACCATCATTATGCTGTAAAAAGAACCTGCACTCATCCGAAAAAAATAACGTTTTGCCATTCGTGCACCCAGGTTCGTCATTTAGTACACCATCGCAGGCGTTCCTGTCTGTGATGCAGTGTCAAGGGTAACCGCAGCCATGGTCTCCGAGCTGATAGTCCATGCTGCTGCAAACGTCGAACTGTTCGTACAGATGGTTGTTGTCTTGCAAACGTCACCATCTGTTGACTCAGGGATAGAGACGTGGCTCCAGGATCCGTTACAGCCATGCGGATAAGATGCCTGTCATCTCGACTGCTAGTGATACGAAGCCGTTGGGATCCAGCATGATGTTCCGTATTACCCTCCTGAAACCACCGATTTCATATTCTGCTAACAGTCATTGGATCTCGACCAGCGCGAGCAGCAATGTCGCGATACGATAAACCGCAATCGCGATGGACTACAATCCGATCTTTATCAAAGTCGGAAACGTGATGGTACGCATTTCTGCTCCTTACACGAGGCATCACAACAACATTTCACCAGGCAACGCATTTCAACTGCTGTTTGTGTATGAGAAATCGGTTGGAAACTTCCCTCGTGTGAGCACGTTGTAGATGTCGCCACCGGCGACAACCTCGTGTGAACGCCCTGTAAAGCTAATCATTTGCATATCACAGCATCTTATTCCTGTCGGTTAAATTTCACGTCTGTAGCACGTCATCTTCGTGGTGTAGCAATATTAATGGCCAGTAGTGTATTACTAGGTTAATGCCGTTAGGAGTAGTTAGGGAAATGCAGTATCTTTTGGCAGAGAGTAATCTAGTGAAGGTAGCACTTTCTCTGGACGCTAGGATATCGTCAGAGCATGCGCCTGTGAGACGTACAGGTGGTGAGACGCGAGAGTGCTCGCGGGAATAGCTTGTATAGTGCAAAGCTCGGCCTCTGGGAGGCAGAGTTATTTACTGAGTAGTATGAAGAGCACGACGAGTGTGGGAAAATGCACGACGCTCCAGCGACATCAAAATCCTGCCCCATGATTGGTTATTGCTAATCAAAGTGCGCTCGCAATATTTACGCTGGCGGAAAAAATCGCAACGTCAAAAAATAATTAATGTAGAGTAATGAATTTTCGGGAATACATTTGTCTAGGTAACATATTTAAGTGATTAATATTTCAGGATCACATGTTAATGCAAGCAAGAGATAAGCCTTTGCAAATGTGAAATGCTGGTACATTAATGACCAGTGTAGCCGCTAGAATGTTGAACGCAGACATGCAGACGTGCATGCATTGTGTTGTACAAGTGCCGGAAGTAAGTTTGCACAATGGAGTTCCATGCCTGTTGCGCTTGGTCAGTCAATATGGGACGGTTAATGTTGATTTTGGATGACACTGGAGTTGTCGTCCGATGATGTCCCACGTGTGCTCGATTGGAGACAGATCTGGTGAGCGAACAAGCCACGGTAACATGTCGACACGCTACAGAGGATGTTCGGTTATCATAACTGTTACGTCTGCCGCAGACGGGCCCTACCAGGCAGACTACACTCAAGACACCCCTGTGCACCATATAATATGCACAAGCACTTGCAGGCGCAACCAAGAGGAAAACAATTCTTCAAAACAAACAGAACTTGCTAGAGAGTAATGCGAACCTTTTTCTGCAGAGGTCGCCTCACAGATACAGGGAATGTTGGAGTACTCCGCCGACCTCCGCCGTTGTAAGGCCAACGCAGCAGCAGTACAGCCAGTTGCTCGCCGAGCTAGAACCAGCGCCGACGGACCTCACCGACGCTCTTGATTAATAGTCATCTGCATGTTATTTGTTTTCTTTGTGTGTACGTAGTGATTTTTCGAGAAGTGTAGTTCAGTTTCAATAAACGACATTATACTGAGTATTCTTCAATAGTGGTATGTGGGCAAGCGTTATTTTGTTGGAAAACACCTTATGGAAAACTGTTCATGAATGGCAACACAACAGGTCGAATCACCAGATTGACGTACAAATTTTCGGGCAGGGTGTATGGGATAATCATACTCCTCATATAAAATCACACCCCAGACCATAACTACAAGTGTAGGTCCAGTGTGTCTAGCAGCATACATGTTGGTTCCAGGATCTCGACTGGCCTCCTTCTAAACAACATAAGATCGTCACTGGCACCGAGACAGAACCAGCTTTAATCAGAAAAACAACAGACGTCCAGACGTCCAACCGACTCTCCAACGAGCTCTCGCTTGACACCACAGAAGATGAAAATGGCAATGGTTTAGGGTATGTGGAATGTTCACTATTGAGCGTCTGGCTCGGAACTGTTCTTGGACTAACCCATTTCTAACAATTCGTTGTATCTCTGTGTACCACCTGCTGTTCAAATTGCTCCTGCAGATGCAGTACTATGCATCAGAGCCATACACCGTTCATATTAGTCTTCCCTTTAGGTAGTGCCACGTGGCTGTTCGAAGCCCGATCTTCTTGCGACCGTACATTCTCGTGAATCAAACTGAACAGTGACTATATTCCTGCCAAGTCTTTCCGCAATATCGCAAGCGGACCGTTAAGTTTCTCGTAGCCTTGTTACATGACCTCTTTAAAACTCACTAAGGCGTTGGTAACAGCGTCTTTGTAGCCTTAACGCATTCTTGACAAACATGATTGCCTTCATTCTCAAAGGTAACTAGCGTTCACGATAATTACAGCGTGTATTTAAGGCAAACCTGCTTTGCATCCTCATAGTGGCACTACCAACGCTACTCTTATGAGACTTGTGCCATACCTGAATATACATCATCTGTCAGATGTAGAAACAAGCCTACCAACTTTCGTTTATGTCGCACAACTCGTTTTTGGTGGTGTGATTTTTTTCCTCGGTGTATATGGAGCAGTAGGAGCATATCGATGACACCGAAGACGGCGTCTTAATATCTGTAACGAACTGTAAGGCCAAATGTTTTTATCTCAGTCTTTCATCATTATATAAATTCTTTTGACGTGACCGGTTCAGTCCGTAATGACCCACATCAGATCTTTTCTACACCATGTCCTAAAGTGATAAGGTCATAATGGCATCGTCGAAACATATAAATATAATCAGCACAGCATCGTCACATAGATCTGAAATAAGGTGTAGAATAGGCCACATCGTCCACACAGTTATTATTGTAACTGGCTAGTAGTGTGGACGATGTGGCCTATTCTACACCTTATTCTAGATCGATGTGACGATGCTGTGCTGATTATATTTATGTTTTGACGATGCCATTATGGCCTTATCACTTTAGGACATGGTATAGAAAAGATATGAGGTTCGTCAGCCGGCCGCGGTGGCCGAGCGGTTCTAGGCGCTTCAGTCCGGAACCGCGCGACTGCTACGGTCGCCGGCCGGGGTGGACGATCGGTTCTAGGCACTACAGTCTGGAACCGCGTGGCCGCTACGGTCGCAGGTTCGAATCCTGCCTCGGGCATGGGTGTGTGTGATGTCCT
Organism: Schistocerca americana; assembly: GCF_021461395.2. Classification (NCBI taxonomy): domain Eukaryota; kingdom Metazoa; phylum Arthropoda; class Insecta; order Orthoptera; family Acrididae; genus Schistocerca; species Schistocerca americana. The sequence goes on from NC_060120.1 coordinate 297,131,905, forward strand.
TAGGTTAGTTAGGTTTAAGTAGTTCTAAGCTCTAGGGGACTGATGACCTCAGATGTTAAGTCCCATATTGCTCAGAGCCATTTGAACCATTTTGAGGATGGTCATTACTGAGTGAAACCGTTTATCGTCAAAAGAACTGATATTGTGATCAAAGATTGAAATAAAAAACATTTGACAGTATTGGATCACTCTTCGTATACGCGACTACGTCGCAGCTGGTGAAACTGTAAGCTCATTTTATTTTTGTTCACGTTTTGAAGTACTGTGAGCCGTTATCCAGTGAAATTCTCTCAGTGGACTTTATTTCAGTAATAAATGATTTGTGTAAAAACTTACATCCTCAACCTGCTCATTATCCAATGTCATTGTCACTTACATATTCACATTCAAGGCCTTTCCTCTCCTTGAATAGCAAGTGTCGTTGCTTGAAGCTAAAGGAGCCGCGCGGGGTATCATCACGGTCTCAGGCGTCTTGTCACGGACCGTGTGGGTCCCCCAGTCGGAGGTTCGAGCCCTCCCTCGGGCATGGGTGTGCGAGTTGTCCTTAGCGTAAGTTAGTTTAGTTAGATTAAGAAATGCGTAAGCTTAGGGACCGATGACCTCAGCAGTTTGGTCCCGTAAGACATCACAGATTTCAAATTGTAAAGCTAAAGAAACAGTAATGAAAGAGAAATCTTGCCAGTCTTGTTTACATATTGAAAAGTAACTGAAAGAAATGATTAATGAGGCCTCAGTAATTTAGCTATTCTGTTCAATTATAATACTCAGATGCAAATCCATATTTGATAGTTTAATGAAAAGTAAAAGAGACTAAAATAATATCAGTTAAAACGGTCCTGGCAGTTAAAAACCCAAGTAAAAGACTAAATTAAATTTGCATATTTCAATTTAATGTTGATTGTCACAGTGCTTTTGTGTATTGGCTCGGTTCGTATTTCGACGTTGTAAATCTGTTGAAAAGTGAATTGTTGTTTAAGTCAGTCACAGTATTTCGACGCACCCTGTGAGTCAGCGACCTGTTCCAGCCCTTGTCGAACATATTTTTCTCCTACTTTCCATATAAATTTTGCATGAAAAAACTCTAATTATTCATGTGCATTCTGATTCAGGTTGATTAATGGAACTTCGATGTGGTTACGTGCAGATTACATGAATGATTAGGACATGGCTCCTGTTTTCTTCTTATATTGTCTTCTGCTCGCAAGTAAATTTACTTCTCGCTCTTAGGAATTTCCTTACATGCGTCAGACTCTGGAACAGTGGTTGTTCCATTTCGCTTTAAATGTCCCGGCCGCCTCATACACTCCCTCGCCTACTTGCGATGGTCCTTTCTCTGATATCACCTGCATCTTAGTGCCCAGAAATTATTCACGTCTACGAACAGCTTTTTAGATCACACCACCAGAAATTTATTTCCCTGGAGATTTTTTTTTCCTTTTGCATTTCACAATTCTGTTGCGCGCTCTCTCTTCCCTGTACACTTCCGTTTATTATTGTATTACAATTATATTCACGGCTTGACGATTGCGATCGTGTGTCCCTTATATGACCGGGTACGACGTCAACGGTGGTTTTTTCAAGCACCACGCTGGTGCACACCCAATTAAACGATCTATTATCTTTTCTACGAAATCATTACAATTTGTTAATTTCCAGGTAGATTCATGTTCACCTGTACTTCTCATAAACTTCTTTTTTATATGATTAAATCTAATATTTACCAGTTCAGTATCTTTAATTACGTATTTAATAGTACGCATTGTTATATATATTGTGTGGCCTGGTACTTCTGCCACAGAAATAGACGAGATATCTCTGACAACCTCAGGCACCTTATTGTGTGTTTACTTCATGCACAGCAGTCAAATTTTATCAAGGAGCCCAAGCGTTTCATCGCGGTAATCTACCATTTTTGGCTCATTTGGTGTGATAGTCTGCAGTTAAATTTATATCTGCTTACCCAAGGATTACTGGTAAACAGGTGAGCATGCAAGTTCTTCCTTACCCGTCATCTGACATCGTAGACTGCAAATTCTAGAAACCCTGTGAATTTAAATAAACTTTGCTCTGAGGTTATATGAATTATTACTGTAACAAAAGGTTACCCCTAGTTAATAATTCTCTATAACGAGTTTTGATACTTATTCCAAATTAGCATGTTGGACTTTATTAACGATACAGAATAATTGCTCTCATTATTTTTTCATAAAGTGTTGTGTTGTTGGAAATGTGTGGTCAACCTTCTGTTACCACACGTGCAGTCCCACAGATACGTACTCATTTCTGTTCACATTATTGTTTGGGTACTGAAGAGACAGTTACAATTAGGCTGGCGGCCGTATTAATTAATTTCTGAGTTACATCAGTTGAGTTTGTTTGGATTATTTGAGTTATATGGTACCCCTTTAAGAGCACGATGGCACTATTTTAAGTTCGTTTATGAAAATTCGAATAAGTAGAAAATGGTTCACATGGCTCCGAGCACTATGGGACGTATTATCTGGGGTCATCAGTCCCCTAGACTTACTTAAACCTAACTAACCTAACGACATCATGTTTATTACTTCTGTACTACTGTATCTATTCGCAATAAATTTCACAGACAGCATTCACATATGCCGCTAAATGCGCCTGCAAAAATATATCTTGGTACCATGCATAGTTTAGGCATGTGACGACATAAACTTTGAGATACGACAAAAACTCCCACATCATGCATGACGTTTAGATTTATTACATCTTTGCCACTAAATTTGTTCGCAACATATTTCGCAGACAGTATCCACATCTGCCGCTGAATGTCACTACAGAAATATATCATTATACGACGCATAATTCAAGGGCTATGACGTCGTAAACATTTAGATGCGTGAAAAAATGCCACATAATGCATGAAGTTTTAATGCATTTATTCTTTACTACTAAGACCTGTTACATCATGTCAACTGAAGGAAATCGGTGACACTTGGCAACGCTTTTGACAGATTTCTACTGCGAAGTACAATCGGCGTAAGCAAAACCAGTTGTCACCTATAGATGTGTACGAAGAGGCATTGCCACAGAGACGTTCACAAAATCGCGTTGTAGAATGCGAAGCAGCTGCACCCGGCGTACGGCAAGTGCCCGCGCTATTGTAGTTATACATTTGTACATTATGAGCACTTCTTTATACGACCGTTTCATAATTTCAAAAATGTTTTGCTGAATACACGGCAATGAATTTTTTCGACATTTCGCTACAAACTCAGTTCATTTTTTGTTTTAGTTTCTGTCAGAAAATTTTGTTTCGGTTTCCAATAGAAAATTGGCAAAATAAATACCCGAGCAATGCCACGTTTGTCAGCTAGTACCTTATAAATGATCTCCATTATTGGTAAACTACTCTTTTTTGCAACAGGCTTTATTCTACTCTGCCTCAGTGTCCCTTCTCGTATCTTCGTCATTAGAAGTAGTGCTTTGTGCTTCATCGATAATGGTGCTTTGAATGTTGTTTGGATTGATGGTGTCAGTCAGGAAGATCATCTGGATGAAGAAAGGACACTCTTTAGATGTCTTCCCACCTTTGCTAGATGCATTGTCTTTATAAATTTTCCTGTCTCTCCAAATGTAATCAGGCTTCGTCATCCTTTTTCATTTCAGAAACTACAACAAAGTGATAATATTGTTGTGACGTCTGTTACTTACGTTACTGACTTTGATTTACTCGTATCGGCTGTCGAGTGTTACAGTTACGGGTATCGTATATGAAGCGCGTAGTGTGATACGGGAAGTTTCAAAACAATGGGCACATGCCATTTCCATCATCAGTACAAGAAGTGGAATGCACGGAGCAAAATTTTAGAACAAATGGAAGTTTCTCAACTGTGTGTGTTGCATCAACGGCAAACATATTAAGACTCAAGTGTACGAAGCATTCTGGAAGTGTGTACTACAAGTACAAGACGTTTTTCTCAGTTGTGTTGCAGGCAATCGTGAGATTTGACTAGAAATTCATTACTGTCGATGTTGGTGCTTACGGCAAACAGAGTGACAGTAGAGTTTACGAACACTCGAAGTTATGCAAACTCGAACATGGAACTCTGGAATTTAGCAGTGAAGAACAGCTTCCTGTAAGTCATGAAAGATTTCCAAATACCTTATACGGCCGTATCCCATTACAAATTTGACACATCATCGTTATTCAACAAATGATTTCATATGCAAGACGAGTGAACGAATCTGCTTTTGGCTCTACGGTAGATAAATTTTGTCTGTTACTTAAAAAAAAAACTGAAGTTGTCCCTAACGAAGCAGAGAAAACAACGCAAAATTTATTAATTTTTATTTAATATAGTAATAGACAAATTATGCCCTGCAGACATTCCAACGATTTCGATTCCAACGATTTCGACTGAAACAAATAATCCGCACAGGCATTTCTCACTTTTCAGATCGCATAACAGAAGTGCTGCTATGGCATCTAAGGTGAGGAACGAGTTTACATTTTTTGTATGCAATCGTATATAACGAATAATTGAAATTAAAGTTCTCAAGCATCAGGAACTTGATTGTGTACTGTATTATTAAATAATCCTCTCATCATTCACATATGTTATATTGTACCGTAAAGTGGAACATATTTGTCGATATTTGACAGAAGGTCCCAGTTCAACTGAAAAAAGGTTACAAATTTTAGTCAAGATAGACTCCAAGGAAATGCACATTTCTTCTAGAAAACGGTAAATAAAAAACTTACTAGTGTACTACGCGCAAGTTCTGAATGAGGAGAAAAAAACTCACTCATCAGAAGACACTTTTAGATTTTACGTAGCCTTCTACGTCACAATAATTTCGGTTTACATTTTTCTAATGCGCAATAGTCTACTGTAATATAATTTGTTGTACTGTTGAACATTTTATTTAAGATTGTTCTTCTAAATCACATCGATTTCTTTACTCTCTGGTCCCAACTGAATTTAATTTGTATCTATTTATGTGCAAAATTGGACCCCGACTGAAATGAATGTGACTTACAAGGTTATTCCTCGGTCCCACCTATAGCATAAGTCAGCTTGTATGATATCGTGCTCAGCAAGGCTTCTACGAAACTAGGACGAATAGTAAAGTTATGAGATTTCGCACACTTTAAAGGTACAATAAGGCATAAAATTTGCCTAATGTCGAAGGGCTGGTGCCTAACGGCTATCGCCTAACGCCTAAAGCCGAAACACCTGGGAAATTAAAAGTAAGGACGCGAGCAGTAAGAGTGTAATGGAAATTCCACTGGTAAACACCGATAAGGAGGAGATACGTGTAAAGAATATAGTGAAGGCCTTTACGAAGGAGTGTGGGAAGGCATTAGTTGGGGGTGCCTCACAGTCTTAAGCCATTTAGTCTGAGTTGCACCATCCCACCACCCCAATATTCATTCAAATGGGCCGAACGTCCGACCTTCTGGAAACCTACGCGCTGCATTAGGGTTCTCCGACAAATCTGCTGAAACTTTGTTGTGGCAGAAACCAAACAGCCTGGCGGGGTACTTGAATAGTGGGAACTATCAGCAGCGCTATGCTCAGACGAGGACTTATAGCTTCAAAGTTTCGGATTCTGGCATGAACGCGACTCATTCTCATGTCCATCACGAGCTAGCAGGAACGTCAAGTCAATATAATAATTTGGTAATCAATAACTCTTTGTGTGAACTGCAATGCATTTAAGTGTGAAACAATGTTAATCACACAACAGTTTCTTCTGAAGGCGCAGGTTTTGCCCCATTTCAGTCAGAGTCTCTATCTTCTTCCGGAGTCCCGTATGTAGGTTTTAGGGCACCTGTTTCACTTTAGATTTTATAACACTAAAATATATTTCATCTACTTACGCTATGAATAGTAGTCACAATGCTCTCACAAAATGACGACCACCCATATGCAGGCATCGATTTCTTATGGAATAACGCGATCTTTTTGGTTCTAGAATACTAGTTCTCGATGGGTTATGCTCCTCTCTATGTACCGGGTAATCAAAAAGTCAGTATAAATTTGAAAACTGAATAAATCACGGAATAATGTAGATAGAGAGGTACAAATTGACACACATGCTTGGAATGAAGTGGGGTTTTATTAGAACCAAAAAAGTACAAAAGTTCAAACACTGTCCGACAGATGGCACTTCATCTGATCATAATAGCAATAATTAGCATAACAAAGTAAGACAAAGCAAAGATGATGTTCTTTACAGGAAATGCTCAATATGTCCACCATCATTCCTCAACAACAGCTGTAGCCGAGGAATAATGTTGTGAACAGCACTGTAAAGCATGTCCAGAGTTATGATGAGGCATTGGCGTCGGATGTTGTCTTTCAGCATCCCTAGAAATGTCGGTCGATCACGATACACGTGCGACTTCAGGTAACCCCAAAGCCAATAATCGCACGGACTGAGGTCTGGGGACCTGGGAGGCCAAGCATGACGAAAGTGGCGGCTGAGCTCACGATCATCACCAAACGACGCGCGCAAGAGATCTTTCACGCGTCTAGCAATATGGAGTGGAGCGCCATCGTGCATAAACATCGTACGTTCCAGCAGGTGTTTATCAGCCAGGCTGGGGATGATGCGATTCCGTAACATATCGGCGTACCTCTCACCCGTCACGGTAGCAGTTACAAAACCAGAATCACTCATTTCCTCGAAGAAAAAAGGCCCGATAACGGTAGATGTGGTAAATCCAACCCATACCGTGACTTTCTCGTCGGGCAATGGAGTTTCCACGACAGTTCTAGGATTTTCGGTAGCCCGGATTCTGCAATTGTGGGCGTTGACAGACCCTCGGAGCGTGAAATGAGCTTCGTCGGTCCACAACATGTTACTCAACCAAACGTCATCTTCCGCCATCTTTTGAAACGCCCACACAGCAAATGTCCTCTGTTTCACTAAATCGCCAGGTAACAGTTCATGATGCCGATGGATTTTGTACGGATAGCATCGGAGGGTTCGCCTCAGTGCCATCCAAACAGTAGTGTATGGAATGCCGGTGCGACGTGCGACTGCACGAGCGCTGACTTCCCCGTGCATAGACGAACCCGCTACAGTCTCCATTTCTTCCTAAACTGTCTTGGCAGCATTTGACCTTGTGCTCGGTCATCCTCTACGGGGTCTATCGTCTAAACAACCCGTGGCTTCGAATTTCAAAAGCATTCTCGCCACAACTGCATTTGTCAACGGACCTTTACCCGTTCCAATCCCCTTCCTATGGCGATAGAATCGTAACGCTAAACTAGCACATTCCACATTCTGATAATACAGCTTCACTAAAAGCGCCTTTTCAGGTAACGTTAACATGCTGCGAGTGCTGACGCATCTGATTCTCTCTCTCTCATTACAGCTCCTTTTATACCCGATTGTCATGCGCAGTCACTGACGTTTTGCTGTCCAGCGCCATCTGTCGGACATTTTGTGAACTTTTTTTTCGGTTCTAATAAAACCCCTGTCATTCCAAGCATGTGTGTCAATTTTTACCTCTCTATCTACATTACTCCGTGATTTATTCAGTTTTCAAATTTATACTGACTTTTTGTTCACCCGGTATTTCGTGAAGTTCTCGACAATTGGATAAAGTATCATCCAATTCCTTAGAAATAAAAAACATTGTAGAACTGAAATTGACGGCTGTTCGACAGTGTAAATATTTTACGTATACGGGGTGACTGCCCGATGTGCACAGAAAATCAGACACACAAAATAAATGTAAATGTCGTAGAACTAGGGCCTCCCGTCGGGTAGAACGTCCGCCGGGTGCAGGTCTTTCGATTTGTCGTCACTTCGGCGACTTGCCCGTCGATGGGGATGAAATGATGATGATTACGACAACACAACACCCAGTCCCTGAGTGGAGAAAATCTCCGACCCAGCCGGGAACCGAACCCGGGCCCTTAGGATTGACATTTTGTCGCGCTGACCACTCAGCTACAGGGGGCGGACATCAAATATACAGATAATGCTGAAAGGAATTGGAAAGTTACATACCTTTTTTCGCCCACGCGTGAGAACATATCACTATGTATCTGTAGGTCTCGAACAACCTGTGAACAGAATAAAACACTAACTAATTCATGAATAAAACGTTCACATTACAAAGATGCCATAGGGCTTGTTCGTCTAAAAAAACCGTTCGTTAGAAAATGCTGGAAAAGTTCCAGCTGAGAACCAAGTGTCAACGCTACTTGGCAAGTACAATCGATCAAATGTGACGTACTTTTCCTTATGAGTATATGTTCAATACGTACACTATCTGATCAAAGTATCCAAACCACCCCCATGTAAAGCGGAATAGACCTCAAGATAAAAGCAGGTTGGGTTATCGTGTTGTCAGTCTGCCGCAACCTGAATTTGATTGTTAGCCACCTTCAAAGACACCTGGACCAGAGCATCCAGTCGTGCACTGTTTGGAACGTGAAGACTATTCCTAAACAGACTCAGGCTATTTAGTTGACTACGAAGCTCAAGTCTCCGTTAACGCTTGGTGCCGTGTGCTTACTTGGCGTGATTAACTCAACTACCTTGGGCTTACGCTAGATAAGCGGTTCACTTGGTGGTCGTACACTGCCATTGTGGCCAATAAAGATTTAGGCTATGTCAAATTTATTCGGCTCTACGCAATGACGCAGTTACTGGTGACACAAAACTTACTACCTGGAGCGGCGTCATACTCCCTGCTGTCTTATATGGCTCGGAGGTGTGGGCGATGGCTGCCGATAAATATTTTCGACGCTTACAGGGGCTATAAAATACGAGAGCTGTTCAATAAAGAATGATTATAATTTTTTATGGTCATAATTTCTCGTGCTAATATTGAATCTTATGATATTCTGTTATCTTAATGTGCAACAAACACGCCGTAGTAGTTCTACTCCCGCATGGGAGAAACACGCAAGGTCAGACATGTTCAGTATCGCCTACCGCTACAATGGAGGTGACACGCGAGAAACAATATGCGACTTTGAAATTCAGATTTCGTCTCAACAAATTTTCAACTGAGGCCTACACAGTGTTACAGGAGGCCTATGGAGAGTCTGTTCGTCCCTAAAGCACAGCTCGGAGGTGGTTTGTAAGGTGTCTGGCAAATCCAACACCTTCCGTGAAAACCCTGACGTGATAAGCAAATCCAGCAGTATGTCACATAGCTCCGAATAAATCGTGACATTAAAATAACCAAAGTAATATGAGTAACGAGTGAGCAAATGAAATACCACAGACTAACACAAGAATGTCTAAATGTATGTCATACCTTCCCAACGTGAGACAGACGCAGTTCTGAGGGGAAAAACGAGAACAGAAGCCGAGAGCAGAACCGTGTTAAGCTAGAAGGCCCTACGATAAGGGACGGACACCCACGTTTCCAGCTAACCACCAGGACCACCCCCCCCCCCCCCCCCAGCCCATGTTAATAAAAGCTAGAGCCCTCTAGAAGAACAGTGTAGATCTTACGATAACACAAAAAGGGCCACACCAGCCGCAAGTTTTAGCGTGAGACTTTTTCGCGTTTCTGTTACGTTGCAAACGTTAAAAACATTGCCCCACCACGAAAAGTAACCTCCAGGACCACCCCCCAGCCCATGTTAAAAGATAGAGAGAGACCTCCAGAAGAACAGTATAGATCTTACGATAACACTAAAAGGGCCACACCAGCTGCAAGTTTTAGCGTGAACTATAACGTTTCTCATTGGATAGAGAGAATTTTTGTAGGCGGAGCTTAAGGTTAACATTGAGACCCTGATTAGTCAGATGAAAACACAGCCAGATAGTTTTTTTAAACCAACTTCGGTAAATTGTAGTAAGGAGAAGTTAGAAAAGAGTTGCTTCCGAGATGGCGAGCTGTATGGAGCTGCGTCGCCCGCCGCCCTCTGACGCTGCATAACCAACGACAAGGTAATGAACGCACGCAATGCCGCATAACAGCGCATAAAGCTTCACTCAGAACCGCAGATGTCTCATCTGTTACACCCCCGTTTGGCGTAATACTAGTGTCGATCGTCAATTAAAGCTCATGGTATTCACATTTGCTACGTAAGTTAAAATCTGAAACGCGATGATTTCTCTGTTATATAATAATTGAGAAGCCACATCAGCCACTGTAATTTACGACAAGTTAGATAAGTAATTAAAGATAATTGAGGGTCACTGTAGACCATTTTGATAGTTTTCTCTTTTGTGAAACTTCATTTAAACCTAGATTATAGATGTGATATGGCATAGGTCATCCTTCGATCCATTGTAGAACTTGGAGACCCATTCAGGGAATATTCGTTCACATTTTTGTTGAACGCAGTTGGTTTTTATCATCCTGTATTAAAACATTTCCTTTTATCAATAGTGCAATTTATAAACAATGTTTTGTGAGTAGAATAAAATTTCCAATGGTAAACTTAACTGATTTTTCGACGTTATTTTACCGGCTAACTAAAAATAGGAAAGCCTTGAACCCTTTCCACTAAATTTAGTTAGTATTAAGATTCTTTTACAGGGAGTGCAGTGGAGCTGACGCTAAAATCATTAAGTATTTGGTTATATCATCGCTAGTCTCACTGAACTCTTCTGAACTCCACATGTCATGTGTGGTCTGGCGTCTCCTTACCAGCAACAGGTGCCAGGTTCAAACTAGTCAATTCCCTAAAAATCACGCTCAGAGCGTCGTTGCGCGAAAGTGGTAGGGAGACACGACATAGAACAACAGACACCACGCAGAATGTCAGAGGTTTAAAATGTTTAATGAGGAGAGACACTAGACTTCAGAGGAAGGTTGACTCGGTGCTCCAGTTAGTGCTCTTGCGGAAGGGAACATCAACACTGCTGCTGTCATTGTGGAAGAGGATCTACGAATTACCCTAAGTTCACTTTCCGAAATAGTGAACATTTTATTGGGTGCCACCCACACCTTGGTGACAGAAAAATTACAAATGACACGTGTTTGTGCGTGATGGTTTCCAAGACAATAGGACAATAGGACATTCGCGTGCAGGTCTGCATGCAGTTAAAGTAGATGTTAGAGGAAGATCCGGAGTCGCTTTCAAATATAATCATTGCTGATGAAACTTCACTACATAATTTTGATCCTGGGAGCAAACAGCAAAGCTCAGTGTGGAAATCTCCTTCGTCAGCAACCCCCAAAAAACCGAAAGTGGTTGCTTCTGCTGGGCAAGTTATGGTCATCTCGTTCTTTGATTTTCATGGAATGGTTTATCAGCATGTTGTACCTGCACACACATCACTAACTGGACAATACTATAGGGATATCATGAAAACATTGCAAGTCTGTATCAGGCACAGAAGAACACATTCCCGCGAATCAGGCTGGGTGCTGCACCACGATAATGCGCGGCCGCATATTCGCAATGTTGTTTCTGAATATCTTGCAAAAATCAACGTGAAGTGCATCCCTCACCCTCCCTACAGTCCGGATTTAGCCCCATGTGACTTTTTTCTATTCCTTAACATGAAGAAACGCAGTCGTGGGAGGCATTATCAAACATCAGAAGCAGTGGTGAAGGCTGCGGAGACGATTTTGAAGGACCTCTCAAAAATAGTTTCCAGCATGTATTTGAAGAATGGCTGAAACACTGGGAGAAGTGCATCGCTTTCATGGGAGACTACTTTGAGAAGGACCATCAAAATTATGAGGATGTGTAAAGGTATGTTGTCAAAAAAGTAATTATGATCTTTCTTCATAGAACAGTCCTCGCATTATCTTTCATGTGATCAAGAGCGCTACTCGAGTGTCTCGTCACACATATATTAGACAACCATACATCACTCAAATCATTTAACAGAAGTCCATCACGCATTATTGGAAATTTTCTCTCTCACTTCACCACTTTACTTACTCCTTATGTCACTAACAAATGACCAAGTGTTACCCTGATACGACGCTTTAGGGACTGGCGCACATTTGCAGGTATCACAGACAATTACACCCTACACAGTCACACCTCCTCATTTCGTTTTCATATCTGGCACGTCGGAAGTGGCACGTACGGAGTACCCTGTGGTACCTGCAATTTACGTTTGCCTCCCCTCGCAGCGCTCACTCTAGCATCACCAACTTTAGCGCCTAACTAAACTTTAGAACAAAATAATACTTTCTTTAAACGCATTTATTTTCCAAATCGTGAAATATTAAAGATATTGTATTTTGTGGGTGTTTTATTAAGTCATGAACTAATGAGTCAATAGCACAATTGGTTTGATTATGTCTAACAAAACTTATTTAAATTGTTCTCAGTCACTGCACATCGGCATCATAAATCACTCTCCAAATCCATTAGTTCTTATTTCCTTGTTTTAATTTTCATTGCTATCACAGTCAATAATTTACTATCACATCTATAAACCTTGAATGCCGCATATCTTTTCTTTTTCATGTGTCGGGCGCGCACGTGCAAGAAAGCTAATTATTTACAGTGAGGGTAGACTTGTTGCAAGATATGCTTCCGCTACAATATCTCTCTCTCCAACGGCACTTATTCCACATGAAGCCTGCAGTTCCATTAAAAATCAACCAGGTTAAATTGTGTGCACTTCACTTGCTGTTTGTAAACCACTGGACTCGCTACTTCTGAACAACCAGACATTAGACTTCAGACTATTAATGCTTTGTGTCTGACCACTCTAATAATGATAATACTACGTACAGCACCATAGTTGCCGCTATGTAGTTACTGCTATGTCGCGCTGTCGGTTTGTTCATTTACCTGTTTTGACGTGAGGAACCAAGCAGTTTCTGGTCTATTGCAGGAACTACATTAAACTTCCAAAAGACATTATCATGAGGTATTTAGCGTTTGTTATGTATATGTCTCACTTTTACCATAATCAATGTTTGGTGGAAATCACAAAGTATGAGTATTCTGTGTGAAGAATCTGTAACCCACATCGCACAGTGTCACGCATTATCGCTATTAATTCAGGTAAAAGTAAGTATTGATAAGTTATACAATCAGTATTAGAGCCTTGCGAAATTCTGACAAAAATACTGATATTTCTAAGGTAATTTAATTTCATGGCTGATACACAATCACATCTTTTTGGTTTTTAACCCTAGAAAAATTTAATTTAACCATTCAGGGGCTAATTACCCCCAGGCTGGGAACCACTTGACTACTTGGATGTCACCTGACTAACAAATCCATCAGGGTTACATCAGCCCTTCTTAAGCTGCACAAGTCGACTATTGGTAACGTGACTGTGAAGTTGAAACGCGAAGGAATGACCAAAGCTAAACCAAAACCAACCTGACCTCATATACTGAAGGACAGGAACCGTCCAGTATTGGGTTAGATGGTTGCAAATAACCGCATAAAATCAGTGGTAGGAATCACTCGAGAGGTGTAAAGTGCTACCAAAAATCCAGCTAGCAAAGTGACTATAAGTAAAGAATTAAAAAGAATGGCGTACAATGGTCGAGCAACTCCTCATAGAACATGAAAAAGGTTCACCCAAACTGAACGCATTTTGTGCCGTTTCTGTTCAAAATGTTTATAGACCTTTCTTTTTTGCTGAGGAAATCGTGACAGGAATTCATACCTAGACGTCCTGCAAAAGTAGTTGTTTCCTCAACTACACGAAGATTCCAATGATTTGCGATCTGATGTTTTCCCGGTGTATTTCCAATTTGAACAGTTCTCGGGAATCAGACCAGGTAGCGTTGTAATTTCTCCACAATATTTCGGCAGACGTACGTGCTGCCATCTTCAGGTGGTTCGTGACGGATGCTGTGCCTTTCCTCTCGGCGCCCTATATATACTAGCCGTTACCCCCTCCACCGTCCCTCTCCTGGTGTCTTTGGTGCGGCCGGCGCCGCGGCTACTGGAGGTGGTGAGGGAAGCGGCGCCTGGGTCTGAACTGGGTTCTGCAGTCTCCCTGCTACCGCCGTCGGGGGCGGTCCTCGATCTCTGGGACCGCATATCTCTCTCTCTCTCTCTCTCTCTCTCCAGGCTGAATGCAGGGTTCCAAGCCTGACTAAGTTGAAGGCCGCTGTCTTTATTAATTAGATCGTCCTGTAGTCGGATTTCGATGGCCTCTTTAATAACGCAGTCCCAGAAGTGGGAGGATTGACAAAGTATTTTTGTTTTTTCATAGTCCATAGTATGGCCAGTTTTTATACAATGGTCAGCCACGGCTGATTTAGTGGCCTGCCGTAATTCGGTCTGGCGCTTGTGTTCGCGGCACCTCTCTTCTACAGTGCGAACTGTCTCCCCAATGTATGATTTTCCTCAGTGACAGGGAATTTGATAAACGCCTATTTTTCGAAGGCCTAGATCATCTTTCACTGAAGGTTTTTGCAGGGAGTCGGAATACACATTTCACATTGTGTTTCCCCAGGATTTTACCGATTTTTCTTGAGGTGTTTCCGACAAACGGAATGCACGCCAATGACTTGTGTTCTTCTGCTTTTTCTTCTTGTTCTCTTGGCGCAGTCTGCCTGAGTGCGTGTCTTATTTGCTTCTGGTTGTACTCATTTTTCCGAAATCTTGTCTCGAGGTGCTGCAGTTCTGCTGGAAGGCACACCCGATCGCAGATCGATCGTGCCCTGTGAACAAGTGTGCGCAAAACGCCTTCACGCTGGGGGTTGTGGTGGCAACTGAAGGCATTTAGGTACAATTCGGTGTGTGTAGGTTTTCTGTATACACTGTGTCCCAGCTTACCGTCAGGTTTACGTTTCACGAGGACGTCAAGAAACGGTAGGGTACCATCCTGCTCCACCTCCAATGTGAACTGAATGTTGGGGTGCAGCGAGTTGAGGTGTTCGAGAAATTAATTTAAGCTGTCCCGTCGATGTGGCCAAACAACGAACGAGTCATCCACTTAGCGGAAGAAACAAGTTGGTTTTTGTTGGGCTTGTTCTAGTGCCTTTTCTCGAAATTCTCCATAAAAAAAAATTGGCTACAACCGGTAAAACGGGCATCCCATGGCAATGCCCTCTGTCTGTTCATAATAATTTCCGTCGAACAGGAAGTATGTTAAGGTGAGCACGAACTGGAAGAGCCTTGTTAGGTTGCTGTCGAGTTTCTTGCTTGTCAGATCGATGGAGACAACAAGATCTGATTCATTGTTTTTGGCCTGACACGTCGCCAGACCTCACACCTTGCGATTTTTTTCTGTATATAGCAAATATATAAGACAGTTTGTGTCCCACCTATGCCAGCTACCCTTCAAGATCTGAGAAATCTGCAGTTGTCAATTCAAAAAATAAGGACCTATTGACTCGTTGGTGGAATGAAATGGACTACCGTTTCGATGTTCCTCGAGCAACTGATGGTGTACATATTGAGTGTATGGTATAGTGTCTGTGCGAATACAAAACTTTCCTCTATCCAACAACAAGCGCAATGTGCTTCTATCTTTCATAATTTTTCTGTAATAAGCAACGGAAATCTATTCTTTCTTTTCGATTCACCGTGTGCATCAGTTCCAAGGATTTCACGTAATATTCTTCAAATTAATAAAGATCTTGCATTGCCTGTAGATCATGAAATTAATTATCACATTTCCACATTGTCACTCATATATTCATGAAATAGAAGTACTGTGTTGGATCGAACTTCAAGATATGTTCTTAAATTCGACGTACGGTTACTGCGTGTAGGAATTGTCTAGCTTTCTTTTCAATATTTGCATTTATACTAACATGAAGTTCATTCTAATAAACTGGTCAGGCGCTGCTACGTGGTCCATTATATTAATGCGGCCACCGCCTATGCTCTACGTCAATGTGCAATAGTCGCTCACAGATAAAAATACGAAAGTTAACAATCTTCTATTTTTATTATCAATGGCACTTACAATATTCTTTTGTGGTTAATTGTCTTTTAATTTTATTTCCCTTTATCCCTGTTAGATTTTAGTTCCTCATCTAACTTAATGCGGTTTCACTTACAGTTGTGATGATTTGTTGTATACACATTTATTGCAAATATGATGGTACACATTGCCACGCCAAAGGTAAAGGTAAATATAGGTAATAGTCTGAAGATATTTAACATTAATAGTAATTTATATTTGACATTTGTCTTCTAGTATTCAGTTGTTCTATCACCCACACTCTTTGATTTCAGTACAATTACGACTCAAGGACATGTGTTCATCTTTTATATACCAAAGTAAACCAGTTTTTATTAAATATGGCGTGCTCCCGCTATTGTTTACTGATATTTTTACAAGATGATAATTTTACATCTGGCATTTCTCGGGGAGCGAGTATTTTTCTTAATTTATAGCCAGCTTTGAGCCTTCAATGTAAGTTAATGAGTATACATTTCATAATCATGCACTACTTTACACTCATTGTTTAGGACATATTACAAATTTTGCAGTTTTATGTGGTCTTACTGTATGCCATTTGTGCTTTTACCAATTACTTGAAAATGAAATAAAAGGCCGAAGCCTCGGTCGTAATTAAGTAAACTACAGTACAGTCAAATGACTCATTTAAAGCTTATTTTCACAACTTCTGCTCGGCAACATCAAAAACTTTTTATCTAGAAGTTTTCAAAAATATTTATCCGTTATCAATAAAGAGCCCAGAAACATGATTTTTGGGTACCAAAATCGAGCGGAGGATTCCAAGATGGCTATGCACATTAAATGGCCACACTTTTTACGATATGTTCCTAAGATCTCGATCACGAAGAACCTTGAAAATTTTATTGTTTTCTTTATACGTTTCCGAGATATAGAGATTCATAGTTACCCTCCTTCTTCATGTAAAATACGCATGGAAAATCCGTTGTGAGTGACGTAGCTTTTAAAGTGTCTCTTTTATCATCAGAAGACTTCTGGGAAGCCCATACTGTTGTACTGAAGGACTTGCAAAGACATGCAAAATTTTTGTACAGGTAAAATCCGATCTAAGGTGTAAAATAAATTTTGCATTGCTTCAGTTTCGCGTAATTAAAGTATTAAATTTTCATATTACTTCAGTTTCACATATTTAAAATATTAAAATTGTACTGGCCCAAAAAGTGTATTCATATAAAGACATGCACTGCTGTAGCAGCGAAAAGAAAGGACCCAGCGAAAAAATGCTCCCATCGGCTCACAAAAAGGCGATTACGCTCCTCTTTAAAAGAGTGACTGAAAAGTTGGGAGCCAGCTGTCTCATTGTACTTTTCTCAGCACCTTTAAAAATATTGGCATGCAAACATATTCGCTATTTTTTCTGCTGAGAGAGAAAGAGACAGAGGCAGTGGGAAGGATATGGAAAAGTAATAAATACTGTTGGATAGTAGTCAGTGGTTGAGGTACAGAAAGAGCGAAAGAGACAATGGTATGAACGTAGTTGTCAGTGACAAAACAGCGCCAGGAAAAAGAAAGAAGAAGAATAGACAGAAATAAAGAGAAGAAGAAAGTGGCGTAAGTGAGAGCCAGTGATAATAAGAGGCAGAGTCAACAACAACAAAGAAGAGAGACATATCGGCAGAGGGAAAAGACAGCAGTAGTGGGAAAGAATGAATGAGGCAACAGCAGTAAGACAGAGCAAGAGGGAGACAGTGGCAGTGAGAGCAGAGAGTTGTACACTACTGGCCATTAAAATTGCTACACCAAGAACTAATGTAGATGATAAACGGGTTCAAAAATGGTTCAAATGGCTCTGAGCACTATGGCAGTTAACATCTATGGTCATCAGTCCCCTAGAACTTAAAACTACTTAAACCTAACTAACCTAAGGACATCACACAACACCCATTCATCACGAGGCAGAGAAAATCCCTGACCCGGGAACCCTGGAGAGAGAAGCGAGAACGCTACCGCACGACCACGAGCTGCGGACGATAAACATGTATTCATTTGACAAATATATTATACTAGAACTGTCATGTGATTACATTTTCACGCAATTTGGGTGCATAGATCCTGAGGAATCAGTACCCAGAACAACCACCTCTGGCCGTAATAACGGCCTTGATACACTTGGACATTGAGTCGAACACAGCTTGGATGGCGTGTACAGGTACAGCTGCCCATGCAGCTTCAACACGATACTACAGTTCATCAAGAGTAGTGACTGGCGTATTGTGACGAGGCAGTTGCTCGCCCACCATTGACCAGACGTTTTCAGTTGGTGAGAAATCTGGAGAATGTGCTGGCTAGGGCAGCAGACGAACATTTTCTGTATCCAGGAAGGCCTGTACAGGACCTGCAACATGCGGTCGTGCATTATCCTGCTGAAATGTAGCGTTTCGCAGGGATCGAATGAAGGGTAGAGCCACGGGTCGTAACACATCTGAAATGTGAAGTCCACTGTTCAAACGGCCGTCAATGCGAACAAGAGGTAACCGAGACGTGTAACCAATGGCACCCCATACCATCACGCCGGGTGATACACCAGTATGGCGATGACGAATACATGCTTCCATTGTGCGTTCACCGCGATGTTGCCAAACACGGATGCTACCATCATGATGCTGTAAACAGAACCTGGATTCATCCGAAAAAATGACGTTTTGCCATTCGTGTAAAATAAATGGCTCTGAGCAATATGGGACTCAACATCTGAGGTCATCAGTCCCCTAGAACTTAGAACTACTTAAACCTAACTAACCTAAGGACATCACACACATCCATGCCCGAGGCAGGATTCGAACCTGCGACCGTAGCAGCCATTCGTGTACCCAGGTTCGTCGTTGAGTACACCATCGCGGGCGCTCCTGTCTGTGATGCAGCGTCAGGGGTAACCGCAGCCATGGTCTGCGAGCTGATAGTCTATGCTGCTGCAAACGTCGTCGAACTGTTCGTGCAGATGGTTGATGTCTTGCAAACGTCCCCATCTGTTGACTCATGGATCGAGAGGTGGCTGCACGATGCGTTACAGCCATGCGGATAAGATGGCTGTCATCTCGACTGCTAGTGATACGAGGCCGTTGGGACCCAGTACAGTCATTGGATCTCGACCAACGCGAGGAGCAATTTCGCGATACGATAAACCGCAATCGCGATCTGCTACAATCCGACCTTTATCAAAGTCGGAAACGTGATGGTACGCATTTCTCCTCCTTACACGAGGCATCACAACAACGTTTCATCAGGTAACGCCGGTCAACTGCTGTTTGTGTATGAGAAATCGGTTGGAAACTTTCCTCATGTCAGCACGTTGTAGGTGTCGCCACCGGCGCCAACCTTGTGTGAATGCTCTGAAAAGTTAATCATTTGCATATCACAGCATCTTCTTTCTGTCGGTTAAATTTAGCGTCTGTAGCACGTCATCTTCGTGGTGTAGCAATTGTAATGGCCAGTAGTGTAGTAACAGGACAGAACTGAGGAGACTGTGATACATGGGACAATGACAGTCAGTCGTACACATAGAGACAACGAGTTTGGCTGAAAGATTGTGTGAGAATGGGGAAGTGGGAGTGGATGGCTATCAGTGATGGACTACTGGGTGTTAGCAAATTGCAGTCACGGGAGCTTTTGAAGTGAACGGTGAGTTACATGATAAAGACAGCGCTAGAATGTCCGCTTGCTAAAATATTTGGGCAAAGTTCTGAAGCTTTCGACGAAAGTAGAATGAGCGCCACTTTCCAGTCGGAGTCTTTGTGTTCCAGTGGTTCAAATGGCTCTGAGCACTATGGGACTCAACTTCTGAGGTCATCAGTCCCCTAGAACTTAGAAGTACTTAAACCTAACTAACCTGAGGACAACACACGCATCCATGCCCGAGGCAGGATACGAACCTGCGACTGTAGCGGTCTCGCGGTTCCAGATTGTAGCGCCTAGAACCGCACGGCCACTCCGGCCGGCGGAGTCTTTTAAGCAGGAGCATGTGCGCCTTTTTTGTTGCGACAGGTGCATTTCTTTTGCTGGTTGGGATATAGTGCAGCATCAGTCTGAGAAGGGTCGGTCAAGGCGTTCGCGGTGGAACACTTTCCGTTTCGGACAGTGTATGTCGACTCTGCAGCAGCGGCCTCGCCTGTGTCGGGCCACACCGCTGCGTTGTTCGCCGCCCGAGGCCGGTACGCCCGGCCACTCGGCCGCGGCACTTCCTGCAACCCGAGCTGTCCGCCCGTGGTCGACCCACAGAGCAGCCTCGCAGCCGCACCTTGACTCATAAAGCACCAACCAATGGCGACGGACATGGGAGGAATACTCCTTATAATTAGACCCAAATTCGCCCAGCAAGACACTGTTACATGTAAAACCAAAGTTTTAAATACAGAATGCCTGTGACACTGAGATTTACAGAATTCGGTAAGTTTATTCTTTTTAATATATGGTAACGTAACAATTACGACAAAATAACATTACGCTCGATTTCATTTTGATACTCTTTCGAAAGCCAGACAGTGTCAGTATCTGATAAATGAATCATATTCACAGGTTCGAATCCTGCCTCGGGCATGGATGTGTGTGATGTCCTTAGGTTAGTTAGGTTTATGTAGTTCTAAGTTCTAGGGGACTGATGACCTCAGATGTTAAGTCCCATAGTGCTTAGAGCCATTTGAACCATTTTTGAAGCATTATCGAACGTACATTTATTTCCAAGTTTATACTTGAATCGACTTAACACCACTGCAACACCAATATGAGGGGCGTTCAGTAAGTAATCCAACACACATTTTTTTCTGAAAGCAGGTTGATTTTAATCGGGGTTAGGTTGATTTTATTCAGGATTCCAATACATTTTATTATTCGCCACTCTTTTAGCTACGAAACCCTATTTTTCAACAATTCCCGTTCATTTCCATTGCCTTACGCCACCTTACTGGTAGGGCGCGCATCCCGCATGGCACCACTCTACTGGCCGACGTAGCAGCCAACGTCTTGCTCTGACAGTAACCTCCCCAACATCCTCGTACCGCGTCCCGCCGAGTGCATCATTCATTGGGCCAAACAGACGGAAGTCGGAAGGTGTCGAAATCTGGGCTGCAAGGTGGATGAGGAAGAACAGTCCAATGAAGTTTTGCGAGCTCTACTCGGATGAGCAGATTTGTGTGAGGCCTTGCGTTGTCATGGAGAAGGAGTTCGTTTGCGTTTTTTAGGTACTAACTCACTACAGGTGTCATAGCTATGTGCGGTCGGCGGCACGCGGGAGATCGGAGAGGTTTGCGCGACCTTGTTACGGTGGTGACAGACGCCTCGCCCAACGACTCACCGTGCTTTTGTTCACTAACAGGTCTCCGTAGACATTCTGCAAGCGCATATGAATATCTGCGATGCTATGGTTTTCCGCCGAAAGAAATTCAGTGACAGTTCTCTGCTTGGAACGCACCTCCGTTACAGACGACATTTTAGAGGCTACACATAGAGCCGCCACCTGTCATGAAACTACAGAGGCTCAAGCGGGAATATTCCACACCGTCCCTCAACAAATTCTCCACTTTTTCAATCTAAATTGGCCGTGAAAAGAAATGGCTCCTTTGCTTATTGAACCCACCTCGTAATACTATAATTAATAAACAGCACGTCATGAATAATTTTAGATACAGTTGTACAACTTGAAGTGAAATGGCAGTTTTCCAAAATCCAAAACAATTACTTTCAAACATAACCTCACTCGCTTCTCTACTATAATTTATCTTTGTTATAAAACTACTTTTCTTAATTGCTTAAATTGTGGATTTCTGGTAAATTTCTTTTGTGGGGGTGTTAAAAACTATAGCGATTTCAGCCAACAAACATTGTGCCTTATGTAATGACACATTACGACGCAGAGAGATACGTTACTTTAAATTCTGCCCCGAAGATTAAATTGTGAGGAACCTAGAAAATAATCTCTGTAATGTCCATATTTTATTCGCTTTTCTTTCGTACTCCAAGAAGGAACTAAAAACTCTCGCTTGTTACCTTGTATGTGACGGACGCATGTTTATTTTAAGTGTGCTGCAAGGCAGCGATATTGTCAGTATTATTTATTTGTGCGACGAGCGTAAGAAAAGTCTTATTGTCCCGTGAATAAAATAGTGAAAAATATTCCAGTCTCACGACAATTATTTCAATCGACATAACATTGTAGTACTTTGTTCCACCGTCTTCGCAGGGTGATAGCGTTACGGAGATGTTTAGCAAACTCAAGTGGCAGGCTCTGCAAGAGAGGCGCTCTGCATCGCGGTGTAGCTTGCTGTTCAAGTTCCGAGAGGGTGCGTTTCTGGATGAGATATCGAATATATTGCTTCCCCCTACTTATACCTCCCGAGGAGATCACGAAGCCGGCCAGAGTGGCCGAGTGGTTCTAGGCGCTACAGTCTGGAATCGCGCGACCTCTACGGTCGCAAGTTCGAATCCTGCAGCGGGTATGGATGTGTGTGATGTCCTTAGGTTAGTTAGGTTTAAGTAGTTCTAAGTTCTAGGGGACTGATGACCTCAGAAGTTAAGTCCCATTGTGTTCAGAGCCTTTTTTTTTTTCTTTTTGAGATGGCTTGCGGAGTATAAATGTAGATGTAGATGTAGATGAAAGAAGCCGACGCCGCCGTAGGATGATACGCACGGTCAATAAAGAGAAGAAAATTTATGGCGACCAATGAATTAATATTGCGGTAGGAGAACTAATTCCACGTTTAAGGTGAGAACTCCGAATAAATCGACAACAACGTAAAATTCCAAAATATTGTTAATCGGAAATGTACATTATATTTCAGGTAAAATTCAGTCAGTACTGAATTTGTCCGCATTCAAAGCCAATCATTACAGTCCTTAAAAGCCTTTCAAAAATTCCAAAGTTAACGTTCCATATCCATTTTTTTTCAAAAAATCAAAAAATTTCATTTTTTTATTTATTTCGCCACACTTATCTCGGTATCTGCAGTCAATTAACTGAGCCTTCCAGAAGCTGGCCTCTTCAGGTACAAACTAATTAAATGCACAACTTCGCCCTGCGTCCACTTCCTCACAGGTTTCTTTGTCACTTTCTTTTGCCTACAAATCGTTGACACTCTCTTCACTGTTCGCATCCATCGAGACACTTGTCTCAGCTGACCAGACAATGGCGGTAGACGTTTGTTGAGCACGTGTTCATTGTCTGTCTAGCACAACGTATAACGTGCTAGTTTCATATTAATGTAGGTTCTCATCAGAGAAAAATAATGTGGAAGCTTAAAAACTATGAAATTCGGCACGGATGCTGGACGCAATATGACCACTCAGCACCCACTGAGTGCTCTCAGCTCTCCCGAGAATGCCAGTATAGCTTTTCTTGTTTGAGAGCAAACAGCTCTCAAGAGATAGCGCAATTGTCTGAGATCTTGCCGCACTCGTGGACACTATTGTTCAACACACTTTCCGCGCTGTTTACACTTACTCACGACAGCTGTCCGAGAGCGAAAATCTCTCACGTGTAAACATGGCTTAAAAGTAATACACCATCATTCGGTCCAAGAAAGGACTGCTTACGCAGGAACAGAGCACGGAGTCGATATGCAAAGTGGAGAGGGGATGTTACCGGAAATTCCTATCCCCGCACCCGCGATGGTAACGCGAGAGATATCGCTCGACCTACAGAGCAACGAATAAATTACAGCGACATTCAAGTACTCGGCAATGTCGGTCATACAGAGATTTTATCTAGTACTTGAACCAATTCGTAGCATAAACTTGGCGAACGGCAGTGATTTACGTGAAGGTGAAGATCTCAACCGCTCAAGGTCTGCTCTGCTGCACACTGAGGAAACGTTCTCTTCGTTATTTTGTGGCTGCACCTGACTGTATCCGCTCTGAGCTGAAGGACGCTGGATGATCACCGTCACTTCTAGCATTAATTCACAGCGCTCGTGATACCGCGAGGATTTCTCTCACTCGTGTGGTTGTAAGATGTTAGCGAATCATATATAACACTGGAGAGAATGTTGTCATCAATGTACGTAAAGGAACATTGCACATCAATCAGCGGTAAAGGTATCCTTGAATTACGACAGTTTTCCGAAGAGATACACCTACGCACCCATTAAATGTCGCATTATACCGACTTAGAACTCCAGCCGACGAAAATGCTGTACATATTCGACACAAAACATTCACTAACTATAGCAAGAATCTTTCAGTTGGAGGGATTACTTTATTATTTTTATTGATCTCTGAGAAGGTCTCTTATACAGGGTGCCCAGAAACAGTTCGAAAAGCCTGTAAGGATGTTGCACAGTAGGCTGTGCTTCGAATTAATCGATAAAAAAAAATTCGATACATTTCACTGTTTCCTAGTTTATTAGCAATGAAATTAACCAATCAGGCCATTGTGCACGCATATTTAAACGGTCCACCAGAGACGGTGTCGCCAAACATGGTCTCTGTTTGTTTACCTAGAATCGAACATCGAACAAGAGACCGACACAAGTTTTGGACATGGGACGGAGGTAAGGATCGAACCCGAGCCAAGAGTAGAGCATTCTCGTTCCTATTGTCTACGTTAGGACACCAACTGACATAAACTGTATCTGGCGGACCGCTTGAATTTGAGCTCGCAATGGCCTGAGTGGCTATCTTCAACGCTAATTAACTCAGAAACGGTGCAACATAACGAATTTTTTTCTTACTCACAGCCTACTCTGCAGCACTCTTACAGACTTTTCAGAGTTTTTCTTAACACTCTGTATACGAGGATTTTCTGAAAAGTTTTTCCTCAGGTTTTCTTATATGAAAAACCTTAAGGCTTTTTAAATGAAATGAACTTTATTTTAACATTCTACATCTTTTTCTTCGTTTCTACATATTTATTTATCAACATAGCAGTCCCGATGATGAATACATGTTTCCCAACGAGTAGCCAGTTTGTTGATACAGTGTTTGACTTTATTGATGGAGCCACAACTTCACCTCTGCTTGCACCACTTCATTAATACCAGTGGAAGTACCAGACCGACTTCACATGATATATAAAAAACATCGTTATAGACTCCCGAAAAAAGCCGCTACGTGTTGTGGTCGATGTTCAGCTATGATGTGCCTCTGCGGAACGTATTTCCAGTCCATGCATCGACCCCTTCAACTAACGAATTAGCCTTCAGAACTGTAAAGAATGGGGCGTTGTTGCTTTCAGGCGGAAAGAATGTTGAGAGACTGCAGGGCACTCTCACTTCTGATTCAGAGTGATGTCGCTTAATGTTGTTAGGAAAGATGATCTTTAATACTTGGTTGCTGTACCTCGACACGATCTCACTTCATACATCACGACGAAATGGTGGCCAGTAGTTAATGCTCTTGCCTGTGTGCTCTAGTGAAGCAATAGCGGTAAGCTTTACATGCATTCGAAGGAATAGGCTGCCGATTTCAACGACTGCAGTAAAAGCGTACGGTGACTGAGGGCCAAGGAGAGCACTTTTTTTTTAAAAAAAAAAAAAAACTTCCGACTTCCGTTTTCTCATTGTGAAGACGTGTTGGATGGCGCCGGTCGGTCGGTGGCTGCGTCCAGGTAGGCTGACTAGCGCTGAGAAGCCGCCGCTGCAATGGGCAGCGCATTGAAGACTGGCAATAAAGCATAGGATGGACCTTTGTTAGGCAGAAAGTGGATGAGACGACTGTGAGCTTCCTGCGAATTGTCGTGGGACAGGTCAATGGCGGCGAGACGTCCAGACTCTGTTACAAAACATACATATTTGTGAAGGCATGAGGCTTTTAGCAAGTTTATAGCCGTTCTTTGGAAAGTTCGAAATGGACGTAACAGGGGAGATAAGGATTTTTTTATGGAGGGCACTGGTTCCATCCACGTCATGTTGTCAGCAAAAGACATGGCGCAAACGTGTGGAAAAGAGGCCGCGAAGCTGAATCTTTTTTCCTTTCTTCTCAATTAAGTTTTAAGTCTCGGATTGATCAAATCTGTGTATGCAGAGCAAGGGGCAGTCTCCTATCTTCGAATGTGGCGCTCCAGCTAGTGATTAGCTTGTTCTAAAGTGGGAGGTCTAAGATGAAAATGTGCTTTGCTACCGAGCTGGCGAGGAAAGTGGAGAGAAAGAGGCGACTATTGTACGTGTGCTTCGCTAGTAAAGAGCTGCAGGTCTCCGAATTAGCCGAACACGAGACCGCGTAGTTGCATTTTTCGAGCTCGCGCCATTAATAATAGATTGCTGCCGTTCATGACTTCAGTCGCCAAAGGCATCGTGGTGTGCCGCCCTGACCAGCAAAAGGTTAAAGTATTCGCTACTACGGCGTATTGCTCCAATATATGTTTCTCAGCACCCTGTTCTTTCTAACCATACTTTTCTTTTTGGGATAGTAGAGTACAGATGCTTGATTGTGGCGTAGTTTTGTACAATACCCCGGATTCACGTGTATGAAGTCGGATAAAGCGATTAGTGTTCTGGTTAGTGTCGTGTGTCGATCCTCAGCTGATCACTTTGTCCACCATAGACCCCATATTAGTGAAAGCGTTTGTCAAATAAAAATGATTGTGTGACGTTTCTATAGCCAATGTTTTTGTCTTGTGATGTTAAGAATGAATAAATTTATTGTTATTTAGATCACGACTCCTTCCTGTGTTCTGTTAACAGTACCTTGCCATTTTCATTAATGTCGTGATTACAAATGAAAGTAGGAGGCTTGCAGTTGGCGAACCGCTGCCAGAATCTAGGTCCTTGCACTTCTGTGACGATGTCATCTAGCGTCCTTACCAAATAGGTCCCCATTATTACGAAAAATAAGTAAGTAAAACTATGGTACATTAGTATGTTGTAGATACTAAATGCTCTGTGTTGGTTATGTGTTTATTTGTTTCATCAACAATGTATTTGTGTCAGTGACTTCTGTGTCACATTTCGACCGTTTTCCCGTCGTTGCTAACGGCATTGTGGAATTATTTTTGTGGTGTTTACTATTGTATTTGTTTTGTATTTGGTTGTTTTTGATTCTGAATCTAGTGTACTATTCATAGTCTCGTACTGCACCCTGGTTTGCAAATTTTTTTTCACGTCATTGTATTGTACTGCGTATATCTTGTGAATTAGTTAATACGGTTGTCCGCGTGTTACAAGGATAATTATAGTTTGTTGTGGATGGAGTATTTGAATGACAATGAGAAGTATGGCACGGAGAAAAGTAGAATGGGAACGGGAAAATAATGCATACGTCATGGAGGAAGAGTGCACAGTTTGAATGCAGGGAGACGTTGCTGTTGAACGGTGTTAGCAACAAAGATGTCGGGCAACAAGGAAATCAGGGAGACTGAAAGCGATATGGCTTTTCTTAAGGTGGGAGACAGTGTCACATCGCGTGTGATAGAAAATGTGAGCATACCACAACATATCGAAGTAGAGGTGCTCATAAGATATCCGGACAGAGAAGACGCAATGATGCGGATCAACACCACAGAAATCATGTATTAGTTCAATCGATCATTATACTAAGAAAAAGGAAGAGGACATCAGTCTGGTGGCGTTTTCAATGGGAATGGCGAAAAAACTTGATAGACTGAAAGGAATGGAGGCTGGACTAAAAGGAATGGAGAAGAAAATTAATGAGACGAGGAAGGACATAAAAAGTATCGGTGCTCAGGTAAATCAGATGCGAGAGGAACACAAGTCATGGGCAAATAAACTCCAGGAAAACCTAAGGAAAGTAAACACCAACGCAATGAAAGGTTTGAAAATTGCACATGAGTTTAAGAAGACGGCAGAGAGAGCGAAGACAGTAGCAAGTTTCGCAAGACGAGTAGCAGCTGAAGCATCGAAAAGGATTAAAAGCATAGGATTACAAGGACGAGAGGCGGTGATCAGTTTGTACAAGAAGGTCAAAAGCGTCGAAAAGCGGCAAAACGACGCGTACCAGCGAATCGACATGAAAATACGTGAAACCACGGATCTTCATGCGACTGCGGCCATGGACAAATTAGAATCTGAGCTGCGCAAATTAGGAACTGGTTCGGGCGTGACAACTGCAACTCCAGTGAGCGAGACTGAAGAGGTCAGGACTCTCCTCTTGTTCAAATCTCAACAGGAAGCCATCAACACTCGTATGGAGAAGAAATTGGAGGAGGCGCTAAGGAAACAATTCCAGATGGGCCAAGCGCGAACGCAACGGAACCAGAAACAAATTCGGACGGGACGGATAACTGCATACCGTTGGCGGCGAATAGAGGACGTGGTGAGATGAACGTCGCATTTTCTCGAAGCTGAGGAGAGGGCACAAATGAGGGAACGTCGAACGAGGAGATCCAAGGGACTGATATTTTCATTAGGATGGAAGTCGTCGATGAAACGCCATTTGATTTTCAACACTTCTTACAAGTATGAAGCCGGCCGGAGTGGCCGAGCGGCTCTCGGCGCTACAGTCTGGAACCGCGCGACCGCTTCGTCGCAGGTTCGAATCCTGCCTCGGGCATGGATGTGTGTGATGTCCTTAGGTTAGTTAGGTTTAAGTAGTTCTAAGTTCTAGGGGACTGATGACCTCAGAAGTTAAGTCCCATAGTGCTCAGAGCCATTTGAACCATTTGAACAAGTACGAAACTTCTAAATTTTCCAAGATGAGGGTAATTCCACTCACCCAGGCACTTGGCTATCATAATTTGACCTCTCTTTACCTCCAAATCGGCCTTTAAAATGAAAATAGACTTTAATTGCGGGCACTTGCAAGGGTCAGTTGCAGAGAAAATGCGTGGAATACCAGTGACGTGTAGATGCTACCAGGAGTTCAATGACAGCTTCCTAAGTATCTACTGGTCCAAGGAGACGCAAGAGCGCATAACATACGAGATGATTGTTGGCATGATTTCAAGAGTTCAGGCTACGAAAGCCCAGTCAAGTTCCTTGATGCAATGATTGACAAGAACCAGTGTCTTGACGTACCATGCTCTACCGGTGAGATCATACATCACTGTTCCACCAAACATCCGTCAGCATATCAACAAGTATTAGTTGGCAGGTGTAATGTGGAGCTCAGTACTTTCCGTAACACTCTTTACGAATTAGAGTACGCAATCTGAGCAGAGAATATCAGAGAACACAGAAGAAAGTCTGACTGATACGTCGCAGGCCCTATGTTGCGTACACAATATAACCATTACAAACATAGGAACGGAAATGTACGGAATGGAACGCCTTATGGGAACCATTCACAGTCGGGAAATTTTGGGTGCAATGAAGTTGAACAATGAAGTCAATCGAATGGGAACCGCAATAAAGACGTACTGCACAACATAGGCTGGAATGGAAGGAGGAATGAAGGCTACGGACCACAAAACAACGGATGGCGAAACCATGGCTCCAGTTTCAACGATAATGGAAGAGGTGCGCTAATGAACAACGGAGGAGACGGAAATGGAGCTCAGGTCGAGGCAATTGAGATTCGGGGACTGAACCCACGTCGAATGGTGGTAGGAAATGACAACCAACGTCAGCGACTAACTGAATATGCAGAAGAGGCACAAAACGCATCTGCAACCTGAGACCCAGCCTCATCAATGGTATTACGCGTAGGTACGACGATCTTGAAGAAACGTTACTGGAAGCCAAAGATAGTTTAATGGTCGGTAACAGCTGAGCATAAGTTTTGTTTAGATATAATAGTGTTACAGATAACAATCATTTCTTTAGATTTTTTTGTGATTCGCTGTGGTAATTAGCATGGAACTTGTCCCATTATTGCTAGTCGTAAGAGTTAAGCATTGTTAGAATTTCACTGTACAAGTATTTCTTCGCAACATGTATCAAGTTTTTGATGTACAGCTGGTTATCCCAGAGCTGACTAATTACAATTGTTGAGAGTAGAAATGTGCCGATTTCACGACGGAAACTTCGTTGTTTATTTGAGTCCTGCTTCACGCGAGTTAATATGTTCTCATAGCACCTTAGGAGTTTGCTCGGAACAACGATAGAATTTTATGTCTTCGAGTTCGAAACAAGCGCAAGAGTATTAGGGATGAAATTCTTCTCATAACGTCTTGGGGTTCAGCTACAATCAATATTTCTTCTGTTTCTTGTGTGCGCATTGTAGTAAACTCCCTTGGACGATCCAGTATATAGTTCGTAGTATAGTGTGGCAGAGGGGCGTCGTTGAGATTAGTTTGCGAGACCCATGTAGGTATTTCTCAGGATGGTCATGTATTGTCCACGCGAGAGGCGTGTTGACTTTCTTGTGTGTTTCGCCGTGGTTTGTGACCATTGCCCAGTGCAATGTGTCTTCGCTGTGGGCTGATTATTGTCATCGCCAGTGGCGCGATATATTTGTGGTATATTTTTTGTCTATGGACGTCGCCTTTAGTGCGGTGTTTCTCCTGAATGGGATATTTTATTCGAGTGTGGTAACACAGATGAGCTATCTCGTTTTGTGCGATTTTTGTTCACTGTCGTTATTCGCTTGTGGTTTTCACATGTGGTTTGCCACAGTATTGTGCGATGATATTTGTGTGGGCTTTGGCGAGTAGTTCGCGAGCGCCTGAGTTTTGGATCTCAGGCGATAGTTTGTAACTTGTGGCGTGAGCACAGAATGTGCGAGCCACTTGGGTATGTTTTTGCAGAGTGAGCGAGGCACACCATCAGTTTGCGAGAAAGAGAAGAAAGGAAGAAATGTAGCTTTGCAGTCAAATGGCGATAATATCTTGTGCTTTTTTTATGTTTGTTTTAGGAGCTCGAGTGAAAATTTGTATACCCACCTGAGAAATTTTCTGTGTCAGCTTCAGCAAAAAGTGAATTTCGCAGAAGATCTATTTTTCCCACATACGACAGCGAGCAGACTGGTGACGTCGGCGTTAATCACGATTCACGTCATACACCAGAGTTAGTGCAACGATAATGAAAAAAAAAAAAATCGGAAGTGTGGTAGTTTGTATATCTTTTACAGTAGTTGGGTTGCGTGAATAGGTAGTAGACTTTGATGGAATGAGAATGATAGTACTTTGAGTGCATGAAAGGTTGTGGGAAATTAACACTACACTATCATACAGTACAACATCTCACCACTACTTAAGATTATAAAGATTCAGACACAGAAGATTAATCGTTTAAAACTATTGCTGTGGAATATAATACGATTACATTTTTTTCAAAAGAGCTCTGTAAACCATTTTATTTTTTATTCTTGAAGTAATCATGTAAAGCAATTCTTTACAATTTCATTATAATAATATTTATGGTGTAAACATAGTTGTAAAAACACTGCACTAAGCCTACATGTAAGCATTGTGGAGACTATGGGTGCTGAGTTGATGGCGGTACAGCAGGCAGTTGGAGAGGTCGCTGACACCAGAGTGGCTGCAGCAGCTGGGCAGATGGGTCGCAAAGCAGACACGGTGGTCAAGGTCATCTGCAAGCCCTGTGAGCCAGGGGTGATGTAGCAGGCGAAGGTGGCCCACTTTGCAACCGCAGGGCAGCTGGTCGACATGATGTCATTGGGCTACGTCAATGGAGGCAGGTGCTGACGAGCCCCTCCGCGGCATGAGCTGCCAACAAAGATGTGGTGCCCTGTCAGCACTCGAGGACTTTCTCCGCTGCCTCTCACTGCAAGTTTCTGAGGGACCTACCACTCAATGGAAGGGTGTTCATGCGCCACAGGGGGCTGTCTGCGGAATGCTGAATGGTGGTACTCACGTGTCTGGAGACGTGTATCGGCAGAGACGGCGATGGCGGGAGGTGATTCACCTCAAACCTGTGTCCATGTGCTGCTCGGGTTATCCCATGATGATCTTCGACAGCGGCAGCGCATTGCCGGCTACCAGGTCATCCAAGACAATCAGCAGTTGAGACGCCACTGTTTCCTGCCGACAGACAAGGTCCTGCCACACTGAGGGTGCTGCCTGTACCATACATGCTGAGAAAAAGGGGTAACCCACCTTGGCAAACTCATCCCACATGGCTGTCACATCTAACCTGTTACTTGACATGTGTAGTGCGGTGTTTATTTGTGTGGCAATTGTAAATTTAAAAATCGGGTTTCCTAAATACCTTTGAGGAGGGAGCGGTAGGAAATGTTTGTTGTTGCCATTAATTTATTTTATGTATGTTTGTTTTACATATGTTGTATATATGCTTTATAAGCACCTTACTGTTTTCATTTTTACAAGATTACATGCATTTTCTGTTTTCTTATCAAGTTTTATTTTCTCTTAATGAACTCGTGTATTATTTTTCATTTTGCGTAAAGATTCACTTGTTTTCTGACAATCATATGTTGTTTTATTGTATTGACGCTTATATCTTTGTACTTAATGGACAGACTGACACATTTTAGCCGAGCGCGGTGGCCACGCGGTTTAGGCGCTGCAGTCCGGAACCGCGCAACTGCTACGGTCGCAGGTTCGAATCCTGCCTCGGGCACGGATGTGTGTGATGTCCTTAGGTTAGTTAGGTTTAAGTAGTTCTAAGTTCTAGGGGACTGATGACCTCAGATGTTAAGTCCCATAGTGCTCAGAGCCATTTGAACCATTTTGACACTTTTTAAACAAATAAGCTGAACATACGGTACATGCAAAATGAAAACTAAGAATCTTTATATTGGATGAATGTGAGAGTGTTTGTGACCGATGTTCTATAATGTGGTTGTTGTGGTCTTCAGTCCTGAGACTGGTTTGATGCATCTCTCCATGCTACTCTATCCTGCGCAATCTTCTTCATCTCCCAGTACCTATTGCAACATACATACTTCTGAATCTGCTTGGTGTATTCATCTCTTGGTCTCCCTCTACGATTTTTACCCTCCACTCTGCCCTCCAATACTAAATTAGTGATCCCTTGATGCCTCAGAACATGTCCTACCAACCGATCCCTTCTCGTAGTCAAGTTGTGCCACAAACTTCTCTTCTCCCAATCGTCTTCAAAACCTCCTCATTAGTTATGTGATCTACCCATCTAATTTTCAGCATTCTTCTGTAGCACCACATTTCGAAAGCTTCTATTCTCTTCTTGTCTAAACTATTTATCGTCCATGTTTCACTTCCATACACTCCATACAAATGCTTTCAGAAACGACTTCCTGATACCTAAATCTATACTCGATGTTAACAAATTTCTCTTCTTCAGAAACGCTTTCCTTGCCATTGCCAGTCTACATTTTGTATCCTCTCTACTTCGACCATCATCAGTTATTTTGCTCCCCAAATAGCAAAACTCCTTTACTACTTTAAGTGTCTCATTTCCTAATCTAATACTCTCAGCATCACCCAACTTAATTCGACTACATTCCATTATCCTCGTTTTGCTTTTGTTGATGTTCATCTTATATCCTCCCTTCAAGACACCATCCATTCCGTTCAACTGCTCTTCCAAGTCCTTTGCTGTCTCTGACAGAATTACAATATCATCGGCGAACCTCAACGTTTTTATTTCTTCTCCATGGATTTTAATACCTACTCCGAATTTTTCTTTTGTTTCCTTTACTGCTTGCTCAATATGCAGATTGAAAAACATCGGGGAGAGGCTACAAACCTGTCTCACTCCCTTCCCAACCACTGCTTCCCTTCCACGCCCCTCAACTGTTATAACTGCCATTTGGTTGCTATACAAATTGTAAATAGATTTTCGCTCCCTATATTTTACCCCTGCCACCTTCAGAATTTGAATGAGAGTATTCCAGTCAACATTGTCAAAAGCTTTCTCTAAGTCTACAAATACTAGAAACGTAGGTTTGCCTTTCCTTAATCTAGCTTCTAAGATAAGTCTGGGGTCAGTATTGCCTCACGTGTTCCAATATTTCTACGGAATCCAAACTGATCTTCCCCTAGGTCGGCTTCTACTAGTTTTTCCATTCGTCTGTAAAGAATTTCCGTTAGTATTTTGCAGCTGTGGCTTATTAATCTTATTGTTCGGTAGTTTCACATCTGTCGACACCTGCTTTCTTTGGGATTGGAATTATTATATTCTTCTTGAAGTCTGAGGGTATTTCGCCTGTCTCATACATCTTGCTCACCAGATGGTAGAGTTTTGTCAGGACCGGCTCTCCCAAGGCCGTCAGTAGTTCTAATGCAATGTTGTCTACTGCCGGGGCCTTGTTTCGACTCAGGTCTTTCAGTGCTCTGTCAAACTCCTCACGCAGTGTCATATCTCCTATTTCATCTTCATTTACAACCTCTTCCATTTCCATAATACTGTCCTCAAGTACATCGCCCTTATATAGACCCTCTATATACTCCTTCCACCTTTCTGCTTTCCCTTCTTTGCTTAGAACTGGGTTTCCATCTGAGCTCTTAATATTCATACAAGCGGTTCTCTTTTCTCCAAAGGTCTCTTTAATTTTCCTGTAGGCAGTATCTATCTTACCCCTAGTGAGATAAGCCTCTACATCCTTACATTTATCCTCTAGCCATCCCTGCTTAGCCATTTTGCACATCCTGTCCATCTCCTTTTTGAGAAGTTTTTATTCCTTTTGCCTGATTCATTTACTTCATTTTTATATTTTCTCCTTTCATCAATTAAATTCAATATTTCTTCTGTTACGCAAGGATTTCTACTAGCCCTCGTGTTTTTACCTACTTGATCCTCTGCTGCCTTCACTACTTCATCCCTCAAAGCTACTCATTCTTCTTCTACTGTATTTCTTTCCCCCATTCCTGCCATTTGTTCCCTTACGCTCTCCCTGAAACTCTGTACAACCTCTGGTTCAGTCAGTTTATCCAGATCCCATCTCCTTAAATTCCCACCTTTTTGCAGTTTCTTCTATAAAGGAATGAATACAGCCATGTGTATAACTGAGCAGGGGTAGTAATTTTCCATTGCACAGAGAATCCTCAAGACAACAATACTATATTCTGAATATGGAATAACCTTCTCTGGCCCCAATTTCAGGATGAATGAGTAGATAAATGTCTGCTTGATCCTGTAACAGTTTAGCAATTGTCAGTTAAGTCTGGGTCTTCAAGAATATTACCCGATGGCACACCCAACAAATTTTTATTTCTCACTTTAATTTTATAGGCATGCAGCAGAGAGTTTATGGATGACCCCTGGCTGTAAGTGGCAAAGACAGGATATACCATTGTGAACAAAGATTGATAAATGTTTATTTCTTTGATAATCACCCAACTAAAGTGTCACAATTTATTCTGTTCCATGTCACATGTCACACTAACCTTTTAGAGTATGAGAGTCCGCAAGAACAAATTTGAAAGGAATGGGGAGGTTGTGAGAGATTGCAGAGCACTCAAACTTCTGATTCGGCGTCATGCCACTTAATGTTCTTAGGGAAGATGATCTTAATAACTTGGTTGCTATACCTGGATACGATCTGACTTCATACTCATGATATTGTGGGCTGTAGTTAATGCTCTTGCTTGTGTGCTCTAGTGAAGGAATAGCAGTAAGCTTTAGCTGCATTCAAAGGAATAGGATGCCGATTTAAACGACTACAGTAAAAGCATACGGCGACTGAGGACCAAGGGGAGGTTTTTTTTTTGTGTGTGTGTTTGTGTGGAGAATGGATGAAAACATTTGTGGACTGCCAAGTTCCGCGGTCTCTTTGTGCAGACACATTGGATGGCACCAGTCGGTCGGTGGCCGCATCCAAGTAGGCGACTAGCGCTGAGAAGTCACCACTGCAATGGGCAGCTAATTGAAACCGACAATAAAGCAGAGGATGTGCCCTTGTTAGGCAGGAAGTCGGTGATACGACTGTGAGCTTTCTGCGAATTTCCGTGGGACAGGTCAATGGTGCCCGGACGGCCATACTCTATTACAAAACATATTTGTGAAGGCATGAGGCTTTTAACGAGCTTATGGCAGTTCTTTGGAAAGTTCTAAATGAACGGAATAGGTGAGATAACGAACTTTTTATGGAGGGCACTTGTTCAATCCAGGGTACGTAGTTAGCAAAAGACAGCGTAAACGCATAAGAAAGAGGCCACAAAAACTGAATTTTTTTCCTTTTCTCCCAATTAACTTTTAAGTCTCTGATTGGTCAAATCTGTGTATGCAGAGCAAGGGGCAGTGTCCCATCTTCGAATGCGGCGCTCCAGCTCGTGATTAGCTTGTTCTAAAGTGGGAGTAGTCTGTGATGTAATTGTGCTTTACTACCGAACTGGCGAGAAAAGTGGAGAGAAAGCGGAGGTTCTTGTACTGGCACTTTGCTAGTAAAGTACTGTAGGTCTCTACCTAAATGGCGAGACTTTTGTCCTTTACTAGTATGCCACCTACAGCCTGTGCCAGTCACCTTCTGAACCATCTAACCATCGGAGGTACTGCTTGTAGCATCACGCTCACAATGAGTGATGTGTGGGTATACTTACTTGTCTTCAGTCGGCTATCTGAACATTTGACATATTCCATCACACACAGTCGTGGGACGTAGCCATTGGTTTGGCAGACCAGTAAACGGGTCTACCTGCACACTGGAATTCACCAGGGTTTCAGAGGCTCATACGGAAGTACCTGCATTCCGAATACGCCAAATGCGAGATCGTGTACTTCCATTTTTCGGGCACGCGCCATTAATAATAGTTTGCTGCTTCCCATGACTTCAGCCGCCGAGCGCATCGTGGTGTGCCGCCCTGACTAGCAAAAGGTTAAAGTATTCACTGCTACGGCTTGGGGCTCCAATATATGTTTCTCAGCACCCTGTTCTTTCGAACCATATTTTTCTTTTTGTGGTATTAGAGTATAGATGCTTGATTGTGGCGTAGTTTTGTGCCATATCCCGGACTCAAGGGAATGAAGTCAGATAAAGTGATTAGTGTACTGTTTAGTGTTGTGCGGCGATCCCCAGCCGACCACTTTCTCCACCATAGACCCCATATTAGTCAAAGCGTTTGTTAAATACAAATGATTGTGTGACGTTTCTTTAGCCATTTTTGTCTTGTGATGTTAAGAATAAATAAATCTATTGTTATTTAGATCACAACTCCTTGCTGTATTCCGATTAACAGTACCTTGCCATTTTTATTAATGTTGTAATGACAAAATAAAGTAGAAGCTTTGCAATATTTTAACCAAAAAGTCATATTAGGGTCTTCACTCTACGATAAGGTCAACTCTCCTTCTACAGAGTAGCATACTGTATCACAATTTTAAATACTCTATAATTTTTATAAAAATCTGATTTGGGATATTATCTTCTCAACTCCTACCTCTTGTAGACTCTACGTGTAACTTTCTTCCAGATTTAACTTTTACATACTCCTTGAGACTCATTTTCCTTCCCCGCTGCCTTCCTTTAAATGGTAGCGTCAATGATCATCTTCGTTTCATAATGTCCAATGTTACTGATTGAGCTGGCAAAATTTCATCAATCTTGTAATCTCTACATCTGCCAAACCGAAGAACTTCTCTTAAAACAACGCCATTTGCAACTGACCCATCCGTGAAAGATCTATAGCTATTTCTGCACTTGGCTTGTTTAAAAAAAATCATCGTTCTGCTTGGATTTACACTACCAGATTCCGCACATGAATTTGTTCTTCTAATAAGACTCATCGCTTGTATTTTTTCAGGCTAATCTGCAAATCGAACTTGGTGGTGACTTCATTAACAATAATGTATCATACCACAGCACTGTATAATAGGCCTTATGTTCTCAAAACATTATTCGATTTTGTGAGAATATTGCAATTACAATCCGCCTGATCTGCTGGGTAGTTATGTGCTTGCCTCCCATGCAGCCGGCCCAGGTTAGGTTGCCGGCCGGGTTGGGTATTTTCTCCACTCGTGGACTGGGTGATATGTTGTCCTCATCATCATTTGATCCTCATCACCAGCACGCAAGTCGCCCAATGTCTCGTCGACTGAAATAAGACTTGCACTCGGCCACCGAACTTTTCCGATGGGGCCTCCCAGCCAACAATACCATACACTCATTTCATTTCATTGCAGATACATGTTCATTGCTAGCAACGTCAACGTCCCCTGTAATGTATGTATTTCTATGAATGCAGAATATGTGTCACACACATTAGGTTTTTTCGTGGCAGTTATTTTTTTAGAGTTCGATAGTCGTCACCTCTGCTGAAAACTGCTTATCTTATGTACAAGTCCCGGATTCACATTCCGCCTTGCTCACTTTTCACGAGTATTTTTCACTTTTAAGACACTTTATAGGTTGCATATATTCGTAGGGAGCGATCTGTCACAGATGAACAGGAGAATATCCTGCAGCCAAGATCGCTTGGTAGTTTCATTTTATTCTGGACAGAACCTTGCTGTTATCATAGGATCTTTGTAATATTCTTAGTAACGTGCATAGATGCCACATAACAATGAGAGTGCTTCCCACTCATAGAAAAAGGCCCCACGTTGGCTGGTAAAACACATAAAAATACCATATACGTTATCCATTGCACCAACAGTGTGCCTATGAGTGGAGGTGTACATAAAGAAAGTGTTTTTCTGGCCCAAGCGCATTACGTTTTACCAAGATAATGCTCTAGGTGACAGTTTCTATAGCTTGTCTTGACGAACCCTATCTTGGCCAGCGAGGTACCCAAATCTGTCACCAGTTGAGAACGTTTGGAGCATTATGGGCAGGTCCCTCCGACCAACTCGGGATTTTGACAATCTAACGCGCCAGATGGACACAATTTGGCACGATATCTCTCAGGAGAACATCGAACAACGCTATCTATCAGTGCGAAGCCGAACAACTTGTTGCATAAGTGTCAGAGGTGGGCTAACACATTACTGGCTTGCCCAATTTGGGAAGCTCTTTCTCTTCAATAAATTATCCAACTTTGTCTGAAATTTTAATCATTTGTTTGTCTGTTCATGAACATCACATCTACCGATTTCCATCCCATTTGGATAATTCCTTTGTGGTGCGCCATTTTTTTATACATATTTTTTTCTCATCGCGTCTCTTGCCAGTAATGATACCAGACGGCATTACATCTGACCTTGGGCAGTGTTCATAATTGTTTGGTTCCTCAGTGCATATAGGGCTAAAAAGAAAATAGCTTTCTTCTGCAATAAAGCTCTAACTGGTATCACGTACTGTATAGAACCCAAAAAGTTCCTGAAAGAATACATATGGAGCACAGCTGCACACTGCCTAAAAAAAGAAATGAAGCACCTAGAAGACATTGTCGGATGTCAATGCAACTTCATACTCATACACTTAATCAGCAGGTGTGTGGATGACTCGGGCTATAGCTCTCTCTGACAGGTAGAATGGCAAGCAGAGTGCATTAGTATATGTTCATGTTTAATGCTATTATCAGGCTTGTCAAGGTTGTATAACAGTGTCAGATGATGAGTGATCACTGTGAGGGACACAGAGACGCCGAATCATCAGCACCTTACAGAGTTTGAAAGGGGCCTCATTGTAGATCTCCATTTGGCTGAGTGATCGAATCGCACAATACACAGATTTATTATGTATTCAGACGTGATAGTGACCTGATATTGCAATTCATGGGAATGGAAGACCAGACACACTCGTCATCAATATTCCAGTCGCCCAGGTTTGACCATCACAATGGAGGATCGCCATATTGTGCCCCAAACATTCGCAACCCCTTCACATCTGTTCCTGCCATCCAAGAATAAGTAACAGACTTCTTGCAACATTCTGTTTCATTCTGCACCACTGGTCAGAGACCAGCTGTTCGCCTGACAGTCGATTCTTCCGCACACCAGCCAGGCCGTGCGGGCAGCAGCACCACTAGGAGGACCTGAGTAAACAGCTTTCATAAACACCGAGTAATTTTCCTTGTATGGCCTGGGCTGTTTACCACTGAGTTACAGGTCGCCTCCACAGCGTGTGGAAATGTCAACCTTGGTAGGTTTTTGGGTTAAAGGGACCAGACTACTACGGTCATCGGTCCCAATGTCAACCTTGTTGACAGGCAGTATACGTGTCGCAACAGGGAGCGCTGTCAGCAGGGCACTATCTCGCTACTCCAGATCACATCCCTTGCAGAACAACCTGGACATTCATCTACTACCGACTATTTAGCACACCGCTGGACTGTGTGAAGTGAAGTTACGCCCTATTCTCAAGTGAGCAGGACCAGTAGTTCCGCCCAACCACATAATCAGTTCAGTCCCAACGCTACAAATAGTAGGCAGCACCAGCAGTGTCGTGTCAGTGCTCGAAGCCGGCACAGCGGGCCCAATTCGTCGTGGCCTCACTAGAAGTATTTCAGCCATCATACGCCGACATCGCCCTCTCAGTAACGTCCTAAGCCCTCACGTCACCACGATCCGTGGTTTATCATGTAGGGACATCACAGACACCATAGGAAAGATTTTTCTGTTGTATGTAGTTGTGTGGATATTCATTCAAGGTCATTATAATTGAGTTTCGTTTTGTTAATAAACTTATGATTTTAAAAATGTCTTCAACTGCTCCTCAGTACAAAGATATTTCACTAGCAGCAGATGGACTAGGGAATTAATATCCCAAACAAAGGCTACTGGTAACATCAAATCACAGACAGCTGCGTTTGGAATCGTGCCATTACTAGAAAGCGTGGACTGTTGATGAATGGTGCCGCATTGTGTCCAGCGATGAATTATGGCTCTGCATTATACTGGCTAACCACTGCTGGTGAGTGTGGTGGTGATAGGTGGAGAGGGGGTGGGGGATGTACAGTGGTGTTACTCTTAGCGTCATGGTGTGGCTAGTCATCGGGTATGACTTCAGGTCACGGCTTGCAGAGATTCTTTGAATACTGATGACACAACAACATCTCATAGATATTCTGCGTCGTCTCATGTGACAGTAACTTGGTGCCATGTTTCAGCAGGACAATGCTTGTCCACAGACAGCTTGTGACTCTAACACCTGTCGGCGTGATGTTGAGGTACTACTATCGCCGGTGAGATCCCCTGATCAGTCCCAGATAGACATGTGTGAACCCAGCTAGGACATCAACTCAGTCCCAGTGTTGATGTATAGTACCATCTACAGTAGCTGTCAGCCAGATTCTCAGGGGAGGATACAATAAGATTATAACACCCTCCCCGACTGAATCACTGAATGCATCCAGGCCAGTGGAGGTGCAGCGCCATACTGACAGGTGGGCTCACACTGCCACGTTCCTATAAATTTGGATCGATTTTGTTATCTCTGAAATAACGCAACATACCATCTCAACGCGTGAAGTTTACTTTCCTCCTCCCCATTGGGGTGCCTCACTCTTTTTAGTGAAGTAGCGTATGTGGAAGTGAAATATGGACCATCCGAAATCTTGAGAAGAAGAAATATGAACCATTTCTGATGCGTTTCTATCGAAGATTGTAAAAAATTAAGTCGG
Source organism: Schistocerca americana (assembly GCF_021461395.2). NCBI lineage: Eukaryota > Metazoa > Arthropoda > Insecta > Orthoptera > Acrididae > Schistocerca > Schistocerca americana. Next base: position 297,172,955 of record NC_060120.1, read on the forward strand.
CAGACGGAGTACAAAAAAAGGAAATCAACAGCTGTGGACAGAAGTTCACGGAAGATCTTTACCAGAAGATGACGCAGGTTAGTCGCAATACGGTACAGTATCCAGAGCTAGTTAATCTGGCGCTGGAAGAAACAATAAATCAAAAAAATAATAGAAGCACATCGAGAGTAGAAAATGCGAAACAGATTACAGAGGATGTTTGGCTCTGAACACTATGGGACTTAACTTCTCAGGTCATCAGTCCCCTGGAACTTAGAACTACTTAAGCCTAACTAACCTAAAGACATCACGCACATCCATGCCGAGGCAGGATTCGAACCTGCGACCGTAGAAGTCGTGCGGTTCCAGACTGTAGCGACTAGAACCGCTCGGCCACCGCGGCCGGCACGGAGGATGTTTGGTGTAACTGTTTAGTATAGATGAAAAAATTAAGACAAGGAAGAAACACAGAGAACATGGCATCCGACCAGTGGAAATACTGATTCTTTTAAAAGATCGACAATATAACTGAATATTTCCTAGAAACTTCTTGGGTATATGCAAGTACTCCGTGCCACAGATGATGAATTATTTTGTGCGATACATTGCTGCAACACTTTCTTCCAAAGAGCATGGTCGGTGACTGATATCCTTCTTTTTTTTGTGTGTGTAACCATGCTTCATACATACAATTTCGTAGCTGTGAGCTATTATTAGTGATCAGTTTCCAGTTTCTCAAAGACAACATGGCTACCCTTAAACAAGCTCTTCTGTTTAATCCTGGCCTTGAAATAAATTTGATAAGGAGTTATTCTTGGCGAATATTTTTAAGATACTTCATACATATAGCAGTATACATCTTACTTTGAGATGAGAAATATGTACTCATCTGAGATAAGTACTTTACTCTCATTCATTCTAACAAGGTCGTTTTGCGACCTGGGGTGGGAGAGAGGTGGGGTCTGCTAAAGACAAACCCGAAAGCAAAGACTATTAGCTTCTAACAACCATTCGCCAAAGAGACGTTTGGAGACGGAGTTGGAAGCAGGACAAAGAATGGAAGGAGAATTGAATCATCCGTGTTAGTTTGAAGAAAACTATAGCGGTATTTGTCTCAGCTGACGAAGAACTTTGTGGCGTCGCTACCCAGTATTTTAGCAAAAATAGAAGTAGTAAGAAAGCCACTGGGAAGTACTGCATTAGTAGCTGCAGGCTAGTGGCCGCAATGTGGCGACATATGGATCAGGATAAGATGTACGTTAAGGGTTCTGCGAGACGACGCTAACCATATTCAGCGAAAAACTGCACTGCTCAGCAATAGCAACCATAGCAGGCAGGTCGATGTCACCAGACCAGGGCAAGCCTCTTGTTATGGGCGATGTGATTAGGTGCCAGGTCTTAATGAAAGAAATGCGCCTCGGAGCGATATAAATATGCTTGAATTTCAGGTGGAGGCACTTTTCGCCAGAGTCCAGCGTCAGCACCACCATGCCGGAGCCACGCCAGACATGGAGATGACTATAGCCAGCAGCAGCCATCAGTTCGAGAGCGGGCTACCCCTGTCATCGCCAGAACTGAGTTCCCCTTGGACTTACCTGTTACTGCCTCAGCACCAGCCACAGCTCGACTCCTGCCAAAGCATAGTGTGTAGAATCCAGCATACAACAGTTCCCACGTGCCGCCACAGTGAACATCGGTGGAGGCGAGAGCCCGTTCCAGGTGATATCGCGAACAGAGAAGTGTCACGCAGCTGATGTTAGCCGTGGCCTAAGAGGCCTCCAGCCATCCAGGGTGCAAACCAGCACGCAAGACGTTGCCCATACGTCAGCGCCGGCCAGGGTCAACATAGTGAGTCCTGTTTTGCTTCGCTGAGCCACGACGAAACACGTCCCGAAGTTTTTAAAAAACGTCCTTTACTGTCAACAGTGTTTCGAATGCGCCCTCTGGCCCATCACCACCACCACTCACCGCACTGAGTCCAACTGCACTTTTCAAAACAATGGAATCTCTGAATCAGTATGAATGCATGGACTTTCAATCCCATTCCTCCCAAATTTGAGTCCAAAGCCTACACCAACACGTCAGATAGCATTAGTTGTTATTCGAAACGCGTTTGACTCAGTACCATGCCAAAGCTTATTGAAGAGTCGACCACGATGGCCAAGCGGTTCTAGGCGTTTCAGTCTGGAACCACGAGGCTACTACGGTCGCAGGTTCCAATCCTGCCTCGGGCATGGATGTGTGTGATGTCTTTAGGTTAGTGAGGTTTAAGTAGTTCTAAATTTAGGGGACTAATGGCCTCAGAAGTTAAATCTCATAGTGCTTAGAGCCATTTGAACCATTTTTTGAGCTTATTGAAGAAAAGTAAGGATATGGGGTATCAAAAGAAATATGCTACTAACTATTTCTTGGAAGGAAGGACACAGCACAATCTAACTTCAGGCATGTACCAGGGAAGAATGGTATGATCCTTGCTGTCGCTACTCTACATATATGGCCTGCCAGACAATAAGAACAGCAACTTCGGACTTTTGCAATTATTGCAGCCATTTATAATGAAGTTTTAAGTGAACAAAGCTGCAGAAATATCCATTCAGATCTCGAGAAGAGTTCAAAAGGGTACAAAGAGTGTCAACTTATTTTAAATTTTCATAAACGTAAAACATAGCACTTCACGCAAAGGACATGCTGCCATCATCAATTCATGAATGTAGGGGACCAAGGTACAAAGATGTAGACAATGTGACATGGAAGTTGGGGTCAGGCCGAGAGGTATGCATGGATAGCCGAAGTGGTAAAGTCAACAGCTCGCCATAAGCGGTAAATCCGGGTTCGAGTGACGGGCCGGCACAAATTTTCGTCTGGCATTAATACGCAGTATATCTATACATAATACAGCCAAGATATTTGCATTCGTATGGCTATCGATTATAAGTAATGCCTGTTCTTTCAGAGGGGCAAGTAAGTATTACGTGCCAAGGCAAGCAAGAGACGATATCATCGTGTAAGATGCGTCATTGTCTCAGTCTCACTAGTGCGGGAATCCAGCGTAAAGCTACGAGCATCAAGTCATGAATGTAGTGGACTACGGTATCCAAGGATGTAGAAAGTATAGCTGGCCGCTGTGGCCGAGCGGTTCTAGGCGCTTCAGTCCGGAACCGTGCTGATTCTACGGTCGCAGGTTCGAATCCTACCTCGGGCACGGGTGTGTGTGACGTCCTTAGTTAGTTTTAAGCACTTCTACGTCTAGGAAACTGATAACCTCAGATGTTAAGTCCCATAGTGCTTAGAACCATTTGTAGAAAGTGTGGATAGCCTAAGTGGTTAAGGCGACTGCTAGCGACAAGTAGGAAATCTGTGTTCGAGTCACGGTCCTGCACAATGTCATTATAGTTGGAGTCATGAACGACGGCGGTCGAGTTTTGGCATTTTATACGCACCTACGTCAGCATTTTCCGATAGTCAATGAGCGTCCGGTAGTGCTCTGAGCCCTCTGCCCTGAATGCCGTAGCTTATGCGAGCATTAAATGTGATTCTAGCCAGTTGTTTAGTGAATTTATATTCCATTCGTTATGAGTTATGTAGACTGGCAATGGCAAGGAAAGCGTTTCTGAAGAAGAGAAATTTGTTAACATCGAGTATTGATTTAAGTGTCACGAAGTCGTTTCTGAAAGTATTTGTATGGAGTGTAGCCATGTACGGAAGTGAAACATGGACGATAAATAGTTTAGACAAGAAGAGAATAGAAGCTTTCGAAATGTGGTGCTACAGAAGAATGCTGAAGATTAAATGGGTAGATCACATAACTAATGAGGAAGTAATGAATAGAATTGGGGAGAAGAGGAGTTTGTGGCACAACTTGACTAGAAGAAGTGATCGATTGGTAGGACATGTTCCGAGGCATCAAGGGATCACCAATTTAGTACTGGAGGGCAGCGTGGAGGGTAAAAATCGTAGAGGGAGACCAAGAGATGAATACACTAAGCAGATTCAGAAGGATGTAGGCTGCAGTAGGTACTGGGAGATGAAGAAGCTTGCACAGGACAGAGTAGCATGGAGAGATGCATCAAACCAGTCTCAGGACTGAAGACCACAACAACAACATGAGTTGTCATCGCTGATGGTGGTGTTAAGTGAAACACTCCGAATAAGCAATGGAAAGTTTCAGGATATACGCATTCTTCAAGCGGAAAGCACGTGCACGCGTTTACGACAACTGTCACTTGGAATCGTCAACAATGCAATCCTCGTCCGTGCCTCGACATGCGCGAACCGCCATCGTTCGTGGATCTGACTATAATAGATGAAACCTCTATGCTTCGAATTTATTTCGAACGTAAGTTTTCCCTAAAGTTTTTCGGTTAAATCGAAGGTATTCAGTAGAAGATCGAATTGTAAGTTTATCCCCATCCATCATATTGAGTCTTCCCCAAACAGTCTCCCATGCAGCTTCAATTGCTCTATCGATCAATTTGAGTTTCTTGCCTACTCCGACAAATTCACCATCTGAATTTGCCATTGGCCTATCCTTTAGAAAATAATACACTTTTGGTACCTCTGGTGCACGACTCTTGGCAATTATCATTCGCTGAAGCTTCGAGTTTTTTGACAGCAGTCAAGGCAGTTTCCAGGTGTTTACGAACTCATTCCTCTTTCGAGAACAGCACCCACAGTCGGGCTGTATTGTGGCTGGTGCAGTGTTTTACAGTAAACAAATATCTTTCAAATAACGTTGCTGATTCTCCTCCAAATTCTGGATCCGTTAAGCAAGCAGTATTAGCAATTAAAACATCCTGGCAGATTAAAACTGTGTGCCTGACCGAGACTCGAACTCGGGACCTTTGCCTACCAACTGAACTACCCAAGCATGACTTACGACTCGCCCTCACAGCTCTACTTCCGCCAGTACCTCGTCTCCTACCTTCCAAACTTCACAGAAGCTCTTCTGCGAATATTGCAGAACTAGCAGTCCTGGAAGAAAGGATATGCAGAAACATGGGTTATCCACAGTCTGGGAGATGTTCCCAGAATGAGATTTTCACTGTGCAGCGGAGTGTGCGCTGATACGGAACTTCCTGGCATATTAAAACTGTGTGCTCAGTTGGCAGAGCACTTGCCCGCGAAAGGCAAAGGTTCCGAGTTCGAGTCTCGATCTGTCATACAGTTTTATTCTACCAGGAAGTTTCATATCAGTGCACACTCCACTGCAGAGTGAAAAATCTCATTCCAGTGTTAGCAATTCCCTTTAACGGCTGAAGCATTTAATACACAGAACGAAATTTCTAGTAAGATGATGGAAAAATTTGGGATAAATGTTACAATTTCCTGGAACTGTTTGGAAGGAATAGTCACTAACAGAGTCAAAACCAACAATGATCTAAGCTCAATGTAGATAATGTACATTCCTGTTGAAAGGGAAAACCAAATGCAACACGGTATGTTACTTATAACAGGTGATACAAACTATGTTATCCACAACATGCCTGTCTTCCGAAAATCCTAGAAAATATACGTTAGTTCACATAGATGTTCCTTGAAATTGTGATGGAATTTTTTGAATGAGGATACTCTTGATAGATTTGTTTAGAGGTACAAATGTTGATTATGACTGATGCAGTAGCACAAAATTCCTTTTTTGCGGCACTCATTGTGCAAATTACACAATATACCACACCTCACGCCAAAGACTTTGAAGTGAATTTATCTGACACACGTGATTTTGTTTGGAGACAGAGGAAATACCGGAAGTAGGCATCTATACGTAAATAAGCATGCTAATTCCACGAATTTCTTGCTTAGCTGCTTTTGTAATACGTTTCACGTGGCATACCAAAGGCAAACACCGTTTCGTCACCGTAGCGTCAAAAACAATGTCAATTGTAGAGCACAACAAAGCAAGCTTGGTGTGGCAAACAATGCAACCATTATTAGAATATTAACGTACCATAATTACTTGTGTGATCCATCCTAGAATGTTGCTGAAGTGTATGGGACTCTTATCAAAGGAGCAACAGGGCATACTGAATGTTTGCAAATAACAGCAGCAAGGGAGTCCATGTCCAGGGTCAATGGGGCGCGTAAGCCCCTGTTCCCCCTCCGCCCCCCATTTCCTCCCACCTAAAGGAAAATGTATGGTGTCGACAGGTGCTTTTCTTTAAATAAAATGATTTGAAAGTCGATATTACATAGATTTCTAGCTGGGTCGTAACCGGAACTTACTATGGTTACCTCCAAGTAGCAGTTCGTTTTCGAAAATATTAAAAATGCTCCATATCTGCAGATCTAGCTCCCCGCCCCCTATAAACTTTCGTGTGGGCCTTTGAGCAGCTCGCATGTTCGCATTTTTGTTTCACTAACGGGAGAGCGTCTTGTAAATGCTGAAAATCCCGAACTGACAGACGAGTAACGACAGACGCCAACTATCCTATGAGACCTTATTTTGAAAATGTCAGGAAGGATATTAAAGTATGGATATATTACGACGAGACAAATTTAATTATTGCCTACACAGAGGCATTTAAGCAGTCATTCTTGCTGCTCTCAACATGTGGATAGAACGAGAGACTCCCTTCCCTGTAGTCGAACAGCAATCCCACACGTGGGTGTGATGCCATTTTAGTAACAAACCAGTAAGGTAAAACAGTCGACGTCTAGTTCACACCAAAACACCGCGATGTCCGCCGCTCGTGGTCTCGCGGTAGCGTTCTCGCTTCCCGAGCACGGGGTCCCGGGTTCGATTCCCGGCGGGGTCAGGGATTTTCACCTGCCTCGAGATGACTGGGTGTTTGTGTTGTCCTCATCATTTCATCATCATCCAGGAAAGTGGCGAAATTGGACTGAGCAAAGATTGGATAATTGTACGGGCGCTGATAACCACGCAGTTGAGCGCCCCACAAACCAAACATCATCATCACCAAAACACCGCGCTGGTAATGTGGTACTTTTGGTACTTTCGCTAACTGCTATGTTGTATACGACTGAATATCGAATTAACGACTTGTAACGTTTTCACTCTTCTGCCAAGCCCTTACACCTTCTCGTTGGCCAATCTCTCTTAGCGCAGTGATGGAGAGAGGGGGAACTACTGTGGAGTGTGCGTTTTACGGCGTGTCCTTGACCTTGTACTTCTGGCGACTCAGGAGACCAGCACGTGAGGCCCTGCGGCAGCAGCGGCGTTTAGGAAAATGGCTGCGGCCCCGAGGCTCTGGGAAAAACTGGCTCTTATTGCGCACCAACAGCCGGTATAAACCGCTCTGGGATGCCTCTGCTGCTCCGGGAAGTTCGTGGCACATGCCCCAGTCCAACCCCGTTGTGAATCACTTCGGATGAATCAGATTTGTTAACTCTCAGCACACGCGTTACAATGCTGTGGTCGAGGTAGGGGTAAACGTACCACTCATCGCGTAGGTGGACGGTAATCGCATCTTAAGCATAATATAGTTTCTACGGATGAGACTGGAAGTGGAACCTTTGAATGAGATCAGGAAACTCCGAGAACGCAACTCTTCAAACGAGATCAGAAAACTCTCAGCTGTTAAAGTACTTAAGTCTAGTAAACGTTAAATGCTTTTGTGTTTACTCAGTGCGTTTGAAACTAAAATAATTAGTGCCATGTTTGTCTGAATGTGACCGATTGTGTGTGTTCCTTCACCCTAGAAGGGTTTCACTGTTCATGTATCCGTTAAACGTTTCGTACTGTTAGTGCAGTATCGTTCTTATTACACCTTAAAATGTCTTGTGAATAGCTAACTCGTTTTAGGAATACTAAAGGAAGAAATAAAGGCAACTGGTAGGGAGTGCTGTGAGCACCACTTGCTCATCAGGAGTTCTGTAGGTATACAGATTAGGTTCATGCTAATTCTATCACCATAGATGAAATAAAATTACAGATTATCGTCATGTAGTTATTAAGGTGCTTGAAAAACAAACTGCCGCACACACTGCAAACGTTATTTCATAAGGTCCTGACTTCATCAGGGACCTCGGCTACTACTTTTGGTTTGGAGGAACTGGGCGTTTCAGTTGAATAATTTACTTTAATGGTTGTTAAATGATAGAGTTTGTTGTGGTGAATATGGGACTTATTGAAAGAATATAATATTTACTCAAAACACCCTAATATCGAGATTACAAGCAACCTGGGAATGAATTTTGTATAAATGGAATGACACAGTGATCGGGGAAATGAATAGCTATTAGGGCTGCCACCAGCACGATGCTGGACAATTACGGTAGAGATGGTGCCCAGGCCCATAAAGCATGCGACATACGTTTTCAACAGAAATTGTAAAATTTTGTAATCATATAACAAAGAAGACTATGATCCGAGCAGAGCACGTAACAGATCAGTATGTAAGGGAAGGAAAGGAAGAATCATCACCAGGCAGGCAAAGTCCAATGAATCAACTTAATAGCGAAACGGAAGATATGTGGTTACAGAGAAAGGTTCCCTATGTAACAGGACCTATGTTGCGGAAAATATGCGTACTAGTGCGTGAAGTGCATAGATAAAATTATGAAAACAGGAAGTGGAAAAACAGGAATGAACTTCTCTTTCTTTATCGCAGTGAACGAAGACGAGAGCGCGCGCTGCTTATCAGGCCCTACGGTTGGGATGGCTGCAGACAAATCGTCATGCGCCGTACTGCAGTGGCTCTTAACCATTGCTGACGTGGGCCGATATACTGTGATTGTGGATCTTCCTGATTATCGAATGAAAATCTGAATAGAATGCCTCTCAAAATTTTGATTACCTTCCTTCATACCTTGGAAAGGTGCCTGGCACAATCTTTCTAGCCAGTAATAGATATGTTTATCAGATTTGTGTTTATGGAAACGAGAAATGAGTGGCGCCCCTCTCCCACCGTCAGATTTGTTTGTCGGAAATTCTGGAAATTTTGTGCAGCTTTGCAGAGCGTTCCCACGGGTGGGGCAGAGTTTGGAAATTTCGCAGACCCACGTGGGACCATATGCATAGCTTGTGGAAATGGTGTCGATCAAAACACTGCGGGTTGACGGCAAGCGGACGGCTGGGACCTCATCGAAAGTCCGCCGACGAGTGATATTCTCACCCCTTCTACCACATATAGAGGATGTCAGTGGACCGTTTCACCGTCCATTGTTCGAGGCACCTGCAGAATAATCCTTGAAAGGTTTGGTGGTCTGCCCATGCAGTCTGCTAACGTGAAACCTGCACTTTTAGTGACAGGGAGTTGCTCAAGAGCATGCGAAATGTTCCACTCGTTTCTGGCCACAGTGAAAAGCAGTTGCCTTCAACAGGATCAGATAAATTAAAGATAGAAACCAGTACAATTATGAAATGTTACTTTAGGTACAGAAAAGATGAGTTATTTTGCTACAAGCTATGTATGCCCTAACCGTACATGATATCAGTGTCAAATAAGTGAGACATCAACAAATAAAAACCAAATCTGAGGACAAATGAAACAAAAGATTCTTGCATGGAAATTCAGTATGAAAATATGATAAAAAGATGTGTGTGAAATCTTATGGGACTTAACTACTAAAGTCATCAGTCCCTAAGCTTACACATTACTTAACCTAAATTATGCTAAGGACAAACACTCACACCCATGCCCGAGAGAGGACTCGAACCTCAGCCGGGACCAGCCACACAGTCCGTAACTGCAGCGCCTCAGACCGCTCGGCTAATCCCGCGCGGCAAATAGGATAAAATGTGAGGATAAAGACTGAAACATGGCGCCACCTCACATCATTCCGTATTCTCATCATAAATTGTTGCTGCGAAAATTTTCATTGTGAAAAATGATGAGGCCTTACCCAAACAATTACCCTCAACCTGCCTGTCAATAAGACAAGAACAGAAATGAGGAAAATTGCTGAAAAATCAATAAGAAAAGAAAGGAAACATAGAGAGAGCATCTGTTGTCTCCTGAAAATTTTCTGTTCATTCAAATTACATATTTCTGCACACAAGAACTCTGAAGTCTTATATGATAATGATACAAACGAAACACAAAAATTGCTTCAGATTACCTCACGTTCATGATAATGGCTATCAACTAACTCAGAGCTGTCTCTATGTAACATCAAAAATTTCTCGCATGAAATATGAAACAGCAATAATGAAATATACTACTATATACAAAATCTTACTACCTATCAACAGTGTCATTACGTCAAAAGGGTGCTTGTAAGTAACATGTGTGTATTGTGTCAAACAAAATATGGACATTATGAATAAATGGTGCCCTCAACCATTGGCGTGCATGTTAAAAAGCAAATGAAATGCATAAAACATGAAAAAAACTTAAATAACGTACAAAAATTGTGAGACATATGAATCTCATCACATTTACAATTAGCAAGCCTGAACACGTGATGTAAAGTTTGTTACTGTAAATAATATTGGTTTGTGAACGTATGTGATATACATGAGGGAATAAAACAACGTACCAAGTTATTTGAGTTGTATGTAAACATATATTTAGAAAAATTTGAAACCATGCGGAAAAAAACAAATAATACTGTCAATAAGCGTATTACATGCTTTAGTGCATCTACACTTAGGTGTCAACTAAAGGTAAACAGAGTGACACAACTAGTAAACAAGAAAAAAATGTAGAACACATGAAACTCAGAGCCGGCTGGGGTGGCCGAGCGGTTCTAGGCGCTACAGTCTGTAACCGCGCGACCGCTACGGTCGCAGGTTCGAATCCTGCCTCGGGCATGGATGTGGTGATGTCCTTAGGTTAGTTAGGTTTAAGTAGTTCTAAGTTCTAGGGGACTGATGACCTTAGAAGGTAAGTCCCATAGTGCTCAGAGCCATTTGAACCAACTCAGAAACGTAAAAATAATAAAAGGAAAACACAAGAATACAAAATGTACAGAGAAAATTTGTAGCACATGGATGCTTCTAAAATCAAGGTCCAATATTTGAATACTCAGCGGAAGTTCCAGGAATTGCTCACATTGCGGTCCAGTATTGAGCTTTAAAACCTACATAGATGTCTACATAGAGGTACACGATTTATTGACTCCACCAGGACTACAGGCACGCAGTTCACTGATTTCGACCTTGTGGTGAACGTTCTGGTCACTGTACGTGGGATCATGCGAGTAGCTGGGGACATATGAAAGGAAACGTCTGGCAGCGTCAACTGGAACACTCAGACATCTCATCTTCTGTTGAAGATATTAGTGTGGCAGCTCAGATATAAGGACGATTGTGTGGTATGGTAATTTTGTATCATGGGGCAGAAGATGCACGTTTGATATCAGGCTCTCAGTTGTCAACCAAGTGCATGATTGTGCATCACTACACATAATTACTGCTTTGAAATCTGTCTAGGAGATGCAACATGGAGTGCACTCCTATTAGTTTAGCAAAGCCATACATCAAGGAGTAGTTCTGTTGTGAGAACAACATAATCTAAGTTTGTTACGTGCTCCCCCATTGTATGTGACGAGTAATACAAACTGCGGTCTCAGTCATGAGGGAAGAAGGATTCTTATTTGGCGTGGTAAGCCAACCTCAGTTGATTCACTGATGTTGTCATTTCACACGTCTTGTGGAATCGTTGGCAGTACTGAATGGCTGCAGTTAAATGTTCTGCCAATAGGTCCACAAGTCCTTGGTCCAGTTTCACACACCGCTGTTGGCTGCGTGCATCACTACTGAACGTGCCTCACCACTGTGTTGAAATGACACGCCCACTGTGAATGCATGTGCCGCTGAGCCTGCTACCTGGGCTGTGAAGGCCTAACTGACTACTTGCCAGTGCCCTGCCAGAGACACGCATTTCCTCCTCCCATCAAGCCAGATGCCTCACCTCAGGTTATGTCATCACCACTGTGTTGACATGACATGCCCATTGTGAATGCATGTGCCACTGAGCCTGCTACCTGGGCTGTGAAGGCCTAACTGACTACTTGCCAGTGCCCTGCTAGAGACACGCATTTCCTCCTCCCATCAAGCCAGATGCCTCACCTCAGGTTGTGTCATCACCACTGTGTTGACATGACACGCCCATTGTGAATGCATGCGCCGCTGAGCCTGCTACCTGGGCTGTGAAGGCCTAACTGACTACTTGCCAGTGCCCTGCTAGAGACACGCATTTCCTCCTCCCGTCAAGCCAGATGCCTCGCCTCAGGCTGTGTCATCACCACTGTGTTGACATGACACGCCCATTGTGAATGCATGTGCCGCTGAGCCTGCTACCTGGGCTGTGAAGGCCTAACTGACTACTTGCCAGTGCCCTGCTAGAGACACGCATTTCCTCCTCCCGTCAAGCCAGATGCCTCGCCTCAGGCTGTGTCATCACCACTGTGTTGACATGACACGCCCATTGTGAATGCATGTGCCGCTGAGCCTGCTACCTGGGCTGTGAAGGCCTAACTGACTACTTGCCAGTGCCCTGCTAGAGACATGCATTTCCTCCTCCCATCAAGCCAGATGCCTCGCCTCAGGTTGTGTCATCACAACTGTGTTGACATGACACGCCCACTGTGAATGCATGTGCCACTGAGCCTGCTACCTGGGCTGTGAAGGCCTAACTGACTACTTGCCAGTGCCCTGCTAGAGACACGCATTTCCTCCTCCCATCAAGCCAGATGCCTCGCCTCAGGTTGTGTCATCACCACTGTGTTGACACGACACGCCCACTGTGAATGCATGCGCCGCTGAGCCTGCTACCTGGGCTGTGAAGGCCTAACTGACTACTTGCCAGTGCCCTGCTAGAGACACGCATTTCCTCCTCCCATCAAGCCAGATGCCTCGCCTCAGGTTGTGTCATCACCACTGTGTTGACATGACACGCCCATTGTGAATGCATGCGTCGCTGAGCCTGCTACCTGGGCTGTGAAGGCCTAACTGACTACTTGCCAGTGCCCTGCTAGAGACATGCATTTCCTCCTCCCATCAAGCCAGATGCCTCGCCTCAGGTTGTGTCATCACCACTGTGTTGACATGACACGCCCACTGTGAATGCATGTGCCACTGAGCCTGCTACCTGGGCTGTGAAGGCCTAACTGACTACTTGCCAGTGCCCTGCTAGAGACACGCATTTCCTCCTCCCATCAAGCCAGATGCCTCGCCTCAGGTTGTGTCATCACCACTGTGTTGACATGACACGCCCATTGTGAATGCATGCGCCGCTGAGCCTGCTACCTGGGCTGTGAAGGCCTAACTGACTACTTGCCAGTGCCCTGCTAGAGACACGCATTTCCTCCTTCCATCAAGCCAGCTGCCTCGCCTCAGGTTGTGTCATCACCACTGTGTTGACATGACACGCCCATTGTGAATGCATGTGCCGCTGAGCCTGCTACCTGGGCTGTGAAGGCCTAACTGACTACTTGCCAGTGCCCTGCTAGAGACACGCATTTCCTCCTCCCATCAAGGCAGATGCCTCGCCTCAGGTTGTGTCATCACCACTGTGTTGACATGACATGCCCATTGTGAATGCATGTGCCGCTGAGCCTGCTACCTGGGCTGTGAAGGCCTAACTGACTACTTGCCAGTGCCCTGCTAGAGACATACATTTCTTCCTCCCATCAAGCCAGATGCCTCGCCTCAGGTTGTGTCATCACCACTGTGTTGACATGACACGCCCATTGTGAATGCATGTGCCGCTGAGCCTGCTACCTGGGCTGTGAAGGCCTAACTGACTACTTGCCAGTGCCCTGCTAGAGACACGCATTTCCTCCTCCCATCAAGCCAGATGCCTCGCCTCAGGTTGTGTCATCACCACTGTGTTGACATGACACGCCCATTGTGAATGCATGTGCCGCTGAGCCTGCTACCTGGGCTGTGAAGGCCTAACTGACTACTTGCCAGTGCCCTGCTAGAGACACGCATTTCCTCCTCCCATCAATCCAGATGCCTCGCCTCAGGTTGTGTCATCACCACTGTGTTGACATGACACGCCCATTGTGAATGCATGTGCCGCTGAGCCTGCTACCTGGGCTGTGAAGGCCTATCTGACTACTTGCCAGTGCCCTGCTAGAGACACGCATTTCCTCCTCCCATCAAGCCAGATGCCTCGCCTCAGGTTGTGTCATCACCACTGTGTTGACATGACACGCCCATTGTGAATGCATGTGCCGCTGAGCCTGCTACCTGGGCTGTGAAGGCCTAACTGACTACTTGGTAGTGCCCTGCTAGAGACACGCATTTCCTCCTCCCATCAAGCCAGATGCCTCGCCTCAGGTTGTGTCATCACCACTGTGTTGACATGACACGCCCATTGTGAATGCATGTGCCGCTGAGCCTGCTACCTGGGCTGTGAAGGCCTAACTGACTACTTGCCAGTGCCCTGCTAGAGACACGCATTTCCTCCTCCCATCAAGCCAGATGCCTCGCCTCAGGTTGTGTCATCACCACTGTGTTGACATGACACGCCCATTGTGAATGCATGTGCCGCTGAGCCTGCTACCTGCGCTGTGAAGGCCTAACTGACTACTTGCCAGTGCCCTGCTAGAGACACGCATTTCCTCCTCCCATCAAGCCAGATGCCTCGCCTCAGGTTGTGTCATCACCACTGTGTTGACATGACACGCCCATTGTGAATGCATGTGCCGCTGAGGTTGCTACCTGGGCTGTGAAGGCCTAACTGACTACTTGCCAGTGCCCTGCTAGAGACACGCATTTCCTCCTCCCATCAAGCCAGATGCCTCGCCTCAGGTTGTGTCAACACCACTGTGTTGACATGACACGCCCACTGTGAATGCATGTGCCGCTGAGCCTGCTACCTGGGCTGTGAAGGCCTAACTGACTACTTGCCAGTGCCCTGCTAGAGACACGCATTTCCTCCTCCCATCAAGCCAGATGCCTCGCCTCAGGTTGTGTCATCACCACTGTGTTGACATGACACGCCCATTGTGAATGCATGTGCCGCTGAGCCTGCTACCTGGGCTGTGAAGGCCTAACTGACTACTTGCCAGTGCCCTGCTAGAGACACGCATTTCCTCCTTCCATCAAGCCAGATGCCTCGCCTCAGGTTGTGTCATCACCACTGTGTTGACATGACACGCCCACTGTGAATGCATGTGCCGCTGAGCCTGCTACCTGGGCTGTGAAGGCCTAACTGACTACTTGCCAGTGCCCTGCTAGAGACACACATTTCCTCCTCCCATCAAGCCAGATGCCTCGCCTCAGGTTGTGTCATCACCACTGTGTTGACATGACACGCCCACTGTGAATGCATGTGCCACTGAGCCTGCTACCTGGGCTGTGAAGGCCTAACTGACTACTTGCCAGTGCCCTGCTAGAGACACGCATTTCCTCCTCCCATCAAACCAGATGCCTCGCCTCAGGTTGTGTCATCACCACTGTGTTGACATGACACGCCCACTGTGAATGCATGTGCCGCTGAGCCTGCTACCTTGGCTGTGAAGGCCTAACTGACTACTTGCCAGTGCCCTGCTAGAGACACGCATTTCCTCCTCCCATCAAGCCAGATGCCTCGCCTCAGGTTGTGTCATCACCACTGTGTTGACATGACACGCCCACTGTGAATGCATGTGCCGCTGAGCCTGCTACCTGGGCTGTGAAGGCCTAACTGACTACTTGCCAGTGCCCTGCAAGAGACACGCATTTCCTCCTCCCATCAAGCCAGATGCCTCGCCTGAGGTTGTGTCATCACCACTGTGTTGACATGACACGCCCATTGTGAATGCATGTGCCGCTGAGCCTGCTACCTGGGCTGTGAAGGCCTAACTGACTACTTGCCAGTGCCCTGCTAGAGACACGCATTTCCTCCTCCCATCAAGCCAGATGCCTCGCCTCAGGTTGTGTCATCACCACTGTGTTGACATGACACGCCCACTGTGAATGCATGTGCCGCTGAGCCTGCTACCTGGGCTGTGAAGGCCTAACTGACTACTTGCCAGTGCCCTGCTAGAGACACGCATTTCCTCCTCCCATCAAGCCAGATGCCTCGCCTCAGGTTGTGTCATCACCACTGTGTTGACATGACACGCCCATTGTGAATGCATGTGCCGCTGAGCCTGCTACCTGGGCTGTGAAGGCCTAACTGACTACTTGCCAGTGCCCTGCTAGAGACACGCATTTCCTCCTCCCATCAAGCCAGATGCCTCGCCTCAGCTTGTGTCATCACCTTTGCCTGTATGTGCCTCCTTTCTCTAAGAGTACATACTTACACAAACTAATTATCCGTCATGCCGCTGATGGCTTACCAAAAACAACATAACATCCGTACTTCATGCGATAGTCATCCTACTTGTTCACACTCTATGGCCCCCGTTTAGTGTAGCGTACCTCCATGATCAATAAATAATCAGTAGTTTATTTGTTTATGATTTTTATTTAAATAATAATATTACATATACAATTAATTGAGAATAAACATATTAATTTCTATAATAATGTATTACATCTCCAGTAACTTGAACTTTGGCACATCTTCCGGCACATCTGCCGCGAATCCCGGACGCGCGTGGTAGGATCTCTAGATCACGCGCGCGCCAGCGGCAGACACTTGTGCAGCAGCAGTGAAGTCTCCTCATGATATCTGATCATGACATGTTGGAGAAGTGTTTAACAGGGACTTGGGTATTTCCTACTTCACATCTAACCAGCCGTTTTCCCTGAGAACAAGGAATCATCGTAAAATAAGTGAACAGGAGAGTGTGTGTCTGTGGATGAAAGGTGCAGGAAGATGTGCCAAAGTTCAAGTTACTGGAGATGTAACACATTATTACAGAAATTAATATGTTTATTCTCAATTAATTGTATATGTAATATTATTATTTAAATAAAAATCATAAACAAATAAACTACTGATTATTTATTGATCATGGAGGTACGCTACACTAAACGGGGGCCATAGAGTTACTGGAGATGTAATACATTATTATAGAAATTAATATGTTTATTCTCTGATCATTGTCATGATCAGATATCATGAAGAGACTTCACTGCTGCTGCACAAGTGTTTGCCGCTGGCGCGCGCGTGGTCTAGAGATCCTACCACGCGCGTACGGGATTCGCGCCAGCGAGTTACTTTCGCTAAAAAACATTGAACGGAAGAGGTACGCTCCACTAACCGGAGGCTATAGAGTGAGAACAATTATTTCTTTCATTTGAGACTAATTTCATTAAATTCTGAAAAGTATTTAATAAGTTATGAATGAGAATTTGAAACGTAATGTGTGTAAACCATGATCGGACGGGATTCAGCTTTTGAAAAAAAAAAATTTTAAAAAATTTAAAAACACTTTTAAATGAATCGCATACAATTATTACACACGGGGTTGCAGGGGTTTTTACCCCTGGGGAGGTGGGTGGGTGTTATTTCATTGTCATGATCAGATATCATGAAGAGACTTCACTGCTGCTGCACAAGTGTTTGCCGCTGGCGCGCGCGTGGTCTATTACCCAATTACCCAATTAGACGCCCATCAAGCTGGTAATGGTTGGATTACTGTTGCTTCATTTCTGGTTTACACACATTACGTTTCAAATATTACATATACAATTAATTGAGAATAAACATATTAATTTCTATAATAATGTATTACATCTATAAGGCCTTAGACGATTTGGAGGTCAAAGTTTCCAACAAAGGAGCGCAGGTTATTTTGCAAGGTCCATCAGTGTTTTGTGGTTGTATTATTAACTTTGCACTTACCCAATTAGACGCCCATCAAGCTGGTAATGGTTGGATTACTGTTGCTGTGGTTCGTTATGATCGTAATCAAGTTAAAAATGTGACTGGTTTGGAATCATTTAATGCAAGAGATCTTATAGCCTTCCGTACTTTTCATGTTGGAGAAGTGTTTAACAGGGACTTGGGTATTTCCTACTTCACATCTAACCAGCCGTTTTCCCTGAGAACAAGGAATCATCGTAAAATAAGTGAACAGGAGAGTGTGTGTCTGTGGATGAAAGGTGCAGGAAGATGTGCCAAAGTTCAAGTTACTGGAGATGTAATACATTTTAATAAAATTAGTCTCAAATGAAAGAAATAATTGTTCTCACTCTATAGCCTCCGGTTAGTGTAGCGTACGTCTTGCGTTCAATGTTTTCAAGCGAAAGTAACTTGCTGCCGCGAATCCCGGACGCGCGTGGTAGGATCTCTAGATCACGCGCGCGCCAGCGGCAGACACTTGTGCAGCAGCAGTGAAGTCTCCTCATGATATCTGATCATGACATGTTGGAGAAGTGTTTAACAGGGACTTGGGTATTTCCTACTTCACATCTAACCAGCCGTTTTCCCTGAGAACAAGGAATCATCGTAAAATAAGTGAACAGGAGAGTGTGTGTCTGTGGATGAAAGGTGCAGGAAGATGTGCCAAAGTTCAAGTTACTGGAGATGTAATACATTATTATAGAAATTAATATGTTTATTCTCAATTAATTGTATATGTAATATTATTATTTAAATAAAAATCATAAACAAATAAACTACTGATTATTTATTGATCATGGAGGTACGCTACACTAAACGGGGGCCATAGAGTTACTGGAGATGTAGTACATTATTATAGAAATTAATATGTTTATTCTCTGATCATTGTCATGATCAGATATCATGAAGAGACTTCACTGCTGCTGCACAAGTGTTTGCCGCTGGCGCGCGCGTGGTCTATTACCCAATTACCCAATTAGACGCCCATCAAGCTGGTAATGGTTGGATTACTGTTGCTTCATTTCTGGTTTACACACATTACGTTTCAAATATTACATATACAATTAATTGAGAATAAACATATTAATTTCTATAATAATGTATTACATCTATAAGGCCTTAGACGATTTGGAGGTCAAAGTTTCCAACAAAGGAGCGCAGGTTATTTTGCAAGGTCCATCAGTGTTTTGTGGTTGTATTATTAACTTTGCACTTACCCAATTAGACGCCCATCAAGCTGGTAATGGTTGGATTACTGTTGCTGTGGTTCGTTATGATCGTAATCAAGTTAAAAATGTGACTGGTTTGTATATGTAATATTATTATTTAAATAAAAATCATAAACAAATAAACTACTGATTATTTATTGATCATGGAGGTACGCTACACTAAACGGGGGCCATAGAGTTACTGGAGATCTAATACACTATTATAGAAATTAATATGTTTATTCTCAATTAATTGTATATGTAATATTATTATTTAAATAAAAATCATAAACAAATAAACTACTGATTATTTATTGATCATGGAGGTACGCTACACCAAACGGGGGCCATAGAGTGTGAACAATTTTTTCTAATATATGAGTACTGTGTGACAACACCAACGCTGGAGGTCAGCGTTGCGTTAGCACTGGCGCTGTGCCAAAGCCGAATCGCGGCTTCGCGCGGTCTAGAGATCCTACCGCGCGAATCCGGGATTCGCCACGGTCGAGTGATCGTGGGTTATATAAGTAAACACCAGTCAAAGCCGGCTTCAGTCGGCGTGCAGCAGCGCGTGCAGCAGCATCGGACAATTAATTGAGATGCCTCGTTATAGGAGAACATATACACGGTCGCGTCTAACTGTGTATAAGGCCTTAGACGCTACATGATCAGATATCATGAAGAGACTTCACTGCTGCTGCACAAGTGTTTGCCGCTGGCGCGCGCGTGGTCTAGAGATCCTACCACGCGCGTACGGGATTCGCGCCAGCGAGTTACTTTCGCTAAAAAACATTGAACGGAAGAGGTACGCTCCACTAACCGGAGGCTATAGAGTGAGAACAATTATTTCTTTCATTTGAGACTAATTTCATTAAATTCTGATAAGTATTTAATAAGTTATGAATGAGAATTTGAAACGTAATGTGTGTAAACCATGATCGGACGGGATTCAGCTTTTGAAAAAAAAAAATTTTAAAAAATTTGAAAACACTTTTAAATGAATCGCATACAATTATTACACACGGGGTTGCAGGGGTTTTTACCCCTGGGGAGGTGGGTGGGTGTTATTTCATTGTCATGATCAGATATCATGAGGAGACTTCACTGCTGCTGCACAAGTGTCTGCCGCTGGCGCGCGCGTGGTCTAGAGATCCTACCACGCGCGTCCGGGATTCGCGGCAGCAAGTTACTTTCGCTTGAAAACATTGAACGCAAGACGTACGCTACACTAACCGGAGGCTATAGAGTGAGAACAATTATTTCTTTCATTTGAGACTAATTTTATTAAATTCTGATAAGTATTTAATAAGTTATGTATGAGAATGTGAAACGCTAAGTGTCGAAACCAGTATCGTACGGGATTCAGCTTTTGAAAAAAAAAATTTAAAAAAAATTTAAAAACACTTTTAAATGAATGGCAGACAATTATTACACACGGGGTTGCAGGGGTTTTTACCCCTGGGGAGGTGGGGGGGTGTTATTTCATTGTCATGATCAGATATCATGAGGAGACTTCACTGCTGCTGCACAAGTGTCTGCCGCTGGCGCGCGCGTGATCTAGAGATCCTACCACGCGCGTCCGGGATTCGCGGCAGCAAGTTACTTTCGCTTGAAAACATTGAACGCAAGACGTACGCTACACTAACCGGAGGCTATAGAGTGAGAACAATTATTTCTTTCATTTGAGACTAAACAAACAAAATAAACTTTACAATCTCTGTGGCATACTCTTTAAATTTCACAAAGAAAGTTAAATTTACAACAAAACTGACCTTTAGAAACAACCGAAGTGTTTGGTGCCACCACTGGTGTCATCATTAACAAACGTGACATAGAGTTTTGCTGCATACTCTGAATTGAAAAGTACTTGATAATATTTACAAACATAACACAACGAGCAGAAAAAAAATTCGACTTAAACAAAAAGATACAGTCCAGAGAAAGAGAAGGAACAAAAAGGAAGCATTTTGAGATCAAATCATTCACATCTATTCATCTGTACATCCATCCACATGGTTAGTTCTGTAGTGTAGAATTTGTTTAATTAATCGAATGTGCCATAAGTATCACATTGTTCATGTCTTTGATTCTAAGTTAGTTATGCCATGAATGAAGAATACATGCGTCAAAACTGCCTACTACTTATCTTAAAGGAAACATGCTATTTACAACAGTGCTCATGAATGCCGCTATTAAACAAGCACCAGAAGAAAAAAAAAAAAACCTTCAAAAGTTTACTCCTTTGATGTATCTTTTCAAACTCGTTGCCTCATTTATTTCTCTTCAACTATTGCACTAAACTGACCGACAAACTTCCATTACAGATACAATTTCTTCTCATACTATTGTCGACATAAGCAACCTTGTCCTTAATAATACATCTTCACGTTCTCCTCCTCATCTGGAGCAAAACTTGAACAAGCATGAATGTACAACTGCATAATGTCCACGTTGACAAACCTTGACTGGTGCAATTGTCACACGTATAATTACCTGAAAAAATGATTAACATGTTCATCAATAATACACAATATGTTCATTCAAAGACCTTGAAAGGCTGGATAAATTCTGGAAAAAGTTCTGTATCATTTAAATCCTACTTCATTGTCACGTAGTTGCTCATTTTTTTCTCCTTGTGATTAATATGTCTTCATATACCTCCAAGGCTGAGGTCATGGCTTTGCTGGAGACTTTCTTCCTATTACCTGTGATCATCCCTATTAACATGGATCTGCATATTGCCCTCTACTGAACTTCTAAAGACATAATTGCAAGACAATACATTAATAAAAACGCTTAGTTGAGCTATCAGTAATTTTATCATCCTATTATTATTATACCTAGATGTTGTGTCTAATGTCTGAAGTAGACAGCAGTAATGGATTCTCATCATTTCGCCTGTGCAGTAGGATCAGTCAGGCACAGAATGAACACCAGATCCTGTAATGCGTCCCTAAACTTCTTAAAACTAATGGCAGTCCCAATGCACTTCAGCGTACATAGCAAAAAAACTTCAATGTGCCAGTCGTAACAAACATGGACAAGAATCACACTTGGGACACCTAATGGTCGTCAGTGCGTCCTTCACTGCGCACACGAAAGTGGACTTCCTTATACATCATCCGCAACTATGGCCTTCATCCCCTACTATACGCTAGAAACAAGGCAAAGGGAATGTGGTACGGCTGGGCTAGATTCATGGAAAATATCTTTCAGCCATTAGTTTACACACTTTATTTAAACAAGACACAATATTTTTCAATTAAAAATATCCCAGTGTTATAAGAAATATAATTTAAATAATGAGACGTAGCACCCCCCACAGCCCAACGTAAGTGCTTGAAGAAGGTTCACAGATACCCAAGTCTAACAGAAATGTTAACACTCAAAATTTAATATCAGTTAAAAATGTTTTAACCATTTAAGCAAAACAACGATTTAAGAGATCCCGCTAACATATACCTTCGGGAATGAATGATTGCTTTAAAATATTAAACTTTACGTGATTCCACCAAATTTAATAAAATCTTACAATTTCTTTCAGTTAAGAAACAATAATAAAATATATGAAGTATCAATCATTTGAGAAAACGAAATTGACATCCCCCACCCGAGGAACACCTTCAAGCCAAGGCTTCCATTATGTACACTTGCTTTATGTAACCCTTGATTCCTCTTAGCCACCATCCCACGTTTGTCAAAGCTCCGGGTGTCCTTCCACCCTGTCAGACCGGCGTCGTCTTCTACAAGGCGTGGCCCTCATGCCAGTAAACCTAGAACACACCCTGGCATGTGGTAGCGCCCGGTTCCATACCACTAATCGAGAAGTATTTTCAATAAACACACACAGGGGAGAAATACATATCTGGTGCGAGGTAAGTCAGTGCGTTTGTGAAACCGTAATCAATATGGAAACGCCGAGCACCAGGAGCTCAAAAGGCAATGGGCAGAAACCAAAGCCCGCAACTCAATGGAGATGTAACGAACGAAAATACCAGAGAGATGTCAGCAGACCCTGAACAACTCAAGAGGTGGCCGACAGATGCAAAAGTCAAAGAAAATAGCTTCCCAGCTTATGTCAACTCGGAGGAGGTAGCAACTTGCATAGTTAACGATTGAAGTTAATGATACACACCCATTACCCCAAAGACGTCAGAAGTATCCGTAATAGAAAACCGGTTCAACCTTCATATTAGCTGGATAAATATAACACAACCGCCAGCAAGGCGACACACTCCAGACTCATTCTTTCAGGAATTTAGGTAAGTAGTCAGCAAAGCCATAGGTCAGAGTTTGTAACTAAGATCAAAATTCGTGTCTGCGATCATAGCACTATGGCCACTCCACACAGATAACGAGACTTTAGTAGCAGAAAAACGAGCAGGGCGGGCGGTGATTCCCTTCTACTACACGCAAACACCTGTGGCCCTCTCACTCTTAAAAATGATGGAGCCGTCTCCTGTCTGTTCCGGTGGTCGCATCCTATATCCTGCTGCCACTTCTGACAGGAACAGCCACTCCACTTGGCTGCCCATCATCAATCGCTCCATCCATCATGCTGCCGATCGCTCTCTCTCTCGGCCACTGGGATAGAATGCTGCATTCCTGTTGGTTCCCTGGATGAAATGATGGGTGAGGGGGTACGGGTTACAGAAACCCTTGTCATGATGCAATTACTCGGAATTACCAGGTAAGCATATATTTAATTTCGTAGCATGCCCGAGCGGTCTAAGGCGCTACAGTCATGGACTGTGCAGATGGTCCCGGCGGAGGTTCGAGTTCTCCCTCGGGCATGGGTGTGTGTATTTGTCCTTAGGATAATTTAGGTTAAGTAGCATGTAAGCTTAGGGACTGATGACCTTCGCAGTTAAGTCCCATAAGATTTCACACAAATTTGAACATTTTTTCATAGCATGAGTTCGGATCTCGCAGTGCATATTTTAGTAACAAGTTCCGCAGTATCAAGTTCAGATTTCGAAGTCCATTTTCGCAGAAAAGTTTCGTACTATGAAATAATTATGCGTTCAGATTTCGAAGTTAAAAAAGGTTTCGGAGCATGTCTGTTCAGATTTAGATGTCAATTTATTTCTTGTTGTTTCAGCATACATCCGCCAAATCATGGAAGAGTTGGAGGCAGAGGTCCAACAGCGGCAGCAGCAGCAGCAATATCATGGTAAATTGTATATACATTTTTTATAGAATACGTAATATGATGTTGTTGCCGTAGACGATTTCTAGGGACTAAAATCGATAAATGTTATCCTTCACTAAGAATTTTCTATTGTTCTCTTATATGTTGTGTATAATTAGTTTCGTTCCAAAAGATTTCATCGTTTACGCTGTGTATCGATGTTGCTGTAGGTGATTTCGAGGATCAAAATCGATGAAAGTTACCTTTTTTTTCATTTCACAAGGAATTTCATATTGTTTGAGTATATATATATATATATATATATATATATATATATATATATATATATATACTAATTCTATATTTCTACACTTGCTTTATGAAGCTCTTGATACCGCTTGGCCACCATGCCACGTTTGTCAAAGGTCCGGTTGTCCTTCCACCCTGTCAGACCGGCGTTGTCTTCTACAAGGCGTGGCCGTCATGCCAGTAAAATTTCTAGGGACTAAAATCGATAAATGTTATCCTTCACTAAGAATTTTATATTGTTTTCTTATATGTTGTGTATAATTAGTTTCGTTTCAAAAGATTTCATCGTTTACGCTGTGTATCGATGTTGCTGTAGATGATTTCGAGGATCAAAATCGATGAAAGTTACCTTTTCTTTCATTTCACAAGGAATTTCATATTGTTTGAGTGTATATATATATATATATATATATATATATATATATATATATATATATATATATATATACGCATTAATTCTATATTTCTACTCCACAGCAAGCCTACTGAGTATATGTAATTATATTTCATGGTATATGTAATATGATGTATATTCATTGTTTCTGTTCAAAAACGTTCAAATGCGTGTGCATTCCTAAGGGACCAAACTGCTGAGGTCATCGGTCCGTAGGCTTACACACTACTTAAACTAACTAATGCTAAGGACAACACACACACCCATGCCCGAGATAGGACCCGAACCTCCAGCGGGAGAGGCCGCGCAATCCGTGACATGGCGCCTCTAGCCGCACGGTCTCTCTGCGCGGCCATTGTTTTTGTAAATGGTTTCCTGGCAGACGAAGAAGGGGAAGGGTATGTACTGGAGATAAGCAGGAGCGGTCGCAGATCTCATGTGAGTGTATATTCTAAAAAAAAATTCTTGTTTTCCACAGTTTCTGTGGATAATGTTTTTTTTTAATTATTAGATCATTATTGTCGCAAGTAACAAAGGGGAACTGGACAGATGGATCTTCCTAGGACGAAATACGACAGGCAGTGTAGGAGATGGAGGAAGACCTGCGTCATCGTGAGGAGATGAGGGAGATACCAAGGAGCCAGAGCGAAATTGGTAATACATACTCACTGTGCATACAAGTTATCAGTATTCTTTATTTCCTTGCAGCAGCATAGCAAAAGGCGATGTCTAGAACGCTGTACTCTTTTTTTTCCTCGTTCTGTTGTTCTACAGCGGCTGCGTCAGGCGAATAATACGCCATGGCTGGGATACCAGAGTTGGCGCAGCCTACAATATAGACATGGGGCATCATGCGACATGCTTCTTCAGCAAGGGCGCAGTTAGTCGCCATGCGGGAAGCCGCCGCAGCCGGTGCCACTGCCGCCACCGCCAACGCCACCCCCGCCTCCACCGTCGCTGCCACCCCAGCAGTGCTCGGGCACCCATCGGGGACCCTCCCTTAGGCTATCAGGTCAGCACTGCCAGCAACCAGGCTTCTCGTGCTGGCGCTATTCCACAGCGTCTCCTCCTCCTCCTCAGCCCCTACGTCCTCGTCGATCACGTGAGATGCAGCGCGTACCCCTCAACACATCACCGCAAACATCTTCATCGCCTAGTTGTAGTTATGGTTTTAGTAACAGAGATGATCCTTTTGCTAGTGGCAGCTCCCCCTCCCGTTAGTGACACCATGCTGCAGTTAGAATACTTGGTGATTGCAGACGCCTTTGAGGTTCAAATGGCTCTGAGCACTATGGGACTTAACATCTATGGTCATCAGTCCCCTAGAACTTAGAACTACTTAAACCTAACTAACCTAAAGACAGCACACAACACCCAGCCATCACGAGGCAGAGAAAATCCCTGACCCCGCCGGGAATCGAACCCGGGAACCCGGGTGTGGGAAGCAAGAACGCTACCGCACGACCACGAGATGCGGGCGACGCCTTTGAGGAGCGAATCTCCTTCATAAGGATCAAGAATAGGGCAGGAGGGTACAGCGACCCTGTTGGGTTTCGAAGGACGTGCCTTCCTTCATTGGAAACCGAGCTCCTCAGTCAATGACCCATGGTGTCCCACCATTAAATGCAGTGCGGTGCTATGCGTCGAACTATCTCACCCCCCACCCCTCCCCCAAAGTTGTCTCTGGCGTTTATTATCTTTACGGGGAAAATGGCTTCATAACGCGGAGCACATTAATCGCTGAGTGGTTGCGAAAATCCGCCTTGATTGCTATACTGGCCCGTTTTTCCGAGATGGAAGCGAGAGGCTCAGCTAAGGCACTCAGTCAAATACTACACCTGGACATCCATACACATGTGTATGTTCTTGGAAATGGAGAGTCTCCCCTTATCAAGTTCCCCAAGGATATATCTAATAAGGATGCACGCATTAACACCACAAATGAAAAGGATCAGACTTGTTCTGTATGGTCAATCCTGGCTTGCGAGAGAAACATTAAAGAGAAACCAGAGTGCACATATTGCCTGGGCAAGTACCTTGACAACATTAGAGTAAACAACATATTTACTTAAGGTGTCAGAATTATTTTTCCTCAGACAAGTTACTAGCGACGCGTCTTGTATATTGCTCTTCCAAGGACCAACTGGGTGTTATGATGCCTACTGAGGAAAACTAATTTTTAAAGTTTAAAAATGCTCACCAGCAGGAGCGATGCCCGTTTGTAGTGTACGCCGACTTTAAATGACTCCTCGCCCCTACGACCCACTGTGAAGTTGACCCCACGACCTCACGTACCACCTTATAGAAAGACACGCACCATATGCGGCAGTGTACCAAATTGTCTTAATCGCTACGAATTTTATTTCGAGGATAATCCTGCGGTTTGGCTGCTCACGGCGCTCGAAAAACTTTGATAGGAGGTTGATAAGCTTTACAGCAACAACGATCCCGCGACTAAATCAAAGGAAAGTGAAGATTTGTACAACAACGCTGTTGTCTGTCGTATTTGCGGGAGGCCTTTAGTAAGAAAAGTGCATACTGCTCGTAGGGACCATTGTCATCTTATGGGGAATTTCCGTGGTGGAGCTCACAATACGAACATTTTGAAATACCAACTGCCAAGGCACATACTCATCTTCTTCCATAATTTACCAGGTTTGACACTCAGTTTCTTGTTGGGCATTTGGCTGATTTCGGGGTGGAGAAAGTTCACGTCAGCGTCCTACCTCAGGGCGCTGAGCAATACATTTTACTCTCCAAACGAATGACGCTGAGGATTACGCTTTGCTTCCTTGACACGCTACGTTTTTTGCAGGAATCGCTGCAGAAATGCGTTGAAACTCTGCCGCAGGATCACATGCATGTCACTCGGGCTGCAATTCCCGACGAACAAAAGTTTCAACACAGGATTACGAAGGGAGCTTTTCCATACGAGTATGTGGGTAGTATGGCAAAACCCAACGAAACCAGGCCATCCGACATAAATGAATTCTTCAACAAGCTTACAGGCGATGCCAAAACAGATGCTGAGTTTGAGCATGCCGTGAATGTCTGGCGGGAATTCAATGTCTCCGCTTTAGGAGAATAACACGGCTTTACATGAACACAGACGTGCGCTTCTTGCGGACGTTTCCGAGAAATCCCGGAGTCAATACATGACCGCATATTCTCTGGACCCCGCCTTTTATTACATAGCACCTGGGTTATCTTGGGACGCTATGCTCAATAAAACGAAGTGCAATATCGAATTATTGACTGATGCCGAGATGATTCCTTTCTTTGAGCGAGGGACCTGTGGGAGACTTTGTTAATGAGTCCATTGGCAAGCGAAGGCAAATAACCCAAGGCGTGGATGGCTCACAGATCAACGCATCCCTTGATTCGAGTTACGTAATATACATGGATGTGAATAACTTACACGGGCACGCCACTCAACAATCACTGCCTACTGGTCAGTTTCGATGTGTGGCAAGGAATTGGCTGGAAAAATCATGGTTGTGTGGGGGGGTGTATGGCGGCTGATTCTGGTGTAGGGTATATGGTGGAGGCAGAACTCACGTACCCTAGGGACTAGTTCCTCGAGGAGGCTCCACCACCAAACTAAAGACAACGCTGGGGAATGAGCTCAGATACATTATTCATTATCATAATCTCTAGCAGTGTCTCACCTTCACGATGGAGCTGATTAGAATCACTCAGGCTATCTACTTCAAGCAGTCTCCCTGATTGAAGGAGTATATTGATTTGAATACGAGACAGAGCTTGCGGGGCGTGTGACTTTGAAAAAGTTTTTTATAAATTAATGAATAATTCAATTTTCGGCAATACAATAAAAAATTTGATAGAAGGACGTGAAACTTTGATTAGAGACGAATGGGATGGGCGTTATGGCGTAACAAATTCTTTGCCAGACCAAATTTTAAGCGGGTCACAATGTTCAATAAGAACATTGTTGCTATGGATATGGCGAAGACTGCAGTAGAGTTGACGATGCCTATTTATGTGGGGATGTGCATCTTAGACCCATCCAAATTCCACACATACCGCTTTCATTATGCGTTTACGAAAGCGCACTTCAAAAAATGGTTCAAATGGCTCTGAGCACTATGGGACTTAACAGCTTTGGTCATCAGTCCCCTAGAACTTAGAACTACTTAATCCTAACTAACCTAAGGACATCACACACATCCATGCCCGAGGCAGGATTCGAACCTGCGACCATAGCAGTCGCGCGGTTCCGGACTGCGCGCCTAGAACCGCGAGACCACCGCAGCGAAAGCTCATTTCGCAGAGCCTAAATTATTGTATATGGATACAGACAGCTTCATCTACTGGGTGAAGAAATGCGATTCATATGAATTAATGAGGTACCACGGTAATGAATTTGACACATCCTCATACACGGCCAATAATCCTTATGGTATTGTTCCACACAGCAAGAAGGTTATTGGCCTTACGGAAGACGAGTCGAGTGGATAGCCAATTGTGGAGTTTGTAGGTCTGCGATCAAAACCGTTTGCGTATCGCACATTGGAAGGTACCTCACAGAGGCGGGCAAGGGTGAGCGTTGTATGGCATCGAGTGCTCCTACTATCGAAGGCTATTTGCGGTGCCTGTACGGCAGTGTTCGCGGTGCTACAAAGCAGACGCTGCATTTGGTACAACGAACTAGTATTAATTCGAGAGGACACGAGGTGTACATTGTGTTTCAGTCTGAAATCGGCCTGTCACCTCACAGCGATTAAAAAAGTCATTTGTGATGATAGTTTGAAGCTGCCCCGTATTCACACCGCTCACTTGTAGCGAGAGGTGTTGGGTGACTCTGAGAGGGAAACAATGAGTGTGTGTGTGTGAGAGAGAGAGAGAGAGACAGTGTGCAGAGTAGTAGTATGACCCTTTTATCATGGTGTAAGTAATTCTCTGTCTGTGTGTGTGTGTTAGTGTGTGTGTGTGTGTGTGTGTGTTTTGTACAAATAATTGTTTATGTGTAATATGTACACATGTAAATACACACACAACATGTCTGGAAAAAAAGATAAAATAACAAGGGAAAATGTATATATGTATGCATACCTTGTGTCTGAAAAAAGTTTAAAACAAACACAAACAGAAAAATATATCTTTATATTTATTAAAAGAAACATAAACAGAAAAAAATATTTATATGTTTATTATTCAAATGCAACACACCATGTGCGTCTTGTAAATAGAATAGTTTTTAAATTTTCACCTGCCACTAGCCAACATAGTCAGATTAGTTTTTAAGTGTATGTATATCAATATAGCTCATAGCCCATCAGAATTATTGTTATTGTAAAACCCTCTGCTATTAGTGATGTGGAAATTAGTTTCTAAGCGTACACACTCCATCAGAACTATTGTAAAAGCTATGCTACTGGGACAGTGGAATTTAGTTGTAATAGTAAAAACAAAGAGTGTATCTGCATTAGTTTTTGGTGTAGATTTATGTGTCTGGAAAAATTGCAAGCATTCTTATCTAGTGCTCCTGGAAAAAAACTGTAAAAATTATTCTCGACCAATATTATTGTTGCAGCGAGTCAGTTAAAAGTATCTCTGGAATGAAATTTCAGAGTCAAATTCTACCTCAAGAACTACGCTGTACTTCAAGAACTAAATTGTAATCTCAACAACTATATTTTATCTGTGTGAACTGAATAAATGAAAAAGTTCATTACGTGAACGTCTTTGTTGTTGTTGTTGTTTATAAAAAATCTATCCGACACTGCCTTATGTATGTATATATATATACATAGGCTAGATTCAGGGAAAATATCTTTCACCCATTAGTTTACACACTTTATTTAAACAAGACACAATATTTTTCAATTAAAATATCCCAGTGTTTTAAGAAATGTAATTTAAATAATGAGACGTAGCATTCCCCACAGCCCAACGTAAGTGCTTGAAGAAGGTTCACAGATACCCAATTCTAACGGAAATGTTAACACTCAAAATTTAATATCAGTTAAAAATGTTTAACCATTTAAGCAAAACAACCATTTAAGAGATCCCGTTAGCATATACTTTCAGGAATGCATGATTGCTTTAAACTATTAAACTTTACGTGATTCCACCAAATTTAATAAAATCTTACAATTTCTTTCAGTTAAGAAACAATAATAAAATATATGAAGTATCAATCATTTGAGAAAACGAAATTGACGTCCCCCACCCGAGGAACACCTTCAAGGCAAGGCTTCCATTATGTACACTTCCTTTATGTAACTCTTGATTCCGCTTAGCCGCCATCCCACGTTTGTCAAAGGTCCGGGTGTCCTTCCACCCTGTCAGACCGGCGTCGTCTTCTGCAAGGCGTGGCCCTCATGCCAGTAAACCTAGAACACACCCTGGCATGTGGTAGCGGCCGGTTCCATACCACTAATCGAGAAGTATTTTCAATAAACACACACAGGGGAGAAATACATATCTGGTGCGAGGTAAGTCAGTGCGTTTGTGAAACCATAATCAATATGGAAACGCCGAGCTACCAGGAGCCCAAAAGGCAATGGGCAGAAACCAAGGCCCGCAACTCAATGGAGCTGTATCGAACGAAAATACCAGAGAGATGACAGCAGACCCTGAACAACTCAAGAGGTGGCCGACAGATGCAAAAGTTAAAGAAAATAGCTTCCCAGCTTATGTCAACTCGGAGGAGGTAGCAACTTGCATAGTTAACGGTTGAAGTTAATGATACACACCCATTACCCCAAAGACGTCGGAAGTATCCGTAATAGAAAACCGGTTCGACCTTCATATTAACTGGATAAATATAACACAACCGCCAGCAGGGCGACACACTCCAGACTCATTCTTTCAGGAATTTAGGTAAGTAGTCAGCGAAGCCATAGGTCAGAGTTTTTAACTAGGGTCGAAATTCGTTTCCGCGATCATAGCACTATGGCCACTCCACACAGATAACGAGACTTAAGTAGCAGAAAAACGAGCAGGGCGGGCGATGATTCCCTTCTACTGCACGCAAACACCTGTGGCCCTCTCACTCTGAAAATGATGGAGCCGTCTCCTGTCTGTTCCGGTGGTCGCATCCTAAATCCTGCTGCCACTTCTGACAGGAACAGCCACTCCACTTGGCTGCCCATCATCAATCGCTCCATCCATCATGCTGCCGATCGCTCCATCTCTCGGCCACTGGGCTAGAATGCTGCATTCTTGTCGGTTCCATGGATGAAATGATGGGTGAGGGGGTACGGGTTATAGAAACCCTTGTCATGATGCAATTACTCGGAATTACCAGGTAAGCATATATTTAATTTCATAGCATGACCGAGCGGTCTAAGGCGCTACAGTCATGGACTGTGCAGCTGGTCCCGGGGGAGGTTCGAGTCCTCCCTCGGGCATGGGTGTGTGTATTTGTCCTTAGGATAATTTAGGTTAAGTAGTCTGTAAGCTTAGGGACTGATGACCTTCGCAGTTAAGTCCCATAAGATTTCACACAAATTTGAACATTTTTTCATAGCATGAGATCGGATCTCGCAGTGCATATTTTCGTAACAAGTTCCGCAGTATCAAGTTTAGATTTCGAAGTCCATTTTCGTAGAAAAGTTTCGTACTATGAAATAATTATGCGTTCAGATTTCGAAGTTAAAAAAGGTTTCGGAGCATGTCTGTTCAGATTTAGATGTCAAGTTATTTCTTGTTGTTTCAGTATACATCCGCCAAATCATGGAAGAGTTGGAGGCAGAGGTCCAACAGCAGCAGCAGCAGCAATATCATGGTAAATTGTATATACATTTTTTATAGAATACGTAATATGATGTTATTGCCGTAGACGATTTCTAGGGACTAAAATCGATAAATGTTATCCTTCACTAAGAATTTTCTGTTGTTTTCTTATATGTTGTGTATAATTAATTTCGTTCCAAAAGATTTCATCGTTTACGCTGTGTATCGATGTTGCTGTAGATGATTTCGAGGATCAAAATCGATGAAAGTTACCTTTTTTTTCATTTCACAAGGAATTTCATATTGTTTGAGTATATATATATAGAAACATAAACAGAATAAAAGTATTTGTATGTTTATTAGTCATATGCAACATACCATGTGCGTCTTGTAAATAGAATAGTTTTTAAGTTTTCACCTGCCACTAGCCAACCTAGTCAGATTAGTTTTTAAGTGTATGTATATCAATATAGCTCACAGCCCATCAGAATTATTGTTATTGTAAAACCCTCTGCTATTAGTGATGTGGAAATTAGTTTCTAAGCGTACACACTCCATCAGAACTACTGTAAAAGCTATGCTACTGGGACAGTGGAATTTAGTTGTAATAGTAAAAATACTATCAAAGGGGAATATTTTGGGTAAAAAAGTACGCAGAAGTTATGAGGTAGAAGTTCATTCATTTCTCATCCAACTTACATCTTCATAAGGAGACACAGTAACACTATTTTCACACACCTTCTTCCTGAATCGATGTAGAGCAGGATACCCATAGAATTCCGGGTCTTGAACAGCAGAAAACTTGAACATTCGATGCATTCATGAGGTCTTCTCCTTCCCCTTTACGTAGATGATAGTAACTGTGTGGTCAAATAATCGAAACAAAGTCACCATATCTCTATAGGGTATGTCACGATCATCCCAGTGAATTCCATGGTA
Source organism: Schistocerca americana (assembly GCF_021461395.2). NCBI lineage: Eukaryota > Metazoa > Arthropoda > Insecta > Orthoptera > Acrididae > Schistocerca > Schistocerca americana. The sequence goes on from NC_060120.1 coordinate 297,206,246, forward strand.
GAAACAGGTTAACCATTTTGTACCGTTCCGTGTTTTATCGCACTGCGCATCCTCTAACGACCTCAGTGATGCAATGGTTGCTGAGAATGTCTCTATCATTCGGGCATCTGTGTACACTACGACTGCAACATCTTTAAATGCGAACAGTGTAAGTTAATCATCAAAAAAATCCTGAGCGTCTGCAGTGATGTTTACACCTTGAGATACCATTGTAGAATGCTCTGGGTATGGCGCAACTTCTACTCATTTATACAGCTCATTGCACAACACAAGTGATCAGGCAGTAGTTGATCACATGGTCATGTAGAACTGGAGCACACACTGCATTGTGTTTGTCGAAGATTCAAATTCAGTTTTTATATATATATATATATATATATATATATATATATATATATATATATATATATATATATTGTTGTTGTTGTGGTCTTCAGTCCTGAGACTGGTTTGATGCAGCTCTCCTTGCTACTCTATCCTGTGCAAGCTTTTTCATCTCCCAGTACCTACTGCAACCTACATCCTTCTGAATCTGCTTAGTGTATTCATCTCTTGGTCTCCCCCTACGATTTTTACCCTCCACGCTGCCCTCCAGTACTAAATTGGTGATCCCTTGATGCCTCAGAACATGTCCTACCAACCGATCCCTTCTTCTGGTCAAGTTGTGCCACAAACTTCTCTTCTCCCCAATCCTATTCAATACTTCCTCATTAGTTATGTGATCTACCCATCTAATCTTCAGCATTCTTCTGTAGCACCACATTTCGAAAGCTTCTATTCTCTTCTTGTCCAAACTATTTATCGTCCATGTTTCACTTCCATACGTGGCTACACTCCATACGAATACTTTCAGAAATGACTTCCTGCCACTTAAATCAATACTGGATGTTAACAAATTTCTCTTCTTCAGAAACGCTTTCCTTGCCATTGCCAGCCTACATTTTATATCCTCTCTACTTCGACCATCATCAGTTATTTTGCTCCCCAAATAGCAAAACTCCTTTACTACTTTAAGTGCCTCATTTCCTAATCTAATTCCCTCAGCATCACCCGACTTAATTAGACTACATTCCATTATCCTTGTTTTGCTTTTGTTGATGTTCATCTTATATCCTCCTTTCAAGACACTGTCCATTCCATTCAACTGCTCTTCCAAGTCCTTTGCTGTCTCTGACAGAATTACAATGTCATCGGCGAACCTCAAAGTTTTTATTTCTTCTCCATGAATTTTAATACCTACTCCGAATTTTTCTTTTGTTTCCTTTACTGCTTGCTCAATATACAGATTGAACAACATCGGGGACAGGCTACAACCCTGTCTTACTCCCTTCCCAACCACGGCTTCCCTTTCATGTCCCTCGACTCTTATAACTGCCATCTGGTTTCTGTACAAATTGTAAATAGCCTTTCGCTCCCTGTATTTTACCCCTGCCACCTTCAGAATTTGAAAGAGAGTATTCCAGTCAACATTGTCAAAAGCTTTCTCTAAGTCTACAAATGCTAGAAACGTAGGTTTGCCTTTCCTTAATCTTTCTTCTAAGATAAGTCGTAAGGTCAGTATTGCCTCACGTGTTCCAGTGTTTCTACGGAATACAAACTGATCTTCCCCGAGGTTGGCTTCTACTAGTTTTTCCATTCGTCTCTAAAGAATTCGCGCTAGTATTTTGCAGCTGTGGCTTACTAAGCTGATAGTTCGGTAATTTTCACATCTGTCAACACCTGCTTTCTTTGGGATTGGAATTATTATATTCTTCTTGAAGTCTGAGGGTATTTCGCCTGTTTCATACATCTTGCTCACCAGATGGTAGAGTTTTGTCAGGACTGGCTCTCCCACGGCCGTCAGTAGTTCCAATGGAATATTGTCTACTCCGGGAGCCTTGTTTCGACTCAGGTCTTTCAGTGCTCTGTCAAACTCTTCACGCAGTATCGTATCTCCCATTTCATCTTCATCTACATCCTCTTCCATTTCCATAATATTGTCCTCAAGTACATCGCCCTTGTATAGACCCTCTATATACTCCTTCCACCTTTCTGCTTTCCCTTCTTTGCTTAGAGCTGGGTTTCCATCTGACCTCTTGATATTCATACAAGTGGTTCTCTTATCTCCAAAGGTCTCTTTAATTTTCCTGTAGGCGGTATCTATCTTACCCCTAGTGAGATAGGCCTCTACATCCTTACATTTGTCCTCTAGCCATCCCTGCTTAGCCATTTTGCACTTCCTGTCGATCTCATTTTTGAGACGTTTGTATTCCTTTTTGCCTGTTTCACTTACTGCATTTTTATATTTTCTCCTTTCATCAATTAAATTCAATATTTCTTCTGTTACCCAAGGATTTCTACTAGCCCTCGTCTTTTTACCTACTTGATCCTCTGCTGCCTTCACTACTTCATCCCTCAAAGCTACCCATTCTTCTTCTACTGTATTTATTTCCCCCATTCCTGTCAATTGCTCCCTTATGCTCTCCCTGAATCTCTGTACAACCTCTGGTTCTTTTAGTTTATCCAGGTCCCATCTCCTTAAATTCCCACCTTTTTGCAGTTTCTTCAGTTTTAATCTACAGGTCATAACCAATAGATTGTGGTCAGGGTCCACATCTGCCTCTGGAAATGTCTTACAATTTAAAACCTGGTTCCTAAATCTCTGTCTTACCATTATATAATCTATCTGATACCTTTTAGTATCTCCAGGGCTCTTCCATGTATACAACCTTCTTTCATGATTCTTAAACCAAGTGTTAGTTATGATTATGTTGTGCTCTGTGCAAAATTCGACCAGGCGGCTTCCTCTTTTATTTCTGTCCCCCAATCCATATTCACCTACTATGTTTCCTTCTCTCCCTTTTCCTACACTCGAATTCCAGTCACCCATGACTATTAAATTTTCGTCTCCCTTCACAATCTGAATAATTTCTTTTATTTCATCATACATTTCTTCAATTTCTTCGTCATCTGCAGAGCTAGTTGGCATATAAACTTGTACTACTGTAGTAGGTGTGGGCTTCGTATCTATCTTGGCCACAATAATGCGTTCACTATGCTGTTCGTAGTAGCTTACCCGCATTCCTATTTTCCTATTCATTATTAAACCTACTCCTGCATTACCCCTATTTGATTTTGGGTTTATAACCCTGTAGTCACCTGACCAGAAGTCTTGTTCCTCCTGCCACCGAACTTCACTAATTCCCACTATATCTAACTTCAACCTATCCATTTCCCTTTTTAAATTTTCTAACCTACCTGCCCGATTAAGGGATCTGACATTCCATGCCCCGATCCGTAGAACGCCAGTTTTCTTTCTCCTGATAACGACATCCTCCTGAGTAGTCCCCGCCCGGAGATCCGAATGGGGGACTATTTTACCTCCGGAATATTTTACCCAAGAGGACGCCATCATCATGTAATCATACAGTAAAGCTGCATGCCCTCGGGAAAAATTACGGCTGTAGTTTCCCCTTGCTTTCAGCCGTTCGCAGTACCAGCACAGCAAGGCCGTTTTGGTTATTGTTACAAGGCCAGATCAGACAATCATCCAGACTGTTGCCCTTGCAACTACTGAAAAGGCTGCTGCCCCTCTTCAGGAACCACACGTTTGTCTGGCCTCTCAACAGATACCCCTCCGTTGTGGTTGCACCTGCGGTACGGCTATCTGTATCGCTGAGGCACGCAAGCCTCCCCACCAACGGCAAGGTCCATGGTTCATGGGAGGATATATATATATATATATATATATATATATATATATATATATATACACCTGGAAATGGAAAAAAGAACACATTGACACCGGTGTGTCAGACCCACCATACTTGCTCCGGACACTGCGAGAGGGCTGTACAAGCAATGATCACATGCACGGCACAGCGGACACACCAGGAACCGCGGTGTTGGCCGTCGAATGGCGCTGGCTGCGCAGCATTTGTGCACCGCCGCCGTCAGTGTCAGCCAGTTTGCCGTGCCATACGGAGCTCCATCGCAGTCTTTAACACTGGTAGCATGCCGCGACAGCGTGGACGTGAACCGTATGTGCAGTTGACGGACTTTGAGCGAGGGCGTATAGTGGGCATGCGGGAGGCCGGGTGGACATACCGCCGAATTGCTCAACACGTGGGGCGTGAGGTCTCCACAGTACATCGATGTTGTCGCCAGTGGTCGGCGGAAGGTGCACGTGCCCGTCGACCTGGGACCGGACCGCAGCGACGCACGGATGCACGCCAAGACCGTAGGATCCTACGCAGTGCCGTAGGGGACCGCACCGCCACTTCCCAGCAAATTAGGGACACTGTTGCTCCTGGGGTATCGGCGAGGACCATTCGCAACCGTCTCCATGAAGCTGGGCTACGGTCCCGCACACCGTTAGGCCGTCTTCCGCTCACGCCCCAACATCGTGCAGCCCGCCTCCAGTGGTGTCGCGACAGGCGTGAATGGAGGGACGAATGGAGACGTGTCGTCTTCAGCGATGAGAGTCGCTTCTGCCTTGGTGCCAATGATGGTCGTATGCGTGTTTGGCGCCGTGCAGGTGAGCGCCACAATCAGGACTGCATACGACCGAGGCACACAGGGCCAACACCCGGCATCATGGTGTGGGGAGCGATCTCCTACACTGGCCGTACACCACTGGTGATCGTCGAGGGGACACTGAATAGTGCACGGTACATCCAAACCGTCATCGAACCCATCGTTCTACCATTCCTAGACCGGCAAGGGAACTTGCTGTTCCAACAGGACAATGCACGTCCGCATGTATCCCGTGCCACCCAACGTGCTCTAGAAGGTGTAAGTCAACTACCCTGGCCAGCAAGATCTCCGGATCTGTCCCCCATTGAGCATGTTTGGGACTGGATGAAGCGTCGTCTCACGCGGTCTGCACGTCCAGCACGAACGCTGGTCCAACTGAGGCACCAGGTGGAAATGGCATGGCAAGCCGTTCCACAGGACTACATCCAGCATCTCTACGATCGTCTCCATGGCAGAATAGCAGCCCGCATTGCTGCGAAAGGTGGATATACACTGTACTAGTGCCGACATTGTGCATGCTCTGTTGCCTGTGTCTATGTGCCTGTGGGTCTGTCAGTGTGATCATGTGATGTATCTGACCCCAGGAATGTGTCAATAAAGTTTCCCCTTCCTGGGACAATGAATTCATGGTGTTCTTATTTCAATTTCCAGGAGTATATATATATATATATATATATATATATATATATATATATATATATATATATATGTCCAGACTTAATTATCTCGTACTGTTTTGAGCGGTCTATTACGATGGTTGGTGCTAGCTCCACGAATTTGTATGGACGTAGTAGACACCCTCCACATTCTTCTGCAGCACTTTCATATTAAGAACCACGAAACCTCACATACATGTCATGTGCTAGACTAAATACATTTTCATCCCACTGAAGGTATAAAATGCCATATGCCTATAATTCTGAATTCAAGTAGACTGTGGCGTTAGTTAACTTGCGGTTTTCGAATACAGTGCAGTCATCTGCTATATTCCCTCTTCTGTCAGTCTGAAACGCCAGTATGATGAATCTAGGCAACTCTAGCTGCGAAGAGGTTTTAATAACCCATGTTTGTCCTGCACTGCGTACTGGAAAACCTCCCGAGAGCGGAATGTTAGTGACGGATATGTATCGGAATTAAGAATTGTTAAAAGCTTCAAACGCTCCTCGTCTGAAACACTGATGTGAGGTGTTTTCCATGTTATCTTGTTGCTTGTGATCATATTCTCCTCTTGAGCGACATGAATGTGAGTTATTATCCGTGGCACTCTGTACCAGAATGTTTTCCTGTTTAGCATTTATAACAATCCACCTCATGTCCTCAAAGTAGATTGTAAGCACTTTTAGAGGTATGCATGCAGTAAATAGTTTGTACCCTGCAAATGTTCTATCCGCCGGATCGTCTACGAACCATTCCGCATTTTCCAAACAATTCAAGTCCCTGGGTGATTCAGAGACATGTGTTTTAAGGATTGATGTTATAGCGACACTGCGTGTACGGTCGATCTCAGACCCACTGAGTTCATAGGCTATCTCTTGGAACAGGAATACTAAAGCGTTACGTCTAAGCTTGGATCCCACTGTAGCGCTGCCGTCAGTTTTCTTGAATGATCGCTCCAAGTATATGAAGCTCTTGAATGGAAACATCAGCGCGTCTTGGTGCTGGATGACAATCCTAATTGCATAATTTTGTTAAATGTGACTGAAGAATAAGGATTATGAGAGTAGTATTCCTGACGTATAATGCGCTCCTCATACTATATTGGACTGGTTATAGTGAGTGAGACGTCATTGAAAAGTTTCAAGTCAACTGCTTTAAAAAACCGTAGTTTTCACGTGTTTTCACTTTGCGGTTCGGCAGCTGTGACGTGCTGTGGATTCTGTGAACTGGTTTTATACCTTACAACCATCGTGCCTTAGATTTAATCTTACAATGATTTATTCACCACTATAGTCAACAAGTTGATTGTTCTGGCCCACAATAGGCAACTCCATATAGTCTAATGTCTGAACTGTCACTGGAAGGTATATTGCATTTGTAGGAGTCTCAACAATCTTATACCCGGTCGCAACTGAGGGAAGAAATCGTAAATAGTATGAACCAAACTGTTGTTGCAATGTTCACTGTCGTTGAGATAGGAGTTCTTTGCAATGATACACTCGACTTGGACTATACTGACTGGCAGTATGTCCACAGTTTGACTTGTAAAATTTACTAGGATTCTTCTTCAAAACCTGTCATTTTGTGAAACCTAGTAGGCGTTCTATTGAAATTTTCTGGTTAAAGTCAGTCGTTGCATTCATAGTCATTTCAAGTTTAAGCGCACTGATGGTAGCACTTACCTCAATACCTTTCCCAGTCTGTTTTAAGACTTCATTTAAGTCATCGATATCGTATGAAGCAGGTTCTATTTCCACAATGTCTTTTTCACCATTAATATCCACATGCAGTTTGTTGTTAGTCTCAGTGATATTTGAGATGCTGTTGTACGTCTCCAGTCCAAGCAGCGCAATACACCATCCACCAATGCTCAAATCAATTGGTGGGATGTAAGTTGCACGTAATCTTGATGATCGTTATTTTAAAGTCAGAGCATACGACATTTCATCTGAACAATAGGTTTGACTCTGAATGTATACATGCCCCTGAATATAGACAATCCGCACTACCAAAACGCCCTCGTGCCCGCTTTTCCTTCCATCATTGTCAGTTTGGGTGGTTTTGCGGCTGTTCGCACTATGGGTAGAGTGCTGTCACCTTCACAATCTGGGCAGCTTGCTCTTTCATCCCTAAGGTCGTAGTTATTGTTATTACTGTGACCATTCTCTCGATTTCATCTGTCGTGATGATTACTTTAGTATGGCTGTCTCACCTGTGAGAGGAGTCTATCATTCCTACATTCATTATAGTGACATTGCAGTTTTGCAACATGTTGATTTTTGCTGTGTTTTGGATAGTTATTCTCGTTGTTTCTATTAATGTACTGAAGCCATCGTAATAGGGTCTTGATTGCCTCTTCGTTGTTCCACAACGTCCTGCTAATGTCTGCTGATAACAATGTGGCAGCTTCCAATAGCAGAGCAGTTGATGGTAGAGGACTGCTAAGAAACTGGTTCTTTTGCCACATTTTCGCCAAAAATTTAATGGGGCTGCCTACACCCAAGTTGTGAAATTTCCTCCCAAGATTATCTCATAGCTGACACGCACTTGATCCCTCTCTGACCAATAGGTTCTGAGAAACTTCTCCCAAAACCCTTGGTAAGATTGACATTACAGTGCCACTGTTTGCATTTCTGTTGCAGCTTCGCCGCGCGGAGTGACCTCGCGGTTTGAGGCGCCACGTCACGGAATGCGCAGCCTCTCCCGCCAGAGTTTCGAGTCCTCCCTTGGGCATGGGTGTGTTGTGTTCTTAGCATAAGTTACTTTAAACAGTGTGTAAGTCTATGGATCGATGACCTCAGCAGTTTGGTCCCTTAGGACTTCACACACATTCGAATATTTTGTTGCAGCTTCGCCTTTGAGGAAACTACATAGAAAACATAGATGGAAGCAAACAAGCCACAATGGTGGGACTGAATAATCAAACAGTCCTATCCAAGCTTTGAGTTGAATGCTAGAAGTATTTTCCCAAGCAATTGAAATTTGCGAACTTTCAGGAACGAGTTAAGACTGAAAACTTTCACTGCCACTGAACTGACTGAGAGCAGAATGTGGTTCACAACATGTGTCACGCAGTGTTCGTGATGTTACGTACCCTCCAGTTAATGATGAGTAATCGGATCTTATCCCTACCCACCGTAACATCAAGAACAGGTGGGATGCTACACAGGTCTGCTACACAGGAGGTGCCAACCTCCGTGCCTAATGCTTGCAAGGATATAGTCAGTTTTTGACAAAGGGGGGGGGGGGGGGGGGTCGAATTTGTTGATGGGGACTCTAAAAAGACTTATGTTTTCATCTTTTTCTAAGAATTTCGATAAAGAACGATAAACCATTTTACTCGACAATGATCTCGGAGTTTTCACCAAGCGGAAATATAATCTCGTCACTTAGAAGTGCCGTATTTTGGCGACTCACTAAGAAGAAATAACGCTTTTTCTCTTCACGCTACAACGTCATTTTACGGTTTTCCTCTTTCAGTTTGTATTTGAGCTGAGGAAGTGATTAGTAACGGACGAGAGCAAGCTTTTTTGGACAACGTGATGATCACTGACAGGGATTTTGGTATTAAGAGATCCCTGTTCATGACAGAAGCTAGAACAATTTTTGGTGGTGAAAGTGCAAAGGATCTGGAATCATACAACCTCACACATTCTCAAATTTCCTTATTTAATTATCCATCTGTTAGTTCTTGCAACGTAACAAAGATCGTTCTCAAAATTAAAGAATGTCCCGCCAGACAATTGCATGAACCTAAATGAGGAGAATTTGAGTCTCTCATATGGCTTTTAGTGCTGGGAGTCTCCTAAGGGATGCTCGGCTCGTCTTTGATGCAGCAGCTCTCTTCATTTAAGCAGAGGCTAGATCTTTAAGGGAACTGTAATGTTTTAGGAAAGAAAGGAACATGGAAGGAACTGGCTGTGGCTTAAAGTAACGGGCTGTCCCCAGAATTTGCCTAACTGAAAATGGAAAACCACAGAAAACCATTTTCAAGGCTGCCAGCAGATGGTTTCTAACCACGTCGCCTCCCGAATTCAGTGACTACTAGCTCAGTGGCTCAGCATGCAAGGCTACCCAAAGTCGATGGAGAATTAGGAAAAACTGGTTGTTTTACTTTTTTAAAAACAAAATAAAATGCATCGCAACAAAAGATTGACTTCTGACATTACACGTTTTTTCTTTAATTATTCATCTTTAGTCATTTGATAGTGCATGAATAATGCATATTTTAAGATTTAATCGTGCATGGAATTGCTAGCATCAGTTTTTATACTCTGACGTAACAAAGTCATGGGATACCTCCTGCATGGTGTAGGGTATCACCTTGCCAGGCGTAGAGTAGCTACTCGACGTACCATGGACTGAACAAGTCTTTGGAAGTTCCCAGCAGAAATATTGAGCCATTTTGTCTCAATATCCGTCCGTAAGTGCAAACGTGTTGCCGGTGCAGGCTATTGTGCACAAACTGACCTTTAGATAATGTCCCGCAATTGTTCTATGAGATTCATGTTGGGCCGTCTGGGAGGCCAGATCATTTTACTCGAATTGTCCAGGACGTTCTTCAAACCACTTGTGAACAACTGTGACCAGGTGACATAACATCATTGTTTCGGAACATGAAGTCTGTTAATGGCTGCGAGTGGTCTCCAAACAGCGGAACATAGCAATTTTCAATAAATGATCGATTCAAATGGACCAGAGAGCCGAGTCTACTCCATGTAAACATAGCCGACATCATCATGAAGCCACCATCAGCTTGCACAGTACGTTGACAACAATTTGGGTTCATGACTTCGTGAGGTCTGCGCCACACTCGGACCCTACTGTATGCTCTTACCGACTGAAATCGGGACTCATCTAGCCAGGCCGTAGTCCTCCATTTCTGTAGTGGTCACCTGTGGTATGAGGGTAGCGCCTTTGATTTTTAATCGAAACCTCTTAAGTCCTGGGTTCGAAACCCAACACCGTTTATATTTTGAATAAAGAGCATCAGCATCGGCGTCCGAACTCTTCGGCAAAAGAAAACACTCTCATTTTGCCAAGGGCCTTGTCAAAGACGGTGGAGGAGCCGATATACGTTCAGGGCACTCTCTTTCCATTGAGGTCGGAAACTGCCCCTAAAGAATCAGATTGATCAACATCGTAAGGATGCAGAAACAATGGAAACCAATGAACTGAAGACACGTAACGTGTATCTACTGGACATGTGGCCTGTAATTGAATATTGTCGTGAAGGTCTCTCCATTGGCAAAAGATTCCGGAATAGTCGCCCATTCGGATCTCCAGGAGGGGCTGCCATGGGGGAGGTGACCATGAGAAAAATACTGAATAACCAAAGAAAGGATAACGTTCTACCAGTCTGGGCGTGGAATGTCACAAATTTGAAAGCGGTAGGGAAGCTAGAAAGTTTGAAAATGGAAATGCTAAAGCACAATCTTATATCATTTCAATCTACTTATAGTGGGGGTCAGTGAAGTGAAATTGAAAGAAGACAGGTTTTTTGGTTAGACTAATAACAACAGCAGCAGAAAATGGTATAAAGGGAGTAGGATTCGTTATGAGTAGGAAGGTTGGACAAACAGTTTGTTACTGTGAACAGTTCAGTGTTGGGGTTGTTCTCATTAAAACCGACAGCAAACCAACACCGACAACGATGGTTCAGGTATACATGCTGACATCGCAGGCTGAAGATGAAGAGATAGAGAATTTATATGAGGATATGGAATGGGTAATGCACTACATTAAGGGAAATGAAGATCTAACAACTATGGGGGACTGGAATGCAGTTGTAGGAAAAGGAGTAGAAGAAAAGGTTATGGGAGAATATGGGATTGGCACTAGCAATAAGAGAAGAATAAGACTAATTAAGTTTTGCAATAAATTTAGACTCTGTTCAAGAATCGCAAGAGGAGGAAGTATACTTGGAAAAGGTTGGGAGATACTGGAAAATTTCAGTTACATGAAATCATGGTCAGACAGAGATTCCGAAATCAGATTGTGAGGCATACCCAGGAGCAAATATATACTCAGATCACAATATACTGTAGTAGTGAGGAAGAGTTGGCTGAAGTTTCAGATATTAGTCAGGAAGAATTAACACGCAAAGAAGTGGGATACGGAAGTGCTAATGAATGAAAAAGTACACTTGAAGTTCTCTAAGACTATAGATAATGCGATATGGAATAGCTCAGTAAGCTGTTCAGTTGAAGAAGAATGGTCATCTCTAACAAGGACAGAAGTTGGAAAGAAAAACATAAGTACAATGAAGATAACTGCCAAGAAACCGTGGATAATAGAAGAAATACGTCAGCTGATCGACTGGAGAAGGAAATACAAAAATGTTTAGGAAAATTCAGGAATACTGAAATACAAGTCCCTCAGGAACGAAATAAATAGGAAGTGTAGGTAAGTTAAGACAAAATGGATGCATGAAAAATGTGAAGAAATCGAAAAAGAGATGATTGTCGGGAAGACTGACTCAGCATACAGAAAAGTCAAAACAGCCTTCGGAGAAATTAAAAGCAAGGGTGGTAACATTAAGAGTTCATTGGGAATTCCACAGACACAGAGGAGAGAGGGGATAGGTGGAAAGAAGACACTGAAGGCCTCTGTGAAGGGGGGGGGGGGGGGGGAAGACTTGTCTGATGCGACTGAAGAAGAAACAGGAGACGATATAGAAAGTATAGGGGATCCAGTATTAGAATCGGAATTTAAAAGAGCTTTGAAAGACTTAATACAAAATAATGCGGAATTAAAATTCCATCATAATTTCTAAAATCTTTGGACGAAGTGGCAGTACAACGACTATTCACGTTTGTGTGTAAAATCTATAAGTCTTGCTATATGCCATCTGACTTTAGGAAAATTATCATCCACACAATTCCCAAGAGTACAAGAGCTGAGAAGTGCGAGAATTATCGCACAATGAGCTTAACATCTCATGGATCGAAGTCGCTGACAAGAATAACGTACAGAAGGATGGAAAAGATGATGATCAGTTAGACTTTAGGCAAGATAAAGAACCGGAGAGGCAGCCTAGACGTTGACGTTGATAAAGGAAGAAAGAGTGAAGAAAAACCAAGATACGTTCATAGGATTTGTCGACTGGGTAAGCTGTACGGAGAGAGGGGTAATATACTACATGTTCAAGAAACAAGACGGAATAATAAGAGTAGAAGACCAAGAATGAAGTGCTCGGATGAAAAAAGGTGTAGGACGGGGATGTAGTCTTTTGCACCTACTATTCAATCTATACATCGAAGAAGCAATGATGGAAATAAAAGAACGGTTAGAGAATGAAATTAGAATTCTGCGTGAAAGGATATCGATGATAAGATTCGTTGATGACATTGCTATCCTTAGCGAAAGGGAAGAAGAATGATAGGATCTGTGAATGTGCAGTCTAATGGTTACAGAATATGGATTGAGAGTAAATCGAAGAAAGGCGAAAGCACCGAGAAGCATTAGAAATGAAAACAGCGAGAAACTTGACATCAGTACTGGTGGTCAGATGGTATACGAAGTTAAGGAATTCTACTGCCTAGGTAGTAAAGTAACCCATGACGGACGGAGCAAAGGGGAAATAAAAAGCAGAATGGCTCTGAAAGAAAGTGCATTTCTGGCTAAGAGAAGTCCACTATCATTAAATATAGGTCTTAATTCGAGGAAGAAATTTCTGAGAATATACGTTTGGAGTACAAAACTGTGCATCAGAGAAACATGGACTGTGGGAAAACGGCAACAGAAAAGAATGGAAGCATTTGTGATGTGGTGCTACTGATGAATGTTGAAAATTAGAAAATTAGACGGGCTTATGAAGTAAGGACTGAGGTTCTCCGGAGAATTGGCGAGGAAAGGAAAAGGAATATATGGAGAACACTGACCAGCAGAAGGGACAGGATGGTAGGAAATATGTTAAGAGATCAGGAAATGACTTCCGTAGTATTAGAGGGAGGTGTAGCGAATAGAAACAGTAGAGGAAGATAGACATGGGAATACGTCCAGCAGCCAAGGGAGGATGTACGCTGCAAGTAGAACCCTGAGGTGAAGAGGTTGACACAGGAGAGGAATTCGTGACGGGAGTCAGAAAACTAAAGACCCATAGAGAAAAAGAGTCTGAAATCAGGTGACAGATTTCCAGTCGTCTGGGTCCAACTGGTATGCTCACGAGCCCAGATGAGGCGCTGCAGGCGATGTCGTGCTGTTAGCAAAGACACTCGTATAGGTCGTCGGTTGCCATAGCCTATTAACTCCAAATTTCGCAGTACTGTCCTAATGGGTACGTTCGTACTACGCCCTCCATTGATTTATGCGGATCTTTCAAGCAGTGTTGCTTGTCTGTTAGCACTGACAACTCTTCGCAAACGCCGCTGGTTTCGGTCGTTAAATGAAGGCCGTCGGCCACTGCGTTGTCACTGTCGATTACGCAATACACGCCTCTAGCTTTGATTGCCAATCCGCGTTCAGAGTCTGTTAATTCTAGTCATGCGTTCATAAGCTTTGACATGAATCACCTGAGCACAAAGGACAGCTCCGCCAATGCACTGTCCTTTTATACCTTGCGTACGCGATACTGCCGCCATCTGTATACGTGCATATCGCTGTCCGATGACTTGTGTCACCTCACTGTAGTATTACACGAGCGCAAATAGGTTTTGGACGAAAGCGGAATGGCAGATGCAGGGCGCAGTTGGCTGTGATGGATACAAATAGACCGCTGAAACAAATCTTTAAGAAACGAACGATCAATGGAACGTGCTCTTATCGCATACCCCTTCCGCTCTCCACAAACCCCTCCCCATCGTTAAGTATCGGAACTGGTTTTCGTAACTGAGTACCACCCTGGTGTCCAGATACGGTGATAGTTTGCCATTTGAGCTAATAATGATAAATATTGAGAATTTTTTTTAAAGAAATCCAAGCCTCGCCATGTGGGCGATATTTTTGTTGATCAACTTCATTTGTAGGTGACACAATCACATCCAATAGTATTTTTGTGCTCTGATTTTAGATTAATGTTGTTCGTAATTACATTTATCGCTCCGCTGGATATGAAATACGCAAATCTTGTAATTCCAAATTTCTACCAGCCGCCAAGTACCGACTCCTATACTAACAGTCCCTTTAGTCAGCCATAGTGACAGCAGTGCCAGTGTTGTCGTAACTGCCGTATGCTTCATATCTGCTGTACAGTGAGCTAGGTAAATTTAAATATTAACTATGTTTTTCTTACTTGCCATTTCTTTTTCCGTGTGTTTTTGCTTTTAGGAAGCTTTAATTTTCGAGTACTAGTAATAGTGTTCCATAGATTTCGTGTTTGTTCAGAATACAGTCCACAGACAGGTAGTGCTTATTTTCATTGTTTCCAACAAGAAGTGTCTAGTAACCACAGTTTAGCCAGCTATCAGCCGCCTTTATTGTACTAGCAGTCTAGTTAAAAGTTGATTAACTCTCTACAGTAAATTGTTCACTTCTTAGGACCGATAGGATGTGTGACTGTTGTGTAACGACGCAGGAGGAGCTGGCCACTGTTCGCGAACAGCTGAGCGTGCTGATGGTCACGGGCAGCCGTCTTCAGGCTGCTGCCTCGGAATGTAGCGGCAATGGAGAGTTCGGTGCGTCGCATGCTGCACCCCAGGTTTTACATGCTTCACCCACGGTCCCTGCTGTCGAGACAACTCCGCGGGTACAATGCGCGGTTGGGCCAACGTCTCCCCAAGAGGAGTGGCGGGTTCAGCGGCGTTCGCGTCCCACGAGGCGGAGGGTCAATGTGGAGGCTGACCGTGTGGCATGGCCCACTCTGCCTGTGAGTGGACATGTGGCCGCTCCTTCAGCAAGGTCCGAGCAGGCACACGGGGGGAGGGGTTTATTAGTGATTGGGAGCTCCAATGTTATGCGGGTGATGGAGCCCCTTAGGGAAATAGCGGAAAGGTCGGGGAAGAAGGCCAGTGTTCACTCGGTCTGCTTGCCAGGGTCTCTCATCCGAGATGTGGAGGAGGCCCTGCCGGCGGCGATAGAGAGCACTGGGTGCACCCGACTACAAATTGTTGCTCATGTCAGCACCAATGACTCCTACCGTCTGGGTTCAGAGGTCATCTTCAGTTCATACAGGCGATTGACGGAGTTGGTGAAGGCGGAAAGCCTCGCTCGCGGGGTGGAATCTGAGCTAAGTATTTGTAGTATCGTTCCCAGAACCGATCTCGGTCCCCTGGTTTGGAGCCGACTGGAAGGCTTAAACGATTCTGCGGAGATCTGGGGTGCTAACTTCTCGAACTCCGCTATCGGGTGGAGAAATGTAGGGTCCCCCTGAATAGATCAGGCGTGCACTACACGCAGGAAGCGGCTACAAGGGTAGCGGAGTGCGTGTGGAGTGGACATGTGGGATTTTTAGGTTAGAGAATTCCGTCCTTAGGCCCGACAAGACGCCTCCTGAGACGCGTCAAGGTAGTAGTAGGCAAAACGCAACAGGGTATAACAATATTAATGTGGTAATAGTAAACTGCAGGAGCGTCTATAGAAAGGTCCCAAAACTGCTCTCATTAATAAATGGTCACAATGCCCACATAGTACTAGGTACAGAAAGTTGGCTGAAACCAGATGTAAACAGTAATGAAATTCTAAACTCAGATTGGAATATATGCCGCAGAGACAGGCTGGACAGTGAAGGGGGAGGCGTGTTTATAGCGATTAGAAGTGCAATAGTATAGAAGGAAATTGACGGAGATCCGAAATGTGAAATAATTTGGGTGAAGGTCAAGGTTAAAGCAGGCTCAAACATGGTAATTGGATGTCTCTATAGGCCCCTTGGCTCATCAGCTGTTGTGACAGAGCACCTGAAGGATAATTTGGAAAATATTTCGAGTAGATTTCCCCACCATGTTAAAGTTCTGGGAGGAGATTTTAATTTGCCGGATATAGACTGGAAGACTCAAACGTGGCAGGGACAAAGAATCCAGTGAAATTTTTTTAAGTACTTTATCTGAAAACTACCTTGAGCAGTTAAACAGAGAACCGACTCGTGGCGATAACATATTAGACCATCTGGCGACAAACAGACCCGAACTACTTGAAACAGTTAACGCAGAACAGTGAATCAGCGATCATAAAGCGGTTACAGCATAGATGATTTCAGCAGTAAATAGAAATATTACAAAAGGTAGGAAGAATTTTCTGGTTAGCAAAAGTGTCAAAAAGCAGATTTCAGAGTACTTGCCGTCTCAACACAAAAGTTTTGTCTCAAGTACAGACAGTGTTGAGGATCAGTGGACAAAGTTCAAAACCACCGTACAATATGCGTTAGATGAGTATGTTCCAAGCAAGCTGGAAAAGAGCCACCGTGGTACAACAACTGAGTTAGGGACTGCTGCGGAAGCAAAGAGAACTTCACAGCACATATAAACATAGCCAAAGCCTTGCAGATAAAACAAAAATTACACGAAGAGAAATGTAGTGTGAGGAGGGCTATGCGAGAGACGTTCAATGAATTCGAAAGTAAAGTTCTATGTACTGGCTTGGCAGAAAGTACTAAGAAATTTTGGTCTTATGTCAAAGCGGTACGTGGATCATAACAAAATGTCCAGACACTCTGTGACCAAAATAAAGATGACAGACTAAAGGTCGAAATACTAAATGTCTTCTTCCAAAGCTGTTTCACAGAGGAAGACTGCACTGTAGTTCCTTCTCTAGATTGTCGCCCAGATGACAAAATGGTTGATATTCGAATAGATGACAGAGAGATAGAAAAACAATTAAAATCGCACTAGAGGAAAGGCCGCTGGACCTGATACCAGTTCGATTTTACACAGAGTATAAGGAACTTGCCCCCCTTCTTGTAGCCGTATGCTGTAGGTCTCTAGAAGAGCGCAGCGTTCCAAAGGATTGGAAAAGGGCACAGGTCATCCCCGTTTTCGAGAAGGGACGAGGAACGGATGTGCAGAGCTATAGACCTATATCTCTAACATCGATCAGTTTTAGAATTTTGGAACACGTATTATGTTCGAATATAATGACTTTTCTGGAGACTAGAAATTTACTCTGTAGGAATCACCCTAGGTTTCGAAAAAGACGATCGTGTGAAAATCAGCTCGCGCTATTCGTCCACGAGACTCAGAGGGCCAAAGACACGGGTTCGAGGTAGATGCCGTGTTTCGTGACTTCCGCAAGGCGTTTGATATAGTTCCCCACAGTCGATTAATGAACACATTAAGAGCATATGGACTATCAGACCAATTGCGTGATTGGATTGAATAGTTCCTAGATAGCAGAACACAGCATGTCATTCTAAATGGAGAAAAGCCTTCCGAAGTAAGAATGATTTCAGGTGTGCCGCAGGGGAGTGTCGTAGGACCGTTGCTATTCACAATATACATAAATGACCTTGTGAATAACATCGGAAGTTCACTGGGGCTTTTTGCGGATGATGCTGTAGTATATCGAGAGGTTGTAACAATGGAAAACTGTACTGAAATGCAGGAGAATCTGCAACGAATTGACACATGGTGCAGGGAATGGCAATTGAATCTCAATGTAGACAAGCGTAATGTGCTGCGAATACATAGAAAGAAAGATCCTTTATCGTTTAGCTACAATATAGCAGGTCAGCAACTGGAAGCAGTTAATTCCATAAATTATCTGGGAGTAGACATTAGGAGTTATTTAAAACGGAATGACCATATAAAATTAATCGTCGGTAAAGCAGATGCCAGACTGAGATTCATTGGAAGAATCCTAAGGAAATGCAGTACCAAGGAAGTAGGTTACAGTACACTTGTTCGCCCACTGCTTGAATACTGCTCACCGGTGTGGGATACGTACCAGATACGGTTGATAGAAGAGATAGAGAAGATCCAACGGAGAGCAGTGCGCTTCGTTGCAGGATCATTTAGTAATCGCGAAAGCGTTACGGAGATGATAGATAAACTCCAGTGAAAGACTCTACAAGAGAGACGCTCAGTAGCTCCGTACAGGCTTTTGTTGAAGATTTGAGAACATACCTTCTCCGTGGACTCAAGCAGTATATTGCTCCCCCCTACGTATGTCTCACGATGAGACCATGTGGATAAAATTAGAGAGATTAGAGCCCACACAGAGTCATACCAACAATCTTTCTTTCCACGTACAATACGAGACTGGAATAGAAGGGAGAACCGATAGAGGTACTCAAGGTACCCTCCGCCACACACCGTCGGGTGGCTTGCGGTGTGTGGATGTAGAACTGCCATAGGTAGATAATTAGCCATTATGGTAGTGCATTAGGAACTAAACTGATTAACAATACAACTGATATAAAGCAAGGTCAGCAAATTGGTTTTGGCTAAAATGGTAATGGGCGATAGCCGATAGTGCTATGGATGTACAGATAGCTTAAAAGTATCGTTGGCCTTGCTGACTATCGATCGTGGGTTCTCCTTTTTCAACGTATGATTGCAAATCAAAATATCTTTCACCACACGCTACAAGGTTGCTCTCCTCCAGATTCTTCGTTTCGCTCAGCAATTCATCCTGACTTTCATCAGCTGCATCGTCCAACTTGTCACTATTATCATTCACTGTGATTCCTGATCCTGATCTGTAGCCAATAGGCTATTTTTCGCATTCATTCTGAAATTGATCCCCATCTGTGGTCATACCTACTGTATCGTCTGCTTCCGTGCTAAGAAGGCTGCGAGAGTTTCCATCTTTCCTAGTTGTTTGGTCTGGCTTATAGCACTCATTCAGTAAATGCTTCGAGGCACCTGCCTATTCCTATGACGTGCAGTGCGCATAAACATTACGCCCTTTATTGCTAACAATCTAGAAAGTACAAAACAATTGTGGTCAGAACCCACAGGCTGCATGAAAAATTTATTATATTTACGAAAAACGTTGCACTGAGATCTACCATAAAATTTTCCCATAGAAATTTAAAAATAACTAAATTATAATGAACTGTTTTGTATATAATACAATATAAAACCATTTCTAGCTCTTAGCCAATGCAAAACACAAATAAGCAAGTTTTGGAGAAACACAGACAGACACTTCTTACATCACCATTATTTTTTTTAACATCTATTAATGAGAATGGAATACGGATGTGCTAAAAAAAACATTCTGCAGGTCCATTTCGACAAAACACATGGTGACAGACGGCGAAATAGCGTTTACATCTGCGCATTCAGTTGCAGCGCAGCTAAGTCGCCCCCGCATAAACAGCTGCTTTCTATAGTCTTCGTACTCTTTTTCGAGAGACATTTGTATCGCAACTGTCGCCTGCACGACAAGAAAAAGAAAGAGTTACAAAGAGCAACTTTACGAGCTACGCCTACGCGCAGAAGGTCAAATTCAGAATTATATCCACGCCGCAGACAATGAGCTCCGACGATGAGCTGGTCATTAATTGCGGCGTCGCCCATTCATGGTTCACTCGCTGTAATTACCGTCTGGAATCTGCTTGTTACTCTCGAAATAATTCAGTGTTGGTCGCGAATGACTTGAAACTGACAGAGATGAAAAATCCCCAGTATGGCAAAATTAAGCAACTCTATAACATTCCCAATTAAGCGAAATGAAGATCATACACTGCCGTATACGGTGAAAGGTCTCTGCTGGATTCCTTTCATGTTAATTTCTTAAATCTGTTGTCATTTACGGCATAAATTCCTCTTCTAAATTTACTGTGGCGTTTCTGACTATCTGGGAGGAGACTGAGTAGTGGAACGTGCTACTTTTACACATAAACGAGAACGATCTGTCACACTACTACACTTTAAAACATAGCTTATATGTAATTCATGTCACACAGTCCCATACAGAACCTACATCCGCTTTCTTTTATATACTGTATATGATAAGATACTGTCATCCCCCTTCCCTTCTGTGTGAGAGGATGAATGAGCAAATGTATTTCTAGTTGCATGCTTGAGGGTAGCAGACAAGCCTGTCTGCTAGAGAACAGTAGGACCAACGTCGGAACAGGTAGCTACGCTTTCTAAAAGCAAAGAGGTTTCTATCCTTAGTATGGTCCTGTCCGTCATTTGTCATGTTGGTATAGGAAGCTGCCCCTCTGGCCACTTCCGTTTTGTATTTGTGAGCCACCCTCAAGGAAGGGACTAGGTTAGTCTGTCCGTGGCGAGCGTCTGAAGTGGTAAGATCTCCGGAAAAGCGCGTCTCTGCTAAGTCCGTAGGACAATGGATTTCTTAAGTTCAGCCTAACTGAAAATTTAATCACCTTTATTTCAGGTTTAGCTGTAAAATATCTAATGTTATCTTAAATTGCAACGCAGTATGATTCGAGTGTACAGTTCAGAATATATTCCGGTAGTTGCTTTGTCACTACTTTGTGAGTAAAGTGGAACCACGTGTTGATCGGTAACTAACTAGCATCATCAATCTTCAATGCGAATGTGCGTGAGATTATAACGTCTCGTCTTGACAATATTTTTCAATATAGCAACTTTTCTTTATGTTCAACCCACGTGGGGTGTACTTTGGGAAACCAGTACCACGTGCTTATACAATTGTTTGACCCATCAGGTTAATAGTAAGACGATAGTAACCAGTTCGAGGTTTTTCTTTTGTAAATTGCTTTTCGATCTAATTTATTTTAATTATCAAAATTATTGTGGAGTTACACTCTTTGTGTAAACCAAGTTGACCACGTGAAGCATGTGGTGTAATCATCAAAGTAGCCCTTAGCTATTCTTTTTGGGAAGATTTCACAGAGAGTTAGTATGAATTTAGTATACCAGTGTGTGGTAATTACATGACGGACAGGATTGTGCTACGAACGTAACTTCTTTGGGTGAAAATTGAATCGGTTGGTTGTGGTTAATTTCCTCTTGGATATGTTTCAACGTTCTTCGTGTGTTATTTTATGAATGCAGTGTGGTATGCAGTCTCCCAATATTGGCTCCATATTTGATGTGTTCCGTAAGATTACAAACTCACATTTTCCACAATCCTAAATAAGGCATCAGCTTAGTTATGAATCAAATTTAATATGCTGAAATTTCAATGATCAATGATAAAATAAATTTCCAAATATAAACTGATTTATTTCTTTTTATTTAAATTCTCTTTTATATATATATATCACCGGTTGTCGTATGACTATTACAAGATTATAATTAATGTTAGTCTGGTTGGGAATTTGGTAAGCTAGACTGGATACCTGGTGAAACAGTTGCACAGTAATGCAAGGTTAACTTCCCCAGACAGCTCACAGCTTTTAAACCGCTTTTATTGTCTATTAGCACCGCTTTCATAACAAATTAAAGCAACAACATTACAACGGGCCAATGAATTTTGTGTGAAGGCTTTTGAATTTAGTAGTTATCAATAAGGAACTTTTGTCTAGTAGCTTTTAAAGTTAGAAATTAGTAATAGAATATGAAGCCGTTTTCAGGCAATAGCATTTATTGTAACTCGTTGATCTATAAACGTTTGGTTCTTATCTCCAGAACAAAAGAACAAACTCTGCAGAGATGCAGGGAGCATCGTCTTGTAAATTTGTGATGAATTACAACTGCATAGCATTAATTACAATTCATTGTTAATGCTTGAAGTTTGAAGCAGGAAACGCTCCTTTTGTTCAGTAGGTGTGCTCATACTTAGTAATAAATTTGGAATGGTGGTAGTTAACCGTCGCGCAGATTTGGACACAAGAATCTTCGAGCCTTTTATTCAACATTTATTTTGCCAAATACCCAGGCTAAAAATTATGTATGGATTCATAGCCAAACAAACAATTTCATTCGGAGGTTAATATTTTCAAACAAATCCTGCGACAGGGCAATGGGCTTTGGTACTGAAACAATTAATAATGTATACATTTACAAAAGTTTTCAGACGGATCTTAAGAAGAAGCAACGAGCTTTGGCCCTTAAAACAACCAGTAAAAGAATTGTTTTTATATAAGAATTATACACATCTATTCCAATTCTGCTATAAGCAAACTCTTTGAGGAATTAAGTCAAGCTTCAGCTATCTAAGTGGAACATCGAGTGGCACTGATTTACCCAAAATTTTCATACCGAAAAACTCGACTTAGCATGCCTCTCCGTAAGGAGCTCAGTGCTATAATGCACGGCTTGCAGGCAGAGTGTGCTTTACACTGTCTGATCGGGTTTTACTATTTTTTTTAATATTAAGCCAAACTCTTAGTACGAGAGGCGTTAAATAGGAGTGCAACACCTTTTTCTGAGTGAGTTTCTGTTAAAAAAAAATGTAGATTTGTTGTGGGACATTGAGGAATATTCCTGCTTCAGCCTCTATGGTTTCATGAAGTGCCGACAGGTGGCAGCGGTATTCATAGCTTTCAAAATGGCATCTCTAGCGGAGCACGGTGATTTGTTGGGCGAGGGGTCTATCATTATCGTAACGAGGTCGTGCAAACCTGTCCGATCTCCCGCGTGCCGGACGGCCGCACAGGACTGTGACTACGCGGTGTTGAACGTGTGGACACTCTCACTCGACGTGATCGACAGATCATAATCAAACAGCTCGCTGTTCAGCTGGACGCCTCTGTTGGTAGTGCCGGCACACTTGTACACCAGTTGAGGTATCTGAGAGTGTGTGCCCACAGGGTGCCTATCACCAAACAGAAGAACATAAAGAGCAACGAAGGACCATCTGCGTGGAATTGCTTGCGCGTTACGAGGCTGAACGTGATAACTTTTTGTCGAATATCGTCACAGGCGATGAAAGATGGGTTCATCACTTCGAACCGGTAACAAAACGGCAGGCCATGGAGTGGCACCACACCACCTCTTACCCCGGTAAAGTCATGGCGACGGCGTTCTGGGGTTCTGAAGGGGTTATTCTGTTTGATGTACTTCCTCATTTTGCAACGATCGACTCTAAACTGCCCCCAGGAAATTGAAGAAAAGTCTTCAGCTAGTTCGCCACCACAAAGATCACAAATGAACTTCTTCGTCTTAATGGAAATGAGCGTTTGGCGTCATTAGCAGGTCAGAACGCCTTGGTGCAGGTCATGATGAAGACAACACAACACCCAGTCCCTGAGAGGAGAAAATCTCCGACCCAGCCGGGAATCGAACCCGGGCCAGTAGGACGGCAATCCATCATGCTGACCACTTTTTTTCATTTTGTTCGTTGTTAATCGTTGTGTTTGGTCATTGCGGACGTCAGGTGACATTCGTTCAAGTTCGTTGTTGATCCTTTCACTCAGTTTTTTTTTTTTTTATTACAGAGGCCTACCAGCTCTCTGACCGAACACACTGATCTACCGTGCCGGCGCACAGCTATCGGGGCGGACTTCTTCTTAATGACAACGCAAGGCCCCACACAAGACTGCGGACGCGATAAGAGGGTACAAAATTTCCTTGGACTGTTCTGCCATATCTACCATACAGCTCGGATCTTGCACCTTCCGACTTCCATCTGTTTGGGCCAATGAACAGGAATCAGCACGTGGATGATGGGGTGGTTATTGGTATAGCCTAGAAGTTGGCTCCGACACTGACCAGCACAGTGGTACATGCGGGCATACGGTTCCTCCAAGTAAGTGGTGTAAGGCCATCGCACTGAACCGAGATAATGTTGGAAAATAGTCTTGTATCGAAAAGAGTGGGGAATAATATGGTGTATTGGGATCCTGAATAAAACCAACCTGCTTTCAGAAAAAAGTGTTTCATTGATTACTGAACGCCTCTCGTAATTAACAACGCTACGATTTGATGATTTTGAACCTGACGCCACTTTTTGCCCAGCTGTACAGAAAACGGTTCAGCGGAACGCGTTCAGGAAAATGCTGTCTGGTCTGTCACAACAGGCTGAAGTAAAAAACATTCTCAGACAGCCATATATGTAGAATCCGCCTGTGTGGCCACGCCCCATAAAAGATTACCGTAACGCATAAAATTACAACAGGATTCTACAAAAGAAACAGGAGCACAATTAATTTACGCGTTGCAATTTCAAGCCAATTATACTTGAATTCACAGTATTACCCAGCACAGGCATGCTAATGGCTTAAACAGGCAATGAGAAAAATTAACTGTTAAGCAGATCACGACGGTGTTGTTTAACACCCTATTAAGACAGAGAGGGCGCGAGCTTTTATAGTTCAGAGCAGACAAAGCACACGCTAGTATCGATGCATTCGAAAAGCGCAACATGCAATTCCACGCTTCAGCCCCATAGCTCAAAGTAACAGCCTGTAGTTTCTCACCGACACTTGACACCATAAAGGCCAAGTGAATTTGAAGAGTGCAGTCAACCCGAAGAAGCTTTACTCGAAGTAGAGCAGCTTACGGGTTCTCAGTGATAATCAGACGACCGAGACGAGAGCGAGACCACAGCCCTCAGCACGGTGCGGCTTACAAACCCCGCACCGTAACCCATTGGGTAGCGACAGCGTGCTGCGCTCTCATGTATGTATTTCAGTCAGTGGCGGTTACAAGACTGCTTGCCCAACTGCCTGTACGTCTTTGGCGTGGAAACATCAAATCCCCCCGACTAGCGCGGGTTTCCTTCACTTAACCAGCGTACGCTCCGCTCTCTTCTCAAAAATCAAAACAACACCTTATCCGCTTTTTTTTCCTTATTGTTGAAGCCCCATCGCTTCTTTAGCGATCCCGCTTCTCGGTGTTCTCACCACTTCATTTATTGAGCTTGGGGAGGACTTGTAAGGGACACAGAGGCGTAAGTCCCTTCTCCGAGGGTTTCTTTCTTTATCTACAGTGTCTCATTTCTAACTTCGTATTCAGCTAACGCTTTGTTGACTCTCTACCGACGCCAGGGCTCTGCTCTGCTCGTACCTACTTGCCCGATGTGACGTATGACATGTCTGAGACGGTATAATTTCTCATGAATTTTTGTGGACCTGAGTTGGATCGTTTCTACTATACTTTCCATAAGGAGCTCCTGATGCGGTGTCTGGATGAACGTGTATCGTGAAGCCCTAAGTATCTACCGAATGACTTTATTTTGTAATAAATAAGTGTTCTGTATTTGGGCCTTGCTAGCGTGGCCCCATGGTGTGCTGCCATACAGGATTTTTGTAGAGTCTAACTTTTGCTAAGATGTTGATCTCTGTAATGCGGAGTAGTGAAATCAGTTCCCCCGCCACGCCAGAGGCTTTAAGAGTTAGGTCTTGCACGTGTCTATGAAATAATAGGTGCCGATCTAGTGTGACTCCCAGATACGTGACAGTTGAGCTCCGTGTTACATTTTGCCATTGGATACTTAGGTTTCTGTCTAGCTGTGGACGTTTTTTGCTAAAGTATATTCCCGTTGTGTTGGCCGGGTTGTTCAGTTGTGTCTGTAGTCTTCTGATGTTGGCGGGCACTCATAAAATATGTAGTGTTATCACCCCTTTCAGTGCTTGCGCGACGCTTAAACTATTCCAAAACATGGAGCACACTCTCTCGTTAGAAGTAGGATGTAGCCGAGTTGCGGTTAGAAATTAATATGTACGTTCCAATATTATTCTCTTCTGTTCTTGTTACACTTTTAATGCTACATATCTCCCGTTCACGCAGCTACTTGTACTTTAACATGCAGGAGCATTGCCTCTAGTTAGAAATTTTCGCATTAAAATTAATAAATCCTGCACTATTTAAATTACTTCACTGACGATACTATAAGATATATGTAACGGCCACTGGTAGAAATTTACAAGATGTACGGAATTTTCCAAATATTTAGGATCAACATTAAACAGTAGAAGATCTTCTATTGAGTATTTCGAGGTAGAGAAGCAATATTCGGAAATCAGTACTTCAGCTGGGACCAGCGCTTGAATGAGCAATGCGTCTGAGGTACGCTTGTGTACGCTGCTTGTGCTTCGTGGCTACTAGTAAAAACTGCCTTCAGCATAGACGTTGGCAGAGCTTCCTTATAAAATAACTCAGTCGTCTCTAGTGTTACCACAGTTTACTGTTCATGGTTGGCTGTCGAAGAAGGGTATTACCCGTTCCGGTAACTTACACACATGCTATCAATGTACACTACTGGTCAAAAGTATCCGGCCATCTATTAGTGGATATGAATATGGGGTGTGCCTTTATGACGGCTTGAACTTTGCTAGAGACACTTTCAGTGAGGTGTCTGTGGAGGAATGGCATTCTTCCTCAAGAGCAGAAATCAAAGAAGGTAGTGTGTTGGACCCTAGGGGCTGAAGCGAAGTCCACGCTCTAACTTATCCAAAAGGTGTTCCATTGTGTTGACGTGTGGAACTGAGAAAGGCAGGTCAGTTTCAGGAATGTTATTGTCCACAAACCTTTTGCCTCATCCATGCTGTTTTACGACAAGCTGTTCCATTATGGTGATAGAAACAATCACCGTCTCCGAGCTCTTCCTGTACTTTACGCAGCACACGACGCTGCAAAACGTGTTTCTATCCTTCTACATTTAACGTTTTCTTCCGTGCAGTAAGGGGACCACACCCGAACCGCGAAAATCACCACCATACTGCAACATCACCTCCTCAACATTCACATATGGTTGAGGTTAGTTCTCCAGGCATTCGCCAAACCGAGGTCCTTCCATAGGATAGCCACAGGGCACAGTGTGAGTCGTCATCCAGTCATCCAGTGTTCAGTGACGCCGTTCTTTATAGTCCCTCAAGCGTCGCTTAGCACTGACTACAGAAATTGTGGCTCATAAGGAGCAGCTAGACCCCTGTGCGTTTTCCTTTTTAACTCCCTACACACAATTAGTGTTCTAGCAGGAGTGGTTCCTTCCGTCGATCTCATTCGTTTTTTTTACAACCATTTTCCGCAGTTCTCGACGGTCCCGTTAGTACGTGGGGTGCGCCTAGGGTTGATTTAGCTGCTGCCGTTCCTTCACGTTTCCACTTCGGAATCACAACAGCAAAACTCAACCTGGGCAGCTTTAAAAGAGTTAAAATGTCCCTGACGTATTTGTTTCTCAGGTGACATCCAGCGACAAGTCTCCGTTGGCAGTCACTCAGCTTTCTTGACAGACTGATTCAACTGTTACTGCTTCTCTATTAACACCGCGGTACTACCCGCTCCTTCTATATTTGTGGGCCCGCTTCTCGTGGTTTCTGGTGGTCAGATTCGCATTACACAGGGCTGTCAGGATACTTTGTTTACATAGCTGATCATGGATGACGATGAAGTGCTTGGAAATCCACAGTACTGTACAGTCGTGCTCCAAGGTATCCGAACGACCTAAATTGCATTTCGCCAGATTTGCATACAACCCTCATAGGACAACTGTCTAGCAGGTCCTCTAATCACTCCTCGGTACAGTCGTTTGACTATTGAAAATGGTTCCAACAAATCACAGCTAGAAAACACTGCTCTGTATCGCAATAACTCAAGATGTAAAGTAATACCACGATACTACAAATATCAGGGAACTTCTCATCACAGCTAAGACTGTCCTTAAGGCTTGTAATCGCACATCTATTACAATAAATGACATACCTGAAATGTTACCACTCTCAATATTACGTCAGATGGGTAATGCACGTAGTAAGTTCGTCGTATTCGTGATTTCATCTTCAAAGTAAGATACCATACTTATTATTTAACACAAAATGACATTAAAAATTTAAGTTATTCACGAGCTGCTAGTTGAGAATATGTATGAACTTCAAATGACACGACGAACCGTCTCGTTCTGCATATGGATTCAAACCCAGGTCATACAGACTAAGCAAAGATTTCGTGACTGACGGAAACTAACAGTCATTCCTGACTCGTCATACAGAGAGTGATATACATCGATTTTTGATAGTATCAATAAGGAAATATCAACTTTACATAACGTAAACATTTTTAACGGACGCGAATTCCTACCCAGCATCTATTGTCCCTGTTAACGAACTACGAGAGATGTTAAATATTGTTTCTTGACAAGTAACTTACTTGAAATGCCGTGAAATAAAGCTTTGTGTTGGACAGGGACTCGAATCCAGAACCCAATCGGATTGTTATCGAAGCACAATCAACTATGACATATCGGATTTTCTCGGCAGTAGCAAGAGGTTTTAACTGAAATGACGAAACGAAACATTAATTTTTTCCTTCCCAGGACTCCAACGCGGCACCTATCGCTGTTATATTCTAGAGAAACGAACGTTAGATATGGGTTTGTCACACCAGCAGCGACATGTGAGCATGTTTGAACTAGAAATAATATGACGAAGAGTTCAGTGCTGACTGGTAATCGAACCCTACACATATCGTTGTTGACTACACACAAAGAGACGTCAGCTATCGAATTTTTCTCCACCAGCAGCTCGGAATAACATCCTTGGACTTAAAGTGGTCTCGCAAATAGTGCTGTGTCTCACTGGGAGTCAAAAACGTCAGATATCGTTAGTGTTGACAACAAATGAAAATACATTAAAAAACAAAATTATTGTCCACCAGGAGGTAGGTGTTCTCATGCTAGAGCTTGATAATACATAATGAAAACTTTAGTGCAGGGCTAGGATTCGAACCCACTCACGCGCAATATGTGGAGATGTTGAGGGATCTGCAGTTTTGAACAAACAACAAATTGTAGTCGAACTGTATTGTCACGAAGGGATCAAACTCCGCGTTAAGGGCGGTCTGAGTTGCATTCCCAGTTCAGAACAAATTTTATCGACGTACAGAAGCTCAAATAAAAGATGGAATAAGCGTCCTGTGATCATGCATAGCGTTTGCTTCGTCACTAGAACTAAGTAACTAGTATAAGAAAGGTTACTGGTGATAGAGTTTCTACATGTCGCCACTCCTGACTTTATTGTGGTTCAACCTAACGTCTACTTGGTAAAGAAGGAATATTACGTTCAACATGAATGTCTGAGCACAATGCCATTATATGTTCTTCACTTGGTGTAGCCAGAAGAGAACAGAATGTGTCTCTCCTTATCAAACATCATCAGGAGAATTTGGAATCGAACCCAGACCATAAGTATATGAACCTAGCATCAATCCAATAGACCACAAAATTCTCTTACCTATCGTTCATTTTTCTATCATATCAATGTTGCGCCACACTGGATGAGACTTCTGACACACCGGCTCCCTATAGTGGTTTGCAGCATGTTCAGTACATTCATTTACTTGGTTGACCAAATCGCCATGAACCAGCTGCCTCGGCTACCCAGTGCCTACATTCGACTCTATTTTGTAATCACCGAAATAAAATCACGTAACTGCCACATACCCAGAACTGCCAACAGTGTAGTATGCAGAAATTTAAATAGGAAGTGTTCCTTTCCACTTGAGCTGCTCTTTTGCGCTATCTGTTTGTTGAAAACATCGTGCAGTGTAAAAGAAAAGCTATAACTGTCTGTCTCTCAGAGGTCTACATCCGGCGTTATGCATTATCTCACAACGCTGTGGAATGCGGAAGTTTTGGAGGAATTGTCATTGACTTCTGGAGCTGCTGCAGCTATGATTCAGCTAGTAGTGTAACGGTAAGTGTTGTGCACTGTAAACAAAACGTCTCGACTTTAAATACATTCACGTTTTTAAAATGCAATTCTGCTGTCTACTGAAGTTATCAATCTAAACGGAAGTTTGAACATAATTCCCTTCACCTCTCAACCCAAAATAGTCGCATGTGGTAAAAAGGGCCATCTACTGCGACATTTTGTTCTTTTCAGGTTTAATAGACGGCCAGGCAGCACATGCATCTCGAAACCTTTGTATTAAGTATGGGGAGAGAGCATCGTGCCAAAATACGTCAGAAAAGTATTTTCTACATTAGCTGTCGTGTGGAAGTGGCATTTTATTCTTCTTCAATCCTTGCTTGACAGCTTTAACTCAGAACAAGTTTCCTACATGCATGTAATCAATAAACTGCATGTGCATTGTCAGACTGTTATAGATAACATCAGAGAATTCGCATATATCGTTGATGATTAATTTCTCTCTCGTGTCTACTATTGTTTAAACAACACTAAAAGAAACCCTACGAAAATTGTGCACTGAATTATAAGAAATGAAATAAAACTACCCATGATAACCTTACGACGAAAGTCTGTTTTAATAAAGCTGAGTATCTGTACACAAGCGTGCCTTCATCGGACCGAATTAGTAAAATACTACTCACTTTGATTTCGATTGGGTCTGTACTTAATTGGTATGCTGTGTAATATTCAAGAGGTATGCAAATGTAGCATTTCACAAATAAAGTTATGTATTCCTAGAAACCCGAAATTTTCTTGTCAGCAACGGAAAGAGGCATTACCGGCTGTGCAGCATTGTAAGTTTATCACCATTGCACTATGAGCCGAAGGCATTTTCTATGCGTTTTCCTTATCGATGTTTGATCTGATTGCTTTTAGCTCTTTCACAGAAGGGATAAAAACGTTGCACTCAGCGAGACTGGAATCACGAACCCGAACCGCCTCCTTTCTTACAGGATAGGACGTTACCACATAGCGCAGAGTTATGTGCCTGGGGTTCCTATAACGAGGCTAATAATGGCTAGAACTCGTAAATCGCTACTTAAAGGACCAGATTAGTTGCGATTTCCACGTGCAACGACTTTCCTAGGCTGTAAACCGTAAATTTACAATCTTTTGTTTCACCTCAAGCGATAATAACTCAGATTATTCAATGGAAATGACAGAAAACATTAAGTGAACTTTGAGGCTTAATTCCGTGCACGCCAGGAAGTAACTCGTCGATCACAGACTTGCCAAACATACCTTGCCTTGTTGCCAAATCGCAGCAGGAAGAAGACGAACGGATGTGTTCCTACAGAGGGCTGGGAAGTGACCATAGCAGGCATCTCAAAGATGCGGATGGCACATCCTGGAATACGTAATGCTTATGATTCGCATTTCTGTAACTAGGTTTAGGGACTGGAGCGTAGTTACTAATAATACTCAGAACTGTGAACTAAGCATCATAAATCAGTAACTCTCATAGTTGTTTTTATATTTCTTTCGTAAGTATACTCAAAACTAAGAAGCTCATTAATGGACATTTTCGTGCCTGGCCGATAGTTGAGCACAACAAACAAATAAAAATAAAAAACAGTGCTTGTATACGTCTGTGTGAGAAGAGAGAGAGAGAGAAGGAGAGAGAGAGAGTGAGAAAGAGAGAGAGAGAGAGAGAGAGAGAGAGAGAAAGAGAGATAGATATAAAAAAGGATGAGAGAGAGAGAGAGTAAATAATAGTTGTAAAGAAATTACATCATGGTATGTAAAGAAATGTTTCATTAAAATGACACGTTCCACATCATTAAGAAATGTTATATTCATGATATATGGCACAAACATTAATGGAATCAAATCTAATCTAATCTAATCATATTTCTGACTAGTCATGAAGAGTCATGAATTACCGAAATTTTCGCCAATATCAGTAACCAAATCTAAACTTGAAAATGTTGGTATCGGTTTTTCTTACCATTTGCTAGGAGTTTGAATCTTAAATAAGGATACAAATTTTTGTCCCTGAGTGACATTCGAACCACACACCTACCGTCCTTCTTTACAATCCACGAATAAAGCTTAAGTATCAATTGGTTACTCACCAAAAGTAAGATGTGTGCGTGTTTGACCAGAAATAACGACTCCTATTGCGAATGTTGGCAACACATGAACAGACATTACAAATGCATGTTAATTTTCACTAGCAGGCTGATGTGAACATGATAGGGCTTGAAATGAAATTATGTATATTTTTGTACTGGTTCAGTATTCAGACCTACATAGTTACCTTTGGAGGAAATCTACAGAAGATTGTAGTCTTGGGAAAAGGAACGAAATGATTGGACTATACTGTTCCGAGAGATTCAGATTCTCGAGAGAGAAGATACTAATTCTAATCACAGTCCAGCACCAAATTTTTCAACGTCTGTAGTTAAACCAAGTACAAGTAAAATAAGAGCCCTGTTCCTTCAAATGGTTATCGGTTCATCAAATAAAATAAAATTTTCTAATATAAGTAAGTTACTGGCGACAGTTTTCCGTTTACCATGACTTCTGCCTATGTCATTTCCCAACGTAAACCGTCTCTGCACAGTTGGTAATGAAGGAACGTGATGTTTAACGCGGATTCTCAATTATAATGTCTTTCTCTTGAGGTTGCCAGAGGTAAAGTAAATCTGTTTGTGCCTCTTAAAAGCAAATGCCTGAACCCACGCATTGCACCTGTGATAGTTCGTTGCACCAGACCATTGCGGCCACATTTCGCAGCCCCATGAGTGTTAGCTTACAGAATTAGTCACGGTGGAAAAAATACGAGTCTATTAAATGGTTAAGTAGAAGCAAGATTCTGACGTAGAGATTATGCTGTTCTCATGTCAGCAGGATGTAAAGACTCTTCTAGGCATCATAGCCTCGATGTAAAGCCATTTTGAAATTTTCGCTAATTCAGCAAATTTCTTATTTCGAGAAATCCACTGTGAAGTGTGAAGTTACCGGATAATTCGATTGTTACCGTCATTATTGCTATTATTTTCTTCATAGCGCTGCTCGAACACATGTGCCTGAAGATCATTTAATGCCTTTTGGTCATTATAGAAGTTGTCCAAGATCAGGTTCTTTCCCTGTCTACGGAATTCTTTTCATGTTAACATCAAACATCAGCAATTATTCACAGTTTTCATTAAAACTAATGTAATTGATGAAGACGTCACTTGATCACAAAAATGCGCTGTCTTTCTTCATTTACTTGCCCCTAGAAATGGCTGTCGAATACTGCCAAACCAAAAGCCAATGGATCTTACTGCCTTCCGATATACATCGCTGTAAATTCTTCCATGTGATTTGGTAGACGTGACCTGTTTCAAGTTGTGTGCGACAGAGAATGTTTTAGGAAATCAATTGTTTTCCTTTGCAATAAAAAGAAAGATTTTCATTCTAAGATATCCAAGTTCAAAATTTTTGCAATAGTAGTTCAAATTTAGTATTCGCTTTTGTAATGTGGGAAAGTATTTCACAGTTGCAAAACCCGCATCCGACCCATTGACCTCACACTTAGTCGCTGACCATAAATTTTAGTTCAGAGTGACACCAGTTTAAGTAACCTAATGTAGCGAAGACTGTTTGCCAGTGCTCTTTCTTACTGGAAAATACGCAGTTATCCCATTGAGCTCCATAAGTACACTGTAACAGTAATTTCTGTGTATACTATGCATACGGATTGTAGAATTTAGTGGTGCTCTCTTCCACTTCTGTATGCAATATGTCTGATCGAAATGGGCCCTTTATCATTGCAGGCCCTGGGGAGTGCAACATCATACTGACAACAGTAATGTGCTTTTACTGACAACCTCACTGTTCGTTTTACCTGATTTTGTAATCATTTAAATAAAACAACATGACATTCCAGTGGGAGACATTTCGTCCCCCTTTTCCTTCTGTGAAATTTTTCAGTAAGCTTTTTACCTTCCAACCAGCGAAATACGGCAGAGTACGGCTAGTAAACGATTCACAAACCAAGATTTAGTGCCGTTAAGACGATTTCTTTAAACATTGTCGTAGCTGAAGGAATTCTTCTTAAATCGTCTTATGCAGCAGCGTTCACAGATATCTCAAATATGGAAAGCTCTTTATCCAGGTACGAAGGTTGTAAAGCAAACTTCCCACAGTTTGTGTCAGGTTGATCTCTTCGTCTGATAGCACTGTGTAAGAATTTTGTCTAAGAGGTATCCCAAGTAGTGTTCCTGTAGCTGTGGGAATCATTGGTTGAAAACGAGTTTAACACCAACGGGTACAGTACTGCTAAATATTCAAAATGATTATCAATCCAAGTCTGAGTTCTTTCACAAACTGAGGCGTATTTATAACATTGAAGCTAGACTGTGTATCCTTGTCTTCCTTGAGTTGGCATTGGAAGGTGTTTACACACACGTATACAATACTATGAATACTTTGAACGCTATAGTTAACGTTGCTCTCATAAACTAATTCTGTTTTTTTTTTTTATTCTTCTGGGTCTTCAGCGTGCTATATGTGTTATAGGTACAGTCTTAGAGAAAAAAATTGATCATCGAGTGGTTCAGGTAAGGTGGACAATAGAGTCGTGCTCCCTTCAGAATTCTATGTCCGGCTATATGCTCGATCTGGCAACATTGTAGACATGGCACTTCCCGGAGGAAGTCTTGACTGCGTTCTGAGTACATCAGTCTTGACTACGACCATAGTCTTGAGGTAAAACTCAAGACTAGCTAATACGACATCTGGCAACAGAAAACACACGTCGACAAAACTTTTGTCACGCCTTTCCTCTCAGTGCTGTAGCTATGAGTGCAATTCAAGCGAATCTACAATATATTTCGCTTTCTGTCACATTGGTACTAACACTTTGGTTCAACACTATTTTAGCGAGAGATTTCTTGGCCGGCCATCTGCTTCTGAACACAGCATGCATCTGAGTTCTCTGGGACCCTGTTTATTGGCCACCGGCGGGGGCTGGGGCACTGCGCTGCCTCGCCTTCTGCCGACAACGTCTGCTCCACTCTTCACCCTCAACGGTGTAACATCTGTCTACGATTTGTGTTTCACTCTCGATAGCAATGGAGGCACAAAACTGTTTTTATCTTATGAGTATTTTATTACACTAGTATGCAATACATCAATGTGGCACAGAGTTAATTTCATTGTTCCTGATCCAGTGTTCTATAATTAAAGCGTCACATCCTGTTCTTTTTCCTTTCACAGGAGGTTCTTCAAACAATTTATTTTTGTCATGGATTCATATGAGTTAGTCAAGGCACAGAGAGTAAATGCAATGTAATGTGTTTGGTTTCTTTCTTTGATTCCCTGTGGTAAATGGATGCGAAACATTGTGTCAATACCTTTCAGAACCTGATCCGTAGCTACTCAGGCAAATTGCTTGTTTTGAGGTCCATACAAAAAAAATGGTTCAAATGGCTCTGAGCACTATGGGACTTAGCATCTGAGGTCATCAGTCCCCTAGAACTTAGAACTACTTACACCTAACTAACCTAAGGACATCACACACATCCATGCCCGATGCAAGATTCGAACCTGCGACCGTAGCAATCGCGCGGTTCTGGACTGAAGCGCCTAGAACCGCTAGGCCACAACGAGTGGCGGTCCATACATTAATTAATGGAGAAGCGAACGCTGTTCAAAAGTGATGTTTAAAATGTTCAATTGAATTTAAGGCAATAAAATTGCCCATATTTGAAGCTACCCAGATAAAAAGAAAGTTGCTAGAGCTGCTGTTAGCAAATGTCTGGAGAGAGTTCCTAATCGCTACTGTGGAAATTTAGCATAGAGGCCCTATAGTAATCAAGAGGTTCATTTCCTTCATGCTTATCACCCTGGCATGTGACTCTTTAAATGAAGAACAATATTGAAATTTGTATCGTTGATGGTCGATTCGAATTTCTTCAGAGACGCTTGTATTGTGAAACAGCTTGGCAGTCAGAAAGCCAAGCTCGATGACCATTAACACAACTTGTTGTGTCGAACTACCAAGAGGACTTGATGTGTAAATGTTTTCTTCTGATGTCCTTACAGAATTTTTTCTGGAAATTTGCAGCTCCATAAAATAAATCAGAAAAAAAGCTCGCACACGCTGGTCCCTGCCACGGTTAGAACTGACGATTCATTGAGCCGTTGCAACATGAGATATGGGCAGGGGTACAGGGCTACACACACACTGCTGCCAGCACGCCAGTCTCATCATAGTATTCGTCACACAGCCTCATAACGCATCATGAACGATAATAGAAGTTGTCACTTACGTGAAGAATAGCATTTCTTTAGCCAAGAAACTGAATTTTCTGTCTCAGTGTTTATGGGTTACATAGCACGAGTCATTCAGATGGAAAGGGAATACCAAGTGAATTTAGCGAGTCAATTCAGTGTCATACGTGGAAGAGACTGCATTGTTACAGGGTTGCCAAACTTTTGTGATGATGTTGCCAATTCTCATATGTGCTAGGAACAGCTCCGTAGCGGTACGCGAGGAGAACCCCGTGCTCGTGTCATAGGAGGATATGGAAGGGATGCGCAGGGTTTGGGTAATATGCAGCATTTTCTCCTACCAGTTGTGTCAAACATTCAGGTGTATAAACTTCCATCACGGTTACAGTTTCCCACAAAATAAATACGAACAAAACACTTACCCTGTTAATTTGTGGCAAAAGATTATTTCAGTTCAATAAAAAGTCTTTGGAAATCAACTTTTCCCTCCTGTCACGAAAAGTAAGATGATAAAAGCTTTGTACCTCTACATCGATTGCATCTATGTGCAGTCTTGTGATCATACAAGTAGAATTTCACGAATTGCACGAGAATATAGAAAATGTCGGTGGGAATGGAAGCTATAAGAAACACAGTTAACTAATTATTCTGTGCCACGTAATAATCAATTGATTTGAAAATTCAGAACAGAAGAAACTAAAAATTATGCCCATTAAGACAGAAACTAAAATACAGATTCGGTCACTGTGCAGATCTGCGCTTTTTCATCTTCAGATCTATACAAATACTGTATACCAACCAGCGTATTCATTGCTTTCGTAATGTTTCCCTCTTGTTTAGTCTTCTAATGATGAACTGGATCCACACCCATGAGTCTGATTGTTTCTTTGTATTCTTCCATCTACTAACTTCATATGATATTGCTCGGTGTTCAAAAAGCCTGCTCCCACGAGGTATTAGAACGAGGTCGCAAGAAAGTTATCGAAGTATAATCAAAACACATTGAGACGCCAATTTGTCTGTCGTCATTGTGTTAAATGGACAGAAATAGTTGGGTATTATTGCCTGCATCACCGGCATCCCATTGTTGTCTTCTGTTACTGAGATTTTCATATTACCCTGAACACAAAACGCCGACATAAATGTGCATATTCTCCGTGACGAAATATACCACATTCCATTCATCCTGATCCATTCGTTACATGCATCGGCAGCAATGAGTGATAAGAGAGCTGTTGTGAGGTGCCGAATGACAATAACAAAGGCAGTAATAACAAATCAGTAATCAAGGATATTTACTGAATTACAGACAATTGTTAACGATTAACAAAATAACCAAGAAAGGTTCAGTGTTTAATTAGCGCACTGCATAGGTGTTCTTACCACTTCGTTACTGAATTCTGTTCTGGTTGTTTGCAGAGGGAAAAGAAAGAACCCTGTAGCTATACATATCGATAGTACGACGAGATGTTAGCTATCAACTATCCTTGCTTTACATCACGAGACGAACATGGTGGCACCGAGCTCAAATTTAAAATACATTCCTGTATTCTCTCTCTCTATCTCTCTCTCTCTCTTTTTCTTTTTATTTTTATTTTTTGAGGAAAGCATCGAGAAGCGCGAGTAATAAGCAAGTAGGCATATAATCTATTTACAGTTCCTTTCATCGGGTTATATCATGCAAAAACACAACTTTTAAGTGTATTATTGCGTAATTCCAATTACTGATAGTCTATTCGTGAGCTTGCGTGCATTCAGTGGGGTGAAACCTATCACAGAAGGAAGCAAAACACAAATATTTCTTGCACCATGCGCAACACGCAAACGAAATCTCGCTGCACTGACATGTTGTCTGATACATTGCTCGGAAAAGATACCTGATTCATGTTGCTAAATACAGTTCTATCAGATATCAATGTGAATGCATACCAAGCGTATAAAAGTATATCTTTAAATATGCAGAAAGGCACATATAGGTTTTCGACTGAAACATAGCCAAGATCAAGATTGTAACTGGGGTCGAGAGCATCATCGTCTACCACCTTGACAACTCGAACGGTGACAGTGCTCGGTCGGCTACTTACGTTTACTGCTACAGCATGAAAACACAAAAAACGTTAATAACCTGAAGATCATTAACTCTAGAACCCATAGTAAAGTAAAGCAGTCATCAGTTAGAAGATTGGTTTGAACACAGCAGTGCTTTAATAGGCACGCTCCTGTTGGAGGTGGTATGCCGTTGCTTTCCTCCGAACTTTGAGTTGACTTGAATGGACAGTTAATAGGGGAAACTACAGTTTAACGTGGCTTTCGGACCACAGTGGAACTCGGCATTTTTCACATCAACCAACACTGCCCGAGGGAAAATAAGTGTAAAATGGGATATAAAAATCGTGGGACTCACCAGGGATCGAACTCGGGACTTTCGTACTCGCAGTCTTGCTCTTTACCTCTCTGCCGCTATGTAGCCACCACTGTAGTTTCTGCTTGGCATTAAAATTAAGAATCTCTTGTTTGTGCCTGCGTTGGCACTTGCGCGTCCCTGCACCAAAGTAAAGAGAACTGAATTGAATGTAGTGCCTTCAAGTTGGCATGAACAGAAAAAGAGAAAACTGAAACAACATAAATGGTCTCTCTCTGATGCCTCAATCTTCATTGCCATTATGCGTCTTATGAGAAAAAACAGACTCTTTATTAAAATAAACATCTTCGTCTTGTTATGCAAATATTTGCGATGGATTTTACATTAAAATTTTACCAACAAAATTAAAATAGCAGAAATTTTCCTTTTGTTCACAGCATCTTAATCGCTGAAGAGAAGTTAAGCTGAAATTAAGCAATATGTGTTTTAAACAAAGTCTTCTTCCTATTAACACAGTAGACTCAGTACCGCGTCCAGTTCCTGTCCTCTTCTACAACTGCATTTACTCGCCAGGGAACAGAGGCAACAAGCTTTCAGTTGAATCTGTCACTCTGCGACATCTCTTCTCACGCAGCGTGAACTGCTTCCGACAACGCTGCCTTGGATGTTGGTGCAGGTCTTTTGCCCCTAATAATTATTTCCATCTCTGCCCACACGTGCTCTATGGGATTGAGGTCAACGGCTTTTGGAGGCCAGTCCAACAGCTCACTGTCTCCTTTCATCTGAAACCAGTGTCTTACATGATTGGCTGTATGGATTGGGAACAGTCATGTTGGAATGTGATTCTACCTCCAGGAAATCGCTGACGAACAGAGGGAAGCATGATTTCTTCCGGTATTTTGCAGTAATAAGCACTACAAAGCGGACGCTCAAGTTGCCACAGCATGCCGCAACCATTTGCTGATATCCAGCCCCAAACTGTGACAGACGCCCGGCCACACTTTTGGCTCTGCTGGACATATTTACGGTCGTATCTGGTTCCACGTGGTCTATACACATGGACAGAGCTATTTGGAGCAGTTGAAAATACCTTCTCGTCGGTGAATATAACTCGGTCCCAGTACGGAAGTGGCATACTTCTCTAGGCCAGTGCGAAATTTAACCTGGCAGCCCTATGTTGCTCTTTCAGCATTTTCTTAACAGCCGATTTCCGTCCATACTTTCCTTCCTCTTTGAGCCGACGATTTGTGGTCGACCTGCTTACTGTTAATCGCAGGATGTTTTTAATTTCTCTGCTGCTCCTGAAAGGGTCCTCATCACTGCAGCGGAGTATACTATTGTCTTCGTCCTCTGTGGTAGTCCGTGGGCGTCCAGAGCGACGACGACGGTTTACGTGGCCTTCATCTTCCATCCTCTTCACCCAGAGATGAATAGTGGATTTGCTCTATCCTAGAACACGGAAAATGGCACTGATACAGTACCCGTCTTCATAAAGCGCTAGGATACGACTTTTATCAAACTCACTGAGCTGTGACATGTCGCCTTGACAGAAGCAAGAACCGGCTCACAAGGCAACAGGAAACGAAGTGTCACACAGGACGCAGAGAACTCGCACGAGCAGCGAAGTCAAATCCATTCCAAATTTCAAGCTTTCAATATTGTGACGCACACATTACATTCACGATTTCTCTGGAACGTTCAGATCAATATCATTAAATCAATGCTGTTGCAGACGATCCAATTATAACAGATAGGTGGGTTCAGTTTATGGGTATATCTGCCAAAAACAACAGTCTGAAATACGCAGCTGTTGATTTTATCACATATGTCTTAAGAAACAAGAGCTTGAACCAACTATTTTAAGGATCTGTGTTAGATGACAATTTATATCCGTTTAGCAAAATTAAGGTTAAACAGAAAAAAAATTTTGTTGTAACTATTACTTCGAGGAAATGAACATGTTTTAGTAAGGAAGACGTTATAATTCAGAATCCGCATTAAACATCATGTTCCTTTATTACCAACTGGGCAGAGCCGGTTTTGCGTTGGGAAATGACATAGGCAGAAGTCTGGTAAACAGAAATACTGTCGCCAGTAACTTACTTACATCAGAAAATTTTATTTTATTTGATGAACCGATAGCCATTTAAAGGAACAGGACTCGTATTTTACTTGTACTTGATTTAACTACAGACGTTGAAAAATTTGGTGCTGGACTCTGGTTAGTATCTCCTCTCTCGAGGATCTGAATCTCTCGGAACAGTGTAGTTCAATAATTTCGTTCCTTTCCCCAAGACTGCAATCTTCTGTAGGTCTCCTACAAAGGTAACTATGTGGGTCTGAATACTGATCCAGTACAAAAATATTCATAATTTCATTTCAAGTCTTATCACGTGCACATCAGCCTGCTAGTGAAAATTATCATGCATTTGTAATGTCTGTTCATGTGTTGCTAACATTCGCAATAGGAGTCGTTATTACTCGTCAAACACGCACACATCTTACTGTTGGTGAGTAACCAATTGATACTTAAGCTATATTCGTGGATGATAAAGAAGGACGGTAGGTGTGCGGTTCGATTGTCGCTCAGGCAGAAAAATTTGTATCCTTATTTTAGATTAAAACACCTAGCAACTGGTAAGAAAAAAACGATACAAACATCTGATTTTACTTAGTTAATAATCCGATTACGTGTTGGGTTCGTATCTGCGTCACAGAACTTCACATCATGCGCTTCATGTTTAAATGCATGCACACTTTGTTACTTCTGAATGGGGGTATATCATACATCTTCCGTGGTTACTTAACAGGGACGAGAGGGTCTTGATAGGAGTCCCAGTTTCTTACAAAAACTGTGGTCTTTTATTTTCAAGTTTAGATTTGGTTACTGATATTGGCAAAAATTTCGGTAATTCATGACTCTTCATGGCTAGTCAGCAATATGATTAGATTAGATTAGATTTGATTCGTTTAATATTTGTTCCCTATATCATGAACATGACATTCCGTAATGATACGGAACGTATCATTTTAATGAAACATTTCTTTACATACCGTGATGCAATTTCTTTACAACAATTATTTACTCTCTCTCTCATTCTTTTTTATATTTATCTCTATCTCTATCTCACTCTCTCTCTCTCTCTCTCTCTCTTTCTGTCTCTCTCTCTCTCTCTCTTCTCAAAAACACACACACACACACACACAAACATTATTGTTTGATGTGCTTCACTATCGGCCAGGCACGAAAACGTCCATGAATGAGTTTCTTAGTTTTGAGTATACTTACGAAAGAAATATAAAAACAACTATGAGAGTTACTGATTTATGATGCTTAGTTTACAGTTCTGAGTATTATTAGTAACTACGCTCCAGTCCCTAAACCTAGTTACAGAAATGCGAATCGTAAGCATTATGTATTCCAGGATGTGCCAGCCGCATCTTTGAGATGCCTGCTATGGTCACTTCCCAGCCCTCTGTAGGAACATATCCGTTCGTCTTCTTTCTGCTGAGATTTGGCAACAAGGCAAGGTATGTTTGACAACTCTGTGATCGACCAGTTACTTCCTGGTGTGCACGGAATTAAGCCACAGAGTTCACTTGATTTTTCCCGTCATTTCCATTGAATAATCTGAGTTATTATCGCTTGAGGTGAAACAAAAGATTGTAAATTTACGGTTTACAGCCTAGGAAAGTCGTTTCACGTGGAAATCGCAACTAATCTTGTCCTTTATATAGCGATTTACGAGTTCTAGCCCTTATTAGCCTCGTAATAGGAATCCTAGGCACATACCTCTGCGCTATCTCTGTGGTAACATCCTCCCTGGTAAGAAAAGCGGCGGTTCTGGTTTGTGGTTCCAGTCTCGCTGAGTGCAACGTTTTTATCCCTTCTGTAAAAGAGCTACAAGCAGTCAGATCAAACATCGATAACGAAAACGCAAGAAAATGCTTTCGGCTCATAGTGCACTGGTGATAAACTTGCAATGCTGCACAACCGGTAAAACCTCTTTCTGTTGCTGACAAGCAAATTTCGGGTTTCTAGGAATACATAACTTTGTTTATGAAATGCTACATTTTCATACCTGTTGATCATTACACAGCATACCAATTAAGCACAGACTCAATCGAAATCAAAGTGAGTAGTATTTTACTAATTCGGTCCGTTAGAGGCACGCTTGTGTACAGATACTCAGCTTTATTAAAATAGACTTTCGTCGTAAGGTTGTCATGGGTAGTTTTATTTCATTTCTTATAATACAGTGCACAATTTTCGTAGGGTTTCTATTAGTGTTGCTTAAACAATAGTAGACACGAGAGAGAAATTAATCATCAACAATATATGAGAATTCTCTGATGTTATCTATAACAGTCTGACAATGCACATGCAGTTTACATGCATGTAGAAAACGTGTTCTGAGTTAAAGCTGTCAAGCAAGGTTTGAAGAAGAATAAAATGCCACTTTCACACGACAGCTAATGTAGAAAATACTTTTCTGACGTATTTTGGCACGATGCGCTCTCCCCATACATTATACAAAAGTTTCGAGATGCATGTGCTGCCTGGCCGTCTATTAAACCTAGAAAGAACAAAATGTTGCAGTAGATGGCCCTTTTTCCCACATGCGACTATTTTGGGTTGAGAAGTGAAGGGAATTATGTTCAAACTTCCGTTTAGATTGATAACTTTAGTAGACAGCAGAATTGCGTTTTAAAAACGTTGCAATAAATGTATTTAAACTCGCGATGTTTTGTCTACGGTGCACTACACTTACTGTTACACTACTAGCTGAATCATAGCTACAGCAGCTCCAGAAGTCAATGACAAGTCCTCTAGAACTTCCGCATTCCACAGTGTTGTGAGATAATGCATAATGCCGGATATAGACCTCTGAGAGACAGACAGTTACGGCTTTTCCTTTGCACTGCACGATGTTTTCAACAAACAGATAGCGTAACAGAGCAGCTCAAGTGGAAAGGAACACTTCCCATTTAAATTTCTGCATACTACACTGTTGACAGTTCTGGGTAGGCGGCAGTTACGTGATTTTATTTCGGTGATTACAAAATAGAGTCGAATGTAGGCACTGGGTAGCCGAGGCAGTAAATTGAGAGGTGTACAATACCTTACTATTTATAAAATAATGGTGGATTTTTGGTTGTTTTCGGTAAATTTAGTGGGGCGGGTCAATTCGTTTAGATATCCATAGAGGAAGGGAAATAACATTTCAAATTTTATACCCACTGTGTCGGAGGTCATCCAAAACTGGCTATAATCACTATGGGACATAACATCTGAGGTCATCAGTCCCCTAGACTTAGAACTACTTAAACCTAACTAACCTAAGGACATCATACACATTCACGCCCGAAGCAGAATTCAAACCTGCAACCGTAGCAGCAGCGCGGATCCGACTGAAGAGCCTAGAACCACTCGACAACAGCGGCCGTCTTCGGAGTTCATCGGTCAAAAAATGGTTCAAATGGCTCTGAGCACTATGGGACTCAACTGTTGTGGTCATAAGTCCCCTAGAACTTTGAACTACTTAAACCTAACTAACCTAAGGACATCACACACATCCATGCCCGAGGCAGGATTCGAACCTGCGACCGTAGCGGTCGTGCGGTTCCCGACTGTAGCGCCTTTAACCGCTCGGCCACTCCGGCCGGCTTCATCGGTCAATATGGTTAGTGTTGTGCTGCATGAGCAGGGGAGTGTGAAGGATTCCGAAGGATAAGTTGACATCTAGGAGCAAGAATGACTTGGGAAGTTGTTGTTTATTCCGTGTTCCATGTCGTGGGGAGCTGTTTATGGAATACATACGATAAATTAGGATCGCTGCTTTTGGATTGGGCGGTCAGCTGTCGGAGTCGGAAGTAGTGGCCACTATTGTGCAGGGAATGAAGCTGGAGGACCATTCTTCTGTTCTATTTGCAGAGAAGTCATCCACCTGTAACGAGTTAAATCATTTGTCACCAGTATAGAAGGAACAATGCAAGCTGACATGAGGCGACGATAAGAAGATAAAACTCTTAATCCGAGTGATGATTCTGTTCCGAAGGGTGATCCCTTTTGCAGTCTCAGCCATATTACGGGATGTTGTTATCACAGTGAACAGCCAGGCCACCTTGCTCGCGACTGTCAGGTTTGGCGGAAGAAATAGTCGAACGGCTGACAAGAGGCCTGCAGGGGGTTTCCGTGTCGCGGATTGCCTGTAATAAAATTAGGGGGATTACTACTAATTCGTTACCCTTTGTGTGGGCTAATCTCAGTCATGAAACAGTGCCCATATTACTAGATTCAGGGAGTACTGAAGCACAGACAGTACGTTAGGTACCGATCAATTTGTAAATTTCCGTCATGTGGACTTGCATTGTTGCTAACGGTTAAAAGTTAGTTCTAACAGGGTAGTTGCACACCTCTTGCAGAACTGGATAATTTTCCTGGCCGTTGGAGGTGTTAGTACTAAACGATTTAACTACTGATTTTTGTTAGGCTGCGATTTTGTGAAAAACACTCCGTTAATTCTGGATTATTCGCGATTGTTGTTTTTTTTCTTTTAAGTTTTATCGTCTGATAAAGTTTCATTTATGTCGGAAATATGTTTTTCCGGATGTTTATTCTGTGTTAGGTGATCATGGTGGCTTTGTTGTTGACTGCGTG
The DNA here is from genome assembly GCF_021461395.2 of Schistocerca americana. Classification (NCBI taxonomy): domain Eukaryota; kingdom Metazoa; phylum Arthropoda; class Insecta; order Orthoptera; family Acrididae; genus Schistocerca; species Schistocerca americana. Next base: position 297,251,048 of record NC_060120.1, read on the forward strand.
TCCGGGGAGGAAGCTAAAGAATTACTCAAGGTGTTGCAACAGTGTCCTGTGGTTTTGACGGATAAATCAGGTGCCACCAGTAAAATAGAATATTGTGTCCGCTTCTCGGATGAGGTGCCTGTTAGACAATCGCCATAGAGGTTGTCACTCCTTTTGATTCCGTTTTTACTTCCCCTAGGGGTAGCGTCTTTGATTCATAATCAAAAACCTCTTCGGTCCCGGGTTCGATCCCCGCCACTGCCTAAATTTTGATAAATAATCAGCATTGGCGGCCGAAGACTTCCGGCATAAGAAGTCAGCCTCATTCTGCCAACGGCCTTGTCAAAGAGGGCGGAGGAGCGGTTAGAGGTTCAGGGCACTCTCTTGTCCTAGGGTTGGGAAATTGCCCCTAAAGGCGGAAGAATCAGCAATGATCAACGACATGAGGATGCAGAAGGCAATGGAAACCACTGCATTAAAGACACGTAACGTGTATCCACAGGACATGTGGCCTGTAATTGAAGAAGTGTCATGATGATCTCTCCATTGGCAAAAGATTCCGGAATAGTCCCCATTCGGATCTCCGGGAGGGGACTGCCAAGGGGGAGGTTACCATGAGAAAAAGATTGAATAATCAACGAGAGGATAACGTTCTACGAGTCGGGGCGTGGAATGTCAGAAGCTTGAACGTGGTAGGGAAACTAGAAAATCTGAAAAGGGAAATGCAAAGGCTCAATCTAGATTAGTAGGGGTCAGTGAAGTGAAGTGGAAGGAAGACAAGGATTTCTGGTCAGATGAGTATCGGGTAATATCAACAGCAGCAGAAAATGGTATTACAGGTGAAGCATTCGTTATGAATAGGAAGGTAGGGCAGAGTGTGTGTTACTGTGAACAGTTCAGTGACCGGGTTGTTCTAATCAGAATCGACAGCAGACCAACACCGACAGCGATAGTTCAGGTATACATGCCGACGTCGCAAGCTGAAGATGAACAGATAGAGAAAGTGTATGAGGATATTGAAAGGGTAATGCAGTATGTAAAGGGGGACGAAAATCTAATAGTCATGGGCGACTGGAATGCAGTTGTAGGGGAAGGAGTAGAAGAAAAGGTTACAGGAGAATATGGGCTTGGGACAAGGAATGAAAGAGGAGAAAGACTAATTGAGTTCTGTAACACGTTTCAGCTAGTAATAGCGAATACCCTGTACAAGAATCACAAGAGGAGGAGGTATACTTGGAAAAGGCCGGGAGATACGGGAAGATTTCAATTAGATTACATCATGGTCAGACAGAGATTCCGAAATCAGATACTGGATTGTAAGGCGTACCCAGGAGCAGATATAGACTCAGATCACAATATAGTAGTGATGAAGAGTAGGTTGAAGTTCAAGACATTAATCAGGAAGAATCAATACGCAAAGAAGTGGGATACGGAAGTACTAAGGAATGACGAGATACGTTTGAAGTTCTCTAACGCTATAGATACAGCAATAAGGAAAAGCGCAGTAGGCAGTACAGTTGAAGAGGAATGGACATCTCTAAAAAGGGACATCACAGAAGTTGGGAAGGAAAACATAGGTACAAAGAAGGTAGCTGCGAAAAAACCATGGGTAACAGAAGAAATACTTCAGTTGATTGACGAAAGAAGGAAGTACAAACATGTTCCGGGAAAATCAGGAATACAGAAATACAAGTCGCTGAGGAATGAAATAAATGGGAAGTGCAGGGAAGCTAAGACGAAATGGCTGCAGGAAAAATGTGAAGACATCGAAAAAGATATGATTGTCGGAAGGACAGATTCAGCATACAGGAAAGTCAAAACAACCTTTGGTGACATTAAAAACAACGCTGGTAACTTTAAGAGTGCAACGGGAATTCCACTGTTAAATGCAGAGGAGAGAGCAGATAGGTGGAAAGAATACATTGAAAGCCTCTATGAGGGTGAAGATTTGTCTGATGTGATAGAAGAAGAAACAGGAGTCGATTTAGAAGAGATAGGGGATCCAGTATTAGAATCGGAATTTAAAAGAGCTTTGGAGGACTTACGATCAAATAAGGCAGAAGGGATAGATGACATTCCATCAGAATTTCTAAAATCATTGGGGGAAGTGGCAACAAAACGACTATTCACGTTGGTGTGTAGATTATATGAGTCTGGCGATATACCATCTGACTTTCGGAAAAGCTTCATCCACACAATTCAGAAGACGGCAAGAGCTGCGAGAATTATCGCACAATCAGCTTAACAGCTCATGCATCGAAGCTGCTTACAAGAATAATATACAGAAGAATGGAAAAGAAAATTGAGAATGCGCTAGGTGACGATCAGTTTGGCTTTAGGAAAAGTAAAGGGACGAGAGAGGCAATTCTGACGTTACGGCTAATAATGGAAGCAAGGCTAAAGAAAAATCAAGACACTTTCATAGGATTTGTCGACCTGGAAAAAGCGTTCGACAATATAAAATGGTGCAAGCTGTTCGAGATTCTGAAAAAAGTAGGGGTAAGCTATAGAGAGAGACGGGTCACATACAATATGTACAACAACCAAGAGGGAATAATAAGAGTGGACGATCAAGAACGAAGTGCTCGTATTAAGAAGGGTGTAAGACAAGGCTGTAGCCTTTCGCCCCTACTCTTCAATCTGTACATCGAGGAAGAAATGATGGAAATAAAAGAAAGGTTCAGGAGTGGAATTAAAATACAAGGTGAAAGGATACCAATGATACGATTCGCTGATGACATTGCTATCCTGAGTGAAAGTGAAGAAGAATTAAATGATCTGCTGAACGGAATGAACAGTCTAATGAATACACAGTATGGTTTGAGGGTAAATCGGAGAGAGACGAAGGTAATGAGAAGTAGTAGAAATGAGAACAGCGAGAAACTTAACATCAGGATTGATGGTCACGAAGTCAATGAAGTTAAGGAATTCTGCTACCTAGGCAGTAAAATAACCAATGACGGACGGAGCAAGGAGGACATCAAAAGCAGACTCGCTATGGCAAAAAAGGCATTTCTGGCCAAGAGAAGTCTACTAATATCAAATACCGGCCTTAATTTGAGGAAGAAATTTCTGAGGATGTACGTCTGGAGTACAGCATTGTATGGTAGTGAAACATGGACTGTGGGAAAACCGGAACAGAAGAGGATCGAAACATTTGAGATGTGGTGCTATAGACGAATGTTGAAAATTAGGTGGACTGATAAGGTAAGGAATGAGGAGGTACTACGCAGAATCGGAGAGGAATGACTTCCATGCTACTAGAGGGAGCTGTAGCGGGGAAAAACTGTAGAGGAAGACAGAGATTGGAATACGTCAAGCAAATAATTGAGGACGTAGGTTGCAAGTGCTACTCTGAGATGAAGAGGTTAGCACAGGAAAGGAATTCGTGGCGGGCCGCATCAAACCAGTCAGTAGACTGATGACCAAAAAAAAAAAAAAAAATGCCTCTCCTGTATTTTTGGTGGCAAACAATAATGGAGGCGGGTTCAGGCCAGTAGTTGATTATAAGGCTTTTGATTCGTGAGTCAGTTTCGGAATCAGTACATTTGCATGACTTAAATCATTGTTTTACTTGGCTCGTTGCAGCTCGGTATTTTACCGTGCTGGAACTGAAACAAGCTTTTCACCATATCCACCTACCGGAGGAATCCAAGGCATACACGGCATTTACCACGGATTGGAACTTGTAAGAGTTTAACAGGATGCTTTTTGTGTTGTCAACCGGAGCAGCCCTTTTATCAAGGCTTCTCGATTCAGTGTTTGGTGATATTAAGTTTCATTTCGTGTACAAGTACCTGGAAGATGTGGTTTATATTAAGTCTTCCGCTGAAAATCTGGAATACCTTCGTGAGGTTCTGTCACGGTTAGGGGAGGCGGGATTCATAGTGAAACCTTCCAAGGTTAACCTGGCGCTTCACGATATTTCATTTATGGGGCATTTAGTCTTCGTCAATGGGACGAGGACTGATCATTCTCGAACTCGGGCTATACGAAGTTTCTGACTATGTGAGACCAGAAAAAATGAGTAACCGATGAGCATGACAAATTTGTTCCGTGAGTTCATTCATAGGTCTACGGAACTTGTAAAAATGAACTCCGCCCAATCAGGCCATGAAGGCCCAGCGGTAGCGACCGGCCGCCGTGTTATCCTCAGCTCACAGGCGTCAGCTAGATGCGAATATGGAAGGGCATGTGGTTAGCACACCTCTCTCCCGGCCGTATGTCAGTTTACGAGACCGGACGCGCTACTTCTCAGTCAAGTAGCTCCTCAGTTTGCCTCACAAGGGCTGAGTGCACCCCGCTTACCAACAATGCTCAGCAGACCGGATGGTCACCCATCCAAGCACCTTTTAAACGAACTGAGAGCCACTAAGCAGCCTTTGATGGTCTGACGACCGCGTTAAGTAACGCTCCCGTGTTGGCCACCTCATATTTTGACCACTCTTTTATTGTCCAGTCGGATACTTCTAACTTTTCGGTCGCAGCTGTGTTGTTGCGAGAGAAGAACGGAGAGCGTCGACCCGTAGGCTACGCCTAGCGATCGTTAACTCTTAATGAAAGCAGGTATTCCACCCATGAGCTCGAGGCCCTTTGTGTGTTGTTCTCCATGGGCAAATTGAAATTCTATCTTGTGCATCGTAATTTTACCCTCTAAACTGACAACCAAGCCCTTACTTAGGTGCTGGCGCATCCTCTAAAAATGGGGCGTATCGCCCACTGGGCAGTCCGAATCTTGGCGTTCAAGTTTTCTGTCCATATCAGAGAACTGGACAGTGTAGTGGTGGACGTCATGAGTCGAATGTTCGAGAAGAAAGAGTTCTCTTCCATGAGCACCAAGGCAGGGGAGAGGTAGTTTGTGCAGTGCTTGCCGGCCAGAGTGGCCGTGCGGTTCTAGGCGTTACAGTCTGGAGCCGAGCGACCGCTACGGTCGCAGGTTCGAATCCTGCCTCGGGCATAGATGTGTGTGATGTCCTCAGGTTAGTTAGGTTTAATTAGTTCTAGGTTCTAGGCGATTGATGACCTCAGGAGTTAAGTCGCATAGTGCTTAGAGGCATTCGCAGTGCTTGCCGAGGTACCGAGGCTGATCACTGACTTAGAACAGTATCTTGAGCTCGGGCTGATTAAAGATCTTCCGAAGTCTGTTGAGGCTGTACCAGGATATTCTTTGTAAGCGTACTAAAAAGGAAGGACAGCTAAGAATTTTCCTGCCAAGGCCGCTGGTCCTAGCCATATCCCCGTACTATCACGAGCCGGTTTCAGGAGGACCCTTAGGAATTTATAAAACAGTCCATAAGATCAGGGGATCGTTGGAGTTGCCATTTCTTCATAAGGACGTGCGGAAAATGGTGGGCCAGTGCTGGGATTGTTAGATTTCTAAACTGAATTCTGACCAACAAAGAGGTCAGCTACAGTCTACCCGAAATGAGTGGCCAATGGAGCGTTTATTTATCGATTATGAAGAGCTACTGTCTCCCACCCACGAAGTTCATAGGTACATCTTTGTGGCGATGGATGCCTTTTACCTATTTGTGTGGTTACTGTTGAGTAGAGGTGTGATGGCAGATGTTAGTATTGAGCAACTTGGGAACATATTTTCGCTGTTTGGTCTTCTTAAAGTTCTAGTAAGCGATAACGCTCCAGCGCTTACTTCTAGGGAGTTTCGAGACAGCGGATTAGTTCCAGTCATCCTTTGCGGAAAGGTTTAACAGAAATCTCAGGGTAACGCTGATTATATATTACACGGAAGTAGCTCCTTGCCATGGCTTAATCTGGCGTTCAGTACTGCAAGACACGAAACTCATGAAGCAACCCTAGAGTCGCTAATGTTCGCCTATCCTGTGCACTCCACTTTATCCAACCGTTTGTCACTTTCAGACTTGTGCCTGGGAAAGGTATCTCCATAGAGTATCAAGGATAGCTGGTGGATGGGTAGGAATAACATAGGAAAGGCCCATAAAAGAGAAGCGGTTCGGTACAACCGTGATCGGTTACCTAGAAGGAATTAAGGTGGGAGAAGCAATTATCATCAGAAATTTTGGGGGACGAGACATTGGAAGCAAGGCTATAGGAAAGCTGGCACCTCGTTTTACAGGTCCATGGAGCATTTCAGAGGTGCCAACCCACAGCATTCTCAGAGACAGGAATGTGGAGTCAGGTCGTTGCCCCTCAGCCAGGTGAAGGTGGGCGATAATGATTAGTTTTGGTTTTGTGGATTTTCTAAACCCTACCTGTGGGTTGAATTTATGGGGAGGTTGGAGTGGGGGGGGGGGGGGGCGGGAGGCTGAACCGTGTCATGAAACAATCTATCAGGCCTGGCTTTTGTGCACTCTTATCTTTGGCTACAGGGCGTCCACGTGCGGCTTCTGTGAGGTCCTTGGCGAGATCGCGTTCTCGCAGACAGTCCCCTGAGGAGGCAGGTGTAGCCTAATAGGAAGGCTCGTGAGGCACGCTGAGCACCTGCTGGGAGTCCCAGGTTGGCAGCTCTGACTTTGACGACGGGTGCATGCCACGCGTTCCGCTGGTGGTATAGCGGGAAGAGGGATCTTCACCAGCGCGGCTTGAGGACTGGCGCTGCAAACCACTGCCTATGTCAGAGTTCTACTGTACGTGCCGCCATGCGTCCGCGTTCAGCATGTTTACGAAACTCCATTATTATATGGTGAGAAGCTTTTGAAGTGACTATTTACATTCAGCAGTGCAGCAGCGCTGTTCTCACTGCAAAGTAGACACATTATACCAGTCGAGTGTCTTGCATGGTGCTCTAACTTAGCTGATGCTCGTTATCTGTGGACCTCTGAGAGAACCTGATATCCTCTAATTATCATCCCGCTATTTAAGTCACTTGATTTGTTTGACAAGGCTCAGCCTCCCGTTGTAAAGCTTCCTACTAATTACGCTTGCTGTTTATTGCGTTGGTTGTTTGGTGAGTGAAGTGAAAAACGTCATACGACCTTATATACAGTAAATTTTGTCCTTGTGAACGACGTAGTGTTTCGATGTGACTTTTAATGCTCTACCTGAGTTTTTATGAGTGCTCCTTACCAAGTTGACTCATCCTGTGCTCCCTAAGCAATTAATTGGATTGTTTTATTAAGAGTAGTGTGAGTTTCACAACCAACAATTTTCTGCTTCTTACAAATGCAGCAGAATTATTTTAATTTACAGTAGTTCCCTGTTATGTCATCTGGTATCAATAATTTTTACTTGTCCTTTTTACTGTAAAACGGAGTAGTACTGAAGGAAGGGGGGGGGGGGGGGGGCAGCTCTTTCCCAAATCTAATCCCCAGAGTATGAGATTGAGCTGCTAGTTGTCACGCTACACAGTGAGGTTACGAAAGCCATGGGATACCTCCTAATATCGTGTCGGATCTCCTTCTGCCTGGCGTGGAGCAGCAGCTCGACGGAGCAGAGACTCAACAAGTCGTGGGAAGCTCAGTACAAAAGTACTGAGCCTTGCTACATCTGTAGCCGTCCATAATTGCGAAAGTGTTGCCAGTGCAGAATTTTGTGCATGAACTCATCTTTCAATTGTCTCCCATAGATGTTCGATGGGATTCATGTCACGCGATCTAGGTGGCAAAATCATTCACTCCAACTGTCCAGGACGTTTTTCAAATCAATCGCGAACAATTGTGTCCTGGTGACATAGCGCACGGTAATCCACAAAAATTCCTTTTTAGTTTGCTGGTTTGGGTGAATTATGTCAATGTCTTTGATCTGAATAAATTTTAGTTGAAATGTGAGTTAACGAACGATGTTCAGACCTTTCTTGACCTTCCTACTAGAGGCGTTTCGTGCTGTCTCAGTACTAGCCCTCCTCAACGGCCTTTAGGGATTATTGATGACGCAGTGCGTAGAGATGGACGGGGAATGTTTATTTTCCTTTACTGCCTGGGATGTAGATATGAGCTACTTCGAATACTAACGCAAGAATCGCATGTGGACAGAACCTACACAGTTCTCGGCACACTCTTCTACACCGCTAGTGCGGGTATTGATTCATAGTAACCCTGCCCGACAACCATTGTCTTCTTTCGGAAAAGAAAACTTCCCCCACCAGGAGTGTGGCTCTTTTTCAGATTACAGGATTACAGCATTTTCTGTCCAATTTTCTTTTCTAAGGACCTTCCGTTAATATAGTGGAGTTGTTTTTAGTTTATTAAATAAGTACTTATTTTCAATTGTCAAACGAGTTTTTACGTAAGAAAATTCTACAGCTGGAGCTGTCACCTGTCATCTGTCACCTGAATACCTATCACAGCATGATGTATATCAAGCCTCTGGTCTCCCAACATCTGAAACCGCCCATAAGCTTAAATTGTCTACCTCTGCAAAAGGTCTCTCGGAAGTTGTGGTACTTGAGATATTTCAACATCAATCAGGCAATGTATTATAGCAGGTTACTACTCTAGACCTGAACATGATCAGTCCCATTCCATTAGACATGTTCACACCCATCTTGGAAGATACACTGTGCCTATGAGTTAAGGTGGCTCCGCTCAGTGCAGTTCACTACACAAATGCCAGCAGTTACTAAACAGAAGGGATTTATGCAGCCTACCAGTAACGCAGTTAATAGTGAGAGAAGTGCACTAACTTTCTGATCATCGATTAATCCACCACCAAATGACTACAACACAATTAAGTGGTTCAAATGGCTCTGAGCACTATGCGACTTAACTTCTGAGGTCATCAGTCGCCTAGAACTTAGAACTAATTAAACCTAACTAACCTAAGGACATCACACACATCCATGCCCGAGGCAGGATTCGAACCTGCGACCGTAGCAACACAATTACACCGCTATACAATACGCTGTGTAACTTCCCCCTCACTCATCGACCTTAATGACAGTGAAAAATTAAACCGCGTGTACCTAATGGAAATTTCGGAAAAGCAATCGTCACCGAAGTTAATTTGTCGGTAAAGAGGGAGGAAAGGGTTACATCTAAATGAAAGGAAAAATGCAAATGAAATTGGTGGAAATTAATTTTGAAAAGGGGTAAAGTTAATAAAGAAAGTAAATGTGGGGTCGTTACATTAACAATTAATTGGCGTTAATTAGATATTTGAGATCTGGGGAAAATTACGGTCACCAGTCCCATGGACAACTACTATAATAACTGAAAATGAAAGATTAATGCCCATATATTTAGCACTAAAAGCCTGACAACTGAAGGTTGACATGTGTTGTGTGAAAACTGAATGTTTGTCAGAAGTAATAAATTTCGCCACGCTCTGACTTAATTTGGCAAAAGAATTAATAAAACGGGAAAAGTTAATTTAGCGTCTGAAATTAATAGTGAGCTTCGTTTCTGAAGCACTACGAAATTCAATAAAATAAGTTTAGTCTTGGGCTACCTCAACAATCATTTCAAAAGCTACTTGAATCTACGCAATTTAGAAATAAGAGCTTTAACTTTGAACTTGAATTAAATGATTCTGAACAATTAACAATAGTAAAATTTAGTACGTACCAAGGTGAGCTGCAGTCTCAGGTAAGCTAAAATATGGTAACAAAACTCACACTCTTAATTTGTGCTTGTGTAATCTAAATATTTTAGCTAGCTATGAATACCTTAACTGAACTTTAAAATTAAAGCGGTGAAATGGAATGATATTACTTTAATGCTGGCGTTTGAACTTCAACGACACTTGGGTTCATTTCGGAAAAGGAAGGGACCCTGCTTGGTAATGCAATTGGGACAATGATCAACAAAAGTTCATGCTAAGTTGCTGTATTTTGATGATGCTAATGGAGAAGTTTGAAAAAGCTGAGGTCTGCCATACAGTTCTAGAACTTTACGTGCTTTTAGTCTTCCTTGTTGGTTGATTGAAGGTTTGAAGTCGTCGATCGAGGAGGTGGCGACAGTCACTCATTGTCGGCCGTCGCTGTTGCAGAAGCTGGATGTTGGCGCGCCTACTTCTCGACACGGTCTCCAGCCGATACGGGCTCTTGATGTGTGCCAGCTAACGCATCCCATCCGCGTCACCATGTCAGAAACTAACATAGCAAGTCGAGCGCTATTACATGCTGCCAAACCCCGAAAGCCCGGCGACTCGCGGGAGCGTCGCACAACACACCTGCTCCACCGCCCTACTCCAGCCAGACTCCCTCTGCCCGCGCTCCTCGCAGCAGAGTTAACGCTACCAAAGGTCCTAAACACTTTGGTTCTCCACACGACCTATCGATGTAATCGTTCGATAGCATAGTTTTCCCTTGGCAAGACCCAGCGTAAAAATACAAATAGTTTTTACAAAACAAACCAATTATACATCGACATATATATATACTTAACTTTTGAGGTCATCAGTCCCCTAGAACTTAGAACTACTTAAACGTAACTAACCTAAGGATATCACACACATCCATGCCCGAGGCAGGATTCGAACCTGCGACCGTAGCGGTCACGCGATTCCAGACTGAAGCGCCTAGAACCGCACGGCCACACCGGCCGGCAACGCCCTGTATGTCTTTCTGGGAATATTTTTGTGTCAGTGGAGGCCGCCCTCGGTTAAAAGTAAATTGTTCCGCATTGATTTCGGAATTAGTTGAGAATTTATCTTCTCAATATTATATTGATTAGTGTTGCAGTTTCTTCCCCCTTTTCCCAGAGTCCATTCGAAGCAGTTGCTCCATGTGAGGTCGTAGCCCCCCCCCCCCCCCCGCCACCCCGAGGTCTGATACTGCGTAGAATATTAATGAGATACCTACCGTCTATCAATATTTATCTCCCACGCTAGCTGGAAAAGCTCGTTTCATTTCGGCTGTCTGAGATACGAGAACTGTGACTGTCAATTTAGGTGAGGTAGCGCCAAGACTACGCAACACTTTCTCCTGAGAGTACAAAAGTGGTTGAGTTGCTGGTGAACATTTTCATCATTTATTGTAAACCGTTGAAAACTGGTTCTGATTATAAGGGCATTTTTGTAAATTCGTAACCTGACAAATAAATAAAATAAAAATCAGAATGAATTAGTATAGCTGTGGAAAGCTGTCTTGAGTTGTGATTGGGTAGCGTATTTACTAGAGCATTTGCGCGCGAAATACAAATTGCCGAGTTCGAGTCTTGGTCCAGTACACAGATTTAATCTGCCAGGAAGTTTCATAAATAAAAACAATAAATTCTTAATGATGACAGACGTTTACAAATATTTACATCGCGAACTACTCGAAATAAATCATGTCTTTATAAATTTGCGGCTCAGATAACTATTTGACTCACCTCCTGGAATACTGACATTTTCTTCTGAAAATCCTATGTGTATTCTCGACGAGATTGTACAGTGAAAGCAGCTCAACACGCACAAGATTTCTCTGTGTAACTTATTCTTTTATTTCCTACACCATATCTTCAGTATTCTATTTTACCGCATCATATAGATGCTTAGTTGTCGATTTTACGTCATTAAAAATTGTAGCACATTGACAGACGTACTTACCCAGAGTTACCTCAGTGTTCCTGGTCGTTTTCAAGACAATGAAGTGCCTCGTAATGTTGTACAAGCAGAGCTTGCAGGAAATCTTCAGAATTCAAGAATATTTTGTTCACACACAATAAGCTTCATCTGGAAGAGCCTGAGAAAATGGCTTACGTAACGTTAATACTTAGTCGTAATGAGAAGTATGCACAAACATTGGAGTGTTGCAAACACTGACTTCGGAATGTGCTGACAACATGCACTTCACAATAACTGCACGAGCTCTTCTATAGCAACAAAACTTCAGTCGTTTCTACGTTTTATGCTAGTGTATAATTATGATTTTAGTTGCTAGTACCTGGTATTGACTGTTCTTGTATCGTTTTCACTTTTATACAGATTTTTTTATTTGTTTTTCGTTTAACACGTACTAAATAAACTATTCTCTAATGGAATAATTAGATTTCACATTTCAAAGTCACCTCTATCCTATCATTATGTAATATTGTTCGGTAACCTGGCCTGCTTACATATCCCTCGCTGCTACTATTCAGCACTAACTCCCATTCGGGAGCACCGACATTCGGCTTCAGTCCATGCAGATTTACTCTTTCCGTGGCTTGCCTAAATCGATAAGTCGAATCGGAGATGCTTTTGAGACCACACGACAGATTTTCTGCTATCTCGTGTGGCCTAGTCAGTCTTCTTTCTTCTTTTTCTTTTTGATGGAGTCTCTGCCCTTTTCTCTTTCTTTATATACATGCTTCAGATGTAAACGACATCCTAAACCCTATTTTTTTCCATCGTTCTTCGTCTTTACCGTTGTACATAGGGACCATTATGTATCTGAACTGAAGCCCTTAAAATAATTTTATTGGAGAAATATGTACTGAGGAACAAAATGCTACAAAATGTGAAACTTCTGCACCAATTTAAGGAGGTGCGACGGTTTTTTCCAGTCTTCCCCTGGACTCCGATAATTACGAGGAAGTGTAGGCAACCTGTCGAAGCGAATCGACTGCCTCAACCGTCTCAAAACGATGTCTTTCACGCTTCTTGTAAGTCTCACAAGAAAAATCAAATGTCTACCTAGTAGATTCGTGAAGTTTAACACGGATTTGTTAGTGCAACACTGCTTTGTGGTTACCTGTATCTTTACAACACGCTTTTAAGGCATGATCTACACACCCTCATAAGTCATGCCTCCTACCTCAAGTGGGTATAGAGACCACCGCCCTTCACCCTTTTCTGTCGGCTGTGAAGTTAGTTACACTTATTGGCCATAACACACTTGTTACCTTGAAATTGCATCACCAGCTTATATAGGAAATGGCGAAATTTTACTTATTGTATGGCACACAAATAGTATAGTAGCAAGAATACATGATTAAATTTGTAGGTGATCTCAGAACATGCACTTTATGAAATTTAGTACATAGAGCTGCCAACCCTAGTAGTATCAGAGGCCGACTGAATATCAAGTCGAACTCAGTTTGGATGACGGATACAGGCGCCCTCCTTCACGTGTGTGCCTCAGTTCATGAATTTTAGGGACTCAAAGAGTGATGATGTGGCAGTCCCTCGGCCCTCCAAATCAGATGACTTCAACTTCTGAGAGATCCAGAGACTGTCCTGGTTAGGACAACAGTCGAACACCCTCTGCATCGAGCTAGGTTAGGATTGCACAGGTAACGTATGATCTTGTGTTATGTCGTTGGAAAACAACGTCATGAAGACCTTTAGAATAGGGTGCAGCCACACACCACATTAAATTAGACATTTAACGCGCCCTGTCCAAATTATCTGCTATGTAAATGAGAACTTATCACGTACAGCACACTATGGAAGCACACAACACCAAGCTAGTGAGATATCAAAGCCAATTGTGGCTGAGATAAGGATCTTATCACATGTGATGTGAGGTTACACACCCACTTTCAGGTTACACACTTGGGTTCCTTATATTCAAGATCCCCCCTCCCCCCCTATTCCCTTTCCCAACCCTCCTCCCCCTCTCCAATCTGCTCCCCTCCCACCGCCTCTAAACAAATGGATTGAAGCACCCCCTTCCCATCTTCGTCTTTTAATAATTGGAAGTATGTACGACCTCACCCCACAAATGAGACTGAGAAATGGTTAGAAATTAACACATTCGTAGATATAATGACATCATAACAACTTCTACAAGCACTATTGGTGTCCAACTGAAGATACAATAGATCTATGTATAAGAAATATCACACTGTAATAGATACACCACCTGCTAAGCTATTACCACATTACTAGAATATATCAACCACAACAAGATTCTCATGCTTCCAACAAAAGGTACTGTCTATGTAGCACAGCGCTACAAAACATGCACCTGGGTGTAGAACTGACCAGTATCTTCGACCACCCCAGCGAAAAGAATGTTTACATTTATGCTAGACCCACTCCTATAATGCTGACGTGTGGTGTATAGCCGTGAACATTGTATGAACCCAGCAATAACCATGAAGCTGCGTTATTATAGATGTAATCCTCTCTGACCTTGTTGCTAGCACAAAAGACATTGCTGCTTCAGTTACAAACTACGCTACAGACAGAGTTGACCAGTATCTGCAACCACCCTACCGAATAGCATGTCGTCTGTTGGAGTAAAACCCACCCCTCTAATGCATCCAGGGATAGAGCACTTCTCCAACCAGGCAATGGCCGAGAAATTTGTGTTATCACAGATGTAATCTTCTCTGACATGGTTGCTAGTACAAAAGACACTGCTCCTATATTAGGGATCTGCTGAGGAATCTCCAGCTCTTGGCCACAAGGACAAACAGATCCCTACGCATAGGTGGAAATGTCAAAGACACTCGTAGCTTATGAGGAAGTACCGACCCTCCCCCTCCCACCACCCACACCCCCGTTCGCCAGATGATGCGAATTGTAAGCGTTAACTGAGATGCCGGTAGAGCACTTAAGTCCTCTAGCAGCTGCAGCCACTATCGAATCGTGAATGAGTGTCTTTCATTTCTGCCCAAAATTGCGCCAGATCATCTTCCCAGGAACGGTAGAGAAATTTGCATTATCTAAACACTATGTCTATGTATTAGGCTCGACACAACGTAACCAAGCTTCTGGCTGGCTCAGAAGGCGCTGTACCAAAACTGGCATGCCTTCACAGAAAACGAGTCGAAACTCGCACACACCCACATGGTCACCTGTAGAAATCTGTGGGACAACTTTGCAGATAAGCGTTACTGACAGTTCAAGTGCCAAACACTCCCCTACCCTCCCCCTTTTCTCTCTGGACCAATCATAACTCTGTTTTGAAAACTAGCGATCACGACAGATGGTGTTAGTCTCGGTCAGCCACAGCTTCCAAGTGGAAATACGGCCTAACCAGTCTCGGGGCAACGCAGCGTCTCTGAAGAGACCGCTAATTAAACGGCACAAAACGATACAAATACTACATGTGTGTTCTAAGACATCCAAAAACACGAAAATTACCTATAAAGTTATGTACAGACACCTGTCAAAATGCTTGACAGAAAGGTTTGGAGCAGCGGGAAGAGCGAATGTCGAAGCATGTGGACTCCGAACGGCTGCAGTTTCGTGACAGACAATTGAATATATTCGGAATGGAAATGAATGTGCAGTGTCAACCGGCTAGAATAGCGCAACGCGAAGTTCAGTAGCTTGTGGTGAGTAACAGCACCCCTTTTCTCGCACCATTCCACAGCGGAGGTTTTCGACAGACCTTCACTATTCGATGGATGTCTACCGGCGGTCGTCCTTCGGCAGCCACAAGAATACTGCACGTTATTTCTGCTTGGACACATTTGCTAATAAAGTCGCCACAGTTCTGGTTTCTAAATTAACCCGCAAACGCGACGGATAAACACGAATGCCTCACTAGTCCGTTGTCTGCATGTCTGCATCGGAGTCGTGTTACGTTGCACATACGCTGCAATAACGCCCTCAAACGGAAACTTTTTGATCGGTCGTTATACTAAACACCTCCAGTTCGAGCATTTTCTTATCATTCTTTCTATTGCAGTGCTCGACGGTTCGACATCGCGTCTGCCTCGATTAGAATTTGAAGCAAGTTCTCGCTTAATACAGGTTATAAAGTTGCAAGTGCGCCGTATTACTCGAACAAGTAATACACATTCATTTATGCTTCGCAGATCTTCCGTAAAAGATTAGCTTTGAAATTCACATCTTCTTTTGTCGATCCTTTTCACAGTATGTACCATGATTTGTTGTTCCCACCATGAACCATGGGCCTTACCGTCGATGAGATGGCTTGCAAGGCTCAGCGATACAAATAGCCGCACCCTACGTGCAACCACAACGGAGGGGTATCTGTTGAGAGGCCAGACAAACGTATGGTTCCTGAAGAGGAGCAGCAGCCTTTTCAGTAGTTGCAGGAGCGACAGTCTGGATGACTGACTGATCTCGCCTTGTAACATTAACCAAAACGGACTTTCTGTGCTGGTATAGCAAACGGCTGAAAGCAAGGGGAAACTAAAGGCGTAAATTTTCTCGAGGGCATGTAGCTCTACAGTATGGTTAAATGACGGGGTCCCCTTGGGTAAAATATTCAGGAAGTAAAATAGCCAGATTCGGATCTCTGGGCGGGGACTACTCAGCAGGATGTCGTGATCAGGAGAAACAATACTGAAACTCTACGGATCGGAGCCTGGAGTATTAGACCCCTTAATCGGGCAGGTTGGTTAGAAAATTTAATAAGGGAAATAGAACGGTTGAAGTTACACACGAGGATAATAGGAATTAGCGATGTTCGGTGGCAGGAGCAACAGGACTTCTGTCAGGTGAATATAGGGCGATAAATACAAAGTCAAATAGGGGTAATGCAGGAGCTGGTTTAATAATGAATCTACAACTACATCTACATGATTACTCTGCAATTCACATTTAGTGCTTGGCAGAGGGGTCATCGAACCACAATCATACCATCTCCCTACCATTCCACTCCTGAACAGCGCGCGGGAAAAACGGACACCTAATATTTTCTGTTCGAGCTCTGATTTCTCTTATTTTATTTTGATGATCATTCCTACCTATGTAGGTTGGGCTCAACAAAATATTTTCGCATTCGGAAGAGAAAGATGGTGAGTGAAATTTCGTAAATAGATCTCGCCGCGACGAAAAACGTCTTTGCTTTAATGACTTCCATCCAAACTCGCGTATCATATCTGCCACACTCTCTCCCCTATTACGTGATAATACAAATTGAGCTGCCCTTTTTTGCACCCTTTCCATGTCCTCCGTCAATCCCACCTGGTAAGGGTCCCACACCGCGCAGCAACATTCTAACAGAGGACGAACGAGTGTAGTGTAAGCTGTCTCTTTAGTGGACTTATTGCATCTTCTAAGTGTCCTGCCAATGAAACGCAACCTTTGGCTCACCTTTCTCACAATATTGTCTATGTGGTCTTTCCAACTGAAGTTGTTCGTAATTTTAACACCCAGGTACTTAGTTGAATTGACAGCCTTGAGAATTGTACTATTTATTGAGTAATCGAATTCCAACGGATTTCTTTTGGAACTCATGTGTATCACCTCACACTTTTCATTATTTAGCGTCAACTGCCACCTGCCACACCATACAGCAAACTTTTCTAAATCGATTTGCAACTGATACTGGTCTTAGGATGACCTTACTAGACGGTAAATTACAGCATCATCTGCGAACAACCTAAGAGAACTGCTCAGATTGTCACCCAGGTCATTTATATAGATCAGGAACAAAAGAGGTACCAGGACGCTTCCATGGGGAATACCTGATATCACTTCAGTTTTACTCGATGATTTGCCGTCTATTACTACGAACTGCGACATTCCTGGCAGGAAATCACGAATCCAGTCGCACAACTGAGGAAATAGTAATGCGGGTAAGCTACTATGAACAGCATAGCGAACGCATTATAGTAGCGAAGATAGACACGAAGCTCACACCTACCACAGTCGTACAAGTTTACATGCCAACTAGCTCTACCGATGATGAAGAAATTGAAGAAATGTATGATGAGATAAAAAAAATAATCATATAGTTAAAGGAGACGAAAATTTAATTGTGAAGGGGGATGGAATTAGATAGTAGGAAAAGGGAAAGAAGGCAACATAGTACATTAATTAGCGCTAATATTTGGTTTGAGAATCATGAAACAACGTTATATTCCTTGAAGAGACCTGTAGACAAAGGAAGGTATCGTACCGATCATATAATGGTAAGACAGAGCCTTAGGAACTAGATTTTAAGTTGTAAGACATTTCCAGAAGGACTGACCATTGTTTATTGGCTTTGGGCTGTAGCTTACAGCTAAAGAAATTGGAGAAAGGTAGGAAATTAAGGAGATGGGACCTGGATAAGTTGAAAGAACCAGAGGTTGTTGAGAGTTTTAGATGGAACATTAGGCATTAGCTGAATAGAACAGGGGATAGGCATACAGAAGAAGAGGAATGGGTAGCATTACGAGATGATAGAGTGAAGACAGCATGTAACCTCCCCCCTCACTTATCGACCTTAATGACAGTGAAAAATGAAACCGCGTGTACCTAATGGGAGTTTTGGAAAAGCAATCGTCACCGAAGTTAACCTGTCGGTAAAGAGGGAGGAAAGGGTTACATCTAAATGAAAGGAAATGTGCTAATGAAACTGGTGGAAATTAATTTTGAAAAGGGGTAAAGTTAATAAAGAAGGTAAATGTGCAGCCGTTACGTTAACAATTAACTAGCGGTAATTAGGTATTTGAGATTTGGGGAAATCACGGTCGCCAGTCCTAAGGACAATTACTATAGTAACTGAAAAAGAAAGATTATTACACATATAATTAGCACTAGAAGCGTGGCAACTGAAGGTTGACACGTGTAGTGTGAAAACTGAAAGTTTGTCAGAAGTAATAAATTTCGCTACACCCTGACTTAATTTAGCAAAAGAATTAATAAAACCGGAAAATCGAAAGTTAATTTAGTGACTGAAGTTAATAGTGAGCTTTCTTTCTGAAGCACATCGAAATTCAGTAAAATACAGTCAGTCTTGGACTACCTCAACAATCGTTTCAAAAGCTACTTGAATCTACGCAACTTAGAAACAAGAGATTTAACTTTGATCTTGAATTAAATGATTCTGAACAATTAACAATAGTAAAATGTAGTACGTACCAAGCTGAGCTGCAGTCACAGGTAAGCTAAAATACGGTAACAAAGCTCGCACTCTTAATTCGTGCTTGTGTAATCTGAATATTGTAGCCAGCTCTGAGACTTTAACTGAACTTTGAAATTAAAGCAGTGAAATCGAATGATGCTGGCGTTTGAATTTCAACGACCCTCGGGCTCATTTCGGAAAAGGAAGGGACCTTGCTTGGCAATGCAATTGGGACAATGAGCAACAAAGGTTCATGCTAAGTTGCTGTAATTTTGCGAGGCAAATGGAACAATTTGAAAAGCTGAGGTCTGCCATACAGTTCTGAAACTTTACGTGCTTTTAGTCTTCCTTGTTGGTTGATTGAAGGTTTGAAGCCGTCGATCGAGGAGGTGGCGACAGTCACTCATTGTCGGCCGTCGCTGTTGCAGAAGCTGGATGTTGGCGCGCCTTCTTCTCGACACGGTCACCAGGCGAAAC
This sequence comes from Schistocerca americana, assembly GCF_021461395.2. Taxonomy (NCBI): domain Eukaryota; kingdom Metazoa; phylum Arthropoda; class Insecta; order Orthoptera; family Acrididae; genus Schistocerca; species Schistocerca americana. The sequence goes on from NC_060120.1 coordinate 297,270,081, forward strand.
GGGCTCTTGATGTGCGCCAGCTAATGCTTCCCGTCCGCGACACCATGTCAGAAACTATCATCGCGAGTCGAGCGCAATTACATGCTGCCAAACCCCGAAAGCGCGGCAACTCGCGGGAGCGTCACACAACACACCTGCTCCACTCGCTACTCCCGCCACACTCCTTCTGCTCCGCCCGCGCTCCACGCGGCAGAGTTAACACTACCAAAGATCCTACACACTTTGATTCTTCACACGACCTATCGATGTAATCGTTCGATAGCAGTTTTCCCTAGGCAAGACCCAGCGTAAAAATACAAATAATATTTACGAAACAAACCAATTATACATCGACATAAATGCATAAATATATATATATCCAAACAGTAAAGCAATTACAATATATAAAGAGACAGAAATGTCATATCTTGAGGTAACAAAACAAGGAAAAAAATAATAGTACAATAGATGGAAATAGGAGGATATGCATTTCCGGCGTTACAAGCAGAGGATAAAACAGGTAAAAAGACTAGACCTAGTAGAAATTCCTGGATAACACAAGAAATATTGAATTTAGCTGATGAAAGGAGAACATTTAAAATGCAGCAAATGAAGCAGGCGAAAGGGAATGGAAACGTTTAAAAAATGAGATTGACAGGAAGTGCAACATGGCTACGTAGGAATGGCTAGGGAACAAATGTAAGGATTTGTAAGCATATGTCACTAGGGGAAAGAAAGATACTGCCTAGAGGAAAATTAAAGAGGCCTTTGGGGAAAAGAGAAGCAGCTTTATGAATATCAGGAGCTCAGATGTAAAACCAGCCCAAAGTAAAGAAGGAAAAGCTGAAAGGTGGAAAGAGTATATAGAGTGTTTACACAAGAGAGATGAACTTAAAGGCAATGTTGTTGAAAGGGAAGTGGATGTAGATGAAGATGAGATGGAGGATATGATACTGCGAGGAGAATTTGACAGAGTTCTGTAAGATTTAAATATAAAGAAGGCCGCAGGGCTGGACGACATTCTGTCAGAACTACTGATAGCCCTGAGAGATCCAGCCATGACAAAACTTTTCCAACTGGTGTACAAGATGTATGAAACAATCGAAATACCTTCAGACTTCAAGAAGAGTGTAGTAATTCCAATTCCAAAGGAAGCAATTGCTGACAGGTGTGAAAGTTACCGAACTATTATTTTAATAAGTCATGGCTGCAAAATAGTAACACGGATTCTTTATAGAAGAATGGAAAGACTGGTGAAAGCCCAGATCAGGTAAGATCAATTTAGATTCCGGAGAAATTTAGGAACACGCGGAGCAATCTTAGAAGATATATTAAGGAAAAACAAACCTATGTTTATAGCATTTGTAGACTTAGAGAAAGATTTTGACAATGTTAACAAAAATATTCCTTCAATTTCTAAAGGTGACAGGACCAAAATACAGGGAGAGAACGGCTATTTACAATTTGTACAGAAACCAGATGGCCGTTAAGGGTCGAGGGACGTGACAGAGAAGCAGTTGTTGAGAAGAGAGTGAGACACTTTTGTCGCCTACCTCCGATGTTATTCAATTTGTATATTGAGCAAGCAGTAAAAGAAACAAAAGAAAAGTAAGAATTATAGTTCATAGAGAAGAAATAAAATCTTTGCATACCGATGACATTTTAATTCTGTCAGAGACATCAAAGGACTTGGAAGAACAGCTGAACGGTATGGACAGTGTTTTGAAAGGAAAATATAAGATGAACATCAACAAAAGCCAAATGAGGATAATTGAATGTAATCGAATTAAATTAGTGGATGCCAAGGGAATTAGATTAGAAAACGAAACACTTGAAGTAGTAGGTGAGTTTTACTATTTGGGTAGCAAAATATCTGATGATGATCGAAGTGGAAAAGATATAATGTGTAGATTGCCAGTGGTAAGGAAAACATTTCTCAAGAAGAGAAATTTGTTAACATCGAATATAGATTTAAGTGTAGGAATTCTTTTCTGAAGGTATTTGTATGGAATGTTGCCATATATGGATGTGAAACATGGACGATACACAATTTAGACAAAAAGAGAATAGAAGCTTTCGAAATGTGCTGCTGTACAAGAATGTTGAAGATTAGATGGCGCGGGATTAGCCGAGCGGTCTGGGGCGCTGCAGTCATGGACTGCGGCTGGTCCCGGCGGAGGTTCGAGTCCTCCCTCGGGCTTGGGTGTGTGTGTTTATCTTTAGGATAATTTAGGTTAAGTAGTGTGTAACCTTAGGGACTGATGACCTTAGTAGTTAAGTTGCATAAGATTTCACACACATTTCAACATTTTTGAAGATTAGATGGGCCGATCACGGAACTATTGAGGATACCTCCTCAATAGTTACGAAACTGAGGAGACAAGAAATTTGTGGCAGAACTGGGCAAAACAAGGGATCGGTTGATAGAACACATTCTCAGACATCAAGGGATCACCAATTTAGTACTGGAGGAAATCGTGCGGGGTAAAAAACATAGAGGGACGCCAAGAGATGAATACAGCAATCAGTTTAATAAGGATGTAGGTTGCAGTAGTTATTTGGAGACGAAGAGGCTCGCACAAGATAGAGTAGCATGGACAGTTCCGTCAAACCAGTTTTCGAAGTGAAGACAACAATAACCACACAACAGCTATAATTTGTTAAGTGTTTCCTTCCTGAAACAAGTATGTGTGCACATGCCGAGAAACCTCACAATACGAGACATTCACTGGCCGAAGTTGAAGGACCTGGGAATTTACGCTGTTGAGCAGGTCAAAGAACGAAGCCGCTATTTCTAATTAATTTTTTTGCTTGTAGCGCTCTGAATGGATGGATAGTGATTTGATATCTGTCAGCGATCCATTGTCCTCAGTGAAGTACTGCCGCACAATGGAGCAATCAGCTTCTGGACATAGTGGAGCCTGTTGCAAAGTCACGACTGAAGTGTATACGTGAATGCCAGCAGCTTATCCCCAAACAAGCCGAACGTTGCTCTCGTACGCCTAAGAAACAGTTCCATAGACATGTGTACCTAAACCCATAAAAGATGTTCGTGTCACTCAGTGCGAAAAAATCCAACTAATTCCGTTATTCACCACCGTGCTACAGAAAGTAAGTTCGCAAGTCTATATTATAACGTCAAACAAGCTTCGCCAGAAGATGATAAGTGTGGCACTCGTCGAAACGTTGCAGCACCTCGACAGTGCCACCCGGCTTTTTAACTAAAAAGTTCATATAGCCCCTAAGGATACTAGGAGACGGCAAGGATTATGTTGATAATGGGTGCTGGTTTGGGACCCACACGTTCTTAGCGAAACATTCCTAAATTTTTGTCAACAGTATTAACAGATAGAAGACAGTTAACAAGTGAGGGACAAAATAAAGAAGAGGAAGCTGTATTTTATCACCAAGTGTTACATGGAAACGATAGAAAACTTAAACAATGATGATGTCTCCATCTGTGAGCTATGTTTCTCAGGGGCAAAAAATAAAGGAATACTCTCTCAAGCTGTAGAGTCGTGTAACAGGCAAAATGATGAAAGAATGCTCCAGCTGCAGATATTTATGAGTTCAAAATGCAAAATAGCACAATAAATAGAGCTAAACTATTACAAAAATATTTTACGTCAGTAAAAATTAATAATCTTCCAAACTAAAAGCGCAACAAATTTAAGCTCTACACAGTGTCGTAACTTCTAATGTTGTATGCGTGTAGACAAATAAGGTGACAAGCACTCGTGCTATTCGCGGTAATCATCGGTGCATTTGGAGTAATTTTTAAGTTCATTGTAACAAGTTGTTCATACGAACTTTCCACCCGTACTGCAACGTGCAGCTAGCTTCGTCAGGACGCCTATGTCTGCGGGGTCTGGAAAAAGAGGTTCAGTTAAGCGAAGGAGGAAGTGGAGGAGATTGTGCCGACAACGAAGTCATTAGAGAGGGTTCAATTAACCTAAGATCTCGCTGGTGCCATGCGTTGCAGACGAATTGAAGTCACTTGCGATGACGTTATCAGGCAACAGTGACCAAAGCCCTGCTGGTGGAACTTCTCACAATCACAGTCTACTTTCGCAGATCATGTTAGTAAGCCAGTCATTGAATGAGTATAGTTAATACGCTGATACATACCATCGGAGGACAAAAATGCTTGCACAGCAGTGCAATCAGGGAGCAAGCTTTATGAAGTTTCTAGAGTGCGCAATCCATTTACATTCTTCAGGCAGCTCTTTTTGACACATTGTGAAACAGCAATGTTTTCCAGTACTGCGCCACTGATCAGAAGTTATCTACTTTCCTGCCAATGAGCGAGGGCATTATTCACAACTTAAATTACTTACTTCAAAATGGTTCAAATGGCTCTGAGCACTATGGGACTCAACTGCTGAGGTCATTAGTCGCCTAGAACTTAGAACTAGTTAAACCTAACTAACATAAGGACATCACAAACATCCATGCCCGAGGCAGGATTCGAACCTGCGACCGTAGCGGTCTTGCGGTTCCAGGCTGCAGCGCCTTTAACCGCACATCCACTTCGGCCGGCTTACTTACTTCCTTCCAGTTTATTAGCATTTCTGTTCCCCTTCCAGAGATCACTAAACTACTCCTTCATGTCTAAGGAACCCCCCTAGGTGTTATCCAAGATGGTTTCCGTTAGTTCCCAAGAGTCTTCCAATACTAAAAAATAGTCGGCTCCCAATGTCGTGTAAGACAACAAAACACTGCAGTGGGCATACGGTGATTACCTGCATTTCAAAGCGTCTGGTATTAGCTCGCACCATAAGTATTAATGGTGTTGGGCGAGGAATGCAGTAGATGTCATGGTCACGTTGTAAAAAAATAAATGTCTGCAAAAAACAATATCAACTGCATTGGTGCACAAAACTTAAGGAAGGAAGCAACTTCAGCATGATATGTCACTACCAAATAACATAGCTCTTTGAAACTTGGACCACACATAGGAGGAAAGGCTATAGTATAGGACAGAAGGTAACTGAACAAAAGACGCAATAAGGCCAAAAGATATCACACTTTTATTCACAGACAATAATTGCACTGTGTAAGACGTCGTGGTCTCCTGACCTTTATTGCTTACATATTCCGCCCCCACAATCGTATTCCACACATCAAGACGCTTCATTCGAATCCAAACTCGATAAGATAAAGTCAATGTTGCATGGATTCATGTAAACGATACACAAATAACAAGTGCGCACCGGGGTTGAGATACTCGAGGCTAGCGTACACACACACATTCAAGACACGACGGTCACAAGAGCTTTTAGTTCAGGAGAGGCGGACCACACGCCGAGAGTCCGATCCCTTCAGAGGACGATTCAGCCTATCTACGTCGGACGGCGACCACACGTGGAGCGGACAGTGCGGGAGCGCCCAGCCTACGCATTCTTTACAAACATATCACGCAGTTTCAGAGGTTTTCACAGGGAGACAGCAAACGCCAAACTCCGATGCTACAGATTTCCGAATTGGTCGCCTTAAACGAAAAGTCGTTCTCCCGTTTTAGAAGAGCAATGCTGATTGGCAGACGATATTTCTGACACCTTGAGCTGAAGGAGTAATGGAAGAGACCGAAAGATACACCCCTTCACGTCTGGTGTGGAGAGGAGCCGTTCTGTTGTCGCTCTTGGAGCGAGAACATGTAACGAGAGCGTGTGCGCTCGTACGTGTACTCAAAGAGCGAGGAACAAGTCTCTCCTCAGTACATCACTGGGAGAGCACCTGTGTCGAGAGCGAATCAGAGTGCGACTCTGTATTGAGTTCTTGCGATCAAGCGTTATTCACTGTGTTTGCTGCCACACTTACTGTGTGGTGTGAATGGACGTAGTTAAACGCCTGCGAGCGAATTTTTGAGTGGCACCGTGGTGGACTGGTTATCTGACCAGTGTACCACGCCAATAGCTAGACTAGAGGCGAATAGGAGTCCTTGACTTCATCAAGGCGTAGGGAGAGTTTGATTGGCAAAGGTCAATCCAGATAGAACGAGAGTTATCTTATTTGTCAGCAGCGAGCGGCGCAGACAGCAGTCATCGCAGCTTACGGTATTGTGCGCTACAGCTCTTGCGAGCCCCATATTTCCTCCACAACAGTACACTTCACTGCTTTTCACACGCAACAGCCTCGACCATACCTAGCAACATTCTAACGGATAATTATTCAAGTTGAGTAGGCGTGGCTCTCAGCCACTCTGCCAAGTCAATAAGAATCTTAAAATTTGTATAGAAATTTCATTAGCGAATCCTATCCTTAAGAGGTAACTTCACATTCCGAAGAGAACTCGGAAATAACTTGTTCAGTTCATAACTAAAAGTGCCATTATGATTTCTCAGAATATTTGCAAAATAAATAATAATTTTCGTTAGTTTCACGTTTTTCTTATACTAACTAGCACTACTGCAGTACCCAAGTATCCCACTAGTTATGTAAGAAATTTTGTGAATTTTTGTGTCATTTCCTTACAGCGGACGACTCCAGAAGATATTTATTGCTGAAAGTTTTTCAGGCATTTCCCTTTAGAACGTTAGGAGCGTCTGTCTGACACTGTAGTAGTGTGCGGGTGGAAGTTGCATCTTGTAGGAGCCACAGGGTAAAGGGTACATCTCAGATTAATCCGTTGCGCAGAATGAGACAATAGCACCCACACACTCACAACTGAAATCACCGCAAGATTTATGATCATTCCCTGGACATTACACAAGGCGGGACATGGTTCTTAATAGGCCGATCAGGGATGTGCAATGGTTGGCACACTGGACTCGCATTCAGCAAGGCAATTGTTCAAAGTTGCATCCTACCACCCTGATTTAGGTTTTCCATGATTTCCCTAAATCGTTTCAGGAAAATCCTGGGATGGTCTCTTTGAAAGGGCACGGCCGACTTCCTTCCCCATCCTTCCCTAATCCAACAGGACCGATGGCCTCGCTGTTTGGCTCCTTCCCCCAAATCAACCATCATGGTCCTTAATAGGAAGTGTGAAGAGTGAATACCACAGACGGCAATAGGCGCTCTGCAAAGTGCTCCCATGGTGGCCACAAGGTTTGTAATGAATTCTCGTGGAAGAACCTTCGAATCCACCAGCGCAGTCGACAAATATCGGATGATCGTTGGTGCATACTGTTGCACAGCAACCCTGTTTCCGTGAGCATTAATAAATTTTAGAAGCTATTACTCTACACAGAAGGTAAAAGAACCAAGTCCGACTGAGACCGTGAGTTACAAACATAATCTAGAGTACTCGAATAGTGCCAGTACTGTAAAAGGAGGGCAACAGTCATAACTCATTTCCAAACTGCCAACAGAGCCATAGCAAGGAACGCAAACGGTGCAGTATGAGAGCAATCCAAACGTCGTCCTGCAAACTCTACAGTGTAGGGTAACGAGATGCAACATCTGAGCACCGTTGCTCCAAAGTGTTCTATTACTAATGAGAACTGATGAGGCAGGGTAACTGAGACACCAAGGTGCCACATTGACGTGGTGTCTGGCTCTAAATACCCGTGTCACGGACATCTCGTTCTCAATGTCTGATCTTTCTGCCTGTATCACTAATCCCGCCAGAATTACAGTCTTGCTACTTACAGGTTAAATTTTCTGGCGAACCATGATGAGCTACTTGGTGCCTTTCCGAAGACTTCGACTAAGAGACTACAGCCTTTTGGCTGTAGTTGGACTTCATTGCTCCACACTACCGCTACCGAAGGGTCACAGCCGTGAGTGATACGAGAAGACAACCTACGGGACCTTCCTCTGGTGAAGAACCAACCAGAATAATTACAGGCTGCCACCTTCTGTTTGCTGGGTGGGCACATGAGTGACACTTCCCAGGCTGTACGTGCACTGCCTTCCTGGCTGTACACTGCGTGTGCTGAGAGAGCTCTGGGCTTCCGTCTTCACGACAACCACCATCCGGAAGATGCTGCGGGTGCAGATCTTCTAAGTGCGCATCCATCTCTGACGGTGCTGAGGCTCCTCGCATCCACAGAGACGCGTGGTGATGGCCCCCTGGCTGGGCCCCGCTACCGCACGCCGCGCCTCCTCGCCGTCACCCTGGGTGCATAACCTGCCCCAAGCTGCTCGAGCTGCTGGAGCGCTGTGTGTAGCATTAGTTGCCGATGTCTGAACGAGCAGCCCAGCCCCTTTCCTGCACCCTGCAAAAAACAGTATTCATTGTAGTAATCACAAGAATAATACACTGCTGACCATTAAAATTGCTACACCACGAAGATGACGTGCTACAGAAGTGAAATTTAACTGACAGGAAGAAGATGCTGTGATATGCAAATAATTAGCTTTTCTGAGCATTCACGAAAGGTTGGCGCGGGTGGTGACACCTACAACGTGCTTACATGAGGAAAGTTTTCAACCGATTTCTCATACGCAAACAGCAGTTGACCGGCGCTGCCCGGTGAAACGCCGTTGCGATGCCTCGTGTAAGGAGGATAAATGCGTATCATCACGTTTCCGACATTGATAAAGGTCGGATTGTAGCCTATCACGATTGCGGTTTATCGTATCGCGACATTGCTGCACTCGTTGGTCGAGATCCAATGACTGTTAGCATAATATGGAATCGGTGGTTTCAGGAGGGTAATACGGAATGCCGTGCTGGATCCCAACGTCCTCGTATCACTAACAGTCGAGATAACAGGCATCTTATCCGCGTGGATGTAACGGATCGTGTAACCATGTCTCGATCCCTGAGTCAACAGATGGGGACGTTTACAAGACAACAACCATCTGCACGAACAGTTCGACGACGTTTCCAGCAGCATGGACTATCAGCTCGGAGACCATGGCTGTGGTTACCCTTGACGCTGCATCACAAACAGGAGCGCCTGCGATGGGGTACTCAACGACGAACCTGAGTGTACGAATGGCAAAACGTCATTTTTTCGAATGAAACCATGTTCTGTTTACAGCACCATGATGGTCGCATCACAGTGGAAGCGTGTATTCGTCGTCGCCATACTGGCTTATCACCCGGCGTGATGGTACGGGATGCCATTGGTTACACGTCTCGGTCACCTCTTGTACGCATTGACGGCACTTTGAATAGTGGACGTTACATTTCAGATGTGTTACGACCCGTGGCTCTACCCTTCATTCAATCCTTGCGAAACCCTACACTTCAGCAGGATAATGCACGACCGCATGTTGCAGGTCCTTTCTGGATACAGGAAATGTTCGACTGCTGCCCTGGCCAGCGCATTCTCCAGATCTCTCACCAACTGTAAACGTCTGGTCGAAGGTGGCCGAGCAACTGGCTCGTCACAATACGCCAGTCACTACTCTTGATGAACTGTGGTATCGTGTTGAAGCTGCACGGGCAGCTGTACCTCTACACGGCATCCATGCTCTGTTTGACTCACTGCCCAGGCGTATCAAGGCCGTTATTACCACCAGAGGTGGTTGTTCTGGGTACTGATTTCTCAGAATCTATGCACCTAAATTGCGTGAAAATGTAATCACATGTCAGTTATAGTATAATATATTTCTCCAATGAATACCCGTTTATCATCTGCATTTATTCTTGGCGTAGCAATTTTAATGGCCAGTAGTGTATGTTATAACAGTTACCGCTGTTTTACTGACGCCATCGGGTGTAATACTGGCACACTCAACAGCCCTTGGAGGTTGGCCTCCAACACTCGACATCGCGCCGCCTCACCTATCAAACCTCAACGCCCATTGGTCTCATGACCGGAGGGATGACGGATACAAAAAGCACGTGCTGCAGTTTTTCTCTGCAGCGCATCCCACACATGTTCACGAGATTTAAGTCGGGAGAAAAGGCATGTCAGTCCATTCGCCGAGTAACCTCTTGTTGCTCCTTGACCTGCGCAGATCGATGAGGTCAAGCATTGCCATCCATAAAACTGAAGTCAGAGCTGAATGCACCTCTGTAAAGACGCACAGGAGGAAGAAGTACAGAGTCGCAATAACGTTCATCAGTGAGTCTGCCGTCGCCATGATTTGTATTATTATGGCTTCGCAAACCTCAATACGTGGTCCATCAAAACGATCATGTTAGACAATGTTCCTGGGTGCTTTACATACACACGTATGGTGAGAGCTAGGGATGCTGTTTTATTGTTGTGTGCTGTTTGAAACGTATTTGGAACGTCTCATTGGCTTACGTAAGCATTTGGACAGTTCCCTCATTTCGTTCTATACACGCCTGTTGCTGTGATATTCGAGTACTTCTTATTCTCTCAGTACTTCCATTTGAAGTGAAGAACGTCATTATCTTCAAACCGTATGCAGAGGCTTGTATTACGAAACTGCCTAGCAATTACTTCTGACATTCGTCCATGGGCCTGTACACAATTATCTTATCTTCCGCTTCTCTATTACTGTAATGTCATTGATTTTAAGGTATTGTTCCCTTTTTTATTCCAAGTTTATTACTATTAAAACCAGGTATCCATTGTTTACTCGAACTTGATTTATAACTTGGATAGTTTTGTTCGTTTCTTGCTAGTTTAATGGCAGTTTCAATAACGTATTTACCATAGATCGAAAATATGCCAGCTTGAGTCTACCAGGGTCTCAAAACTTTGAATCAGTAATAATTGTTTCACAAGTAGGTTTTCCCTACACCCTTAAATGGTCTTTGCCGGCCCTTCTTGTAACCATAATATCGAGCTAACTGATAGTTTCTTCATTTTCGTGCTCAGCTGTAAACCTTATCTTTGAATGAACAGTACTCATTCTCTCCGCTATTTCAGTAACATTGCTTTGATCACCTTTGATTAACAAAATGGCATCATCAACAAAGCTGTAACAGCACAAAATTTTGTTGGCTACTTCAGAATAGTTTGTGAAAAATTTGTGTTCCAAATGATGAAGGAAAATGTCATCATTTCCCCTTGGGAATATCCTAGCCCTTTGGATTGGTGATATATCTTGGCATTAAAAATGAAACTGTTGCAGGACAACGCCATTTCTGTAAGTTTCATTTATTCCACTATTTATCCTGTAATTTTTTTGTGCTTTATAATGTTGTTTTTAGATACTCCCAACGTCTCATGAACAGGCACGGTAGCGTATACATTCATCACATCTAGGGAAGCACCGAAGTGAGATGGTGTGACCGTAGCCATAACTTTGTTAGCCAACGGATACGTATTTTTTAGCCTACACATCTCATGAAACATGTTTAACTGCTCATGACACATGTTTACCGTTTTCAACGACTGTGCCAGAGTAGCATTTATCTGAGCAATACGACTCGCTGTCTATATAGTGGAAATGCAGAATAGCTAAAACAGTGTTAACGAGTAACAAGGTCATTGCCTAAGATTCACCCACAACGAATACAGCAAGATCTTACTAATGAAAGGCCAATACTAATGTTTTCAGAAGAAAGAAAATCTAAATGACAGTAGGCTAAGCCGATGCCTATGATTCAGGTAACAATAATTAAAATCCACAGTGAATTAATAAAAGCTTACGAGTAAAAGCTTAATACTAATGATACCAAGAACAGTAGAATTAAATATCGTAGACTATAGAATAAAGGGAAATCTAACTCTAGTTTGACGTGCTGAAAACCCCTCAGAGACAAAATTAAACAATTTCATAATATTTGTTTCGTAAATAAAAAATGCCTCTTCTTGCTGCAGTGTATTTTAATCTCCCAGTTGCGTTTTGCCTTTTTGCGTCGTCAGTGGACTAGTTCGCGTTTTCAGTTGGCGACGGCGCTTCCTCTCATCTGATCGCATGGAGGTCGCACTACCGCTCTATTTACGAAACTTAAGCATGTTTTTGTTCAAATGGCTCTGAGCACTACGGGACTTAACTGCTGAGGTCATCAGTCCCCTAGAACTTACAACTACTTAAACCTAACTAACTTAAGGACATCACACACATCCATGTCCGAGGAAGGATTCGAACCTGCGACCGTAGCGGTCGCGCGGTTCCAGACTGTAGCGCCATGTTTTTGTGTTTCGAACGTCTTTCTTCCCACTTTTCATTTCCTTTGCCCTTGTTTTCGTGATGCACTATCAGTCTTCTGTCACTAACATAGACATGACACTAGTATAAATGTAACTGCTTCGGGTTCACTGTGTATCTCATCCTGTTTGGTTTGTTCCTGTTAACACAAACAAACCAAATAAATTTATTTTTCTTTCTCTTTTAGTTGGTTTTTAATACCGTAGTACTGCAGTATAGCAGACAGAAACCTTCGCAAAGAGAATAATTCTCTTGTATTAAATTATTCTGCGATTTGTCAGCCAAATAGTCGCAGCTCAAAGTTATAATGTAGATTCCGGTTCTGATCCCTGATCACAATGAATTACATTACTTTTATGTAAATTTTATTGTTTTCGCTTCCTGTGGGGTGAATACAAATTATTGCCAACTTCAGGTTGCAAACAGAAAATTATCTTCAATTAAAAGGCATGCAGTTCACCGTTATATTCAATAAACTATTCTCGTAACATATGTTACGAAATTTTCGATACAAGTATGACTGATTTCCATTAGTCAGCGTTAATACAACGTTTCTATCTGTATACTGTGACGGTCATAGAAACACTACTTGGTTTATAGAGCTTCATTACAATGGTCGTTCTTTCAGTACTTTCTTTTCTGATACAATAAACAAAGAAGGTGTTGACGATACGACTGCCATATTCTCTTTGTCGTAGACTTGATATTCACTACAAGAGCACGGAAGATTGAGCAACTTATGAAAACTGCATTGGATCAACGCTTCATTATTGCTCGTCCTTCTATGGAAGTTAGCAGGTCGAGTTAAAGAAGATAGAGCTAGCTGAAAGAAAAGCTGCACGTGTCTTGCCTAGGGATGTTTAGTAATCGTGAGAATATTACAGCGATGCCTAACAATCTCCATCAGCGGAGACTACAAAATAGGCGTTGAGCATCGTAAAGAGCTCTGTAGTAAAATATCAGGAGCCAAAAAGTGAAGTAACAAAATAATTTCTACGAAATATTTATCTCATTAAATTACCAGGACGATGAGGTCGGCTTACTGACAGTATTTCTTCCCATTCATAATTTTCCAATAATTGGGAGGTGGGAGAAACTATTGTGGTGCACCATTTTCCGTCCGCTTCTTCTTCTTCTTATGACGCCATCTCTCTCTGGAGGTTGGATATCATTACGGCTAATCTCGATTTTGACATTGCGGATGTAACCAGTTCTAGTGAAGTGTATCTGACCATCCCCTCAGACTCTGGAGCCGTGATGATCGTCTCCTCCCTATTGATCTTTTCCTCTCGTTATATGACCATAATACTCTAGTCTTAAGGTTTTGATTGATTTCCCAATTAGTTATCCTTATTGATTCGCATCCGAACGTCTTGTAAGATTTTTAGCTTGTATTTGGTAAAGCGTCGTTTTCATTCGGTGCGTCACGTTTCATATGTGTATACTGGATATTTTTTAAATAAGGTTTTCGATAGTCAATAATGTTTCGCCACAGAGGTTGTGAATACAAACACTGTGATCTTAAGTTATCATTAGCTTTGCCGTTGCAGTAAGCATTCTAAAGGTGCGTTTACACCTGTGCACCTTGCGGCAGTCGCTGTGCGGATGTGCTTGCCCCATACAGAAGTAGAAGCACCCAGTGTGAATGGGATCACTCGTGCGCAGTTGTTGAGGAAGAGGCGTGCCTCTACTTGCGTTTGAGGCAAGTACAGTCGCAAGGCGCTCAAATGTAAACGCGCCTTAAGGCAAGGTAATGAGAGAGTCGGGTGTTGTCTATAGTACTGAGGGGATGGGAATAGCTTGCAGAGCACAGAAACAAAGATACAGCGAAGGATTAATTGTGGATTATGATTTGGTGAAGATTAATTGTACATGCGCAGATCATGATGTAATGTTGGTGTTGCACAGCTTTGTAGCACTTGGTGTGATGTATTTGAATCACGCATTGTTTCAATGCGATTTTTCTTTATTAGATTTGTTGGTTAGTTCGTTGCTCAGCCCAGAATATGTTAACATTTCACATAACTTGCAGTCAGAAGTTAGATTTACAGCTTTCGCCTTTCAGTAATTTTATAGCAGACAAATTTTTGTTACAAAGAATAAATTCCGTAAAGATAATTGTGATTGTGACCCTTAGTTTCTGATGTACGGTATATAAAGGTCAAGTTTCCTTTACTCATTTAATGAGTTCATATTCCACCACCGTCTTCTCTCGAAGGAATTTCATATTATTTAAGCGTGTCTCCGCGTGGTACTCTGCGGAACCCAATGGCTAAAACAGAGACATGATCTCTTTAAAATAGTTGCACGTCCTTGCATTGCGATCGCACAAGGTTTTCCTTCCTCCTGCTGCTGCTTTGCTGCATATTTTGAAGTTCATCACTCCGAGAAGTACCGATTACCGTTGCCGCAGACAAGCCACAAGAATTTGTTAGGGACAGTCACAGTACAGTCAGAACATAATAAGATTATTCGGCGTTACGTGTTACTTTTCAAAATTCATTGTCAGGTCAGTTTAAGCAAAGTTCACTTAGGATTACATTTCTTTTCAGACAGCTATTCTCACTGTGCCGTGTTACATTCGCGAGAGTACTATTCAGTTGTTAGAAATTTGTCAGTCACTTCTGCATACGTAAATTTACAAGGCATTTTTATTGGGTCAATTCGGTTATTCACTCTTTAAAAATTCGATTGGCACCTTATGCTGCATTTTTATTGTGCTTGCCTGTCTAAACAGCAAGTCACGTATTGTCACGTCACACTTAGTAGCCCTGATCTCTGTACTGCATAATAGACTTTCAAAGATCAACTTATTTAATATACAGTTACATTTTTAATTACTTTGCTAAAGTTAAGTAAAAATACCGTTACATATTTCTGACAGTTTTGGCGACTCATTTTATCAGATAGCGTTTCCGTATCTACAACAGTTGCACTATTTAGCATTGCAAAATAAATAACAAGTTATAAAGAACAGCAGTTCACTTTATTCCAGTTTCAGTTCACAATAAATAAAGAACTTTATTTAGAAAAGTCTTCACTGGTAATTCTTTGTCTCTAGTATACTTTAAACCTTCACCGATACAGCCAGGTTTCGAATATCTATCCTCTTAATTGCTTCTTTACTAATTAGTCAGGCCTGCATCCCACAAAAGAGTACTGGGATTACCTAACATTTCATGATTCGGAGTCTTAGCTGCAAGTTTCAATTCGATTTCGCTTTAAAAAAATGGCAGCTCTAGCTTAAAATCTCTTATCGATTTCCTGGGTCTGATCTTGTTTAGTATTGCTCCAAGAACTGAAATATTTGTATTTTGATATCCTTCCAAAGTGTATGATGTTAATAGTAATAGCTGACGATATATTTGGAGTTTTGCTAATAACCATGTATTTCGTTTTGCCTAAATTCACTTTGAGGCCAAAATTGTTTCTGACTGTTAATTTCGTCAAATGGTGTCTGTAACTACTAGTCAGCATAGTGTACATAATTAAACACTTTCCCATTGACTTTTATGCCCGTTTCTGTTTGATACAGCTAGCCTGAGGACTGCCAACGAATAATAGTTAAACAGGAGACGGGGACAGAATACAGCCTTGTTTAACTACTCGCATTATCGTAATACCTTATGATGTTTCTCCGTCATAGCTGGTAACAGTGGTCTGTTGCAATGTTTTAATTATCCTAATATACATCCGGCCGATTTCACTTTCTTCCAATAGACTCATCAGTTACTCACTACACACCGCATAAAGTCTCACAGAAAGCAAACGTAGATGATATCAACATCAAACGTCTAGTGCCGCAGCACTCCTGAGACGTAGGCTACCCTTCCTACTTCTCTCTCTGCAGAGATGTTTGCATCTTCACGCAGGCGAGATTTGTGCATGGTTACTCATTTCCGTTGATAAATCCACAACTAGCAAGCATGTATATATGTATTCTAGGTGGCTGATTGCCAGAATAAACTTTCTACCAAAATTGGTCGGCTCGCTTTACAATGACAAAAGAGGAGCAGTTTAAAGAGAGATTTTGGAATTTTTAGTGCGGGTGTGTAAACAATGAGTGTAGCATCCTGTTCTCGATGAAAACAGACACACAGCATTTCTATGTGAAGTTAAATATGTAGTTTTGCATTTTAGTGTAATGAATGATCATATCATAGAACGCTGCGACTATCATGGGATGAGTCGTAAAAATACCTAACAGTTGGATTCTAGCTTTCTTACACTCAAAAATTATTGACACTGAGAAACAGAACAGAGTAGCAAAGAAAAATTTTTAACCGTAAGTAACAGTTTATAACGTGAAGAGGGCGTGCTTTGGGCGAGGTAAATATACATAACGAGGTTGAGCGGCCATCGATAGAACAACAGTAGCCCTCTGCATATACGAGAATTAATGGCGAGTTGTATCTGTTGGCTGAAACATGAAACCATGAAATTGATACTGTCGGTATTGCTGCTGCACAGGCATTGTAACACTCGTACAATTTGAGTGCCATCACTTCCACTATGCACGGCTGACATGGACAGTTACACTTAACTATCAGTGGGACTTAACAAGGCCAGCAGCATATTACTAGTTACATTTAGAAAAATCAACGTCAGTGTTCAAGATTGACTCTAGAGAATCATACAGAGTGATATCAGTGGGAGGCCCATTTGTGGATTTAGTTAGCCGTGAAAGGGTCTCAGCATATTATGGTACTCTTTGGATGGTACCAGTAGCGAAGTTAAAACGTTTGTGTTTGCATTGAATTCACATATATACACTCCTGGAAATTGAAATAAGAACACCGTGAATTCATTGTCCCAGGAAGGGGAAACTTTATTGACACATTCCTGGGGTCAGATACATCACATGATCACACTGACATAACCACAGGCACATAGACACAGGCAACAGAGCATGCACAATGTCGGCACTAGTACAGTGTATATCCACCTTTCGCAGCAATGCAGGCTGCTATTCTCCCATGGAGACGATCGTAGAGATGCTGGATGTAGTCCTGTGGAACGGCTTGCCATGCCATTTCCACCTGGCGCCTCAGTTGGACCAGCGTTCGTGCTGGACGTGCAGACCGCGTGAGACGACGCTTCATCCAGTCCCAAACATGCTCAATGGGGGACAGATCCGGAGATCTTGCTGGCCAGGGTAGTTGACGTACACCTTCTAGAGCACGTTGGGTGGCACGGGATACATGCGGACGTGCATTGTCCTGTTGGAACAGCAAGTTCCCTTGCCGGTCTAGGAATGGTAGAACGATGGGTTCGATGACGGTTTGGATGTACCGTGCACTATTCAGTGTCCCCTCGACGATCACCAGTGGTGTACGGCCAGTGTAGGAGATCGCTCCCCACACCATGATGCCGGGTGTTGGCCCTGTGTGCCTCGGTCGTATGCAGTCCTGATTGTGGCGCTCACCTGCACGGCGCCAAACACGCATACGACCATCATTGGCACCAAGGCAGAAGCGACCCTCATCGCTGAAGACGACACGTCTCCATTCGTCCCTCCATTCACGCCTGTCGCGACACCACTGGAGGCGGGCTCCACGATGTTGGGGCGTGAGCGGAAGACGGCCTAACGGTGTGCGGGACCGTAGCCCAGCTTCATGGAGACGGTTGCAAATGGTCCTCGCCGATACCCCAGGAGCCACAGTGACCCTAATTTGCTGGGAAGTGGCGGTGCGGTCCCCTACGGCACTGCGTAGGATCCTACGGTATTGGCGTGCATCCGTGCGTCGCTGCGGTCCGGTCCCAGGTCGACGGGCACGTGCACCTTCCGCCGACCACTGGCGACAACATCGATGTACTGTGGAGACCTCACGCCCCACGTGTTGAGCAATTCGGCGGTACGTCCACCCGGCCTCCCGCATGCCCACTATACGCCCTCGCTCAAAGTCCGTCAACTGCACATACGGTTCACGTCCACGCTGTCGCGGCATGCTACCAGTGTTAAAGACTGCGATGGAGCTCCGTATGCCACGGCAAACTGGCTGACACTGACGGCGGCGGTGCACAAATGCTGCGCAGCTGGCGC
Source organism: Schistocerca americana (assembly GCF_021461395.2). Lineage (NCBI taxonomy): Eukaryota > Metazoa > Arthropoda > Insecta > Orthoptera > Acrididae > Schistocerca > Schistocerca americana. Next base: position 297,288,073 of record NC_060120.1, read on the forward strand.
CATTCGACGGCCAACACCGCGGTTCCTGGTGTGTCCGCTGTGCCGTGCGTGTGATCATTGCTTGTACAGCCCTCTCGCAGTGTCCGGAGCAAGTATGGTGGGTCTGACACACCGGTGTCAATGTGTTCTTTTTTCCATTTCCAGGAGTGTATCTGGCTTACTGTAAGGCCTTTGTATACATCACCAAAAGCTTCTTTCTAGAATAGTATTTTATTCAGTATTTCATATTTTGCCTTAAGTGCTTCAATCCCATTATGTTCTAACCTACACAGAGGTACTGCATGGTCGACACAGTCACATGTCTTTGTGAAGCCAATGAAAATACTTATTGTCTTCACCCTATTGTTCAGCCTCACATGTAAAATAAATTGTATTTTCTGTGGTTACCGTTTTCCTGAAGCTGAACTGCGAGTCTGGTAGCAAATTATGTGTACTGAAAAGCGTCATACTCTCCTATACACTGCTTTCTCAAAAACGTTTCAAAAACCAGGTAGCAAAATGTGTAACACTACCGGATTAACTAAATTAGTAATACACCAATAATGTTGCTCCAGTGAAAGGATACTTACTTGACAGTGATCGTACGTAATGGAAAGGTATCTGATTATTTTTATTTCTCTAAAGATGTGTACAGAAAAGAAGCCTAGCAGAACAAATGGGAATCAAGGTTCTATTAGTAACCAAGTAAACTGTAATTACGTGAAAGGAACGGTCGCTAACCTTATCAGGTGAAGTTGTACCAAGTACTAGCATGGTTCATAAAGATAGTTAACTATTGGGAATTGACTTTACCTTTTACTGAAACTCTGTTTCGCTGATAAGATACAAGACAGTAACGTAATGTAACAAGTAATGTACCAGTGATTTGACGTTAACTATACAGGAGCAGTATTAATATGTTTAGGCAACAAATGCCTCTCAATAACAGCATCTGTACATTACGGTACGAAGCTAACGATGAATATATTATTGATCGTTATTACTACAGATGGAGCACTGCTAACCTTAACAAGTGGTTCTTTTCTCAGTTATTTATTGGAATTTACTAGCATTGAAATGATTATCAAGTAGTTGTATCTTTTGTACTGATTATTATTTGCATTCTCAGGGAACGTTTACTAACTTATACTATGTAGCTCAGATAAGACATGTGATACCTGAATCTAGTGTAGCTTGAATAGTTTTATCTACTTGCTTATAAGTTATAAAAATGAAAGTAGTGCTTTAAATCTGGCTCAACTATCAGCAGGGGGACCCAAGAACTAGTTTGTCAGTAGACGAGAGTCAAGGCTGAACATTTTACTCACATCACAATGTTAGAAACAATGTTAACTACATAACACATGAAAATACAAACACTGTTATTTCAATAAGAAAATTCTTTAAACTGAATACTTTAAATCTTTCTTTAGCAACTGTACTTTGATGAAACTTGAACTAGTTTATGAAAATTACGTGGAGTATTTCAACACTTACGATCACTAAGGAATTATGTAGTTTATAAGCTCCACAGGGTTTATTAACTTTCGTTAAGGAATGTAATTGCTTTACAGTTCAATGAAACAGGATATTCGGAAATATCCTAGGACTTCGGATAGCACCCTGTCTAGGGAAACGACTAAGGATAAAATACGGGACTAGACACAAACCACACGAATTTATTACTGAAAAGAAATCACGTAGGAGATCCGTGCAATTATAGAGAACTCAACTGATAATCTGAGATGAAGGAGGTGGCAGTGTTAGCCTTTAATTTTGGATCTGAGTGCTTTCTATTATCGTCGCGTAGTACATTATTTTAGCTTGATTCCTCAGCACTTTGCAGGATTTAAAGTGGAACAACCACATAAACTTAATCGCAAGAAAGGTTTATGCCAGACTGAGATTCATTGGAAGAATCCTCAGGAAATGCAGTCCGTTAGCAAATAGAGTAGCTTGTAAAACCCTCGTAGGACCAATACTTGAATATTGCTCGCCAGTAGCGCATATGTACCGAATGGGACTGATAAACAAAACAGAAAAGATTACAGGTTCATCTCGTAAGCATGAAAGCGCCACGGAGATTATCAACCACCACCAGTGACAGAAGCTGCAAGAAATGCTTTCTGCATCACTATTCAATTTATTGTTAAAGTTCCAAGAGCGTTCGCTCCTAGAAGAGTCAACAACTGTATTGCTTCCTCCTAGGTATATCTCCGGTAAAGAGCACGAAGATAAAATTAGAGAAATTCGAGCGCACACGGAGGGTTACCGCAAATCGTTCTTCCTGCGAACAGGAAAGGGGGAGAAGTGCCGGTGGTACACCAAGTGCCCTCAGTCTCACGCCGCAAGGTGGCTTGCGGAGTATAGATGTAGATGTAGTGGAGTTCTGTTACCGACTTTTGACTGTCTTTCACATTATGATACATATGATATTCGAACGCCGTTGCTGATCGAGATCGGTTTCTTATTAGTACTGCATAGCTACCTGTCATTTTTTAGTGGGGAAGAACTGTGAAATAAAGTGATAAAGGTTTGAAGAAATGTATAACATTTGTCGTTTCAGTTGTCTGTATCTCAGGCTCTTGCGATGTTTGCCCTTCGATAGTAATTTTAAGGGGGGGTAGGACGTCAAACAGGCCGACTTAGAGCAGGAGAGGCACCACAGGACATTTTAATTTCCACTGTCTATACTTTTACAAGTAAAAACATAAAAATTTGTCAGCATGACCAGGAAGGGTTCAGGATTCACATTCGTAGCAGCGGAAGTTCAAAAACATAACAAAGTATTTTTTTGCATGTGAAATTTCATCATTTTTTCACTTACTATTGGGTGCATTTGTTGCTATAGGCACACTTTTCTTCATAAGTAAGAGAGACTGTTCGATGAATTTTACACAGCATACAAACCATACTTACAGGTGTCTGAAACCCTAGAATCTAAAAAATGAATGAGCTGTTACGTTTTAAACTTTATGTTTAGAAAAAAATTAAATTTTGTATTTAATTATCTCAATTTTTACCATAGTTTTTAATAGATTTGGAAAATTCTAGGGTTTCATACACCTGTAAGAATGGTTTGTATGCTGTGCAAAATTCATCAAAGAATCTCTGTTACTTGTGAAGAAAAATGTACCTATAGTAACAAATGCAGCCAATAGTAAGCGAAAAAATCATGAAATTTCACATGTAAAAAAAATTTATTCTGTTATATTTTTGAACTTCCACCGCTATGAGTGTGAATTCAGAGTCCTTCCTGATCATGCTGACAAAGTTTCATGAATTTATTTGTTAACGTATAGACAGTAGAAAATAAAATGTCCTGCGATGCCTCTCCTGCTCCAAGTCGCCCCGTTTGACGTCCTAACCCCCCCCCCCCCCCCCCCCCCTTAAATTTTTGCGTTGCAAGTGGACTCATATCTCTAAATCTTTAATTTATTGCTTTGGGATATGGTCCTATCTTGATTTCTTTCGGTATTAATACCTGTGGTTCATGATTTAAAGGTCATTACTAATTTTTCGCACACTGTGACCAACTAGAGAAGATTTTATGGAGACATTGTCTATGATCATACTGACGTTTCACTATCTCTAGTATGAAAAGTTACTATCTATACCAGGTTGTAAGATTCAAGTAAATTTAACTGTCTTATCCCTGGAGAATCAGTCAGAAAGTTGCATGTAGTGCTCAACAGAGCATTCCTCATCATGATCAAAGGCAAGTGTTTCCTGTTGTTGTTGATAACTGGGAAAGCTGTTTACGAATAACAGAAACAGGTTTTTTGTAAATTCAACTACTTATTGAACCGATGTTGGATACATTTTTCATTTGCGTTTTTTTTATTTTACCTCTTTCTTACGAATCAACAATTTTCGAATAAAACCTGGATTATACACTGACAATTTCAGTTTCGCTATAAACAGCAAGAGGGTGACTATGGAAAACAAAAATGTTCTGTAGTTTTATACATCCTCACTCAGTTTCTAAGCGGTTCACCGTCTCCAAATTTTAGGGGAAGCGTATAACACTAACGTGTCGTGAAACACGGTAATGTTACCATCTGAAAGGATTTCGAAGTTCAACCACGCGTGAGTCTAATGGACAAGGGCATCGGACTATAATTTCGAATTTGGTGAAATTAACAGAAAAATCAAACGGGCTTTAATCTTGGAAGTTAAAGAAAGTGGTAAAATAAAAAATGAATGAGAAATATGAACGGTCTCCAGCCCAATTAGGCACATTGATTTGGAAATATATATTTGAGAAAATTGAATATTAGATATTGAAGTTATTTTTGTTGAGATTTCCTTTCGAATAGCAAAGAGGACACAAACTAACACAGCGCACTCTGTACTGTGTGTAGCAACAGTTACCAATAACATACACACCAGTAAATTATGGGGAGTAGATTTGCACAGAGCTCATACTAATGACAGCCAAACTCATGAGCATTACTTAATCATATTCTGAAATGTCACTGCATGAAGTGCAGAAATAAATATGGACATGAGGGGCTTCTATCTTGACTGACATGAAAAACTGATGAATAACATCATAGATACACTGTTTAAGCTCCTCTACTTATAACAGTTTTTCTTAGTAACAGTAGTAGTTCAATTTTTTTCTTAATGGTTGGATAATATGATGAGGACCCTTAAACTAGTATAGTTTCACTAGTCAATGCTCTTTAATTATTACAATAGTAAAGACTGACTCTAAACGCTAATCATTCACTTAAATTACTTTGCAAGACAGTAAAATGCAGCACTGGGCTCAGTTAACTTCAAAAAAGAAACCTTTCCTGATGGATACTAAAACTACATTCATTGAAAATATGCATAATTTTACTTCTAACAGCACTAACGTAAAATTATATGTAGTTGAACTTTGTCTGTGAAGCAGGCATTCTTTGCAATAATATTTACACAATCTTGCACTGTAATCCTACAAAACTATATTTTATAATATGCTAAGGATACTTTAGCAAAAGCCTATCCAACTTCACTTTCCTATTAATTGATATTTGAATCTTTGGACTTAAACTTCCTACCTTAACAATTTCACTTGGAGTAGTTCATTAACAAAGTATCCAAATGTTACTCTTACTTTGACTTTTACTACTACTTTTAATTTAAACAAAAATTCACTTTTAAACACATGAAACCAATAACTGTTCGCCGGCCGAAGTTGCCGTACGGTTCCAGGCGCTACAGTCTGGAACCGAGCGACCGCTACGCTTGCAGGTTCGAATCCTGCCTCGGGCATGGATTTGTGTAATGTCCTTAGGTTAGTTAGGTTTAAGTAGTTCTAAGTTCTGGGCGACTGATGGCCTCAGAAGTAAAGTCGCATAGTGCTCAGCCATTTGAGCCAAGAACTGTTCACTTATTTCAGGATACTCGGTTTTTAGGTGAGGGCCTGCGTAGGTTCGTGATCAGGACTGAAAATACGGTTCCGGACACAAATTTATGGTTTATGTGATTATTATTCAAACAATACACAAATTAACTGGTCCATGACGATATACATTACTGAACTCAATGTACGAAGTTTGTGAAGCAGTGGCGAAGATTGGTGGCCGACGCAATGGTGGCTAACTGTACTCACAGCTCTATAAATGCTGTCCATGGCGTCGGATTTTCAACGTATTAGAGCAATTATATTATTCCGTGAATATCAAATAATAGCCAGACCCACATCCGAGGCATATTCCTTCTAATGCAACTTCGAGTTGCCTCTCTTAGCACCGTCGAAGTGTACCGTGCTAAGGCTAGCCACATACTGCTTGTCGATCACACAAAGGAGCCGCCCAGTTCAACGGCCAAACCCACATTTTACATCGCGCCATGCCACTTTCGTTGCGGATGGACTTCCCTGCATCGTTTACATGTTACAAATACAGGTGCCCTAAGCATGAACCAGCTTTTAACAAAGATACTCTTTTTTTATAAACATGTTCACATTACAGTTATGTGAAATTTCATCATATTCTTTTGATTTTTTCATGTATACATTACAAAACTCTGATCTCCATACCATGCATCAAGGAGTTTAAACAACATAGAATACACACTTCATAAATTGCTAATACACAGTTACATAAAACAAACCTACTCCTAAATGCTATAAGTGTTACAAGCTATTAAGACACTGACTGTATATGTAAAGTAAACGGTAGTTATGAGGTAATGCCCAACGTACAGGATACACGGGTATGGCTTTAAGTGATCAAAGCTACTAGGAAAACTACCGAAGTCTGCGCATACTTATGGCAGTCTACCGTAGCCTACGGTAGTAGCACAAGTCTATTCGCTCTGTACTGTCTCACCAAATTTCAGTGCACTGCGCACACTTGCTGACGTTTGTCACATGACGAACAGTGCTCGCATTGACAAGCGTAATGCGAGTTAAAAACTTGGAGATCCGCTGATTTATGTCTAATCTCTGTATGCGAGAGAGGATAACATCATACAATAAAATATTCTTTTTACGCCACCTGACTTTAAGATAAACATCATAACACCAAATGTTTCTTGAAAGCTGTACCGTAACTTACCACCTCCAGGTACAACATCATATATACATAGGTGAAGCAACATCTCACGGCCATCTCATCGGAGATTAAACTAAGCGGCAAAAAATGATTTATGTGTTATAGAAATTCAAATAACGTTCGTTCATCCATAAAAGTGACACAGGAAATGAATAAATGGCAGAAAGGAATAGAAAGATTATTATTTATATATTCTGTGTGCAGATATCACGGCAAGGTCAAATTTACATTTCTCTTAACATATAAATAACTGGCGGTGTCCTAAATACAAGTTGTTATAATAGTACTGAAATGGAACGACATTAATGTGACAATATGTCCTACTAAATACTGTAATACAGTCCACCCCCGGTAGCCAAGTGGTCAGCGTGACAGAAGGCAATCTAAAGGCTCGGGTTCGATCCCCGGCTGGGTCGGAGATTTTCTCCGCTCAGGGACTCAGTGTTGTGTTGTCCCAATCATCATCATTTCATCCCCATCGACGCGCAAGTTGCCGAAATGGCGTCAAATCGAAAGACTTGCACCCGGCGCACGGTCTACCCTACGGGAGGCCATAGTCACCCGACATTTTCATTTACTGTAAGACAAGCCCATGCCTTCTTCAGACTGGCAGCAAGGAACATTCCAAGGATTTGGTATGGAAAAAATGGAAATGTCGTGTGGTTAGGACCTCCCATCGGGTAGACCGATCGCCTGGTGCAAGTCTTTTTAGGTAAAGCCACTTCGGCGACTAGCGTGTCGGTGGGGCTGAGATGATAATGACACCACAACACTCAGTCTCCGAGCAGGGAAAATCTCCGACCCAGCCGGGGATCGAACCCGAGCTCCTTGGTAGGACAGTCCGTCACGCTGACAACTTTTTTTTGGTTGCTCTTTTTTTGTCCGGTATTGTTCGTTGCGTTTGGCCTGAGCTGACGTCACATGACATCCGTTGAATTTGATCGTTGATTCCTTTACTCAGTTTTTTATTACAGAGGTCCACCGGCTCTCTGACCGAACAAGCTCTCAGCTATCGGGGAGGACCCAAAGATTTGGTGAGCAGCATTAATTAAATGTAACACATTTTCGTGACTCTTTTTCACGTTGTGTATTACAACAGACACAAGACTAGTTTAGGAGACAAATACAGTATTCCCCCTACTGCCTCATTACCAACAACAAGCCTGATAGAATCTCCGCATAAAACAAAAAGAGAGAAAGATAAAATGTTTGGGTTTCTATTCTTATACGAATAAGGTGTCTTGTTATTTGCATGAATTCATGGATTCAGAAAGACTAGCTGACAGTCTAATTAAAAATCAGTCCATTATAATAAAATATGGAACTATTCACATACGTGATTTTTTATTATCCTCCTCAAAACCAACATAAAGTAAGACTAAAAGAAGGTAAAATGCCGGCCGCGGTGGTCTAGCGGTTCTAGGCGCTGCAGTCTGGAACCGCGTGACCGCTACGGTCGCAGGTTCGAATCCTGCCTCGGGCATGGATGTGTGTGATGTCCTTAGGTTAGTTAGGTTTAAGTAGTTCTAAGTTCTAGGGGACTGATGACCACAGATGTTAAGTCCCATAGTGCTCAGAGCCATTTGAACCAATTTGAAGATAAAATGTAGGGGCCTCCGTACAAATACGAATCATGCACCTAATTGGTTGATTGTAATAACGATTATTGTAATATTATTTTAATTCTATTCTGTCGATTAAACAACTAATGGTTGTATTATATTTGTAGAATCTTACATCTAGTATATATTTCACACACTTGAAAGCAGCTGCACAAGCGATATCGAATTAGTGCAAAAGACAAAAATTAAGGACAAAAAACAAGTTACGACATTAAGTGTTGCAGGTGGTCATTCCAGAAATTTATTTTGGCTGTGTACCTCATTGCAACTACAATATTTAGTAAGATGGCGACACGTTTCTCTCTTCTCGCCAGAGAGCGATTCCATCATGTTGAAACAGAAATTGCAGGATAAGGTACGAGGACAGAGCACATCTAACTAAGGAAAAAAATTAGGTGCAAGTTTAAGAGAATCCTCCGGACGAATCAGCGTACTATGTTATGTGGAACTGAAGTACTGAGAAATGTTTATGAGCATTCGAAGCTGTGAGACTAAAGATACTACAGTTATGAAAAAAAACAATTCGTAGTTCAGACATCTCTAAAAAGAGTAACCAAAGAAATTGAACAGAAAAGCATAGATACAAGAAAAACAAGTGCAACGAAAGGAGAAAATACAGCAGCATTCACGAAAAGAAAATGATATAGAAATATAAATCACTTGAACGTGAAATCAGTAGGAACTGCAAGGAAGCGAAAGCGAAATGCCTGCTGGAAAAATGTGAAGAAATTGGAAAGGAAATGGTTGTCAGAATGACAGACTCAGCAAACAGAAATCTTGGAACAACTTCCGGAGAATTTAAAAGCAAAGGCGTAAATGTCAAGACAGCATTAGCACTTCCTCTGTTGAACGTTGTTTGGAGATCTGAAAGTTCGAAATGGTAAACTGAGAGTCCCTATATCGAAGAAAAACTCTCTGAAAGTATAACAGAAAAAGAAACTAGTGTAGATCTGGAGGACATAGGGGTCCCATATTAGAGTCAGAGGTTCAGAGACCTTTGGAAGACTTGCGATCGAACAAGGCAGAAAAGATATATAGCATTCCTTTGGCCTTTCTAAGATCGTTGAGACAAGAGGTGAAACATGTGAAAATGGCTGTAAATGGCATCTCCCTTGATACCATGCCTCCATGATCTTCAGATCTTGGTGGAATCTCTCACCCTGCTCATCACTGACTGCAACATTTTCCGGAAAGTCAGCAAGGTGGCCACGTACAAAATGCAGTTTGAAGCTCATTTTGGAACCATGCATTTTGAAACTCTCCAACAATTTCTGATAAATTTCTGTGTTATCCTTTACTCTTGTATTTCCAAAAAATTCTTTCACAATCTTTTTAAAAGAAAACCAAGCATTCTTTTCGAGTTATGTTACAATAAAATGTTCATCTTTAACGAGCTGCCGAATCTGCGCACCATAAAACACACATATGAAAAATTATTTTTTCGTATGAGGTTCTTGAAACAGTCACCTTCAATTGACAAAACGTTAACAAACCACTTCATATGACCCAGTTTCACATACAGAGGCGAAAATGTAATTTTCTTTCTGTCGACAAGCGCTGATGTATGTTTGGATCACCAGGTTTCAGGTCAGATCTTGATGGACAGTTCGAACGCACCCAATGCTTCTCATGAATATTGCTGTACCACATAGACAAATATCAGGCTTGCTTGGTATATCCGTGTTGTAGGCTAAGGAGGAAGCAGACCATTTTAAGATCAACACAGATGATCCATTGGTACATGGATATTGCAACAAATTAATTACTCCCTTTATGTCTTCATATTCTTCAAGAAAAGAAACTGAATGGCCTGTTGGGACTCCACCGAATAAATTTTCTTTACGGAGGTGGACGCACTTTAAGCTCCGATTCAAGTTGTCAATGAAAAATCGCCATTCAGTTACGTTATAGGCTGAAACTTCCAACTCTCTCATCAAACAGTGTACTTTGCGCAATATACGAAGCCATCATCATTTCGAACGTTTTACTGAAACGCACTTTCTCTTCAAGCAACTTTTTCTCGCAGACTTAATGCTAACACTTCTGAATATTTATTTGGATAGCCTGACATCTAGTGCCTGATTTTCAATTCAAGCTGCTCGAATCCATTACGAACGGAATCATCTTCAGTGGGAAAATTTTCGTCGTTAGGATCACTTCAACACTGATCAGACTTATATACATGTACCCCAAAGAGGGTAGTTCTTCGAAAACTGGAACTCGGATCTGAGCTGAATGTGGCAGCGGGAATGTAGCTGTTAGTAAACTAGGATACTCTACTTAATATTTCGGAAGTTTTCCCTGTCCAAAGGAACAGTCGCTTGAGTCATCTCCAGGCTCTCACCGAAACATAGGTGTACCACATGGAAGTTTTTGAGGGCTCATGAGTTATCTTGAACACAAATTTTCACTTTCAGATGGGCACAATAGGTTTGCGTAACATATGTACTGATGTTTATCCTTTGACAGGGAACGGTAAAACTGCCGCATATATAACACAGCGAATAGGAGATAATTAAGCACCAACGACGCGAACTAGCGGAGGGAGTCATATGGAAAGGTTTCGGTTCATATACAAATAAAACCTGAACACGGCTAACCTTGTATACAAAACAAGAACTCTGACTCCACGTCGGAATGCCGTTTACTATACCACAGCGTCACACAACGTCTCATTGCAGTATCTCAGGAGTAAATGAATTGGTCTAGACAATATGAATCTGTCGCCGGTCTACTAAGGTGTCATTAATCCCTCCCTTCACCGGCCAAGAAGGTTCATGTCAGCCAACAGGAGAGCAATAGTGCTTGCTGTGCTCCAGGCACGATCCCGCAGAGAAAACTAACAACAGTTTTGAAATCAGCACCTCTATTTAAGTTTAAAACAGGACAAAGATCGAACTCAACAAACACTGTGTTACAAATTGTTACACGGTGTGCAAGCTGAATTTAACATAACATGTAGGTGTGTTGGAAGACGCTCCATGTGACAATTTCATTGGATGTGTTCGTCTAGAAATGTAAATTGGTGAAATCCTTAGAAAATAAGTATGGACTGTAGCAAATGGTTAGTAATACACAATGAGACAGGTGTGTAGTCCTTGCCCGTTACTGTTCAACATGTATATCTAAGAACCATTGAAGTATACAACCTAAGGGTCAGCAGTGAGATTAAAATTCATGTGAAGGTGTACTCATATTAAGATTCGGTGAATTTGTTGCTATGCTGTCAACGTGAGGAAGATACACAATATCTGATAAACTGAATGGACAGTGTATCGAGCAAAGAGGATTAAGAGAACTCAAAATATTGAGGCATTACATAAATTAGAGTAGCGACGAACATAACATAAAAATTTGAGCCCATATAGTACGGCATGCTGGGTGGCACAAGAAGGCCTTAGAAGCAGACTAGCACAGACAGAGAGATCATTCTGTCCTAAAAAAATTACTGCTTTTACACATAGGTGAAAACTGAATACTAAATTTCCGAGAATGAACGTCTTAAATGCGGCATGCGTGGAAGTAAATCATAGACCATGAGTAAACTGGAAAATAAGGGAAGAGTTTGACATATTTTGTAACAGAATCATGTTAGAAATTACGCTGATTAATAGGACATCAGATTATTATCCTCCAAAATTTCTAGGAGAAGAATATTAGCAGAACACTAATTACAAGGCATCAGGTAATAACGTCCATGTCCCTACGGGCTGTAAAAGACAAAAATTGGAACACAATACCAAAAGTGTATACCAAGTTTGTATACCTGCCAGTAACGCAAATGTCCGATGCGCATCTGAGTGGTCAGCGTAGCTGTCTCCAGTGTGGAGGATGCATGTTCGATTCCCGGTACTGGTAGGGACTTTTCTTCAGTGGGACGCCTGGAGCGGGGTGCACTCAGCCCCTGAGGCCAACTGATGAGCTATTTGGCTAATAGGTACCAACTCCAGGTCCGAACCGACGGTCTGGAGAGCAACGTGCTGAACCCAAGCCTCTCCAAACCGCAGTCAATGACGCCACTGGAAAGGATGACGTGGCGGTCGGTCGCTATCAATGGACCCGCCATAGCCTGTGATTGGAGATAACACGGTATCAAGTATAATTCTTGATGAAAGGTAGCCCACGTGTGCCAATAACAAGGGTCCCACAGTAAATGTGCCAAGGAAATCAAAGATCCATTTGGCAGTGGCAGGGTCTTAGGATGGCGGCAATGTGCCGCCGAAATTAGTCGTGTGATAGAATAAAGGCACTTTCGAGATACAGCTGCGATGGTACTTTTCTCATACGTATAGAAAAGTTTCCATATGTAATGACTTAGGAGCGGCACGTGGACAGAATAGGTCAAACATGTGAGAAAGGCATAAAGTTGATTTCATTATTAACCGCGGTTTACACAATTTTTTCAATATAAGCACCGGAGACATCGACGAAATAGTGCATTCGAAAAACATTATAAACAGCTGCTCGAAGCAGTTCCTGTGAAATCTGAGCAACATGTTCCTGTGTACTGGCCTTGAGATCAGTTAAAGACCGAATGTGTCGCTGGTAAAAGAGATCTTTTAGGAACTCCCCCCCCCCCCCCCGGGCCAAGGTCAGATGGATTCAGATCAGGTGATCTTGTAGAGCATGCATCTGGGAAACCTCTGGGGATGAAACGTCGGTGGAAAGTAGCAATAAGCAGATCTTTCACTGGGTGAGCGACATGAGGTGTTGCACCATCTTCCATCAGTGATCTCCACACAGCTGCGCTGTTCCAAAGCAGGAATCACATGCTGCACAAAGGAGGTCACGATAACGAGCAGACCTGATGGGATACCAGTTCTATTTTACACAGAGTACGCGAAGGAACTTGCCCCCCTTCTTGCAGCGGTGTACCGTGGGTCTCTAGAAGAGCGCAGCGTTCCAAAAGATTGGAAAAGGGCACAGGTCATCCACGTTATCAAGAAGGGACGTTGAACAGATGTGCAGAACTATAGACGTATATCACTAACGTCGATCAGTTGTAGAATTTTGGAACGCGTATTATGTTCGAGCATAATGACTTTTCTGGAGACTAGAAATCTACTCCGTAGGAATCAGCGTGGGTTTCCAAAAAGACGATCGTGTGAAACCCAGCTCGCGCTATTCGTCCACGAGACTCAGAGGGCCATAGACACGGGTTCCCAGGTAGATGCCGTGTTTCTTGACTTCCGCAAGGCGTTTGATACAGTTCCCCACAGTCGTTTAATGAACAAAGTACGAGCATATGGACTATCACCCCAATTGTGTGATTGGATTGAAGAGTTCCTAGATAACAGAAAGCAGCATGTAATTCTCAATGGAGAGAAGTCTTACGAAGTAAGAGTGATTTCAGGTGTGCCGCAGGGGAGTGTCGTAGGACCGTTGCTATTCTCAATATATATAAATGGCCTTGTCGATAACATCGGAAGTTCACTGAGGTTTTTGTGGATGAAGCTGTAGTATATCGAGATGTTGTAACAATGGAAAATTTTACTGAAATGCAGAAGGATCTGCAACGAATTGACGCATGGTGCAGGGAATGGCAATTCAATCTCAATGTTGACAAGTGTAGTGTGCTGCGAATACATAGAAAGAAAGATACTTTATCATTTAGCTACAATGTAGCAGGTCAGCAATTGGAAGCAGTTTATTCCATAAATTATTGGGAGTAGGCATTAGGAGTGATTTAAAATGGAATGACCACATAAAATTAATCGTCGGTAAAGCAGATGCCAGACTTAGATTCATTGAAAGAATCCTAAGGAAATGCAATCCGAAAACAAAGGAATTATGTTACAGTACACTTGTTCGTCCACTGCTTGAATACTGCTCACCGGTGTGGGATCCGTACCAGATAGGGTTGATAGAAGAGAGAGAGAAGATCCAACGGAGAGCAGCACGCTTCGTTACAGGATCATTTAGTAATCGCGAAAGCGTTACGGAGATGATAGATAAACTCCAGTGGAAGACTCTGCAAGAGAGGCGCTCAGTAGCTCGGTACGGGCTTATATTGAAGTTGGTAGAACATACCTTCACCAAGGAGTCAAGCAGTATATTGCTCCCTCCTTCGTATATCTCGCGAAGAGACCACGAGGACAAAATCAGAGAGATTGGAGCCCACACGGAGGCATACCGACAATGTTTCTTTCCACGAACAATACGTGACCGGTAGAGGTGCTCAGGGTGCCCTCCGCCACAAACCGTCGGGTGGCTTGCGGAGTAGGGATGTAGATGTAGATGTAGATGTAGACATCATGGTACACTTAACAGGCCCTGTGGGTGAATCCTCTTCAAAGAAGAACGGACCGAGAATACAGGTGCTTGTGAATCCACACCAGTTACATACTGCGAGGGCAATGGTTAAGCAGTATCCAAAATTCGGCAGTTCTGTGTATTCCCTGCGCCCTGTAGTGTAAAATGTACCTCGTCACTTCACAGAATATTATCCGGCCACAAGTCATCAACTCCTGTCCGTGCCAGAAACCGAAGAGCAAATTCAGAACATTGCTGTGAATTGTGAGGTTTCAGTTGCTGGACCGTCCGGATCTTGTGCGGTGCCAGTGTAAAACAGACCGCAAAACTTTCGTAATGTTGACCATGGGATGGACAATTCTCGTGTCACTGAACGAGCGCTATCCCGGGCACGTGCTGCACGTTGAGTTACTGCAACGGCAGCCTCTTCAGCAACTTCCATCGGGATAGAACGCATTCCTCTTCAAGGTGAAACACAAAGCTTACTAGTGTTTTCGAATTTTACTATCGTCTTCTTTAAAAAATTTATTGGCATCGGGCCCCTTCTCAGACCTTCCAATCGGCGATACCCTCTCATTGCAGCACTTTAATTGCGCTCGTTCGCATACAACAGTCACACTAACAGTGCACGGTCTCTTTTCTCCATAGCCATACTGCTCATTCACATTATGGCATGTCAAATTACAGCGTGGATGTCATACCATCACACAAACAGTGTATAGCGACAGATTTACACCTCGTGGCCACAACTGGAACTAATTTGTTTTCCAGTGTAAATCGGTCCATCAAGTTTCGCTGCCATATGACTATTGGAGCCCACACTGGACCTCCGTCGGTAGCTGCACTTTAATTACAATCACCTGGTACACTGCTTGGTATCGCACCCGCAGGCCAGTATCTTACCGTGAGGTTGCAGCACATAATGCAAAAACACTTAAGAGTACGAAAAAGTTAGATATTGAACGATTCATATATTAATTTTCCTGCGAGCTGTCCAAGAGTGGAATGATAGATGTGGCTGACTGACATTGGTCTTCAGTAAGATGTTGCGTATATGTCCTGCCACGTGTCTAGTGTACGTGTGCGAACTTGTTGCTTGTAGGGTGTTGTGTGATCTACTGTGCCCATATATTATCTGATCTGAAATACCTGGACACTTATTGAAGAGCTGGTCGAAACGCACACCATTTTTAAAAAGAAAATCTTGACAGGCAGCGGAAGAAAATGTTATAACAAAGATAAAAATTCAATAATCAGCTGCAGAAGAAAACTTTATTTGGTTCACTTTACCGGTTTCAAAGCTTGAACTCTCATCTTCTGTAGTGATTTAGGTTCAAATCATTGGTAAGTCTATTTCACTTCTGAAGATGACAGTTTAAACTGTTGAAATCGGTAAAGCGGTAAAGTGAAACGAAGGACTCTTGTGCAGCTGACAACTGACTTTTTATCTTTGTTGAAATATTCTGCAGCTGCTGAACGACAGCTACGAGCAAAATCATAAAAAATGTTATTTTATAAACGGATCCAATATTTACACGAGCGGGAGTTGCGACCATTTATCAGTTCCACAGTTCAGACTCACAGTTGTTTGGGTGGCTTCTAATGACCACTTATGTAATTACTGGGCTGGATTTTCGTATCTGCATCAAACATTTCGTTTCGAGAAAGTGTAGCGTAAGATTCTCAGTGATTGTCCCGTAGTACTATGTACTATCATGCACAAAAGTATCCGAACGACCTGAATTGTGATCCGCCTGATTTGCATGCAACCAACATAACGTAGCTGTCTAGCGGTTCCTCTAATCGCTTTGGGGTACAGTCGTTCGACTATACAAAATGGACACCATGAGAGACCACTAGACAACAGTGCTCTTTAAGGCAATCAGTGCGATGTAACATCACACCATGATACTGCAAAAACTAGAAAAACACGTGATTAGAGATGAGTTAGTCGGTAACGCTTGTACAGGTTACAATGATTTTCGAGAGCGTTACCATCTCATTACAATCTGAAACAACTAACTATGGTACCTAAACTATGCAGCAATCCTTAAACAAGGTAAATATTTGCATGAACAAGGTATTCTGAGACAATGTGTGGACTAATAAAGGCCTACGACAGTTCGAAGTATTTATCCTCTGTATAAGGTTTTCCCCCACCTGCTAAATGTCCCAGTGACGATTGGTTTTTGCATCAACTGGTCGTTAAAGGAACGAGTTAAAGAAAACGCGATAAACAGTGGTAAACGCTCTATAGAAACGGCAATATTAATGGAGTATAATCAGTAGCGTCACTGTACTAATTATTCATGAAGAATTATTTACCCACATGTTTGAACTATAAATGACATGACGAAATTTTTTGTTCTGGATCTGGAGAGAAATCCAGCAGACGTAGCCACTACTAACTAAAATACACTTTCGCACCCGCCCGGGACTTGATCAAGGCAACGATCATCAATGCTGACTAGCCGTAAAGAGACGCGAAATATAAAGGTTTTCTCCAGTATTAGTTAAAACATCTCAACTTGAAACGAAATGACGAAATTATTTGTACTACATCAAAACCATTATCGCCCTGTTAACTAACTCCTTCACAAGAAACGAAGTACGCATGTGCTGAAAATTGAAAAGTTATGATTTAAAACGTTGTGACGGGATTTTCTACCCAGCACGTTATCGGATTGTTAACTAAGTAAAATCAAATGTTGGAAATCGAATTTATTTACCAGCAGCGAGCTGTATCAATATGAGATGAAGATACAATTTGTTTTGCTTGCTCGGGACTCGAACCCCTCGCCTATTGTTGCTGCTTCCCATCCATAAATAGATGTTAAGTACCAACTACTTGCTGACTATAAATAACGGTACCTATCGTTATTGTTGACTATTCATCAACAGACATTGAATATGCAAATTATTTTTCGGTGGTAGGTCAGTGTGCACATGCTAGGGCGTAAAATGAAATTATGAATATGTTTGTGCTGGACCAGAATTGCAACAGAGATACGTTCCATTCCTAGAGATCCGAATACGAATTCCAGTCGAGGACCAACGTCTCAAGTTCAAATTAAATATAAACACTGTGAACGATATAACCATTCCTAAATTAAATTAAATAAACTTTTTAGTGGTAGTTTACTGGCGGCAGAGTTTGTGCCTTCGGCCGCTGCCGCCTATGTTATGGCGCCATTTAAACAGGCTCTGACGCTGTTGGTAGTGAAAGTGATATAGTGTTTAATGCGGATTCTGAACCACTGTGAGGTCTAACATTCTGGACTTGGTGTTGAACGATAACGCCCATCCCCAAACTGCCAGTCAGATGAAGGCTACGCTTCAACGACTTGGTTGGGAAACTCTGCAACATCCTTCATAAAGCCCGGATCTTTCACATTGTGAATTTCACATCTTTGGCGAAGATATGCGTGGACGTCGGTTTCAGTTGGACGACGAACTGCAAGAATGTGTGCTGTCGTAGATCCTCAGCGACCGACAGCGTTCTACGTAACAGGAATTGATCGTCTTATCTCCCAGTGGGGTGAATGTCTTAAAGCATGTGGTGATTACTTTAGAATGAAACCATACCATGGTCCTTTGTTGAGATTGTTCGATTTCCATTTGACTGTCCCTTTTAACACACACTTATCAATAATTAGGAACTAAATAAATGTGCGAAAGGAGTAGCGCTTGCATCGAGTTTCACTGTCACTTGTATGTGTCTCTCCCCAGGAATCGTTGGCTAACAAGGGGAGGCCGCCAATTGTGAAATTCAGATTCGATTCATACTGCGCATAAGAAAAGTTCATGGTCAGAGGTGTAATGTGGCAAAGCACCAAGACGCACTTCTCAGCCGTTGTCGAGAAAATCGACAGTTAAAAGAAACCGTTGCGGTGAAATACTCTCGACGATTAATGATTTCCTACAGCGTCGTAGCGCAGCGGTAAGCGCTTGGGTTAGAAACCCGAAGGTCGCCGGATCGAATCTCGCACCATGCAGTTTTTTTTTATGAATTGCTTATGCATGTTGGTGAAGGCGGATCGCTCTCCAATTGTACCGCCTCCATTTTTCCTTTTTTTTAACAGGGTGTACCAAAGCTCTCCCGTTCGCACTGATTTTCGACGATGTTATAAGTTGCGCTAGGGACCGCATCTACCTTCTTTCGAAGTTAGCAGGCAACTACGCTGTTATGCGGCGGCTCGTTTCGGCCCATTCAACATCTGTCCTTCAAGTGTAACGAGCGAGTAACGGAGTTTATATTTCATACATGCCGCAGCAAATTTGTGTTCGTGGGTCTCTATTCTAATTCGAACGTTTGACTTACGCTATACGTATTCGTTTCGGAATACCGTTTCTACGTCTTCCGTTAACTGTACGTGGTTAACATTATGAAGACAATTAATAACATTTGTGAAATACAACTTTCTTTGCGGAAAACATAATGATGTTCGAAGTCGCCAGTTTTTCCACGACAAACGACTTTCAACAACTTATTATATGCATAATTGTTGCAACTGATTGCCGGGAATTATATATATATATATATATATATATATATATATATATAATTCCATTTGAATCACAAAAAACAAATACTTAAAAAAAAAAAGTTGCATGCCACGAGATTCGATCCGGCGACCTTCGGATTACGAGCCCGAGCGCTTACCGCTGCGCCACGACGCCGTAGGAAGATATTAATTGTAGAGAGTATTTCCCCGCAACGGTTTCTTTTGACTGTCCATTTTCTCGACAACGGCTGAGAAGTGCATCTTGGTGCTTTGCCACACTACACCTCTGGCCATGAGCTTTTACTATGCGCAGTATGAATCGAATCTGAATTTCACAATTGGCGGCCTCCCCTTGTAAGTGGTGAAATGTGCCCCCAGACGATGTAATCGTTACAAAACGAATACTGTGTGGAGTTTTGAGTCATATATCCGTTTTCTGGATAATAGACAGCAGTTTAAAAAAAAATGTGTATTGTAGAATGCCCTTTCCTTACAAGAATCGAAATAAAATAAGCCTATTTTAATAATTAACGACCTCTGCCATACTGGTGCTGATTCCCTTGCTTACGAAAGCAGTAATGATTCAGCTTTTTAAAAGGAAGAGAATGGAATAGGGAACTCCTGTTACCTGTATTATTTAACTTCCATCCTTGTTCTATACTCGAATGCAATGTGGAAATAATCGTTGTTGGTAAACCTCCGTAGTAACTGTAGTTCCTGGAATTTTCCAGTGTAGTCATTCCGCGAGACATATCTTAGAGGAAAAAATGTGTTAGTCAGCTCTTCGTGGAACATGCTCTAGTTTTTTATACTGTAAACATCTCCGTGATGCACGACGCCTTTCTTACAGTGTCTGGCATTTCTTAGCACCTTTGCAAAGCTCTCGTGCTGGCTGAACGATTGCATGAGTCCTGTCGGCGCAGAATCTTGTCTACCTCTTCTATTAATATGACCTAGTACGAGTCTGAGACTGACGATCAGTACTCAGAAAGCTATCGAACAAATAAGAGTATTTTGTAAGCCGGTTTTTGACATGTCTTTTTGCCTGCATTTCGTTTTGTTTGCATTCCACTTGAGGCAGTTCCGGTTGTTTACATCCACGTACTTTGCGATTGTTACTGTTTCTTATAATTTGTCAAAAAAATGGTTCAAATGGCTCTAAGCACTATGGGACTTTACATCTGAGGTCATCAGTCCCCTAGACTTAGAACTACTTAAACCTAACTAACCTAAGGACATCACACATATCCGTGCCCGAGGCAGGATTCGAACTTGCGACCGTAGCAGCAGCGCGGTTCCGGACTGAAGCGTTTAGAGCCGCTCGGCCACAGCAGGTGGCTTATAAATTGTCATTAACATCGTAATTGTAAATTACTGAACCTTTCGGCCCATTTACAAGAACTGCACTACATTTACTTAGGTTCGTTGTCAACTCTTAGTCCCAGTACCAATAATCGAACCTCTACAGGCCTTTCTGAAATTCGTTACAGTCGATTGGATCGTTTATATTCGTGCGGCGGCTTCGAGGGTCTGCCATAACCATTACTCACAAAATACAACTCTTCTAGTAGTACCAATATGTGATCCATGCGCATTTTTACTGTTATAGAATAATAAAGTTACAACTGTTGTGACACCAATGCCTTGTACTCGAAAAGTTATGAATGTCGATAAATAATATCACAAAAAATTATTATTTTGACAAAAGATAGAGTTTTTTTAGTTCTTGATCAGAGAGCTATACTCATATTTGCCTGTTAAAGTAAGCAACCTGCGTGTGTTACTCTCCAGCCCAAGCAAACTATTTAGGAAGGGAATTTAGAAGTGTTTTTTTTTTTATTAAAGTGACATAAGACCCACTTATGCTGTAGCTTGACAGCTACATGGCATCCTTGCAGTGGTATGGTACCACCATGTGCTGCTTCCCAAATACATCAGTATCAACTGTAAAATGCAAATAAGGCAAAAGACATAAATAGCATTCTATTGGAATTCCGAAAATCATTGGGGAAACCGGCAACCAAACGACTATTAAAGTTGGTGGGTAGAATCTATGAGACTGGAGAAGTACTCATACCGTCAGACTTCCGGACAGATGTCATCTACACAATAACGAAGATAGCAAGGGCAGCCAAGTGCGAGCACATACCTTTAAGTTTGTGGCAAGAATAAAATACAGAAGAATGGAAAAGAAATATTGATGATCTGTTAGATAACGAACAGTTTGGCTTCAACAAACGCAAAGCCCCAGAGTGGCAGTTCTGACGCGTTTGCTAAAGGAAACAAAACTGAAGAAAAATCAAGACACGCTCAAAGGATTTGTCGACTTAAAAAAAGTGTTTGACAGTGTAAAATGGTACAAAACGTTCGACAATCTGAAAAAAATTGGGGTAAGCTGTAGGAAAAGTTGGTGGTATACGTTGTGCAAGAACCAAGAAGAAACAATAAAATTGGGAGACCAAGAACGAAATACTCGGACTAAAAACTGTGTAAGACATTGATCGTGCATTTCGCTCCTACTGTCCAATATATACATCAAAGCAGCATTGACGGAAATAAAGGGAAGTTTCAAGAGTGGGATTAAAGTTCTAGGTGAAGGATGTGTGTAATAAGATTCTCTGATGATATTGCTATGCTCAAAGAAAGAGAAGAAAAATTACGGGACCTGTTAAACGGAATGAAAGTCTAATGGATTGAGAGTAAACTGGAAAAAGATGAAAGTTATTAGAAGATCCAAAAACGAGATTCGTGAGAAACTTTAGACCTAAATTTGTCACGAAGTAGACAAAGCGATGGAAGCTATGGAAGCAAGGAGGGTGTATAAAAAGCAGACTAGCACAGACATCCCGGGCCGACAGAAGTCTACTAAAGTTGAAGAAATTTCTGAGAATGTACGTCTCCAGCACAGCATTGTATGTTAGTGAATCTTGAACAGTGCGAAAACCGGTGCGACGGATCAGGTGAATTGACAGGGAAGGAGGAGGTTCAGTGAGGAAAGAAACATGTGGAAAACATTGGCAAGAGGGAAAGACAAGATGATAGAATGTGTGTCAAGGCATCAGGGAATAACCTCCATGGAGCTAGAGGGAGCAGTAGACGGTAAAGTTTGCAAGTGTTAGTCTGAGATCAAGGGGTTGGCGTAGGCGAGGAATTAGTGGCAGACAGCCAAAAGACGGGTTGAAAAGAAAAAGGGTGGCAGGAGAGAGAATGGCACGCTACGACTGTCAGTAAGACAATGAGAAAATATTTTAGTGACAGTTTACTACATAGGGTGAAACGATCATCAACAAAGAATAAGAGAAACCAGAGATTACACAGAAAGATTTAGGTGTCCTTTTTTAACCATTTACAAACAGTTTTAAATTAAGGCAGGCGCAGCAAGAGAGCGTTAATCTTGGCCAGGTTTTAGAAAAAAAATATCGAGTCTAGTTGCACCCCATAACTGATACCAGTTTATATGATGGTACTTTCTACCTATAAGATTCTGACCCGATGAGAAAGATTTTTAACGCATAATTATACATATCAGTATAATTATACAGATTAATAATTTGTTCCTATTAAGTTCTGTTGTATAGGTTTACAGAACATGAAGGAGGAAATTTTTAATGTCATTTATTTATGAGAGTACAGATATGTGGTATCATCCTTCTTCTATATTGTAGGGAAAAACTTATTTGGCAGCTGGTGTTTACAACGGTCACCCAGTCTATGCAATTAGAATGTTTCATCATTCCTCTTTTATAGCATACATATGTGATGTCGTCTCCCTCCGGCACTGTAGACTAATGTTTTTTTTGGAGCATGTGCTTACACCATTTATGTGACCAATACGCTTATATATTACAAGGGAACATTTTTATGTGTCAATAGACGATCTTGATAAACTTGGCGGGTGTAAAAAGGGAAAAAATAGGGCAATATATATTTTTTTTAGTTTGCACTCATTTTCAGTTTAAAGGATAAATCACATCCCATAAAGTAATTTGGTGTATTACGCTTGGAAGGAATATCTTTGAAATGATGATATATAAAAATGTCTCTCATATAAAAGTTGCTATGTAATTAGAGTTATTAAAAATTGTATCATCAAATCTCGTACTAATTTGAAATTTTGCAAAGTACTCCAGAGTCACTAATTAATTGTGAAATTGAAAACTTTTATTACAACATAAATTAAAGGAGCTTTCAACCTACGTACATCCATGTGTAATAAAGCTGGGTTCTGATACTATTTTTGGAAAATGAGCTGTACGCAACGTGCTTTCAGAGTGTTTTCACATAACTAATTAAAATATTTAAAATTGTTGTTAGTCTTACTTTAACAAAACCGCTATAGCCTTTGTGCGTATAAATTATACACCATTTTGCTAACTCTGCTGTAGGACCTGTGACAGTGTACCACTAATGGAATGTAAACTATACAGAATATTCACAACGCATAATTTAGTCTTCTGTGACTCTCACGTCCGAAGTATCATGTAAAGTAATGTGCATTACTAAACATCACAGTAGTAGTACATTTTATTATTGGAACTCGTAGAAGATGTGACATGACTGCGTAACTGCACTTGCTAGTAACCAAGAGTATTTGGGGATTTTAATTCTGGCTTTTACTTCCTGCATTTTTTTTAAGCAGATCCAAGGGAGAAAAGTTTCCTCTTATCCTCTAATTTAGTGAATGCCCTCGAACACTTCATTTTCGACAAGTATGCCTACATGTGATCACTCTTCCTTAGTATTTGCAATAACTGTTGATATTTTGCACAACCCATTCACATCCATATTTTTTCCTATACACCGTGTTTAAAATAATTTGTAATCCTCGCTTGCACATCGGCAACGGCAGTTCATAAGTTTCCTTCGTGGCAATTCATTTGGCCGAATATTCCACTTTTCGTTCCTCTATTTTTTTTTAATTTAATTTAATTTTGTGTTTTATCTCGATCCCTTCCATTACCATTTTTCAACGTTAGCTGTACTTCAAGGAGTAATTTCATTAATTCGGAAAAGCTTAATTGTGTTCAGTACATTGTACCAGTAGAATAACATTATTTGTGGGAACAGTAGCCTGAAGAATCCGTGGTTCTATCGATTTCGATTCAAAATCGTCTCGGTTTATACAAACGCGCTTTTCCGCTACACCACGAGGCCGAACATGTGTATATGTAGTACATCTGTCGGTGTTGTTGCGAGACTTTATGAGTACCAAAATACGTGACATAAATGGATGTAACATTTGACTGCATTGACCAAGAAGCTTAAATAATTTGCACCACCAACGGAGCATAAATATCAACTTGATACCTATGACCGTTCCTGAGAAAAAGGGATCTTAACAGATGGAAAGACAAACAGACAGCCGGCCAACATAACGATCCTATAAGGGTTCCGGTTTTACCGATTGAGGTAAAGAACCCTTAAAAAAAGAAACAAAATCAGCTGAAATAAAAACGAATTTAGTCGTTCTTTTCCTGAACTGTATGTTAAATGAACTGAACATTTACACAAAGTGGAGATTGACTAAGCAGAAATGATTAGGGAACAAACACAAGGCTCTAGCAGCACGTATAACTAGACGAAAAATAATTACCGCCTATATGAAGATTAAAGTGAGCTTTGGAGGAAAGAGAAGCAGGTGCATGAATATTAAGAGCTCAGACGGCAGATTGTAAGCAAAGAAGGGAAAGATGAAGGATAAATGGAATATATAAAGATGAACTTGAATATACAAGGTCCCTGGAGTAGACGACATTCCAGAATGATTGAGATCATTGGGAGAGACAGCCATGGAAAACTCTTCCATATGGTGTGCAAGGTATATGAGACAGGCGAAATATTCTCAGACTTCATGAATTCCAGTTGCAAAGATGGCAGGTACTGACACATGAATGTTACCAAACCATCAGTTTAGTAAATTATGGTTAAAAATACTGATGTGAATTATTTACACAACAATGGAAAAACTGGTAGAGCCTGCCCTCGGAGAAAATCAGTTTGGATTCCGGAGGGATGTAGAAACTTGCAAGGTGATACTGACCCTACGACCAGGCTCAGAAGGTAAGTTAAAGAAAGGCAAACCTAAGTTTATAGCACTTGTAGACCTGGAGACAGCTTTTGACTATGCTGACTGGGCTACAGACTTTGTAATTCTGAAGACAGCCGAGGTAATATACCTGGTTATTTGCAATTTGTACAGAAACCATGCAGCAGTCGTCAGAGTCTGAGGGCATGAAAGGGAAGCAATAACTGAGAAGGGAATGAGACAAGGTTATAGCCTGTCCCCATTGTTGTTTAATCTGTATATTGAGCAATCAGTAAGGGAAACCAAAGAAAAAAATTAGAGAATGAATTAAAGTTCAGGTTTGCGATAACATTCTAATTTTGTCAAAATCAGCAAAGAACATGGATGAGTCGCTGAATGGAACGGATAGTATCTTGAAAAGATATTATAAGACAAATATCAAGGGTAATGGACTGTCATCGAATCAAATGGGGTATTGTTCAGGGAATTGGGTTAAAAAGTGAGACACTGAAAGATGTAGATGAGCTTTGCTATTAGGTCAGTAAACTGACTGATAGTGGCTAAAGATTAGAGGATATAAAATGCAGACTGGCTGTAGCAAGCAAAGAATTTCTGGAAAAGAGGAATATCTTAACATTTAATATAAAATTAAGCGTTAGGAGGTGTTCTTTGATGGTATTTGCCTGGAGCGTACCCTTGTACAGAAGTGAAATGCGATCGATGAGCACTTCAGACCAGAAGAGAACAAAAACTTTTTGAAAAGTTGTGCTGTAGAAGACTACTACAGATTTGGTATGTACACCGCAAAACTAATGAGGAAGTACCAAATCGAACTGGGGACAAAATAAATATACGACTTACTTGATTAAAAGAACGGGTCGGTTGATAAGATGCGTTATGAGGCATTAAGGAATTGTGGAATTGTTACTGGAGGAAAGTGTGGGGGCTAAAAATGCTAAATGGAGATCAAGGTATGATCACAGTAAAAGGTTCAAATGGACGTAGGTTGCAGTATTTAGTCAAAGATGAAAAACCTTGCATTTTGTAGATGAACATGGACAGCTGCATCAGACCAGCCTTCGCACTCAAGAGCGCAACAACAACAACCACAATCGAGGATAAGGAAAGAACCGAAGAACTGTTAACAGAGTTAAAAATGTAGTAAATATTGAAACCATGGAACTATAGCAGAGACGATAGAAAGAACACAGAAATCAATTAGGAAAACCGAGTCTACCTAAGACAGTAAATTAATATCCACCAATTGGAAAACGATCCTTTGGAAAATATCAACGATTTGGCAAGACCAGTTATGAAAACAAGGAAAGAGTGAAAGGGCTAGGCCCTGACGTAGATGATGATGATGATTGTGACAAAAAATGATGCTGATGATGATTATGATACTGCTGGTGGTGGTATTTTAATACTGCACGACAGACGTCTACAGGAAGAGTAATTATTAATTTATAATAATATGTAATATGGCGCTGGTAGCTTTTAATTTGTTTTTCTCTCTAAGTCTGCAAAATAAAAACGCTCAGGAATTACATAACGTAAGTGCCTAATCTATATATAATACTGTTCACCAAAAAATACCGAAGTTCGTGCGTCCTAATAATCTATATCCTCAGTCAACAGGCTTCTGGGAAATGAGAATGTAGCGGTTCGGGTGTAGCCTTAGATTGGTTTCGCTCGTGAATCAGTTGTGGCGGTAATTGAGACGGATCTGGGCTGTCCCTTTGCCGGATACAGTGGCGGCACCTGGTTGACGGCTGTGGGTCGCGCATGCTCCAGTGTGACGCCGCTAGGGTAGGTTCTGGAAGCGTCAGCTGGTCGCCGGCAGGTGCGCATATACGACGACCTTGCCACAGAAGACTCTGGAACACTGGAGCTCCACACCCGGCGAGTTTGTGCAAGCGCCAGTAGCCGGAAGGAGAAGTCTGTAGGCCGCTTCACTTACATCTTTACGTGTGTGGGGAAAATGAGAAACTGAATCCAGTCAGAATTTTCAGATACTGGCTGTCATGTTGTTGAGGCTGGAGTGAATGAGGGAACTAATTGAGGAGTTTGATGATTGGGAAATATCTATGGTTATAATTCTTCAATTAGTCTAAGCACTGTAGAGATCATCGGAAAAACAAGTTCTCGTTGGATGAACTACTTTGAGCGTAGCGTTTCTTTTAACAAATTTGAGGAAATAACGAGTATGATATGGGGTAAACGATTAAACACCGGTTCTATTCTTTACATATTTACTTTTAGCTTACAGAAGACGTATGTTCTGATCATTTCTTGGGGATACCTCAAATAGGTAAGTACACCAGATGGCGAAAGAACAAAAAGTTGACAGAAGAAAACATGAAGGAAGGAATCTACAACGTGTATATACTAATTAAACATAGCGTACGAGACCTGTAACGGAGGAAGCTTAACACGGAAGAGAGCAGAGAGAAGGAGCGGAAGAAATAGAGAGGAAATGGAGAAGTATAGAATCTGCAGTTAATAAAGCAGCTGAAGAAACCATGGGAAAAGAAGGATCAGATAAGAAGAAAGAAAGTTTCCAGAATGAGATTTTCACTCTGCAGCGGAGTGTGCGCTGATATGAAACTTCCTGGCAGATTAAAAGAAAGTCTTAAAATTTAGAAATCAGAATTAGATTAAGTTCTGAGGAAAAACAGGACGCTTTTCTATGAACCAGTGGAGAAGAATCATCCAGTTTACAAGCAAGAGAGAAATGCAGAAAATCGAGCAGTGAAACGAGCTTGTCAAGAATCTTGGTGTAGGTTTATAAACTTAGTAGAAGGCGATATTCACGAAGGCAAATGGTAACCTAAAAAATAAAGGAAATGCCTAATCAAACAGAAAAAGGAATTGCTTAGACAAATGATATCCAGCAAGCAAAATGAATGGAATGTTACAAGGACTTGTGGTATGAAGAAACATGCTCCTCAGGAAATATAGAGAAGGAGATTAAAATAGGATCTGTAGAGATTCATGTATGGGTGAATTAAGAGAAGCCCTCACCTCTACGAAGAATAGAAAAACTACCGGTATGTATGACATACGTACTCAACTGCTAAAATATGAAGGCACCCTACTGCAAGACAGATTAAAACATGATTTAATATGTGCTGTAGATATGGAGCTATTCCAAAAGTGTGGTCACAGACAAAAGTAATACCACTATTTAAAAAAGGAGACCGCAAGAACTGCGAGAACTATAGGGGAATCAGATTACTGGACATCACATAGAAAGTTTATGCAAGAATAGTGAACAAGACATTAAAGGTTATAGTGGACAGTTTACCAGGCCAACAACAAATGGGATTTCAGAGGGGCAGCTCGATAACAGGTGCAGCATTTATAGTTAAACAAATAATCGAGAAACAGAGTTTAATAGGAAACCCATTTTGCGTACCTTTATTTTACTGATACATTCGAAAGTATTGATAGAAAGAAACTATGGAGAATTATGAAGAAAAGAGGATATTCACAACACTTAATAAAAATTTTAAAAACTCTTTACAAACACACAACCATACTTCAGATGTAAATGTTACTCTAACACAGACTATAGCCAGAACAAAAGGAGGCAGTCTAGGATGCAACATTTCTCCCAGACTTTTTAACAGTTATTTTGATGATGCAATTTGGGAATGGCAAATGTTTTTAATGGGGAAACTAAGCCTAACAGAAACCCCCACTTAACTGCCATTTATATGCAGACGATGTCACAATGCTGGCAGAGAATGGAGATAACCTACATTTACTAGATAAGATTTACAGTACCAGTTGACGATTTCAAGAAAGAAGACAAAATCATTAGCTTTTAAAGGAAAACATCATGTACAAACAAAAATTGTGATTAACAATAGAGTAAGTCAAACATTTTAACACTTTAGGTTGTGACATCACATATTAGTACTATGCATACATACGAAAGAAAGTAGCAAATTTTGGGACTATTTGTGGAAAAATAAAGAGATTTCTAAGAAGTAAATCAATAAACGAAACAAGTTTGAAATTTGATAAGACAATGGCAGTTTCATGCTTATGTACAGAAGTGAGTCATGGTTACAAGTAAACGTCAAGGAAGTCCCAAACAAATAAGAAAGATGAAGTTTCTACAATCCATAAATGGAAGCACAAGAGCAGGCAGATTTCTAAATTTGGAAATTAGTTAAGAACTGAATATATTTGCACTGTCTTTATCCATGTGGGTAAAAATTCGCTTCGAAACAACAGAAATTATAAACCACACTAAGAACCTTACGCGAATGGCTAGAATACTACACGAATTCCAGGATAACAATCAGTGGAATTGTGTACAGGAGATCGATGAGCGACAGCTATGTGCAAAGAATAAATAGCAACATTAAAGAACAGTGCAATAAACTAGCAGTCGTTTTGATTGATCCCAACAAATTTCTAAGCGCAAAGTGTTTTGACAAATATGGTGTACATCTGAATGGGTTGGGCTCAAAAGTATTCAGTAAGATGTTCATAGATACTAGCCAGGTCAAAACAAATAAGGAAAACTGATAAGTAGTGATATGGTTGAAAAAACTTGTTTAGCATTAAGAAAGACAAAACCAAACCATTATCTGGCAAGAAATGTGCTAAAGCCTATAAGTAATAGTCAAAGTAGATATGTTACCCACTGGAATATAAATGGTTTAAACACTGATGTTTCACACAATAAAAGCTCCAAAATAGACGAATTGGAAATCTTTATGTCAGAATGTGCAGATAATAGAGTTCTTTGCTTAAATGAGCACTGGTTTGCTGAGGACACAATTAAAATTTTAAACAAAATAGGGAACTTCAGATCAGCAAATAGCTTTTGCAGAAGAAACAAATCACGAGGAGGCTCATGTATACTTCGACTTAGTGATGTAAATTATGAGACCAGAAATTGTTTAATTATTTAAATGAAGAATGTGTATTTGACAGCTGTTGTGTAGAAATATTGGAATCACAAGCAAACATTATAATAATCTCAATAAACAAAATTCCAGGGATATCAACAACAGAACTACTTTTATCCAAGCATCAAATTATGCTAGAAGATCTTTGTAGAGAAAAAAAGAAAAAAATTGTAATAACTGCTGATTTTAATATTGGTATCACATGTGTTAGCAGTTATACTTCAAGATTCACTGACTTAGTATGGAAATATGTTTCCAAATTGAATTTCTTTGAATCTACCAGAGACAATGGCCAATCAGCAACCTGTACTGACAATGTTCTAACAAATTATGTACATAAAGATGTGTATAAATTTTGTCTGGATTGGGCATTGTTCATTGAGCTACCACAAACAGACAGGAACATTTCATGTATGGAACCCATATGAGCAGGAACTTCAGCAATTTGATCATTGTAACTCAAGTGATAAAACTTTGAGAAATTCCTAAATAGGTTTCATGGTGTCTTTAATGAAACGTTTCCACATAGACTCTGTAGCAATAAAGTGAGAAATAAATTAAAGTGAAAAAGGCAACTTTGTTAATGGAGCAAAACAATTGGCGAATAAGATTAATTTTAAATCATAAAATAAGACAAGGGCTGTGTGGTCAGTCATTAAATCCGCATTAAGCATTAAAGCCCGTAACCAAGAAATTTTAAAAATTGACATTGAAGGTAATACTTTCATAAATGCAACTCAAATACCAGAGTAGATCAATGAAGTCTTTATAAAAGTAGCAAAGTCTGATGATGTAGATGTAACAGATCATCAAAACAAACTAAATCGCTTTGGTCTAAGTGAAAACTCTGAAAACTTTATGAAATTCTTAAAAGTTTCTGTGGAGGCTGTAGAAAATGCTATTCTAACATTAAGAGCAGTTATTAAAGTGGTACACAATAAAATTGCACATAAGCTATCTCAAACAGTAACCTTATGTTTTGAAGAGCGCTGTTTCCCAGAGATACTGAAATATGCTGAAGTCAAAACACTCTTTAAGAAGGGATCATTAGAGGTCATGGGAAATTATCGTGCTATCTCCATTTACCAAGTCATATTTAAAATACCTCAAAAACTTGCTGTTGCCCAAATTGCAAAATATTCTGTTATTCTAAACAATCGATTTGGTTTCCAGCAAAGCAAAAACACCATAGATGCAGTGAACAGTTTCATTGAGAAAATAAGTACATCATTAGACAAAAGAAATAAGGTGGAAGGAACTTTCTGCAATGTCACAAAGGCATTTGATTCTGAAAACAATGTATTGCTTATTTACAAACTTGAAAAGTATGACATTAGCGGCAGTGCCCTATAATGGCTTAAATCCTACTTATCAAACAGAAAGCAAAGAGTTAGCATCTCTTTAAATGGCGGATATTATTTTTCTGATTGGAAAAAATATCTCAGAGTGTTCCACAAGGCTCCCTGTTAGGCCCAGTTTTATTTATTTTCTATGTTAACGTCTTACCATTAGATATCAGCTCCCCATAAATTCTGTTCGAAGATGATACTTCTGTCTTAGTTGAATGTCAGGATTCAGAAAAAATTCCCAAATCTGTGATCTGTACAGTACCTTAGGAACTTGGGTTCAGCTAAATCGGTTGAGTCTAAACATATCTAAGATTTTCACAACGCAATTCCAAACCAAACAGTCAAAATGTGAGCAGATTAGGATTGTTCACAACAACCAAGATATAGATGAAGCTGACTCAGCCAAATTCTTAGGTTTAAATGTAGATAAAAATTTGAGCCGGCAGGCACACATCGAATACAAATATTACCAACTGCAACTGACATGGGCACACGAAAAGTAGCATATACAAGCTACTTTGAATCTGTTATTAGGTACAGTATTGTTTTTTGGTGTAACTCAACAAATGTAGTGCCGGTACTCAAAATACAGAAACATCATTCAAAATATGAACACTGCAAATCATAAAGAATAATGCCATCCATTATTTAGAATATTTGAAATATTAATTGTTCCATCCCTGTACATATGTGAGATTATTATCTTTTTGTACACCAGACATCATCACATGATACTAGAAACAAAGAAAATTTAATGCTCCCCACTCACCACCTCAGACTGTATCCCAGAGACCCCAATACATGGGAATGAAAATTTGTAATAAAGTAAAAGGAAACACGTTCATGCAGATGAACTTAGGTGTACTTAAGAAAGCTAATGTAGGACTGACACTAAAATGTTATTAATCAGTGGATGAGCTGGATACAATGTGTTACATATTCCAAGAAATTTCCTTACAGTGTTATTATTTATTGTAGTGTTATTATTTATTAGTGTAAAAATCGTTGTAACTGTATTATAAATGTTTGACATGTCTCTTGTACACAAACAAAATAGATTGGAAATGTACATCATGAGGTTAATAAAACACAATTCACACAATTCACAATTCATTCTCAGGAAAATATAAGAAGGTAGGAGGAACTGGAATGAGTATCTTGAAAGAATGAATGGAGAAAGAGTACCCCTCCTGATAAAAAGACTGAAGTCAGTTGAAAGAAATAGTAAAGGAAGACCAAGGATATTATAGGTACAGTAACAATCAAAACAAAAACAATTTGATGCTTGAATTGAAGATAATGATGATGGGAGAAATATCACCTACGTGTATAAAACATGATACCTTCTGTACAGTTTAAATCAAAGATCATGCTCTCCTCCAAGCAGTCTTTAGATATGAATTATGACAAAGCAATTAATGGCATTAATTGCCAGTGGGTTTTCACTTAAATCAATGAGGAAAGTTGAAAATTTGTGCTGGACTGGGATTCGAACCCGGATCTCCGGTGTACTAGCAGATGTACTGATCACTGCGCCACCCCAACACAGTAGTCATCGCAACTGAATGGACTACTACAGCTCATCACCCATTAGATACAAATTCCAACTAGGATCACTAAATCCTCAACGACAGCCATTGATAACATTTTTATAGACAAATCAAAGGAACAAAATCATATCATAAAACCTGTAATAAATGGACTACGAGATCATAACATGCAGCTCCTTGTTTTAGATGTTAATTCTCAGCAGATTATCAAGACTGCTAAATATGAGTACAGGAGAGTAGTCAATCAATCAAAAATTGAGTGTTTTAGAAAACTGCTCAAAGATATGAACTGGAAAGATGTTTATAGTGCTCATGACATGAATGAAAAATATAATAAATTCATGAACAATGTCAGTACCATGTTTGAAAACTGGTTTCCTCTAAAAGTTACTCAAATTAAACAGAAGTCTATAATAACACCATGGATTACACAAGGAACAAAGATTTCCTGTAAGACAAAAAGGAAAATGTATCTGTCGACCAAGAATAGCTCCAATGCTGATGATTTAGCTAAATACAAGGAATACTGTAAAATATTAAAAACAATAATTCAGACATCCAAACAAATACACTACGAGAAGGAGATAGCAATGTCAGGGAACAAAATAAAAACAATATGGGATATAGAGGAGACTGGTAGAACCAGAAAGGAACAGGAACAAATAGCACTAAGGGTAGATGACACATTAGTAACCGATGGGCATAGTGTGGCAAATCTATTTAACAAGTACTTTATATCCGTTACTGATAGAATGGGATTGTCAGGATCCATAAATAATGCCCCTGAATATCTGAAACTAGCTTTTACAAATAGCTTCAGCTACATGAATATGTCACTCACTTCACCAAATGAAATAATTTCCATAATAAAATCTTTAAAAACAAAGCATTCTAGTGGTTACTAAGAAATATCAACAAAGTTAATTAAGGTATGTTCTTGTTAGTTTAGTACAATTCTAAGTTACTCGTGTAACCAGTCAATTATAACTAGGACATTTCCTGACTGGCTAAAATATGCAGATGTTAAGCCTCTATTCAAGAAATGGGATAAAGAGATACCATCAGACTACAGACCGATTTTACTTTTGCCAGCATTCTGAAAAAATTTAGAAAAAGTAATGTACAGGCAGCTTCTCAACCATCTGACCACAAGTAACATACTATGAAGAACACAGTTTGGATTTCTAAAGGGTTCTGATATTGAGAAGGCTATTTACACCTACAGTGAAAATGTACTTAATTCATTAAATAACAAGTTACAAGCAGCAGGTATTTTCTGTGATTTGTCAATGGCATTCGATTGTGTAAACCACAACATCCTTTAAAATAAATTAGAATTCTATAGTGTCAAGGGCAGTGCTGCAAAATGGTTCAAGTCACACCTAGCTAACAGGAAACAAAGGGTGTCAGTGCAAGGGACTAGTGAATTAAGTCATCAGTCATCATCAGAATGGGAAGAAATTACATGTGGTGTCCCAAAAGGATCCATCTTAGGGCCATTGGTTTTTCTTGTGTACATTAATGATCTCTCACCAGTTACACTGCCAGAAACGGAATTCGTTTTGTTTGCAGATGACACAAGTATTGCAATAAATAGTATGTCGAGTGTAGTTCTAGAAAGCTCTGCTAATGATATTTTCATGGATATTAATAAATGGTTTAAAGCCAACTCACTGACATTAAACTTCGAAAAGACTCACTATATGCAGTTCAGCACCTGTAAGAGGTTTCCACCCAGCATATGCATAAAGTATGAAGAAGAGCAGATAGAAGAGGTTGACAGTCTTAAATTCCTGGATTACAACTTCATAATAAATTCAGTTGGGTGGAGCGCACCACAGAACTCCAGAAACGCCTTAAGCAATATGTATTTGCAATTCGAGTGTTAGCACACATATGCGACATAAAAATGAAAAACTTTGCGTACTTTGCCTACTTTCATTCCATAATGCCATATGGTATAAGATTTTGGGGTAACTCTTTAAGTCAAACAAAAGTTTTCAGAGTCCAAAAGCGTGTAATACGTATTATTTGTGGAGTAAATTCATTGACGTCCTGTAGAAACCTCTTCAAACAACTGGGTATACTAACTACTGCCTCTCAGTATATTTACTCCTTAATTAAATTTGTCCTAAGTAATATATCTCTTTTTCCAACAAACAGGTCAGTTCATACATACAATACCAGGAACAAAAATGATCTGTACAAGGACTTAAAAGCACTTACTTTAGTTCAAAAAGGGGTCCACTACTCAGGAACACTCATCTTCAATCATTTGCCAGCAAACAAAAAATTTTGTTACAAATAAAGATCAGTTTAAAAGGGGCCTGAAAGACTTACTAATGGTCAACTCCTTCTACTGAACTGACGAATTTTTTAATAGAAACAAATGATGTATTGTATATATTTATACTATCAGTATTGTTATTTCAGCATAAAAATAAAAATGACATGTTCCACATCCATGATGATCTCCTCAGCACGGATCTACGGAACGAAAAACTAATCTAATCTAATGTAATCTAATCTGCCAACTCATTCGCACACTACTACTGTTGAGCCCACATATTTAGTCTTTACATACTTGCAGTTTAAATTTTGGTAGTGGAACAAGGTATAATGGTATGTTCGTGTTGATTTACCCTTTCACCTTTAATCTATTAAAAGAAATGACGAAAATAAATCTGATATCCTGCAGCTGATTAGTTCAACAGTTAGAGCACACTTATGAAATACCTACTGGTACTGGGGAATAGTGTAAATTTCTAACTATATTTGAGAATCACTTGTTGTGAGACATAAATTGTATATAAAAGAGGTAAGTTTAAAACTGATTATTTAGAATTTGGAAGTGATTTAGAAATTCTGGCAAACAGTGTACAACAAGTTCAAAACAAATATAAAACTTACACAAACAGCACAATAAGCAGAATTACAACTCTCCTTTTTATGAAACAGCTATAATAATTAAATGGCCTCATCAGAATTAAACCGTAAGCTTAGGAAGAGTAGACAAATTCGAAAACACTGAACAGATCATCAAGCCTAATGAAGAGGAAAAAGAAGCTGCCAGAACAATATTACAAAATATATCATTCTAATAGCTGAAAATGTTTGTTGATTTTGTAAATACCAATCATTGTTAGTCGTCGTTTTATACTGAAATAAACTTGTGTTTTAATCAAATACCTTACATTTCAGGCATTCTCAGTGATCTACAAAAATAATTATTATAATGATCATTCGAAAAAATTTAACTTTTTTGCTTTGATTTGTTAGGATGTAGACATGTAATAATCATTTCATCCATTTTATCTTCTCTTTTCATTTGTTATAAATTGGCATTTACTATTTTCACTTTTATTGGTCCTACAGTTTTATGTTTGTCCTTTGAGTTTTACAGAAACACTTTAGGACGAAACGGCCCTGTATAAACGTTGTCACTGAACTACATTTCACTACACTACTTTTACTGTTCTTGACAATACTTAGTGATCCTGTGTGTGTATGTGTGTGTGTGTGTGTTTTCATTGTTTTTAGATGATTATATATATTTCTTTTTTATTTTACGGAAATTTGTCTATCAGCAGGAATATTGTTCCTCTGTCATTTCTTTTCTATAGTCAATGAGCGTATTTTCTTTTTCTCTTTGGCCTTCTTTATACTCTTTCTGTAAATATTTATTTCTTCTGTTACATTTACAATGGATTGCGATGTCTGATTTTATACCAGTGTGGTGCCGGTTTTCTGTATAGCTGTTCTGGCAAATGCATCACCACAGTGAAACACAGTATACAAGGAGGCTTTAACACCGAAGGGTGACTGGGTAAAAGGTAAGAGACATAAATATGAGTTCTCCGTCTACATACTATACTTCTAAAGAAATGTAAATAATGTGTTAACCGGTAAGTGGTTGTAACAACTCTACACATCCGAATTCAAGTAACTCGAAACAATATTTATAGTTAAGCTAATAAATATTACAATAACCATTTCCTTTACAGACCACTACATACGCATCAAATAATTATGTGAAGCATGTATGATAGAAAACAAAAATAAAATTCAGCTTTAAAGATATGTAAATGTTATTCTTATCCATAAGATAAACAGAATTGAGCTAGCAACTCAATCAGAATGGCTGCAAATATGAATATTATCATTGTAAGACATGTAAAAGATGTTTGCAACAAGAGAGATCTCTAAAGTGGGAAAAAATCAGTACAACATGCTATTTCGACCTTAATACAGATATGTTTCAGTAACATAGTCTTAGGACCAAGAAAGCGAAAAAACTAAGGAAAAGTTAAACTATGTGACCATCAACGAGTATTAATGTTTCATAACTGGAGTGCCGATCATACATGCCAGCGCCTGTACTGAAACACTGACGGCAGTAACATTCGTCTTACCCTCCATAACTAGTAGTTATGCAAACTGCACTCCATAGAGAATAATGGAATATCATTTAACGAGAGTACGAAGGTTTACTAACAATAGTAACACATTTGACTATTGACGCTATACTGCATTTTATATTAATGAAAGTTAAACAGTTTTTTTTACATTTTTATTTGACATCACATTAAGAACATTGCCATACAGACTGCCGTCAATAATTTACGATACCTGGAATGATGGAAACCAGTAGTTAATAAATACTTATTTCATCATTTTCTCTTGGGAGTGTGACCCTTTCTTTTTGAAATATCCACAAGCCACTGTGTGGCACTAGTTCGACAAAACACACTGGCGGAAAAATATCGTAGCACCAAGAAAGAGTTGTGTGCCAAAAAAAGAAAGTTGGTAGGAGTCTTTCTAGATCTGAAAGATGAGTCCTATTAAAATTTTGCGAAGGTCACATAAAGAGTGGCGCTAGTAGCGCCACTATTAGGATGCAACTCAGGTTTGCTTTAAATACACGACGTGAGGATCGTGAGAGTTAGTTATCTTTCAGACTGGACGCGATGATGTTAGTCACGGATGCCTTTAGGCGAAAAATACGTCATTATCAACACCTCAGTGCGTTTAATAGGGCTATGTGAAGCTGGATGTTCCTACTGTGATATTACAAAAAGACTTGCAGGAATGTATTCACTGTACATGACTGCGGCCAATGGTGGTCACAACAATGTTCGACCACAGGAAGACAAGGGCAAGTACGACCACGTGGCACTAGCGAGGGGAAAGACCGTCGTCTTCGTAGTATGGCTCCGGCGCATCTTACTCCATGTGGAACAGAAATATGAGCAGTAGTTGTCACAACAGTGACATACCGAACTGTTACATATCGGTTACTTCAAGGACAGCTCCGAGGCAGACGTCCTGTAGCGTGCATTTCACTGACTCCAAACCACCGCCATTTGCATCTTCAGTGGTGTCAAGCGAGAGCTCATTGGAGGGCAGGGTGGAGGTCTGTTGTGTTTTCTGGTGAAAGCTGGTTCTGCCTCGGTGCCAGTGATGGCCGCGTGTTGGGTGGGAGGAGGCTAGTTGAGGGCCTGAACCAATGTGTTTGTGTGCTAGACACATTGGATCTACAACTGCAGTTATCTACGGTCTGGGGTCCGATTCCGTATGATAGCAGGAGCACTCTCGTGGTCATCCGACTCACCCTCACAGCAGATTTGTAAGTGCGTTTGATGGTTCGATCTGTTGTCCTGCCATTCGTGATTCCCAAAAGTATAACACTTTCATAGATACCGCTGTTGTAACCCAACGTGCTTTACTGAGTATCGACAAGTTGCCTTGGCCTGCTCGATCACCTGCTCTGTCTCCAGTCGAGCAGATATGGGCCTCATCGGACGACAACTCCAGCGTCATTCACAAACAGCATTAACTGTCCCTGTATTGACCGACCAATTGCAACGAGCATGGAACTCCATCTCACAAAGTCACATCCGGCACCTGTATAACACAATGGACGCACGTTGCCATACTTGCATTCAGCATCCTGCTTCTTACACCGGTTACTAATGCTCCAGCATTTCATATTCCTAAGACTTATCTTGCACATACATTAATCCGTGATGTTGAAATGTTAATCACTTAAATATGTATCTAAACAAATGTATTCCCTAAATTTAATTACTGTACATTAATTATTTTTTGGTGCTGTCATTTTTGCCGTAGGTATATACTGGAAACATTGATATCAAGTAATATCAGACGATTCTAATGACAACCTAAAAAATGACTGCAAAGAATTATTTATCGAAAGACGTGTCAACACACTTCTCAAAACACGTTCTGATAAACGAACGGAAATTACTTAGACAGCAGAGATTTTAGAAGGAGTCTATCTTTTATGTTACACTTCAGCACATGCATCTGCGTAATTGCTTTTGTGTCCTGTAACAGTTGCAGTTACACGATACAGATTAAGACATTAAGGAATGCCGGCCGGTGTGGCCGAGCGATTCTAAGCGCTACAGTCTGGAATCGCGCGACCGCTACGGTCGCAGGTTCGAATCCTGCTTCGGGCATGGACGTGTGTGGTGTCCTTAGGTTACTTAGATTTAAGTAGTTCTGATGACCTCAGAAGTTAAGTCACATAGTGCTCAGAGCCATTTGAACCATTTTGAACATTAAGGAATC
Organism: Schistocerca americana; assembly: GCF_021461395.2. Lineage (NCBI taxonomy): Eukaryota > Metazoa > Arthropoda > Insecta > Orthoptera > Acrididae > Schistocerca > Schistocerca americana. The sequence goes on from NC_060120.1 coordinate 297,327,428, forward strand.
GTAATCACCAGTTTTTGTCAGAGCACCGCAGCTTGCTCCTATGGCGGCCTTTGTCGCTGAGAAAAGACAGCAGCTTCTTGTGAAATGTTTATGGTGGCCAGGCAAGGAGAGGTAGTGTCGGTCAGCAACCTCCCACCCTTTATATCCACGACCAACAACGACAGTCAGTGAGCGCTGCCGAGATGGCGCTGCCTGTTTGTAACCGTTGACAGACGACATCCCGGTTCAGTCTCCCTGTACATTTCACATCATTTGCGGATATTCTTGGTACTGATGCAGTCATAATAAATAAAAATGTGAAAAGACATGCATGAGAATGATACTCTTGATTAACGGAAGAGCACTAAAAAGCAATGACGCCTTCCGTTAATCACGATTACACAATGCCAGCAACATGCCGTTGCGGGTAACGGCCCTATGAACTAATTATATTTAAGTACTCCGTCGTAAGTTTTAGTATATTACGCAGAAAAAGCTCACAAGACATCCCGAAAGTCATGGATCAAGACAGTCAAGTAGATGAGGTATTTCTTGACATCCGAAAAGCTTTTGTCTCATTACCACACCTATGCCAATCATCGAAAGGGACATCAGCCGAAATTTGTGACTGAACTGAAGGTTTCTATCGGGACGGAACAGCATATTATCTTGACTTGAGAGTCGTCGACAGATCTGGAATTTACTTCAGGTGTACCGTAGGGAAGCATGTTGTGATTCTTGCTGTTCATGCTGTACGTCAGTGACCTTGCAGAAGCTGTAACCTCAGGCTTTTTGCAGTTGATGCACATACGTGTAATGAAGTACTGCTTGATAAAAGACTGCACAGAAATCTTGATAATGTTTCACAGTAGTACAAATGGCAACTCGATTAAATGTTCAGAAATGTAAAACTGTACGGTCTGCAAAACTATGAAAATGAAGTGTACACTGAGGTGACAAAAATCATGGGATAACGATATGCGCATACACTGATGGCGATAATATAGTGTACGCAAGGTATAGAAATGCAGTCCATTGGCGGTACTATCATTTGAACACAGGTGACTCATGTGAAATGGTTTCCGACGTGATTATGGCCGCACGACGAGAACTAACAGACTTTGAACGCGGAATGGTACTTGAAACTAGAAGCATGGGACACTCCATTTCGGATGTCGTTAGGGAACTCAATATACCGGTATCCACATGGTACCGAAAATACCACATTTCCGGCATTACTTCTCACAATGGACAACGCAGTGGCTGCTGGCCTTCAGTAAAAGACCGAGAGCAGCGGCGTTAGCGTAAAGTTGTCAGTGCTAAGAGACAAGCAACACTGTGTGGAATAATTGCAGAAATCAATGTGGGACGTATGACGAACGCATCGGCTGTGGGGCAAAATTGGGCGTTTTGGGCTGTGGCAGCAAACGACCGACGCGAGTGCCTTTGCTTACAGCACGACACCGGCTGCAGCGCCTCTCCTGGGCTCGTGAACATATCAGTTGGACTCTAGACGACTTTTAACCGTGGCCTGGTCAGGTGAGTCCCAATTTCAGTTGGTAAGAGCTGTCGGTAGGGTTCAAGTGTGGCGGAGACCCCAGAGACCATGGACACAAGTTGTCAACAAGGCACTGCCCAAACTCACTGTGCCTCTGTAATGGTGTGGCCTTTGATTTCATGGAATGGACTGCGTCCTCCGGTCAACTGAACCGATCATTTACTGGGAATGGCTGTATTCAGCTACTTGGGCACCATTTGCGACCACTCATTGACTACATGTTGCCAAACGACGACGGAATTTTTATAGAGGTCTAACATTCTGCTTGGTGTCTGTTCGTTCTAAGTCGTGTCTCCCTACCACTTTCGAGCAACGACACTCTGAGTGTGTTTTTTAGGGAACTGACTAGTTTGAACCTGGGACCTGTTGCTGGTAAGGAGACGCCAGACCGCACATGACATGTAGAGTTCAGAAGAGTTCTGTGAGACTAGCGATGATATAATCAAATACTTAATGATTTCAGTGTCAGCTCCACTTCACTCCCTGTAAAAGAATATGAATACTAACTAAATTTAGTGGAAGGGGTTCAAGGCTTTCCTATTTGTAGTTAGCTGGTAAAATAACGTCAGAAATTTAATTCTACTCACAAAACATTTTTTATAAATTGCACTATTGATAAAAGGAAATGTTTTAATACAGGATGATATAAACCAACTGCATTCAACTAAAATGTGAATGAATATTCCCTGAATGGGTTTCCCAGTTCTACAATGTATCGAAGGATGACCTATGCCATATCACATCTATAATCCAGGTTTAAATTAAGTTTCACAAAAGTGAAAACTATCAAAATGGTCTACAGTGGCCCTCAATTATCTTTAATTACTTATCTCACTTGTCGTAAATTACAGTGGCTGATGTGGCTTCTCAATAATTATATAACAGAAAAATCATCACGTTTCAGATTTTAACTTACGTAGCAAATTTGAATAGCATGAGCTTTAATTGATGGTCGGCACTAGTATTACACAAAAAGGGGGTGTAACAGATGAGACTTCTGCAGTTTTGAGGGAAGCTTTATGCGCTGTTATGCGGCATTGCGTGCGTTCATTACCTTGTCGTTGGTTAGGCAGTGTCAGGGGGCGGCGGGCGGCGGGCGGCGCAGCTCCAGAAAGCTCACCATCTTGGAAGCAACTCTCTCCTCACTTCTCCTTACTACAATTTACCGAAGTTGGTTTAAAAAAAACTATCTGATTGTGTTTTCATCTGACCAATCAGGGTCTCAATTTTAACCTGAAGCTCCGCCTACAAAAAATCTGTCTATCCAATGAGAAACGTTACACTTTTCGTGGAGGGGCAATGTTTTTAACGTTTGCAACGTAACAGAGACGCAAAAAAGTCTCACGCTAAAACTTGCAGCTGGTGTGGTCGTTTCAGTGTTATCGTAAGATCTATACTGTTCTTCTGGAGGGCTCTATCTTTTAACATGGGCTGGGGGTGGTCCTGGCGGTTGGCTGGCGACGTGGGTGTCCGTCCCTTATCGTAGGGCTTTCTGACTTAACACGGTTCTGCTCTCGGCTTCTGTTCTCGTTTCTCCCCTCGGAACTGCGGCTGTCTCACGGTGGGAAGGTATGACATGCATTGAGGCATTCTTGTGTTAGCCTGTGATTTTCCATTTGCTCACTCGTTACTCGTATTACTTTGGTTAATTTAATGTCACGATTTATTCGGAGCTATGTGACATACTGCTGGATTTGCTTATCACGTCAGGGTTTTCATGGAAGGTGTTGGATTTGCCTGACACCTTACATATCACCACCTCTCGAACTTAATTTTTGCACTGAAGTTAGGCAATGATTGAATCGTTGTCCAAGTCAGTCAAAAATTTTTTCTTTATCTAAATTTTGTTGCCTACTGTTCAGCCATGTTATTCTGGTTCTGTGCTAGTTTATATTACTAATTTATATTTTTATAATCTTCCACATGATTCTCAAAAATATGTTTATATTGACAAGAGAAGAATAATTTTATGCTATTATTATTATTATTAATTTTTAATTTTTTCCTTTCTTTATTTAAGTGTGAAGTTTGTTTTTTAAGAAGTTTGTTATCGAAAGTGAGGAGTCTTTCACATCGATTTTCTTAGAAATGTTTTTTTATAAATGTAGTAATTAAGTAAAATCTATTCCTAACACATTTTCTAAATATCATGTACAAGTAAAATGTTTGTTTCTAGACACTCATTTCAACATTGTTACACTAACAAATATGAATTATTTCCAAGAATTGCTTTGACAAAGAAATATACATGCACAAGTATTGAGATATTATCCTAACAAATGGTACAAATGTTAAAAAAAGGGAAAACATCCTACAAGATAATTTTTTATTCTATGTTTTTATAAGGAGAAAATAAGTAAAATATAGTTATTCTTTTATTTTTATGAGGGGAAAATAAGTGGCATATAGTTTTAGTGTTTATTATGCCTTACTTTTGTTCTTTATATACTGTCCATTTCAGAACTAATGACTTATTTTTAACGATAGTCTATTTTTTACTTAAGTCCATAGTCAATGACTGTTATTTTGTACTTTATTAGCTGTCTGATGTGCTTAACTTATTTACTTTTTCACTTATTTCTTTTGCACAATTCCTACATCACATAATTTGATTTCACACATTCACACAATCCTATGAATGTTTAAGCATGAGGTTGGCGAATGTTTTTGCGCAAAGGAGGTGGACTTCAGCGAGATGGATGTGGGCAAGTATTTGACGTACAGCTTCGTTCATCGTTCCTTGTTGGCTTTGCAACGGTGTGTTGTTGTTGTGGAGGTCCCATAATGGAATGGCGCTGTGAGTGCAGAATCTCGCGGTTTACTGGCTTTGTATGGGTGAAAGTCATCGTTATGTGTCGCTGAAAGCAGTCGTTTTCCGTTGTGATACTTCGCAGACGACTAGATTACAATAGGATAGGGATTTGGGAAGGTATGTCGCCTATTCTTCAACCATCTACTTTCTTCATCTAAATCTTGCGAATCTTCAACTTCCGTTCTTCCTGCTTTTTCTCTGCTTCTTACTTGATTCTTGATTCTTCTCTGGGCAGGATATGGGAATATTTCTTGATAACTAGTCGCTTTCAAGTTCTCCTCTTAGTAACAGTTTGATAAATTGTTTGAACGTGTCATTTTTACTTTGTGGATGTTTTCTTCAGTTTCGTGCATCAGCGTGCTGTTTAATAGCAGTAGTGTGACTTTTACACATATTTTTTTGCCAGTGGTGGCTTGCCCACGGGGTCTTCTCGTTGGGCCGTTTTTTGCTCACTCCGCTGAACCCAGTGTTTGCTTGTCTGTCCCTTCAGCAGTAGATTTACAAGTGCCCTCTGATGGTCTCACTGTCCTTTCCCTTCTCTCAATGCTTCTGCCTTGTAGGAATCGTGTCTTGCTAATTACGTCCTTTCCTTTCTTGATACTTCTCTGGTTGCAACTTGTGGGTCGTTGCATCTGGTCCTTGCTGGAGTTTTTACAATGGTTCTTACAAAAAGTTTTACTTATAATCATCTAACATATGTCTAGTACCAAACATTGTTTTACGCCTTTTTAAAAAGCTTTACAAATTTTGGCATTATCATGAGCAGTTTGGCTAATTATGACAGGTCCTTTGTATGCAGCGTAACACTTATGTATTTTGTGTTTCTGTTTGCTGGAGAGATGGTGTGTTTTTACAAATATTTTCTGGCTTACTGAGGATGTTCTTTTAATTGCTGTTCTATCTCCTCTTTCTTTCCTTTTAATGGCTGCCTTTCTGATGTTGGAGAGTGCTGTTGCTATGACTTGTTTGTGCTGTCTACGTGGTACAATAGGAAATCTAATATTCTCTGTGGTTATGTTTGGGGGGTTCAATATTTTTAAGTACAGTAACTAGAGGTAGTAGTGTAGTGCTATGTGGCATTTCATTTATTACTTCTTGAAAATCTTTAAGGTATATATCCCAAGTGTTGTGTCTTTTGCCTGTATATAATCGGCATAAAGTGCCTATGTCCTTCATAGATCGTTGTGCTGGATTTACGCTAGGTTTTCACTTAGATATGTAGATGGATTTTATTTTGTGTTGTTTTAACGTGTTCTGCCATTGCACTGATTTGTATTGTGGGCCATTATCCGAAATTATTCGCTCCACTCGACCTACTTGTCTGAGAAAATTTTGTCTGAATGCTTTACTTATAGTAAGACCTGTTGCCCGTTTTAATAGTGTCAAAGTAACAAATTTAGAAGTAAGTTCCAAAACGACAAATATGAAAATATATCCATTTTTGTGCGTGGGAGGGCCCCCATCAAATCGGTTGCAGCTATTTGTTTTAATTTTTTAGGGATTATCGGAAACATAGATGGTTTGGTTTGGAAAGTGACGTGTTTAGCCCCCATACATTTTTTGCATTTGACTAATACTGTTCTAATTCGTCTTTCCATATTAGGAAAATGGCTTGTTTGTTTCATTTTTAAAAAGCATTTCTTTATTCCAAAGTGGCCATTACTTAAATGTGTATACTACATGTACTTATTAATTAGTTCATCTGGGATATAAATTAACCATTCATTCGTTGCAACATTTCGTCTAAAAAAATAAAACATTGTTTTTTACGGGGTAGTGCTGTCGAATATTTGGAAAATCCTTACTTCTCCACTTGTGTTTGATTCCTAGTATTTCGGGATCCTTGTCCTGTTCTTTGCCTATGTTTTTCAATGCTGTCGTAATGTAGTTTTCGAAAGGTACTTGTTTCATATAGTACATTGTAAACTGGTCTTCTGCTGCTTCCAATCCTATGTTATTGGATGCACCCTGTGCATATCGTGACAAAGCATCTGCTAATACATTCGCTGGTCCTGGTATGTGTGTAATAATGAAGTCAAATCCTTGTAGTATTAACATCCATCTGGCTAACCTCCCATGAGTTAGTTTGGCGGATAACAGAAATTCTAATGCTTTGTGGTCAGTGTATACTTTTGATTTTCTTCCGAATAGGAAGTATCGAAAACGTTGGAAGCCCCAAACAATGGCCAATGCTTCCAGCTCCATGACTGAATAGTTTTTCTCGCTTTTTGTGAGTACACGACTGGCAAATGCAATTGTTCTATATGATCTTTGCCCTGCCTGTTCGTATTCTTGGAATAAAACAACTCCTAAACCTGTTTTGGCGCTATCAGTGGCCATACAAAAACTTTGTGTTAGATCAAGATGTGCTAAAATCGGTGCTGTTATTAGTGCGTTTTTCACTTTTAAAAATTCTTCATTGGCTTGTTGATCCCATACCCATGGCGTGTTCTTTCCAGTCAATGCACATAGGCGTGGTGTTGCGAGAGAGTCGATTCAAATAAATTTCTTATAGAATCCGGTGAGACCTAGAAATCCTCTGAGAGTTTTCTTATTATATGGAGTACAGAATTCTTTGATTGCCGTTAGTTTTTCTGGGTCGGGCATTACCCCTTTCTCTGAAATTATGTGTCCTAGAAATGTGACCTCTCGCCTTCCAAATTTTAATTTTGTTATATTTACTGTGACCCCATGCTCTTTCATGATCTGTAAAAACTGATTTAATGTGTCGTTGTGTTTCCAAGGGGGTTCTACTATAATCACATCATCAACAAAACAAGTAATTTTTTGTAAAATTTCAGGGCTGAGTATAGTATTAAATACCCTAATAAACGCAGCTGATGATGTGTTTAAACCAAATGGCAATCGTTTAAATCGGTAACATCTACCGAATACGATAAATACTGTAAATTTTCTACATTCTGGGGCCAATTCTATTTGCCAGAAACTACTCTCTAAATCAATTGATGAAAATATCTTAGCACTGTGGAAGTTTTGTGTCAATTCCTCTAATTTTTCTGGGCGATCTGTCTCAGTGATTATGATTGTGTTGATCTGTCTGGAATCAAGAACTAACCCGATGCTCCCATCTTGTTTTTATACAATATGGAGCGGGCTGTTATATGTGGAGGTAGCTGGTTCAATAACATCATCATCTAACATTTTAGATATGTCCTGGAATACTTTATTCCTGTAGCTTACTGGGATTGTATAGGGTGGCACTCTAAATGGTTTGTGCTGTTTTACTTCAAACTTGTACGGAAAGTGTTTAATACTGCCAGTCTTAGGTAAAAATACCTCTGTTTTATCTCGTAAAATACCCTCTAGTTCTCTTTTACTGTGTTCTGAAATACCTTGAACTTCTTGCAATTTTTCGTCGATTTCTTTATGGACTTCTAACATGACTTGAGGCGATTCCCCTTTTGTGCATACCATTCTAATTCTTCATCCTCTTTATCTCGCATCATTCTCAATTGTTTATTTATAACTGGTATTTCTTCTAATTTTAGCTTTTGCTCAAAGAGAAGTGTGACATTCCCGAATGTTACGCTACCTTTCCCCATATCTATTATCGCTCGTCTCTCATTTAAAGAATCTGCACCTATAATCAAATCTACAGTTAGTTTAGGTATAATCACGAAGTTGGCTTCGATCTTTTGACCTTGACACGAAAGAGTTAACCTTGTTTGTCTCGTAACTTCCGCAGCATTGTTTCTAATAGGACCTCTTACTTTAATCTTACGTGTTTTCGGAACTGGCAATTCCATATTGACATTACACTGCATGAATAAATTTTCTGAGATCGCGGTCAGTTCACTTCCGCTATCAATTACAATATTGACTGGGATATGTTTTACCATGGCCTTCACAATTGGTTGAATTTGAAAGGGTTGGTTCTGTTCTTCTTCTTCTTGCATCAACGAATCCTCCACTGAATCATACACGAGTCTTTTCAGGACTTTCTTCTGTGAATTCGAACTTTCTGTAGGATAAGCTTCCACTGCTACTTCCCTCTCTTTTATTTCCTCTTCTCTATTTCTTCCTTCATTTACGCTTTCTTCAACATCCTCTACTTTTTCCTCATCCTCGTCTATCTTCTCCTTCTTCGTCGCTACTTCCACATAATCGCATCTAAATGCTCTAATTATCGCTTCATAACTTCCTTCAGTATATACGTTGGGTTGTGTGCCCACTAGTAACTTATTTTCAACTTCTGTCGACTGCGCATTATCCTCACTGAATTCGCTTTCCCTGGTTTCCATCTCAAATAGCTCTGCAATACTCATTACTTCGTTCTTTCCTCCTACATTCGTTGTGCATGCCTCTGGTAATTCATCTTCCTTGTCAGTATTCTCCCAATTAATTTCGTACCAGCACGATATTGTTATATTACTGTCTTCGTTTTCATCTGGTCCCTGCGGATTTGTTTCTTCCTTCTTCTCTTCTCGTGATAAGGTATTTACTTCTCTGTTCAAGGTGCTGCTATTGTCCTGGGTCGGTGCGTCATTCTCTTTGGCATGGGCGTTTAGCTGTCAATTCGAACGTTTATCGGGGTTTGGTGGTCTTACCTCCACCTCTTCTATCTGTATTCTCTTTTCTTGTTCAGCTTGTTGATATTGGTTTCTTTGTTGATAATTTGTCGGTCTATTGGTTCTCCAATACCCATTCCGGTTGCCGTTATTCCCTCTGAAATAGTTGTTGCCGTTCCTGGGTGAATTATAGTTATTGCCACATTCTCTTCTAAATCCATAACCGGTTCTTTGTTGAAATCTATTGTCGTTTCTTGGTGCGAAGCTATCACGTGGTTCGTAATTATTGTTTCTTTGTACTGTGTCTTGTGGATTCCATTGCTTTTTGCTTTCGTTTTCACGTGCGCTTCGTCTTTTTCTTGCGTCATCTTCCGAAAATATGAACTCTAGTTCCCTTAGAATACCTGTAAATGCTTGGACGTCATTGCCTCCGCGACCTGCTAATGATTGCTGGTATTTCAATGGTAACTTCATCGCGCATAATTTAATCAACTCTCCGTCAGTGTATGGTACATATGAGCATTGATTTTTTTTGCCATTACTTCGAAAAATTTCACGGAACTCTTCCCTCCTGAATTTTCAAAATATGGGTTCTGTAATAATTCGTACTTCACTCTGTTCTGTGCTTCGCTGGACTAATATCGTGAGATAAACTTCTCTCTGAAATCTTCGAACGATCGGCATGTCGATGCAACATTCTGCATGGTTTCTGCGACTGTTCCTGACATGTGTGCACATACAAAGTCTAATTTGTGTGCTAGCGTCCAGTGTTCTGGTAATCCTACTCGGAATTGATCAATAAAAGTTCGTGGATGTAATGAGTTTCCTTCTCGAAAGTGTTGAAATTTTTCTCATTGTGAGGAAATGATCATTGTCGTACTTCGTCATAGTTCCATATGAAATTCGCGATTCTTCGCCACTTTTGTTTCTGATCATTTCTCTCGTCGTTCTTTCCGGTTGTAGTAGATCCATCGGATATTGTCCACTGTAACTTTCGCGTACCCTTGCGTAGTATCGTTGGAGTGGTACGCAATAATTTTCTTCCATCGGTTGTGAACGTGTAGCTGAATGCATTGCACTGTACTCTTCGCGACCTGGCTTTCCATTGTCACGTATTGGCTCGGTATCTTGTCTGGCTAACCTTGCCGCTTCATTGCACGATCCAGACTGTCTTGAAACATACATTTGTGGTTCTGCATGTGTTTTTGGTGCCGTTTGCTCATCAAGAATTTCGAAACGTGTTTGTTGCGGTGCAGCTGTCTGATTTCACGTATGTTATTTTCCGCCTGTGATTGGAATCGAAAATGCATGATATCTTCGTTAATTGCTTGTTTTTCCGGTGCTGTTACAGATACGGATGTGGTTGCAGACTCACTGCTTGTTCGATCCTGTTCACTACGCTCTTCAATACTTTGCAACAACTTTGTTCACAATTTCTGAAATTGTTGCCTCGTTTGCGCTTCTATTTTGACTATGCGATCATCATATCTTTTCAGCGCTGCTTTTGTGATACGCTTGTGTAACACACTGTTTTCAACAATTTCCCGAGCTGTACCTGCTGCTTGTCTAGTAATTACGTTTATCTGTTTCTCTAGTTTCTTGACTTCTCCCTGGGTGTTGTTACGTAATGTTTTGATCTCGTCCTGAGTGTCATTACGCAATGTTTGTACGTCCGCTTGTACCTTCTCAATGTCTGTTCTCAATTGATTGTGACCTGTCACTTCTCGAGATTCTTTTGCCTCGTCTTCAATATGACTTAGGTGTAACTGAATTTTTTTGTTTTGTTCTTTAATCTCACGCATTTGTCTCGTGGTTTCTGCAATTTGGTTCGTCGTTTCTGCATTCTGAATTTTAATTTGGTTCACAATTTCTTTACTTTGTCTTGTCATGGTATCCGTCATTTGTTGTAATAATTCTGCCAGATTGGTGGGTCCTATTGCGTTTTCTTCCGACGTCCTGCACTCTGTGTTTTCGCCCAAGTGTTGGTTTGCAACCGATCGCATTGAACTGTGAGGTGACACGTTTCTGCTCGAATTCCTTGTACTCTGTGGTGAGGGAGCTCTGATTACTTGTACTATGGGTTCTACGTATTCAAGACGCAAGTTAGAATCCTCATCGGCTGTCTCTCTACTTTCCTGCTCCTCTATCGTACGGTGACCTAGGTTTTCTGTGCCTTGGCGTACATTATCCTCGTTATGGTGCGTTATCTGTCC